>NC_091953.1:102434428-103662236 GCF_031021105.1 Erythrolamprus reginae | reverse complement strand
CGCCCAGTAGGCTCATGTTTTGCCCTCCCCAGACTACAAAGGCTTCCCTGGAGCTGGGGGAGGGTGAAAACACCCTCCTCCATCCCCCTGGAGGCTCTCTGGAAGCCAAAATTGCCCTCCCAGAGCCAAAAATCAGCTGGCTGGCACACACATGCACATTGGAGCTGAGCTAGGACAATGTCTCATGTACCAGTAGATACGGTTCCATGTGCCAGCTATGGCACCCGTGCCATAGGTTCGCCATCACTGATATATAGGAAATTAACAGCAAAGTGGGAAGGCAACATCATACATCAAAGATAAGAATTATCATGATGATATTTAATTCTGCCTACTAACCTTTGCAGGTCTTTGTGACCTCCTCGTAGGTGTAGCCAGTATCACAAACACATGTGTAAGACCTTATTAAATTTTTACATTGAGCTTCTCCACAGATCCCTGATGTTGCAGCACATTCATCAATATCTGGAAAAGAGCAAAAATTAAAGATAATCAATAATAACAATCAGACTATCAACAATGTTCCACAGGCCTAACTTATTCTCTTTCTATTGTTATAACTGTATAATGGAATTGGGAAATGACTTCAAGCTTTCACAGAAACAAAAGGCTGGTACTCTGCAAAATATACAGCACTTCTGGGCAAATGCTGTAAAAAAATTAAAAAGGGGAACTCTGGGGATGGGAACAGAGAGGAGTAGAATCACAGGAAAAAGTGTGAAGCAATGTTAGAAGAGGGTCAGAGTTTTGAGACAAAAAGGATCACAGGATAGGAAATTACCAGCTGTTTGGCCGGGAAAAGCTTCTTTCAGTCAACAATGAAGGTTTGGGGCATAGTTCCCTTAATGGAACAGGCTGGATAGATCATGTTTACATGCACATTTGAATTTGTTTCTGCATTATGAAAATGAGGCATCTAATGTAATGAATGAAGGATATACAGTCAAAGCTTGCAGTGTAGAATAGAAGCATATGGCACCACCCATTTCTCAGCAACTAGTCTGTACACAGCAAATTTCATGCAGAATAGTATAGCTGCATCCATACATACCCACCACGTCATTCCCTTTTAGGTTAAGCAATGTTATGCACAGCATAGAAAAGGAGTAAACCAAAATAAATTAAAGGTAGAGAAGAAAAAGAGAAGAAATATAACCAACACTAGTTTATACCAACATCATTCCATATTTTCTTTGCTTCTGACAGATTCGTCCTCTGCTTCATATGCTGCCTTTGTTTTTTTTAAGCTATGTTCTGAGGATGTTCTCAGGTAAAACTTTATTTTACCATGACATTCTCAGCCTTCACCTTTTGACCCATTTGTTCACTCTGCCTTCACCTATTGGTTTAGGAATTCCGATTTTCATTCATTTTCACTCTAGGACAAACTACATCCTCATACAGACTTACAACTATTCATTTATTGACTGTTCAAAGCTACAACTGTATCGAAAAAAGTAACTCATGACCATTTTTCACGTTTACAGCATTCCCATGGTTATGTGTTTAAAATTCAGGTGCTTGAATGTTTTAGGATCCTGTCCCAGGATCATATAATCACTACTTATAACCTTCCCAGTTGGTTTTCAACAATCAAAGTCAATGAAAAAGTCAGATTTGGTTAGCGACTGCAGGATTTACATAACAACTATACTGATTCACTTAACAATTGTGGCAAAAGAGTTGTAACATAGGGCAAAATTCAATTAACAACTGCCATGCTTAGCAATGAAAAATTTGGGCTCAATAGTAGTTGTAAGTTGAAGACTACCTATACCTCTTTTACTTCTTTTTATACTCATCATTCAGTTTAGCATTCAGGACCAGTCACTCTCTCACCCAATCCACCTCGCAAGGTTGTTGTTTTGGGAAAAATAGGAGGAGAAATGTGTGTTAGGTATGTTCGCCACCTTGAGTTATTTGTAAAAATAATAAAGGCGGGATAAAATAAGTAAAATTGCTGGCTGAGGAATTCTGGGAACTGAAGTCCACACATCTTAAGTGTGGAAACATTGCAATAAATTGTCTCACACAGGGATATTTATCACTAAGTGACACTAATGAAGATTCCATGGAACTAAAGGTAGACACCATCCATAATGTAAGACTACGGAGAGGGGCGGCATACAAATCTAATAAATAATAATAATAATAATAATAATAATAATAATAATAATAATAATAATAATAATAATAATAGAAGACTGTAATCTTTCCTGGAACTATCCTGCCAAGTGTGCTTAACTTATGAGGTATGATCAAAAGATAATGTGAAACAAAAAAAAAATTGCCATGAAGTGTCTTGCAAATACTTCAAGCTCCAAAAGCTGGAATGATGCCCCAAAACAAAATGGTGCCTCATGTCTCAGCCTTTGCAGAATGTGGTTTCTCAGCAACAGATTCAGTTAGAAAGTGTTTGCTGCTATTGTATAGCTCTTTTCTTCCTTTAACCTTCTCTCTCTCCCCTCTACAATCTCTGTCCAGGCAACATTATTGTAATTTCATTCTTTACTGACTTCCAGTGTGCAGAACATTAACATTCTGTTCAACAGGCTGAAGTACTATAATTTAAATTACAGAAAACATATCCATTTTTATCGGCCACTTGTCATCAGAACATTTCTGAGATGAGCAAACTCTCTAGAGATTACTTTTCTCCTAGGTGAACTGCACATTTCTTGTATACCCTAGGTCATTCTCTAATACAATGCAATATAATAAAAACTAAGGAAAAACCTATATTCTACTTTGCCAAATATTGCTTTTTAGCTCCAGAAGGAGCCAGTTGGCTGGAGCATTTTGGCATAATATGCCAATCCTTTGTGAATCACTCTTTTGCTATGGGGTTGGATTGTTCTGTGGTATGACTGCAGACATGTTGAGGCATGCATTCCTGGCTGTTCCTATTGAAATCTTAAACCGCAGTTGTGAGAAAGTCAGAAGCAATAGCAACTGCTCGGTTTAGCCGCCAGAATTATTTATGCTAATAAAGATAGCAAGCAGCTCAGGGTATAATGTGGTTTATACATTTTATCTGGATTAGAATAATTTATTGCTGGCTCATAAATTCACTTAGAACAGTGTTTTTCAACCAGTGTGCCGTGGCACACTGGTGTGCCGTGAGACATGGTCAGGTGTGCCGCGAAGCTCAGAGAGAGAAAGAAAGCAAGAGAGAGAGAAAAAGAAAGAAAGCAAGAGAGAGAAAGAGCGAGCGAGAGAGAAAGAGAAAGAAAGCAAGAGAGAGAGAAAGAGAACAAGAGAAAGAAAGAGAGAGAAAGCAAGCAAGAGAGAGAGAGAAAGAGAGGGAGGGAAGGAGAGAGAGAGAAAGACATAGAGGGAGGTAGGGAGGGAGAGAGAAAGAGAGCAAAAAAGAGAGGAAGGAAGGAAGAGAAAGAGGGATGGAGATAGAGAAAGAAAGAGGAAGGAAGGGAGAAAAGGAGGGAGAGAGAAATAGTGAAAGGGAGGAAGAGAGAGAGAGAGAATTTTTTTGTCCAAACTTTTTTTAGCCCCCCGCCCCGCTCCGCTCAATGTGCCCCAGGGTTTCATAAATGTAAAAAATGTGCCGCGGCTCAAAAAAGGTTGAAAATCACTGACTTAGAACATATCCACAATAAATATTTTAATCCTCAAGATGCCTTTTTTTTTCTTTCACCAAGATATCTACCCTTTTATATAACAATGGAACAATAGATTCTCAGCAGAGGCACGTAGATTTCACTCACTCTTACAGAATTTGGGCAGTAACCTTCTCATAAAGTGTTGTTGATAGGACATGTCAAAAGATCCAGCAATCATAACTTGCCAGAGTGTTTGAACTGGCAAACTAGGGGTTGGCATCAACACCAAAAAGGAAAAACGTGAAGCAGGAAAAAAGAATTGTACTAGATCAAATTAGATTCAAAACAGGCTAGTTCATGTAATGCCAAAGATGGATTTCATATTATTCTTGTCTATTTCATAGCTTACCTTTGCATGATTTATTGTCACTCATAAGAGCATAGCCGGTGTAACACGAGCAGTGATAGCTGCCTGGCTTGTTGTAACAGATCTGTTTACATCCGCCATTGTGATCTGCACATTCATTAATATCTAGAAATGGAAAAAGATTGTTTCAGTTTCCAAACATTTTACCAACAGAAGAATGTGAAATAAGACATTCATCTCTTTGTATGTATCATTTCATTGAATTCCACGTGTTATATGTGCAAGGTTTTATCATCTCTGGTTTAATTTTCAACTCAGTTTACAATGTGTAAATTTACTTATTTATGCAGTTATTCACAAATGTCTCCTTATACTGTGTTAAGTTTTTAAGCTGACCGGAGCAGTAAGCTATGCAGAATCTCTTTCAATCAAGTCTTTGGTTATTCAATTTTAAGGAGCCCATTGATCTATTTGCTAATTACAACATCTCTTCTCATAAGCAGCAAGATTTCCTAGAATAACTCTGTTAATCTCCATCTGGAGATTGATTGATTGATTGATTGATTGATTTTTATGCCGCCCCTCTCCGAAGACTCGGGGCGGCTCACAACAGCAATAAAAACAATATAACAGTGGAACAAATCTAATATTAAAAACATATAAAACTCTATCATGTCTCAACTCCCCCATGCCTGGCGGTATAAGTGAGTCTTAAGTAGTTTATGAAAGACAGGAAGGGTGGGGGCAGTTCTAATCTGCGGAGGGAGTTGGTTCCAAAGGGCCGGGGCCGCCACAGAGAAGGCTCTTCCCCTGGGGCCCGCCAAATGACATTGTTTAGTCGACAGGACCCGGAGAAGGCCAACTCTGTGGGACCTTATCGGTTGCTGGGATTCGTGCGGTAGCAGGCGGTTCTGGAGGTACTCTGGTCCAATGCCATGTAGGGCTTTAAAGGTCATGACCAACACTTTGAATTGTGTCCAGAAACTGATCAGCAGCCAATGCAAGCCACGGAGTGTTGAAGAAACGTGGGCGAATCTTGGAAGCCCCACGATGGCTCTCGCGGCTGCGTTCTGCACGATCTGAAGTTTCCGAACACTTTTCAAAGGTAGCTCCATGTAGAGAGTGTTGCAGTAATCGAACCTCGAGGTGATGAGGGCATGAGCGACTGTGAGCAATGACTCTCTGTCCAAATAGGGCCGCAACTGGGGCTCCTCGCCACAGCCAAAAGATGATGTTATCTACCTGCCTTTGGAAAGATTCCAAAGACTGAAACTTTTATGTTAAAAAAAAATCCATATTCTGTAAATAATCCATATTTTTCTTCATACAAAAGCTAGAATTATAGGATTATAGGTTCTCCTCAGCTTACAAGTTTGTTTAGTGACCATTCAGTTATAATGGCATTGAAAAAAGTGAATTATGTTTTTTCCCACTTAAGATTGTTGCAATATCCCCAAATCATGTGGTCAAAATTTAGATGCTTGGCAACTGACCCACATTTATGACAGTTGCAATGTCTCGGGTTCATGTGATCACCATTTGAAATCTTCTGACACGCAACTACAGTGATTCACTTAACAACTATGTTAACAAAGGTCATAAAAAAGGGGGCAAAACTCACTTCACCACTGTCTTGCTTAGCAACAGAAATTTTGGGTTCAATTGTGAGTTGCCAACAGCTCTGACCTAGACTTACCTTTATCACATGTCTCGCCTTCCCAGCCTCTCTTACAGTGGCAAAGGTATCCACCTTTCAGATCTTCACATTTTATAGTACCATCTCTGTGACACGGGTTAGGAGAACATTGGTCTGGTAAATCTGGGGCAGAAAACAAACCTTGTAAAATGTTTATCCTTGACTCATATTGTTCAGAACAATGAGATTGGTATTACTCTTCAAAATAACCCCGAGAAGGCATTATTCTGTTGCATAAGGAGGAATAACATTGGTAGAATTGCATCATTGTATAATGTTATTTTCTAGGCTGTATGCTGAATTACAGAAAAGGTATAGCTCATCAAAATAAATGCAGTTTTGTTCTGGAGAGCATTGTGGGTTTTTTTTTTAAAAAGAATGGAAAATATTTCTCAATTTACCTTCCTCATTCTAAGTTTGGAATCAGCTTTCTGAGAAACTGTTCTGTGTTTGTTTTCCCCCCTCTCCCCCCCCCAAAATAAAGAAAAGAAAGAAAAAGTCCTGAGACTACAATTTTTTTGCCTAATCTTAGGCAAGAAAAAAACACCACTTGCAGTTTCTATCTTACTAGAACACCCTGAAACTATTACATATTATTATATATTATTATAACATGAACTCTATACACGCATACCAAATTTTTCAGCGTATAAGATGCACCTTTTTCATCCCTAAAAGAGGCTGACAACTCAGGTGCATCTTATACTCTGAATGTAGCTTTTTCCCAGCTCTAACTAGGTGCTAATACTCTTCCCAGCTCTTACCTTGTAAAGTTCTTTCATTGTTACTCTTTGTTAAGAATATTTTCCAAGCCCTAAGTCCTTGCAGGGTTTTTTTCATTGCTCTAATTTCTTTTCAGCCCTAACCAGGTGCTAATGATGTCCCCAGCTTTTACCTGCTTGCAAGCTCTTTCATTGTTACTCTCTCTCTGAATAAGTTTTTTTAAACCCTAACCAGGGCATAAAATAATGTGCTGAAGCTGACCAGACTAAAGATGCTAGCCAGATGAATATCTGGTAAGCAGATCCTTTTCCCTATTTTCTTCCCCCAAAATTAAGTTGCGTCTTATATTCTGAAAATACATTATATGCCAATTAAATACTCAATAAACAAAAGAGAATGAGATCTAACACAGGATACTCAGTGAACTTTTTTGCACTAAGTGCAGTGGTGGGCTCCTACGGGTACGGTCAGGTACATAGAACCGGTAGCAAAATTTTGATTTCTTTTTTCTTTTTTTCCCCTTCTGGGCTCTGGGTATGTTTTTCCTATCACAGTAAATGAGGTTAAATGTGTATAATTTTAGAAGAGCTGTGTGTGTGTGCGTGTGTGTAGATACACTTTATATAGTAGATAATCAGGGCTGGGTTACTGCCCGGATGAGGGAAGGGGACGCAGTGGGGTAGTGAAAATGGAGCTCCACCCCAGAACACCCAATTTGCAGTGAAAGATGTTGAAAGAAAATGCATAAGCCATGCCCACAGAGTGGTAGTAATATATTTGGTAGCCCATCACTGACTAAGTGCATATGTTTTAGTGCCTGCATAGATACATAAAAGCATCATTTTCTCCCTCAAGATTGCATATAGAGTATGCATAAACATATTCTAACACAGATCTGAACATATGGCATATACAAACATATGGGTCATTCTTTGTCAAGTGGACCAGGTGTCCACTTGACTGATTTTTGCAGCCTTATTTGAAAATAAACCGTATATGATGAAAAACACCCCATGCTCTTTCTAGTGAAATAAAAATGGAAGATGATTGAAGGTGAGAAAACAGAGAGCTCTGTTTCATCACCTTCAATTATCTTCATTAGAAAGACCACATTTTTTCCCTATCGCTCTGTGTCTTCTCACCTTCAATCATCTTCATTTTTATTTCATTAGAAAGAGCATGTTTCTTTCTATCATGTTTTTGTGATGGTTTCTTTTCAAATAAGACTTCAATTTCACCTGGTCCACTTGACAAAGAATGGCCCATATGCTAAAACAGGCAAATGCACAAAACATATAATAGTGCACCATGAATCTTTCTGAAACAAACTAGCTAATTCTTGCATATCCTATATTTATTTATTTATTTTATATATTTTATTTATTTTATTTATTTATTTATTTATTTATTTTGAACAATGAGGGTTCTAGTGGGTGTATATATATATATATGCACATAGTAAAATACATGATGAAGGTTATAGAGGAGATACTCATAGTAAAATATATCTAAGAAAGATATAATAATATGAAAGAAATGAAAGAATAGAAGAATGAAAGAATTATCAATGAAAGAATAAAAGAAGATAAAACTTTTTTAGCTTTTTAAATGAACAACTGTTTATATTCTACCCTCCCTATGCTGATCTATGAGCATAATGAAGATTGGGCTGATAGGCACGGCAGACAAAAGAAGAAAGACAAATGTTGATGTAAAATTGCTTAGAAAGTCCTTTATCAGTAATGATGCCTGAAAATGTCTTCTTCAGAGCTGAAGAAGCTTTTTAGATGAGAAGCAAAATGTCTTCAAGGGGAAAAAATGTCTAGTTGTCTTTTGGTATGCCTGAACTCATGGTTTTCTTTGTCCTAAAAGCCACGATAAATATTTTTATTCAATTGTTCAAATAAATTATTCTAATAATGACAAGAATGTCACAGCTGTAGCCATGTATTTGGTCGTGCTGTTTGGGCACCAACTGACTCCTTACTGCATGTCATCAGGTACACAAGTAATATGCACACTAAGAAGAAAAGTACAGACAACTATTCACTTTCTAATGTTTTTTTGTATTTTTCTAAAGGGAAGGAAAGCCATAATCTAGAACACAAGAGCAATATTGCTGACAGTGTCCCAAGTAGACCAGACAGGAAACTCAACAAAGTGAGCTAATTCTACTTCATTGTCGATCTATATTAACAGAGTTTTGCAAGTCGAAAAGTAGACACCTCCCACAGCTTGATGTGTTAAGGTGAATCCTTTCTAAGTTTCTAAGTTTCTTTCTCTGACCATTATTCAGCTGCACGATCTTCCTGCCCAATCTGATTGTTCTTTAGGTAGCATCTATTCCCCCCTTTTTCCCAGTGTCCTTCTCACACACCATTATGTCTGCACACTTAGAGATATCTCAACATTTTATTTTTGACTTCTACATGGTGATTGCTTGATGAATAATAAGGGTAACCAATTGAGCATCGGAATGACTATTTAGTCTTTTTACAAAATTTCCTTTTGTTTTAGAAACATAGAAACATAGAAGACTGACGGCAGAAAAAGACCTCATGATCCATCTAGTCTGCCCTTATACTATTTTCTGTATTTTATCTTAGGATGGATATATGTTTATCCCAGGCATGTTTAAATTCAGTTACTGTGGATTTATCAACCACGTCTGCTGGAAGTTTGTTCCAAAGATCTACTACTCTTTCAGTCAAGTAATATTTTTTCATGTTGCTTCTGATCTTTCCCCCAACTAACTTCAGATTGTGTCCCCTTGTTCTTGTGTTCACTTTCCTATTAAAAACACTTCCCTCCTCGACCTTATTTAACCCTTTAACATATTTAAATGTTTCAATCATGTCCCCCCTTTTCCTTCTATCCTCCAGACTATACAGATTGAGTTCATTAAGTCTTTCCTGATACGTTTTATGCTTAAGACCTTCCACCATTCTTGTAGCCTGTCTTTGGACCCGTTCAATTTTGTCAATATCTTTTTGTAGGTGAGGTCTCCAGAACTGAACACAGTATTCCAAATGTGGTCTCACCAGGGCTCTATACAGCGGGATCATAATCTCTCTCTTCCTGCTTGTTATACCTCTAGCTATGCAGCCAAGCATCCTACTTGCTTTCCCTACCGCCTGACTGCACTGTTCACCCATTTTCAATTATCCTAAGGCTAACTCAAAGACAATAGTCAATTCATACTTCCCAAGTCTGATCACAGTTGGAGTGCTCACCCCGGAGCCCTTATTCTTTTATCGTAGCAAAACATTCTGATGTTGAGCAAGGCAAAACTCATAATTAAGAATGGCATGTAAGTACCCTCTGGCAAGGGCAGACATATCTACAATATTTTTATCTTGGAACCCAGAAATAGTACTGCTTGGTAAGGTCAATATAAATACTAAGTGCTAATAAAAGCTAACCATAAAGGCAACAAAATACGTTGTCCTTCCTCTCTTTCTGAAGAAGGCAAACTCGTGAAAAAGAAGCTGGCAAAAACTGAATAGAAGAACGTCCAACATTGTGAAGGTGAATCAGACATATACATGAACCATTCCTATGACCCCATTATAGTTAACAAGAAAATACCATTTAAAATTCCTGCCTGTAAATTCTTGCTTAGCAGGTAGAATTTTATTTCTGCAGTTGCTGAGGCTTTTGTTTGTGGGTAGAAAATAACAAATCAATAGTGGACTTGCCTTATACTGATGATTTGGCAAATTCAAACTGTTCTTGCAAAAGAGCAGTGTTTCTTAACCATAATAATTTAAGATTTTTTAAAATTTAAAATATTTATTTATTTTAACACACACACACACACAATTTAAGAATTGTAATACTGGCTGGGAAATTCAGGGGGTTGAAGCCCACACATTTTTTAATTGTTAAGTCTGAGAAACACTATATATGAAGAAAGTAAATTTGTTAAAGTTTCAGATACATTTTTCCTTCAACTGTTATTCTCATACAATATGGGAACAGGTCTGATGGGACTCTCAATTTTTTTGACACATTTGATATTTTTGCTCTGCAGGCAAACCAACTACTGGAGAAAAAGATAATGATTTTTCCTGATAACTATAATACTGTATTATATTATGCAGCACATTTCCACACTGCATATTGTTGCTTAGTGTTCATATTTCAAACGGGAGATGAAATCAATAAACATAATAATTTTAGTGTAACAGCTACTATTTGTTTTCTCTTTTAGTGAATTATGTATCAGGTATCCACATTAACAAAATATAGACTGGTGATGGAACAATTACATTAGAGAATATCCCAAATTATTACATTAGTTGTAATGCAGCCTAAAGGGGCAAAAGTACATTATAGGGGGAAAAAACCCTAATATCTAGTGCCAAGTTTATGAAAAAAAAATCTAATACTTACTTGAACGGGTAGACAGGAGATATTTTCTACATTTAAATAAGCAGCTCTTATCTTTATGTTATTATAAAGTCAAGACTTTCAGTGAATCTCTTTTCATAATCTAAATATTACAGGTGCATTATGCTATTTTCCTCATTTAGATTCAAAGGAATCCAGGAAATTACAACATTGCTATGGGCAAGCAATGTTTGAAGCTCTGTAAGTAAGACACATACTTCTGAGATAGCAGCTTGCCTAAGGCAATTGAGCATGGCTTTAATTCTGTTCTTTTCTGTTCTATTATCATCCACTTTTCAAGAATATAGCCTTGCCAAGACTGTTTTCAAAGGAAAATCTTTGCAGTGTGTTGTTAAGATTACCAAAACATGTGAAGCAATTGATCATTCGGAAAAAGCATGACACTCAGTATAAATATTATATACAGTATTTCATTTTATAATTTTGAGATATGCTTTGTCTTTCAAGTATCTTTTTGATTTTGTTTTTCAGTCTCCTATAAGCAAAAGTTTCAAATAATATTTCTGCCTACAAAACTTTGTAAAGAAAGAGCCAGAAAAGTGGAAAATTAGAGGAGTGTTACACAAACACCATGCCTAGTTGCCTTACTGCTTTTTCTCTAATATGCTCAGCATCAGACAATCCATCAGAAACATTTGATACGGTTTATTCTTCAGATGGAAATAATTATTATAAAAAGCAAACACGTATCAAGTTCATCATACTAAGCTCTTGGATATTACATTTACATGAACAAAAGCACTGGAAAAACCCTGGCAATTATTCACATATTAAAACACGCAACTTCCTGATCATTCTATTGAAAATCTGGCTGTCCCATGCTTAATTACGTAATGCTTCTACAGCACTTTCTAACTTCTTCAATTACAGGGAAATGTATTCCAAAGTGTACTAATAACACTTGCCCCCAAATATGAAGGATTTCTCAGTAATCAGCTTTGGGACCAAGGGACAATTCAGAATGTATTCACATGACTATACCAATGTTTAGCATGAGTTGGGGATGGGTGAGGGTCATTTACAATACAGTGATACCTCGTCTTACAAACGCCTCATCATACAAACTTTTCGAGATACAAACCCGGGGTTTAAGATTTTTTTGCCTCTTCTTACAAACTATTTTCACCTTACAAACCCACCGCAGACGCTGGGATGCCCCACTTCCGGACTTCCGTTGCCAGCGAAGCACCGTTTTTGCGCTGCTGGGATTCCCTGAGGCTCCCCTCCATGGGAAACCCCACCTTTGGACTTCTGTTGCCAGCGAAGCACTCGTTTTTGCGATGCTGGGATTCCCCTGCTGGGATTCCTCTGCAGCATCGCAAAAACTCAGAAGTCCAGAGGTGGGGTTTCCCATGGAGGGGAGCCTCAGGGGAATCCCAGTAGCGCAAAAACGGGCGCTTCGGCTGGCAAAAGGATTGAATTTTGGGCTTGCACGCATTAATCGCTTTTCCATTGATTCCTATGGAAAACATTGTTTCATCTTACAAACTTTTCACCTTAAGAACCTCGTCCCGGAACCAATTAAGTTTGTAAGACAAGGTATCACTGTATTTGTATAACCTTAAATGAAATCCAGTGTAGTCTGTGATGCACTTGGAATACTGAACCCATTTCCCCCCAAACTGTTGAGTTCTACACATTGATTCAATCACATTCTCTTAGCCAACTACCTCACAAGATTATAATAAGAACTGCATATTCCACCTGGCCTCCATAGTTGCATAGCACTGTAGATTTAAATGCAAAGGGGGGCTTCAGAATGCACATAAGCACCTGTCTACAATTACTTAAGCCAAATATGTCTTTTCATGAAAACACACAACAACTGCAAAGGAAAGCTATGCAATCCCTGTTCATCTACTTTAAAGAGATTCAGATAAACAAAGTGGCAAAATGTAGATACAAAATTACAATATGCACAAGATGTCATCATGCCAATATCACCACTATATACTTGCATCTTCATGGCTTGAATACATGCACATATTTGCAATATTGTGTGATATCAGCATGGACATGTTATCATTTGCCACCCCACCACAGATGGGTAGGTAGGTGTTACCTGATGAATGGCTTTGTTGCCTTTGAATTTGAAGCATTGTACAACTGCTGAAGTAACTATAATGTGCAACATAATAAATAATGTCTTAGGATAACTTTAGGGTGTTCACTGCATTTTGATATAAACAAAAAAAATCAGATGAGGAAAACTAATTGTATAACACTTGTATGTAGTAGTGTTTCATTGACAACTAGAAAAATTTGGGATGCCACACCTTGATCCTTTGAAAAAAAATGTGCCCAAGAAATTATATCTGACTATGATAAAGGAACTAGGTAATGTAGACTGAAATGGCTTTTTAATTGTTGAAGGAAACCACTATTCAATATCTTATTTAATGGTCCTTGTAGGTACCCATCACAAGTGTTTGCTACACTTTCAAACCTATTCATCAATTCACTGATTGAGTCTTTGGTGCTCTCTGAGCTTGGTGGGGTTTGCTCTCAGTTTATATTGCCTTGTCAGTGTTGGTGGGGTTGGTCTTAGAGCAGGGGTGAATTGCAGCCAGTTCTAACCAGCCCGTGCTGACCGGTAGGGCTGACTCTACAATGCCCCATCCACCCATGCCAATGTCATGATGTCCCTTTTTGGGCACAGTTTTCAAGCTCTGCACATGCACAGAAGGTGCACACATATTTGCAAGCCAATAGGGAAGATAAGTGATTTCACCTGTCATAAGAGGTTATTTGGTTGAGTTGTGTACTGTTAGCTTGTTTGACAGATTCTTCCTAACTAACAGACAGGAACAGCAGGTGAGGCTAGGAAAAATCACATCAGAGGCATGTACAATTAGCACATGGCCCCACCAAGGCTGTGTACTCTCACCACTTCTCTTCTCTCTATACACTAATGACTGCATCTCAAACGATCCATCTGTTAAACTACTGAAGTTTGCAGACAATACAACAGTGATCAGACTCATTCGAGACAATGATGAATCCGCATATAGATGGGAGGTTGAACAACTAACCTTGTGGTGTGACCAGAACAATCTAGAACTGAACACACTCAAAACTCTAGAAATGGTGGTAGACTTTAGGAGAAGCCCTTCCATCCTTCCACTTCTCACAATATTAGACAACAGAGTATCCACAGTACAGACCTTCAAATTTCTAGGTTCTATCATATCTCAAGACCTAAAATGGTCACTTAACATCAAAAACATCATCAAAAAAGCACAACAAATGATGTTCTTTCTGTGCCAACTCAAGACGCTCAAACTGCCCAAGGAGCTGCTGATACAGTTATACAAAGGAATCATTGAGTCTGTCATATGCACCTCTATAACTGTCTGGTTTGGTTCTGCAACCCAACAAGACCGACACTGACTTCAGAGGATAATCAGAACTGCAGAAAAAACCATTGCTGCCAACCTGCCTTCCATTGAGGACCTGTAGACTACACGAGTCAAAAATAGGGCAGTGAAAATATTTACTGACCCCTCATATCCTGAACATAAACTGTGTGTCCAAATGAACTTGGCCAATAAAGAATTCTATTCTATCTATTCTACTGTTTGGGATATTGTTTATTTGATTGTTGGTTTGATGTTAATTTTGGAATTAATATATGCACATCTGAGTGCTGATTGCAGCTAGATAGGTGTTTAGATCTCTTTGTTCTTCCTTTGGATTGTTGATTATCTTTTTTGCAGAGGCTATAGATATTATGTCTATTTGTCTATTGATGGCTAATTTGTCAGAGGGCTAGGCTTATAGAAATTCCTGATATACAGGGCGATTTACACCAAACAAATGGCAAAAATAATAGTAAACAGGGAAACAACAGAAGACATTAGTATAACTAAGGGGGTGAGACAGAGGTGTCCTCTGTCCCTTGTCTTATTCATACTATCTTTGGAATTAGAGGAGTAACAATAAGAAAAGGAAGAGTGTAAAATGGAAAGGAGAACCAGCATTAGCTTTTGCTAATACAGTGGTACTTCTACTTAAGAACTTAATTCATTCCGTGACCAGGTTCTTAAGTAGGACAATTTGTAAGTAGAAGCAATTTTTCCCATAGGAATCAATGTAAAAGCAAATAATGTGTGCAAACCCATTAGGAAAGAAATAAAAGCTCAGAATTTGGGTGGGAGTAGGAGGAAGAAGAAGAGGAGGAGGACAGTCGCTGCCCAGAGCGAATGGAGCGTTTCTTTCCTCTGGGCACTGGCAGAAGTTTATTTCCTCTCCAAGCGTCCAGAGAAAGGAAAATGCTTTGTTTGCTCTGGACTGCCAACGCCTCTTTAAGCGCCACCGAAAGGCTCCTCTGGCAGCCCAGAAAAGCCCGAGATGGCTGGGATTAAAGGGGGAATGGCAGGAAACTGGCCGGGCCTTCGTGCCACTCTCAAATTTCCTGGGAAATTTTTCCGGGCTCAGGTTCTTAAGTAGAAAATGGTTCTCAAGAAGAGGCAAAAAAAAATCTTGAACACCCGATTCTCATCTAGAAAAGTTCTTAAGTAGAGGCATTCTTAATTAGAGGTACCACTGTACTAATAAACAGAGGAATAACCTCGGTCACTCTGAGGTTTGCAGAAATCTGAACTTGGGCTTTTCTACACTGGACTAAAATGGGTTTGTATACAGCAACTGTAGAATCATGGGATGCTTTTGAAGCATATACCATCACTTATAAATAATGCCTTTGAAATGTTTTGTTGTATGTTCCCTTTTTAAAGCTTTACACAATGATCTTTTTTCTTCATCTCTGCTTTTAAAAAACCCTCTTCCTATTTAAATTTTGATACTAAAATGTGTGTGCACTGATTTCAAAAAGAAATTTCCATCAAATTATCTATTATTATCTATCGGTTTCTCTTTTAATATAGTACTTAAAATTCACTTATGATAGAACTAGTGTATCATTTCTCTGTTTTGTTTTCTGTTCATATTTTGCCAGATAAATCATAATTTGAGCTCACATGCTTATTTGAAAGTGATGTCCCACAAAATTTCCAAGCAGTTTACAGAGAGTAAGCATATTGCCCCCAACAATCTGGGTCCTCATTTTACCGTCCTTGGAAAGATGGAAGGCTGAGTCAACCATGAGCCTACTAAGATTCAACCTGCCAAACTGCTGGCAGCCGGTAATCAGCAGAAGTAGTTGGCAGTACTGCACTACCAAGGGTCAATTTAAAGTAATATTATACACAAGGGCCCTGAAATGTAATATTATATACAGGGATCCTGCATTTTATTAAGATTCACCAAGTTGTCCAAAAACATCTAATTAAATTAAAACAGTGTTTCTCAACCGTGGCAACTCAAAGATGTTAAAGTCGCCAAGGTTGAAAAACAGTGATCTAAGTATAGTCTTCTGTAACATCCAACTGCAAACCATGGTTAAAAAAATAATAGTTCACAGCTTAGATTAAACACTAAAATATATTAAGCTCAATAAAACAGAAACATCCGATGCCTCTGAAATGCAATGCTCAACTTAAAATCGGAGGCTAAGCCACAAAATTATTTGTTTGCATTTATATTTTACCTTCCTTTTTGAAATGTTAGCAAGATGTTTTAAAATCACTGTGTATGCATGCAGCAGGTACCAGTGAAGGAAAGAAAATGGAAAAATAAGGGTTACAAGCTCCACTTTGGCACATTCTTGTAATATTAGGCCATTATTTAGCATAATACAGTGTTCCCTCGATTTTTGCGGGTTCGAACTTCGCGAATAGCCTATACCACGGTTTTTCAAAAAATATTAATTAAAAATACTTTGCGGGTTTTTTTCTATACCACGGTTTTTCTTGCCCGATGACATCATACGTCATTACCAAACTAATAATTTTTGCAAATAAATAACAAAAAAATAATTATTGTTAATAAATAATATGTTTATAAATATCAGGATGTCTTATTCAATGGTGAGTACCAGTAATAATGGTGAGTAAATGGTTGTTAAGGGAATGGGAAATGGTAATTTAGGGGTTTAAAGTATTAAGGGAAGGCTTGTGATACTGTTCATAGCCCAAAATGGTGTATTTACTTCCACATCTCTACTTCGCGTAAATTCGACTTTCGTGGGCGGTCTCGTAACGCATCCACAGCAAAAATCGAGGGAACACTGTATACAAACTCTCAATACTATAAATTATTAAAAGCGGGCTGGAGCGTGAATCCTCCCCCATGCTAGACCCACACAGGGATATTACAAATGCCTAAAAGATAGAAAGATGAAAAATGCTTACTATGCACACACGTGCGTAAACTTGGACTTTTTGTAGCTGGTGACCCATAGTCCCGAATACAGTCTAAAGAAAATGCAAAAAGTATTATTAATCCATATGCCAAAATTGACTGATTGCTAATCTCCCATTCTATATTCAGCATGTTTGTTCTTCTACTGAATTATTCATATATGTATAGATATATCTATACATCTATATATATACCTGCATTTTTATTTTAGAATGTGATTCTTTCATTTTCTAATATTATGCAGGAGATGACCAGACTGGGCCTCATAAATCAAGATTTCTTAATTTTTTTAAAGAAGGGTAATGGTGCCTGGATCATTGTAAAATATCATATAAGAACTGACCTCTATGGCAGATTAATATGCAAACAGATTGAGCCTGGCAACAAAGCATCATACATGTATAGGGTATAACTGCAACTCACCCAAATATCCCGGGTAGAAATAATCCTGTGAGAGAGAGAAACAAGTATTTATTGGAAAGACAAATCTAAAGTGACATTAAGATTAAAATAAAGGCTAACTGTTTAATAATGGAGAAATACAATTTGAATGTGGTGTTAGGTATTTGCTCATCCTATTGATCCCATTACCATTAAACAAAGCATTTTTGCTTTCATAGAGCCCTGAGTCACACTACTGAAGGTTAATGGCTGAATACTCATGAGTAAACATCCAAGATTATACTGCTTACTCATCAGTAAATCTGCTGATTAAGGAAACTTGAGCTGCCCGCTTGAAAACAGAGGTTATGAGTGATCCAGTGCAGTTTCAAAAACATATTGGTGACAACAGCAATATTGGAGGAAGGAAGTGAGTAGTCAAGATTCAGTTTCTCATTTTGCTGTTTAATGTTAAATTCTCCAGCTGCAAAATCCGGAACAATTCCCTTAGTTATAGGAAAAGAAAGTTAAAGAAAGTTTCAATTTTAAAGCAGAATTATAAACCCTTGCATCAGCATATGTCATCATCAATAGGACAGTTTGAGTTCCTTTTTAAAATATGGATTTATAACAGTAGTAGGTTCTAAACCCCATTGCTACCAATTCATGTGTGCCTCCTACCGCCGGTGCAGTTCGCAGAACCGGGCCGAACCGGGAGCAACCCACCGCTGGTTTATAATAGTTAGTTCAAACTTTTGGGCAAACCATTGATTCCATGGAAGATTGTCACCAATGTCAAACAGCTCCCAGAATACATCCCAGGAAGGAAGTAATGCACCTTATGTGAGTAATGATTCTAAATGACAGACCAAATAAGCAAAAGATAAAATGTTCATGCCTTTAAGGAATATAGACCTGGAACAATAGTTAGTCTTCATAAATTCAAAGCCAACTTGTCCTTTATTTCTCTCGTTTGGAAATTAAAAGATTAGAAGATCACACTAGCAATAAAAATGGCCTACAACTGCACATAATGATTTTTGTGATGTGAGCCTGCAGAAGCTATTTTTTCATTGCTGCGGGCGTGCATGTGAGCATGGCATAACCCTGAGCAAACTGGCAACGAAAGGATCGAGAATCCACCCCTGGTGTTGATAGATGCTACAATGTAAATGAGTAGAAAATTAGGAAGTATGTTGGTAAGGAATTGGTGATAGACAGACAATTGTGGTGTGAAGAATATAGTGGTACACAAGACAGCTACAAGTTGATGCAACAGCATGCTCAAACTCAAAAATAAAGGATATTCTCCACGTGCATACATTATGGTATTTAACATATGATTACTTTTTTCCCTTCAGTCTATTTAATCATTTCCAAAGAACTTCATTTGGAATTTTTTTGTATATCAAAACACGTGTTATATATTTTAGAAGAAAAAGAAGAAAATATATTTTCATTTATTCAAGCTTCAGAAGGTTAATGAATTGTTTCTGTTTGGTTTACATCAATGGAAACAAATACTTACTGACATATAACAGAATTGTTAATATTTAACATTACAAGATTATCCATTATTTTGGCAGAATACTTGAAAACAAATCAAAAGTTGGAGGAAGGGGGAATTTAATTTAATTTTATGTTTATTTTTAAATTAAGGGTTCTACAACTAACCCAACTACATTTATAAATATCAAATCAAACAAGATGACAATAATAAACTTTACTATTTAGTTTGCAAGGATTTAAGAAAGTTCAATTTCCATTTTTAAGTTTCTGAACTACTAAGTGTCCTTTTCCCAAAACATAAATTAAGCATTATGTAGTTTATTTATAGGTTAGAGGTGCCATTTGTACAGGTAGCCACTTTATGAAGGCAAATTAGATGTAATGTGCAAAAATGTATAACTTACTCTAAAAATTTCTTTTTCCAATTACAATCAAACAGGGGGGAGGCCCTGTTTTCCCCCAGGAGATTCCTAGAGAGGCCCCATAGAGGCTTCTCCCCACTTTTTCCGGCCCTGTTTCCTCCCAGGAGATTCCTAGAGAGGCCCCACAAAGGCTTCTCCTTGCCTTTTCTGGTTACAGTTTCAGAGGTTCGGGTTTGTAAGTGGAAAATGGTTCTTGAGAAGAGGCAAAACAATCTTGAACACCAGGTTCTTATCCAGAAAAGTTTGTAAGTAGAGGCGTTCTTAGGTAGAGGTACCACTGTATTTCATATAGTTGTTTTCAAAATATTTTGCATTAGAACATATAAATCTCATTTAAAATGGCCATTTGGATGCAAGTAATGGAAAATGTAGTTCAACACAAGGGATTATCAAGAGATTATGTATCTATAAATTGGATTTATTTTCCAACATGTAATTCCTATTACAGGTAGTCCTTGATTTACCTCAATTGAGCCCATCATTTTGGTTGTTAAGCAAGACATTTGTAAAGTGACTTTTATTCCATTTTGTGACCTTTCTTGTCTTAGTTGTTAAATTAATCATTACAGTTTTTAAGTTAGTAACATAATTATTAAGTGAATCTGAATTTTCCATTGACTGCTTATCAGGTCACAAAAGGTGATCACATGACTTTGGGACACTGCAACCATCATAAATATGAGTTGCCAAGTGTCTGAATTTTGTTCACGTGATATAGGGATACTGCAATGATCATAAGTGTGATAAATGCTCAAAAGTCACTTTTTTCAGTGCTCTTATAACTTGGAACAATCACTGAATGAACTGTTGTAAGTCGAGGACTGCCTGTTCAAATTAATGAAATTATAAATGTTTAAATTAAGTTTTTGTTTGTAGATAACTCTGTTTATCTAAAACAAGCAAAGGATTACATATTGGAAAAGGTAATTAGTCTGCTTGAGTCTCTCTTTTAAAACTACAGGGTTTGCTATCTAGACATCCCTGAATGCTATTTCTAAGTAGCGTTCTAAGTCATGAGGCCTCTGTGAGCTATTGAACATTGCAACAGCGTGTCTTTACCCAAGGCCACCATCCTATCTTCTCCATCACTTTTGTCCTGCTGCCTTCTCTCTGGCCAAGCCCAGCAAGCTACCTTTGGCAATTGAGGCTCTGCCACCCATCATGTTCAATGCATGCATCCTGGCACCATGCCCTTGCCCAGTATCTGGGTCAAGAGTGGGAAGCAGGAGGAAGAAGAGGGCAAAGACAGCAGCAGTCAAAAGGCAAGGCAGCCAAAAAGACAGAGATGAGAAAATGGACAGATGGGAAAGTCAAAGTACATGTTGTAGTCACAAATGAAGGCTGGTGGCCAAGCACCCATTTTGATCACATGACTCTGGGAGTGATGCAATGGATATAATTGGTGTATTTATCATTCCTGTAGTGCAGGTGTCAACAACCTGCAGCTCTGGAGCCACATGTGGCTCTTTCATCCCTCTGCTGCAACTCCCTATCACCAGTCGGCATCACAATTTTGAGAGGAGCTTCCAGATTTGGGGGAGGGGGAAGCAGAGAGCGCCAGGAGGAGACTCTCTAGCAATGGGCAGGTTTTCTGGTCAGCTCCTCAATTGATAAGGCTTTCGGTTGGAACTGGTAGAGGAAAAAGGATGCCAAGCTAGAATGAGGCTCTATGGTGGTGAAACTGGACTTTTGGTTGGCTCCAGAATTGAACAGGGGTTTTCTGATTAGTACCTTTGTGGCTCTTTACATTTATTTATTTATATTTATATTTATATTTATATTTATATTTTTTTAATTTTTTAATTTTTTATTTATTTTATTTATTTATTTATTTATTTTTTAATTTTATTTATTTATTTATTTATTTATTTATTTATTTATTTATTTATTGGATTTGTATGCCGCCCCTCTCCGTGGACTCGGGGCACCTAACAACAGCGGTAAATACAGCATGTATAAATCCAATACTAAAACAGCTAAAAACCCTTGTTATAAAACCAATCATACATACAAACATACCATGCATAAAGGGGAGAGAATATCTCAGTCCCCCCATGCCTGATGGCAGAGGTGGGTTTTAAGGAGCTTACGAAAGGCAAGGAGGGTGGGGGCTATTCTGATCTCTGGGGGGAGTTGGTTTCAGAGGGCCGGGGCCGCCACAGAGAAGGCTCTTCCCCTGGGCCTCGCCAAACGACATTTAGTTGACGGGACCTGGAGAAGGCCCACTGTGGGATCTAACTGGTCGCTGGGATTCGTGCGGCAGAAGGCGGTCCCGGAGATAATCTGGCCTGGTGCCATGAAGGGCTTTATAGGTCATAACCAACACTTTGAATTGTGACCGGAAACTGATCGGCAACCAATGCAGACTGCGGAGTGTTGGTGTAACATGGGCATATTTAGGGAAGCCCATGATTGCTCTTGCAGCTGCATTCTGCACGATCTGAAGTTTCCGAACATTGTTTAACGTTGCCGACCCCTGGTGTAATGCCTGCACAATTTTAAATGGTTGCTGAACAAATGGTTATTAAATGAACACTACTTGTAGTTTTCTCTTTTTTTCCAAAATCAGACTTGTAGAAGCTTAGGATTTGTTGCTTATGTCAAGGAAGTATTCCTAAGTTGTCAAGACCACTCTATACTAGAGCTAATTTTCAATTAGCTGAGATTGCTGAATTTTGAGCATTAAGTGGCTCACAAATAAAATACATGGCAAGAGTTCTTAAGTAATGTGTTTAAACAGAGGAAAAGCACTGCTAAACTTCAGCATGTACTATAAAGCGTCATTTGAAGGTCAAATTGAAAAGTTGATTCTATTTGTTTGTAGCTTCACCCAAACCAGGTTTACAGAAATGTTTCTATTCATATCACATTCAGCTTTTATAACTAAGACAAGTTTCTGTCCTCGCTCATGATCCAACTGGTAGACTGGAACAGATCTTTGCTAAACTACTGAGTCATAATAGGCAACTAATACTTCATGTCATACGGAATTTGTTATTTTCACATACTATGCTAAGCAAAAAAACACATTTTAATCCAGTCTGTTCTTACTAATAGAAATCTATGCAAGAAAAAAAATGATCAAAAACACTGTTACCAAACACACACACTGTCTGATAATAGATTAAACTGATATAGTGTAATGGCCAGTTTAGGAGGTCCTAATGGATTCTATGATTTCTAAACAAGCAAAGTGAAGAAATGTGGTTTGATCACCAAAAATGCACTTTCCAAGTTAAAATCACATCCATCTCACTTTTCAAAGAGACTCTGGCAGCTAACATTGCATCTACACTATGTAGATGCTACACAGTCGCTGCCAAAGCACTTTTTGCTTTCCAATCAAAACAAAAAAAGAGTCTTTAGTCAAAAATTATAAATGTAAAATAATTTTCAAGGATGGAAGAAATCCATTTCTTTTGGGATCTATAAACAGTAATTTTTAGGCAGGGGATGGACTGGGTAGGAAAGGAAGAGGTTTTTTTTATAAATTAGTAAATAGCAGGCAATGACACCAAGAGTAGAGTCTAGTGGTTTCCCCAATGTTCCACAGTTGGTATCCTTTATATATACTTTCTTTTTGCAAAATCATAAATAGAAATACTACCATATTTTACAGAGTGTAAGATGTACCTTTTTCACTCCTAAAAGAAGTCGAAAATTTGGGTGCTTCTTATACTCTGAGTGTAGCTTTTTTGAAGCTTTTTCCCCCAGCCCTAATGAGGTGCTAGTGATCTTCCCGGCTTGTTTTCATTGCTACTCTGAAGGGGTTTTTTTGCAGCCCTAAGTCTTTGCAGGCTTGTTTCCATTGTTATTCCTTCTGAAAAAGGTTTTTTCAGCCCTAACCAGGAGATAAAATTACACCTGAAACTCAAAAAATTAGAATATCGTGCAAACGTTCATTTATTTCAGTAATGCAACTTAAAAGGTGAAACATAATATATGAGAGACTCACTACATGCAAGGCAAGATACTTAAAGCCGTGATTTGTCATAATTGTGATGATTATGGGGTACAGATCATGAAAACCCCAAATCCACCATCTCAGAAAATTAGAATATCACTTGCAATCAATAAAACAAGGATTGTACATAGAACAATATCCGACCTCTGAAAAGTATAAGAATGCATGTATACTCAATACTTGGTTTGGACCCCTTTTGCAGCAATGCGATATGGCATGGAAGCTATCAGCCTCTAGCACTGCTGAGGTGTTATGGAAAATCACGATGCTTCAATAGTGGACTTTAACTCTTCTGCATTGTTCAGTCTCATAGGGCATTCTCTTGGCAATGCCCCATAGATTCTCTACGGGGTTCAGGTCAAGCGATTTTGATGGCCAAGCAAGCACAGTAGTAATCCCATGGTCATTGAACCAGATTTTGGTGCTTTTGGCAGTGTGGGCAGGGGCAAAGTCCTGGAAAATGCTGGAAAATTGAAGTCAGCATCCCTATAAAGCTCGTCTGTGGAAGGAAGCATGAAGTGCTCCAAAATCTCCTGGTAGACAGCTGCATTGCCCCTGGACTTAATGAAGCACAGTGGATCAACAACAGCAGATGACATGACTCCAAAAATCAACACAGACTGTGGAAATGTCACACTGGACTTCAAGCATCTTGCTGTGCATGCCTTTCCATTCTTCCTCCATACTCTGGGTCCTTGGTTTCCAAATGAGATGCAAAAGTTTCCACAGTCTATGTGGAAAAATGAGCAAACTTTTGCATGATATTCTAATTTTTTGTGTTTCATCTGTTTTGCTGAAGCTGACTAAGGATGTTAGCAAGATGACTACCTGGTAGATAGATTGTTTTCCTCTATTTCCCTCCCCCAAAACTAAGGTGTGTCTTATACTTCAGTGCGTCTTATACTCTGAAAAATACAGTACTTACATTACATTTTGATAGCATTGGCACACATCAAGCATCCCTAACAATCCCTATTGCTTCTGATAAATCCTTTTCTTCTTCCCCTGCAGGTATCATAGGAAGGGCTACTTGGGATTTCTGTGCTATTATGCTATTGTTTTTTTTCCACAAAAATAATTGAGGCAACACACACTCCTGTGAACAACAGTCTTCAGAGCAAAGTAAGTGGCAATGCCACACCCACAATTAAATGGGTATTCCAGGAAGTGCTGTCAACAAGGAAGCTTATATTGGCTCAGATGTTCACACTTCTACAGGATAAGCAAGCTAGAAAAGCATCCAAAAATGTTGCAATAACACTGAGTCTTGGAAGATGACAATATGAGGGAAAATATGTAGCTAAAAGAGGTTGGGACATGGTAGATAATAAAAATCATGAGTAAAAAAGGCAGTGGAGAAGTATGAGAATACACTATTATTGGTGGGAAATAAAAGACTTCCCCCTCATTGCTGTGTATCCATGTTTGGATTGTGGTGATGTGACGGTGTGTGATGTTCACATGCTTATAAATCTGTGAAGCATCATATATGTCTGAAGGATGTTATATGTGCACATAGATATTTGTATGTGTTGATGTACTTTACATGGATACTGGCACATGCCTTCTCCAAGACCAAAACTTGGCCCTCTTATAGATTTTGGATTATAATTTGCCTAGAATTGATTATATAACATAGTTTTTCCTTATAAATTTTTGTGTTGTTTGAATATTTTTAAAAGTTATATATTAAAGTGTGAGAAAAATATTAACTGAAAAGACACCTTTGGTAGTTGACTTATGTAGATGTTCTGTTTTGTAATTTTCCCTAGTTATTATCATGTAAGATAAGCAATTTGGTGTAGTGGTTAAGGCAATGGGATTAAAAACCAGAAGCTAATGAGTTCTGTTCCTGCCTTAGGCAGAAAACCAGCTAGGTGACCTTGGACCAATCACTTTCCTGAAGGAGGCAGTAACAAAGCACTACCAAAAATCTTGTCAAGAAAATTGCAGGGACTAGTCCAGGCAATCACCAGGAATCAACACTAACTTAAAAACACACACAAACACACAAACAAATCACATCTATGGAATGTTACGTGGAGTACAAACTATAGCCAAATTATTTAAAATGAATCAATATCTGAAATTCAAACATTTTTCATCATTACAGGCAGATCTCTTATCAACATAAATTTTATTTCTCTTATCATATTCCTTATACAGACCTTTTTTTATTAAGGCAGCCTTTGTTTTAGCATTACAGTGTTCCCTCGATTTCCGCGGGGGATGCGTTCCGAGACCGCCCGCAAAAGTCGATTTTCCGCGAAGTAGAGATGCGGAAGTAAATGCACCATTTTTGGCTATGGGCAGTATCACAAGCCATCCCTTAACACTTTAAACCCCATAAATTACCATTTCCCATTCCCTTAGCAACCTTACTCACCATTATTACTGGTACTCACCATTGAATAAGACACTTAGTGATCCTGATATTTATAAACATAATTATTTATTAACAATAATTTTTTTTTTGTTATTTATTTGCAAAAATTATTAGTTTGACGATTACTTATGATGTCATTGGGTGGGAAAAACCGTGGTATAGGAAAAAAACGTGAAGTATTTTTTAATTAATATTTTTTGAAAAACCGTGGTATAGGCTATTCGCGAAGTTCGAAAGTGCGAAAATCGAGGGAGCACTGTATTTTCTTTAGACCCTTTAACCTAATTAGCTTCTCTGCAAAATCAAAAGCATACAAAATAATGCTGATTTTAAAACTCTTGAATCTGTGCCCGAAGGACAGCATCATTAATCATCGCAAGATTACGAGCAACCAAAACTGCTCAAAATTATACTTATTTATTAGGTCTACATTCCACACACACCCCAGAAACAAAAACCCCCACATAGCACTGCCTCCTATTTCTGAACAACAACCCCTCCCCTGCCAGAAAGGCAGGCTGGACTGAGAAATCATGACTGGTCCAAAAGCCATCCAGTAAATCTCCATAGAGAAGGAATGGAATTTTATTTATTTTTATTTATAAATAAAATAATTTTAAAATAAAATAAAATATTTTAATCTGGGAAGAGAGAGAGCGAGGCTGACTATGCATACCTCTCTTTCACTTTAATACAATTTACATGCAGCTCTTGACATCCCCTTAGATGTCAAGGTCCTCTTAGAACATGATGGATGAGCATCATCATCATAGCAGAGGACATGACCCTTATATAAATTAACCCAGCATTTATATAAATGTACCGTACATGCTGAATAATACCAGGAGGTTACTCAGCACTTTTAAAATGACAGTTCTATATATAGGACTTTGAATTATGGGTTATTTGTCCAGTATTGCACCAAACATATTTTCTTGTTCCTCTCTAAAAGTTCTGTGTCAAGCAACAGGAAAAATATATATTTTCTCACATCAAAATGTATGCACTACTAAACTTGTTGTGACTGTTACATACTTTGTAATTTTTAACTGGGCAAAACGGTGCACCATAGAGCAACAACTTTTGACTCAACATATCTTAAATGGGGTAACTTACAGAATGTACCCAAAATATGACTCTTGTGGGATTGAAATTTGGCAAAGTTTTTGGCAAATTTTGGCAAAACGTCCCCACCATACCTTCTGACTACACTGGTAGAAACCACAGCTTGTGTATCAGAAGGGATGATAGGAGAGGTATGTCCTACCCCAGTGATGGTGAAGCTTTCTTTCCTCGGGTGCCGAAGAGCATGGGTGCATGCTGTCTCACCTGTGTGAGTACCCACACCCATAATTCAATGCCTGGGGAGGGCAAAAACAGCTTCCCCTGCCCCCAGGAGGCCCTCTGGAGGCCGGACATGGCCTGTTTCCCAATTTACGGTGGGCCCAGTAGGCTTATGTGTCACCCTCACCATGCTCCAAAGGCTTCCCTGCAGCCTGGGGAGGGTAAAAACGCCCTCCCCCATCCCTCTGGAGGCTCTCCTAAAGCCAAAAATGCCCTCCCAGAGCCTCTGTGTGAGCCAAGAATCAGCTGGCTGGCACACACATGCACATTGGAGCTGAGCTAGGACAATGGCTCGCGTGCCAGCAGATATGGCTCCACGTGCCACCTGTGGCACCCGTACCATAGATTCGTCATCACTGTCCTATCCACTTTCCTGCTTCTTTGAGCTTCTGCACTGAATAACTGGAGGCAAGGACTGACTAGTAAGCAGCCATTGGCTGCTTTGGAACTGAGGCCAACATTTGAAATCTCTTAACAATGGTGGCCAGCGAGGGGAAAACTTGGGTGCTTGCTTGGTGGGTTGGGGAGATGGAGGAGAAAGAGGCTTCACTGGTGCTTTCTTTTATATGTGAAAAAAGGAAAATGATCCAATGAGTCACAGGTTGTCTAGTGACTTCTTAAAATTATCAATGGCCTGATCCTTAATATTTCCATGTAAGCCTACTTGTACATTTATATAACATGGCATATACAGACTTGTAGTACATGTCATAGCTTTTCAAGTTCTCATTGGAATTTTAAAGTTGCAAACAAATCTCCTTTGTACAATCACACATCCCTAATATAAATTCATCAAACTCTGTATATATTGTTTGTATAAGGTAAAAGCCAACATTCTGCATTATTTTTAAAAAGCCATTTATGCTTTAAAATAAGAACATTTAAGTGCTATAAAACAAGAGTGAGGAACAGATTTCCAGATCTTACACAGCTATAATTCCAATATTATTAACTAAACTCTCTGGAGTGGTTTAACAACACCTGGAAAGACTGTAGATTGAGTCAAGACATAAAATAGAGCTACAAGATTGCATCCTCCAAAAATACCAACAACTTGATACACCTGGACTAATATTAGAATGAGAAGTAATCCAAGATTTTGTGATATTTCTTATATATTTCTACATATTAATTTAGACCCCAAACGAGATCCTGGGAACACTAAGATAAACCCAAACAGAATCAGTTTCTTGCAGGAATAAATAAATTTATGTTGCAAGATCAAAGCTACAAATGAACACATAGTAATTTATATTCACATGTACACTTTTTTTTTAATCTTTCTCCATCTTCCATCAATCTACTGCAAATCATTAACTTCCTCCCATTATTATCAATGGCCAGTTTAAATTTAATCCATTAACGATAGTGTGTTATCTCTTTCTTTTTGACCATATGGTAACGTAATCAGTTGGTCTTCAGGGAAATTAAAGGCAGCTCCCAGGAGATGTTAGGATTTATTGTATTGCTCATCTCTTTATCGAACCACATTTGAAATCATCCATAAGCCTGATTATCTGAGAGAAATGAAATAACCATGCTTGCTCAGATATTGCAGTGCTTATACTACAAACATCCAAGCAATATTTTTGATGTTTGGGATATTATGTATCAAATTATTATTTTTAAATAATAAATGAGTAAATTGTACCTGATAGAAGATTATCAACATAATTTTACTCTTGTTTTTAATAGATCCTTCTGCTATGATTGTAGCTATCAATAACTATCAAAATTCAAATGATGAATGAAATGTCCAATTTCCAAGGCAACATATCTCCAGATACTGGAAATAAATCCAATAGTATTTCCACTATCTTGATACTTTTTGTGACTTTCCAAGGACAGTTCCTATCTAGTGCTCCAAGGTTAGTGTTGCTACAATTTTATAAAACCCCAACATCCTTTTTAGGTGAATAGTATTATTGGTCTATTGATTTGTGTTTGAAACCTGTCTGTTGCTAATCTAAAAGACATGCAATGAAGGGCAGGAAGAGCTAGAGGACAAAGGGAAATCCCATTATACAAACAGATCTATTTACATTAGGCAAAATCACCATTGCTTCAGGTATGCTACACTACCATATTTGAAAGATAGTTTATCTCTCACTGCCACTATCCTTGCTTCTTCTTCCTCAGAAAATCCTTTTTTTCTCACTCCATTCGTCTTTATAACCTATACAACTTCAGAGAGATTTTACAAAAGTTCAGGAAATTAAGAACACAAACATAAAACATCGTTTATTTAAAAAAAACTATCACAGAAAAATCCAAACATTCTATAGTAAAGCTTTAGATAAATGTCACTGCGGAATGTAAAACATTTCTTCCCTTTTTGCAGTGGAACAATACAATTTAGTCACATACTTTTTCTGCAGGCTCATTTTTGGATTTTAAAAAATGGTTTTACTAAAACTTTATATACAGTGTTCCCTCGCTTTTCGCGGGGGATGCGTTCCGAGACTGCCCGCAAAAGTCGAATTTCCGCGAAGTAGAGATGCGGAAGCAAATACACTATTTTTGGCTATGAACAGTATCACAAACCTTCCCTTAACACTTTAAACCCCTAAATTGCAATTTTCCATTCCCTTAGCAACCATTTAGATTATTACTCACCATGTTTATTTATTAAAGTTTATTAAAAAAATATTTATTAAAAGCAGATGGAAGTTTGGCGATGACATATGACGTCATCGGGTGGGAAAAACCGTGGTATAGGGCAAAACCCCACAAAATATTTTTTAATTAATATTTTTGAAAAACCGTTGTATAGACTTTTCGTGAAGTTCAAACCCGCCAAAATCGAGGGAACACTGTATAACTTTCTGGTGACCTTGGAGTATTCTCCACCCATCTATGAACTACAGCTGCAAAATTATTTCAGCATAGCTTATATTGATTAAACGTGAAGACATTTAACATTGATATTTAAAAGGAGTAATACGTAATTTATGAGTTCAAATATATGATAACATATGTGTAAAGAACCTAAATATCCAATGCTATTTGCTGTTTATAAACTGAAAATGACAGAGAATTGGAGAGGAGAACAATTTGTTCATTTTTGTTCTTCCCAACTATATCCTTGACTTTATCTGAAGCTAAAGGCCAAAAGTTTAAAAGTGATATCACAAACCAGAATTTGCTACTACTTTGCAACTACACTGGAAAAAGAGTACATCATTGCATTATACTTAGTCAGGGAGTACGTTAAGACATGTTTTTCCTTAAATATAAAAATTAATTCTTTTAAGAGAAAAAGAATCCAAGCTCCTCTCATTCTCAGTATTTTTGACCTACAAAACCTATCTATCCCATTCAAATCATGCATAGGAATGCAAGCCTGTGCAAAAATCACTAGTTCGCTCAATACATTTATTCCCTAAACTAGCACCAGATAATCCTTGTTTATAAATGAGTTTTTTCAGAACAGTACATCCCAAAGTTGCAAGCATCAATAAACAAAATATATTAAATGCTTAATTTAATTTAAAATTATAATTACTTTTATACCGTTGAGTCTTCTAGGAAAAAACAGCTATAGATTTAGGTAACTATCATTCCACTCACTAAACACAGTATTTTTTTAAAAAAAGACACATTTGCTGATATGTGTTACATCAGACTGTTTACATTTATAAACCAATACACAGCTGATCCAAGTTAGCATCATTTTCTAATTCAACCAGCATATTGAGTACTCTTCTAAATAAATGGCTTTATACTGTTTATTCAATTGATTTAATTCAACAAAACCTTGCTTGAAAGCATTTTTTAAAAAAATCAACTGAGGGGAGGCATTTGAACTGACAGGCACTGAAAGGAAAATTCAAATTGAACATCACAAATTTTCCTTAGGCATCCAATAACCTTGATTCTAGTCGATGTGTTTGGTCTGTGGTAGGATTTAACTCAATCCACAAAAGAAAGCATGTGCGTGAACACACCCACACATCTTTTCAAGGAGAGGGATCTGACTATAGATACCTATAGGTCAGGATACATGTTATATTGACCCATGTTTATTTTTGTTGTGAAGACCCTAGGGAGTTGGGCACATAGAAATTTAATTGATTGATTTATTGATTGGTTGATTGATTGAATCTCCATATACGCTACCTCCTTTTCGTTGTTTGCTTGGCCTCACAATCCAAACAGAAGGGATTTGTCAAGAGAAAGGCGTGGTTTAAGTTGCTTCTCTAATCATGCCTCTTTCAAGCAACTTCTCCAGCTGTGCAAACACCTGGCGCCTTCATTCCCATTCTGATGCTTTAAGGATGACTTCACACTATTCTTTTCTTTTTTTAAATAAACTTAACGATCTCCGACACTTTTTTGGGACATTTCTCACCGTCTCCGGGTCGTTCTCAAAGACCTCCCGGGCTTCCTCCCGGTTGCAGAATTCCTCCACGCACTCTCTCTCCAGATGGCCTTGCTTGGTCTCCTCGAAGATCTGGTAGGCTCGGCGGTGCCTCTGGCGAAGGAACTGGGAAGCCTCTTCCCGACCTTTGTAGAAGACCACGGCTGGAGAAGCCCCCCAAAGAAACAGAGGAAAAAAGGGAGGGGGGAAGCCATTAATCCTGGGCTCCCTCAGAAGAATGACGCGGCCGCGCACCCTCCCCGCAGCAAAGTCGCCGGCTCCCTCCCCTCCCTCGCGCCTCAGGCCAAGCGCGCGCTCGCGGACATTCCCCCTTTTCCAAGAGTCCTCCGGGGACCGTCACGAACTCCCCTTGACATGACAGGCTCGGACCGCTTCGCCAACCCACCGGGACTCCTCCGGGATCCATCTTCGGCTCCCCCTCACACACCATTTTCCGCCGCCCGCCGCGAGAGAAATCTAAACAATGCCGCGGCGGCGCCACCGCCACCGCCGTTTACTTCACAAAACAAGGACATTTCCCCTCACACAGACCGCGCGCGCCCCTCTCCCATTCGGCCGCTCGGCTGCCGCCGAGAACAAAGCTGCGGAAGCCCAAGAGGCACAGGAGACGAAGGTCGCCACCGACCCCTTTAAAAGCGGGCAAAGCGGGGGGAACAACAACAACAGAGGTCTGGGAGCGGGTAGAGCGAGAACCTTTGGCCCGAAAAGTAGCGCCACGAGGCAGGTGCCCCGGAGTTGAAGCTGTCGGCTGGTCGCCCGTGAGGTAAAAAAAAGGCTTTAGGACGCCCCGTGACCTTATGAGGCGAATGTCAGTCTCTTTCCCCGGCCCACCGTGGTTGTTATCCGCGTGGACTTCGGGAGGGGGGTCATTTTAAACGTGCGTCTCCCGTCCCTTCAGGGCAAGAGGGCGAACTCCTCCGCCCCTCATGAGGAAGGGCAGCGGCGAGGGGGCTTCCATCCTCGGCTGGCGTGGCGGGAGGGGGGAAACGAAGGCGAAGGAAGCCCCCACTTTACTCACTCTGCGAGGAGTCCGCGGCCAGCAGGACGAGCAAGAGGGCAGCAGCGGGAGCCGGCGGCGGCTGCATGATGCGGCGGCGGCTGAGCCTCGGGCTGCGCCCTCTGACTGGCCCAGAGGAGCGGGGCGGTCTGGTTTAAGCGGAGGAGGGAGGGCCGCTCCCGTTTGGAGGCAAGCGCGGCTTCTGCCGAGCCCCCGCGGGGGAGTCGCTTGTGCTGCTGAGCCAATCAAAGGCAGAAAGTTCGCAGGCTTCGGAGCGCCCAGCGACACACCTAGTGCTTCCAAGCCGCCCGAGGGTGGCTTGCTTGAGCGCGGCGAGGATGGAGGTCAGAAGAAGAGGGAGGCAGGCCCCGGGGGGACCTTGAAGGAAGAACGGAGCGACCCACCAACGGCTGGGCCCTCTGGGGCCCAAACCCTCTGAAAAGCAACCGCGCACGGCTACGCCTCCCCAATTCTTGCAAAACGCTTATTTATTGTTTGCAAAGGATGTACGTGCACACAGACGGGTTGCTGCCTCGACGGGTTTGACAGCTGTTGCTCGCTGCCTGACAGTTCTTGCAGGGATGCAATTAGAGCATTCAGCATTTATAGCGTTTAGACATATTCTTTTTTATTATTTATTTATTTATTTATTTATTTATTTATTTAGTTAGTTAGTTAGTTAGTTAGTTAGTTAGTTAGTTAGTTAGCTAGTCCAATACACAATAATACACAATGAAGGTTATAGAGGATATAGTAGAGAAGAAATACCAGATATAGGAGAGACTATAGGACAGGGGATGTTAGTGTGCTTTACAGTGCCCTCTCTAAGCAGTTGACAGAGAGCAAGCATATTGGCCTCAACAATCCGAGTCCTCCTTTTACTGACCTTGGAAGAATTCCATGCCAGCAGTAGATCGCCTCGATTGCGGTAGGTTCTTCTGCTTGAAAAATCCCAATTGTGAGCAAGCAGAGAAAACTCTGACACTTTCCTTGATGTGAGCCGCCCTGAGTCTGAGGAGAAGGGCGGCACAGAAATCAAATAAATAAATAAATAAATAAATAAATACATACATACATACATACATACATACATACATACATACATACATAAATAAATACATAAATACAGTACATACATACATACATACATACATACATACATACATACATACATACATACTATAGTTTTGTGCAGAGCGAATAGGGAAATTTCTAGGTTCTATCGTATCTCAAGACCTAAAATGGTCATCTAGATTCAAAAATGCCATCAAAAAAGCATAACAAAGAATGTTCTTTCTGCCCAACTCAGGAAGCTCAAGGAGCTGCTGATGCAGTTCTACAGAGGAATCATTGAGTCTGCCATCTGCACTTCTATAACTGGTTCGGTCCTGCAACCCAACAAGACCAACACAGACTTCAGAGGGTAATTAGAACTGCAGAAAAAAACAATGACTGCTAACCTGCCTTCCATTGAGGACTTGTATACCTCATAGGTCCTGAAAATATCTACTGATCCTTCATATCCTGGACACAAACTGTTTCATCTCCTACCCTCAAAACCACACTATATAGAGCACTGTACAACAAGACAACTAGACACAAGAACAGGGTTTTTTTCCCTGAACACCATCATTCTGCTAAACAAATAATTCCATCATCACTGTTGAACTATTCACTAAGGCTGCCTTACTATTACTATTAGGTTCTCATCATTCCTATTACCCGTCTCCTCCCACTTATGACCATAGTTCCCTCTAAGCTGAGCAGTGAGCAATCGCTCACTTAAAAATCATCATCAACTCAGAGTTTTCCAAACCTGCCCAGAAGCCGAGAGGGAAAGAGTGAGAGGGAAGGAGAGAGAGAGGAAGAGAGGAAGAGAGAGAAACAGATAGAAAAAAGAGAGGAAGGAAAAGAGAAAGAAAAAGAATGGGAGTAAGGAAGAGAGAAAGAAAATCAAAATCTAGTTTGAAACTAGCTCAACTATTTAAGTGGCATTTTGATATTGATAGAGTTGCCCTATTATTAGCTCAGTGTTATAGACACACAATATTTATTTATTTATTTATTTATTTATTTATTTATTTATTTATTTTTTTATTTATTTATTTATTTATTTATTATTTCTGTGCCGACCAGTCCCGAAGGGACTGCCGCTCAGACACTATACTTTTCCGCCCACCCCCCAAAAAAATTAGAGGGAACACTGCTTATGACTATATGACTGTAACTTGTTGCTTGTATCCTTAGGATTTATATTAATATTGATTGTTTCCTGATTGCTTATTTGTACACTATGATAATCATTAAGTGTTGCACCTTATACGTTGTGGACAAATGTATCCTTTCTTTTATGTATCCTGAGAGCATACACACCAATGACAAATTCCTTGTGTGCCCAATCACACTTGGCCAATAAAGAATTTTATTCTTATTCTATAGGCATCTCTCCATTATAGCCCCAGGGTCGCCATAAGACACCTGCCACCACACCTGGTGACAGAAGATGATGGAGCCAGGGTGGCGCAGCAGGTAGAGTGCTGTACTGCAAGCCACTGAAGCTGACTGTATATCTGTAGGTCGGCGGTTCAGATCTCATCACCAGCTCAAGGGTGACTCAGCCTTCCATCCTTCCAAGGTGGGTAAAATGAGGACCCGGATTGTGGGGGCAAATGCTGGCTCTGTTAAAAAGTACTATTGCTAACATGTTGTAAGCCGTCCTGAGTCTAAGGAGAAGGACGGCATAAAAATTGAATAAATAAATAATAAAATAAATAAATGGAGCACTATCAGGGTTACCACCAAAAATTGGAATTGGTCATTTCACTCAGTCATTTCAGTTCACCCAGTCAATCCTGGACCTCTCATATGTGGCGTTTTTTTAGATATTTCAAACATAATAGTGCTTCACAACAGACTCTCATCCCTCACCACTATGGTCATGATTAAAGTGTTAAATAGGATGGCATAGACCTGGGTTCAAGTCCACCTTCAGCCATGAGAACCTGCTGGGGGACTTTGGGACAATTACTCTATCGGCTCAACTTACTGTGTGGGTTATTCCAGGGAAGAACAGAAAAGACATCTCAATATACTGTAAATCATTTTGAGCTACTAGTGCAAGGTTCCCCAAACTTGGCAACTTTTAAGACTTGTGGACTTCAACTTCCAGAATTCTGGGAGTTGAAGTCCACAAGTCTTAAAATTGCCAAGTTTGAAGACCTTTGTCCTAGTGAAAATCAGGATGTTAAAATGTAGCGAACAGTTACATCTGAATATTACTGGGAGTTCTTCATAAATAATAAATAGAAACGTTTTATCTAGTTTCTCAGGAGCAAGCATTTCTTAATATACTGCTCAAAAAAATAAAGGAAACACTCAAAGAACACATCCTAGATCTGAATGAATGAAATATTCTCATTGAATACTTTGTTCTGTGCAAAGTTGAATGTGCACAACAGCATGTGAAATTAATTGTCAACCAGTGTTGCTTCTTAAGTGGACAGTTTGATTTCACAGAAGTTTGATTCTGTGTTGTTTAAGTGTTCCCTTTATTTTTTTTTGAGCAGTGTATTTTGAGCATGATAACAAGACTATGTTTGACATGCAGCTTTTATATTTGATTTATTAAGCAAAGTTATTTTTCATAAATACCACTTCTCAAAAATGGCTTGGAACAAGATACTATCAATGGAACTTTACTGGCCTGTGGAATGTGACAATTCTTTTGGTAGAATCCTCTGTAGTTATAATAGTACCCATTTGTTTGTTATGCAAAGTTTAAGAAGAAGAAGAAAGAAATCTTTCTTTTAGTTAAATTTGCCCTCCAGGCATATCTAGGTATTTAGAATGGATGGATCTCAACTTGAAAGGCATGCCAGTTTTGCAAAACAATGTACGGTAAATGGCAGACAACCAACACAAGCATTGAAAGGTGATAAATTGTTCTACAAATTCTTTACAATCTTTAATCAACTTTGTGGCCATTTTTTGTGAGGCATCTCATCATTGTTCTAGTTTTTAGTGTACAGAACTAATATTATAGTCAAATGTTTGCATATTTACTTTGTTTCTGCTTTTACTTAACTGGACTTGCTTCAGTAAAGGATTGACTTGTATGTCCTTTTGGTGATTCTGCAAAAAATCTTCACTTAAGTTGAACAATTCACTTTAATAATAATTTGTACTTGGTCTAGTTAGTATATTTATCCTAAACTGGCTGAAAAGCAATCCAATAAGAATAATCCTTTAAAAAGCAATTTAAAATGGTACTGTATATACTACCCTGTTTCCCCAAAAATGAGACGTATCCCGAAAGTAAGGCATGTCAGAGGTTTTACAGAATTTGCTAATATAAGGCACCCCCTGAAAATAAGGCGTAGTCAAGTTTACATACGGTACGGTGGAAAAACATATGATACCATTCAAAGCTGTTCATAGTGGTACCGTAATAATGTGGCGTCCCCTGCTGGCCCCTTCCATCGCTATGTACCGTCCAGTACAGCAGACACAGTCTGCTGCTGTCTCACCGCCATTACAGTCTCCACTACAGTGCATAGACTGTAGTTCCTCTGGTGGCCGGAAGCTGCAATAGCGGGAGTATACTGTTGTACCATATAAGTGCCGTCGTTTGTGTGTGTGGGTGCCATACTGACAGGTACCGTACCGTAATTAGTGTACCGTACAGTACACTTTCTTTGGGGATGTCAGCTTTTCTGCCTGTGAATTTGTCTTATTTGAGAAAAGAAGGCACCCCCCGAAAATAAGACGTAGCACAACTTTTGGAGCAAAAATTAATATAAGACAGTCTTATTTTCGAGGAAATGCGGTAACCACATATTGACTTATTTGAGAATTCTTGACACTGATTTTTAAAAAGAAAATGCAATGTCAATTGCAACACATCTTGGGAAACAATCAAACTTTGCTTTAGAAACATTCCAATCTGGATCTTGTTGCTTTGGGTTTTTAATTGCATTTCCTATCCAGGTGCCAGGAAATAGTGCATGGATCGCAAAGACTGGAAACAGTGAATGGTTTTATTCCCAAACAGTGCACCTTAGTTAATTCTCAGTTGGATTTCCTTTAATTGGATGTCATACTTGACACATGAAAATAACTTTTAAAATAAGCCAGAAAAAAATTACATAACCATTTTAGGGTATTATAATTGCTGCATTAGAAGAATATTACTGCACTGGGAATTGTGAAAGGTTTATGAAAGCCCTACCAATTATTCATGTGTCATTATTTCATCTTTCTGGAATGAAATGTCAGATAATATAGGTAGTCCTCAACTTACAATTGAGCCCAAAACGTAATTTGCTAAGTGAGAAATTTGTTGAGTAAGTTTTGCTCCATTTTACAACTTTTCTTGTAAAATGTTTCTTTTCAGTTAACATTTGTTAACTGAATCGTGGCAGTGGTTAAGTTAATAACAATGGTTATTAAGTGAATTTGGGTTTTCTATTCACTTTGCTTGTCGGAAGGTTGCAAAAGGTGATTATATGACCCTAGGACACTGTAACTGTTAGATAAGTAGGGAGACAGGAATGAGGCAGACTCAGCAGTAACACCAACAGGTTTTATTTCAGCACCAACATACAGAACATGGAACAAAGCACTTCTATTAGTTCGGAGTTTGACAGCTCCTCTATAAAAGGAACTGTCAAACTCCGAACTAATAGAAGTGCTTTGTTTTCCCGCTTGCTGGCTGTCTGCATCGGAGCCAATCAGGCTCGAGCAGCAATTGGCATGGTCATAAGTATGAGGACTTAACAGCAGACATCATAAATATGAACCAGTTATCAAACATCTGAATGTCAATCACGTGACCAAGAGGATGCTGCTGAGGGTCATAAGTGAGAAAAATGGTCATAAGTCATTTCTTTCAGTGCAGTTCACTAAATGAACTGTTGTAAGTCAAGGATTATCTACAATATATCTTACTATGATTCTAAACACAGGCACATAGGAGTAGCAAGGGACCAAAATATTTCTACTTTTCAAAATGAAAATGTCAGTTAATTTTTTCCCTAGAATATGGGTGTCAAACTTGCAGCATTATGTTGCCATCATGTGACATACCATAACATTTCCCCCCTATGCGTAGCTGGGGTGGGTGTGGCCTGAACATGACACATTTGCCTTTGGGCTGCCAATTTGATACCCCTGCCCTAGAACAAAAGTCCGATACACGATTCACCCATAACATTTTGTCTTCAAAGTGTGATGGTATAGGTCAGGGGTGTCAAACTCAATTTCATTGAGGGCTTCATCGGGTATAATTTATTTTTCTCCACCTTCAGATAAAACATATGAAAATAACAAAACACAATATCAATATCCAACTGTATACATATGCCAAATTTCATATCATTAACGTGCTTTAAGGAGTTTCTTTACTTTCCACCTTCCTCCTATCCTCCTGTGGCTCCATCTCTCCAACATTATAAGTAGTACTAAACTTTGAAAACAAAAACAAACAAAGAAAAACAGGCTAAGCCCCCAAATATATCCTCAATATCTAACATTCTATAAATCCCATATTCATCATTATTTACAGAGAGAGGGAAAGAGAAAAGAAAATAAAAAGAAAAAAAATCCCCCTTACTCCAACATTTAGCTGATTCTCTAATGAAAATAGTTTTCCCATGTAAAATAATGTGAAAACATGAACTATCTTAAATTTGTGTTAGTTCTGCCACCATTTCTTTCTTTTTTTTTCATCTGGGTATCTACCTGCTATTTTGTCTCATCTGGGCCTCATCAATGAGGGTTGCATTTGACCTCAGGGGTCCAGGGTAGGCATGGTGAGAGTGAGCATGCCCAGCTCAACATCACTGATGTCGGGGATGCTGCTGGCGGCCCGAGCACTCAGTCAATGAAAATGGAGCTCGGGAGAGCTGTATCTCCGGAGCTCCATTTTCACTGGCAGGAGCACCAGGGGTCGGTTCTTTGCTTTTTCTTGGGTGGCTCCATAGGCCAGATCTAAGCAGCCCATGGGCTGGATCCAGCACTCAGGCCTTGAGTTTCAGATCCCTGGTATATTTCAAAGATAATAACCAGTCCAAAGTCAAGTCATATCAGAATGAGAATTTGAACCTGCATATTAACCGCTCCAAACTTGACTGTAAAAAATATGACTTCAGTAACAGAGTTGTCAAAGCGTGGAACTCATTACCGGACTCCATAGTGCCCACAAGATCATATGCTGCAACGTCCTGCCTGTCGGCGACTACTTCAGCTTCAACCACAACAACACAAGAGCACACAACAGATTTAAACTTAATATTAACCGCTCCAAACTTGACTGTAAAAAATATGACTTCAGTAACCAAGTTGTCGAAGCGTGGAACTCATTACCGGACTCCATAGTGTCATCCCCAAACCCCCTACACTTTACCCTTAGATTATCTATGGTTGACCTATCCAGATTCCTAAGAGGTCAGTAAGGGGCGAGTACAAGTGCACTAGAGTGCCTTCCGTCCCCTGTCCTATTGCTCTCCTATATCTCCTATACTTTTCTTCTATTCCTATATCTCTTCTTCTATTCTTTCATTGATATGTTCTATTCCTATAACTTCTCATCTATTCTTTCTTAGATATATTTTACTATGAGTATCTCCTCTATAATCTTCATCGTGTATTTTACTATGTGTATTCCCACTAAAACCCTCATTGTGTATTGGACAAAATCAATCAACAACAACAACTTATTGATTTTAATCTGGATTCTACTCATATAATTTCTGGTATTAACCTACCACCCTCTACAAGAGCATTTCTAGTAACTGGGTGAGTCAAATGTAAACAATCAAAATTCATCTCATTGAATTATATATATATATATCATTAACCTATCTAGATTCCGGAAATGTAAACTTTAAAGAAGAGGAAAATTGTGAATAAAAGCTTCTTTTGTTTTTTTGTAAAGGACAATATTAATTCATTCAAAGTATGTCATGCCTTCTTGCTTTTTTTTCTCCTTATTTAATTTTGTGAACTTCCCAAAAGCAGATTATGGTGTATTCTGAGAAATATATTTGTTATCTGTTAGAAGAGGAAATGGTACATGAAATTAATTCTTGCTGAAAACAACTTTTATAGGAAATATTGTGAAATCTTTGCACTAGATTCAAAAGGCAATTAGTTGTGTTTTTCTGAAATATAGTAATAAAACTGGTGTCCTTGTGACCAAGCTTTATTAAGAATTATTGGCTGAGTATTCCACATTTGTTCAACTTTCCTTAAGTGATCTTACTAGCACATATATTTGTTTTATAATTTTAAGTAATGTGTTGAGATAAAAATGGAAACAAGCATATTCTTCTGCAACAAAATATATATTATCTGCATAGATAAGATTATATTTCAGAAGGTATGAGCAAAATCTCTGAAGTTGCAATCTGAATTGATATCCAGGATTGATTATTGTGTAATCCCTCTGAATTAAGACATTTATAAGACAGGGCTGCTTAAAAACAGAATAATGAATGATTGGTATTTATTAGGGCATGCATGTTTACAATAATTTAAAGGAAATACATTGTATGAATCCATTACTTCTTGATTATTAAAATATACAGAAATTTGAAAATATTGCAGAGTTATCTTTACTACTTGAGTGATTAAGTTGATTAGAGAGTATCTTCTTTCTTCAACCATATGTGAACACTTGAAAATACATGCTGGAAATGCAAAAAGGAAAAGGGCACCTTTTTTCACATGTGGTGGTCATGCTCCAAAATACAAAAAACTTGGCAAACAATTCATAGATGGCTTATAGAAATTACCAAAGAAGAAATAGAATACACACCAGAAGGTATGTTACTAGGAATTTGGAAGACATTATTCTAAACAAACACTTCTTCTCATAACCCATATAAATACGGCAACTACAATAGCTATAGCGCAAAAGTGGAAAAATGAACAGATTCCAACAGAAAATTTAATAATAGACAAAGTATATACATGTGTAGAAATGGATGAAATTACAAATTCAATTAAGGAAAATAAAATTAATGAACCGAAACGAACATGGTACAAATGGCATGAATGGATTCAAAAGAGAACCTAAAAATAATACAATACAAAGTATCAGTACAAACAAAATAAATAATATATATCTTGCAAATGTCATTCTTTTTTATTACTATATGGAAAAAGTAACATATTAATGAAATAAATAAATAAATGTACAATATGTAATATTGAATGTAAGATGCAAAAGGATTAAGGATACACACAAAAGGTAACAAAGCTGGATTATGATCTGTAAAAAATGATTAAATTATGTGATAAATATTTGTGAAAACAATAAAGAAACTTTGAAAAAAAAGAGAATATATGTGTGTGCTTTGAAGAATAGCATAAAGGTGCTATATATGTACAATACTGTACTTACTCCCAACTTATTTTAAAGGCTTTCATATCTTTAATAAATGCAGTTGAGTAGAGCTGAAATACCAGTATGAATGGTTGGGAAATTATTCCTTATCACGTGTGGCAAGAAATCTCCATAACTAATACATAATCACCCTATAGGTAGATTGCATAATGGAGAAAGAACACTTCTGGGACAGTAGTGGTTTGCTTATTTTAAAACATTCATGAGAGCCATTATTGTGTGCACTGGAAATTTCGCTCTACCACCCCTGACCTATCTTCTAAACATCTTAACACACTTGGACCAAAAGTGCTTTTCACAGCTGTTCTTAGTTCAGCAGATGCTAAATATGTCCAAAGATGGAACAGTTCATAGATAAGGAAGGAAACATAGTGGGTAATCATTGCTTTTAACAAAACATAAAATAACATTGAAGCTGGGTCATTTCATGTGGCTGTGATGCAGAAAATAAGTTTATTCCCTGGGAAGGCCATCAAGAATTACCTCCAGATTGTTATCTGAATTGCTTTAAATTTGGTACCATTCAAAGGCTGGAGGTACATTCAATGCTGTTTTACCTCCCCTCCCAAACACAGGACTCACTATTATTTTTTGCAAAGATTGGTTTGGCAATTTTAAGGTGCATGGACTTCAATTCCCATAATTCCCAAGGCTTCACAATGAATAATGCTGATTTACAGATATGGATTTTTCTATTCATCTTTTACTGGTTCCTACTTACTTATAAGCAATCATAATGCCAGATTCTCACTTCCACCCCATCACAGAGCAAAGATAATGCAAACTCCACACTTCCACCACTTTCTAATGCAAAATCCTCACTTCTACCCCATTCCAGAACAACTACCATTCCCTCACTAACCTGCTTTCCATCTTCGTTTTCCTGTGGGAGGGCACCAAAAGAAGACCATGTGACTACCAGTTTAAAAAAAGTTTAGTTAGACCTTCCAACTATTCGAGGGGGGGGAGATTTTCTGAAGTTGGAAGGTCTGACTGAACTGACTGATCAATTTCCCAGCTGATCGGCGCAGCTGGTCCATTGAAGCCTCCCAACTGATCAGCCAGGCTCCTACTTATTCTGGGTGGTTAGGCAGGGCCCGTCAGCAAAAAATTAACAGCTGAACCTGTGTGAACTGACTGAATCGCACCACCGGTTCAAAGTCTTTCATGCATGCTTCTATGCCTAAGGCGGTAGTACAAAACTAGAATTTACAGTATCCTGGTTTCTAGCTCAGTACCTTAATCACTACACCAAACTGCAATACAGTGGTAGCTCTACTTATGAACTTAATTTGTTCCGTGACCAGGTTCTTAAGTAGAAAGGTTTGGTGGAGGCCCTGTTTCCTCCCAGGAGATTCCTAGAGAGGCTCCACAGAGGCTTCTACACGCCTTTTCGGGCCTGTTTCCTCCTAGGAGATTCCTAGAGAGGCTTCTCCCCACCTTTTCCAATTATAGTTTCGGAGGGTTGGATTTGTAAGTGGAAAATGGTTCTTGAGAAGAGGAAAAAAATATTGAACACCTGGTTCTTCTCTGGAAAAGTTCGTAAGTAGAGGCGTTCTTAGGTAGAGGTATCACTGTATTTGTTTATTCATTCAACTTATATTATAAATGTAAATTCCATTCTGGGTAGTTAAACAGGCAAAGCTGTTTCTAGTCTGCATGATCTGTGATAAAGAAAATTGAATGTATATAAGAGACTTTCAAGGGCTCAGCTAAGAATTCCTTCTTTAGTGTCTATTTAGAATAGAGTAACAGCCAAGCATTTGGTGGGTTGGAATTTGCAGAGGACAGTGCTATTTGATTCCATCAAAGTTTATATTCTACTATGAAGCATTCAACTCTTTTTTTTGCAAGGTATCATTTCCTTCATATTGACAACTCTTTGATCCATATGCAATCATTGAGAGGAGCAGAAAGAATTACAAAACTAGTAAATATTATTATCTGATTAAAGAATTATATAAATCCTTAAATTTATAACTTATCCTATAAAACAGAATGGGATTTGTTTTTGAATAAATAAGCTTAAGACCAAACTATTTCAAGATAGTGAAAATATCTGGATAGATTTTTAAGGTATTATGCCTACTAATTTGGATTTAGCTTCTAATCCAAAATCGTTTACTTTATTTGATTTGCCAGCAAATATGAACCTTCTCTGCTGAAATATAAGCTTATAAAATAAATATTCTAAAATGATGGATATGCTGATTAATAAGAATTGTAGTCCAGCAGTTTTGGAAGTTCAGGATTGTAGAAAGCTGCTTTAAACACGGAAAATGATGCAAAGTATTATCTAATACATTCTATGCTTTCATGTTAAACGTCCAAGATATATTTTAATCACTATTGTTCAATGGTCTACTACGTTTTTTGTAGTGCAATCTATTTGATGAAATACCCATTTACAGCCACTGTAAACATTTTAATTTTATTTATTTATTTTGTGTTTTCCTTGTGATCAGCCAAAGAAAATACACTGATTGCTTCATGCTGTTTTCTGTACTTTAAGGTCTGTAACAATAAAAAGACCATCAGCCGTTCAGCTCCAAAACAGCTGGAAAGGAACAAAAACGGGAAATGATGATATGTAGAAGTGTCCTAAATCTTGAAGGGAGCAAGTACAGCTTTGTAAAAACTATCTTAGAAACAGTTGCTTCTACTCCTGTATTTCTAATATTGAAGTCCATACAAATGTTCTTGAAAGATACTCTATGTATTGTGTGGCATTTTCAATTTTGGCAGTTTATAGATTTGGGGACTTCAGCTCCCAGATAAGTTATGGCTGAGGACTTCTGGGAGTTGAAGTCCACATTTCTTCAGACTGCCAAGGTTGAGAAACACTATGTTACTGGGATTGTTACAAAACCAACAAACAAAGGAGCAAGCCAAATATTCCAACATCTTATTCATAACACATCAAATAATAACCCTGTTGTAAACTTTAGAAACTTCACAGCCAGCTTACTATATCAAGTCCTGCTTCAGTTGAATAACAGGGGATATAAGAATCCACAAAGGTATCAAAGTAACAACTTCAGTGTCATAACATCATCAAACAAATGTTGTGCACCTATGTTTGTATTATAATATGCACAAATATTTACTTTGCTTATATGCTTGTATTATAAAAGGCACAAATATAAGTGGCATCAGTTACATATTAACAGCATTACATACATACTGTTATACCAGTTAATAAGTAAGCAAGATCACATATAAATAATTTATATAAATAAAATTTCATATTTATTTTAGTCAACTCAAAGTAGTATCTTTAACCCTGTTCACAACCACTTTGTGTGGTAGATTGGGCTGAATACCTGGCCCAAAGTCACCTAGCCGACTTTCATGCCTAAGGTAGGACTAGAACTCAATCTGAGAAGCCAGTATCTCATTATACCCAAATTTGGCTGTCTAATTTTAACCATGATTTGCCGAGTAAACAAAAATAGTTAGGTTCATGCATCTATTGAACCATAAACCATAATTTACAAACTATAATTTACCAAATCAAAACAACAATAGAACTATGTCGCCTTAAACACAACCTAAGCATAGCCCATAAAATCATCTGCTATGACATCCTTCCTGTCAATGACTATTTCAGCTTCAACCACAACAACACGTGAGCACACAACAGATACAAACTTAATGTAAACCGCTCCAAACTCGACTGCAGGAAATACGATTTTAGTAACCGAGTAGTTGATGCATGGAACTCACTACCAGACTCTGTAGTATTATCACCTAACCCCCAAAGCTTTACCCTTAGACTATTTACTGTTGACCTCTCCTGATTTCTAAGAGGTCAGTAAGGGGCGTGCATAAGTGCACCAGCATGCCTTCCATCCCCTGTCCTAATGTTTCTTGTATCATGTATATTGCTGTTAGCCGCCCCGAGTCTCCGGAGAGAGGCGGCATACAAATCCAATCAATCAATCAATCAATCAACCAACCAACCAACCAACCAACCAACCAACCAACCAACCAACCAACCAACCAACCAACCAACCAACTAACAAACAAACAAACAAACAAACAAACAATATGAATTTTATTATATCTTTGCATACCACCAATATGTAAACAGCCAAAACATACAAACAAACAAATAAATAAGTAGCAAAGTAGTAAGAGTTGTAGAAAGAAACTTGCTTTCCCTTCATTTTTAGACCAGCTTGAGGCTATTCCTCGTGAATGCTGTCACTACCCTGGTGCTTTGTAGCCACTTCTGAAGTTGACATTTGTCCATTCTTTTCGAGAGCAATTGTGTTACCTCTGCTCATATACAAAAAAATCCACCCCTGTATCTTGACTCCATGCATGAAGTGGTTCTTCTAACATTTTTGGTTCATAACGGAGTTGCATCTTACTAGTTAAGTTGATGTCTTTGAAGTCAGTGGTTATAGCACTGAAGCATGAAATGTAGAAATTGTACAAAGCTGCAACTAAAGAGCCAAGTGTGATGATGAGCCAATTTTAAATCTCTCCTTAAATCAAATTGTTCAGTCTTTCCATAAGAACTTGCTGTACAACGATTAATGTTTTGGCTTTTTCTGTACAACATAGTACTTGAGTATGCCTAAATTGCTTTGAGGCATTTGGCCATTTTTTATTTACTGACTCTTAAAATTCTAGAAGATACTTGGGCCCACAGTATTTTGCTTACCAACTGCAGCCAATGTATAAGTCTTTTGGAATTCTTCCTTACTTGAATAGGTAGTTAAAACTGTTTCTGTTACTGCTTTATTTTTTCTTTCTATGCCACTTTTGAAATTTACTAATCTAAGAGACCCTGTTATGTGAAAGCGGGAACATATTAGATGTTCTCCAGATGCTTTACTCTATACACCCACCTTCCCTTTATCATTAACTTGGATGGATGAAGCTGGTGAGACATAAAGTCCTATATGGCTTAGGACCAATTTATTTATGGGACCATCTCCTGCCTCATGCATCCCAGTGGCTGGCCAGATCCCACAGTCTGGTGGGGTCTAGGGGAAGGGCCTTCTCTGTGGTGGCTCCAGTCCTTTGGAACCAACTCCCCCCCCAAGAGATTTGCACTGCCCCCACTCTCCTGGCCTTTCGAAAGGTTTTAAAAATATAACTTTGCTGGCAGGCTTGGAGCCATTGGGCATTGACAATCTGCTCTGGCCAACGGCATCACTGTGATTTGGATGAAGACAGTTGAATGGTTTTGAGTTGGGTTTTTAAGATTAGTTTTTATGGCTGGATTTCATAATTCTATATTTCTATTGTTTTTATATGCTGTAAGCAGCCCTGAGTCCATTTGGAGAAGGGCAGCCTAGAAATCCAAACAAACAAAGTATAAAACAGGGGTCTCCAAACTTGGCAACTTTAAGAGTTACGGACTTCAGCTCCCAAAATTCCATAGCCAGACAAGGAATTATGGGAGTTGGAAGTCCACAAGTCTTTAAGTTACCAAATTTGGAGATCCCTGGAATAAAACATCTAGAGAGGCTCCTAACTTCAACTATAAAATAACTTTTTAGTTAGTGTCTGTTCACTGTTTTCAAATTGAAACTATTAAAATGTTAGGCCATGCACTCTTTTGCATTATAAACATTTTCTTCTTCTGATGAAGATCATGTTAAAAATTTGAACTAAATATTTCCCATTTTATTCTAAATGTCTAGTTCTATTTTATATGTAGCATATCTCTTAAACTTTTACACTTGAAAACTTGAAAACATTACAAGGTATATAAGCAGTAATGGGCAGCCAAAAATTTTAATGCCACACTGTGGGTGTGGCTTATTTTGTGGGTGTGGCTTGATGGTCATGTGACTGGGTAGGAGTGGCTTGCCTGCCATGTGACTAGGTGGGAGTGGCTTGAACTGTTACTTTCTTAGCTTACAACCTCGCCAGTGTTGCTCACTGGGATAACAATTTGCTTTGCGTTTCCCATGCTCTCGTTCCTGGATCAACCCCTGCCTCAGGCTGGGTAGCTAGGCAAACAGGTGCCAATCAGCTGTTCAGAAAAGATGGGGAGAACCCCCCCCCAACTCCTGACGGTGCTGGTCTCTCTGCCGCTTTCCGAGGAGGAGGACCGGAGAGGGAAAATTTAAAAATATCGGAAAGCCGAGGGACAGTTACATAGTTATTATTACCGCATGACGCCTTTTCATCTCAGCTGCAGACAGAGTGAGGGCTTTGTGAGGGGAAAAAGACCGCAGCCCAGATTGCTTTGACATGGCACAGCACGGCACAACTCTTTCCCCCCCCCTGCTGCTGTGTGCTCCTTGCTTTTTTCCTCTTTCCTCCTTCCTGGTCGCAGGAGGTGGCCGCGTGAGGCTGGAGGGGAGCTGGGCAGGAGAGAGGGAAGCTTTTTTCCCCTGCTGCTGCGTGCTCCTTGCTTTTTTCCTCTTTCCTCCTTCCTGGTCTCAGGATGTGGCCGCACGAGGCTGGAGGGGAGCTGGGCAGGAGAGAGGGAAGCTCGTCCGAGGCCAGGAAGGAGGAAAGAAGGAAAAAACGAGTAGCGCAGATGTAGCAGCAGCAGCAGGGGGAAAAAGGAGAGCTAGCCGAGACTGGTAATCCAGGAAGTGACTGCCACCGATCAGCAGGAGCTGCACATGCGGCTTCATTTCCGCTGGTGGAACTTTGTTCCACCCCCGTCCTGCCTGCTGCCCACTCCTGTATATAAGACATTATATCAGGGGTGTCAAACTGGTGGCTGGATGCACCACCCACAGGCCACACCTACCCCAGCTCCATGAATGGGAAAATTGTCACAAAAAATCACATGACAGCAATGTGACATCATGAGTTTGACATCCATGCATTATATGAAATTAACTCAGGCTAACATCAATATTGCAAGAAAATAGATCCAAATAAACCAGAACTCCTTACTTTGTGCCATACTCTAAATCTTCTGTTTGCAAATAATTCATTAGATAGAACCAAAAAGTGAATCTGTTTGAGTGAAAAAAGTGAGAAAAGAATACAGTGTTGAGCGACATTCCATTTATTTTTCTCCTCGTCCAAGAGCTTCATTATCAGGAAAAACAGCATTGCTCAACATCCACATCATTACAACAATGATTGTTCCCAGAGGAAATACTTCCAGGCATTTAAATTATATCTGCTGTATTACGATCAGATGCTATCAGTTCAGAAATAGGACCACAAATGCTTGCAAAACAAAAACCCAACAGCTATAAAAAAGGATTTACTGGAAATCTACTTACCGTGCTACTCAATCAAAAAATAACTGTTTATCTGAGAATTTCAATCTGTAGATATGTGAAATTTAAAGATACAAGATTACTAATATTAGAGTTTGAGAAATACACAAAGAAGTGAACACCAACTGATAGGATCATATTGATCTACCATCATCCCACAAATATCTCTTTATTATGCAAGTTATCATGGTAGCCAAGTTGTCCCAAAAGTGCTTTTTCAAAAGGCAACTGGACTTTCTTATTTGCATTTGAACATGTTTTGCTTCTTCAGCTGATTGGATGGTGGATAATGGAAGGATTTACCATACTTCTTGTAGAAAGCTGTTTGTTTGCATCCTTTTAGAGAGTCATTGAGGCCAGTTGGAGATTTATCTGTGTCCCCTGAGAAGTGCAAATGGATGTGGAGCCTTCTTGGAACTCCTGAAAGACCACGTTATAGACTGGAGATAGATAATGTCGTATCCTTCCTCTGTTGAGAGAGGGATGCTCAATTTTGACATACAGTATATCGCAGAAGTGAGTACACCAGATGTGGGCAGCAGGCAGGACGGGGTGGAATGCAGTTCCACTGGTGGAAATGAAGCTGTGTGCCCAGCTCCAGCTGACTATCTCCCCTCCCATCCTCCTCCTCTTCCTTGGAAAGTGGCAGGGAGATCAGCACTGGCAGGAGTTGCAGGGGGCCCGTTTCCTCTCCCCTCTTTTCTAACAAACATTGCTACTTAAGAATCTGGTCATGGAACAAATTAAGTTCTTAAGTAGAGGTACCACTGTACTCACTACTTTACATTGTAGACATTGTAATACAGTGGTACCTCTACTTAGGAAGTGTCATTTCTTTACTATTGTCACATGAAAAAATATACTTAAATATTTACAAACTGTGAGTGGGGTGGTATTCACTTCTGTGACGTACTGTATATGAAATGCTTGCATTGAATTAGAACTAAGGAGAAATTTCCTGACAGTTAGAACAATTAATCAATAGAATGACTTGCTTCCAGACGTTTGTGGAGGTTTTTAAAAGAAGAGATTGGGCAGCCATTTATCTGAAATGATATAAGTTTTCCTGCTTGAGCAGGGCTTCCAATATTGTTCTGTTAATGAGAGTGCAATGTACAATAAAACAATTTTCATACATTGTGTGAGAAAGAGGGGGAGGAGGGAGGGGGAGAGAAAGAGAGAACACACATGTATAAATATATTAATGTTTTCTGAAATCTACTTGGAAACCTTATGAAAATCTCATCGTCAGCTGCCAAGGAGAAGAAGAAAAATGATTACAAACTTTTTCTTTTGCCTCTTTCTATGCCAAGTTAATCCTAGAACTTGCAACGAATTCCAAACATATCCAAAGATAGTGTTGCTATAATTTGGTTTAATGGAAAAACCAGCTGGAATATTTTTCTTTGGAGAAAATATCAAGCATTTTCAACAAAAGTTTAAGACTAAAAAACGCAACTCTGCTTCTCTGGGGATAATTAACCATTTGTTTCTAATTAGGCATTCTAGACTGCCTAAGATTTACTGTTAATACAAATCCATTGTTGTGTATTATAGCTCAGTGATTTTCAACCTTTTTTGAGCTGCGGCACATTTTTTACATATACAAAATCATGGGGCACATTGAGCGGGGGGGGGGTAGTGGGAGGGCTAAAAAAAGTTTGGACAAAAAAATTATCTCTCTCTCTCTCTTCCTCCCTTTTGCTCTATTTCTCTCCCTCTTTCTCTTCCTTCCTCTCTCCATCTCTTTCTTTCTCTCTTCCTTCCTTCCTCTCTTTTTTGCTCTTTCTATCTCTCCCTCCTTCCCTGCCTATCTTTCTCTCTCTCTTGCTTTCTTTCTCTCTCTTTCTCTCTTGTTTTCTTTCTCTCTCTCTCTTGCTTTCTTTCTCTCTCTCTCTCTCTCTTGCTTTCTTTCTCTCTCTTTCTCTCTTGTTTTCTTTCTCTCTCTGTTGCTTTCTTTCTCTCTCTGTTGCTTTCTTTCTCTCTCTTTCTCTCTTGTTTTCTTTCTCTCTTTCTCTCTCTTGCTTTCTCTCTCTCTCTTGCTGAGCTTCGCGGCACACCTGACCATGTCTCGCGGTTGAAAAACACTGTTATAGCTTAACCAAAATATTACTCAGCAATGGATTTGGGGGAATTTGCTCCACAGGCTAGTATTTATTTGTTGGATTATCCCCACTACTTTTTTATAGGAAATTAATGCCTAATATTCTTGCCATCCATTTCTCTCCACTATAACCTAAATGAGGGAGACTAGCCTGAGAAAGAATGATTCTGAATTGTGCAGGTCATGGTTGTTCCAAAGGTGTTTTTTTCAAAAGGCAACTGAATTTTCTTAGCTTTTTTCCTTGAAGATGTTTCACCTCTCATCCAAGCAGCTTCTTCAGCTGTCTCAATGATTGTTTTGAGCCGGGGTGGCACAGCAGGTAGTGTGTTGTACTGCAGGCCACTGAAGCTGACTGCTAGATCTGTAGGTCAGTGGTTCAAATCTCATCACCGGCTCAAGGTTGACTCAGCCTTCCATCCTTCCGAGGTGGGTAAAATGAGGAGCCAGATTGTGGGGGCAATATGCTGGCTCTGATAAAAAAGTGCTATTGCTAACATGTTGTAAGCCGTCCTGAGTCTAAGGAGAAGGATGGCATAAAAATCAATCAATCAATCAAAGAAAGAAAGAAAGAAAGAAAGAAAGAAAGAAAGAAAGAAAGAAAGAAAGAAAGATCATAACAGAATCATAAGTGATTCTGATCTCAACTTATGAAAGCAACCAGAGATACTTTACGAGAAGAGCCCTCCACTCCTCTACTCGCAACAGAATACCTTACACAACCAAACTAGAAATCCTAGGCTTAGAAAGCTTAGAACTATGTCGCCTTAAACACGACTTAAGCATAGCCCATAAAATCATCTGCTACAACAACCTTCCTGTCAATGACTACTTCAGCTTCAACCTCAACAATACACAAGCACACAAACTCAAATTGTGTGATTCAAACTCAAAGTGAACCGCTCCAAACTTGACTGTAGAAAATATGACTTTAGCAACCGAGTGGTTAATACCTGGAACTCACTACCTGACTCTGTAGTTTCGTCACCAAACTTCCAAAACTTTACCCTTAAACTGCCCACTATTGACCTCACTTGATTCCTAAGAGGACAGTAAGGGGCGTGTAAAAGTGCACCAGCATGTTTACCATCCCTGTCCTAATGTTTCCTCTTATCGGTACCCATCTTAAGTATATGAATGATGTTATGTCTATGTATACTACCAATACATACTTGACAAAATAAATAAATAAAAATAAATAATAGTTAAAACCAGAATCTTAGTTATTGGTTATGACCTATAAAGCCCTTCATGGCATCGGACCAGAATATCTCCGGGACTGCCTTCTGCCGCACGAATCCCAGCGACCGGTTAGGTCCCACAGAGTTGGCCTTCTCCAGGTCCCGTCGACTAAACAATGTTGTTTGGTGGGACCCAGGAGAAGAGCTTTCTCTGTGGCGGCCCCGACCCTCTGGAACCAGCTCCCCCTGGATATCAGAACTGCCCCCACCCTCCTTGCCTTTCATAAAGTTCTTAAGACCCATCTTTGCCATCAGGCATGGGGGAACTGAGACATCTCCCCCGGGCCTATACAGTTTATACATGGTATGTTTGTGTGTATGCTTGCTTTTAATAATGGGGTTTTAGTGTTTTTTAAATTATTAGATTTGTTCTTACATTGTCTTTGTTATTGTTGTGAGCCGCCCCGAGTCTACGGAGAGGGGCGGCATACAAATCTAAATAATAATAATAATAATAATAATAATAATAATAATAATAATAATAATATTGGACAAAACAATCATAGACTGAGACAGCTGAAGTTAACAAAATGTATGCAATTTCTTAAGGTGCACTGAGCATTCCTCAATCCTTTTCAATTTTTTGTTGTCTAGCAAATCCTTTTGGAAAGAAAGTGATATTTCTAAGCCAGGGTAGTTTCACAAGGTTTCAGTGGATAGATTTTGATCTTAGCTAGGAATAAATTATCCTTGCTGAATCCAACAGAAGCTTTAGATTTATTTCAATTTTGCACGTGCCGAGATGAAGAATTTCTGCAACGACAATCAAGGATGCCTTCCAGATTGCTTTCTCGCCCAAAAATATTTTCTTTCAATCGTGTCCAGTTCAAACTTTGAATGATTAATCCTAATTCCTTGGAAGCTTCAAATCATCTACTCCCCTATTCGTAAATATTTGTAACTTTATCTTTTTCAGCAATGTGGGTAAATCTGGCAGGAATCCCAGGACAAGATTCTGCTTTAAGGGTCCAAGAATAATGGCACACCAGCAGTGTGCAATCCACAAGAAGTCTGCTCAGAAAAAAAAGTCCTATTCAATTCCCGTAAATTGGAATAAATGTGGTTATTAAGTAATAAGCCCTATTGGAAAATCGTTGGGTAAGCCAACATTTCTTGGCTTGTACTGCACAGCTTCACTCCTTTCTAAATGACAGCTAGAAAAAATACAGTTGAATGTAACTAGTCTTACTGTCAGATTGTTATGCATTGGATGGGGCAGTTACCAAATAATGTTTTTAAAACTAATAAATCATTTTAAATTTAAAGCCAATTTCAATGTCATTCACCAACATAATCCCCCACCTCCCTAAGACAACATCACCAACGATGTAAAACTTTTCAATACCACCAATAACACAGCTACTCTCCAAAAAGTCCTTGACTTTGTGTCTGAATGGTCAAATATCTGGCAACTCCAAATATCAACCAAAAATGCTCTGTCCTACACATTGGCAAAAAGAATCAGAACACCAAATACAAACTAAATGAACAAGACCTTGCCAACAACCCTCACTCCGTAAAAGACCTTGGAATACTCCTATCAAATGATCTAAGCGCCAAAGCCCACTGCAACAACGTCGCCAAAAAGGCTTCAAGAGTTGTTAACCTAATCCTATGTAGCTTCTACTCTGGTAATCTCACACTACTAACCAGAGCATACAAAACTTTCGCCAAATCAATCCATGAATACAGCTCCTCTGTCTGGAGCCCACATTGCATTTCGGACATAAACACTCTAGAAAATGTCCAGAGATACTTTACTAGAAGAGCCCTCCACTCCTTCATTCACAACAGAATACCCTATGCAATTATACTTATAATCCTAAGTTTAGAAAGCTTAGAACTTAGGTCGCCTTAAACACGACCTAAGCATAGCCCATTAAATCATCTCCTACAATGCCCTTCCTGACTACTTCAGCTTCAACCACAACAACACACGAGCATACAACAGATACAAACTTAAAGTAAACAGTTCTAAACTCAACTGCAGGAAATACGACTTTAGTAACCAAGTACTGTAGTTGATGCATGGAACTCACTACCAGACACTGTAGTATCATCACCTAACCCCCAAAACATTACCCTTAGACTATCCACTGTTGATTTCTCCCGATTCCTAAGAGTTCAGTAAGGGGTGCACATTAGTGCACCAGAGTGCCTTCCGTCCCCTGTCCTAATGTTTCTCTTTTACTAGTATCATGTACTGTATATAAATATTGTTATCTTTGTATACTACCAGTATCTTTGTATACTACCGATATGAACTTGACAAAACAAATAAACAAAATAAAATAAATAAAATAGCAGATATACTTTGATGTTGATGCAGCAATATCATGGAGTTTGCAACCTGTATATAACTTCTCTTTTGACTGCAATAAAAAGAACGGGTTCTCAGTTGCAACAGGTTGTCACAGCTAATTTGGCCAGGTTCTTCAGTTCCTGAAATTAGCTTACAAAAGTGCAGTTAAATACCGCCATATATTCTACCTACCTTTTACAGAAGAATAGAGTTGGCCTTCTCCAGGTCCCGTCGACTAAACAATGCCGTTTGGCGGGTCCCAGGGGAAGAGCCTTCTCTGTGGCGGCCCCAACCCTCTGGAACCAGCTCCCCACTGATATTAGAACTACCCCCTACCCTCCTTGTCTTTCGTAAACTCCTTAAAACCCACTTCTGCCGTCAGGCATGGGGGAATTGAGACATCTCCCCCGGGGCCTATACAATTCATGTATGGTATGTTTGTATGTATGTCTGCTTTAATAACATTTTTTAAAAATGTTTTTAAATTATTAGATTTGTCATGAATTGTTTTATTGTTGTTGTGAGCCGCTCCGAGTCTACAGAGGGGTGACATACAAATCTAATAAGTAAGTAAGTAAGTAAGTAAGTAAGTAAGTAAGTAAATAAATAAATAAATAAATAAATTTAATTGCTAATTTTCACAATTTTCGTTTCACATAGTTCGTTTCAGAGATCTTGTGGCGACTCGTGTCTTCGGCTTGTGTTTCAAAGAACTACATTCTTGGCGTCAGTAATCAGCTCTGGGATTCCAGAAAAACCTCTGTACCTATACGCTACTGAATCTTGCTTCACCTTGGTAACTACTGCCATGTTTATCTCTTCTTGGGCCTCTGGCCAGCTGATAAGACTTTATAGTCAGTGCTGTGAAGCCTTTGCCAGTTTCTAATTTCTTTTTGAAAAGACTCCATCTGCATAAGACTTTTGTAGATAGTAAAACCTTTCTTAGTTAATCTGGTGGGGTGCAATCTTATTTTGGGAGGCTCGACGCTGGGACAGAACAAGAATCTTAAGATGTCCTTTCATTTTTAAAAAGGTTCTTTAACCAATATATGCATACTAGACACACATTTACTATGCAACATATTGATTTACAATGTTTTGTTCAGTGAGTGTTCAAAGTTACAATGGCACTGAAAAAAGTGACATGCCTGTTTTTCATGCTTACGTCCATTGCAGCATCTCCATGGTCACGAGATCAAAATTCAGACATTTGTCAACTGACTCATAAGTGATTACATTATCCTGGGGTTATGTAATCACTTTCCCCAACATTCTGATAAGTGTCAATGGGGAAATCAGATTCATTCAACAATCGTGTTACTAACTTAACAACTGCAGTGATTCACTTAACAATTGGGGCAAAAAGTGTTGTAAAATGGGCAAATATTCACTTAACAACTATCTTGCTTAGCAAACAGAAATGTTGGGCTCAATTGTGGTCAAGGACTACCTGTATTTTTGCTTTTAATTTGATTGCTTTTAAATCATCTGGACAATACTATGATTAATAAATTGCTGGCTTCATTGGTCAGTTGAATTTTGCTTACTTTGGATTCCCAACCTATTAGTTTCCATAATTTCAAAATCTTAGTACGAAACTGCCAGTGCTTAGATTTCCATGCTGATTTGAATACATTTCAGACTATTTAAATCTTTCAGCCTCTAAAGCCAATTTCCATTTCTTTTTTCCTTAACTCTTAAAAAAAACTCATCTACAGAAGTTGGGTTGGCTGCACCATAAATCCATTTTTCTTTACCATATTAAGTTATTCTGGGGTCATTCCTCTGATACAGGTCCAGTAAAGACTTTTGAGTTGAAAAGTCCTTACTTGAAAACATCTCTCCTCAAGTGGTTTTAAAATCCTTTCACTTAATTTACAAAATTAAATAAATTGCTTGGTGCTAAATAAAACTAAATGCTTAGATCGTTCCATTGCCGAACTGGCTATTTTTATTTTCTCTTTGCCTAGGGTTTGTATGTCTCTCTTTTTAAAAAATAATAGTTACTTTTTAAAGTGATTTTTAGATTTTTCATATTGCTCATATTTTATATGTGATAGTATCCATTTGTCATGTGCTGGCAGAGTTGCCTTTGCTGAGATGGGCAGCTCTGTAAATTTCATAAATAAATAAATGAATGAAGAGCTGATGCAATATGACAGCTTTTGCAAATCACTTACATTATTGATGACTCTGTCTTTTGCTTCAGAAGCACAGGATCACAACAGTCTATCTAAATGTGAGACATATGGACAACTGTACACTATCTGATGAAGTACACATGGTCATGGGTGGGTTCCACTTAGCTTCCCTATGGGTTCACATTGTGACGGAAGTGTGCATTTTGCAAACATCATGCAAAACACCCAGAAATGACCTACACATTCACAGAAGCCTTTGGGAGGACATTTTGGGCTTCTGGAGGACATTTTCGGCTTCCAGGGGGATGCGGGAGAGCATTTTTGCCCTTCCTAGGCTGCAAGGTAGTCTCTGGAGCCTGGGGAGGGTGAAATGGGCCTACTGGACCCACCAGAAGTTAGGAAATGGGCTGTTTCTGGCCTCCAGAGGGCCTCTGGGGGGAGGGGACAGGGGAGGCAATTTTCACCCTCCCCAGGCATTAAATTATGGGTGTGGGCACTCATGCAGGCGCGATAGTATGTGCACACATGCTTTCGGCACCCCAGGGGAAAAAGATTTGCCATCACTGCTCTATAATATACTGTAGCTAAAATGAAAAGAATTAAGGCTGCTCTCTCCCTCCAGCTGTTGGTCAATATATGAACAATGTTGTGCATTAAAAGTATGAATATACATGCTAATTGCTGTATTCCCCTCCAGGGTCAGCAGTGCCAAGCAGAACCCAGGCAAGAACTAGTAACTCAATGAAATTAAAGCATGAGAAATGGGAAGAGAAATACGAGCATAAATCTGATTTACACCAATACCTTCGAGGCTTCTTTCCATATTTGTCTATTCATGCCAATCATCCTAACTTCAACCATGACTATATATTGTTGCACTCTTACCTTCTTCTTAAAGGTAAGATAAGTCTTAGATCTGAACTTAGTATTAAGTTTATAGGAGCTGTCCTTAAGATGAAGCAGCAAATCCTGGTCTTAAACTTGCAGATAGCGGGCAGCACAGCTATTATGATTGCAATGGTAGACTTTATAATGGATCTTTTTCTTACCTAAATAGCATCTTTCTTCTGTTATGCACAACAACCTTTCAGTTAGTGAGATCCAGTGTTCTGGTATCTTCTGCCTTGGAAGGAAGAATTGTCCATGTTCAGACTGGACAATTGAAACAGGTTTGTACATCTAGCTGGGTTGTCCCTTTTAGGATATTAACTTAGGTTGGGCTGATGAGAAGTTATGTTTGATTTACCGTTTTTTATGTTTGCAGAAAAATCTAGATGTCTTAAGTTTTAGTCATTTGAAACAGTCATAAAGCTGTGGATTTAACTCCAGGAGCATCCAGTGTTTGGTCCACCTCTGCGCAAATGATTATAATTTATTCTATTCTTTTACTAATTCTACGAGTCTACGGAGAGGGGCGGCATACAAATTTAATAAATAATAATAATAATAAATAATAATGGTGTTGTGGTTGACTCTGGCCCAGCTCCTGCCCCAGGGAATGTGGATGCGGATGCAGGGGAAACTTCAGCATGTCATGGGCCTGTTTTATTGCCGACAGAGTCAGGTAGTTCAGTTTCCTCAGACAAAGAAGAAGGTGGGAGTGACTTGGAAGAGGGGGGCTTGGCACAGAGCCCAGGAAGTCTATCTCCATTATCTTCGGTTGATTCGGATGCGGAAGTCTTGGACCCACGCAGGCGCAGAGTTATGTGTAGAAGAGACCAATTGAGGACATATTACAGGAGATAAGAGAGGCCACCTGTGTTTGGGTGGGGCTCCAGTAATTAGTGCTGCTGATATAAATAGCAGCGTGTGGGTTTGGCCGTTGTGGAAGATTATCTGATCATAGTTCTTCAGGACTGCCTTGCTGTTTCCGGACTTTGTTTGTTGATTTTTCATGACTTTGAAACCAAAGCAGAGAAAAGTGTGTGTGTGTTTCACTTCATGGAAGAAGAAGGGCTGTGACATTTCTTCACAGCTGAAAGCTAAGTACTTAAGGACTGATTAAGGGAATTGTACAGACTACCAGGTTGTTTTGGGACAAGTGCTCTTTGCAATACAAAAAGAGTGCTTAGTTTATTTTGAATTTTGTGATAAAGAACATTGTTTTGAATTTTCAAATGTGTGTCTGTCTGAAATTTGTACCCTTGAATTTTTGGGAGGCTCATACCAGAGAGTCCGGCAGAACAAATAATAATTGTGTTATATTTTTAAGTCTCATCCTTGACTAAAATAAAATAAGACACTGAGAAATTCATCAACTCCATTCAATCGGAAATTTCTTGACTTTTCCCCTTCTTAATCTATTGGTCTTCCTTCACATACCATATTTTGCAGTGTATAAGATACACCTTTTTCCTCCCTAAAAGAGGCTGATAATTAGGGTGTATCTTATACTCTGAATGTAGCTTTTTCTCCCCCAGCCCTAACTAGCTACTAATGATCTTCCCAGCTCTTATTTGCAGGCTCTTTCATTGTTTCTCTCTGTGAAAAATGTTTTCTAGCCCTAAGTCTTTGCAGGGTTTTTTTCATTACTCTAACTTACTCTGAGTAAGTTTCTTTCCAGCCCTAACCAGGCGCTAACGGTGCTCCCAGCTCTTACCGACTTGCAAGCTCTTTGATTGTTACTCTCTACCAAAAATGTACTCCAAACACTGTCTTTGATTTTTTTTTCATTCTCTATTTGCTCCAAATGTTTCTTTCCAGCCCTAACCAGGTGCTAACAATGTTCCTAGCTCTTACCGGCTTGCAAGCTCTTTCATTGTAACTCTCTGCCAAGAATATATTCCAAACCCTGTCTTTGTAGGGGTTTTTTAATTGCTTTACTTGTTCCAGATATTTCTTTCCAGCCCTAACCAGGTACTATTAATGCACCCAAGCTCTTTCATTGTTACTCTCTGTAAAGAATGTTTTCCAAGCCCTATGTGTTTGCAGGTTTTTTCCCCCATTGGTCTAATTTGCTCCAAATATTTCTTTCCAACCCTAACCAGGTGCTAATGCCAGCTCTTACCCACTTGCAAGCTCTTTCATTGTTACTCTCTGCAAAGAAGAATGTTTTCCAAGCCCCAAGGTTTTTTTTCCTCTACTTGCTCAGACTGTTTCTTTCCAGGTGCTAATGATGTTCCCAGCTCTTACTGGCTTGCAAGCTCTTTAATTGTTACTCTCTCAGGATAATTCTTTTAAGTCCTTAACCAGGGGATAAAATAATGTGCTGAACCTGACCATACTAAGGTCGCTAGCTAGATGAATACCTGGTAAGCAGATTCTTTTCCCTATTTTCCTCCCCCCAAAACGAAAGCTCGTCTTATATTCCGGTGCGTCTTATACTCCAAAAATACAGTACTGTACTTGCTTTTCATTCAGGATGAATTTGATGCTACTTTCTCAGGCGGTTTAAGAAAAACTAAACGGCATTTGTGTCATGGCACTGCACAAAGATGTAGCTGATGGGTTCTGAAGCATGTGTAGAACACTAGAAGTCTTCAGGCTCCCACCTGCTATTGAACAAAAACCCTTGTTATCCCAGCAATTCAGTTCAGTCAGGGTTAATAATTCTCAGGAAATAGTATCTGAGTTGGGGAAAGGTGTGTGACCAATAGATATCATGAAAGACTAGTTAAAACTTAATATTCAGACTGTAGGAAAATCTTACTTTCAAAGATTCTGCATAACATAGAAGTTGTAAGGTAAGTGGTATACCCTTTCTTGTTCCTACCATCCCACATTTATCAGCCTTTTAAACATCATTTTCATATAAAAAGGTGCAATTAGGTCATTAAAAGCTTTATTACAGGTTGGCATTATTTAACTCTATCTAATAATTAGTTTCCACTTGTAAATTTGCCATCTAGTTCAGTTGCAAGCAAAACATCATACAATTATATACCTTCCGGAATGAAAATTGTGCCAGCAAGGGCTGGCTTGATTCCAAATGCTTTTGAATGTATATTTAAAAAGTGTTATTTGGATATTTAAATCAGGCCAAAAACATTACAGCAAAATATTCTCATATTTAAAAAACATATTAAATTTATTGATTTGCCATGATGAAAACCACTTTGGGGACCAAAAACTGATCAATTGTATGATATGTTATCTCAAGGATTTTTTTGTTTCAAATCCTACTTCTGGGATTTAAACAAACCTCTATATAGTAAAAAATGTGCCAAGAATAAGCCAAAATTTGAGAAAACGTATTTGATAAAATTATGTATATGTGTGAACAGTGAAGGGCTGCAAAAAAATTTTACTGCCACACTGTGGGTGTGGCTTATTGTGTGAGTGTGGCTTGATGGTCATGTGAGCAGGTGGGAGTGGCTTAATAATAATGTAACTGGGGGTGGCTTAAAGGTCATGTGAGCAGGTGGGAGTGGCTTACCGATCAAAATTAGTTTTCAAATAGCCACACGAAGGACAAATGGTAGACAGCATTATTTGTTGAGGAGCACAGTCACATTTTAAGGTTTTGTACTGAACCCACAAGGTTCAGTATGATAACAGATTCGGCAAGTAGCTCAATTTTCTTTCATTGCTATAAAGGTTCAGTTCTAGATAATGGTTAAAGTGATTAAAGCGTTTATGGGTAAAAACATAGTATTTCATTACAGTGATCCCCAGGTTATTGCGTTCCCGACCATTGCGAACAGGCTAATTTGCGATTTTTCAACCTGGAAGTCAAAACACCATCTGCGCATGCGTGCCCTTTTTTCTATGGGCACGCATGCGTAGATGGCGCCGGGCAGATCAGCTGCTGGGCGGCTTCCCTGGGTCTTCCCCCTCTTGTTGGTGGGAGGGCGAAGCCCCCCCAGCACCCGCTCGCCTGCCGCTCGCCCGGCCACCCGCCGTTCGCTGCTCACCCACCCTTCACCCGGCCACCCACCGTTCGCCCACCGTTCGCCCGCCCTTCTCCCTTCACCCGGGAAGTTCACCAGGAGTCAGCGGAGAAGCTGCGGGTTGGGGGCTCGGGGGTTGCTGGAAAGCCCCCCCAGGCCGGCTCCGATCGTTTTAAAACAGGCGCGCTGCTTCGCAGCTGTCTCCTGAAGCCGAACGCTAACTTCCGCGTTCGGTTTCAGGAGACAGCTGCGAAGCGGCGCGGGTGTTTTAAAACGATCGGAGCCGGCCTGGGGGATCGGAGCCGGCCTGGGGGGATCGGAGCCGGCCTGGGGGGCTTTCCCTTTCAGGGTGGGCGAGCGGCGGGCGCGGCAGCAGCGAGGAGTTTGCGTGGGCGGCGGGGAAACCCCAATCTTCGGCTCCTCGCTGCTGGGAAGTAAAAACACCATCTGCGCATGCGCAGATGGTGTTTTTACTTCCGCAGCGCTACTTCGCGAAAACCCGCTCGTTGCGGGGGGTCCTGGAACGGAACCCCCGCAATGATCGGGGGATCACTGTATTTCCTATTTTAAAAGTAACTAAGGATCATACTAAGGTACTAGAGAAGGAAGGACAATAAAAAATCTCTCTCTCTCTCTCTCACACACACACACATACACACACACAAATGATACTTCAAGAATGGCGGTCCAGTATCTTATGGAAGCAAGGCAGGCTATAAACACCTTCTTTTAAGTTTGATTTGATTTGATTGATTTGATTTATTGGATTTGTATGCCGCCCCTCTCCGGAGACTCGGGATGGCTAACAACAATAATAAAACAATATACAAAATAATCCAATACTAAAAACGATTAAAAACCCATTAATATAAAAACCAAACATACATACAGACATACCATACATAAAATTGTAAAGGCCTAGGGGGAAAGAATATCTCAGTTCCCCCATACCTGATGGCAGAGGTGGGTTTTAAGTAGCTTACGAAAGGCAAGGAGGGTGGGGGCAGTCCTAATCTCTGGGGGGAGTTGGTTCCAGAGAGCCGGGGCTGCCACAGAGAAGGCTCTTCCCCTGGGTCCCGCCAAACGGCATTGTTTAGCTGACGAGACCCGGAGAAGACCCACTCTATGGGACCTAACTGGTCGCTGGGATTCGTGCAGCAGAAGGCGGTCCCTGAGATAATCTGGTCCGGTGCCATGAAGGGCTTTATAGGTCATAACCAACACTTTGAATTGTGACCGGAAACTGATCGGCAACCAATACAGACTGCGGAGTGTTGGTGTAACATGGGCATATTTGGGAAAGCCCATGACTGCTCTCGCAGCTGCATTCTGCACGATCTTAAATTTCCTAACACTTTTCAAAGGTAGCCCCATGTAGAGAGCGTTACAGTAGTTGCTAGTGATAGTCAGATTAAATAGAAATAAAGAGAGAAAGTGACTTGCCTATGCTTTTACATCCGATTTCAGATACCTTTCCCCCCTTCTCTCTTTAGTGGGATGAATCTGCAGGCACTTCTCTCTGAGAAACAGTATTGTGGACTGTTTAAGATTCATTGCATTTGGGAGGGGTTGGCAACATTTGAAGAAAGCATGCCACAATTTGGGCTCATGACTTTCCAGAGGATTGGCAGGAGCTGACTCGGGGTATTATGAGGTCACCAGATAGTATGGGAATACATTTTCAGCCCATTTTGGAGAAGAAGGATGGGAAAGAATCCTCGGAAAGTAAACTGATTCTCATGATTCCGTCCCTACATCTCCAAATACCCCACCAAGCTAAAAATTGTGCCACTAAAATCGAGATGTTTTGCTTAAGAATTCTTGCTGCACAATCAACAAGTGCTGGATGTGGGCAGAGCATTTGTGAAATACAAATTGCCTCTGCCTGAATCTGATATGAATCTGCGGACTTTCAGATGTTGTTATAATTCCCAGGATAACAAAGATGGGTTCAGAGATAGAACATCAAAGAACATAATGGGTTAGATCGGGAATGAACATTATGGAAAAATTAATTGGGGTGTCAACAGATATAGCCAGGATGAGAGCCACAGACACACAATTGAAGTTCAAATAATTTATTATTTACAAATATTATATACAGTGGTACCTCTACCTACGAACACCTCTACTTACGAACTTTTATAGATAAGAACCAGATGTTCAAGATTTTTTTGCCTCTTCTCAAGAACCATTTTCCACTTACAAACCCGAGCCTCTGTAACTGTAACTGGAAAAGGCAGGGAGAAGCCTCTGTGGGCCCCCTCTAGGAATCTCCTGGGAGGAAACAGCGCAGGAAAAGGCATGGAGAAGCCTCTGTGGGGCCTCTCTAGGAATCTTCTCAGAGGAAACAGGGCCTCCACCCTCCCTGTGGTTTCCCCAATCGTACGCATTATTTGCTTTTACATTGACTCCTATGGGAAAAATTGCTTTTTCTTACAAACTTTTCTACTTAAGAATCTGGTCACGGAACGAATTAAGTTTGTAAGTAGAGGTACCACTGTATTTGATACCCTTTAAAAAAGGTCAGTGCTTTAATCATGTGGCCATGGCTGCAATCTTGACCCTTTTAACTCTTCCCTGATAGGTATCTCTGGAAATTAAAGAGTTTCAAATATATGCAACCATTATAAAAGAAATAATTTTCACATGTTAAAAACATCTCTCATCAGGTCACTCATTTCACATTACAGAGATTAGAAAGGAGGCCATTGATGAATGTATGTATAACCTTAATGTTATATGTAAATCCCAAATAGTATATACAAGCTCCAAACAGTAACAGACAGCCAAAATTTTTACTGCCACACTGTGGCTTACTTTGTGGGTGTGGCTTAATGGTCATGTGACTGGGTAGGAGTGGCTTGCTGGCCATGTGACTAGGTGGGAGTGGCTTGAACGATCATCATCGTTCAAGTGAACTGTTAAGTTCTCGATTTACAACCTCACCAGTGTAGCTCACTGGAGTGACAATTTGCGTCGCGTTTCCCACGTTCTCCTTTCTGCCCCCCCCACTTCAAGCTGGGTAGCCAGGCGAACGGGTGCTGCCAGAAACATAAATGCTGCCAGTGCCGCTTCCACCCACGCCTTCTGTTTGCAGGAGAGAGGGAAGCTTGTCCGAGGCCAGGAAGGAGGAAAGAGGAAAAAAGCAAGGAGCACAGACGCAGCAGCAGCAGGGAAAAAAAGGAGAGCTGAGCCCAGACCAATAATCCAGGAAGTGACAGCCGCCAATCAGCTGGAGCTGTGCACACATCCTCCTTGCCGCCGGTGGAACTGCGTTCCACCCGGTCCTGCCTGCTGCCCACCCCTGGCTCCAAATTTAAAAAATCAATTTTGAAAATTGAAAGCAAAAGCAAAAATAAATTAGTATTTCCTTCTGTTTATGCAGAGAGTGAACTATATTTTCATTGTTCAATGAGCAAATGCAAGTTTCAATCGCCTTGTGAAAGCTGAAGCCAAGAAATATACTCCTGGTAATAGATTTTGTCAAATGTCACATTACCAGAAAACTCTTTGGAATTCTTGAGTTCTCAAAAAAAAAATTCTATGCATTTTTGTCTTCAGCCCTAACAAAAATGTAACATCTGTCATACATATTGAAGATATTTTTAAAACATTGGTTTGTTTGAAATCAATCCTACTCAAATCTTAGTGTAATAATAATAATAATAATAATAATTATTATTATTATTATTATTAATTAGATTTGTATGCCACCCCTCTCCAAAGACTAGCATACTTGCATCAGCTGTGCCTTGCCTTGTCATGTAAAATGTAGAACCAAAGCCAATTTACAATTGTTAACTCATAGTTTGGTATTAATTATGTACCCTCTGGTTGATGTTGACCATTAGCAACAATGTTGTAGACCAGTGCTTCTCAATTATTTTCCGTTACACATACACCCCCACAGGAAGGGGTAAATATTTCCTGTGCCCCCCCCAACTCTCCGATGTGGTCCCCAATAGAATTTTAGTGTTAATGTTTATTATTTTACTTATTATAAACTGCAAGCAAACTATTGGCTGGGGAAGGCTGCTCTATCCCCTTATCCGGGAATAAGTCACACTGAACTCAGTGGAGCCTGTTTTCAGTTTATTTATTTATTTTATTTATTTATTTTGTCCAATACACAATGAGGGTTTTAGTGGGTATATATCTATATACACATAGTAAAATACATGATGAAGGTTATAGAGGAGATACGCATAGTAAAATATATCTAAGAAATAATAGAAAAGAAGGTATAGTAATAGAACATATCAATGAAAGAATAGAAGAAGAGATATAGGAATAGAAGAAAGGTATAGGAGATATAGGAGAGCAATAGGACAGGGGACGGAAGGCACTCTAGTGCACTTGTACTTGCCCCTTACTGACCTCTTAGGAATCTGGATAGGTCAACCATGGATAATCCAAGGGTAAAGTGTTGGGGGTTTGGGGATGACACTATGGAGTGCGGTAATGAGTTCCATGCTTCGACAACTCGGTTACTGAAGTCATATTTTTTACAGTCAAGTTTGGAGCGGTTAATATTAAGTTTAAATCTGTTGTGTGCTCTTGTGTTGTTGTGGTTGAAGCTGAAGTAGTCGCCGAACAGGCAGGACGTTGCAGCATATGATCATGTGGGCAGGCATAGGCTATTGTGGTCAGGCCCCCCTTTTGACATGGGGCCAGGCCAGCTTAATCAAACCAATGTTTTGGGGTCGCCAGTCTGGTCCATAAGTGCCGCCTCTTCTGGGCACTCACATTGAATGGTGTGGAAGGAAGCTTTAGGGTTCCATTCGAAGCTTTCGCCCAGCTGCAGAGCATGCTCCTCTTTGTCCAATGGCAGGTTCACCATGCCATTCATGGCTACGATGCATTGCTACCAACAAGAATCCACACAGCTGCCCCATCCTGCCTAGCAGGTCTTCCGGGCTCGGAGCAACATGCAACTGGGAAAACACTCCCCATCCAGGAGAATCGATCTAGAGGGACCACCCATGTTCCCCAGGGTCACATGTGACCCCCTGGCATCACTCCATGTCCTCCCAGGGCGGCACGCCCCACTATTTGAGAAGCACTGTTGTAGAGAGATTAGCTTCAGGAAGATCTGTTCCCAATTGAGTCACACAGTCTTCCAAAAGCCCCCAACCATACCTATAAAGCCCTTCATGGCATTGGACCAGAATATCTCCAGGACCGCCTTCTGCCGCACGAATCCCAGCGACCGGTTAGGTCCCTCAGAGTTGGCTGTTTCCGGGTCCCGTCGACTAAACAATGTCGTTTGGCGGGACCCAGGGGAAGAGCCTTCTCTGTGGCGGCCCCAGCCCTCTGGAACCAACTCCCCCCAGAGATCAGAATTGCCCCCACCACCCTCCTTGCCTTTCGTAAACTTCTCAAAACCGACCTCTGCCGTCAGGCATGGGGCAATTGAAATATCTTCCCCAGGCCTATATAATTTATGTATGGTGTGTTGTGTGCATGTTTTTTAAATTATGGGTTTTTAACTTCGTATTATTAGATTTGTATTGTACATTGTTTCTATCACTGCTGTGAGCCGCCCCGAGTCTACGGAGAGGGGCGGCATACAAATTTAATAAATAAATAAATAAAATAAATACCTGTATATTTCAGCCCATCCACCTGTAGGATTGACGTCTTCTCTTTCCCCCCACCCTTCCAGCACTATTTATTATTTATTCAATCTCTATAGACTCCCATCTCAGTTAATTGGTCTGGGTGGCTTAAATTCTATAGACCAGGCCTGTCCAACATCCAGCGCATGCCAGCACTGGTCTGTGGCATGCCAGAAACTGGGCTTCGTAAACAAGTGAAGCCCCATCCATGTGATGAATCCAGCATGCGAAACCAGTCACCGGAAATCTTCTCTCCACGGAACCAATATCTGGTGCCCAAATATTTGGAGGCTGCTGCTATAGTCTTCTTGAGAGAGCTATTTTTCCCGTATAATATGTTCTACTACTCAGTGAAGGGCTTTTTTACTACCACACTGTGGGTATGGCTTATTTTGTGGGTGTGGCTTGCCAGCCATGTGACCAGGTGGGAGTGGCTTGATGATCATGTGAATGGGGGTGGCTTAAGGTCATGTGACTTGTGTAAAGGTGGCCAACTTGATGTTATTCATGCCAAGGTTTGGGTTAAGGTTAGGGTGCCTGGCCTCTCCTTGCCTCAAAGAGATTCAATTCCCCTATCTATTCACTATTACTGAACATCCAAAATATACTATTTAATTCTATGTATATATGCCATATGTTTACATACATATTACACACAAAAAATATATGTTATCTACTATATAAACTGTATGTGTATGTACACACACACACAAACACAACTCTTCTAAAATTATACACATTCAACCTCATTTACTGCGATAGGAAAAACATACCCAGAGCCCAGAAAGGAAAAAAAGAAAAAAAAATCAATTTTTTTTCTACTGGTTCTGCATACCTGACCGTACCCATAGGAGCCCATCACTGCTACTACCATTAGCAAACAGGGATCATCTCCACCCTCAATTTTATCTTTCACCAGAAGATGTCTCTGTGGTTTCATTTATGGCCTTGCCAGAAGGATTAACAGCAAGCTTTCCCATGAATTATAAAATGGTTATAATACATAGAAACTTGAATAAGTACAGTGATACCTCGTCTTACGAACTTAATTGGTTCCGGGACAAGGTTTGTAAGATGAAAAGTTTGTAAAACGAAACAATGTTTCCCATAGGAAACAATGGAAAAGCGATTAATGTGTGCAAGCCCAAAACTCACCCCTTTTGCCAGCCGAAGCACCCGTTTTTGCGCTGCTGGGTTTCACCTGAGGCTCCCCTCCACGGGAAACCCCACCTCCGGACTTCCGTGCTTTTGCGATGCTGCGATTTCGCTGAGGCTCCCCTCGCTGGGAAACCCCACCTCCGGACTTCCGTTGCCAGCGAAGCGCCCATTTTTGCACTGCTGGGATTCCCCTGCAGCATCGCACAAACACGGAAGTCCAGAGGTGGTGTTTCCCATGGAGGGGAGCCTCAGGGGAATCCCAGCAGCGCAAAAACGGGTGCTTCACTGGCAACAGAAGTCCGGAGGCAGGGCATTCCAGTGGTGGCGGCTTGGGTTTGTAAGGTGAAAATAGTTTGGAAGAAGAGGCAAAAAAAATCTTAAACCTCAGGTTTGTATCTTTAAAGGTTTGTATGACGAGGGGTTTGTAAGATGAGGTATCACTGTAGTCAGTTACCCTGCTCCTCTACTTTTATGATGTCAGCAACAAAAAAAGTAATTTTCTGTTAGAAGAAGTGTTAATGGTAATTGTGCTGTCATTGAAATGAGGTTCTGAGGTGCACAATGTGCACCTATCTATAAATCCCGTTAATCACATAGTAACAATGATGTATTTGAGGTTGCTGAAACCTGCTTCCAAACTTTACCAAATGTATTGACGATCCATTTAAATCTGCTCAAAATATGGCACTTTAAAAATCAGCATATAAAAAGCATTGGAAAGCAAGCCAGACATTTTGTTTCCCTTTCAGACATTTGACCATTATTTAAACCTTCAAGATTATTCCCAGGTACATTTTTAAAAAAACCCTGGCAGTAGCTGTTGTGGTTAGCTTTGGCCCAGCTCCTGCCCCAAGGACTGTGGATGTGGGGGAGACATCCACATGCTGCAGGCCTGTTTTGCCCCCGGTGGAATCTGCTGATGAAGGCTCCTCTGACCAAGAAGACATGAGTGACAGGGAGGAGGAGAATGTGGCAGACAGCTCAGAAGGAGATCAATTATCTAGCTCCTCCTTGGATTTAGAACAAGAGTTAATGATACAACCACGCATGCGGAGAGCAATGCATAGGCAGCAACAACTGAGAGATTATTATCAAAGAAAATGAGGCCACCTGTGGTTGGGTGGGGCTGTGGTAATTGGTGAGGCTGCTATAAATAGCAGCCTGTGGGTTTGGCCATTGAGAAGGATTATCTGATCCTTGTGTTTCCTGACTGCTTTACTGACTTTGACCTTTTGTGTGCTGATTTTCCCCCGCTTTGAAACTAAACCAGAGCAAAGTGTGTTTCACTTTGTAAAAGAAGAAGGACTGTGAATTGCCTCACAGCTTCAAGCTAAGTATCACAGAACTGATAAGGGACTTGTACAAATTATCAGTTTGTTTGGAGATGAGTGCCCTTTGCTATACCAAAAGAGGGCTTAGTTTAAGTGAATTTTCATTATAAAGAACATTGTTTTGAATTTTCAAACGTGTGTGTGTGTCTGAAATTTGTACCTGTGAATTTTTGGGAGGAGTCTACCAGAGAGCCCGACAGAACAGTAGCCAAACACAAGTTCTTGTCAGTAGCACATCTGACAACATCCATTATATGCTCCAGTCAAGGCTGAAATAGGAATAGAGTAAAAGCCTGTCTTCTATCTCTCACCTCTTTCTCAGACTTTCTCCAAGATTCACAAGGTTGATCAAATGGATTTGTCCAAACTCATTTTCACATTTGCCTTGAAAAGGAAGGTAGATGGGTATTTTTAAGGCAATGTAAATTACCTTTTTGACTGGGCATAAATGTAATTCAGTATCTAATTTTCAGCACTTACTTGGCTTGCAAGTACAATGCTCTGATTTGAATCTTACATTTGTCTCATCTTTTAGTCATTTTAGAGAATAAACCCAGCTGCTTTTTTGGGGCGGGCAGTGGAATTAATTAACAACTTTGTAGATGAGCCTGCAATGGAAAAAAATCATGATTTTCTACATATCCTAGTTATGAAAAGTATATCCAATGAGTTCTCTAGAGCTTCTAATACAGTATCATTATAAAGTCTAGAAAATTGAGTAGTAGTACAATGAGGCCTGCTGTTTTAGCCTCTGCATAGAAATGGAAATTTTCTAGCATATGTCACTGTTATGATACTGCTGCCAAATGAAAAGATAAAGACAAAACAATGAATTAATTACAAATATTTTAATATTTTTACTGGAGATGATCTAGATTTATCTAGAGCAGTGATGGGCCACCTTTTGAGCTTGGTGTGTCAAAATTCGCCAAAAAACCGAGCATAACTCGGGTGGTGTGTCACCTTGAGAAAAAAACACTCTCACTCTCTCTCACTCTCTTCCTTCCTCTCTTATCTCTCACTCTTTCTTTCTTGCTCTCTCTCACTCACTCTCTTCCTTTCTTTCCTTCTCTTTTCCTTCCACTTTTTTCTCTTTCTCTCTTTTCCTTCCTTCCCCTCTTCCCCTTACTCTCCCTCTCTTCTACTCTTCTCCTACTCTTCCTCTCCTGCTTTTCTTTCTCCTCCTCCTTCTCTTCTTCCTCCTCTCCTTTTTCTCCTCTTCTTCCTCTCCTCTTCCTCCTCCTCTCCTTTTTCTCCTACTCTTCCTCTCCTGCTTTTCTTTCTCCTCCTCCTCCTCTTCCTCCTCCTCTCCTTTCCTCCTCCTCTTCCTCTCCTTTTCCTCCTCTTCCTCCTCCTCTCATTTTTCCTCTTCCTCTTCTCCTTTTCTTTCTCCTCCTCTTCCTCTCCTTTTCCTCCTCTTCCTCCTCCTCTCCTTTGTCTCCTACTCTTCCTCTCCTGCTTTTCTTTCTCCTCCTCCTTCTCTTCTTCCTCCTCTCCTTTTCCTCCTCCTCTTCCTCTCCTTTTCCTCCTTTTCCTCCTCCTCTCCTTTTTCTCCTCCTCTTCACCTCCTCCATTTCCTTCTGGTTCTCCTCCTGCTCTTCCTTCTCCTTCTCCTCTTCCGCTTTCTCCTCCTCTCCTTTTCCTCCTCCTCTTCCTCTCCTTTTCCTCCTCTTCCTCCTCCTCTCATTTTTCCTCTTCCTCTTCTTCTTCTCCTTTATCTCTTCCTTCCTTCCTCTCTTCCTCCCTTTCTCTCTCCCTCTCGTTCACTTTTCTCTCCCTTCCCTCCCTCCTTCTTTCCTCTCCTCTTTCCCTCCCTCTTTTTCCCTTCTTTCTCTCCACGTCTCCGGCGGGCAGACGGCTTTGCTAACCGGCACAAGGCTCAAGCCAGCTGCCCGGGAAAGCCCTGTGCCAGCCAGGAAAGCCGGCTTTACGGGAAAGCAGCGCGCTTTTCAAATGCGCTGCTTTCCTGCTGCAACTCTTTCCTGGGCGGGGATAGCAGATCATCATAATTTGGTTTCCTAGTTGTTAATTTTAATCTGAGATGCGGTTCCACGTCCAATAGTCTGTTCCTTTTTTTCGACTTAATGTCTACAAATGCTGAAAAAGCAACTTCACATAAATATGAAGTTGGAAAAGGCAAGATGTATTTCAGAACTTTTTCTGAACGTGTACCCCTACCAAACTCTTCCCGTACCCCTGGGGGTATGCTTACCACATTTGGGAAACATTGATCTAGAGGTATCTTTGAGGGGTTCAAAAAAGTAAAGTTGTGACTCTGCAACAGAAGCTCCACCCTCTTTTCATGGCCACTGCATACCTGATGAGCATAAAAAGAGTTCTGGATCTGACTGTTCGGTCACCTTGGCCATCTTGCTCTAATGTTTCAGCCTGCAGGCTGGATGAGTCACACACTGGCCATGTCCACTGGCAGTTGGAACAGCTCTTTTCAGGTGGGGAGGGGGAGTAGAATGTCTAACTGCTCAATATTAGAGTGTGTTAATAATAATATAAGAAATAACTAATGATCATTGATGGTCATTGGAGGCAAAAGATAGGGAAAATAATTAAAGAAAATATTGATCAACAGGCTAAATGGATTTCACTGGATGTTAATGGACTTAACTCAATGAATAAGAGAAATAAAATGTTCAACAAACTTAAAAAAATTAAACATGGACATAATTTGTTTACAAGAAATACATATTAAGGTGATAAGGGCATGAGGGACTGTGAGAAGAGACTCCTGATCCAGATAGGGTCGCAAGTGGTACACTAGGCAAACCTGTGCAAAAGTCCCCCTAGCTATAGCTGAGAGGTGTTGTTCTACTCTCAGCTGAGGATCTAGGAGGACACCCAGATTGTGAACCCATTCTGAGGGGGTTAATGTCCCTCTCCCTGAAACAGGGATGGACAAATGGTACAGTCCTTCAGAGGCAATACTCAGACATTCTGTCTTGTCAGGGTTGAGCTTGAGCCTGTTAACTCCCATCCAGATTCTTACAGCCCCCAGGCACCAGCAAATCACATCCACCACTTCACTGAACTGGCATGAGGTGGAGATGTAAAGCTGGGTATCATCAGCATACTGCTGATACCTCACCTTGTGCCGCTGGATGATCTCACCAGAGGTTTCATGTAGATGTTAAATAGGAGAGGGGAGAGAACTGAGCCCTGTGGCACTCCACAAATGAGGGGCCTAAGGGTCGATCTCTGTTCCACATATTGAGAGAGTTTTGTGCATGCGGAAGGTAACCCCACCAACTAGCCACAGTTCACAACTATACCTAACTGAAGTCTTCAATGAAAAACACTGCAGCAGGCCATCTTGTAAAAATATACTTTACTTTTCTTCTTAGCAAAAAGTTTCTCTAAATAAATGATCACTTTTACATTTAACCACTGTAACAAACCACCCACAATACTATCATATAACTATTACATCCACCATTGCAACCACCCACAAAGCACTACACATTAACCACTAACCACAAAACACTAACCACACCCATGCAAGGGTGTTGTTCCTTTTATATAGGTTACAGCCAATCAGGTTGCAGCACAGTTAATAAACCCATGATTACATGCTGTTTATGGCTTACATCAGCCTTTCCTATGATTACAGACCATTTTCTTGCATTTGTAATATTACTTCAAGAAAAACCCTATTTCTGACACCTCATCAACACCAACTGCGATCGGCTGGAGAGATAGAAGGCATCTCCTTATTAGGTGAACACTGGGCTTTGTATCTGCTTGGGCTAACATGCTTTTCCACTATTTGGGGCAAGGAATGAGTCTAATTCAACCTAGCGGGAACAAGAAAGCTCACATGCTTCTACATTACACACCTAGTGGACATGTGCACAAAACCAACTTTTGTAGCTGCTACCCTGGTTTGCTGCTTTATTAAAATTGCAGCACTTTTTGACATTTCCCCATTTTCATATTGCTTTTGGTTTTTTGGGGAGTGGGGAATCCATGGATTTGCTCACCACACAGCAACGTAGCAGCCTCAATAAAGGGGAGAGACCATCAGCTTAGCTCTGGTTTTTGAGTTTATTCAATGTTCACTCTTCGGTGACCACTTCGTATCCATTTTTCCTTTCCAAATCAGTCCTTATATTCTAAAAAGATGGATCATTCTGTTGGGATAGAGATACATGTTATAATAGCACAGCAGACAAGGTATATCACAGCATGGAAGAAACATTTTTTTAAAAGTAATGCTTCAATTGCATAGCCATAGATCCCATCTTGATTTTTAGACCTACTTCCTCACACATGCTCTACTTGCTTTGGCTTTGCCCTGTCTTCTCCCAACATGGTTCCTTAGATGCATGAACTGACATTTGAAGCATGCCCAATGTTAGTACACTGTATGTAAATATGTTGGGTGTTGCAATACATAGGCTAACAATTTAAGTTTAAGACTGTACCTTTAAGAGACATTTGCTGGTTGGCCACAAGAGGGAGCCAACAATGTTCCTCTTGGGGGAGTTTGTACTAGAGAGATTTATATTTGCTGTGTGTATATTTTGCTGTGTGCGATAACCTGGTTTGTAAACCATTATTAGAATTATATGTGTATGATATTGGACTTGTGTAACTACTATTGTTTATTTGCCTATCTCTATATAATAATATTGTTCTATTTTGTACTAAGTCTGATTCATTGACTGACTAACCCACATTGATACATTAACTCTACTTAAAGTTTGTTGAAGGTTTATTATATTACCTAGACCAGTGTTTCCCAGCCTTGGCAACTTGAAGATATTTGGACTTCAACTCCCAGAATGCTGGCTGGGGAATTCTGGGAGTTGAAGTCCAAATATCTTCAAGTTGCCAAGGTTGGGAAACACTGGTCTAGACATTCTAATAGCCTTCTCTGTGGCGGCCCCGGCCCTCTGGAATCAACTCCCCCCAGAGATTAGAATGGCCCCCACCCTCCTTGTCTTTCGCAAATTACTCAAGACCCACCTTTGTCGCCAGGCATGGGGGAGTTAGGATTTTCCTTCCCCTAGGCCATTACAAGTTATGTATGGTATGTTTGTGTGTATGTTTGGTTTTTATAATAAGGATTTTTAGTTGTTTTATTAAATTGGATTGTTACATGTTGTTTTTTATCATTGTTGTTAGCCGCCCCGAGTCTGCGGAGAGGGGCGGCATACAAATCCAATAAATAATAATAATAATAATAATAATGATAATAATAATACAGATAGTCATAGACTTAATAACAATTTGTTTAGTGACCGTTTGGCAGCACTCAAAAAAGTGGTTTATGACCATTTTTCACACCATTGCAGCATCCCTTTGGCCGTGTGATCAAAATTCAAACATTTGGCAATTGACTCATATTTATGATGGTTGCAGGGATCATGCAATCATCTTTGGCAACAAGGTGATCATTGACAAGCAAAATTAATGGGGAATCCCATTTCGCTTAACTACTATGGTAAGAAAGGTTGTAAGATGGGGCAAAATTCACTCAATGCTTCTCACTTAAGAACAGGAAATTTGGCCTCAGTTGTGAAAGTCAATTGAGGACTACCTTTAATGGGCAAATATATACTGCTCAAAAAAAAAATAAAGGGAACACTTAAACAACACAATACAACTCCAAGTAAATCAAACTTCTATGAAATCAAACTGTCCACTTAGGAAGCAACACTGATTGACAATCCTTTTGATATGCGGTTGTGCACATTCAACTTCTACAGAACAAAGTATTCAATGAGAATACAGTAGTACCTCTAGATACGAGCTGCTCCACATGCGAGTATTTCCAGATACGAGCCAGGAGGGGAGAGACATTTCTGTTCAAGTTCCGAGCTGAAATTCGGGAAACAAGCCGAGCGTCCACTAGGTGGCGCAGGAATCCTTGCTTTTGGTTATCTCGGAGGGGAAAAACAAAGTCTAAAGCAATTTGTTCCAGATACGAGTTTGCTCAAGATACAAGCTCCCTTCTGGAACGAATTATGCTTGTATCTAGGGGTACTACTGTATTTCATTCATTCAGATCTAGGATGTGTTCTTTGAATGTTCGCTTTATTTATTTTTTTGAGCACTATATTTAATTGAATGCCAAAATCCTCTAGTATAAATTTATTCTGTTATGGTTTTATTTTATCCTGTTAATTCTTTCTCATTAAATATGATTAATGCTCATTTCCTGAATCACTATATCATACCAGAATATTCAATGAGAATATTTCATTCATTCAGATCTAGGATGTGTTCTTTGAATGTCCCCTTTATTTTTTTTGAGCAATGTACCTGGTGTCAGGCAGTGTTGCTAAATGTAGCCAAAAGACAATATAATCATGTCTTTTTTTATTAACCTGTGAGAGGTGAAGTGAGTACTGTGAGAGAATCAGCCTCTGGATGAGGAACCCAACACAGGGAATCTTGTGGTACAGTGATACCTTGTCTTACAAACTTAATTGGTTCCGGGACAAGGTTCTTAAGGTGAAAAGTTTGTAAGACAAAACAATGTTTCCCATAGGAATCAATGGAAAAGCGATTAATGCGTGCAAGCCCAAAATTCAACCCTTTTGCCTGCCGAAGCACCCGTTTTTGCGCTGCTGGGATTCCCCTGAGGCTCCCTTCCATGGGAAACCCCACCTCTGGACTTCTGTGTTTTTGCGATGCTGCAGGGGAATCCCAGCAGCGGAATCCCAGCATCGCAAAAACGGGTGCTTCGCTGGCAACGGAAGTCCAGAAGTGGGGCATCCCAGCGGCTGCGGTGGGTTTGTAAGGTGAAAATAGTTTGTAAGAAGAGGCAAAAAAATCTTAAACCCCGTGTTTGTATCTCGAAAAGTTTGTATGACGAGGTGTTTGTAAGACGAGGTATCACTGTATTTAGGTAATTGTCCCCAATTGACAAATGTGGATAATTGTGACTTATTTATTCCTACATTAATTGACGATTTGATGTTACAATTGAGGAAGGCTGTTTGAGATCTGTGACCAGGAATAAGCATGAATGGTGAGGAAACCCTTCCCTGTCTTTCCCTGTCCCACCTCCCACAGGAAATCCATTCATCCAAGAAAGAATATTAACCAGTTTGTAGCTAGTCTTGTTTTTCCCTTTTTTTCTTCTGCTTCATCCAGAAAGGAAAACAGCAGAACCAGCTGCTTGGAGGCCTGCAAAAACAAAATATAAGTGCCTTATAAACTGTGACTAATTTTTAGGCAAGGGATCTACAGAAATTTCCTTAAATGAAGTTACGGTACACTTTTTCTGTGTACATATGAAATAAAAGTCCAACTGACTGAGCGAAAAGCTCAAAGCATTATCTTTTCTTCTATTCTTTCATTGATATATTTTATTCCTATATTTTCTCCTCTATTCTTTCTTTGATATATTTTACTTTGAGTATATCCTCTATAACTTTCATTGTGTATTATTGAGCATTGGACAAAATAAATAAATAAATAGATAAAATTAGGACTGCCATGAGTATTATGAGATCATTCCAATATTGCCCAATATTCCCCTTTGGTGTCTATCCACTTCCTTTTATGTAATTTATCTACACCCATCAATTCTAAAAGTTTCTATTTAATAATGTAAAAGTATCAACGGTATACTCTCCACCGTAGTTGTAGAAAAGTCATCATAGTGAAGAAGGATTTCATTTTAAAAGATTAATGGTTACTTTTTAATTATTTTTTGGCTAATGTTCCTTTTGTTGTGATGTGCCCAGAATCCTATGGAATGAGTTGGTCAGCCTTATAAATGTGCCAAGAAAATGAATCAAACGAAAGTAAGACTGATGACTTGAGCGCTCTTCTACGTGGACCTATGAAATATCTACTGAGAGTTCTAATACCAGAAAATCAGATAGGGCCAATTTCTCTCTACATGGGGCTACCTTTGAAGAGTGTTCGGAGACTGCAGGTAGTACAGAATGCAGGCGCGTGAGCGATCATGGGCATCCTGAGGTATGCCCACGTCTCTACAGCACTCCACAAGCTGAACTGGCTACCAATTCGTCTCCGAACACAATTCAAAGTGTTGGTTATGACCTATAAAGCCCTACATGGCATGGGACTAGATTACTTACGGGACTGTCTTCTGCCTCATACATTCCATCGACCGGTCAGGTCCAACAGAGTTGGCCTTCTCCAGGTCCCATCAGCCAGACAATGTCATCTGGTGGAGCCTAGGGGAAGAGCCTTCTCTGTGGCGGCCCCAGCCCTATGGAATGAGCTCCCCTCAGAGAGCCATACTCCCCACTCTCCCTGCCTTCTGTAAACTTTTAAAGACCCCCCTCTACTGGCAGGCCTGGGGCCATTGATATTTTAACACCTTGTCCCGCCCAATGAATGAATGTGTGATGGATGATGGTGGATGAATGTGTTGTTAACTTTTAATTATGGGAATTTTAATATGTAATGTTATTTAGATTTCTACATGCCGTGAGCCGCCCCAAGTCTTTGGAGAAAGGTGGCATACAAATCTAATAAATAATAATAATAAGAAAATACGGCTACCATATCTGCATTGGAAAATCTTGGGAACCATTAGATAGAAACAAAAGAGTTCGGAGTTCTGAACTCATCTCAGGGAAGAGAAAGCCGTTTATGTGCTTAGATCTTCCCCTTTGAGATGCTAGGGTCTGCCTGACTTTATGTTTAAAAAATACTTTATTAATTATATACATTAAAAAAGGACATAGAAAGACAAAACAACAATACAACATTTCCAGAATGTATATACATATAGCTCTATAAGTCAAAAGAGAAAAGTAATAATAATAAGAAAGAAAATGATAACATATATACTGTACACTCATAACAAAAATAAAGCATTATGCTTTATACATGGATTATTTTGGTATCAGAACTTGTTATTTACATCTGCTATGTAGCAGTATACTTGATTTGCAGCTCATTCATTTATAACAATATTTTCCCTTTGTTGATTGTTACTCATTCATCTTGTTAATTTTTCTGTTTAACATTTTGTGAGATTATTTTCATTTTCTCTATTTTCTCTATGGTATAGTAGTGCCTCATAATAACAATATTTCCTCTTATTAACACTTTTATTTTTCTCTCAAAATTTAATGACTTGAATAACTTTATTGTTATTCATATTGTTCCTTTATTTTATTTTATTTTTAGCAATCCAGATATACCACCTGCCCCAAGTTTTGTGGAATTCCTTAATATCTTTGTCTTGTAGTTCGTATGTAAGCTTTGTCATCTATACTACCTCATATATTTTGGTTATTAAATTAAACATTGTTGGGACGATTTCCTGTTTCCAGGTTTGTGCATATATAATTCTTGCCGCGGTTGTTATATGCAAAATTAGATGCCTGTCATTTATTGTGACTTTATGCCTAATTATTCCAAGAAGGAAGAGTTCTGGTTTTAAAGGTATTTTTTCTCCTGTAATTTCTATCTGACTTTAATTGCATCGTGCCTGCATTTGTTTCTGCACAGCAATTCACTTTTGTGGTGGCTTTTCATACAATCTTTTTCACACAGAGACAGAGAAAAAAATAGAGAGGCATACACAGTTTTGGGAGGTTCTTCTTCCTTTTCATGTTGCTTGTCCTCTGCCAAAATACCTTCTGTTTTCTAAGTTAGAGAAATGAGAACAAATAGTCATTTCTTTGTTAAACACTTCAGGCTAATCATCTATGACAGTCAAGTTTTTTTCTGGGAACTTAACTGTTCAAAACATTTGCTTCAGGTCACACACAGGGCATAACATGTGACCTCAGTAAAAAATATTCTTGTTTAAAAGATATAAAACATGCTTCATTGCATTGCTAAATTTGGTACAAACAGGGTATTTAAAGATAGGTCAGACATGCTATAATATACATAAAGCTCAATTGAACAAAATTGGATCTTTGAGATCCAATAAGAGGTTTATTTTACAATCTGGAAAAAATTGTATCTGTAAAAATCAGTTCTTACCTTTTATTTTACTTTGAACTGAATTATATATGTTTATTTTTAAGAGACATAGAGTTAAATTAATAGAGCATGAAAAATTGCTGATATGGATAACCGCAAATTTCTTATCATGTAGAGTTATATATAAAACACAATAAGGAAAGAAAGAGAGAGCAAGGCATCTCTCTAATTTTTTTTTAAATTTATGTGTTATTATTATTATTATGTCAGTACAACACAGCAAACGAGATCACTATGCTGGATTTTGTATTTCATCACCAGTCGGGTGCTTCCCAAGCACCTGGGACTGTGTGATGTAGCGGCGAATTATGTTTGCCGATCCCAGTAAAGCGGCCTTTTGCAATTGACAGATGGAGATTTTGTCAATTCCAATGGTTTTCATTATTATTATTATTATTATTATTATTATTATTATTATTATTATTAATTAGATTTGTATGCCGCCCCTCTCCGCAGACTCGGGGCAGTTCGCAACAGTGATAAAACAATATACAATAACAAATCTAATATTAAAAGTCTAAAATAACAATTTAACATTAAAAGCCTAAAAACCCCATTATTTAAAAAGCATACACACAAACATACCATACATAAAACTACATAGGCAAGGGGAGATATTGGTGTTTGTTTTCTTTTCTATTATGTATTTGAATTTATATTGCTTAATAAAATCTTTAATAAAAATTAAAAATTTCAAAAAAAGAGAGAGATAGGTCTTAGTGCAGGTTATGGAAAAGCTTTTAGTTCAGCCTGACTCAATTGTAATATGTATATGTGCAGAGTCACATCGTTGATGACCTTAAAGCCAAAGGGGATGCAATTTGATTTTTAGCTTTGAGATTCACTTTACCAAAATATCTCAGGGACCACCTTCTGCTGCACGAATCCCAGCGACCAGTTAGGTCCCACAGAGTGGGCCTTCTCTGGGTCCCGTCAACTAAACAATGTTTGGCGGGACCCAGGGGAAGAGTCTTCTCTGTGGCGGCCCCGGCCCTTTGGAACCAACTCCCCCCAGAGATTAGAATTGCCCCCACCCTCCTCGCCTTTTGTAAACTTCTTAAAACCCACCTCTGCCATCAGGCATGGGGGAACTGAGATATTCTTTCCCCCTAGGCCTTTACAATTTACGCATGGTATGTCTGTATGTATGTTTGGTTTTTATACTAAGGCTTTTTTTAGTTATTTTAGTATTGGATTGGATTGTTACATGTTGTTTTTATCATTGTTGTTAGCCGCCCCGAGTCTACGGAGAGGGGCGGCATACAAATCCAATCAATCAATCAAATAAGCTGTTAGACGCAGTGGTTCTCAACCTTCCTAATGCCGTGACCCTTTAGTTCCTCATGATGTGGATGACCACCAACCATAAAATAATAAAATTATTAGGAAAGTCAGGGGTGGGTTCTAATTTAACTCGCTGCTGTTCTGTTTCCTCCTGTGCTTGTGGGCGTGGGGGCACTTTTCTCACGCACGCATGCACAGTGCTGAATTTTTTTAAAAATTGCCAAAAAGAGAGCCAAAAACATGATGTGACACATGTGCAATGCCAGAAATTCAGCTTCTGCACATGCTCAGAAGTTCCCATGGTAAGTTCCCCCCCCCCAATAGTCTATTTGCATGTGGGTGAACCCGCCTGGAGATGGATAGAGGAACAGTGTCGCGGTTACTAAGACCATTGGAAATATGTGTTTTCCGATGGTCTTAGGCAACCGGACTCCGTAGTGTCATCCCCAAACCCCCAACACTTTACCCTTAGATTATCTATGGTTGGCCTATCCAGATTCCTAAGAGGTCAGTAAGGGTGAGTAAAAGTGCACTAGAGTGCCTTCTGTCCCCTGTCCTATTGCTCTCCTATATCTCCTACACCTTTCTTCTATTCCTATATCTCTTCTTCTATTCTTTCATTGATATGTTCTATTACTATACCTTCTTTTCTATTCTTTCATAGATATATTTTACTATGAGTTTATCCTCTATAATCTTCATCATGTATTTTACTATGTATATATATATATATATATACACCACTAAAACCCTCATTGTGTATTGGACAAAAATAAATAAATAAAATAAAAATAAAACCTCTGTGAAAGAGTCTTTTGATCCCCCAAGGAGTCGCAAGCCACAGGTTGAGAAGCACTTTGTTAGAGCATGTTATATTGTTAACGTGTATAAAGGTATCTGAAACTGAGTGACTGTGGTTAAAGAAGGTCAGGAGGATGGTTACAATCATACAATTGAGATCTTTTTTATATGTGCAACATACCTTTAGTCATGGGGCTAAAGAGACTTTTTTTTTACTATATAGATTTTTTTATTATTTTCCTCCCCTGGATACCCGAAGCTCTTTGAGAGAAAGGGGTACTTAACTATGTTATTAAGTAGATATTATCATTAAGTAATGGAGTTATGGGCAGTTTTCATTTAATGATCATACTGGGACAGGCAATTATGTTATTAAGTCATGTGGGGTCATTATCATACAAGTGTAAGAGGTTTACAACCTCACTTCTACTACAGATGTTAAGGCAATAGTCCAAAACTCTCCAAAACTTGAAGAAACCCCTTCCTCTGGCTGATTCTGTTATATATATATATTTTATTTTATTTTATTAATTGAACTTATATGCCGCAGACTCGGGGCGGCTTACAACAGATATCTTTCATAGGATAAATGTGATGGGGAAAAATACTCCCCTATTAAATTTTACACAAGGAGAAAAAGCAAATGTTCCTCCTAAAAGTATTTCTCCCAATTATTCGTCAATCAAAAAGAAGAAAAAATGTAGTACAGAACCCAAGCTGTTCAACATATTACTATTTATAAATGCAGTGGAGTTGTGATTTAATAAACTTCCTATGATCTACATGGCTAAAAATAAAATTGGACTATTCATACTGCTCACATTGCCTGTTGAAAAATACCAGGAAATAACCAGTAATGGGTTGCAGCCAGTACGACTGGGATTGGGGATCGGGTGGTGAAAATTGAGATGTGCATGCATCTTTGCACCCTCAATGTGTGCACACTCGAGATTTGGCTTCTGCGTATGCACAACAAGTGAAATCTCACATGAGGATGCTTGCACGCACGGGATTTTGCCAATTTTGGGCTTTTTTTTGCTTCTGTGCATTTGCAAAAGCAAAGAAATTGCCAAAAATTGTTGAAATCTCGCACATGTAAACATCCTTATATGAGATTTTGCTTGCTGTGCATGCACAGAAACCAACTCTCACACCGACGGATATGTACTACCTGACACCTGGGTGTCCGCAACAATCCCAGAGGGCGTACCGGTAGTCAGTAGTGCTGTGTCCGCATAGTAACAGCCGGCTGTCAGAGCCGCGCTCGCTTGTCCCTCTCCAGGGTGCTGATTGGGCGCGTAAGCCCCAGTTACAATGTAAGCGGGAACTTTCCACTGTTTGGATTGGTAGCTGCCTCAGGCAGCGAGCTGTATAAAAGCCTGTGTATTCATGATTGTTTTAAGCCTGTACCTGCCTCTGCTGGCACGTTGTTATTAAACTGCTATGTTATAATAAGGCCTCAGCTACTATACTGGCGACGAGGATTCGAGCCTGCCATTACGGATCTCTTGTTTATATATTTACAGTAAGTGAGGATGCTCCACACCCTTGGTAACGGCAGGGTTTTTGCCAAGCTTGACCTGTCTCAAGCGTACCAGCAGCTCCCCGTCGACCCCATTACAGCAGAGGCCCAGGCGATTATTACCCACAGGGGGGTGTTTAAATGCCATCGATTACAGTTCGGGGTCTCTATTGCCCCTGGAATCTTTCAGGGATTGATGGAACGTTTATTGTATGGGCTGGATGGAACTGTGCCCTACTTTGATGATGTCCTGGTCTCGGGGAGTTCCGAAGATGAATTGTTATGGAGGGTTAAGAAAGTTCTGACCAAGTTTCAAGAGGCGGATTTGAAACTTAAATAAAAAAAATGTGTTTTTGGGGTGCCAGAGGTTGACTTCCTGGGATTCAGGGTGGATGGGAAGAGAATCCATCCCACCCCGGAGAAGACGAGGGCGATCTGGGATGCCCCCAGACCCCAGTCAAAGGCGGAACTACAGGCCTTCCTGGGGCTTCTGAATTTTTATGCGGTTTTTATCCCGCACAAGGCTTCTGTGGCAGTACCCTTACACCGGCTACTTGACAGGCAGTCTCCCTGGCGCTGGGGTGAGCGGGAGGAAGCCGCATTTGGGGCGGTTAAATGGATACTCACCTCAAACAATGTCCTGGCCCAATATTCCCCAAGTTTGCCGCTAGTCCTCACTTGCGATGCTTCCCAATATGGTGTGGGAGCAGTCCTTAGCCACCGGTTGCCCAACGGAGCTGAAGCCCCATTAGCGTTCTTTTCCCGAACCCTAGCCAAGGCAGAAAGGAACTACGGGCAGATAGATAAGGAGGCATTAGCACTTGTAGCGGGAGTCCGCCGTTTCCATGAGTATTTGTACGGCAGGAACTTCGAGTTAGTGACCGATCACCAGCCATTGTTGGGGTTGTTAGCCGGTAACCGCCAGAGCCCAATAGTGTTGTCCCCGCGCATGACGCGCTGGATCATTTTTCTGGCCAATTACACCTATACCTTGACATACAAACCAGGTCGCCACATCGCGCACGCTGACGCTCTCAGCAGATACCCGGTAGCCGAAGAATTAGCAGACCCCGCTCCCGCTAGCTCCGTTTTAGCGTTATCAGAAGGACCTTTGGTGTTGGCCGCTCCAGATGTGGCCAGGGAGACTGGGAAGGATCGGATTTTAGCCCAGGTAAGGCAATGGGTCCTGAGGGGGTGGCCAGTCTCTGCCCCAGCTGATCTTTACGTTCCTTTTTTTCGTTGTCGCAGTGAGTTCTCAGTTGAGAAGGGAATTCTTTTGAGGGGTGGCAGAGTAGTTATACCAGGCAGGCTGCGGAACCAGGTGTTGGCTCTTTTGCACAAGGGTCACCCTGGCATTGTGAGAATGAAGGGCCTGGCAAGGGATTACGTATGGTGGCCAGGTATGGATAAGGAGGTGGAACAGCGGGTTGCTGACTGCGCTGTGTGTCAGGAGAGCAGGTCTATGCCCCCCCCCCATGCTGAACCTTTGGCTTGTGAGCCGTCATCAGGCCCCTGGACGCGCTTACACATAGACTTGGCTGGCCCCTTCATGGGGCAAACCTTTTTGATAACTGTGGATGCCTTTTCCAAGTGGGTGGAAGTGGCCCATTTACAGTCCACTCAGTCTCAGGCAGTTATTGATTCCCTGATGGCCCTTTTCGCCACACATGGATTTCCGGACCTATTAGTCTCGGACAATGGCCCGCAATTCACATCTGTCCTCTTTGAGTCGTTCTTAGCAGCAGCGGGCATCAGGCATGCCTTGACCTCGCCTTGGCATCCGGCCAGTAATGGTCAGGCAGAACGGGCAGTTCGTTCAGTAAAGGAATCTCTCAAAAGGATGCCCCAGAGTTCTTGGAAAGAGAAGTTATCTGATGTACTGCTGGCCCAACACACTACCCCATGTGTAACTACAGGTAGGACCCCGGCGGAGCTCTTGATGGGTCGCAAGCTAAGAATAATCCTTGATAGGCTGCACCCGGGGTACACAGCGGCGGTGCAATGGCCAGAATCTGCAGGCGAGAGGTATCAGTGGGAGATGCGGTGTTTGCCCGCGCCTATTCCGGCCAAAAGACATGGGAAAGAGGTACGGTGTGCAGGGAACTGGGGCCCCGCTCATTCGAGGTGGAGTTACGGGATGGACGAATATGGAGAAGGCACCTGGATCAGATCAGGCTGAACAAAGGAGGGATTTATGGAGACCCGGGGGCCATTGAGATTCACGGGGAGAGTTTCCAGGGACCGCCCACTGCAGCCAGGAGTTCCGGGGAATCAGCCGCGGCAGACAGCGAGGAAGCAGAGGTGGTTCAGACTCCCCAACTTAGCCAAACGGTACTGGCCTTGGAACCAAGTTTAGGGCATTCCGCAGAGCCCCGGCGCTCTGAAAGACCGTCATATTTAAAAGATTATGTTTGTGTTAGCCAAGGGGATAGGAGTGCTGTGTCCGCATAGGAGCAGCCGGCTGTCAGAGCCGCGCTCGCTCATCCCTCTCCAGGGTGCTGATTGGGCGCGTAAGCCCCAGTTACAATGTAAGCGGCAACTTTCCACTGTTTGGATTGGTAGCTGCCTCAGGCAGCGAGCTGTATAAAAGCCTGTGTATTCATGATTGTTTTAAGCCTGTACCTGCCTCTGCTGGCACGTTGTTATTAAACTGCTATGTTATAATAAGGCCTCAGCTACTATAAGTGGTGGGCCCGAGCCTAAATGGTGGGAAACACAGTTCCGGTGGCAGCCATGTAGCATGTAGCCTAGCTCCGGTGGGGATGCCAGGCGTGCATGCATGTGCACGTGCTACCAGTGTTTCCATGGACCTACATCTGCCCTGCCCCACTGCGAGCGCTGCCTTCCCCCACCGTTTGCCCCTCACTCACCTCTCGTGCCAGCTCCCCCACCGCCTGCACTGCCCCCGTTTGCCCCAAGAGCGAGAGGCGAGGAGGTGAATGGAGGCAAGTGGGCAGTGGGGGTGCAAATGGCGGCAGGCAGCAGTGAGTGGGCACTTATTTGTTTGCGCATCTCTGGGATTGTTTTGCTTCTGTGCATGTGCAGAAGTGAAAAAAGCCCAGAAATAGCGCTCACGTTCACATGTGCACGCACACTGAGATGCACAAATGCAAGTATGGGAAGCGTGGGCATGCTCCCGGCCCATTCCGGTAGGGCTGGGAATGCTAGCCCGCTTCTGCAGGTAGTGGTCGGTAAGTGGAACCCCAGCCTCGAAATAACTATACCTTTAGCATAACATATAATGGATAATAAAGGATTATAAAGGATTATAAAGGATTTTAAAGGATTTTAAAAACCCTCCAGCTTTGTTGTTAGCTGCAAAGAAAGATTGGGGACATATACACTGCTCAAAACCCCCCAAAGGGAACACTTAAAACAACACAATATAACTCCAAGTAAATCAAACTTCTTTGAAATCAAACTGTCCACTTAGGAAGCAATGCTGATTGACAATCAATTTCACATGCTTTTGTGCACATTCATCTTTGTACAGAACAAAGTATTCAGTGAGAATATTTCATTCATTCAGATCTTGGATGTTTTCTTTGAGTGCTCCCTTTATTTTTTTTTTTGAAGCAGTATATTTAAAAATGTGAATTCTAAATTCTAATTCCAAAATTCTAACTCTAATTGTTATGTACTGCTGTACATAACACAGATTTGCATAGCCACCGGTGATTGGCTAATCTAACGGCGGGAGAAATAAACCACAGTCAGTGGTCAGCTATGCTACAGGGAGGCCTATAAAAGAAGCATCCGTGCAGCCTGCCGGCAGTTCGTATTACTAACAGCCAGGAGAATAAAATGTGCTGAACTGTTCCCTTCTTTTGCTCCCATATCTAACACGAATTGTATTCAAAATTTATTGGTAGTTCCAATCCCACTTCCTTTTGGATTCGGTTCCTAGCAGAGAAGTCTATGAGATGGAAGGTGTCGTTCAAACTACCATCTTGACTCTTGGATTCAATACAACAATCAGTTGCCCAAAGATGTGAATCACTTTTTAAAATAAATATCTTACGGCTTCAATAACTTTAACATATTTGGTAGAAGAACTAGAATATGTCTTTCCATGTCTTTGTCGCAGGATCGTATGTATAACAAGTTAAAAAAATGTTTCTCTGACTTACTTCTTCAGTTTTATCTCTCAGGTCAATTTCCACAAACGTTGACAAGTCTTTCTGAAGTTGCTAAGATAAAAGAAAATGCAAGATAGTTGAAAAGCATCGTTGGGCGAAATTACATCTTAAATATAGAAGGGTGTAATGAAAAAATAAGAGATACTTTTCATAAGGAAAAGCAGTTGTTTTGTTTATAATTTCATTGTTTCATTGTAAAGCAAAGCAATATCAAAGAATTATGTAAAACTCAGATATCCATATAGTTTTTGTTGACCAGGTTAAGACTAAGAGAAAAAGCTATTTTTTAAAACTTATTGCCATATGGATGTGCAATTAGGCTGTTCGATTTTGAGGAAAATTAGAAAAAGATATAGGCTAATCTATTTCAAGTTATCTTTCCAATAAATCATCATAATCTCTGTCATCGATGAGCGAAGCTAACTAAAAACTGAGATGCACGATTCCATGGTGCATCTCAGTTCTGCAAATTGAGAGAAAGCTACCTTAATAATTTCTTCCAGTGCATCTTGCAAATGACTTACGATAAATTGAAGAAGTTACTACTGCAGACAGTAGAAGTACAGTGGTACCTCTACTTAAGTACACCTCTACTACTTAAGAACTTTTCAAGATAAGAATCGGGTGTTCAATTTTTTTGCCTCTTCTTAAGAACCATTTTCTACTTGAGAACCTGAGCCTGGAAAAATTTCCTAGGAAATTTGAGAGCAGCACGAAGGCCCCGCCAGTTTCCTGCCATTCCCCCCTTTAATCCCGTCCATCTCGGGCTGTTCTGGGCTGCCAGAGGAGCCTTTCAGTGGCACTTAAGGAGGCTTTGACATTTGAGCCCAACACCTCTGTTGCTAAGCAAGACAGTTGTTAAGTGAGTTCTGCCCCATTTTATGAACTTTCTTGCAACTGTTGTTAAGTAAATCACTGCAGCGAATATGGCTGCCCCATTGACTTGGCTTGCCAGATGGTTCCAAACATGACCCTGGAACACCGCAGCCCTTATAAATACAAATTTGCTGCCAAACATCTGGATTTTGATCATGCAGCCATGGGGAAGCTGCAGTGGCTACAACTATTTAAAAAATGGTCATAAGTTACTTTTTTCAGTGTTGCTGTAAGTTTGACTCGTCACCAAACGAATGTTTGTAAGTCGAGGATAACCTATAATTCAAGAAATCACTCCTGCTCTAAAAATTCATTGCTGCTTGGCATCTTTATAGGTAACTTACATCTATTACAGTGATGGCAAACCTTTTTCTTCTTGCGTGCCAAAAATGGGAGTGTGCGGGCCCGCTAGCACGCACGTGTGCCAGCACACAGCCTATCGGAGCTGCACTTTCGGAAGCTAGCCAGCCCAATCAGCAAACCAGCCCAACCAGATAACCAGCCCAACCACCCAGCCACAGACCAATAGATATGGAGTTGAAGTCTTCAATGAAACACAGAAGCAGTAGAAAGTCTTGGAAAAATATATTTACTTCTTATTTTCACTACTAACCACATTCTACTTTACTATACATATATCACACTAGTATCTCTACAACTATCTCAGTTACAATAACTCACAGGAACCAACAGATCAATACAGCAACTTCAGAGCACACTTCACACAGAGCAGGATCAGAGATCAGAGAGAGAGAGAGCAGAGAACATAGAGCTCTTGTGTATTTAATTAGATTGCTGCATGCTTAATTGCCTCAGAATGACTCAGCATTCTCTACGTAAAGTAGGTCTTCCTTCTGCACTGAGATATTACTTTAGAATATGCTTAATCCTGACACAACCCCTATACACGGCATACAGTGCTGCCACCCCCATTGGGTTGTTTTTCACCCTCAGGCTTCTCTGAAGCCTCCGGCGTGCAAAAAATGGCCCAATGGGCAAACCAGAAATTCAGGAAAATTGATTTCTGGTTTGTCCATTGGGCTGTTTTTCACACTCCAGAGACTTTAAGGAAGCCTCCTGAAGCCTGGAAAGTCGAAGACAGCCTTCCCCAAGGCCAAAAATCAGCTGGCCAGTGTGCAAATACTCACTGGAACTGACAGAGTGCCCTCAGCTATCGCTCCATGTGCCACCTGTGGCACACGTGTCATAAATTCGCCATCGGATCTTAGAATAATGTAACCTAGATGGCAATTTGAACAACAGGCAGAAACAGGGGCCTGGGGTTTCCTGAGTATTGTTGCTAGCAGCTTCACTATCTTATTTAAATCAGATCAGATCAGTTAAAATGTTATTGAAAATACTGAGCAAAAATGGCTTCCCCTTTTACGGACCATTATCTATACCAGTGATGGCAAACCTTTTTTTTCCTTGGGTGCCGAAAGAGTGTGGCCATATGTGATTGTACATGTGTGAGTGCCCATACCCATAATTCAATGCCTGGGGAGGGCAAAAACAGCTTCCTCTGCCCTCCCGGAAGCCTTCTGGAGGCCAGAAATGGACTGTTTCCCAACTTCTGGTGGGCCCAGTAGGCTCGTGTTTCATCCTCCCCAGGCTCCAAAGGCTTCCCTGGAGCAAGGGAAAGGTAAAAATGCCCTCCCCATCTCTCCCCGAGGCTCTCTGGAAGCCAAAAGCGCCCTCCCAGAGCCTCTGTGCCAGCCCAAAATCAGCTGGCCGGCACACACATGCACGTACCTTGGAGCTCAGCTAGGGCAACGGCTCATGTACCAGCAGATATGGCTCCACGTGCCACCTGTGGCACCCGTCCCATAGGTTTGCCATCCCTGATCTATACCAAATCTATCTAATTAAAAGGAGAAAGACATTATCTTTATTTTATTTTACCAGAAGAGGATTTAAAAACCAGAAGGAAACAGAGGGCTTTTGCTTTATTTGGTGCCCTTCAGAAGAACCGCCTGTCTCCGGGCAACATGTTCAATAGTCTAATTCAGGGGCGTCCAACCTTGGCAACTTTAAGACTTTTGGACTTCAACTCCCAGAATTCCCTAGCTATACCATTGGATTGAGGGTGTTTCTCTATGAATTGACTAATTGGAGAAGATTTGGATTTACCCATCTCAACCTCCTATTCTTCTCTTCGGCATCTTTCAAAACGATGAATTTGCAAGAGCGAGGTATGCATGTGTGAATACAGTGATACCTCATCTTACAAACGCCTCATCATACAAACTTTTCGAGATACAAACCCGGGTTTTAAGATTTTTTTGCCTCTTCTTACAAACTATTTTCATCTTACAAACCCACTGCCGCCACTGGGATGCCCCGCCTCCGGACTTCCATTGCCAGCAAAGCGCCCATTTTTGCACTGCTGGGATTCCCCTGAGGCTTCCCTCCATGGGAAATCCCACCTCTGGACTTCCGTGTTTTTGTGATGCTGCAGGGGAATCCCAGCAGGTGAATCCCAGTAGCGCAAAAACGGGCGCTTCGCTGGCAACGGAAGTCCAGAGGTGGGGTTTCCTAGCGAGGGGAGCCTCAGTGAAATCGCAGCATCGCAAAAACACAGAGGTCCGGAGGTGTTGTTTCGAGAACTTCGGTGTTTTTGCGATGCTGCGATTTCACTGATGCTCCCTTCGCTGGGAAACCCCACCTCTGGACTTCCGTTCCCAGCAAAGTGCTCATTTTTGCGATGCTGGGATTCCCCTGCATCATCGCAAAAACAGAAGTCTGGAGGTGGGGGTTCCCATGGAGGGGAAGCTCAGGGGAATCCCAGTAGTGCAAAACCAGGCGCTTCAGCTGGCAAAAGGGGTGAATTTTGGGCTTGCACGCATTAATCGCTTTTCCATTGATTCCTATGGAAAACATTGTTTCATCTTACAAACTTTTCACCTTAAGAACCTCGTCCCGGAACCAATTAAGTTTGTAAGACAAGGTATCACTGTATTGTGAAATTCATTGCTAGGGCAACTTTTTGCTTTTATCTTCCAGAATACAGTACATCTTCTGTTTCAGTTTCTCCCTTCATATTTAAACATAGATTTTATTTTTAAAGCTGCTCAGCTGTTGGCACTGTTTTCTCTAAAACTACCACAAGCTTGTGACCCTGATGTTTTTCTTCTCTGCTTGGTTGTAATCATTTTGTTTACTTGATTAGTATTTCTAGACATCTTAGCCAAAAGACAAGAAGTCTATAATTTGCTTCTGCCACCCTGGGGATGTCAGAATCCCTGCTTGTCCTGCCACTATGATGTATTGATAGGAAGTGTTGGCAGGAAGTAAGGAACTTTGGAATGAGTAGCTATTAAGAGAGCATCATTGTTCAGAATGTTCTAATTATGGTCTACGCTGTTTGTGATTAATTTTAGCAAATCTTCTCAAACATCTGAGCCCCCTAGAACTGGGAATCCGGGGGAGGAGGGGAAAGAGAGAAACAAGTGTTGTAATGTGCACCCAGATGTTCTCACAAAAGTAATCTAGGTTGCCTACTCTTCATACAGTAAACTTTTTCTAATTTAGCAATATCCGCCATTAGGATGATGAGGTTATACTCCACTGGACTCTGCTTTCATAGAAACATAGAAGACTGACGGCAGAAAAAGACCTCATGGTCCATCTAGTCTGCCCTTATACTATTTCCTGTATTTTATCTTACAATGGATATATGTTTATCCCAGGCATGTTTAAATTCAGTTACTGTGGATTTACCAACCACGTCTGCTGGAAGTTTGTTCCAAGGATCTACTACTCTTTCAGTGAAATAATATTTTCTCATGTTGCTTTTGATCTTTCCCCCAACTAACTTTAGATTGTGTCCCCTTGTTCTTGTGTTCACTTTCCTATTAAAAACACTTCCCTCCTGAATCTTATTTAACCCTTTAACATATTTAAATGTTTCGATCATGTCCCCCCTTTTCCTTCTGTCCTCCAGACTATACAGATTGAGTTCATTAAGTCTTTCCTGATACGTTTTATGCTTAAGACCTTTCAGATCCTCTCTTTCCCATATCACTTGAGTCTCCAACAGAAACCACATTGGGTAGCCAAAAATCTAATGGTCTAGCCATAGTCTAATTAAAAATATTTATTTATTTATTTATTATTGACTGATTGACTGACTGATTGATTGACATTGACTGACTGACTGACTGACTGATTGACTGATTGATTGACTGATTGATTTGTTTGTTTTGTCCAATACACAATGAAGGTTTTAGTGGGTATACAGTGATCCCTCTATTATCGCGAGGGTTCCGTTCCAAGACCCCTCGCGATAATCTATTTTTCGGGATGTAGGGTTGCGGAAGTAAAAACACCATATGCGCATGCGCGCCCTTTTTTCCTATGGCCGCGCATGCGTAGACGGTGGAGTTTGCGTTCCCCGCTGCCCACGCAAAGGGGAAACCCGATTCGGCTCCTCGCTGCTGCTGCGCTACCGAGCAGATCAGCTGCTGGGTGGCCGAAGGAACCTTTCCTGGGTCTTCCCGGCCGCCCACGCAAAGGGGAAACCCCGGCTCCTCGCTGATGCCCGCCGCTCGCCCGCCCGCCAGCAAGAGGGGGAAGACCCAGGGAAGGTTCCTTCGGCCGCCCAGCAGCTGATCTGCTCGGCGCAGCAGCAGCAAGCAGAGGAAGATCGGGGTTTCCCAGCCGCCCACGCAAAGGGGAAACCCCGGCTCCTCGCTGATGCCCCCGCTCGCCCGCCCACCGCCCGCCGCCCGCCAGCAAGAGGGGGAGAGATAGAGAAAGAAAGAGAAGGAAAGAAAGAGATGAGAGAGGGAGGGAGGAAGAGAGTGTGAGAGAGGAAGAAGCAAGATAGAGAACGAGAGAGAGAAAGAAAGATGAGAAAGGAAGGAAGAGAGTGACGTCATCGGGTGGAAAAATCGCGATATAGTGTTTCGCAAAGATCGAGATCGCGAAACTCGAGGGATCACTGTACACATAGTAAAATACATAATGAAGGTTATAGAGGATATACTCATAGTAAAATATATCTAAGAAAGAATAGAAGAGAAGATATAGGAATAAAACATATCAATGAAACAATAGAAGAGATATAGGAATGGAAGAAAGGTATAGGAGATATAGGAGAGCAATAGGTCAGGGGACAGAAGGCACTCTAGTGCACTTGTACTCGCCCCTTACAGACCTCTTAGGAATCTGGATAGGTCAACCGTGGATAATCTAAGGGTAAAGTGTTGGGGGTTTGGGGATGACACTATGGAATCCGGTAATGAGTTCCACGCTTTGACAACTTGGTTACCGAAGTCATATTTTTTACAGTCACGTTTGGAGAAAAACCAAAAAAAGTCTTAAACGATGTACATCTGAAACCACCTTTATATCTTTTTTTCTATGAAACAACAGGGAGTGTAATTCATTCATTATGTCAAATCCAGCTGTACTACATCTGCACCAGCATAGATTTGCCCACTCTTTCACTAGCGTGAGATGGATTGACAATGTATTTAGGTGCAATATTGGTTTTGCTAACTCTACTCCCTGCTGTAAAACTCCAGTCACTTTATACATCTAACACAGATGGACAACTAAGGAGCCACACGATGCATTTAAGGAATGTACCATTTCTAATACAATGTATTGGTTAACACAGAAATGATAAAGAATAATCCCTGTTGCCTAACCTTTTGTTTATTGCTGTCTATTTTAAGAGATGCAGCTTGTCCATGGCTTATTTCTTTATCTTTGTTTATTTCACACACTTTCTTCTTTATCACTTTCAGACTGGATGGGAAAGGAAAAGGCAACATTTAATCCCCTTGCATAGAGATTCAACTGAGCAACTGCAAATAAATTGGAATTCAGAATAGTTATAGTTCATCTTTTAAAATATATTACTAGATGATAACACGGAGTTGCCCAGGTATTTATAGACATCGACAGGAAGCCATTGGGAGGGGCATTTCTTCCTCCTACTCCCATGCCCATCATCCCTGCCCTCTCCCTTTCCCTTTCCATGTGCTCCTCTTTCCCATCCTTTCTGTGATCCTGGTACTTTGCCCCAAATCCACCAGAGGGCGTCTTCTTTTTGCAGACTCTGCATTCCAGAGTTATGCAGGAACATACACACACACACCTGCCAAGAAAAGGGAATATCAGACACTCCCCTATTGGTCCAGTAGAGGGCGAATGTCCAGTGGAGGGAAAACATCATGGCTGGCTTTCCAGGGGAAGCTGCAACGGAAGTGACATCAGAAACAATTGCCGCTCTAGGACACCGCACTCACTCTCCTTAATGGAATGCAATGGAAGTGACATCAGAAAAAAATGTCATTCTAGGATGATGTACTTGTTTCCTTAACAGCCCAGGCGTTCTAGAGTTATGCTGGAACACACACACACGCACACACACACACACACACACACACACAGAGGCACTAGAGGTGTCTTACCCCTCACATCCCGGTTTTCAGGAGAAAGGCGGCTTAGAAATCCTATTAAATAAATTAGTTTCCAGAGGGTAAATCATCCCTACATCAAGTTAGATTGAAATTGCTTGAGCTGTTTCAGAGTTATACTGGAATGTACACACACACATCCATTGATACATATATGTGTGTGTGTGTGTGTGTGTGTGATTTTTTCTTGAGTGTATACATACACACACACACACATATAATGTTTTCGTGGATTTTCATGGGTACAGGCAGTATTCCCTCTAATTTTTTTTTTTGGGGGGGCGAAAAGTATAGTGTCTGAATGGCAGTCCCTTTGGGACTGGGCGGCACAGAAATAATAAATAAATAAACAAATAAATAAATAAACAAACAAACAAACAAATAAAAAACCCACCCTGTTTTGCCTCAGAGAATTTCCAAATACTGTACTGTGTGTCTATAACAGAGAGCTCATAATAGGGCAACTCTATCAATATCAAAATGCCACTTAAATAGTTGAGCTAGTTTCAAACTAGATTTTGATTTTCTTCCTCTCTTCCTTACTCCCATTCTTTTTCTTTTTCTTTTCCTTCCTCTCTTTTTTTCTATCTGTTTCTCTCTCTTCCTCTCTCTCTCCTTCCCTCTCACTCTTTCCCTCTCGGCTTCTGGGCAGGTTTGGAAAACTCTGAGTTGATGATGATTTTTAAGTGAGCGATTGCTCACTGCTCAGCTTACAGGGAACTATGGGTACAGGTATGAAGGTCGTGGCATATTTGGGTTTCTTCCTGTGTATGTTTCAGAGATTCCTGGTGACTTTTCAACAAGGTCCCACATCATCTTCAGCCTGGTGCTTTTGGCTTTGTGTTAGGATGAACAAAGGATGGTCTGAGCACTGGTGGGTGGGTGTGGAGTGCTGGCTCAGCTGCTGCAAGCTGGGTTGAAACATACCAACTATCAAGAAGTTTCAACACCACTTGCAGCAGCTGAGCCAGCACTCCACACCCACCCAGCAGTATCTATAGAGGGAAGGCAGCTTAGATCACGCTTTGTTCACCCTAGTACAAAGCCAAAAGCAATTCAATCATTAGCATGAAACTAAAAGGTCTGAGCCACTGTTAGAAAGCCATTCTATCTATCCATGAGTGCATTTGAAACATTGGTCATTTTGCATGATTGTGCTATAATAATCATTAATTGTTAAATAACACACAAAGCTCATTTTACACACCAAACTGAACCAAACAAAAGAAATAAACTGCAGCTTAGCGGATTGCTTGGATCCAATCACTGCTATTTGCAAATTGTGGATTAAGGCTTTATGTGTTTCAAATGCTGTATTAGTCCAGATTGGGGTTTTTTTTCCATTTATGTTTTCTTTTAATCGGTATTAGATTTTGTAAGCTATCCAGAGTTTGCTGAAGTGGGAAGTTATATTAATGGAATAGATATTATGCAATCTCAGGTGGCTATGATTTGGTAACCATGTCTAAACAAATTGTGCCGTAACATGAAAACAAACTACAGTGGTACCTCTACTTAAGAACTTAATTTGTTCCATGACCAGGTTCTTAAGTAGAAAGGTTTGTAAGTAGTAGCAATTTTTCCCATAGGAATCAATGTAAAAGCAAATAATGCGTGCAAACCCATTAGGAAAGAAATAAAAGCTCGGAATTTGGGTGAGAGGAGGAGGAAGAGGAGGAGGAGGACAGTCGCTGCCGAAGGAAGAAGGTGAGGTGAGAGGAATCAAAAAAATCCAAAACTTTAAGGCTTTAAAAAAAAAAAAGAGGGACTCTGAGGCACCCTCTCCAAGCAGCCAGAGAAAGGGAAATGCTTTGTTTGTTCTGGACTGCCAAAGCCTCCTTAAGGGCCACCAAATGCTCCTCTGGCAGCCCAGAAAAGTCTGAGATGGATGGGATTAAAGGGGGAATGGCAGGAAACTGGCCGGGCTTTCATGCCACTCTCAAATTTCCTGGGAAAATTTTCCAGGTTCGGGTTTTTAAGTAGAAAATGGTTCTTAAGAAGAGGCCAAAAAATCTTGAACACCTGATTCTTATCTAGAAAAGTTCTTAAGTAGAGGCGTTCTTAGGTAGACGTACCACTGTATATATATTGTACAAACCAATAAACTGAAATTAAGCAAACAACATTACTGTAATTCTCATTAGATAGCCAATGGAGCTGGCTGAGTTTAGGCAGGGTTATAAGAATATTATTCTTACACCTTTAAATTGATAACTTCACTGAATTGTGATAATAATATATTGAATGTAAGGTGGATTAGACAAATTTATTCTATGTAAACATATTCACAGCTACAGTAGATAGTAGCAGCTAAAAAAAGAACCCCTAAATATTTTAGCAACATGGCAATTAGAGCAGTGTTTCCCACCCAACCTTGGCAACTTGAAGATATTTGGACTTCAATTCCCAGAATTCCCCAGCCAGCGAATGCTGGCTGGGGAATTCTGGGAGTTGAAGTCCAGATATCTTCAAGTTGCCAAGGTTGGGAAACACTGAATTAGAGAAAGCATGAAAGAATATTGAAGGCTGATCCCACCAAACCCTGCTTCATTGTAACATCTGGAAAATCACAATGAAGAACAGAAGGTTGGACCACACATCCAGACTTGTTCTTATATTATTACCAAATTACACTTGCATCTGACTGTTACTTAGAAATGCTTTTTACCAGCGAAGATCTTCTTGTGCACTCAGTACTTCTTCTTTACCTGAAATTTCTGGAAAAAGGAAAAATTACATTAGATTTGTAAAAAAAAGACCTGGAATCTCATTTTGTTCTAAATACTGTCTTTTCTTTGCCTAACACAATAATTGTAGGGTGGATATGAGTATAGGTAGAATTAGTAATTTCTGCAATGAGTAAGAAGTTAAGGCTCTTGTAGTAAGAGGCAGAGAATAAATTCTTTATTGGCCAAGTGTGATTGCACACATGAGGAATTTGGTGCATATGCTCTCAGTGTGCATAAAAGAAAAAAATTCATTTGTCAAGAATCATGAGGTACAACACTTAATGACTGTCATAGGGGTCAAATAAGCAATCAGGAAACAATCAATATTAATAAAATCTTAAGGATACAAGCAACAAGTTACAATCATACAGTCATAAGTGGGAAGAAAAGGGTGATAGGAATGATGCAAAAACACTAGTAGTAATAGTAGTGCAGACTTAGTAAATACAGTAGTTTGACAGTGTTGAGGGAATTATTTGTTTAGCAGAGTGATGGCATTCGGAAAAACTGTTCTTGTGTCTAATTGTCTTGGTGTGCAGTGCTCTGTAGTGATGTTTTGAGGGTAGGAGTTGAAACAGTTTATGTCCAAGATGCGAGAGGTCAGTAAATATTTTCACTGCCCTCTTTTTGACTCGGACAGTAGACAGGTCCTCAGTGAAAGGCAGATTGGCAGCAATTAATAATAATAATAATAATAATAATAATAATAATAATAATAATAATAATTTATTAGATTTGTATGACGCCCCCCTCCGAAGACTCGGGGCGGCTCACAACAATAATAAATAAACCAATATTATAACGAAACAAATCTAATATTAAAAAAGAAGCATAAAAAACCCTATCATATTTAAAAACCAAACAACACATACATACCAAACATAAAATATAAAGAGCCTGGGGGAAAGGTGTCTCAACTCCCCCATGCCTGGCGGTATAGGTGGGTCTTGAGTAATTTACGAAAGACAAGGAGGGTGGGGGCAGTTCTAATCTCCTGTGGGAGTTGATTCCAGAGAGCCGGGGCTGCCACAGAGAAGGCTCTTTCCCTGGGACCCGCCAAACGACATTGTTTAGTCAATGGGACCCGGAGAAGGCCAACTCTGTGGGACCTTATCGGTCGCTGGGATTCATGCGGTATCAGGCGGTTCTGGAGGTATTCTGGTCCAATGCCATGTAGGGCTTTAAAGGTCATAACCAACACTTTGAATTGTGACCGGAAACTGATCGGCAGCCAATGCAGGCCACGGAGTGTTGTAGAAAACGTGGGCGAATCTGGGAAGCCCCACGATGGTTCTCGCGGCCACGTTCTGCACGATCTGAAGTTTCCGAACACTTTTCAAAGGTAGCCCCATGTAGAGAGCAGTGCAGTAATCGAACCTCGAGGTGATGAGGGTATGAGCGACTCTGAGCAATGACTCCCTGTCCAAATAGGGCCACAACTGGTGCACCAGGCGAACCTGGGCAAACGCCCTCCTCGCCACAGACGAAAGATGATGTTCCAATGTCAGCAGTGGATCGAGTAGGACGCCCAAGTTGCAAACCCTCTCTGAGGGGGTCAGTAGTTCCCCCCCCCCAGGGTGATGGACGGAAAGATGGAATTGTCCTTGGGAGGCAAGACCCACAGCCACTCCGTCTTGTCTGGGTTGAGTTTGAGTTTGTTGTTGACACCCAATTGTTTTTTTTCTACAGTGTCTACAGAACTACAGCATCTACTTTCTACAGAACTACAGTATCTTGCAACCCAAAGGTGCTTTATTTCAGCATCTCTGTGACAAACGTAACTGGGATGCAGTGGTAGGATTCCAAATCTTTTCCTACCAGTTCTATGAGAGAGCGCTTTCCACGCACCTGCACCTGAGAATCCTCATAGACACTTGCTGTTGCAACTATATTAGTTATAGTAATGATAGCACAATGTAGTGTTTTTTCCTCCACTCTATCTAGCTGGATAAGGAAGTCTTTTTTTCCTTATTAAGACCAAAACTTCGATTACTGCAATGCTCTCTACATGGGGCTACCTTTGAAAAGTGTTCGGAAACTTCAGATCGTGCAGAATGCGGCCGCGAGAGCCATCGTGGGGCTTCCTAGATTCGCCCACGTTTTTGTAACACTCCACAGCCTGCACTGGCTGGCGAACGGTTTCCGGTCACAATTCAAAGTGTTGGTAATGACCTTTAAAGCCCTACATGGCATTGGGCCAGAATACATCCAGAACCGCCTTCTACCGCACGAATCCCAGCGGCCGATAAGGTCCCACAGAGTTGGCCTTCTCCGGGTCCCATCGACCAAACAATGTCGTTTGGCGGGCCCCAGGGGAAGAGTCTTCTCTGTGGCGGCCCCAGCCCTCTGGAATCAATTCCCCCCAGAGGTTAGAATGGCCCCCACCCTCCTTGTCTTTCACAAATTACTCAAGACCCACCTTTGTCGCCAGGCATGGGGGAGTTAGGATATTCCTTCCCCTAGGCCATTACAAGTTATGCATGGTATGTTTGTGTGTATGTTTGGTTTTTATAATAAGGGTTTTTAGTTGTTTTATTAAATTGGATTGTTACATGTTGGTTTTTATCATTGTTGTTAGCCGCCCCGAGTCTGCGGAGAGGGGCGGCATACAAATCCAAATAATAATAATAATAATAATAATAATAATAATAATAATAATTTAAAAAAACTTAATGGAGGCGAGGTTCAAACAGACAATTAGAAACAGTTACAAATATTCTTTCTCAAATGTTGTTCAATAATATGATTTCTAAGTTTCTTACCTGCTTTTTGCAATGTCTTTTCAATTAGACCAGCTAGTTCGGGTTTCAGGGTGTGATTGCCGAGTCTGACATTCTTACACCTGTGAAGATCAGCGCTTTCTGCAACTCGATGGGTGCCTGGGGATAGCTTAGTTGCAAAAGGCACCCCTTGGAGTCGTTTCCTATGTGCTAGAGCTATAGCCTTTGGCATCTTTTGATTCTTCATGTTAAGTGATCATGGAAAATAATGAAGCCCTGTTTAAGTTATGTATTTCCTTAATGTGCCTTGAAAACATGTGGCTTTTGTTCACACTGAATTGTTGCAAAGTTTCTATGACATCACAAAAGGGACTAAAACCATTGTCACCAACACTGCTCAGCTTGAAGCTTCTTCTAAATCCGGTATGTACTCAATTTAGGATTTTACTTTAGATATCAAAATTTGACGGAGCTTTTAAAATATAGCTAGTGTGATATAGTGATTCAGGAAATGACTATTACTCATATTTAATGACCAAGAATTAACAGGATAAAATAAAAACATAACAGGATAAATTTATACTAGAGGATTTTGGCATTCAATTATACTGCTCAAAAAATAAAGGGAACACTCAAAGAACATATCCTAGATCTGAATGAATGAAATATTCTCATTGAATACTTTGTTCTGTACGAAGTTGAATGTACACAACAGCATGTGAAATTGATTGTCAATCAATGTTGCTTCCTAAGTGGACAGTTTGATTTCAGAGAAGTTTGATTTACTTGGAGTTATATTGTATTATTTAAGTGTTCCCTTTATTATTTTGAGCAATGTACTTATCATTGCTTATTTGACCCCTATGACAATCGTTAAGTGTTGTACCACATGATTCTTGACAAATGGATCTTTTTCTTTTATGTACACTGAGAGCATATGCACCAAGACAAATTTCTTGTGTGTCCAATCACACTTGGCCAATAAACTATTCTATTCTATTCTATTCCATTCCATTCTATTCTATCTCCAATACCATTACTGATTTTAAAAAAATACAGTGTAAGCCATCTACATAATTTTGGGCCTTGTCACTAAATTCTTTGACTTTCCCATTACTTTACAAAATACATCGTTCAGCATTTAGCTGCTGACACAGAAATACCATATTCCTTTTTTAAAAAAGGAGGAAATGCTAGGAGAAAAAATGGAGAAAAAGAAACCACAGAAAACAAAAGCTGCATTTAATTCCATTTCAAGGAGATAAATCAACTGGAAATAATACAACAGAAAAATTGAGAACCTACACTTTCCTATCTCCAAAAAAATCCTTACATACCGTAATTATTTCTGTGATTTTCTGTGGGTGAAATAGCACTTTATTTTTGTATTCCATTGTTTTTCAGACACTTAACAACAGAACAATGGATTAAGTGAGGTCAAGCCTTTTAATTAGGTAGACTTAATTTTATACTGGATTTTTATCCAATCCAAAAACAGACTATCAAATAATTTAGTGGATTGTGTGCCTATAACTGTTTCAGATTAAATTTAGATAATCTTCTATTGTATTCAAGCTTTGCAGGGTTTTTTAAGATACTGGAAACTGAACACTAAATTATTTACTTGATTACAGATAGTCCTCAACTCATGACTACAACTGGGACCAGAATTTCTGTTGCTAAGCAAAGCAGGTAAGTGAATCTGGCAGTTACTGAGCAAATTCAGCTTTCCTCATTGACTTTACTTTTCGGGAGCGAGCTGGGAAGGTCGCAGATGGTGATCACATGACCCAGGAAGTTGTAAACATTGTAAGTATATGGCAGTTGAAAAATTCCCCACTGTTGATCATGTGGTGGTAGTGATGCTGTGAAGAACAAAAGTGCGAGGACCAGTCAGAAGTCACTTTTTTTAGTGCCTTGCAATTTTTGATTGCTAAATTGGTCGTAAGTTGAGAAGTACCTACCATATTTTTTGGAGTATAAGATGCACCAGCGTATAAGACACACCGCAAGAATGCCAGCAACCGATTAGGTCCCAGAGTTGGCCTTCTCTGGGTCCCATCGGCTAAACAATGCCGTCTAACGAGACCCAGGGGAAGAGCCTTCTCTGTGGTGCCCCCGGCCCTCTGGAATCAATTCCCCCCAGGGATTAGGACTGCCCCCACCCTCCTTGCCTTTCGAAAGCTTCTGAAGACCCACCTTTGTCGCCAGGCATGGGAAAACTGTACCCCTAGCTATTATGGTTTTTGTATTGGTCTGTTAGGTGGTGTGATTGCTTTTCTTTTTATAATATGGTTTTTAAATTGTTTTTAACATTATATTTGTACATGGTGTATTGTTGTTGTGAGCCGCTCCGAGTCCTCGGAGAGGGGCGGCATACACATCTAATAAATTATTATTGTTGTTGTTGTTGTTGTTGTTATTATTATTATTATTATTAGTTTGGGGGGGGAACGAAAATAGGGAAAAAATAATCTGCCTACCAGCTTTTCACCTGGCTAGTCCAGTGATGGTGAACCCTTTTATCACCAGATGCCAAAAGCACATGCCTGTGGATTATTATACATGTGTGAATGTCCACACCCGTAATTCAATGTCTGGGAAGGGCAAAAACGGCTTTCCCCGGCTCCCACAGAGGCCCTCTAGAGGCCTGAATTGGCCCATTTCCTGATTTCCAGTGGGCCCAGTAGGCCTGTTTTTTGCCCTCCCCAGGCTCCAGAGGCTTCCCTAGAGCATGTAAAGAGCGAAAATGCCCCCTGCCCCTCAGAGCCCAAAATTTAATTTTAATTTAATTTAATTTAATTTAATTTAATTTAATTTAATTTAATTTAATTTAATTTAATTTAATTTAATTTAATTTAATTTAATTTAATTTAATTTAATTTAATTTAATTTAATTTAATTTAATTATTTAATTTAATTAATTTAATTTAATTTAATTATTTTATTTTATTATTTTATTATTTAATTTAATTTAATTTAATTTAATTTAATTTAATTTAATTTAATTTAATTTAATTTAATTTAATTTAATTTAATTTAATTTAATTTAATTTAAATTTAATTATTTTATTTTATTTAATTTTATTTAATTTAATTTAATTTAATTTAATTTAATTTAATTTAATTTTTTTTATTTAATTTGTATGCCGCCCCTCTCTGGAGACTTGGAGATGGCTGGAGTTAAGGTAAGGCAACGACTCATGTGCCAGCAGATATGACGTGCCATAGGTTCACCATCACTGGACTAGTCTTTTGTCTGGTCAGTTTTAGCACATTTGTTTGCTGGTTTTGAGCCCATATGCTTGCTTTTTATCCCCTGGTTGGGGATAAAAATAGTTTCTAAAACACTTCACTTCTTGAAAGAGAAACAATGAGAAAAGCAGGCAAAAGGAAAATCGATTTGCTAGCAAAACACAGATCGCACTTTATTAGGGCTGGAAAAAAAGGTGAGATTGCTGGCCAGCAAAGCACGGAGGATTGTTTCACTGTTTGCACCTCACCAGGGCTGGAAAAACACTCAGCTCATTGTCGGAGGGAGCAGGCAAAAGGAAGATCACCTAGCTAGCAAAGCATGGAAGATTGCATTAGCATCTCATTAGAGCTAAAAAAAGCTTAGTAAAAGCTACATTCAGAGTATAAGATGCAGTGAAATTTTCAGCCTCTTTTTAGGGGGGGGAAGATGGGTCTTACACTCCGAAAAATACAGTATATTTAAAAACATGATCCCTGATTCTTAAAATACATTATTTCATATCTTCTTCCTTCCATTATTAAAAAATCAGAGTGATGCATTTGCCTAGAGGTGGAGCACTTGTCTTACGATCATGAGGCTGTGAGTTGGATCCTAGATAGAGGCAGCATTTCTCCTTCTGGGCACAATATCTGCTGCAAACTCAGCATTGGCAACAGGAAAGGCATCCAGCCACACTCAGCTCCATTCAGTTGCCCCAATGCCACTCCCATGCAAGGGGATTATGAGGTCATTAATAAGACAAAAAAAATAAGACAAAAAAAATGATTGAAGAATTACTTCTGAGTAAAACTATTTTAATGGGTTTGTTTTGTTTATAACTTTGAACTAATTAACATCAGATTTCATTGACAGCCAAAGCAATACTGGCTCTGCTGCTCTATTATTATTATTATTATTATTATTATTATTATTATTATTATTATTATTATTATTATTATTATTTAGATTTGTATGCCACCCCTCTCCATAGACTCTGAGCGGCTCACAACAGCAATAAAACAATTCATGACAAATCTAATAATTTAAAAACATTTTTAAAAAACCCGTTATTAAACAGACATACACACAGACATACCATACATAAATTGTATAGGCCCGGGGGAAATATCTCAATTCCTCCGTGCCTGACGGCAAAGGTGGGTTTTAAGGAGTTTACGAAAAGCAAGGAGGGTGGGGGCAGTTCTAATCTCCGGGGGGAGCTGGTTCCAGAGAGTCGGGGCCGCCACAGAGAAGGCTCTTCCCCTGGGACCCGCCAAACAACATTGTTTAGTCGATGGGACCTGGAGAAGGCCAACTCTGTGGGACCTAATCGGTCGCTGGGATTCATGCGGCAGAAGGCGGTCCCGGAGATATTCTGGTCCGGTGCCATGAATGGCTTTATAGGTCATAACCAACACTTTGAATTGTGACCGGAAATTGATGGGCAACCAATGCAGACTGCGGAGTGTTGGTGTAACATGGGCATATTTGGGGAAGCCCATGACTGCTCTTGCAGCTGCATTCTGCACGATCTGAAGTTTCCGAACACTTTTCAAAGGCAGCCCCAAGTAGAGAGCGTTACAGTAGTGGAGCCTCGAGGTGATGAGGGCGTGAGTGACTGTGAGCAGTGACTCCTGGTCCAGATAGGACCACAACTGGTGCACCATGTGAACCTGGGCAAACGTCCCCCTTGCCACAGCTGAAAGATGGTTCTCTAATGTGAGCTGTGGATCAAGGAGGACGCCCAAGTTGCGGACCCTCTCTGAGGGGGTCAATAATTTCCCCCCCCCAGGGTTATGGACGGACAGATGGAATTGTCCTTGGGAGGCAGAACCCACAGCCACTCCGTCTTATCCGGGTTGAGTCTATGTTGTTTGAAAACAAAAGCAACTTTCTCCAAAGGGAATAAGAATTGATGGTTATTACAGTTGATTAATTGGCTGATCAAACAGATAAAGTCAATATTGGAATGCAAAGTCTTCTATTAAACGTTGCTGTAGCCAGTGTGTGTACTTAGCTAAAGAATCAGTTTCCACCTTTTAAAAAGGTTTGTCAATATTGAGTTTATAATGAATACACATATGCTTTTCAGAAATAAAACACTTTTTAATTGGCAATTAGAACACACATTGCAGGTCATTAGTATTTTGTCAAAAGACTATTAAGTTACAAATACATATTTTTTTAGAAAAAAAACTGGCAGTTTCAAATGGCAGTTCAGAGCACACGATGCTGTTTTTCCCTAGCACTTCTGTTGGTAATTGATAGGATATAAATTCTCACTTTGTAGTTTTCTAATGTAGCCTGATGCTAAGAACAAGAACCCTTAAAAATAGACGCTGCATAAAAGATTTGTCATTCTCTTCTTTGTATGGATTTGACTATGGGGGACTGGCTTTGCAGACATCACTTTTAATATTAGAATTTAAAGAAGCTTTGCATCAAGAAGTATGTTTGTTTATTGCGGTCCAAGAGTAGTTTCATTTAGCCTGTAACATACGTCGCATTACTTTGACTTTTGTCAAAGCCCAACATGCTGTGAATCAGATGCCTAGAAAAGCTATGACATAACCAATCAGCTATATTGGGTTGGATCCAGACAGTTAAGCATATCTAGGTTAACTGAAATATACAAGGCTTAGCATGGTCATAACAAATATTCTAGCTATCAGTGGGGCTTAAAGTGTAACTAACTTAGAAACATCGAAACATAGAAGATTGACGGCAGAAAAAGACCTCATGGTCCATCTAGTCTGCCCTTATACTATTTCTTGTATTTTATCCTAGGATGGACATATGTTTATCCCAGGCATGTTTAAATTCAATTACTGTGGATTTACCAACCACGTCTGCTGGAAGTTTGTTCCAATCATCTACTGCTCTTTCAGTAAAATATTTTATCACGTTACTTCTAATCTTCCCCCAAACTCACCTCAGATTGTGCCCCCTTGTTCTTGTGTTCACTTTCCTATTAAAAACACTTCTCTCCTGAACCGTATTTAACCCTTTAACATATTTAAATGTTTCGATCAAGTCCCCCCTTTCCCTTCTGCCCTCCAGACTATACAGATTGAGTTCATTAAGTCTTTCCTGATAAGTTTTATGCTTAAGACTTTCCACCATTTTTGGAGCCTGTCTTTGGATCCATTCAATTTTATCAATTTATTTATTTATTTATTATTTAGATTTGTATGCCACCCCTCTCCGCAGACTCGGGGCGGAGATGAGGTCTCCAGAACTGAACACAGTATTCCAACTTGATCTGGGGCCAAGCCATTTTATAATTTTATAGCGCATATATACCCACCCACATGTCCCCCCCTCCCGCAACATTATTTGTTTGCATTCATGAGGATAATGCTGCACATCCCATTTCATCTATTCAGGGAAAATCTGTGGAGAACTCATGTTAAAAGGTCAAGATTGTCATTGTGTGGTTGTTGTTTTAATTTAAAAAAAAAATAAAAATCTTATGCTCTGCATCTATTCATAACATATTAACTAAGTACGACTGTATGTTAATGTGATGAAAACAACCCAAACTAAACATATATTTCATTCCTGAAACTGCGTGATTACGCAGCTCTTGAAATTCTTCTTGTTTAAATGCTTATACATAACAATCAGGTAGTGTGAGGAGAACAGGAACTTCGGCCTCATGCAACATTCAGTATAAAGCTTCCACAACTTTCTGTGAAGATCTCTTTGCTGATATCTTGTTGCTTACGCCCTATCTTGCAACTTTAAGGGAGCACGAAGAGTTAATATTTCATCATAGCTCTGCCTTTTTGTCTGCTTCATATGGAATGTTTTCCTACATCCATAATACTTTTGTGTAGGTTATGCTAGTGTTTCCTAACCTTGGCAACTTGAAGATATCTGGACTTCAACTCCCAGAATTCCCCAGCCAGCATTCGCTGGCTGGGGAATTCTGGGAGTTGAAGTCCAAATATCTTCAAGTTGCCAAGATTGGGAAACACTGGGTTATGCAAAGCACCTGGTAAAAAAACCTTTCTCTCTATTCTTTGCTGAAATGTTTTAGTATGTTGCAGTTAACTTCGGTAGAGAAGAAATAGGTTTTTATATCCCACACTATAGCCATTCTTTGCTTTTCAAATTCCCTGAGGAAGAACCTGGTGAGAGGTCACCTACAGTACTACTTATTAAGTCAACTTTTCACTGATTAATTTTATCTCTAATTTTATCTTATAAGAAGTATGTGCTCACTTCACTCATTAAGAAATTGCTTATAGTTGATTTTATTTCTTACACGGAAATATTACAGATGTAAGAAATATATTGCATTTGAAATGGCCCTTAAATAGTAGAAAACCGTTAATTCTGATAATCAAACCATTGTTTTTGCAGCTACCCTATCAACATTCTTGTAGTAAGTTGTTTGAATATGTATTTATTCACGTTTATAGCATTTTAACTTTTATAGGAAAAAACTAAAAATCGATCGCCCCAGTGGAAACAACTTTGTATCAAAAAATTCCAGGGAGTACCATTAAATAGTAGACGTTCTTTTTGGAAGCCAGTTCTTCTTAAACCAATAATATGCTGCTAATGCAAACAAAATACCCTGTTGTTCAGTCTTCTTAGGGTCAAGGCAAGCTCCAGTGAGGGGAGATTACATCTATAACCAACTGGGCTTTGCTTCATTAAAAAAGCAAATGCTGCAAAGCTTTTCCTAATTGCTCTGTGGCATAATGCAAAGTAGCCCCTAATCAGCCATCAAAAATTAGAAATCTAGAAAAAGGCTCTCAGCCATGTAAAAGGAGTGTGGAAGTTGTCAATATGAAGTCCACAGGCTTTGATCATTGAACTGATCGCTAGATTCCAAGAAACCAGAGCAACACTTTTAAAAATGCAGAACAACACATATGATGAAAACCACCTAGAAGGCAGAGTTCCTTCATCTGTTAACATCAGATGAATAAAGTGCATAGCAACAATTTAATAGTTCTTGGAGAGAGAGAAAACACTTAGCAAGCCTCAGCAAGCTTGACATTTAATATGTACATCTTGCTACAGGTGGCTTTTCTCTTTCTTCAGTCCTTCAGCTACACCATCTAATAACTTTCTTCAGACTTCAAATGGAATGAGCTGAGATTTCTGACTGTTGCCTTATGTAACTTTGGAAGCTCTTGTCACCAATGGGGTGTTCCCTAGAAAGTGAAAAGAAAAAGGAAAATATAAAGGAAAGATTGACGGGTTTATTCCCAATTTTCAGATTGTATTTATTTATTTATTTATTAGATTTGTATGCCGCCCCTTTCCGTGGACTTGGGGCGGCTCACAACACAATAAAACAGTTCATTACAAATCTAATAATTTACAATTTAAAATATTAAAAACCCCATTATTAAGCAAACATACATACAAGCATACCATACATAAATTGAATTAAATAAATTGAATTAAATAGGCCCAGGGGAGATATCTCAGTTCCCCCATGCCTGACGACAAAGGTGGGTTTTAAGGAGTTTACGGAAGGCAAGGAGGGTAGGGGCAGTTCTAATCTCTGGGGGGAGCTGGTTCCAGAGTCGGGGCCGCCACAGAGAAGGCTCTTCCCCTGGGGCCCGCCAACCGACATTGTTTAGTTGACGGGACCTGGAGAAGGCCCACTCTGGGTATGAATGATAGGATATTATAGTGAGATGGACATGCCTCTACATCACTTCATATGATGATTTAAAGAATTTAAAAAGGCATAATGGAAGCCCATGGAAGGAATGAATGAGTGTGTGCGTGTGTGTGTGTGTGTGTATGTCACATGTTTTTGCTGAATTTGAAAATTAAGGGAGACTAGGATAGATATATTTCAGCCTTATTTTGGCCTCATCAGCTAGCCATATCCTCGCTGGGACTTGAACTTGCAACCTTTGCCTTGTAAGGCAGAAATATGAATGGGACTCCATCTACCTGGAACTTCAAACATTTTCCTATAATGCATGGGCTCCAATATTTATTTATTTATTTATTGGACTTTTATGCCCCCCCTCTCCAAGGACTCAGGGCAGCTTACAACATATAATGAACAATATACAATATCTTAGATTCAATTAATTAATTTAAAAGTCTAAAAACCCAAAAAGCCATAAAAAAACCCCCACTCTATTCACTCAACATTTTCTCAACACATTCGTTGGCCAGGGGGGCAAGAATCTAATGGCCCCAAGCCTGGTGGCATAAATGAGTCTTAAGGCTCTTTCGGAGGGCAAGGAGGGTGGGGGCAGTATGAATTTCCAGGGGAAACTGATTCCAGAAGGCCGGCCCCCCCACAGAGAAGGCTCTCCCTCTAGGTCCCGCCAAGTGACATTGTCTAGCTGATGGAACCTGGAGAAGGCCGACTCTGTGGGACCTAATCGGTCGCTGGGATTCATGCAGCAAAAGGCGGTCCCACAGGTATTCTGGTCCGATGCCATGTAGGGCTTTATAGGTCATGACCAGCACTTTGAATTGAGTCCGGACACCAATTGGCAGCCAGTGCAGACCATGGAGTGTTGGAGAGATATGTACATGTCTAGGCAAGCCCATGACTGCTCGTGCAGCTGCATTCTGCACAATTTGCAGTTTCTGAACGCTCTTTAAAGGTAGCCCCATGTAGAGAGCATTGCAGTAGTCTATATTGAGCTATAGCCACCCTGAGTCCTTTGGGATTGGGTGGCATCGAAGTTAAATGAATGAATGAATGAATGAATGAATGAACGAACGAACAAAACCAAATAAATGCCTTCCATAAAGCATGTAGAATACTTCTCTTTGTCCAAGGCAAACTCATTTTTGCATGAAACATTCAGCAGCACAGATGTTTTAAGCGCTGCTGCTCTGAAGATGTCAATGCAAAACTAGTGTTCTGTTAACTTCTTGCTCTCAATTAAAATTGTACTGCTAATCGTTAATGATTTGGAATTAGCCTGCAGAAAACTGCCATTCTATGAAATGAGCACATGGTGGAGCAGTGTGACAGTGTGGGTGAACCTTTTTTTGGTTTGCGTGCCAAAAGGGTGTATGTGGGTGTGCTAGCATGTGTGCACGTACCCACACCCATTCCCTTCCCCCACGTGCTGCCCCCCGGGCATGCGCATAGATCTTACTGAAGCCTGGTACCTGAAAAAAAATGCCTAAACAGGCAAACCAGAAGTTTGGGAAAATGCACTTCCAGTTTGCTATTGTACTGTTTTTCTCACTCTGGAGGGTCCAGGAGAGCTTCCTGAAGTGTAAAAAACAGCACAACGGGCAAACCAGGAGTTCAGAAAACACACTTCCGGGTTGCCCCTTTTGCTGTTTTTTTGCACTCTGGGGCTTCAGGAAGCTTCCCTGAACCCTCTAGAGTGCAAAAAAACAGCACAATGGCAAACTGGAAGTTCAGAAAATGCATTTCTTGTTTACCCATTGTGCTGGTTTTTTGCACTCTGGAGCTTCAGGAAGCTCTCCTGAACCCTCCGGCATTCAAAAAACAGCACAATGGCAAACAGGAAGTGCGTTTTCCCAAACTTCCAGTTTGTCCATTGGGCGATTTACTTGCCTTCAGGGAAGCTTCCCTGAAGCTTTGGGAGGGTGAAATGGCTTTTCCTAAGGCCAAAAATCAGCTGGCCAGCATATGCATGACCGCTGGAGCTGACACAGGGCAAAGTCTTACGTGCTCATATCATAGCCATAGGCTCGCCATCACGTACATAGGGGAACAGATGGTGGAAATATGCTACAAATATGAACAAGCGTTTTATGAGCAAAAACTCCACAAAAGCAACACATCTATCCATTGCAGGCCATTAGCAAACTGAATCTTAACCCACATTCCTTGTTTTGACAGGGAGCCAACTTCTGTTTCAATAATGCCACACTTACTGGCTTCCGTATTTTGTCTTCTTGAACTTATCCCTCTTGTACTGGGCATGTTCCTGTTCTAACATTTTAACATTTGATATAATCTGTTTTAGTGTCTTATAGGTCTCTTGAGGATCATCAATGACAAAAGTAGAATATTCTTCTTGCTCTGGCCCATCATACACTGATTTGCTGCCACAAGCCTCTGTCAAAAGAGATTTCAAAAATAAGAGAGAAAGATTTATAACTTGTCAGGCTAATAAGGATTACACATGATCAGGATTCAGTTAATGCTGTATCCTGGGAATGATAAGACAATCTTAAGAATAAAATTGAATAAGAGATAATAAGAAATCCTTTATGATCAAGTTTTCATTTGAAAATCCAGAGAGTCAACTTTAGAAGCTTCCAAGATGGGCAATGGAGATAACAGTATTCATAAGCGGACTGCTAATGAGTTTTATTGACAGTAGCAAGTTACCTTCCATTACCTATATTAGATAAATATTTATTTTGCAAGGTATTTGTCCTTTTTATGATATTGTTATAAGACATACACGATACATTATATATTTCTCTGCTTTTAAAGCTACCTAAACTGATGGCCATTAATAGCAATATGAATCCCTGCAGCCTTCCACAGCCTGGTGCTTTCTTGGGAATTCAAGTCCAATACATTTTGAGGCCCTTAGATAGGAGAAAACTGTTTTGCCGGTGGCTTAGATAGAAAACTATGTATTGCAAAAGCATCATTACTGTAAAATGTGCAACATGCCCTAGAGAGTGAAAATCTAGAAAATTGTAGCATTCTATACAGTACTTTTGCATAGCTGAATTATGGCTTACTCAGGGAAAGAAGGACTTTCTCCCACTATTATAAGTAGGGGTTTTGTTATTTACCTTGTGTGACCTCACCCATACCAAATTAAAATCTCATAAATTACTTTTATAATCTCTTCAACAAATTATAATCTCTTTATCAAATAAGAGATATGAAGATTCCTTGTTTTAGAGTAGAACTGCAAAATGAAAAGCAGTGGTTTTATTCCTTTTGATAATGGATCTGATCTGAAAGTCAGCAAACTCAACAGTTGCTGTCTGCCCTGAGCATAAAGCTTCTACAGATTGGAATGGGACCACTTGCCGCAGCCAACTCACCATGGCCAATTCGCCACAGGACTACTCGCCGTGGGACAATTCAACAATTTAATTATTTTAAAAAATTAAAAATTACTTAAATTTTGGTTATTCAGATTTCATTTTGTCTCTCCTTTCTTTAATAATTCTATGCCACCATTTCTTCAATATTAGTGTAATTCTTGTCCTGCAGTGAGATGGCTAGTTGGCTATGGTGAGTTCTCATAGTCTAGTGATGGTGAACCTTTTTTTTCTTGAGTGCCAAAAGCGCACTGTGTGCTATTGCGCATGTTTGCCCACATCCATAATTCAATGCCCCCCCATACCCTGCCCCTCTGTGCATATGCATGTGACACTCCCCCCCATACTGCCTCATTCCCATTCATGTGTACATGGCCTCCGCTCCCCCGCTGCTGCGTTTCCCAATTTCTGGTGGATCTGGTTGGCCCATTTTTCACACACCCCAAGGCTCCAGAGGCTTTCGTGAGCCTGGGCTGGGCGAAAATGGTCTACTCCGCCTCCCTGGAGGCCCTCCTGAGGCCAAAAACGCCCTCCCAGAGCCTCCATGTGAGGCAAAAATCAGCTGGCTGGCGCACAAATGCGGGCTGGAGCTAAGCTAGGGCAACAGCTTGCGTGCTGGAAGATACAGCTCCTCATGCCACCTGTAGCATACGTGCCATAGGTTCACCATCATAGTCATAGACCCTCCACCGATAGTAGTAGAAGTATCTTCTCAGTTCAAATGGTAGCTATTGTGAAAGGAAGGTGTGCAGTGAGAGTGGGGGATCCTGGGCAATGCTTTCAAAAATTCTGTCTTGAAGAACCCAATTAATAGCCCCAGTCTTTTTGTCACTGTTAATTTAAAAAAAAGAAAACATTCAGGCAAAATGATTGATGATTAACTTCCAATCTAATACAGTAGTACCTCTAGATACGAGCTGCGAGTATTCCAAGTTACGAGCCACGACGCGAGCGAAATTTCTGGTCGACACCCGAGCTCCAATTCGGGATATGAGCCGAGCTTCCGCTAGGTGGCGCAAGAATCCTTGCTTCTAATTATCTCGGCGTGAAAAACAAAGTCTAAAGGCATTCGTTCGAGATGCGAGTTGATCGACTTACGAGCTCGGGTCTGAAACGAATTAAACTCGTATGTCGAGGTACCACTGTATTGCCATAAGAAAAAAAGCAGCAGAGTTTGTGTTGCTTTGGTGCAAAACTATTTTTCTCATTTGCTCTCCCTTGTCCTCCTTTCCCCATTTTGTAAAGAAAGCGACGTACTCAGAATCAGAGAATGAAGAGAAAGAGAGAAAATGCACAGAAATGGAAGAAAAGTCCATTGTTTTTCGAGACGTCTAATTTTTATATAAAACAAGTTCTATAGACAAAACAATAACTCATTTCCATACCCACCTTGCATTTTCTCCATTTTGGTCATATATAGATTGAATAGGGAGTAGATGCGTTCGGATTCTCTATCCCCGTCGATGTCTAATTGTATATTTGCTGGTAGACCCCTACACAATCATTTAAATATTGTCAAGAAAGTTTCGAAACTGTATTTCATTTATGGGTTGAAATGGGTTTGGATGAAGAAAACAAGATTCCACTATCAAGTCAATTCATTACAGATCGATAACACATTCTTAATAAACGGATGTATGAGATAAACAAATTCTCAGAACAAAATAATGAAAGGAGGAGACATTCCAAACAAGAACATTGGCATAAAGGAAAGAAAACATTCTACTGCCTGCAGTGTATTTCAGCCAATCAGGCTGAGCTTATTAAATTTCTGGTTGTGAGCCGCTCCGAGTCTGCGGAGAGGGGTGGCATACAAATCTCATAAATAAGTAAGTAAGTAAGTAAGTAAGTAAGTAAGTAAGTAAGTAAGTAAGTAAGTAAGTAAGTAAGTAAACAAACAAACAAACAAATAAATAAACAAATAAACAAATGTGTGAGTAAAAAGCAAATTTTTAATCTGGCAATGAAAATCAAAATTCTCTCTCTCTCTCTCTCATCTATCTATCATCTATCTATCTATCTATCTATCTATCTATCTATCATCTATCTATCTATCATCTATCTATCTATCATCTATCTATCTATCTATCTATCATCTATCTATCTATCTATCATCTATCTATCTATCTGTCTGTCTATCTATCTATCTATCTATCTATCTATCTGTCTGTCTGTCTATCAATCTATCATCTATCTATCTATCTATCTATCTATCATCTATCTATCATCTATCTATCTATCTATCTATCATCTATCTATCTATCTATCTATCTATCTATCTATCTATCTATCTATCTATCTATCTATCTATCTATCTATCATCCATCCACCCACCTCCCTCCCTACCTATATCTACCTACCTAACCTACCTACCTCCCATCTCCATCCATCTATCCATCCTATCCATTTGTCCCAGTTCATCTTCCAGGAAAAAGGCATCCCAAAGCCAGAATATCCCAAAAGGAAGGACTTTTGTTTTCCTATCATGAGCACTGAGGACCGCCCCCCCCCCCCTTTGTCTTTCTTTCTTGCTCCTCAAGGTAGGCCAGACCAAAAAAACAAAGTCATACAAGCTAATACTACTCTTATTATAAAGCTATTGTAACAGAATCTGAATGGGCTTCCCTCTTGGTTCTGGTTCTGGTCCACATCCCAATTTCTTTTATCTGACCGTTGGCTTTGGTAGCAGTTCTTCTCCTGTTTTTCAAGGTTCTTCCTTATCTCCATTATATTTGCAAATCTTATTACTTCAACAGGTTTAAACTGGGAAGGATGTTCTTTAACCATCCGATTCCTAACTCATTAAGGACCTTACATATTGGACCTTACATATTACTAAAATTTTGAAGAAGCCAATCTTGTTCCCTTAGGATCAATGTAACGGGTTCTAAAAGATGTTTCAGACAGAAATTTTGATGGCATGCTCTTATAAGCTTTTCTAAATCTCATTCAGGAATGATTCCATATAAAATGCACTGCGCAAGCATGAAATAATCATAGCAATGAGTCACATGGCCTGACCATCCGTGTTCAGGAAAATTCATTCTAAGCCACTAAGCAATTTCATCCCTCCAGAAGAAGCATATTAAGAACACTAACTATGGGATGACTTGAATCAATAAAAATATGCATCGGAATTAGCGTATACTAACAAAAGTTTTATTTTGCATTGGGATGATGCACAATTTTATTGGGGAAGGGTTGGTTTTCTTTTTTCTTCTTTCCTTTTTTTGAAAAGGCGTCTCCTCTTATAGGACAGAGAAACAAGAATCCTTTTTTTAAAGATGGGAGCCTGTTGCAAGTGCTGCATGCACTTTTGGTAAGAACTACAGTATATATAAAAATATCCAAATCCCTTTTCTAGACGAGGATATTCATAGTAAATAAAATCATCTAGCATAACCTACATATTTAATAATTTCAGCTATACAGTGTTCCCTCAATTTTTGTGGGGGATGCGTTCCGAGACCGCCCGTGAAAGTTGAATTTCTGCGAAGTAGAGATGCGGAAGTAAATACACTATTTTTGGCTATTAACACTATCACAAGCCTTCCCTTAAGACTTTAAACCCCTAAATTACAATTTCCCATTCCCTTAGCAACCATTTAGATTATTACTCACCATGCTTATTTATTAAAGTATATTAAAAAATATATTTATTAAAGGCGAACGAAAGTTTGGTGATGACATATGACGTCATCGGGCGGGAAAAACCGTGGTATAGGGAAAAAACCCGTGAAGTATTTTTTAATTAACATTTTTGAAAAAACGTGGTATAGACTTTTTGCGAAGTTTGAACCCGCAAAAATTGAGGGAACACTGTAATTCTAATCTTGTAGCATCTTCTAAGCCTGTCCCCTCTTGAAAAAGTTACTAGGCTTCTAGAAGGAAAACCAGATAGAGAAGAAAAACTAGGGATTATTTAATGCATGTTGTCAGACCTGCTTGTTTATCCACAACATCAGGTCTCATTCTTTCATCACCCATATCTTATCATCAAATACTTAAAGCAAAATTTAAAGGAGGAAGTGTCCTTACCCAGTGCAAGGAGTACAACCAGGAGCATTATCTGCTATAGATTTGCAGCATAGCCAGTGCCCATTTAGATATGCAGAAGGATGGTAAACAGTGAGCCGTTTCTTGTTACACTGGCTAACTTTGGTGAGGATATCAATCCAGTCCTTGGCCTCAACACAATTATTGGCCTGAATATAGAGCACTCTTTCAGGCTGAATCACTTGGAACATCTTTAAGGGAGTGAGAGAAAAACAACCGATTATTAACATGGAACATGTTGTGGTTAGCTCTGGCCTGCCCCTGCCCCAAGGACTATGGATGTGGGGGAGACATCCACATGCTACAGGCCTGTTTTGCCCCCAGTGGAATCTGCTGATGAAGGCTCCTCTGACCAAGAAGACATGAGTGACAGGGAGGAGGAGAGTGTGGCAGACAGCTCAGAAGGAGATCAACTATCTAGATCCTCCTTGGATTCAGAACAAGAGTTAATGATACAGCCACGCATGCGGAGAGCAATGCATAGGCAACAACTGAGAGATTATTATCAAAGAAAATGAGGCCACCTGTGGTTGGGTGGGACTGTGGTAATTAGTGAGGCTGCTATAAATAGCAGCCTGTGGGTTTGGCCATTGTGAAGGATTATCTGATCGTTGTGTTTCGTGACTGCTTTACTGACTGGCTTTTTGTGTGCTGATTTTCCCCCGCTTTGAAACTAACCCAGAGCAAAGTGTGTTTCCCTTGTGAAAGAAGAAGGACTGTGAATTGGCTCACAGCTGCAAGCTAAGTATCACAGAACTGATAAGGGACTTGTACAAATTACCAGTTTGTTTGGAGACGAGTGCTCTTTGCTATACCAAAAGAGGGCTTGGTTTAAGTGAATTTTCATTATAAAGAACATTGTTTTGAATTTTCAAACGTGTGTGTGTGTCTGAAATTTGTACCTGTGCATTTTTGGGAGGATTCTACCAGAGAGCCCGACAGAACAGAACAATACTTAAAATGTAATGTTTTAGGGGGAAAAAACTTTCAGAGATATGCATTTTTATCATTAGGTTGCTTACTTGCTGCTAGTTCTCACTCACATGACGGGCTTGCATCCTGAATCTTTTGATATGACTTGTGTAGCAATTTGCAGACTATAATGTACACTGCCCCAAAACACAAAGGGAACCCTTAAACAACACAATATAACTGCAAGTAAATCAAATTTCTGTGAAATCAAACTGTCCATTTAAGGAAGCAACACTGATTGAACAATCAATTTCACATGCTGTTGTGCACATTCACCTTTGTACAGAATGAAGTATACAATGAGAATATTTCACTCATTCAGATCTGGGATGTCTTATTTGAGTGTCCCCTTTATTTTTTTTTGAGCAGTATATATTACAACACACACACACACACTGATCTGAGAAAGAGTGACCAAAGTCATTCATGGCTTAAGATGGGATTTGAACTCAAAGTCTTCCAGTTTCTACCATGGTGCGTTGACCACTAGACAAAATTGGCTCTTCCAAAAAGCAAATGTATGATAAGGGTTGTACTTAAGAAGGAGAATACTTACATTTTTCATTTTGAAGGATTCTTCCTCCAACTTTTCTACTGCCAGAATGTTTTCAATTGGAATGCTGCATAATGGATGATCACCTATATGGTGGATAATTACAAGAAAAAATGTTTCAAAACTTCTTGTGTATACATATATATTATTATTTTATTATTTATTATATTTGTATGCTGCCCCTCTCCGTAGACTCGGGGTGGCATACAAATCTAATAAATTTTATTTATTTATTTTATTTATTTATTTTGTCCAATACACAATGAGGGTTTTAGTGGGTATATATCTATATACACTTAGTAAAATACATGATGAAGGTTATAGAGGAGATACTCATAGTAAAATATACCTAAGAAATAATAGAAAAGAAGGTATAGTAATAGAACATATCAATGAAAGAATAGAAGAAGAGATATAGGAATAGAAGAAAGGTATAGGAGACATAGGAGAGCAATAGGACAGGGGACGGAAGGCACTCTAGTGCACTTGTACTCGCCCCTTACTGACCTCTTAGGAATCTGGATAGGTCAACCGTAGATAATCTAAGGGTAAAGTGTTGGGGGTTTGGGGGTGACACTACGGAGTCCGGTAATGAGTTCCATGCTTCGACAACTCGGTTACTAAAGACATATTTTTTACAGTCAAGTTTGGAGCGGTTAATATTAAGTTTAAATCTGTTGTGTGCTCTTGTGTTGTTGTGGTTGAAGCTGAAGTAGTTGCCGACAGGCAGGACGTTGCAGCATATGATCTTGTGGGCAATACTTAGATCTTGTTTAAGGCGTCTTAGTTCTAAACTTTCTAGGCCCAGGATTGAAAGTCTAGTCTCGTAGGGTATTCTATTTCGAGTGGAGGAGTGAAGGGCTCTTCTGGTGAAATATCTTTGGACATTTTCAAGGGTGTTAATGTCTGAGATGCGATATGGGTTCCAAACAGATGAGCTGTATTCGAGGATGGGTCTGGAAAAAGTTTTGTAAGCTCTGGTAAGTAGTGTGAGATTGCCAGAGCAGAAGCTACGTAGGATTAGGTTTACAACTCTTGAATGTATGTGTTCAGGTCATAAGTGCATTAAATGTATGTGTTCAGGTCATAAGTGCATTATTCTGTTAATTAATCACCATTTCTGGGTTTGGAGTTTTTGATGAACTTTCTCCGGGACAATAGTGTATTGTTTACCGGTAAATTAAAAGTGAAACAAAAATGTTAGTACCTTTGCTTTTCTGATAGGTAAATTCATGATTGCTGAGCCGAAACCACCTCTTTTTGAAATTCTTCATGCCAAACCTTTTCCTGCCTTGTGCCCTTTTGATCATAAACCTATTGTAAAAAACAAACAAACCGTTTTATATAAATATATACTCAGCCTAGTCATTGTCAGAAATTGTGCTCTTCTTATAAAGTGACCAGTCTTGAGAAATCTCTAAAAGCTGGGTAGCTCTGCACTACAGAAGTCTTGGTCAAACCATCATATAGCTGCATCCACACAAAATACTACACATTTCAGTTAAGGAGGCACTAGAGCAGGGGTCCCCAAACTTTTTACACAGGGGGCCAGTTCACTGTCCCTCGGACTGTTGGAGGGCCGGACTATAAAAAAAAACTATGAACAAATCCCTATGCACACAGCACATACCTTATTTTAACGTAAAAAACCAAAATGGGAACGTACTATTTAGAGGGGGGGGAAGAAGTCTGAAATTCATATATGTTTATGTTTTGTTTTTAATTTTCTTTTGTTAACATCTGATTGGTTATACAAGGTTTTCTTGGTTTATAGAAAAATATATAAAAATATTTATAGAAAAATATATAAAGAAAGAAGAAAGCACTTTGGCATAATGGCTAAGTTAGAAATATAATTGGTGTTGTACTTTTTGAAGGAACATTAAGGAGGGAATTTAATTAAAAGAAAAGTATGTACCTGGATCACAACATTAGAAAAAAAACTTTTGCAACTTTTTTGATGATTGATATTAGTTACTGACAAAATACTGCATTTTATTCAGGGAAAATTAGATGGTACATTGTATTGTTTGAATGTATGTTGAGAGAATTTTTTTTTAAAATTTACACACCCCCCCCAAAAGTCCTTCCTTCCTCCACCCCTCAATTCATTTCATTCTTCCTTCCTTCCTTGTTCCCTCCATTTCTTCTTCTTTCCCTCCCTCCCTCCTTCCCTCCTTTCCACTTCTCTCTTCCCTCTCCCTTTTTCCCTTCTTTCTCATTTGTTTTGTTTCCCTCTCCCTCGTTCTTTCCCTCCATCATTTTCTCATTTTTCTTTTTCTCTCTCACATTCCCTCCCCCTCTCACTTGTTTTCTCTCCCTCTCTCTCATGCTTTCCTTCTCTCTCTCTCCTTTTCTTCTCTCTTCCTTCCTCTCTTCTTTTTTTTTCTGCCCTGCAACGCGCCGCGAGCCAGTCGGCTGCAAGCAGAAGCTCCAAGACAGTGGCACCGACGTCGGGTCGCAGTACATTGCTGGCGCTGCGCTTGGGTACAGGGCTGGCACTGGCCCGCTGGCTGGGCCAGGACGGAGGTGCCAGCCCCATGCCCAGCGCAGCGCCAGCAATGTACGGCGTCCTGCAACACATCAAGCCGCCGGCGCCGCCGGTGCCTTGCAGCCAACCGCCCCACCGCCGCCTTACGGCTACTGCTCAGTGCCCTCCCGCTCGACCCACATTTGGCGGCGCCACCTTCGCGGCTTGCCCTGCTGCCCCGCGCCCGCCAGAGCTGCCCAGTGCAGCCGAAGCCCGGGGCGGAATAGGCAGTGGTGGCTGCTTCAGGCCCGCCCCCAAGCTAAGCTTCCTTTGGCTTCCTTCGATGCAAAGCTGCAAAGCTCACCTGCCGCCTCGAAGGAAGCCAAAGGAAGCTCAGCTCAACGAGGACCGGGTGTTGGTCCCTTGAAGCTGCCGCCGCCCACCAAGGAGATCCCTTCGCCCGAACGGAGGCGGCGGCGGCGGGCTCAAGGGACCAAGAGCCGGTCTTGTTTACTGCCCCCTCCAGATGCTCTTGCAGGGCTTCCAGGCTCCCCACGGGCAGCGAAGAAGCAAAAAAGCAGCACTCTCCCGCTCTCTCTCTCTCCCTCTCTTTCTTGCGTTATTTCTCTCTCACACTCCCTTTCTATGTCTTCCTCTTTCTCTCTCTCTCTCTCTCTCTCCCTCTCCGCAGGAGACCCCCCACATGCCAAAAGTGCCCAAGCGCGCGCAAACCTCACCGGTGCAAAAAAAAAAAAAGCGGCACTGGAGGGACAAAGACGATCTGCAGCTGAGTGTCTGGAGGAGGAGGAGGCGGAAAGCCAGGGGGCGGGGAGGAAAGCAATTGGCCAATTTCTTTCTCAGAGGAACTGTTGCTGCTCTGCCATAGGGTGCTTTCCTCCCCGCCCCCTGGCTTTCCTCTTCCTTGCCGCCGCCAGACGCTCGGCAGCAGAGTGGAGATGAGATTCGGGAACTTAGTATATTATAGATGGTAAAATCTCGTATGCTGCCGCGGGCCGGGTAAATGACCTCAGCGGGCCGTAGTTTGGGGACCGCTGCACTAGAGGGATAACATCATGTTGATATTTCTTGAACTCAAATATGTATTTTTCTGAACTGCACAGCCTCCATCTAAGCCCATGAAAAGGCATGTGTTAAGGAATCACCAACAAGTACAGCAAACAGACCAATATCTGCCATGAAGCATCTTTTTCTATATTCATATACACTGATACATTTTGGAACTCACAGCTGAATAGTCAAAGCCCTTAACTGAGAGGTTTAATAAAAGGGCAATTATCTTACATGACAGAGAGCTACAGCTCAGTATCATCTGCCTTTACCATCTAATCTCCATGAAATATTATTATTAACTTTCTTTACAGTTATTTAAGCATCTTTAACACAGCAGGCCAAGAAAAGACATAAAAACACCAGAGAACGAAAATACAGTCGCAGAAGTTCATTTTTTGTTAAAAAGGGAAGGCTAAGAAGTCATATATTTGTGCTTTTTACAGTAGAAATATTTTTTAAAGAAAGTTTGAGATACAAGTACATGTCATGGATCTAATTAAAATTAATTGCATTTAGAATCAGTTATCCTTTTTACCTTTTTTGCTAATTATATTTCATATTTTTAGTATTTGGGAAATATTTCTGATGGGGGGGGGAGTTGGCGTTTTCAGCAATGATCCAATATTCTAAAAACTTACAGAAATTATTTGCACTTCTTTTAATTCTTTTTTTTAAATTTCCACTCCCAAGCCTTTGACACCTATTAGACAGCACAAAACTTAAACAGCACTTTATAGAACCCGGCTAGACCCATTATAAACAGAAGATAAACATTTAATCTTATACATTTGTGGAAAAAACAACTCTAATGTAAGCTCACCCTTCTTTAAGTAGTATTGGTTGTTCTATAATTTTGTGATCTCTCCTTCCGGAGGATGAAATCAAATCTAAGAACTTGGAGCAAAAAATAAATAGACATGAAATAAACATTTAACATGGATGCCATCTAATTCTTACTTGTTGGAGCAAGTAAGTTCATGTTTTAAAACACTGATTTATTGGCTAATACGAAACAGAAAGGAATTAATCATCCCTCATGTACAAATAAAATATGTTAAATCTCTTATGCTTAATCATATTATAGGTCTGCATACATTATGCCTATTTATTCTCCTTAGGGATAATTCTGATATTTTATTGCAGCTGCAATTGAGGCTAGCTTGCTTCCACATCTATTGGAGAATACTTAAATCAGTCAATTTGGACCTGTGCCCTTCAAATATGTGGGAATCCAGCTATTATAAATGTTTCTTTGTTTGTTTGTTTGGTTGGTTGGTTGGATTTCTATGCCGCCCTTCTCCACAGACTCAGGATGGCTTACAACAATAAAAATACAATACAATACAATATGACAAGTGAAACCCAACCTAAAACTAATAATTAAAATCCCAATGATATAAAAAACATTCAATCAACAACAGTCACACAATCACATCTACGACCGGAACAAGATGTTAAGCTCAATGGCCCCAAGCCTGCCAACAGAAGTAAGTTTTTACCTTTTAAAAACCTTGCGAAAGGTACAGATCTCTGGAGGGAGTTGGTTGCAGAGGGCCACAGAGAAGGCTCTTCCCCAGGCCCCGCCAGCCAGCATAGCTTAGCTTACGGGACCTGGAGAAGGCCAACTCTGTGAGACCTAACCGGCCACTGGGATATGTGAGGCAGAACACAGTCCTGAAAGTAACCTGGTCCTAAGCCATATTGAGTTTCATAGGTCATGACCAACACTTTAAATTGTGTCCGGAGACCAACTGGTAACCAATGAAGCTCATGGAGTGATGGCGAGATGTGTGTACGCGGCTACATTTTGCACCAACTGTCGTCTCTGAATGTTCTTTAAAAGTAGCCCCCATGTAAATTCCAGCCTATATAATAGTTTTTAATCTTCATTGGTTTAGAATTAAAAGAGCTCCAATCCAACAGGTATGGAGGGCAAAAATTAATTAAAAGTGAATGAAAGGCTTTAGCGTCTTGTCAATGAATTTGTATAGGAGATGCAGACATTTTGATAAGAGTACTGTATTATCAAAATTATTATTATTATTATTATTTATTATTATTTATTAGATTTGTATGCCGCCCCTCTCCGAAGACTCAGGGTGGCTCACAACAGTAATAAAAACAAAATAGTAGTGGAACAAATCTAATATTAAAAAAACATATAAAACCCTATCATTATTTAAAAAACCAAACAGCACATTCATACCAAACATAAAACAAAGTATAAAAAAGCCTGGGGGAAAGGTGTCTCAACTCCCCCATGCTTGGCGGTATAAGTGAGTCTTGAGTAGTTTACGAAAGACAAGGAGGGTGGGGGCAGTTCTAATCTCCGGGGGGGAGTTGGTTCCAGAGGGTCGGGGCCGCCACAGAGAGGGCTCTTCCCCTGGGGCCCGCCAAACGACATGGTGGATAGATGGATGTGAATTCTATATTTTATAGCCCCAGTAAATCTAAAAGTTACAAAAAGTTGATATATAGTGTAAAGGTGTATGTTTTACAGCTAAGCTATTGAAATATGAAAAAACCCATCCTACCCTTCCTGAACTATCTGAGAATGTTCAAAATGATGACACCATGGCATTATTTCATACTGTTATTGCAACTCTAAAGATATCTATTGAGAAAAACTTTAAATCAACATAACAAAAGCCATTCAGTGGCCAAAAGATTTATTTCCAATATTTCCCATCTTCCCCATTATTATTTTTACTTCTAATTAATTATTTAGAATATTCATGCATGCAATTCAGTGTTCATAAAATATTGTCATTCATAAATTCATGAAATTCATAAAACAGTCTTTTAAAAATAATAAATAATAATTTATGGAACTGGCTGGTATTCTCCCAAAGCACACAAAACATTGATGCTAATACTTACATTTTTTACTGCATCTGCATATTTTTGCTCGTTAAAGTAGTCATAAAATATAGCCATATATGATTCCTTGAAACTAGCCTGAAATAAAAGCACCATTTTGATCATGAAATTTGAGATCAAAATACAAGAAAAAAAAATCTGATTAGTTAACGCGTGGATAAATAATTTTCAATAGTAATAAAAGATTTTTAAAACTCTCCCTGATGGCCTAGGTTTTGATTTAAGGCTAAAAACAAGTCAGGAGTTGTTGTGGTTAGTTCTGGCCCAGCTCCTGCCCCAAGGACTGTGGATTTGGGGGAGACATCCACATGCTGCAGGCCTGTTTTGCCCCCGGTGGAATCTGCTGATGAAGGCTCCTCTGACCAAGAAGACATGAGTGACAGGGAGGAGGAGAGTGGGGCAGACAGCTCAGGAGATCAATTATCTAGCTCCTCCTTGGATTCAGAACAAGAGTTAATGATACAGCCACGCATGAGGAGAGCGATGCATAGGCAACAACAACTGAGAGATTATTATCAAAGAAAATGAGGCCACCTGTGGTTGGGTGGGGCTGTGGTAATTAGTGAGGCTGCTATAAATAGCAGCCTGTGGGTTTGGCCATTGTGGAGGATTATCTGATCATTGTGTTTCGTGACTGCTTTACTGACTTTCACCTTTTGTGTGCTGATTTCCCCCCGCTTTGAAACTAAACCAGGGCAAAGTGTGTTTCACTTTGTGAAAGAAGGAGGACTGTGAATTGCCTCACAGCTGCAAGCTAAGTATCACAAAACTGATAAGGGACTTGTACAAATTACCAGTTTGTTTGGAGACGAGTGCTCTTTGCTATACCAAAAGGGGCTTGGTTTAAGTGAATTTTCATTATAAAGAACATTGTTTTGAATTTTCAAACGTGTGTGTGTCTGAAATTTGTACCTGTGAATTTTTGGGAGGAGTCTACCAGAGAGCCCGACAGAACAGGAGTATTAGTTCATAAGATAGATGCCTCACAAATAAACTTTAAGCTTCAAGTGGAAAACGGCTGGACATACTGAGTATGCTAATATCCCTGGAACAGGGGTGAGTTCCACTTACTTTTTGCTACTGGTGCGCATCGCGACACTGCATGCACAGAAGAACATTTCAAGCCGAAACACAGCTAAGAAGCCATCCAAACCAGGAAAAAAGCGCCAACAATCACCCCCCAAAAAGATAGTGATGCAGATTGATCGGGAAAGATGGCACCGGAGCCGTCACACATAAATTGCATCAACAGCGGGCTGATACCGGAGCATCTGCACAGGGCCGCATTGGTTGGAACCCAACCCTGCCCTGGGACATCATGGGCAGTGTATGCCAGAATCTTTCAATTTTAATTTCAATTTTCAGATCTTAATATTTTGTGATCTTTTCCAATCCTTTGTTGTCTATTCTACTATTCCCTGGTATTGCCATATCAATTATCCACACTTTCTTCTTTTCAACCACAGTTTTATTTGGTGTACTGTACTTTGAGCCAAGATTTTTATCAGTCTGTTTTCGGAAATCTCACAATATTTTAACATGCTAATTTTTTACTTTTTGTATTCTTTCTTCATTACTGGTACATGATAATTTTTACAGATATTCCAGTGACTCATTGGAGTAATTGTATTATGTCATTGTTTATTAACAGTTTGTGTGATATTTTTGCATAAGTTGAGCATCTGATTTACTGTTTCTTTTGCTTTTTTGCACAATATGCACTTTTAATCATTTGATGAGTTTCAACTGATTATTTTTCGCCCTTTTAAAGACTTATATTTTGGTCAATTTAAGATGGTCAACATAGCTAGAATTATATTTATTTTGCTTCATGCAGTGACATTTTAGCCAAGGCTTTAATTACAGAAGTGCAAATATAATTGCACTTATAGTGAAAAAGTTTTGTAGTGGAAAAAATTATGAAATACTCACAGACTTAGACTTTGATAAACTGCCCAATGTTTGTATGGTTTTAGAGATCAGCGTCAAAGTTCTTGATGTTTGTGGATCCTATACAAAGGAGAAACCCATCATGTTATAATTTGTTGTGGGAAACCATAAAAACTAGCTTCAGATTATGGTTATTAAAATGCATTTTCTTACTCCGTATGTAAAATTTTAGTGACTAAGCGAGAACAAATTTTAAGGACTTTTGCATATGGTAGGATTATGTAGCTACTCTGGTTCGTTTAGTGGATAGTGGTTAGGGATATTTTATTACTTTCCAGTGTGACCAATACAATTTTCATTTTTGGGTAACATGAAAAAACTTAAAGAACAGGGTCTGCCCCCAAACTCTGATTTAGTTTCCTTTGTAAGACTCCACATTGCAAAATTAAGTAAATATACTGTTTATAGAAACAAGCTGCAAAGAATTTTGTGTTGAAAAGAATTCAGCCTGGAGAAAAGTGCTAATTGCTCATTTGGAAATAAAACTTTTTTTTACTAAGGAAAATGTACATTTATAGAATTCCATAACTGAGTTATGTTTTTAACATTTTTTAGCAGCAACTTGCTGTACATTAATAAGATATGCAGTAATACCTCATGATACGAACTTAATTGGTGCAAGGAGGAGGTTCGTATGACGAAAGGTTCGTAAGACGAAACATTGTTTCCCATAGGAAACAATGTAAAGTCAATTAATCCGTGCAACCAAAAAACCCCCGCAAAAAAACGGCTTTCGGCGACTGCTGGGAAGCCGCGAGGCTGTTTTAAAAGGTGACAGCCGGCCTGGGGGGCTTGCCAGCACCCCCCCGAACCCCGAACCCAGGTTCGGGGGGGTGCTGGGAAGCCCCCCAGGCCGGCTGCGACCTTTTAAAACAGCCGCGCCGCTTCCCAGCTGTCTCCTGAAGCCGAACGCCAAAGCTGAACTTCCGCGTTCGGCTTCAGGAGACAGCTGGGAAGCAGCGCGGCTGTTTTAAAAGGTCGCAACCAGTCTGAGGGGCTTCCCAGCACCCCCCCAAACCCTGAACCCCGGGTTCGTATCACGAGTTGTTCGTAAGACGAGGGGTTCGTATCTTGAGGTACCACTGTATTTGAATTTTTAAACTAAATTGTTACGTGTAAAGAAACAAAAATAATTCTTTACATATGCAAATGAACAAATTAATTTTCCTTGTGAGTCAGTTCTCCAATACAGTAATACCTCATGATACGAACTTAATTGGTGCAAGGAGGAGGATCGTAAGACGAAAGGTTCGTAAGACGAAACATTGTTTCCCATAGGAAACAATGTAAAGTCAATTTATCTGTGCAACCAAAAAACCCCCCGCAAAAAAACGGTTTTCGGCAACTGCTGGGAAGCTGCGCGGCTGTTTTAAAAGGTGACAGCTGGCCTGGGGGGCTTCCCAGCACCCCCCCCGAACCCGGGTTCGGGGTTCGGGGGGGTGCTGGCAAGCCCCCCAGGCCGGCTGCGACCTTTTAAAACAGCCGCGCCGCTTCCCAGCTGTCTCCTGAAGCCGAACGCGGAAGTTCAGCTTTGGCATTCGGCTTCAGGAGACAGCTGGGAAGCAGCGCAGGTGTTTTAAAAGGTCGCAGCCGGCCTGGGGGGCTTGCCAGCAACCTCCCGAACCGAACCCGGGGTTCAGAAAAATTTTGCCTCTTCTTACGAACTTTTTTCGAGTTACGAACCGGCGTTCGGAGACTGCTGGGAAGCCGCGCGGCTGTTTTAAAAGGTGACAGCTGGGCGGCGGGGCTTCCCAGAAGCCTCCCGAACGCCAGTTCGTAACTCGAAAAAAGTTCGTAAGAAGAGGCAAAATTTTTCTGAACCCCGGGTTCAGTTCGGGAGGTTGCTGGGAAGCCCCCCAGGCCGGCTGCGACCTTTTAAAACACCCGCGCCGCTTCGCAGCTGTCTCCCGAAGCCGAACGCGGAAGTTCAGCTTTAGCGTTTGGCTTCAGGAGACAGCTGGGAAGCGGCGCGGGTGTTTTAAAAGGTTGCAGCCGGCCTGGGGGGCTTGCCAGCAACCTCCCGAACCAAACCCGGAGTTCAGAAAAATTTTGCCTCTTCTTACGAACTTTTTTCGAGTTACGAACCGGCGTTCGGGAGGCTTCTGGGAAGCCCCGCCGCCCAGCTGTCACCTTTTAAAACAGCCGCGCGGCTTCCCAGCAGTCTCCGAACGCCAGTTTGTAACTCGAAAAAAGTTCGTAAGAAGAGGCAAAATTTTTCTGAACCCTGGGTTCGTATCACGAGTTGTTCGTAAGACGAGGAGTTCGTATCTTGAGGTACCACTGTATTTACTTAATTCTTGATTTTTCCAAATGTTCACCACTTTCCCTTTTTATTTCTACTGCTGGAACAGTGCCTGCCCTTAAAAGTTGTCAATCTTATGGTAAACATTTCTTTTTCACATTTTATCACCTTTTAGGAATGGCCAAGTATGATATCTGACATGAAGTTTAAACACTCATATTAATATCTAGTGATAAGGAATTACATAAAGTATTGTCCAGTTCAGCATTTAAATTGTAAAAAAATGGTACAAATTATAACTTGTTACTAGCCAGATAAAAGTCTAAAACCCAAACAATGAAAAAGAGCCAACAGTAAAGAAGGCACAGGGCCTCAAAAAGAAGGACATAATGGACTCATCATTGACCTCCTGAAGCTGAAGTACTTACTGGGTGATGCGGTGTAAGATGAAAAAGATTTGGAGAAAGAATTGCAGGAGCAAAGAATCTCAGGAAAATAAAGCTGCTTACTGCTGTGTACCTCACATCTGGGTCATCTATGATTTTAAAACAACACAAATGATCATATTGCTGCAATTCTACTTTGAAAAGTGGTTCAGACCACCCCAAAAAGGAGATAATGATAGATGAAAACATCCCAATCAACCCAGGGGAAAATATTAAGATGCACAATTGCAGGTAAAAGATGAAGGATTATGTTCAATCTGCTATTCAAATTCCATTTTGTCACAATAAGGGGAAAGGTCTATATAATAAGAGATGCTTCTGCTTCTGAGAACATGCTTCTTTTTCATTATGGAATCCTAGTAGCGCAGTGGTTAATGCAGTATTTGCAGGCTAACTCTGCTAACAGTTTGGAATTCTATCCTGATGGGACTCAAAAGTTCAAAGTTCAGCCTTCCATCCTTCAAAGATTGGTAAAATGAGGATCCAGTGAGTTGGGGAAATTATGCTGACATTGTAAACAGCCCAGAGTATAAAGCAATAGGGAGCAGTATATAAATGTAAGTGCTATTGATAATATTATGAATACTAATTGTAATATTAAATATGTAATGATGTTGAGATTCTACTGTATGAATATGAATATTAATTTTGACCCTGATGCTACTGTTCTGCTAATTAATTTCTAAGCTTTCAAATAGAAGATAGACCACAAATCTTGTTAAATTACATATAAAATAAGATTGTATGAACATACTACTGTAGGTCACAAGTAAAATGTCTATACAAATGTACACACACAATAGGAATATATAATAAAATGGCTTCAACAAGAAAGGACAAATAGATAATGTTCAATCAGGTTAAATGGGAGAGCAAAAAAGACTTTAAGATCCCTATTACCTTGGAAACGTATAGCTGCTGATTCCCTCAATGAAAAAAAGATGTCACACATCACTGTAGGGCAACTGACCCCAGATTTTGTAATAACTGTGAAAATTCGATCTACATACTGCCTAAGATTTTCCTAGAATGAAAAAGAAGAACATAAAACATTAATTCCAAAATAATTTCAAACCTTTAAACATTGAAAGTACATTTTAATTAATTGACATATTAATGGAATTTGATTATTATAAGCAATACCATTACATTAGTAATTACATTATATTAAACCATCTTATACTAATAAAGATAATCCTCGGTTTAGGATCATAATTGAGCCCAAAATTTCTGTTAAGGGAGACATTTATAAGGGAGTTTTGTCCCATTTTATCACCTTGCCAGTTTTTAAACGAATAATTGGAATTGATAATTTAGTAACCCAATTGTTAAATGAATCTGGAATTTCCATTGGCTTTATTTGTCAAAACTATGCAAAAAGTGATCATATGACCTAGCCAAAAGCCTGAGCCAAGAGCCAGTCTTTAAGGCCCTTTGAATAATTCATTAACTCAAATTACTTTAAAAACCTATTCACAAATATTTTCCAAACCATATCTAGGTATGATAGTAATGATATTTGTCATGCAATTTTTTTTCTTTGCTCAATTTATGTTACAATCCTATAGTGTTCCTACATCTAACAAGAAATTTAATCAGATTATGACCTCTTAAATTTTTATTTTGAAATGCTATAATTATATTCATTCAATCAATCAATCAATTTCTGTAGCTACTCATATCATACATGTGATGTTAAGAATTAAAGTAACAAAATTGATGCAATCAAAGCAATTAAAAACAAGACCACTGAAATATATTTAAAACTGTAACAAAACAAAACCATAAGAGTGTGCGCCATAAACTTCCCAAGAATATAATCATATATCCTTGGATTCCCCAGGCCAATGACAAAACCAGGTTTAACAGCCTTTCAGAAAGTCATATAAATTGTTTCTGTAACATTATTTGACTATGTTGCACTATTACACCTTCATACATTTTTATTTTTAAATCCAATTCTATGTCTTTACAATGTATCATGTGTCTTACAGCACATAAGAGTCCTATTGTAAATTACTATTGAAATAGGCCATCAGTAAGTAATTTTATAAATACTTACAAATGAGAATATTTCCATTTAGAAGTCCTTCAGTATAGATGAATTTATAAGAAACACCCAAAATAGATTATAGTATTGTCTACAATACACAAACATATACAGCCACGTGTATTGATAAATTTTGATATTTTAATTTTGTGTGAAAATATTAGGTGCTCACATTCTAGAAGATGAACTAAATGGAAGCTCTGGTGGGATTCCATGCCAGAAAAAAATGCCTGCCTGACATAAAAAAACCTACTTTTTTCCTTTGGTGTTGGTAATATATGACAGAGAAGAGTAGCAATTCACATGGTAATTACATTGGTATTGAAAACATTGGTCTAGTCCAGTGATAGTGAACCTTTTTTCCCCTCAGGTGCTGAAAGAGCATGTGTGCATGCTTATCCCGCATGCTCAAGTGCCTACACCCACAATTCAATGCCTGAAGAGGGTAAAAACAGCTTCCCCGCCCCCCCGGAGGCCCTCTGGAGGCCAGAAACAGTCTGTTTCCCAACTTCTGGTGGGCCCAGTAGGCTCGTGTTTTGCCTTTTCCAGGCTCCAAAGGCTTCCCTGGACCTGGGGAGGGTAAAAACATCCTCCCATATTTCTCCAGAAGCCAAAAACATCCTCCCATAGCTTCTGTGTGAGCCAAAAATCAGCTGGCCGGCACACACATGCACATTGGAGCTGAGCTATGGCAACAGCTCACGTGCCGGCAGATATGACTCAACGTGCCACCTGTGGCACCCGTGCTGTAGGTTCACCATCACTGGTCTAGTCTCACCTAGTTTACACTTGATCACACCTTTCAAGGAGTAATCATTTTCATAGGAGAAAAACTGATGTGCTCCCTTATCACGTGAACTACGTACCCTATTATTTTCTAAATTTTCAGCGTCTTTCAACTTTACAGGATCAATTTCACAAGGTTTATGGAGCTGGCAGATCTGTGAGAAATAAAAAAGAAAATACATAACTGATATTGGTGTAATGGATTACTTAAAAATGGGATTTGACATGTCTCAATTTTCAGAGAGAATTTGCCCTACGGCAGCTGTTTTATTTGAAAACAATGTTCTTTCTTGGGTTCAATTTCTTATTTCTTTTTACTTTGGCAACAAGTTTTTTCTGAGAAAGAAGTTTATAAACCCATTGCAAATCTAATTTACAATACTGGCTAAAATGTAAATTCTTGTCTTAACTGTGTTTATTGACATTGCTAATGTGGTACACATGATGATTAAGGAAAATAAAGTAAGAAGACAAATATTTAGGCTGCAGAGAAAAAGTTATCATTTGGAAATAAATAGTCTACAAAATGAAACGGAGTTGTAGATTTTAAACTTTCTCCAGTGATTTGAAATAATATTTAGTTATTCTATATATTTAAATTTATTAGCCACCTAATTGCAATAGACTCCAATGTTATCCATATCCTATCAAAATAATATTTAAGGGGGGAAAATCTCATTATTTTGAGTAACACAAAATATGACTATGACATAGCGTTACAAAGTTTAATGCTTTTTAAAAATAGCATAGATTATTGGTTAGCCATGACATTATCAACTCAGGAAAATGCTTAATATGTGGCTTGCTTATTTCTGTCATTGGAAAAAACAACAACTGCAATATGAAGATAACAAGTATTTCCATAAATTTAAGGGGAAAAAATTCTGGATCTAAAAATAGTTATTTATACCAATTGCTTCTTTTGTATGTAGATTACATTCTTTTTTTTTAGAAACAAGTGTTTACTTCTATAACATACTTTTTATATGTTCTTGACTTGGTACATTGTTGATGGTCAAACACAACCATAAAAAGATATTACACGTTCTGCTAATAAAGATGAGCTCACCTCATCAATAATAGGCTTCAATGTGACTTGAAGATAATTATTTCCTGCTAGTTTCATGGTTTCATCAATGCACTTGGAGGTTAATGAGTTTCCTCTGAAAATGGTGTTTGGATCTCTGAAAGCAAATGTCTTGTTAATCATTTGACCTTCTTATAATAAACTTTTAATAAAAGAATTGCAGGAGATATGAGTGTATAAGGTATATCTAGAAGCCCATTAAAAAGAAATAATCACAGTGGGAAGACCAATAATGGTTATCAGCCTCAGCCTCAGTGAGTGGTGGGTTGCTATGGGTTCACACCGGTTCAGTGAACTGATAGTGGCAGCGGGAGGCTCCGGCCACCCTCCCGGACATCATAAAAATGCTCTGTGCATGTGAAGCTTCTGTGCATGCACAGAAGCATTGTGTGTGAACGAGTCCAAAGATGGGCTACAAGAATGGTGGAAGGTCTTAAGCATAAAACGTATCAGGAAAGACTTCATGAACTCAATCTGTATAGTCTGGAGGACAGAAGGAAAAGGGGGGACATGATCGAAACATTTAAATATGTTAAAGGGTTTAATAAGGTCGAGGAGGGAAGTGTTTTTAATAGGAAAGTGAACACAAGAACAAGGGGACACAATCTGAAGTTAGTTGGGGGAAAGATCAAAAGCAACGTGAGAAAATATTATTTTACTGAAAGAGTAGTAGATCCTTGGAACAAACTCCCAGCAGACGTGGGTGGTAAATCCACAGTAACTGAATTTAAACATGCCTGGGATAAACATATAACCATCCTAAGATAAAATACAGAAAATGGTATAAGGGCAGACTAGATGGATCATGAGGTCTTTTTCTGCCATCAGTCTTCTATGTTTCTATGTTTCTGTGTGTGCACACATGCCCACATACTCCCATTTCTGAACCGATAGCAAAGGTTAGTGAAACCCACCACAGCTCAGACTCCTACAAAGAAAGGAGGCCACCAAAATTTGATGGACACAGATAGCTCCTGGGTAGCCAGCCTATTGACCTCTCCATAAAAAGGTTAATGTGGGTATTGCAAGGCATGTGAAAAACTTATCAGCAACAAACATTTCAGAGATTTCTGGAACATCCCATTTCTTCTCTATGCCATCCTATCTTCCTCTACTAGTTGACCTGTTTGAACTAGTACCAATGTCCAGTGATCCAGATAAAATTGGAGCCAAATCACGTCTGGGGCATCACAAAACATCCAACTAAAACATCATTTATGGAATAGCTGAATTGGCATGGTCCTTTAACAAATGCATTGGTAGTTTGCACATATCTCTAGCACTGATTTTTACAATACCCATTGTTGTGGTTAGCTCTGGCCCATCTCCTGCCCCAAGGACTGTGGATGTGGGGGAGACATCCACATGCTGCAGGCCTGTTTTGCCCCCGGTGGAATCTGATGATAAAGGCTCCTCTGACCAAGAAGACATGAGTGACAGGGAGGAGGAGAGTGTGGCAGACAGGTCAGAAGGAGATCAATTATCTAGCTCCTCCTTGGATTCAGAACAAGAGTTAATGATACAGCCACGCATGCAGAGAGCAATGCATAGGCAACAACAACTGAGAGATTATTATCAAAGAAAATGAGGCCACCTGTGGTTGGGTGGGGCTGTGGTAATTAGTGAGGCTGCTATAAACAGCAGCCTGTGGGTTTGGCCATTGTGAAGGATTATCTGATTGTTGTGTTTCGTGACTGCTTTACTGACTTTGACCTTTTGTGTGCTGATTTTCCCCTGCTTTGAAACTAAACCAGGGCAAAGCGTGTTTCACTTTGTGAAAGAAGAAGTACTGTGAATTGCCTCACACTGCAAGCTAAGTATCACAAAACTGATAAGGGACTTGTACAAATTACCAGTTTGTTTGGAGACGAGTGCTCTTTGCTATACCAAAAGAGGGCTTGGTTTAAGTGAATTTTCATTATAAAGAACATTGTTTTGAATTTTCAAACGTGTGTGTGTCTGAAATTTGTACCTGTGAATTTTTGGGAGGATTCTACCAGAGAGCCAGACAGAACACCCATTGGAGCATCTTGTGGTGCGAAACTCCTCCCCTTGCTGCCCTTTCTGGCATTAAGATCTCCAGGAGAGACCATCCTGAAATGTTCCCATTGTCAGTGGCTTGCTCATTCTCAAGGAATGGAAGGTACCTTGCAATATGAGTGTTCCCCAGGCCCTCAGCATTTAAGAAATGTATAAAGGAAAAGCTCTTTTTCCAGGCTTGTAATGATTACATTATTTTAGTACAGGTAGTCCTCAATTTACAACCATTCATTTAGAGACTGTTGCAATAGTGCTGAAAATTGTGATTTACAACAATACAAGTGATTTACAGTTGTTGCAGCATTCCCATAGTCACATGATCAGAATCCGAGGGCTTGGCAACCAGGATGTATTTAGAACAGCTGCAGTGTTCTGGGATCATGTAGATTTACAATCTTCCCAACTGGCTTCCAATAAGCCAATTTATTGGGCGAAACTGGACTTGTTCAACAGCCACGTGATTCATTTCATTGCAGTGATTCACTTAACAAACTTCATAAAATAAAAATTTGGTCCCAATTATTTATTTATTTTATTATTTATTAATTGGATTTATATGCCGCCCCGCCCCTCTGACTCTTATGGCAGTAAGTCAAGGATTACCTATATTCATTACGTTTTTAATCAGTTGTATCGTGTTTTAAAATTAGCAGTTGTAACTGCTTATTTGAATGGAACGGCAGGGCAAACTTTAAACGAATAAATAAATTAAAGCAGCTATTCTTCTGTTAAGTCTGGTCAGTAAAACCCAGGATTCTTCTTGAAAAGCAGGCAATTGAACAAGTTAATTATTTCAGTACAGTAGCTGTCTATATGTTGATGAGTCTATAATTCATAGCAATAAGAATGAGTGTAGTGAAGCAAGTGTAGAAGATAAATGAGCTATCCAGGCTTCAAGCCTGGCTACAGAATAAAGAAATATGTAGTTCTGCAGCTTGGTCCAATCTCTCTCTATCAGATTTGCATTATTTCCTTAATCCACGGATATTGTATCTGGTATCAGAATTTCTCCTTATAATAAACACGTGAGGCAAGTTGCAAGGTATTTAATGAAATGGGATCTAGCCTACTATTGTTCTGTGTGTTCTCTTAGCTCTTTTGGGAGAAAATAGTTCCCAGGATATCTTTGGACTACTACTCTCCTTGTAAAACTATTCTACTGGTTGGTTAAAAATAGCCTAAGGAATTTAGCTTTGGAGCTTCAGGGCAAAATATTGACCTTGTGTTAAAAAAAAAATGGTCATCTTTAAACCATTCATCAGCCCAAATATTTAGATGATGCAATTCTCTTCCTGTCTTTATGAACCACAATCACAACGTTTTTGATGCTGAAAATACTTGCTAAGGAATCTTTATCAAAAATGAATGTGGAAAAAGGCCCATTTGATTACAACTTTTTACAATACACGTACTATTGTACTTACTGAGTCCTTTTTATTTCTGCATTTGCAATTGCACTAATGAAAGGCACAATTTTGCCATAGTGGAGGAAGAGTCGAACCAGAGGTATGGCTGCTTCCTGTTTTTCTCTGCAGACTTCACCCAGCACATGGGCAGTTGATGCTGAAACAGGCTAAACAGAGAAAAACAAAAAAGTTTAAATGGAGGCATCCCTGAACTGACAAATTCTTAAGAGCAATGTCCATTTACATAGAAACCTAGAAACCTAGAAACCTAGAAACCTAGAAACACAGAAGACTGACGGCAGAAAAAGACCTCATGGTCCATCTAGTCCAGCGTTTCCCAACCGGTGTGCCGCGGCACACTAGTGTGCCGCGAGACACGGTCAGGTGTGCCGCGAAGCTCCTAGGGAAGTTCCAGCTGGGCGGGGTGCTGCCGGTGGCGGTGCCTCCGACCTGGAGCTCCCACTCGCAGCTGTCCCCCGGCTACTGCGCGATGCTGCTGTTTTCGGCGCTCTCCTGCTGGGCCCCAAAGAAGGAAGGCGGGAAAAAGGAGAGCTTCATTCTTCGCGCCTCCTTTTTCCTGCCTTCCTTCTTTGGGCCCCAGCAGGGGAGCGCCGGAAACAGCGGCATCGGGCAGTAGCCGGGGGACAGCTGCGAGTGGGAGCTCCAGGTCGGAAGCACCGGCAGCGCCCCGCCCAGCTGGAGCTTCCCTGGCGTCGGCGGCAAGTGTCCTTTGGGGCCCGGCGGGGGGGCACTGGTGGTGGGAGCGGGAGGGTGCCGGTTGCAGCGGCCCCAGGCAGTCGCGGGGAGATGGCGGCGGCGAGAGGGAGCTCCAGGGTGGAGGCACCGACGGTGGCTGTTGGACGTGCTGTTGGAGACATACATGCTGGCGCTGCGGGGCTGGCACTAGCTCGCTGGCTGGGCCAGAGGTGCCAGCCCCACGCTCATGCCCAGCGCAGCGCCAGCATATACGGCGTCCAGCAGCACGTCCAGCTGCCACCGTCAGGGCTCCCGCTTGCAGTCAGCCGCTCTGCCGCCACCCTTGGCTACTGCCTGATGCCGCTGTTGTCGGCGTGGTAGAAAGAGAGAGAGAGACAGAGAGAGAGAGAAAGAAAGAGAGACATAGCAAGAGAGAGAGAGAGAGAGAGAAAGAGAGATAGCAAGAGAGACAGAGAGAGAGAGAGAGAAAGCAAGAGAGACAGAGAAAGACATAGCAAGAGGCAGAGAGAGAAAGAGAGACATAGCAAGAGAGAGAAAGAGAGACATAGCAAGAGAGAGAAAGAGAGACATAGCAAGAGAGATAGAGAAAGAGAGACATAGCAAGAGAGGCAGAGAGAGAGAGAAAGAGAGACATAGCAAGAGAGAGAGAAAGAGAGAGACAGAGAAAGAGACAGAGAAAGAGAGAGAGAGACATAGCAAGAGAGGCAGAGACAGAGAGAGAGAAAGAGAGACATAGCAAGAGAGAGAGAGAGAAAGAGACATAGCAAGAGAGAGAGAGAGACAGAAAGAGAGACAGAGAGAGAGAGAAAGAAAGAGATAGCAAGAGAGAAAGAGAAAGAGAGAGAAAGAAAGAAAGAAAGAGAGAGAATGAAAGAGAGATAGCAAGAGAGGCAGAGAGAGCAAGGGAGAGAGAAAGACATAGAGGGAGGGAAGGAGGGAGAGAGAAAGAGAGCAAAAAAGAGAGGAAGAAAGAAAGAAAGAGGAATGGATAGAGAAAAAGAAGGGAAGGAAGGAAGAGAGAGAAAGAGGGAGGTAGAAATAGAGCGAAATGGAGGAAGAGATATTTTTTTTGTCCAAACTTTTCTTTAGCCGCCCCCCCCCCCCCGTTCAGTGTTCCAAAGGATTTTGAAAATACAGTGAACCCTCGAGTTTCGCGTCCTCAAGTATCGCGAAAGGGCTATTTCGCGAGTTTTCAACCCGGAAGTAAACTCCACCATCTGCGCATGCGTGCCCTTCCACGCATGCGTAGATGGTGGAGTTTCCCCGCCGGGCAGAGGCTTCCCTGGGTCTTCCCCCTTCCCCCAGAGGCTTCCCTGGGACACCCCAGCTCCGCTCCCCAGCTGGGAAGCGGCCCCAGCAACAGCGTGGGCGGGCGGTGCCCGCGCGCTTGGGGACATCCCAGCTCTGCTCCCCAGCTGGGAAGCGGATCTAGGGAGTCCCCACCGCGCGCGCGTTGCTGGGGAAAGCGCGCGCGCTTGGGGACATCCCAGCTCCGCTCCCCAGCTGGGAAGCGGATCTAGGGAGTCCCCACCGCGCGCGCGTTGCTGGGGAAAGCGCGCGCGCTTGGGGACATCCCAGCTCCGCTCCCCAGCTGGGAAGCGGATCTAGGGAGTCCCCACCGCGCGCGCGTTGCTGGGGAAAGCGCGCGCGCTTGGGGACATCCCAGCTCCGCTCCCCAGCTGGGAAGCGGATCTAGGGAGTCCCCACCGCGCGCGCGTTGCTGGGGAAAGCGCGCGCGCTTGGGGACATCCCAGCTCCGCTCCCCAGCTGGGAAGCGGATCTAGGGAGTCCCCACCGCGCGCGCGTTGCTGGGGAAAGCGCGCGCGCTTGGGGACATCCCAGCTCCGCTCCCCAGCTGGGAAGCGGATCTAGGGAGTCCCCACCGCGCGCGCGTTGCTGGAGAAAGCGCGCGCGCTTGGGGACATCCCAGCTCCGCTCCCCAGCTGGGAAGCGGATCTAGGGAGTCCCCACCGCGCGCGCGTTGCTGGGGAAAGCGCGCGCGCTTGGGGACATCCCAGCTCCGCTCCCCAGCTGGGAAGCGGATCTAGGGAGTCCCCACCGCGCGCGCGTTGCTGGGGAAAGCGCGCGCGCTTGGGGACATCCCAGCTCCGCTCCCCAGCTGGGAAGCGGATCTAGGGAGTCCCCACCGCGCGCGCGCGTTGCTGGGGAAAGCGCGCGCGCTTGGGGACATCCCAGCTCCGCTCCCCAGCTGGGAAGCAGAGCTAGGGAGTCCCCAAGCGCGCGCGCACCCCAGGCGCGAGCAACGGGGTGGGCGGGCGAAGGGCGGGCGGCAGTGGAAGCAAAAACACCATCTGCGCACGCGCAGATGGTGTTTTTACTTCCGCACCGCTACTTCGCTAAAAATCGATCATCGCGTGGGGTCCTGGAACGGAACCCTCGCGATGATCGAGGGTTCACTGTATGAATAATGTGCCGCGGCTCAAAAAAGGTTGGGAAACACTGATCTAGTCTGCCCTTATACTATTTCCTGGATATATGTTTATCCCAGGCATGTTTAAATTCAGTTACTGTGGATTTACCAACCACGTCTGCTGGAAGTTTGTTTCAAGGATCTACTACTCTTTCAGTAAAATAATATTTTCTCACGTTGCTTTTGATCTTTCCCCCAACTAACTTCAGATTGTGTCCCCTTGTTCTTGTGTTCACTTTCCTATTAAAAACACTTCCCTCCTGAACCTTTAACATATTTAAATGTTTCGATCATGTCCCCCCTTTTCCTTCTGTCCTCCAGACTATACAGATTGAGTTCACTAAGTCTTTCCTGATACGTTTTATGCTTAAGACCTTCCACCATTCTTGTAGCCCGTCTTTGGACCCGTTCAATTTTGTCAATATCTTTTTGTAGGTGAGGTCTCCAGAACTGAACACAGTATTCCAAATGTGGTCTCACCAGTGCTCTATATAAGGGGATCACAATCTTCCTCTTCCTACTTGTTATACCTCTAGCTATGCAGCAAAGTATCCTTCTTGCTTTTCCTACTGCCCGACCACACTGCTCACCCATTTTGAGACTGTCAGAAATCACTACCCCTAAATCCTTCTCTTCTGAAGTTTTTGCTAACACAGAACTGCCAATGCAATACTCAGATTGAGGATTCCTTTTCCCCAAGTGCATTATTTTACATTTGGAAACATTAAACTGCAGTTTCCATTGCTTTGACCATTTATCTAGTAAAGCTAAATCATTTACCATATTACAGACCCCTCCATATTACAGGCCTATGTCATGATGTATTTATTTCTTATCTGTGTGTATATCTATCATATTTCATTAAATGTCAGCTTTTAGCTAAGTGGAATTACAGAAGAAAACTTGTATTTTGGGCACTTATCAATTTAAGATATGCTATATATAACTACATTTTCTCCTTATTTTATCCCAGTTTGGGTTTGTGAGATGAAGACTTTGGCTTGGTCGACATGCTGTATTAAGCCATAATGCACAAATTATTAACATTATGGATAAATGAAATAATTACTGCTTTTCAATAAACTGTTAAAAATAAATGTTTAGTGGAATAAGTTATCAAATCTCTTGATATTAAGTTGCTGCAATATGTCAATATCAGATTTACACTGCATTATTCCATGAGGAAAGAAAATTAATATTTCATGAAAGAAAGCTGAGAGCTAAAAGAGAATTTACAGAGGTTTGGAGATCATGAGGACAGGTCACTCAAAAGATTGCACTCAAAAGATAACTCCACCTAAAAGGCCACATGTAGCCACATGTAGCTTGTATGTTATGTAAGGCTGCACTAAGTCAATTTTTCTGCAACTGTCAGTCACTATTTTAATGTTCATAAAAATGTGGAGACTGCCCATTGAAAATACCTTTTCCTAATGCTTTTTCTCCAATTGGAATTATGTTTTTTTGATAAATAAATTAATGACAATAGTTGTGTTTAGGTATGCTTTTCTATTTCCTCTTAATTTTTCTAAAGATATTTCAGCTTATCTTTTTTTAACGAAAAGTTCAATCCACAATTCAGTATTTATTTACCCCTTGAATTATTTTTGTACCCCATGCAATAATAACAAATCTTAACATGAATTTGAACAAGAACGTTCTTGGGTAAAGTCTCTTAGTCCTAAGGATTTGCTTGAAAATAAATGAAATCCCAGTTTTAGATACCGATTAGCATTTTTCTTTTTGAGTTGTTTGTGTGAGATAACAGATTTATGTAGCAAAGAAAAGGAGGAGGAGCAATCTACCCCGAAGACCTGTTCATTCTGCCACTGATGCATTTTGTAATACCAGTTGACTTACAATACATGTGGGTAGGTTTTAGCTCACCACCTGAGAGATCTCTGCAAACAGCCAGTATTCTATAACCAGTATTCTTCGCAAATTGCTGCATTAAGTCAAAGGTTACCAATCTATCAAGACAGTAGCTCAAGGGTGTCAAATTCATAGCATCATGTTGTTGTCACATGACATATCGTGACTTTTCCCTCTTCGCTAAACTGGGGGTGGGGGTGGCCAGCACATGACACATCTGGCCCCCAGGCCACAAGTTTGACACCCCTGCAGTAGCAGATTCTTTTTTTAAAAAAAAATAATTTTTATTTACATATATATAATAAGACAATAACAACAAACAGTACATTTACATAAAATACAAAAAACAGAAAAAGCAAGCAAGAGATATATTTCTTCTCTTCTCCTGTAGTAGAGACTGTTGACAGCGTCCTCTCTCCTTTTTTTAAAATTCTTGGCGGTGTTAAGACCAGTGGTTTGAGTTGTATATTGTTATAGTTGAATTTTTATGTCGTAAGTTCTTATCAAATAAACAAAGCAATAACTATACTGACTTTTTCTTCTTCTTCTTCTTTTTTTTAAAAGATTGTTCTTTAAATTGTTTCTTTATCTCGCAGCACTATAAAGGGGTGTTCTTTTATTTAACCAAATGTAAAATTCTTCCCATATTTGGTAGTATTTTGTTTTTCCTTTTTCTTTTAGTTCCATTGTTAGTTTATCTGCTTCAGCACAATCTAACATTTTTTTTAATTAAATTCCGTTCATTTGGCATGTTTTCATTCTTCCAAAATTGTGCGATAGCTATTCTCGTTGATGTTATTAGATGTTGTATTAGGTAATAATGTTCCTTATTCATCTGATTTTCAATAATGCCAAGCAAAAATATTTCAGGTTTCATTTCTAGTTCAATCTTAGTTATTTCCTTTATCCATTTCTGAAGTTTGTGCCAGATTCCTTTAACTTGTCTGCAGGTCCACCACATATGAAAATATGCAGTAGCAGATTCTAATCCAGTATTAACCAACCAGCTATCTTCAGAAGCTATCTGTATGATGTGCTTCCTCCCTACCATAGTTTATTAATTGGATTATTAATTTGATGATTAATAGACTATCAATTTTTTTTCCTGCAGTGAAGTTCATGCAGCATATCAGCAGTCTACTAATGAACCAATGGATAGGCTAATGGAGAAAGTTGGAGGGGTAATTGTTTTCCCACAGTTTATAGATGAAATTCAGAAGCAGATGGAATTCAAAAGGTGAGATACTAACAGGAAAGGAAAAATAGGAAATTATCGGATGTTCCCTTCTAGGCTCTATTCAAGGAACAACTGCAATGCAGAAATAAAATCCTGTTTCTCACTGTTAGTAAGTAGAGGAGTCCAGAGATTAAAGTGGGTCCCCACTTTTCTCTTATGCCAATGATCCTGGTCAAGATTGTTGGCTTCCCATAGTCAAATTATTTTGGGGACACAGTCATCATAAACAAGATTATTTCCTGGACATTTGCTCTAGGGGAGGCAGAAAATGCATAAAACTTCTTAAAACCCACTTCTGCCATCAGGCATGGAGGACTGAGACATCTTCCCCTTGCCTATGTAGTTTTATGTATGATATGTTTGTGTGTATGTTTTTATATACAGTGTTCCCTCGATTTTCGCAGGTTCGAACTTCGCGAAAAGTTTACACCACGGTTTTTCAAAAATATTAATTAAAAAATACTTCACGGGTTTTTTCCCTATACCACGGTTTTTCCCGCCTGATGACATCATATGTCATCGCCAAACTTTCATCTGCCTTTAATAAATATTTTTTAAAATAAACTTTAATAAATAAACATGGTGAGTAATAATCTAAATGGTTGCTAAGGGAATGGGAATTTAGGGTTTTAAAGTGTTAAGGGAAGGTTGCTGTTCATAGCCAAAAATAGTGTATTTACTTCCGCATCTCTACTTCACGGAAATTCGACTTTCGCGGGTGGTCTTGGAACGCATCCCCCACGAAAATCGAGGGAACACTGTACTGGGGTTTTTAGGCTTTTTAATGTAAAATTGTTATTTTAGATTTTAATATTAGATTTGTTACTATATATTGTTCTTATGATTGCTCTGAGCCGCCCCGAGTCTGCAGAGAGGGGTGGCATACAAATCTAATTAATAATAATAATAATAATAATAATAATAATAATAATAATAATAATAATAATATTTCAGTATCTGTCTTCAAATTTGTTGATGAGCAAGGAGCCCATGTTTTCAGAGAGTTTGAGGACATCAGACCATTTATTGTAAAATGATAAATATGAAAAGAATGGAAAAATTACCTCAACATCTGCAGATTTTAATAAGAGGTCTCTAAGGGGGTTGTAATGCTCTGGAAGAAAGACGTGGTCTTCTGTGTAAACCACATTTAACCGCAAAGAACCTAGGTCATCAGGTTTCAGTGTTTTGTTGCCATTAACTCTGGGCTGCAGGAAATACCTAACAAAGGAGAGAAACATAAAACAGCTTCTAAAGCTATATATAGATTGTATTGCATATAGAAGGCCTTTCTATAGAGTCTATAAATCTTTCTTCATGTCTTTTAGTTTTTATATGGCTAAACACATTATGTTGGGATGACATGTACTTCTACCTAAAACTGGATTGGGCAGGTAGGAGAAGGATTTTATTAAAAAACAAACAAACACCAGATAAGAAATCAATTATGACAGGCAGAAAAATTGTTCTGAAATAACTTATTAAAAATACAAACACAGTGGTACCTCTACTTAAGAACTTATTCGTTCCGTGACCAGGTTCTTAAGTAGAAAAGTTTGTAAGTAGAAGCAACTTTTCCCATAGGAGTCAGCGTAAAAGCAAATAATGCGTGCAAACCCATTAGGAAAGAAATAAAAGCTCGGAATCTGGACGGGAGAAGGAGGAAGAAGAGGAGGAGGACAGTCGCTGCCGAAGGGAGAAGGTGAGGTGAGGGGAATCAAAAAATTCCAAAACTTTAAGGCTTAAAAAAAAGAGGGACTATGAGGCGGTGAGGAGGAGCACGCACCTCCCATACACCTGGCATGAGGCTGCCTCCCATACACTGTGCCAGAGGCGGGTGAGAGAGGGGAACATCCCGTTCCTTTAACGGAAAGGCAGCTGCTGCTACTACCTGCTGCCTCTTCTTTCCCACGTTGAAGGGCTCCCCTCTCCTCTTGCTCATTTGCTTTGTAGCCGGTGCCTTTCCTTCACTCTGGTGACTCCTTGGTTTGGCTGCAGCCGAGTTCATCCATCCGGGGTGAAGCGCTCTCTTTTGACTTTCCGTGCCCAGATGCTCTGGGAGGCAACCTCAGCCAAGTGGTTTATTCCCTTTCCAAGCGCCCAGAGAAAGGAAAACGCTCTCTTCACTCTGGGCTGCCCAGAGCAAAGGGAGTGTTTCTTTTCTCTGGGTGCTCGCAGAGGTTTATTCCCTCTCCAAGCATCCAGAGAAAGGAAAATGCTTCATTCGCTCTGGACTGCCAAAGCCTCCTTAAGCGCCACCGAAAGGCTCATCTGGCAGCCCAGAAAAGCCTGAGATGGCCGGGATTAAAGGGGGAATGGCAGGAAACTGGCCGGGCCTTTGTGCCACTCTCAAATTTCCTGGGAACTTTTTCTAGGCTTGGGTTCTTAAGTAGAAAATGGTTCTTAAGAAGAGGCAAAAAAAATTTGAACACCCGGTTCTTATCTAGAAAAGTTCTTAAGTAGAGACGTTCTTAGGTAGAGGTACCACTGTAAAGGGAAAAATAGTTTAATAAATATAGTACCATGCTTCATAACAGCTGGACTGTCGAAGACATTTGAGTGGCAGCCTCAACTCTCCCAGAAATTCATCTCCAAACTTCAAGTTGCTTGCATTCCAAAGATCAACTCTGTAACAAAGTAAAAGACAGAATGAGAGACAGAAGAATAAACCCTTTCTCCTCCTCTTTAACACTTTAATTTCTATCCTCTCCAAAAAATATAACTCAAAATTCAACTAATTAGCTAACCAAGTCCAAGACAAAAGAGGATGTTTTTTAAAGCCCAAGGTGAAGGAAATATAAAAGTTAACTGTATGTTAAATGTTAACTTGTAACTCTCTTTAACTCATTTTAGGTTGACACAATAAAAAGACTTGAAGCTGGTTTCTATCAGCTGAGAAGATCGTTAAAGAAAAAAAATCTGATTTCAGCATGTGATGTACACGTAAAAATGGATTCAGGTATTCCATGTTCACAACACAAAGTTTTCGCTGTGTGTATTTGTTCCCATTTCTTCCTGTTGTTTAAATCTAGAAGTACAGGTTATGAGATCATAATTCTTGTGGCAATGAGTTCATAGCAAATTGATGTGGCACGCTAGTAAGTTTTGAAAGGAGGGTCATCCTGGTTTTCAAATTATCCAAAGTTAGCATTGCTCAACTTATAATCTTGACGCTGGTCTAAATGTTAGTTGCCTATAGCAAGCTTAGAGTGTGACAAACCTTTTGAGCTACCACCATCATTGCAGTAACAAAAATCTCACCAGTCCTATTCCTATGCAAAAAGAAAATAAAATGCTAGTGCTCTCTACCCATATTTTTCTGTACATGGTGTTTGCTTGAATTTGTTTAGTTGTTTGAAAATAAAAACACACAGAGAGATTGCTCTGATTCAAAGTAACTTTGATTTTTTTAAAAATCTTTTCAAAAGACACTGAAATACTTCGGAAATTTCTTCTCAGCCTCTTTGTCATCACTTTTCTGTTGTATTTAAAAGTTTCTGTAAATTGCTAAGGTGAAATTATACTGGCGGTAATTAAGCAACATCCCCAATAGCTCTGATTGAGGTTAAATATTACAACAGGGAATGGATTAGATGTGGTAAGTTCTAAAGGCGTGCAGGAAAAGAGAATAATTACTGGCATCAGGAGATGGAAGGTGGAACACAAGAAGCAATCTTCAGAATTGCATGACTTGAAGAAAAATACCAATACTGAATTATTTCAAATAAACTGGAACACAGCCAGAAAAAAACTCAACTTCTCCAACAGATGGTACTGTAAAAGAACCAGTTTCAAAGTGCAACAAACCACTGGTACAGAAAAGCCCAACTATCCAAGGAGTGAAAGCAGAGGTAACAAAAAGAAAGGCACTGCTACTTCCATTCATGGATGCCAAGTGTATCCGTGGTTATTGAAACGGATGTCCATGTGCCACCTCTATGTTGGTTGAGGCAGGCAGGATTCCCTTGAGTACCATTTGTTGAGTGTCAAGGGAAAGGGAGGGTCTTGCCTTCTCTTTCTGCTCAAGATCCCCATGGACAATTGGTGGGCCACTGTGTGACACAGAATGCTGGACTCGATGGTCTTTGGCCCGATTCATCATGGCTCTTCTTATGTTCTTTTGTTCATTCACTGTTGTGTTTACCAATAATGCAGAAGGTCCCCAACCTTTGCGGCTTGGTGGACCTGCTGCGAAAGGAGAGAGGGGAAATGGGCCATGTGAGTAGCAGGCTGGTTCGTGCATACATCCCTTGCATGAGTGGTGGACCACTGTGCATAAATGCAGCTCAGCTTGTGCAAGGGGTAGGGCCGATGTGCATATGTGCAAGTGTTTGCCACCCTGCTGCTTGTGCAAGTTGAGCTGTACATTCCAGCGACCAGTTAGGTCCCACAGAGTTGGCCTTCTCCGGGTCCCGTCAACTAAACAATGTCGTCTGGCGGGACCCAGGGGAAAAGCCTTCTCTGTGGTGGCCCCGACCCTCTGGAACCAGCTCCCCCCAGAGATTAGGATTGCTCTCACCCTCCTTGCCTTTCGTAAACTCCTTAAAACCCACCTCTGCCGTCAGGCATGGGGGAATTGAGTCACCTCCCCCAGGCCTATATAATTTATGTATGGTATGTTTGTGTATATGTATTGTTTTTAAATAAGGGGTCTTTAGATATTTTTAAATATTAGATTTGTTACTGTATATTGTTCTTTGTTATTGCTGTGAGCCACTCCGAATCTACAGAGAGGGGTGGCATACAAATCTAATAAATTGAATTGAATTGAATTGAATTTTGGCCAGCCACGAATACAACCCAATTCTGAATAGGCCACAGCTCACGGATTGGGGACTCCTGGTATAAAGGATTTTACCTGATTTCCATCTTGTCAACTTCATCAGCATCTTCAATTTCAAAGTGAGATTTCTTGCTATAGCTGCTTGGCCTAGTAATCTAGTGCAGATAATTTTTTTTTTAAAAAAGGATCTTATTATTAAGAAAAACACTTTGAACACTTTATATAAGGAACATCAATGCAATTGCACATTACATAAGCGTACATAAGAGGCTGCATCACATATTGTAAGTTATCTATAACTGTTTTAATAAACATATGCAAGCCATTGAAACAGTCTGTATTTGTATACCACTGACTCATTTAAAATACTAAAAGGATCATTCCTATACGCTGATTTGGCAAGTGAGTTTATTTTACTGTACTTATGTTTACCATTATTCACTTTTTAAAAAGTACACTATTTTTCAGATGTTTAAAATATTGCAGAAAAAAATCAATTTCATTTAATGAAGAAAAGCAAAGAGCATGTTTAGAAAACAAAACAAAAACAAATGTTAGTTATTGCAGAGTATTATGCAACATCCAGCAGATTAATTGCAATTTTCTCAGGTTTTTATATAACCATAATTCTAACATTATATGCTACTCAATTTGTGTGCAAGGCATATTGATCACTCACACAATCATTCTGAGGCAAGAATGACCAGAATTTACTTCTGATAAAGTAAACCAGAACATGACAGTGTAAGATTTCTGTTCCTGCCTGGTCGATCCATCCCATTTCTCTCTTGTTTCTAATAGGTAGTAAACACTGCAGGCAGGTCTCATCAGGATGATTTACAGAGGCTATCTTAACTGGAATATTCCTTCCCCCTCCAACCAATGACTTGTTCAAAACTTTCTGTATATTTATGGCTATTATTTGAAGACAGAAATTGGTATGCTAAGAGTATAGATGCCACCCCTCAACACATGTATCTATTTTGCAGAATTCATTCATTCACCTTGACAATCCCCAAGGCATGACGGGTATAGCTCCATGCACATCTACTTGTATTACAAATCCTGCTCTTGTACGTTCAATCCTATATTCCAAATCCATTTTTTTTGTTAAATCAAGAATGACATAATTGCAAGTGGCCTGAGGTCAGAATTCTAAAGAACAATGGCAAGAGACATGAGCAAGAATCAAGGAAGCGTGCAAACAAAACACCTAAGACATTTGAATGTAAAACAATTATTTCTCTTACATCCTGAATAACATAATGACTGAGAATTCATTATAAGCAATTTCTCGTGCCTTTCCTCCCGAAAGATTTATGATTCATAGCTACACAAAATCTGGACCTATGGGAGTATGATTCAGATAGCCTAGGGAACATAAATCAAATCAATTGATATTTTTTGCTAAAACAATGTGGTCCTTTCATCTGATGTGACAAACAATTCCTGGACTGATCAATTACTAATACAGTGATGCCTCGTCTTACAAACGCCTCGTCAAAGAAACTTTTCGAGATACAAACCCGGGGTTTAAGATTTTTTTGCCTCTTCTTAAAAACTATTTTCACCTTACAAACCCACCGCCGCTGCTGGGATGCCCCGCCTCCGGACTTCCGTTGACAGCGAACCACCTGTTTTTGCGCTGCTGGGAATCCCCTGAGGCTCCCCTCCATGGGAAACCCCACCTCTGGACTTCCATGTTTTTGTAATGATGCAGGGAATCCCAGCAGCGCAAAAATGGACACTTTGCTGGCAACGGAAGTCCAGAGGTGGGGGTTTCCCAGCGAGGGGAGCCTCAGTGTAATTGCAGCATCGCAAAAACACAGAGGTCCGGAGGTGGGGTTTCAAGGACTTCAGTGTTTTTGCGATGCTGCGATTTCACTGATGCTCACTTCGCTGGGAAACCCCACCTCCGGACTTCCGTTGCCAGCGAAGCTCTGCTGGGATTCCCCTGTAGCATTGCAAAAACACAGAAGTCTGGAGGTGGGGTTTCCCATGGAGGGGAGCCTCAGGGTAATCCCAGCAGTGCAAAAACGGGCGCTTTGGCTGGCAAAAGGGGTGAATTTTGGGCTTGCACGCATTAATTGCTTTTCCATTGATTCCTATGGGAAACATTGTTTCGTCTTACAAACTGTTCACCTTAAGAACCTCGTCCCATAACCAATTAAGTTTTTAAGACAAGGTATCACTGTACTGTGCTTAAAGATTTTTCTTGGTTAGAAAAAACAACAGGTAATCAATACCCAAATTAGAAGAAGAGGAAATCAACCAAAATTAGTGATTAGAAAGAAATTCAGAAACAAAGTCTTCTAGTGAAGTCATTCCTCCAAATTTTAGTTTAATTTTTAAGGATAAACCAAGCTTTCTTGATTTCTCCCTCTTTCTCTCATCTAGTTCTCTACAATTTTATAAGTTACAAAGGGAAGGAAGGAAAACAGTGTAAATATAGAACATTGTTTTCTACAGTTAAGACTAAATTTTATTCTCCTTGACCTAGTGGCTAGGAGCTTTATAATAAATAAATATACCCAGGATTCATACTGGCAATGCAAACTTCAAACACATTTTTGTGCAGAAAGCAAAAAGAACTATATATAAACAGGTATTGTGGGAGCAGGGGTCTTCAACCATAGCAGCTTTAACACAGGTGGACTTCAACTCACAGAATTTCTCAGCCAGCGAAGTTGAAGTCCACACATCTTAAAGATGCCAAGGGTGGAGACCTCTGTTGTAGAGGACTGCTGCTTCACCTGCAAACATCTTCTATTATTTCTAACATGATATGGGAACGTGGAACTTGCAAGAAATAGTATAGGAATGTTCTGGGATTGGATATTTGTCAATTTCCTAGTAAAAACTTCTCTCTTTTTTTTACACTTTCTAGAAAGGTTTGAAAAAATCCAGATCCTTTGGAATCAAAATAACTGGCTTCATCTACTACTAATTTATTATTATACTCACTATTTATTTTATTCATTTATTATTTAGATTTGTATGCCGCCCCTCTCCGCAGACTCGGGGCGGCTCACAACAGAATAAAGACAATTTATAACAAATCCAAATATAATTTAAGATATTTAAAAAACCCGATTTGATTTAAAAAAAACCATTTACTAAACAAACAGACATACAAACATACCATGCATAAATTGTATAAGCCCGGGGGAGATGTCTCAGTTCCCCCATGCCTGATGACAAAAGTGGGTTTTAAGGAGCTTACGAAAGGTAAGGAGAGTAGGGGCAGTTCTAATCTCTGGGGGGAGTTGGTTCCAGAGAGTCGGGGCCGCCACAGAGAAGGCTCTTCCCCTGGGGCCCGCCAACCGACATTGTTTAGTTGACGGGACCCGGAGAAGGCCCACTCTGTGGGACCTAATCGGTGGCTGGGATTCGTGCGGCAGAAGGCGGTCTCGGAGATATTCTGGTCCAGTGCCATGAAGGGCTTTAAAGGTCATAACCAACACTTTGAATTGTGACCGGAAACTGATCGGCAACCAATGCAGGCTGCGGAGTGTTGGTGAAACATGGGCATACCTAGGGAAGCCCATGTCTGCTCTCGCAGCTGCATTCTGCACGATCTGAAGTTTCTGAACACATTTCAAAGGTAGCCCCATGTAGAGAGCATTACAGTAGTCGAACCTCGAGGTGATGAGGGCATGAGTGACTGTGAGCAGTGAGTCCCGGTCCAAATAGGGCCGCAACTGGTGCACCAGGCGAACCTGGACAAACGCCCCCCTCGCCACAGCTGAAAGATGGTTTTGTAATGTGAACTGTGGATCGAGGAGGACGCCCAAGTTGCGAACTAGTCACTTAATAGGGTAATATCTTATATTTCTATGTCCAAGGGGAAACCACTATCGGTCTGCCAATGCCTCAGACAAATTGTAGAGTTGAAGGCAGGAAAAATCAACTGCCCTAAGCAACAACTGAAAGGCTTAGATAGAAGATGAAAGGAAGGGAAGAATTTAGTCTGGCATCCTTCACAGCAAAATAGCCCGAAGGCTCAATTTCACAGGCTGTCTTTAAAAGGCCTGGCTTTATTGTTTTGGAAAAATGAGGACAGGACTGAAGTCAGATGATGGGGCTTATGCTGATGCTTAATTAGCCCCCTGAGAAATCTGGCTCAGTCTTGCAGGAAGTCAAGGGCCAAAGGAGCTCCAGTTTGAGACTCATCCCTCCCTCTGCAATTCATCTCCTGCATGGCAGATGGCAGTTTAAGAAGAAGGAGGGGGGGGGGAAGAACTCGCATTATAATGACCATAGCTTAGGTTAATCTGTAATTATGAGTCAGTTTGAACTCATCTTTTTGTGGGCATTGTAATAACCTTTGGAAATGACTGCAGGAAGGCTAGAAACACTTTATTTATTCAGTACAGTTACTGGCTGGCTAGTATAATACATAAATATAATAATATCCTGCAAGAGAACATATGGAAAGCATATAGTTTGTGAAACAAAATGGAGTAAACATATCCCCAAGACACCTTGTCTCACAGCCTTAAAATCTCAGGAAGGAGAAGCAAGTCCACCTCTGTACAGATTATATAAATAGTAATTTCCCCCTGAAAACTGGTGTTGAATAAATTTTGCCAGACATATCTGACCTTTCCCATCTGAGTCCAGATATTTTTTTCTTATTTATCCTTGCTGTAAGTGCAGAGAGTCTTTGACTTAAAACATTCTTTCGGCAACGGTTCAAAGTTATCTCAGTGATAAATGGTCTTGCCATCCATGCCCAAAATTACAACTGTTGCAATGCCCTCATGGTCATGTGATCAAATTTGGGAGCTAGGCAGCCCACACATACAGTACTCATAACTACAGGGATGTTGCAACTACCATCACCCACCTATCTCTCTCCCCCCCCAATGTCATTTTGACCCTGAATTCCATGCCCCAGTTCGCCTTCATTGCCTTCAAATTTCTAGGTTCAAATTTCTAGGTTCTCACCTACAAAAAGATATTGACAAAATTGAACAGGTCCAAAGACGGGCCACAAGAATGGTGGAAGGTCTTAAGCATAAAACGTATCAGGAAAGACTTAATGAACTCAATCTGTATAGTCTGGAGGACAGAAGGAAAAGGGGGGACATGATCGAAACATTTAAATATGTTAAAGGGTTAAATAACGTCCAGGAGGGAAGTGCTTTTAATAGGAAAGTGAACACAAGAACAAGGGGACACAATCTGAAGTTAGTTGGGGGAAAGATCAAAAGCAACGTGAGAAAATATTATTTTACTGAAAGAGTAGCAGATCCTTGGAACAAACTTCCAGCAGATGTGGTTGCTAAATCCACAGTAACTGAATTTAAACATGCCTGGGATAAACATATATCCATTGTAAGATAAAATACAGGAAATAGTATAAGGGCAGACTAGATGGACCATGAGGTCTTTTTCTGCCGTCAGTCTTCTATGTTTCTAGGTTTCCAGGTTCCATCATATCTCAAAACCTAAACTGGTCACCCAACATCAAAAACATCATCAAAAAAGCACAACAAAGAATGTTCTTTCTGTGCCAACTCAGGAAGCTCAAACTGCCCAAGGAGTAGCTTATACAGTTCTAAAGAAGAATCATTGAGTCTGTCATCTGCACCTCTATAACTCTCTGGTTTGGTTCTACAACCCAACAAGACCGACATAGACTTCAGAGGATAATCAAAACTACAGAAAAAAACAATTGCTGTCAACCTGCCTTCCATTGAGGACATAAACTGTTTCAACTCTTACCAGCAAAACGTTGCTATAAAGCACTGTACACCAAGACAACTAGGCACAAAAACAGTTTTTTCCCAAACACCATCACTCCGCTAAACAAATAATTCCCTCAACACTGTCAAACTATTTACTAAGTATGCACTAATATTACTACTAGTTTTTTTTTCTCATCATTCCTATTCAACCATCTCCTCCCACTTATGACTGTAACTTGTTGCTTGTATCCTTAACATTTTTATTAATATTGATTCTTTATTGCTTATTTGACCCCTATTGACAATCATTAAGTGTTGTACCTCATGATTCTTGACAAATCTTTTCTTTTATGTACACTGAGAGCATATGCACCAAGGACAAATTCCTTGTGTGAGCAATCACACTTGGCCAATAAATTATTCTATTCCATTCTATTCTATTCCATTCCATTCCACTCTTGTGCTAATGTGTCTGTCCTGACTGCTACCTAGGGCTGGTTTTGTGCTGTGAAAAACAGGGGGGAAAGGCTGCTTTCAGCTTGTGTCCCCTCCCCACTTTTGCAACACAAAGCCAGCCAAATAAAATTCCAGAGTGTGGTGAAAGAAAGGGAGTTTTAGCACACACAGTCCTCAAGGTTATCTTATGGTTTGTTTCTTTTCTTTTTGCCACTGCATGGCGAACCTTTTTTGCCTCAGGTGCCAAAATAATGCATGTGAGCGCTAACGCACACATGACTGTGCCCATACCCATATTCAATGCTCCCTATGTTTCCCCCACTCCCCAATTTCCTGACTTCCGGTTGGCCTGGGAGGCTCATTTTTCGCCCTTCAGAGGCTTTATTGGAGCCTGGGGAGGGCAAAAACGCTGTTGGGCTCTCACATGCACGCTGGAGCTGAGCTAGGGCAACGGCTCATGTGCCAGAAGATATCGCTCCCTGTGCCACCTGTGGCCTGCGTGCCATAGGTTCACCATCACTGAGCTAGCCTCATATGGCCCAGGAGCCAGACCTGGCATGTCGTAGCAGCAGCAGGAGCAAGAAGAAGAAATATGAACTGCGATGGCAGCGCACAGGGCAGCAGGGTAGTGAAGGCAGCTGGGCCCGGGGAAGTTGGGGCCTGACAAGCAGCTCCAGAGCCACACACTGTTTACTGTCCTGCAAGGCAAGGTGCAAGGTGATCAGAAGGGCAAAGATGGGGGTGGGATAGCGGACAGGATCCCTCTTCACCCCTTATCTTGTTGAGGCTCAGGGTCAGGAAGAACCAGGAAGAACCAAGTGTGGAATGGTTTTGGATTTGGATGGGTCCTTGGTTAATCAACTCCCCCCAGAGATTCGCACTGCCCCCTCCCTTCTTGCCTTCCGAAAGAGCTTAAAAACTCATCTTTATATATTTATATATTTATATATTTATATATTTATATATTTATATATTTATATATTTATATATTTATATATTTATATATTTATATATTTATATATTTATATATTTATATATTTATATATTTATATATTTATATATTTATATATTTATATATTTATATACTGTATTTATTTATTTATATATTTATATATTTATACATTTATATATTTATTTATTCAATTTTTATGCCGCCCTTCTCCTTAGACTCAGGGTGGCTTACAACATGTTAGCAATAGCACTTTTTTAACAGAGCCAGCCTATTGCCCCCACAATCTGGGTCCTCATTTTACCCACCTCGCAAGGATGGAAGGCTGAGTCAACCTTGAGCTGGTGATGAGATTTGAACCGCTGACCTGCAGATCTACAGTCAGCTTCAGTGGCCTGCAGTACAGCACTCTACCTGCTGCGCCACCCTGGCTCATTTTGCTGCAGGGCTTGGAACTTTTAGATCTTCCCCTAACCGCTGAATTCCTTAAGTATGACTGCTGAATGTTTGGTTGATAAGTTAATTGTTTGGTTAATTTTTTCTTTTAATTGTTTTTAAATTGTAGTATTAATTGGATTACATTATTGTTCTGTTTTTATATATGATGTGAGCCGCCCCGAGTCCTCGGAGAGGGGCGGCATACAAATCCAATTAAATAAATAAATAAATAAATAAATAAAAATGGGCATGTCCTTGGTTAATCCCAGTGAACAGTCAGGTCCTACAGAGTTGGCCTTCTTCAGGTCCCGTCAACTAGACCATGTCATTTGATGGGGCCAAGGAGAAGAGCCTTATATGTGGGGGCTCCGGCCCTCTGGAATCAGCTCCCCCCCGGAGATTTGTACTGCCCCCACCCTCCTTGCCTTCCGCAAGACTCATTTATGCCGCCAGATTCTTGCCCCCTGGCCAATGAATGTGTTGAGAGAAAGTTGATCGAATGGGAATGACTGTTTTTTATGGTTTTGGGATTTTTTAGATTTTATATTTAATTAATTGGATTTTAAATGTTATATATTATTTTATTATATGTTGTAAGCTGCCTTGAATCCTCGGAGAGGGGCGACATAAAAGTAGAAGAAAGAAAGAAAGAAAGAAAGAAAGAAAGAAAGAAAGAAAGAAAGAAAGAAAGAAAGATAAAATTCATTTGATGACAGCATGGAGCCTGCCAGAATTGCAGTTATGTGATGTTTCTCTTTATGACCATATTCTGGCCTTAATTGAGAATTACCGGTACTTCAAGGACGTAAAAGGATAATAGAAAATAGTATCTAGAGAGAGTAAAAAGTAATCAAATGTAACAGGTATGTGCGAATACTGTACTGTATACTGTATTTACCAACAGATTTTAATGCTTGTGAATACTTGAAACATTTATACACTCCTAATAATTCTTAACGATTTCCTATCTGCTAAATCAATACTACCACTCAGCTAAAGCCATGACAGACAGTCTCTACGAGAAAATTAAGAACTGTAGACTGCATTTATCCATTTTGTTTGCATGTGGTTTTTTTCTCATGCATGTTATTTATTTTAGAAATAAATTGAAAAATGATTTGTTTTCTGAATATCTCCACTTTTGACTATATTAGTACATGAAAGTTGGTTTTGATACCCAGAATGTCACCTTCCTTCAGCCTCAAATATGCTTCAAGATGCTTTTCAAACACCCCAGAAGCAGCTGCATATGTAAAGCATAGGAGGGGACCAATTTATCTCTACTGAAATTATCTATAAATCTTTCACCTAACCCCACAAAGACAACAAAAAAGTTGAGGTTTTTTATAAATTTCTATCGAGGCCGTGATACATAATGAGAGTACTCCACCCTGCAATAACCACAATATAATCCCCTCCCTTTAAAAATTCAGAAACATCTTCCAAAGTCAGGTAGCATTATCACTATATATTTTTAAAACGTATTAGCAAATTGATTAAACTGCATTTTAAAACTGAGTCAGACAAAGAAAATTCAATTCTAGGTACAAACCCAAATAAACAGCCATCTATGAGATACATGCAGATTCAGGCTAGTGCATGGTAAACAATGGAATTAAAACACCAAATCTAGAAACTTTAGTTATGTATTTAACTTAAATGTATCTTGGAATAAGAGTACAGTGACTCAGTGAGCATTACCATGTATGTTGCAATATTTTGTAAAATCTCTCCACCACTTCTTATAGAATTAATTTTACTTTTGAATCTATTCAGGGATAGAGATACCATAAATTCAATATAATTCGCACTTTAAAATTGGTGATACCTTCTACATTTTGTTAAAATTTTATCACTTTGAATCTTTGAAGTGGAAATATAGCCACTGATATACCTGCAGATTGAGAGTCCCAGAGGAACATAAGAGGGCCTTAATAGATTTGATGCATATGTATCCTTCAATGTTCATGATTCATACATAGAAACATAGAAGACTGACGGCAGAAAAAGACCTCATGGTCCATCTAGTCTGCCCTTATACTATTTCCTGTATTTTATCTTAGGATGGATATATGTTTATCCCAGGCATGTTTAAATTCAGTTACTGTGGATTTACCAACCACGTCTGCTGGAAGTTTGTTCCAAGAATCTACTACTCTTTCAGTAAAATAATATTTTCTCACGTTGCTTTTGATCTTTCCCCCAACTAACTTCAGATTGTGTCCCCTTGTTCTTGTGTTCACTTTCCTATTAAAAACACTTCCCTCCTGAACCTTATTTAACCCTTTAACATATTTAAATGTTTCGATCATGTCCCTCCTTTTCCTTCTGTCCTCCAGACTATACAGATTGAGTTCATTAAGTCTTTCCTGATACGTTTTATGCTTAAGACCTTCCACCATTCTTGTAGCCCGTCTTTGGACCCGTTCAATTTTGTCAATATCTTTTTGTATTCCAAATGTGGTCTCACCAGCGCTCTATATAAGGGGATCACAATCTCCCTCTTCCTGCTTGTTATACTTCTAGCTATGCAGCCAAGCATCCTACTTGCTTTTCCTACTGCCCGACCACACTGCTCACCCATTTTGAGACTGTCAGAAATCACTACCCCTAAATCCTTCTCTTCTGAAGTTTTTGCTAACACAGAACTGCCAATGCAATACTCAGATTGAGGATTCCTTTTCCCCAAGTGCATTATTTTACATTTGGAAACATTAAACTGCAGTTTCCATTGCTTTGACCATTTATCTAGTAAAGCTAAATCATTTATCTAGTAAAGCTAAATCATACTGTGTATATCTATATAGTAGCCTATTAAAATGCAACTCAGATGATAGCTGTGTCTTCCCCCATGATATTTTTATTTTGTTCTCCCCTATTATCCAATCATAGACATTTGTTTTTTCAGAAATCTGCATGCAAATATACCGAACAGCTTAGGTATATTCCAAAAATTATTTTGACTTCTGAACTCCTCCATATATCACAAGTTATCACACAGATTCATAGTGCATTGTGCAGGATGAAAACAAAACATCCTGGTATTTTCCAAGTACATTTCAAGCATTTTCATATCCTGGCCTTTTACCATTCTGTACTATATTTGTACTTTCTGCCAGTACTTTGTTGACTTGTTCTACAAAATCTTCCTTTTTAATTGCTGTCCAGCATTTTCAGGAAGTATTCCTGCACAACTGCTTCCTATTTTTCTCATGTGTAGATTTCAAGACAAGTATTAACTTCTGAGCAGGACAGGAATTGAGTATTCAACCATACTATCTTGCTTTTTCAAGAAGTGTAGATAACACTTTCCTAATAGACATCTTTAAAAAAAACCTAATTCTAGCTTCACCAGAACATCTTTGCTCTCCTCTCGTCTTTTCTTAGTCATTTGATGTTCCATAAGAAACTAAAAATCTTGGTTGTATTTATAGATTAATTTTACAAGGGAAGGAAGAGCCCAATGTCACTATGGTGAAAAATTTAATATGATTTTTAGGAAATATGTATTGCTCTTCCAGAAACTGGATAAAGTCATCTAAAATCTGGAGCATTTACTGCATTTTTTCTCTCTAATAGTACACTCTGAAAAGCAATATCAATAACATTTATTATTTTTATTATTTTATTATTATTTATTAGATTTGTATGCCGCCCCTCTCCGAAGACTCAGGGTGGCTCACAACAGTACACAGTGCTTTACAACCCTCTCTAAGTGGTTTTACAGAGTCAGCATGTTGCTCTGAACAATCTGGCATCCTCATTTTACTGACCTCAGAAGGCTGGAAGTCAACTTTGGTGGTACAAACTGAAAAGAAACACAATATACGATAAGTGAAACAATCGGATTCCCATACTTGTTTTCTAATCTATCACCCCAAAATGATTTCTGATGACTTAGTTACCTGGGGCATATTGATAAACTACAAAGAGACCTAATGGTTTTCACAGAAGCTCATCCAACAAAAGGAGTCATTAATGAGGTGGCCCAGTGGTTAGAATCCAGTATTACAGGTTACTTCTGCTGACTATAGTTCAGCAGTTCGATTCTCACTGGCTGAACTATAGTCAGCAGAAGTAACCTGTAATACTGGTTACACTGGGCCAACTCATTAATGACTCCTTTTGTTGGAGGAGCTTCTGTGGAAACCATTAGGTCTCTTTGTAGTTTATCAATATGCCCCAGGTAACTAAGTCATCAGAAATCATTTTGGGGTGATAGATTAAAAAACAAGTATGGGAATCCGATTATTTCACTTATCGTATGTTGTGTTTCTTTTCAATTCGTACCACCAAACTTGTTATGCTCAAAATATTCTGCTGTATTCATACAGCAGGTTTCCTCTGTGATATTATCAATGCTACCTGCATCATCACCAGCTCCTTCATTTGTTTCACCTTCTTTTAGTTCTCCTCACTGATACCCAACCACAATGATCCAGAGTCTGTTTCCTTTTTCACCCAGATCTCTTATTTCTATCTTTTCTGCACCAAAAAAAATATACAGGCTTCATTTTCTTTTTCAACAGATGAAGGAAATGTGACCATCTTATGAAGGGCTTTTGCTTCTTTCCTCCTCTCTGAGAAAGCAAGTCATAGGAAACCCCACCCTGAATTGCTTGTATCAGTGACATTATTCATTGAGGTTTGTGCAGCACCCTACACAAAGACACCATAAAAGTTCCATAAGGCCAGATGCAGAAATGTTGCATCTCTTGCTGTGTAGCTCAAATGTTCTACCTCTCGCTTCTGTTATCTCCTAGCTCGTTCAAGGAACTGTCTCCACCCAAGACTGGTCTTGGTGCAACACTTCTGACAATTTCCCTCCCCCATGCTCAGATCTACTTCTATTGTGTGACCTTCCAGATTTCCAAGCTTCCTACTCCCCACCATTTTACCAGCCCCGATTTTTCAGATGTGTAAAAAGTCAAGTAGAACGGAGATCCTCACTACTCAGCAATGGTGTAGGACTAAGTTGTCCTGTATTCAACCCAGGGGCTCTGACTCCAGATAAAATCACTTCAGCCCTTGGTTTAAATATCAGTGAGCTTATTTCTTCTTAAACCATTATCCTATCCCAGTGTTTGCAATAGCAAAGCATTATTAAAATTAATTTATACTTAAAAATATATGTCCAAACTTTATTGCGCTATGATCCCACAAAAAATCCGGACAATATCTGCATAGGCAAATTTAGATTTTAGTTCAATGAGTAAAGTTCAGACAGGTTATGTTTGTGTGGTTCTAGAAGATGGAAAGGCACGTATCAGTATGCCCTTGAACTCTTTCCTAAGGTTAAAAAGCTCTAAACTAGCCCTACTCACAAGTTTTGGTCTGAAATATGACTAAGCTAACCTGTGTAATAGGTGGGATAATTTCTTTTGTTAAAGGACTCATTCTCAAGGTCACACATTGTGGGCACAAACAATTGCCAGAAAGAGTAAAGCAAGAGATGAGTAAAACCTGAATCCAAGGTGGCATTCTTTGTTTCTTTGGCATATAGCCTTTTCTCTCTCATTCTTTCATTTTCCAACATCTTCCTTTCTCTCCAAAAAGCTGCCAGTTAGAAAAAAAACCCTGACAGCCATAACAGAGAGTCAATCTTTTGTGCTATGGAAATCTTTAGAAATCAGACCAAAGCTTTAATTCCAGGTTGCCAACTTTGATTTAAATTTGGTCTCTAAGTAACTGTTTATCATTCAATGAGGAGAATCTCATGCACAAGAGGTTAGATAGAAATGCAACTACAGTGTTCCCTCGATTTTCGCGGGTTCGAACTTCGCGGAAAGTCTATACCACGGTTTTTCAAAAATATTAATTAAAAAAATACTTTGCTGGGTTTTTTCCCTATACCACGGTTTTTTCCACCCGATGACGTCATATGTCATCACCAAACTTTCGTCTGCCTTTAATAAATATTTTTTAAAATAAACTTTAATAAATAAACATGGTGAGTAATAATCTGAATGGTTGATAAGGGAATGGAAAATTGCAATTTAGGGATTTAAAGTGTTAAGGGAAGGCTTGTTATACTGTTCATAGCCAAAAATAGTGTATTTACTTCCGCATCTCTACTTCGCGGAAATTCAACTTTCGCGGGCGGTCTCGGAACGCATCCCCCGCGAAAAGCGAGGGAACACTGTACTCCAATTTTAGATTTGTGGCCACCCAAGATCTTGAAAAATCTCATTATATAACAGTATTTTAACCATGTCACTTAGAAGCAGCGATGGGCTACTAGCTGAAACGCTAAATTGCGTTCGCCGCCGCGGCTCGTAAGTGCTTGCGGGGCCAGCATGATTTTGCTTATGCACCTGTGAAGGTAACAAAATCGTGCACGGAGCCGCAGGTGCGCCCGTGTTTCGACATGCATGGAAGCAAAAAACCCTCACTGAAACATGGGTGCATCTGCGGTTCCGTGTGCGATTTTGCTACCTTTATTAGGTGCAGAAGCAAAAGCACGCTAGCCCCACAAGCACTTATGAGCTGCTGTGGCGAGCGCAATTTAGTGTTCCAGCTAGTAGCCCATCGCTGCTTAGAATTCATACTCTGTTTAAAGTTTCCCAATTATGTTTCCTATTTCTACCATACTAATTTTAAAATCTTCATGAAGAAGCGTATTCAGGATACTAATTGCACTAATTAATTACATTAAATAATTCTCCAGTGAGTAGATATTTTAGATTCCAAATTAGTAGAGCTCCATTATTTGTTTGTTGTTTGTAGCAAGCAAAGTGTAAAACTAGTTGTCTGATTCAATTTTCACAGTGAATGCATCACTTTATCCATGAAATCATTGGATAATATTAAGTAGGAAATCTGTCTACAATATGGCATTATTAGGGATTTACACTGCAGGATAATGTTTAGGTAAAGTTGCACATGGACAATGAGTTAAAAGTATAGGTGTTAAAAGTATAGGTAGTTCTCAATTTATGACTGTAATGGAGCCTGCCCATTAGTCATAAACTGTGAGAGTCATAAAATGGGTAGTGATGGGAGAACCCAACAGTGTTCGGGTTCGGCAAGTTCGGCCGAATTTTACGCAAAATTCGGCCGAACCCGAACTGAACCCGAACTCGAACGGGGAATCCCTCCCATGAAGAGATTCCGGGGCAGAGCTTTGACGTCACCGGCAGGTTGCGAAGGACGCCAAGGTGATCACTTCCTGGATTCCATGGAATCCAGGAAGTGATCACCTTGGCGTCCTTAGCAACCTGCCGGTGACGTCAAAGCTCTGAATGCCGAACATGACCCCGAACTTTGGAAAAATTTCGGGTTCGTGTTCGGCATACCGAACACCACAAAATTCGGTATGGACCCAAATTGTGTGGGTTCAGTTCGCCCATCACTAAAAATGGGTTATCATGTGACCAACTCAATTTTACAACTTTTTTGTAGCAGTGAATCAGCATTGTTGTTACCTGAATCTGCAATCATTAAGCAAACCCACTGACCACTATTTTTGTTGGAAACCAGAAGTACAGTAAATACCTGTTCTTAGCAAAAAAAAAAAGTTGCAGGTTATAATTATGTGACTGTGGGGCACTGCAAAGAGCTGTAAATGCAGGCTGGTTGGTGAGTGCCCATGAGACTAGGACGGGGAGTCCATCAGAACTGGGTTGTAAGTACCCAAGCGGAGGCAGCCCATCAGCACTTTGAAGTACAGTGGTACCTCTACTTACGAACTTAATTCGTTCCATGACCAGGTTCTTAAGTAGAAAAGTTTGTAAGAAGCAGCAATTTTTCCCATAGGAATTAATGTAAAAGCAAATAATGTGTGTGGCTGGGAAAACCACAGGGAGGGTAAAGACCCTGTTTCCTCCCAGGAGATTCCTAGAGAGGCCTCAGAGCCTTCTCCCCACATTTTGCGGCCTTGTTTCCTCCTAAGAGATTCCTAGAGAGGCCCCACGGAGGCTTCTTCCTGCCATTTCCGGTTACAGTTTTGGAGGCTCGGGTTTGTAAGTGGAAAGTGGTTCTTGAGAAGAGGCAAAAAAATCTTGAACACCTGGTTCTTATCTAGAAAACTTCGTAAGTAGAGGCGTTCTTAGGTAGAGGTACCACTGTACTGTAATTACAAGGCACAGACTATCTTTATTTATTTCCATGAGCTAAAATTCTGCAATCCTACTGTAACTGTCATGTCAAACTGGAATTAACCATGTGCACAATGTCCATGCATCTTATTATTTCCTAAATATAGCTAATACTGGATAGGAACACCTGAGCCCTTTAGAGGATCTGAGGATCTGTTGCAATTATTGGCATCCTATTCAATACTGCAGTAAAGTGCAAAAAGCAGTGGACACACAAGCATTGAAGATGACAAAGTACTGATACATGGCTTTATGTCACACCGATCAAACTCTTTGCTTTACTACTGCATAGAATATAGCACCAACTGGTGGTGCCATACAGAAAAAAGAAAAACACTAAGAGCATTTTCTCCCTTTTTTCCCTCTGGGCAGGAGCTGTACCAAGGTAGAGGAGAAATAGTGTTTGCCTCAAAACTGCTAGCTAGTGGCACTGACATTTTGGAGAATGATGGTGTTGTGGTTAGCTCTGGCCCTGCTCCTGCACCAAGGACTGTGGATGTGGGGGAGACATCCACATGCTGCAGGCCTGTTTTGCCCCCGGTGGAATCTGCTGATGAAGGCCCCTCTGACCAAGAAGACATGAGTGACAGGGAGGAGGAGAGTGGGGCAGACAGCTCAGAAGGAGATCTAGCTCCTCCTTGGATTCAGAACAAGAGTTATTGATACAGCCACGCATGCGGAGAGCGATGCATAGGCAGCAACAACTGAGAGATTATTATCAAAGAAAATGAGGCCACCTGTGGTTGGGTGGGGCTGTGGTAATTAGTGAGGCTGCTATAAATAGCAGCCTGTGGGTTTGGCCATTGTGGAGGATTATCTGATCGTTGTGTTTCGTGACTGCTTTACTGACTTTGACCTTTTGTGTGCTGATTTTTCCCCACTTTGAAACTAAACCAGAGCAAAGTGTGTTTCACTTTGTGAAAGAAGAAGGACTGTGAATTGCCTCACAGCTGCAAGCTAAGTATCACAGAACTGATAAGGGACTTGTACAAATTACCAGTTTGTTTGGAGACGAGTGCTCTTGGCTATACCAAAAGAGGGCTTGGTTTAAGTGAATTTTCATTATAAAGAACATTGTTTTAAATTTTCAAACGTGTGTGTGTCTAAAATTTGTACCTGTGAATTTTTAGGAGGATTCTACCAGAGAGCCCGACAGAACAGATGGTCTGAAGGTAGACAATGCTGATGTGGTTGGATCACATCAGCATTTTATTCAGCGATTTTACTTAGCTACAGCACGCTAGTCACTGTGAGGATGTCCTTGAGGATCTAGTGAGTTATTTTATTATGCAAAAATATTGAGATGAAAGAATCTAGAGTGACCAGGATTCAAGAACTGAAATAAACTTCTGTTCAATGTTTGCATTTCTCCTTCTAGCGATTGCTATCGAGACAAAAGAAAATAGGGGAGGGGGGGGCACTTCTGAAGGATGCTAGGTTTCACCTCCCTTCGTTTTTTGAAAAGTCCTGTTATACAATGTCTTTGGCATTCTCGGCGGAAAGGAAGTTCTTTCTATCGAAGCAAAGAGACCCTTTGTGTGATAGCATGTTGGCAATCAACCAATGAACTCCAGTTTTGAATCGGTTGCCACTACTATTTTTAAAGCTTTTTATATTTCCTCTTAGACAACCATCCCATTATTGATTTTTTTTAAAGAGAGCAGAGGAATCGTAAAACTCCAGAATCAAAAAGAGTCACTTATCAGCACCGATTCAAAATTGGATGACTGGTTCAGAAGCCCCAAACGAGGAGTTCAGAAATTCTCTGGAGAAGAACAATATTGCATTCAGCTGGAAAGTACATTTCTGCTCCACCAAAGAGCTGGCTGGCTCCACGATACTTCAGGCTCTATCTTGAGGACTCTCTAAAATCCAGCAGCTGGCACAGCATGGACCTATGGCAGTCATCATCTACAGCGAACATTCCCCAACCCCCACCGCCCCGGGTCCAAAATACTAACCTCAAAATAAAATACTTCATCAAACTGTGGATTGTTTGTCTTCTTTTTAGCTTTAGTCTTTTTGACTTCAGATCTGCAAGGAAAAAAAAGGGCAAGGCAGAAATGTTACCCAAAATAGCATAACATGAAAGGGTCAGGCCTAATATTAGAATTATTATTTCAAAAGTATGTTTAACAGTAGGGGTTTTTTTTGGGTTATTTCATCTCCCTAAGCGTCTTGCAGGATGAGACAGGAAGCAGACTTTTAGCTTGTCCATATCTCTTACTGCATTAAAAAAAACTCCAATTAATTGATGATATACATATATACATTCTGCTTTTCCTTAGAGATTCAAAGAAACTCTATGAATTTCTGTTGCTGAGAGTGGACTTGAACTTGCATCTCTCTGGTTCTAGTCCAATACTTTCTAAGTTCTCATCAACAAAAAGCAAGCATTTTAATTATCTTGTCTTGAGTTTATTTCTCATTTTCTTAAAACTTTATCAAGTGATTTATAAAGAAAATAACTCATTCCATGCTCTTAAAAAGTGCTATAGGTCTTAACCAGCCCTTTGAACTATGCTCAATTCAGTGGACTTCTTAAAATGGAATCACATGATCTGGACCAACAGCAACACTTTGATCAGTAGATTGTTACCACAACAACCTCTGGAACAACTCCCCCCAGAGATTAGAATTGCCCCCACCCTCCTTGCCTTTCGTAAGCTACTTAAAACCCACCTCTGCCATCAGGCATGGGGGAATTGAGATCCTCTTTCCCTCTAGGCCTTTACAATTCTATGCATGGTATGTATGTATGTATATCTGGTTTTTATATTAATGGGTTTTTAATCATTTTTAGTATTAGATTACTATTGTACACTGTTTTATTATTGCTGTTAGCCGCTCCGAGTCTCCGGAGAGGGGCGGCATACAAATCCAATCAATCAATCAATCAATCAATCAATCAATCAAATTGGATTCTCCATAAAGCAAAGTGAGAATTTAATATTATGTCACAAATTCTTAAAGACCATTTCAATTTTTATTTATTTCACAGGATACTTCATTCTTCTTTAACCACATTGGAAAAAAATGAATAAGCAATAAATGTTACTAACCTGTATGGTCCTGCTAATGTAACTGTTGCGTAAGGATCACACTGGCCGTTCACAATCGGGAGCCCTTGGCATTCTAGAACTCTAAACAAAAAGATAACTGTCAGGTAGAATATCACAACAGGAAAGGCAGCAAAAGGTGCTCTTCCAAATTTTTGTTTCACTTCAAAAATGCAGAATATCACAAATTGCCTTATGGATTGACCTTTTGCTATTGAGATGTCTGCAGGTTAAAAGTATCTCAAAATGGCAGCTTCGATAGTATTGATTGAAACTCTTGTTATGTTTTGTGTATTCTCCATGTTGACATATACAGTGGTACCTCTACCTAAGAACGCCTCTACTTATGAACCTTTTTAGATAAGAACCAGGTGTTCAAGATTTTTTTGCCTCTTCTCAAGAACCATTTTCCACTTACAAACCTGAGCCTCCAAAACTGTAACTGGAAAAGGCAGGGAGAAGCCTCTGTGGGGCCTCTCTAGGAATCTCCTGGGAGGAAAAACCGCCGGAAATGTGGGGAGAAGCCACTGTGAGGCCTCTCTAGGAATATCCTGGGAGGAGACAGGGCCGGAAAAGGCAGGGGGAAGCCTCCATCGGGCCTCTCTAGGAATCTCCTGGGAGGAAACAGGGCCTCTACCCTCCCTGTGGTTTCCCCAATCGCACACATTATTTGCTTTTACATTGATTCCTACAAGAAAAATTGCTTCTTCTTACACACCTTTCTACTTAAGAACCTTGTCACGGAACAAATTAAGTTTGTAAGTAGAGGTACCACTGTATTTTTTTTTAAAGTTGGTTGCAGGAATTGGATGTCTAGTTAGTAAAAAGGCCTGGGGGTGATATGATAATAGTGTTTGGCTGGCTGTCAAAAAGAAGAATCTTTACAGAGAGATTGGATAGCCAGTTTGTCTGGAATGTAAGGGTCTCCGGCTAGAGGCCCTCCAAGGTTCCTTCCAACACTGTTATTCTGTAGCTCTGTAAGCATTGCTGTGACTTCCATCTTGTCTTTTTTTAACTGTACCTTACAGATGTTTTATTAAAACTGTTTTTGGGTGGGGTTATCTAGTTGGATCACAAATGTAATAGACGTAGAATAATAATCAGATAAAATAAACTTTTATAACCATACTTTTTTTTAAAAGGGGGGGCTTAAGATGTTCTTCAAGATATATTGCAGAACAAAAGACATTAGAAGCTTTCTGCACTGTAGTCTTCGGTCAAATGTCAGAAGAACAGAGAACCAAATTCAACATGCATCTGGATGGAAAGCCAAAAGAGAATCACTCTGCACAGTCATACAATTATTCATTCATGTGGAAATCTATAAATGGTCATGTAATTAATGTCAACTCTATGGCCCTTAAAAGGGGACAACAATCTATTGGCTTTGAGTTCAAGAAAGCCAAGTTATGAGCTCATTCTTCCCTAACAATGATGAGGCCCTGGTATTTAATTAAGAAAAGGTTTGGGGGGGGGTTTCTCTTTCTTGTTTTCATTTTTACTAACCTCTGAAATGTAACTGACATGAAAATCTGATTAATTTCATTTCAACAATTTTTTTCCTCTCGGTAGAGGAACTTTAAAGCTGCAAATGGGTTCTTATATTCCACCAAAAGTTTAAAAGACAATACATCCAGACAACTGGATGAATTTCTTTCTTAAATGTTTTACTTGTTCTGGTGCACTTCCTGACTCACTGCATTCCAGGCTCACTCTCTCTGAATAGAGTGGCATTTAAGAATAACTATTAGGAGGAAGTAAGAGAGAGAGGAACAGGAAAGAGAGTGTGGGTATCATTCTGTCCTTATTCACGATATGGAATTTGCTTGGTGTTGTGGTTAGCTCTGGCCCAGCTCCTGCCCCAAGGACTGTGGATGTGGGGGAGACATCCACATGCTGCAGGCCTGTTTTGCCCCCGGTGGAATCTGCTGATGAAGGCTCCTCTGACCAAGAAGACATGAGTGACAGGGAGGAGGAGAGTGTGGCAGACAGCTCAGAAGGAGATCAATTATCTAGCTCCTCCTTGGATTCAGAACAAGAGTTAATGATACAGCCACGCATGCGGAGAGCGATGCATAGGCAGCAACAACTGAGAGATTATTATCAAAGAAAATGAGGCCACCTGTGGTTGGGTGGGGCTGTGGTAATTAGTGAGGCTGCTATAAATAGCAGCCTGTGGGTTTGGCCATTGTGGAGGATTATCTGATCGTTGTGTTTCGTGACTGCTTTACTGACTTTGACCTTTTGTGTGCTGATTTTCCCCCGCTTTGAAACTAAACCAGAGCAAAGTGTGTTTCACTTTGTGAAAGAAGAAGGAGTGTGAATTGCCTCACAGCTGCAAGCTAAGTATCACAGAACTGATAAGGGACTTGTACAAATTACCAGTTTGTTTGAAGACGAGTGCTCTTTGCTATACCAAAAGAGGGCTTAGGAATTTTCATTATAAAGAACATTGTTTTGAATTTTCAAACGTGTGTGTGTCTGAAATTTGTACCTGTGAATTTTTGGGAGGAGTCTACCAGAGAGCCCGACAAAACACTTTGCAACAGCACTCTGCTCCCATCACACCTACATGTGAAGCAGCAACATAGCTGTAGCATCCTTGCTTGTAAGGAAACAGAAGATCACACATGTGCCTCATGGGTGCTAATCAAGACAGAATGAAACCAATAGATTACAGAATCAAATAATGGTCTCTCCAGAAGAGGCTATTTTGCCACTGTATAACAAATCTCTAATGTTTCCTCACATTAGCAAAAAGAATTCCATCCGAAAAACCAGTTCTGCTTCCCAATCAGACTAATTTTCTATTGGCCCCTAATCTGTTGCAGAACCATCAGGTACTTATTTTATTTGCAAGTCTGTAATAAATAAGTAGAATTTGGTGGTCGTTCTTGACTAAACTCTATTAAGTTACAACTGCTACATCCTTATCTGGATGCTGCCTAAGGTTGATGGCAGTTGAGATCATTCTCAAAGCCATGTTTTAATGTTCTCCTTCTGTCCTTCATTCAGGAGGAAAGTGTACAGTGTTCCCTCGATTTTTGCGGGTCTGAACTTCGCGAAACGTCTATGCCACGGTTTTAAAAAAAATACTCCATGGTTTTTTTGCAGACCAAGGGTTTTCTGGTGGTGCCCGATGTACAATACTGTGCGTTTTAATTCTTCTCCCCCCCCTCCACCTCAGCCATCCTGCTTCTTTAAATAAAAGCTCCGTTCCCGCCCCAGCCTTCCGATCCCACCCCTTTAATTCTCAGAGTGTTGGTACGCTCCAATTGAAGCCGCGCCTTACTGCCACCCGCTGCCGCAGCAAGCACAGCAAAGCCCCCTGCTTGCTGCCCTATTGCCCCTGTGGGTTCTGGTGGTAAGTAAAATCAGGAATGGAGGAGGGAGGGAAAGGAAGGAAGGAAAGGGAGCATCTCTACTTCGCAGAAATTTGACTTTTGCGGGTGGTCTTGGAACGTATCCCCTGCGAAAGTCAAGGGAACACTGTATTATCAGTTTTACAGCCCTCACAGCCTGACTTTATTGTGCTTCAATAACTAGGCCTGGTGATGTTCCTGTGCTCATACAATGTTGAGTAGTTTTAGATCAGCAATGGTGGGCTTCCAGTCATCCTTTCAACCAGCATCATCGATGAGTGAGAAAACAAACACAAGCCTCTCCACTGTATATGCACTCCACTTGACTGCAGAAAATACAATTTTAGTAACCGAGTAGTTGATGCATGGAACTCACTACCTGACTCTGTAGCATCATCTCCTAACCCCCAAAACTTTACCCTTAGACTATCCACGGTTGACCTTTCCCTATTCCTAAGAGGTCAGTAAGGGGCGTGCATAAGTGCACCAGTGTGCCTTCCGTCCCCTGTCCTAATGTCTTTTTATTTTTTACTAGTACCATGCATATGAATATTATTATATCTAATGTTTCTTCTTGGTTTTTTCTTTTTCTTTTCTTCTTACTAGTATCATGTATATGAATATTATTATATCTTTACATACCTAGAATCACTGTACCCTCTAAGGTGTGCGGCCGCTCACTCCAAAACAACTTCCCGCGCAACCTTTTCTAAGGTTGCGCAATGGGAGGCGCCGGCCACTCCCGCCCGCCGCAGATGTGCCGGTGCCGGTGCCAAGTCTCCCTGCTCCCCACCCCAGGCGCTTCCGCTCCCCTCGTGCCCTTGGCCTCCCGCCGCTGCCCGCCCGATCCTTTTTCTTCTCCTCCACCTCCTGCCTTGGGGCGCGGCTCCTCCTGCAGCAGTGGTGGCTGCGACTTCTCTTCCTCATTTGGCCACTAGCAAAGGGGCTGCGAGAGGGGCAGGGCAGGTGTTCCCGAAGTGCTCCCAGGCTATGAGAGGGTTTTCTCCGACCGCTGCGGGACCGCCCGCCCCGCCTCTCTTGAGTCGCAGCCCCTTCGCTTGGAGCGCTTTGCCAAAGTGCTTCCGATACTATCTATCTATCCTTCTATGCCGCTCGGTCCCGAAGGGATTGCAGCTCAGACTTTATACTTTTCTGCCCACACTGAAAAAAAATTAGAGGGAACATTGCCTACAATATGTACTTACAAACAAACAAACGAATAAATATATCACCAAGTGGAACTAGGGGTTGAAGCACTAATTTTGGGAGGAAAGTGGATTATTTAACAGGTATATCAACCTTCCATTTCTCTGACCATTTAATTCTTTAATTAAAAATTGAAAGAGCTGATTTGAAATACAAAGCTGAGACTCCTGAATCAGAGTCTTGTGTTATTAAATCACCAGATCTTTATTTTCTTTCTTGCTCCTGAACACCATTCTCCCCAAGAAAATTAGGAAAATGATTTTTTGTGAGGCAAGAAGTCTGCTTTTCAATATCTCTTCCCTACCCTCTCTTGTGTTTGTATGGCTCACTATTTCTCTTTTTTGTGATCTCCCAAATAGCGGGACTCATGGGTGACAGAGCTATCAATCTCCTGGCCTGCAATGTAAAAGAGAAAAAGACTAGTCGTTCACTCTCTTTTACAGCCAAATCCAAAATGGACCTGCAGGCACAACATCCAGGAGCCAGATGAGGCGGAGGCATTTTCTCCACAATCTAGTTGGGCCACCGGGAGTTGTACAGATCCCTTTCCCAATCAGGTCACCTCTGGGCTCTTCCCTGTAATAACCTAGATTGTAGGCAAGTTGACAAGTTTTCTGTTGAGAAAAGAACAAAAATATAATTTCCAAACTAGAACAATAAAGGTTGGTTCTAAAATGACACCATGAGGACATGTCCCTTGAAAACAGCTATTCCTCATGCCAAGGGAAGCAAAATGTGAGAATAACAAAGTGGAGGAAGCTGATTTAATGCCTGGCTTTGGCATTAGACAACTGAGATCATGAAGGTGGTATTTGACTACTAGAAAAGTTTTCAATTAGCAATAATCGCGCCTCGGATAAACCTCATTGGCTACGATACTGCCACTGCGCAAAGCTTATTATACTGCATTTTAACTTATTATTTATTCAAATTCCCTCTATTTTAGCCAATTTTACTGTATTTTAACCAGTCACAGTTTTATGATGACCGATGTGGTCCTTTTTCTTGCTTTGATATGGTCGATTGACTAATCAAATAAAGTTGATATTGATATTGATATTGACTACTAGAAACTGAACAGCTGCAGGAAAAGGATGTACAGTATTGCTTCACAAGGATTTTAGCCCTGACAGAAATCACCGTAGGCTGCCCAAAACAGATCCTACCTGAGAGAAAAATATCCATCCTAAATCCTGTAGTAATGTTTGTTTTATTCCAATCTTTCCCACCTCCTCTGAAAGTACCAGCTTGGAGAGCAATACAGTATTCTCAAAGACTAGACTCAAGAAGGTCTAGTTTTCCCTCTTTTGCCCCATTTCTCAGGCTCTCCTGACCAGCACAGCAATTAAATACAGGCATACAGACTTTACATAGCTCAATTAATTTTCTAGGCTAGGACTTCCAAAAGTCTCTCAGTCAAAGTCTGGTTAGTTAAGAATCTTCATTGCCAACAAGCATCAGACTAAACGAAACAGGTGACTGTCCACTACCAGTGTCAAGGTGCAAGTGGCTCTTATAGCCACAGTTGTTCAAACTCATAGCAATTTCCTTCTGCCCTTTCCACAAATTACAGGAAACAGTGGTCCTCAAGTTACAAATGTAATGTAGCCTGTCAATTACATTAGTAATTACATTCTGGCATCGGACAAGAATACATCCGGGTCCGCCTTCTGCCGCACAAATCCCAGCGACCGGTTAGGTCCCACAGAGTCAGTCTTCTTCGGGTCTCGTCAACTAAACAATGTCATCTGGCGGGACCCAGGAAAAAAGCCTTCTCTGTGGCAGCCCCGACCCTCTGGAACCAGCTCCCCCCGGAGATCAGAATTGCCCCCACCCTCCTTGCCTTTTGTAAGCTCCTCAAAACCCACCTCTGTCGTCAGGCTTGGGGGAACTGAACTACCCTTACAATTTATGCATGGTATGTTTGTGTGTATGTTTGGTTTTAATAAGGGTTTTTAGAATTATTTTAAACATTAGATTTGTTACATGCTGTTTATTACTGTTGTTAGCCGCCCTGAGTCTACGGAGAGGGGCGGCATACAAATCTAATAAATAAATGAATGAATGAATGAATGAATGAATGAATGAATGAATGAATAAATAAATAAATAAACAAAACCCAAGGATTTGTAGGAGTGAATCACATAACTTGAATGTGTCCACACATTCACTAATCAGATGTATGGGTTGTTAAGCGCACATGAGGTATGTTAAGGTAGTGAAGGCCATCGGACGCTAGTGCAGGGACACCACTGTGTCCAGCCACCACAGGCCTCCTCCCACCCATTGAGAGACATTATTCTCCTCTTTCCACCTCTTCAGGTCCCAAGCTGTTTTGGCCTTGCCTCCCCATCCCATCACCAACAGCTAAAGTACCTTTGCCACCACATTTGAGAGCCCCAGACTTCCCACGCTCACCTCCAACATGGCCTTGGATGCCAGAGTCCTTGTCCAACCAGGCTGAGAAGCGTTGAACTGGTCTCTCCCCTCCCCTGCTGAGCGTAGCCCTGCCCAGCCACTTGCTGGAGTGCTGAACTTGCCCGGGTTTCACAAATTGTGCCACCAAGGAGCTGGAGAACATGGCGTGCAACCACCCCACTCCCCTCACTTGCCAAAAGCACTCGTCCAAATTGTAAGAGGGGTCCTAAAAGATCCTACTCTCCAGATCAGTCGTGTTTCCGTCGTTGGTGGAACCAGTCTGGAACCCCATTCCCAGCCTCTCCCTCTAATCTGGAATCAGAGGCAGCATGGGGAGGATGAGAGGCTGACCTCAAATGTCTGGGTGAAGCTGCTCTTTGCACTTCGTTGCCTTGGGGCTGTTAGGCAAGCAAATACCTGATAATCCTGGTTCCCCTCTAAGCAAGAATGGAACAGGGCATACCTTCTACTGCCTGACTGTTACTCTTGGCTATGCCACTTAAAAAATGGAGCCATCTTTCCTGACAACCAAGCAGGGGTTCCAGCTCTTGAAAAGACCATTGTTATGTTTGAAAGCCATGTTGGCTCATTGGAACGATTAACTGATTCATCCTACAGCACCAAATCAAAGTGCTCGTACCAGGCATTTTAATCAGGGACAGGAGCCCACGACAAATTATAGTAGCCCAAGCAGCTCTGTCCCTACTTTGGGGCAGATTAAAAAGCTTTCCCACAAGATAAACCTTGGCTTTCTGAAAGTCTACAGAAGTTAGCTCCTAAACAAACCTGCTTTCCAGTTCCATCACGTTTTTCCCTGCAGCTTAAGATGCTCTTCTTTTGTTGGAGGAATGGAAAAGCCATGTTGCAAACAAAAGAAATGTGCAGAGAAACAAAAAAAGTTTGTGGGACAAAAAAAATGTTCAATCAGACCTTTCAACTTATAATGATGATGATGACGATGATGATATTTTGCAAAGTTGGAAGATCTGACTGAACCTACTTCTCTGCCTAGCTGGGAAAGGGCTCTGGTACTCAGCGCTACGCAAGAGGCAAGCATGGGCAGTTCTAGACTCTCAGGCATGACACCAAAGTAGCATCTTGTAGCAACTCTGTGGTCAGTTCGTAGCTGCAAATTATCACTGTGGTGTTGCAACATAATTAAATTTGGGATCTGGTGATAAGTACTTTTGGCAGGGATGTCATAACTTTCTTTTTTTAATTTATTTATTTGGTTTTTTTTCAAATATAACATACAAAAAAGAAACAACATACATAAAAACATACACATACAACATTTGGGAAATGAAAGTTTCCCCACTTTTTAGGTGTTTGATCAGAGAATTTTGCTTCTTTCTCATAGTATTAATTTTTCAATTCTTTTATTTGACGTGTTGCTTTGCGTAAAATTTTATTTATTTCTTTGTTGCTCTTTTTTTTAGCCAATTGTAAAAATTTGCCCATATTTTATAGTAATCTGATTCTTCTTTTCCCTCTAATCTTTTAGATAACCTGTCCATCTCCGCACAGTCTAGTATTTTTTTAATTATTATATTTTCTTCCGGTAGTTTGTCTATTTTCCAATGTTGGGCATATACTATCCTGGCAGCTGTTAGTATGTGTATAACAAATTGGCTAAAAGAAATAGTAAATGAAGAAATTGGGAAAAAAACCCAGAATTACATCTATTGGGTATTTTTAATTTAAAAAATAGAAAAAAGAGGTAAGATATCTAGGGATGTCATAACTTTCAACATTTGCTAAGTGAATGTTCATAAGTGGAGGACTACTTGTAATTGTTTTGTGCTAGGGGACCTTGAAACTGAGCAGTTGTTGACTGTTTATATAAGTAAAAACTATGATCTGAGAACCACCAGATATTAGCTTTCAAGCCATGATTTATACCTTTTTCCCATTCAGGAAATAATAAAACTCTGTTGTAGCTATTTGATTATCTGTAGCAATATCTGAAGGACACTTCAATTATGCTTGAAAAAACATGAAGAAATTGTATCCCTGAAATTTGCAATTGCCGGACAAGTGGTCCTTCACATATGCTTTGAGACTGATACAGGAATGCCTTTCAAATAATCATTGACAAGAAGCAATTCATCCCTAATGGCTTCACGGGAACCAATACTGTGTTATAAATCATGAAGCGTCTCTCAGAATGATGCTTTGAGTTTGTAAAACACCAGCTGGGATACTTAGCAGAGGAAGCAGAGGGGAAAAACCTGTCAGTTATAATGCTGTCTTAAGACAGAGAGTTAATTCATTAGTAGCTGAATTGTTTTATGAGTCGATTGTGAAAGTGCTCCAAGCTTTTCTTTTCTTTTTCTTTAAGAAAAAGACCATTCAGAAAATCCTTCCATTCATATTTGTTACTATAAAAACCCAGATTCCATTTTCTCCAGCGAAGACGTGACCAGAATTTTAATGAATGCTAATGTATAAAGAGATGTCAAAAGAATGACTTTTATGCTTTTTTTTAAAAAGCAACTGAAGATCCGGCATTTCTTGTTTATATGTAAAATCTCACGTCATACTTAGAACTCTTTTTGCGCAAGTTAATAATTCATGAACAGGAAAGTGATGTTTCCAAATATTTAGAATGAAGAGGCAAAAAAAGGCTACACAGCAGCTTTACTCAACGAGCCTTAAAAACAAGGCAATTGTGTAAGTCTAGAAAGTGAATGATGTGACATATAAAATGTTAACAAATGAAAATACTAGTTGCATTAACTTAAGTTACGGATTTCTCATTAAATTAAGATAGCAACCTATTATAATACTGGAAACAGAGGAAGATGTAAAACAAAGGAATTTTTGTGTATGGTTATTGGTAAAGAAGTATAAAGAGGACAAAGCAATGTTATAAGAAAATTAAACAATTTGGCTTTAGTGTCATTTAATGAAAAACAATACATCTTTAACATCTGTTAAATTTCTTTAGTTAGTTTTTAAGAATAGTAAGAGAATAAGAACCCATGGAATATTAAACAGAAGGAATTACTGTATTAGGGTCTACTTCCCTAATCCCAACTAAGGCAACTACTGGTATATATTTTTAAACATTTTTGGTGATATTATAGATCCCCCTTAGGGAAACTTACTAAATGTATGAAGAGGAAGGAGACAAGGAAAAGAAGAACACAATAGAGAAGCTGTATGATATGAGAGATTATAGCTCATTTATGAAGGATAATACAGTGGAACCCCGACATACGAAATTAATTGGTTCCGGAAGGAGCCTCGTACGTCGAAAAGTTCATATGTCGAAACATTGTTTCCCATAGGAAACAATGGAAAAGCGATTAATGCGTGCAAGCCCGAGGGCTGAGGGGAAAAGACGTCGGCTGAGGGGTGCCCGGTGCTTCCCGGCGAGGAGGAGGAGGAGCTGGAAGTTCGCCAGGAGTCAGCGGAGAAGCGGCACGCCTGTTTTAAAAGATCGCAGCCGGTCTGGGGGGGCTTTCCAGCAACCCCCGAGCCCCCAACCCGGGTTCGGGGGTTGCTGGAAAGCCCCCCCAGACCGACTGTGATCTTTTAAAACAGGCGTGCAGCGCGCTGCGCCCCTCTCGCAGCCCCCAAGAAGGGGTTTTTTGCTTTTTTTTTCCCCGCCTCATGGGAGAGAGAGAGAGCAGCGCCCTGTCAGTTCCGAGCTGCGAGAGGGGCGCGGCACGCTTTCCCGAAAGGGACGGAAAAAGCCCTCTCTCGCAGCGAAAGCGCTCCCAGCCAGGGAGAGCGTTCAGATCCCCCCACCCCCAGCAGAGAGCGTTCAGATCCCCCCACCCCCAGCAGAAAGCGTTCAGATCCCCCCACCCCCAGCAGAAGCCAAGGACCCGCAGAGTGGGGCGGCAGGGGAGGCGACCGCCTCTCCACTCACCAAGTGCCGGGATACGAGCTGAGAAGAGCCGGGCTGGTTTGCTTTCCTTCCTTCCCGCGCTGATGCAGAGCAAAGCGTCACGCCCCCCTGACGCTTTTGGCGGCAAAAGAGCCCAGCGTCGCTTCGGAAGCCGCCGAAAGCGTCAGGGGGGCGTGACGCTTTGCTCTGCATCAGCGCGGGAAGGAAGGAAAGCAAACCAGCCCGGCTCTTAGCTCGTATCCCGGATTTGAGCTCGGGAGACGAACAAAAATGTCTCTCCCCTCCCAGCTCTTATCTCGAGTAGCTCGTAAGTAGAGCTGCTCGTATGTTGAGGTTCCACTGTATTCTAAACATACCCATGACGGACTATCTATTTCTTGTGAGTAAACCCACGAAGGACTAGCCACTTCTTGATGAGTAAACAAAGATAATGTGAGCAATATAAGGTAGTCAAATTCCAGAGAATGCACTCATTGAGCAAATAAACAGTGAAAACAAAGATCAGCTCCTAAACAATGGAGTTTGTAATAATTTTTTTCCTTCAAGTGAGCCCTACATGTTTGACTATTTTGGGAGCTTGACAGGAGAATATGAAACAAAATCTTTCTGCTATAAAATAAAAGGAGTTTGCAGTTGAAATCTGCTATATTTGTAACATGTTCCTATTTTAGAGCAAACAGGAAAATATAAGCTTGTACAAGTTCTAGAAGAAAAGTCAAAGACTGGCATTTTGGTGGAATAATTAATAATTATCATTATTATTTTACATACATACATACATACATACATACATACATACATATATATAATATTATACACACACACACATATATATACACATGTGTGTGTGTATATATATATATATATATATGGCCCTGGGTTGGGCCAAGAAGCAAATAAGGAGCTGTGATGTTCCTTCAATACACCAGGGTGATTCGACACAAAAATATGTAACCCTTCCCTGGTGCAGAGCTGAAGGGATTGGATACTGTAGCCTAGAAGATAATTCTCTGCCTTACAAGGCAAAGGTTGCAGGTTCAAGTCCCAGTGGGTATGGCTAGCTGATGAGGCCAAAAAAAGGCCGAAATAGATCTATCCTAGTCTCCCTTAATTTTCAAATTCAGCAAAAAACAAAACAAAACATGTGACACATACAGATAGAATTGTCGGCTATCAATAAAATTAACTGCCTTGGGTCGAGAGGCACAAAAAGGAGCTGTGATGTTCCTTCAATACACCAGGGTGATTCGACACAAAAAATATGTAACCCTTCCCTAGTGCAGAGCTGAAGGGATTGGATACTGTAGCCTAGAGGTGAATTCTCTGCCTTACAAGGCAAAGGTTGCAGGTTCAAGTCCCAGTGAGGGGTATGGCTAGCTGATGAGGCCAAAATAAGGCCGAAATAGATCTATCCTAGTCTCCCTTAATTTTCAAATTCAGCAAAAAAAACCAAACATGTGACATGTGTGTGTGTGTGTGTGTGTGTGTGTGTGTGTTAGAGAAACTGGCTCAAAGTAAGAGAATGAAATTTATCAGAAACAAGTACAAAGTTCTTCATTTAAAAAATGAACATTTAGAATGGAAGATACTTGGTTCATCAATAATACTTGTGAAGAATATTTATCAAATGGTTATTAGATATGTGAGTTAGCAATAGTTGTAAAAAAGAAAAGTTCAGCAGAATAGCTATTTCCAAATCATGGGAAAGCTAAAAGAGGGCTAGTCAGCACTTTCATAATACCAGAAAGATGTCACATAGAAAGTTAAATCTTGTTTTGCCTTGCTCAAGAGGGCAAGACATGGAATAATGGATTTAAGTTACAGGAAATGAATGTCAAAAACCAATTTCCTAATATAAAAATAGTTTAGTAGTGGAATCAATTATCTGGAAGAGTGGCAGGTTCCTCTTTATTGAATGTGTTCAAGTAGAAGTGAGACAGACCATCTGTCAGGGATGCTTAATCTGTAATTCAGTCCTGAAAAAGAGCTGGGCTCAATGGCTTCCCTAATCCTGATTTCTTCCATGCAAATCTGATGGCATTGCCATTATCTGTATGTAATGTATCTTTTTATTAGCATAATGGTATATTCAAGGAAAGACTGACCTTAATTTTTTGTTTGTCTGTTTATAAAATATAAAATGTACTTTTAAATTCTCTGTTATAATTTAATGAGATACCTACTCATAGCAGAGAGAATAAAATGTTCACACTGGAAAAAGGATAGAATTCCAACAGCATCAGATTTGGAACTTAAACTTGGAGAATATACAACAATGGTAACATTAACAGTATATATTCGCAACAAATTTAAGCAAAAATGGTTCCCATATATACAGTACATCACAGCCAACACAAACATTTCCATCCTTGCTTCCCGGGGGACCCAGATGTTTATAAATCTTGTAAATTAGCAAAAGCAGAAACCAGGAGAAAGTAGAAACTGAGTAGTATTTTTTAAATTGTTCCATCATTTTACTCTTCTTTTTAATTTAATTGTCAAATTTACAAATTCATCTCTCTTTTTTGCAACATGAACAAATAATATTAAGTAATAACATAGAAGAGACTTTAATACTAAGTATTTTGATGCAATCTGCAGGGCTTTTTAACGTTTTATTCAGATTTGAATAAACAAGCTGAACAATTTTATGCTCTTTAACAATAGAAACTATAATTAGTAATGATATAATAGTTCTATCTTTTTTATCTTCAATAGTCTTAAGTAATCTAAACATCAGAGTGTTAATTATCTTAGGCCAATACTGTAAAAATACTGCTTTATTGAAATAATGTTAAGTATTTTGTATATTTCAAAACAATATGATAAAAATATAACAATTTTTAAAACTACATGAAATCACCGCAGAAGGCTATGAAGAGTTTTCAGCCATCAGTATATTGATAGCACCCAACTCTGCTACTCCCTACAGGTCATCCTCAATGTACAATCACAATTGAGCCCAAAATTTTTGTTGCTAAGTGAGAATTTTTTAAAGCGAGTTTTGCCCCATTTTATGACTTTTCTTGCTACATTTGTTAAGTGAATCACTGCAGTTGTTAAATTAGTAACATAGTTAAGTGGACCTGGTTACCCTATAGACTTGGCTTATCAGAAGGTTGTAAAAGGGGATCACATGACCCCGGGACACTGCATCTATCATGCAGTTGTCAAGCATCCAAATATAAATCACTTGACCCTAGGGATGGCTGCAACAGCCACAGCTGTGAAAAATAACTATAAGTCACTTTTTTCAGTGCTACCCAGGGGTGGGCAGCAGGCAGGATGGGGTGGAACACAGTTCCACTGGCAGAAATGAAGATGTGTGCGCAACTCCAGCTGATCGGCGGCTGTCACTTCCTGGATTACAGGTCTCGTCATGTCTCTCCTTTTTTTCCCTGCTGCTGCTGCATCTGCGTTCTTTGCTTTTTTCCTCTTTCCTCCTTCCTGGCCTTGGACGAGCTTCCCTCTCTCCTGTCCGGCTCTCCTCCAGCCTCATGCGGTCACCTCCTGCCTGAGGTGCAAGTGGAAGGCGTGGGTGGAAGCAGCGCTGGCAACATTTATGCTTCTGGCAACACCTGTCCGTCTAGCTACCCATCCTGAGGCGGGGGGCGACCCAGGAAGGTGAGCGTGGGAAACGCAAAGCAAATTGCCACCCCAGCAATCGACACTGGTAAGATTGTAAATCGAGAACTTAACAGTTCACTTGACTGATGATGACCATTCAAGCTACTCAAACCTGATCACATTAAGCCACACCCATAAAATAAGCCACACCCACAGTGTGGCAGTAAAAATTTTGGCTGCCCATTACTGGTGCTACCTATACTAGTGATGGCGAATCTTTTTTGGTTCGTGTGCCAAAAGGGGTGTGTGGGAGTGTGCTAGCATGCATGCATCTGCCCACCTCCCTTCCCTTTCCTCCATGCATGCCCACCCCCTTGCACTGCCCCCCATGCATGCACACAGGTCTTTCTGAAGTCTGGTAGGCGGTGGTGGGCAGTGTTCCCTCTAATTTTTTGGGGGGGTGGGCAGAAAAGTATAGTGTCTGAGCGGCAGTCACTTTGGGACTGGGCGGCACAGAAATAATAAATAAATAAATAAACAAACAAACAAACAAATAAAAAACCCACCCTGTTTTGCCTCAGAGAATTTCAAAATAAAATACTGTACTGTGTGTCTATAACAGTGAGCTCATAATAGGGCAACTCTATCAATATCAAAATGCCACTTAAATAGTTGAGCTAGTTTCAAACTAGATTTTGATTTTCTTTCTCTCTTCCTTACTCCCATTCTTTTTCTTTCTCTTTTCCTTCCTCTCTTTTTTCTATCTGTTTTTCTCTCTTCCTCTCTTCCTCTCTCTCTCTCCTTCCCTCTCACTCTTTCCCTCTCGGCTTCTGGGCAGGTTTGGAAAACTCTGAGTTGATGATGATTTTTAAGTGAGCGATTGCTCACTGCTCAGCTTAGAGGGAACTATGGTGATGGGTTCATACCCATGTGGTCCAGAGAGCCGCACCAGTATGAACCCAGTGATTTTTGGCAATTTTTTTTCCAGCATCACTGTTTCAGAAGAAGCCCTCCCACCCCTCCTCATCTTAATGCTATCCTTTATTCTTTGTCCAAAGCACAACTGAGGGCTTCTTCCAGACGGAGATGCCAGGGGAAAAATCTCCAAACACCAGTGGGTTCATACCGATGAGGCTCTCTGGACCACACCGGATGAAGCCACAAACTGGAAGTGTGTTTCCCCAAATTTCTGGCTTGTCCATTGGGGGATTTTTTTGCCTTGGGGTTTCAGGGAAGCTTCCCTGAAGCATCGGGAGGACAAAATGGCTTTTCCCAAGGCTGAAAATCAGCTGGCCAGCGCACACATTCGCACTGGAACTGAAACATGGGAAAGTCTCGTGTTTCCTCCCATATGGCTCCACATGCCACCTTTGGCACGCATGCAGGGGTAGGCTACTGCCCGGATGGGGGGGGATGCAATGGGGTACCGAAAATGGAGCTCCACCCCAGAGCACCCAGTTTGCACTGAAACATGTTGAAAGAAAATGCCCTTCACTGGCCGCATGCCATAGATTCGCCATCATGGACCTATACTTTCTAACTCCAAAGTGGCAATCATTACTCTCCAATGTTATCTAATCGCAGTAAAGAGCTAGATGATGTTGTGGTTAGCTCTGGCCCAGCTCCTGCCCCAAGGACTGTGGCTGTGGGGGAGACAGGCCTGTTTTGCCCCCGGTGGAATCTGCTGATGAAGGTTCCTCTGACCAAGAAGACATGAGTGACAGGGAGGAGGAGAGTGTGGCAGACAGCTCAGAAGGAGATCAATTATCTAGCTCCTCCTTGGATTCAGAACAAGAGTTAATGATACAACCACGCATGCGGAGAGCGATGCATAGGCAACAACAACTGAGAGATTATTATCAAAGAAAATGAGGCCACCTGTGGTTGGGTGGGGCTGTGGTAATTAGTGAGGCTGCTATAAATAGCAGCCTGTGGTTTTGGCCATTGTAGAGGATTATCTGATCGTTGTGTTTCGTGACTGCTTTACTGACTTTGATCTTTTGTGTGCTGCTTTTTCCCCGCTTTGAAACTAAACCAGAGCAAAGTGTGTTTCAATTTGTGGAAGAAGAAGGACTGTGAATTACCTCACAGCTGCAAGCTAAGTATCACAGAACTGATAAGGGACTTGTACAAATTACCAGTTTGTTTGGAGACGAGTGCTCTTTGCTATATCAAAAGAGGGCTCAGTTTAAGTGAATTTTCATTATAAAGAACATTGTTTTGAATTTTCAAATGTGTGTGTGTGTGAAATTTGTACCTGTGAATTTTTGGGAGGAGTCTACCAGAGAGCCCGACAGAACAGATGAGAGCTAAGAAGATGAAATGAGATGTAGAGAAAACAGTAATATAAAAGCTAGCCCCTGGGGTGACGTTTGTTCTAAAGAGAAGTGTGCTTGGTTGGACAAATCAGGATTACAATTTGGGAGTGTTCCTGGGCCTTCAGCACTCGCCACACTGCATTGTTGCAATGGGGCATGTGTTTGTGCAACCACGGTGCATGAATGAATTATCTAGTTAGGTAATGAAATGTCTGCAAAAAAACATCCAAGCTCAGGGAACACCTAAGACCCCGCATTCCCCAAAACTTAGTGTAGGTTTGTAAAGCTGAAAAGGGATTTTAAAAAAATAAATAAATAAAGTCATAAACCTAGGATAAACATAAGCATTACATGAGAAGTGCACTAGCAGTGGGTTAGAGCCAGAGATAAGACATAAACAGAGAAGGGAAACCTAGAGAGATAAAACTAGTACATCAGAATAACGTGGAATCTTCTAAATGGATTTAATAGACAAGCCAGTCACTCTTGCTCAGCCTGCCTCATCTCACAGGTTTGTTGCTGAGGAGAAATAAAGGAGTATTATCTGTGTTTATCACATTAAGTTATTTATAACAAATAATAACGGCGGAATACAAATAAATAAAAACTATCTCCACAACTTTTATTTTTTGTCTTTTCTTCTGTTCAACAGCATTAATTTTAGAAACATAGAAACATAGAAGACTGACGGCAGGAAAAGACCTCATGGTCCATCTAGTCTGCCCTTATACTATTTTCTGTATTTTATCTTAGGATGGATCTATGTTTATCCCAGGCATGTTTAAATTCAGTTACTGTGGATTTACCACCCACATCTGCTGGAAGTTTGTTCCAAGGATCTACTACTCTTTCAGTAAAATAATATTTTCTCATGTTGCTTTTGATCTTTTCCCCCAACTAACTTCAGATTGTGTCCCCTTGTTCTTGTGTTCACTTTCCTATTAAAAACACTTCCCTCCTGGACCTTATTTAACCCTTTAACATATTTAAATGTTTCGATCATGTCCCCCCTTTTCCTTCTGTCCTCCAGACTATACAGATTGAGTTCATTAAGTCTTTCCTGATACGTTTTATGCTTAAGACCTTCCACCATTCTTGTAGCCCGTCTTTGGACCCGTTCAATTTTGTCAATATCTTTTTGTAGGTGAGGTCTCCAGAACTGAACACAGTATTCCAAATGTGGTCTCACCAGCACTCTATATAGCGGGATCATAATCTCCCTCTTCCTGCTTGTTATACCTCTAGCTATGCAGCCAAGCATCCTACTTGCTTTCCCTACCACCTGACTGGAGTGTATTCATTTTCTAACATGTTCCAATTTGCTACTTTGTCCTTCAAAATGGTTTCCATTTGGAAGACATGTTTCCTTTCCAAGAAAATGTAGACAGATAAACCATATATGGATTTTTAGATAAATCTTGCATCTCCACTCCACTAATGCTCTGTTTCATAACCAGTGTTAAAGTGATAAATGCATGGGAACTTCTGGCATCTGTTAGCATGTTCAAGCAACAAGTTACGTAATTATTTAGGCCAAAATGTATGATATTTTGAGACACAGAAAGGAAGAATACATAGACATAAGAGATGAAACTCAGTATTTTGTTTCAACTCATTTCACCTTAATACTGAATAAAATATGTTTTGTTCCTGAAATTATTCAGTGGTAATCACCTATTTCTGCTAAGGTTTTGTGAAAATTGCTTATATCCATCTCTATATAACACCGCATCCTAAAAAGGTAGCAGCAAATGTGCAAGAATTCAATTGCTCATAGCAACTGTATTTTGGGAGTGCAAGAAACTGCTTAATATAGATTGATACCATTATTCTAACTTAGTTCCATATTTTTTGTGACAAAGGAAAGCAATTTCTTAAGGAATAGAGCACATACTTATGTTTTGGTAAGACACGACTGAGCCACGAATGCATCTGTTAACTTGCCCAGTACCAAGTGCCATCAATAGATAGATAGAATCTAGCTTTTCCTTAACAGAAAATCTCTTCCCGGTAATCCCATTTATACTATACCATAGGTGAATATGAAATTGTATATTTAACATTCCACTAACAGTCATTAGGAAGATGAATTTGTCCTCCAAATAATTTTTGATTTGCTTGATAGACAAAAGCTATCCTAGATGTGTGTGTGTGTTTGTGTGTGTATAAATTGTGTGTGTGTGTGTGTGTCACATGTTTTTGCTGAATTTGAAAATTAAGGGAGACTAGGATAGATCTAGTTCGGCCTTATTTTGGCCTCATCAGCTAGCCATACCCTCACTGGGACTTGAACCTGCAACCTTTGCCTTGTAAGGCAGAGAATTAACCTCTAGGCTACAGTATCCAGTATCAAGTATCCAATCCAACAGTATACAGTATCCAATCCTTTCCAATCCTATATATAATTTAACAAAGGAATAGTCTCCCCAAGCAGGCTAACTTTCAATTACCATTGCATTTTCTGTAATGAATTATGATTATATGCTGAATACTAAGAATATTAACTGTATTAATAAACAATTAGGTTAACTGCATTGATTTTATTATGAATTCTAATTCTGTAAATGTTGTCTTATTTTTCTTACCATACATTCTTTATTTCCTTAAAAAAAATTTATATGTAGAGATTTAACTTCATTGACTTAATATGGATCTTATACTTTCCCATATCCAAGACAGCAAGGTTATTGTATTATTTATTTATTTGTTGTTTCTGTTGTGATGTACTGACTCTCCATGATACAGTCACATGGTGAGTTTCAGGAATCTGTAAATTCCTGGGTGTTGGCTAGATTCCAAGCCATAGTCTTCTCCTTTTCCTAGGGCTGAGATGTAGGAGAATAACTTGATGTACATGTTAGAAATTCATCTTAGTAATACATATTGCTGGCCTTTTCTGAATGTACATATTCGGGGAAATGGGATATCCTATTGTAGCCTTGCTGCACTATTTTGCAAAATAAAATTCTTAAGTTATTTTCTCTGTCTTTTCCTTATGAACTACTATACGTAAAAAATATTCCTAAGAAATATTTTATTTAACGTGATATGAATGAATGGAGGAAAATTCATTCATACCAACAAGGCCACTGAGTATTCATATGTAGAAAAACCCATCACAAACCCATCTTGCAAGTACATATACCACAAACCACAAACCCAACTTGCAAGTACATGTAAAGAACTACTACACACCTACTATCAATCATCTAAGGAAATACATGTTGGACTTAAATGAATGAATTATAAGATACTATAAGAATGGGAAGGAGAAACAAGAAAGGTGCAAGAAATGGTGGGAAATCCAAACAACATTTAGTTACTTTCATATCACCATTTCTCTGAGTATTGTATTGGCAGTTCTGTGTTAGCAAAAACTTCAGAAGAGAAGGATTTAGGGGTAGTGATTTCTGACAGTTTCAAAATGGGTGAACAGTGCAGTCAGGCGGTAGGGAAAGCAAGTAGGATGCTTGGCTGCATAGCTAGAGGTATAACAAGCAGGAAGAGGGAGATTGTGATTCCGCTATATAGAGCGCTGGTGAGACCACATTTGGAATACTGTGTTCAGTTCTGGAGACCTCACCTACAAAAAGATATTGACAAAATTGAACGGGTCCAAAGACGGGCTACAAGAATGGTGGAAGGTCTTAAGCATAAAACGTATCAGGAAAGACTTCATGAACTCAATCTGTATAGTCTGGAGGACAGAAGGAAAAGGGGGGACATGATCGAAACATTTAAATATGTTAAAGGGTTAAATAAGGCCCAGGAGGGAAGTGTTTTTAATAGGAAAGTGAACCCAAGTACAAGGGGACACAGTATGAAGTTAGTTGGGGGAAAGATCAAAAGCAACATGAGAAAATATTATTTTACTGAAAGAGTAGTAGATCCTTGGAACAAACTTCCAGCAAACGTGGTAGATAAATCCACAGTAACTGAATTTAAACATGCCTGGGATAAACATAGATCCATCCTAAGATAAAATACAGAAAATAGTATAAGGGCAGACTAGATGGACCATGAGGTCTTTTTCTGCCATCAGACTTCTATGTTTCTGTGTTTCTCTTTCTTTGTAAAAGATGTGTAAACCAGTGCTCCAGACTTCAGTACTGTGACAATAGTTCTTCTTCATAGGTTTGTTGCTTCAATGCAAACAGTTACTATTTAGGGAGAAAGGGAAATATGCAAATTTATCAGACCACTACCTCAGTACTACTGTGTTGTACTTCAAAGATCTGGAACAATCAATTTCTATGGGAAATAGTTAGCTTGAGCCCTCAAGCCAGGACGGAGAGGTTCCAGTCACAATTGAGCTGGGAAAATGGACTCACTTATTGAACCCAGATAAATGAGATGAGAGTACATACATATGTCTCTATGACTGAACTAGTACCAAGGCAGTATGTGGAAATATTAACTATTTCCACATACTGCCACATTATGGGGTTTGCATAATGGTTAATGCCAGTTGAAGGAACCTGCACCCACTGGAAAGGAAAATATGAATGCACACAGCACTTATTTATCTTGTACATAAAGTTAAGGGACTGGAAACATTACATCCACACTGGCCAAAAACAATTTAGTCCAAATGCAAAACCAACATGGCAAAGTACCATATAGAGGTGTTGTGCTTAGCTCTGGCCCAGCTCCTGCCCCAAGGACTGTGGATGTGGGGGAGACATCCACATGCTGCAGGCCTGTTTTGCTCCCGGTGGAATCTGCTGATGAAGGTTCCTCTGACCAAGAAGACATGAGTGACAGGGAGGAGGAGAGTGTGGCAGACAGCTCAGAAGGAGATCAATTATCTAGCTCCTCCTTGGATTCGGAACAAGAGTTAATGATACAGCCACGCATGCGGAGAGCGATGCATAGGCAACAACAACTGAGAGATTATTATCAAAGAAAATGAGGCCACCTGTGGTTGGGTGGGGCTGTGGTAATTAGTGTGGGTTTGGCCATTGTGGAGGATTATCTGATCATTGTGTTTCGTGCCTGCCTGACTGACTTTGACCTTTTGTGTGCTGATTTTTCCCTGCTTTGAAACTAAACCAGAGCAAAGTATGTTTCACTTTGTGAAAGAAAAAGGACTGTGAATTGCCTCACAGCTGCAAGCTAAGTATCACAGAACTGATAAGGGACTTGTACAAATTACCAGTTTGTTTGGAGACGAGTGCTCTTTGGCTATACAAAAAGAGTGCTTATTTGAATTTTCGGTATAAAGAACATTGTTTTGAATTTTCAAACGTGTGTGTGTGTCTGAAATTTGTATCTGTGAATTTTCGGGTGGATTCTACCAGAGAGCTCGACAGAACATAGAGGTAGAGAAATAGATATCTCAGTAAATAATGAGATATTTGCTCCCCTCTCAACCTGATACATTTTTGGACAGAGAACAATGTTTGTTCATATTCTTAGCATTCAGGTAGCATATTACAGCACGCACTTTTATTATTATTTATTATTATTATTTATTAGATTTGTATGCCGCCCATCTCCATTGACTCTGCACTTGGAGGGAAACAAAATGAGGACGCTCATCTCTAACCTTCACCACAACGTCAGTCGATGATCTACTGACCACTGGCACTCTTGTTCTCTTCCATTGGCTTCCCACTACACAATAGTAATACCAACTTCCGCTGTGAACATTCCCCGCAAGAGCTGTGTGCCTTGTAACCCTACTTTCCAGATAACCCTTGTAGTTTTCATGAGTATCAGGATTAAGTGATATCTTCTGAAGAGAGGGAGAAAAAGAGTCTCTTCTAAGCGTCCAGTGGGTCTACCTAAAGAGGACTATTGAGCCGCCCCAAGTCTGCGGAGCCGCCCCGAGTCTGCGGAGAGGGGCAGCATACAAATCTAATAAACATAAACACACAAACTATGATCTGACTGCTAAATTTTCTCACTAGTCTTAAAATGGAGATTAAAATGGAGATGATAATAATAATAATAATAATAATAATAGTAATAATAATAATAATAATAATTTATTAGATTTGTATGCCGCCCCTCTCCGAGGACTCGGAGCGGCTCACAACAATAAAACATCATATACAAATCCAATGTTAAAACAGTCTTTAAAACTCCCCTATTAAAAACAGTCATACAGCCCAAACACACCATCCATAAAATCAAAGGCAGCTAAGGATATATCAATTCCTTCATGCCCGGTGACATAGATAAGATATAAGAATAAAACAGAAAGATATTGATAGTGAAATGGCATGTAACATAAAATATCCTACACAATATACTCCAATATATACAAACTTGCCTAATTTTTTGCCCTCAAACTGCTATACAGTGATCCCCCGTTTATTGCGTCCCCGACCATTGCGAACAGGGTACTTCGCGATTTTTCAACCCGGAAGTCAAAATACCATCTACGCATGCGTGCCCGTTTTTTTCTATGGGCACGCATGCGTAGATGGCAACCGGGAGATCAGCTGCTGGGCGGCTTCCCTGGGTCTTCCCCCTCTTGCTGGCGTCAGCGAGGAGTTTCCCCACCGCCCACGCAAACTCCTCGCTGCCGCTCGCCCGCCCTTCGCCTGCCCACGCCATTCGCTCCCCCTCTTGCTGGCGGGAGGGCGAGAAGCCCTCCCCAGCACCCGCTCGCCCGCCCTTCGCCGCTCGCCCGCCCTTCACCCTGGCCGCTTCTTCCCAGCGGAGAAATTCCAGCCCCCACCTGGTCCCGCCCGATCCTCCTCCCTGAGGCAGCTCGCCCTCCCATGGCCGCTTCCTCTACCCTCCATTGCAAGCCCTCGCCACCGCAGCCAACGCGCGCTGCGATCTTCAAGCCCGGCTCCTTTCGGCCCAGCATCCCGGGCCAAGCAGCTGCCTTCCGTGACTGAGCCTGGCTCGCCCGGAAGATCGTAGCGCGCGTTGGCTGCAGCGGCGAGCGAAGCCAAGCCGGCAGCAATGTCGCTGCCGCTGCAGCCAACGCGCGCTACGATCTTCCGGGCGAGCCAGGCTCAGTGACGGAAGGCAGCCGCTTGGCCCGGGATGCTGGGCCGAGAGGAGCCGGGCTTGATCCGCTGAGCCTGGCTGGCCCGGAAGATCGTAGCGCGCGTTGGCTGCAGCGGCGAGCGAAGCCAAGCCGGCAGCAATGTCGCCACCGCTGCAGCCAACGCGCGCTACGATCTTCCGGGCCAGCCAGGCTCAGCGGATCAAGCCCGGCTCCTCTCGGCCCAGCATCCCGGGCCAAGCGGCTGCCTTCCGTCACTGAGCCTGGCTCGCCCGAAAGATCGTAGCGCGCGTTGGCTGCAGCGGCGAGCAAAGCCAAGCCGGCAGCAATGTTGCTGCCGCTGCAGCCAACGCGCGCTACGATCTTCCGGGCGAGCCAGGCTCAGCGGATCAAGCCCGGCTCCTCTCGGCCCAGCATCCCGGGCCAAGCAGCTGCCTTCCGTGACTGAGCCTGGCTGGCCCGGAAGATCGTAGCGCACGTTGGCTGCAGCGGCGAGCGAAGCCAAGCCGGCAGCAATGTCGACGCCGCTGCAGCCAACGCGCGCTACGATCTTCCGGGCGAGCCAGGCTCAGTGACGGAAGGCAGCCGCTTGGCCCGGGATGCTGGGCCGAGAGGAGCCGGGCTTGATCCGCTGAGCCTGGCTGGCCCGGAAGATCGTAGCGCGCGTTGGCTGCAGCGGTGGCGACATTGCTGCCGGCTTGGCTTCGCTCGCCGCTGCAGCCAATGCGCGCTACGATCTTCCGGGCCAGCCAGGCTCAGCGGATCAAGCCCGGCTCCTCTCGGCCCAGCATCCTGGGCCAAGCGGCTGCCTTCCGTCACTGAGCCTGGCTGGCCCGGAAGATCGTAGCGCACGTTGGCTGCAGCGGCGAGCGAAGCCAAGCAGGCGCGCCGTTTTCCGCTGACTCCTAAAGCGGGGAAGTTCGCCCGGAGTCAGCGTAGAACGGCGCAACTGTTTTAAAACGATCGGAGCTTTCCAATGAGTCCCGAAGACAAACGGCAAACTTCTGCGTTTGTCTTCGGGACTCATTGGAAAGCCGCGCGGGTGTTTTAAAACATCCCCGCCGACATGGGGGGCTTGCTAGCACCCCCCCAAACCTGGGTTGGGGGTTCGGGGGGGTGCTAGCGAGCCCCCCATGTCAGCGGCGACGTTTTAAAACAGCCGCCCCGCCCCCCAATCTTCGGCTCCTCGCTAGCGCTGCGGAAGTTAAAAACACCATCTGCACATGCGCAGATGGTGTTTTTACTTCCGCAGCGCTACTTCGCGAAAACCCGCTCGTTGCGGGGGGTCCTGGAACGGAACCCTCGCAACGAGCGGGGGATCACTGTAATTCCAAAGGCCATTTTTGGCATCCACTCCAGCAGTAAAGACAATTGTAGTCCACCTCAACTTGCAAAACAGCAGATTGTGCAAGGCAACTCTCAGACACAATTTTTCCTTGGATTATCTTAAAACAGAGCAACACTTAACAGAACACTTTGTAGTTCTTAAATCATAATGAGGGGAAATATTCCACTGCAATACTTTAGACCATACTTTAGAACAAACTGTGCCATAACTTTTCTAAGCAGATTTTATAGCATGATTGAGAAATGTAACTCTTATCAGAATTACTGCTGACAGCACCAAAACTGCTACAATCTATGCCTTTTATTTAAAAGAAGACTAGTAACAGAAGATTTGGCTCAACTAAGAAAAGCTGATAGGGTGGTTTATTTCCTGATTTTCCGGAGAATCAAGTTATGAGTTTCTAGGAAAGATACTGATCTTCTGATGTTCCTGGGAAATTCAGAATGTGTATACAATGTGGATATTGCTAACCAAAATAAACATTATTAGAGATCTCATGAGTTTGCTATTCCAATCTATACTTAAGAAATAAAAAGAACATTTCCTCCCGCCCACCCTACAAAACCATGTGTCTTCCTTAGAAAAATAGCCCATCTTTCATTGACTATAGTTTGGTGTCTAAAACATGAATAACATTAAGAAAGAAGAAAAGATCCCAGCTAAAATAAGAAAAGCTATCTGAAGTTAAAGTTTTAATTAGATTTGTTGATCACTTATTGGATACAACAATGCCTTTTCCTAAACCAAGCAATGAGTTTGCTTTTTAGAACTTCCATTGAAGAATTACAGCCATTTTCTCACACTCAGATAATAATAATAATAATTTATTAGATTTGTATGCCGTCCCTCTCCGAAGACTCGGGGCGGCTCACAACAACGATAAAAACAATATTATACTGGCACAAATCTAATATTAAAAAAAACTAAAAACCCTATCATAATTAAAAACCAAACAGCACATACATACCAAACATAAATTATAATAAGCCTGGGGGAAAGGTGTCTCAAATCCCCCATGCCTGGCGGTATAGGTGGGTCTTAAGTAGTTTACGGAAGACAAGGAGGGTGGGAGCAGTTCTAATCTCCGGGGGGGAGTTGATTCCAGAGGGCCGGGGCCGCCACAGAGAAGGCTCTTCCCCTGGGGCCCGCCAGACGACATTGTTGTGTGATTACACTTCAAATTATTGTTCAAATTCAATTTTCAAAATAAAGAAAGTATTTTTTTTTAAAGAGTATAGAGAAAGGAAACAAAAGTACTTCTGTCCTTTTTTAGTTCTGCTTTCCTTCCCTGCCCAAATGGATTCCCAAACAGCCCTAAAGAAAGCCTATGGTAAAAAAATAAAAATAATAAAATTCCTTTATATGTTTCCTAATTGATGCAAAAATCTAAGTTGGTAACATATGGCAATTATTATGCTATGACATACCACTATGCCGTTTATGCTATAGAACAGATTATGTGATGGTTAACATGCCAATTAAAGGATGCAATTCTGCTGAAGCTTGTAAAATTTAGGTTTCCTCCAGTGCAAGTTAACTTTTTTTAAAAATCCACTGAAAAGATATACAATGATCCCCCGATTATCGCGAGGGTTCCGTTCCAAGACCCCTCGCGATAATCGATTTTTCGGGATGTAGTGGTCCGGAAGTAAAAACACCATCTGCGCATGCACGCCCCTTTTTCCATGGCCGCACATGCGCAGATGGTGGAGTTTGCGTGTGGGCGGCGGGGAAGACCCAGGGAAGGTTCCTTCAGCCACCCAACAGCTGATCTGCTCCGCAGCGCGGCAGCAGCGAGGAGCCGAAGATGGGGTTTCCCCGTTGCCCAGGCAATGGGGAAACCCCATCTTCGGCTCCTCGCTGCTGCCGCGCTGCGGAGCAGATCAGCTGTTGGGCGGCCGAAGGAACCTTCCCTGGGTCTTCCCGCCGCCCAGGCAAAGGGGAAACCCCAAGATCGCTTGCCGCTTGCCTGTTCGCCCACCCGCCCGGCCGCTTCGCTTGCCCGTTCACCCGCCCGCCCAGCCGCTCGCTTGCCCGTTCACCCGCCCGCCCGGCCGCTCCGCTTGCCCGTTCGCCCGCCCGCCCGGCTGCTCGCTTGCCCGTTCGCCCGCCCGGCCGCTCCGCTTGCCCGTTCACCCGCCCGCCCGGCTGCTCGCTTGCCCGTTCACCCGCCCGCCCGGCTGCTCGCTTGCCGCTCGAGAGCAAGAGGGGGAGAGATAGAGAAAGAGAGAGAAGGAAAGAAAGAGATGAGAGAGGGAGGAAGAGAGTGTGAGAGAGGAAGAAGCAAGATAGAGAAAGAGAGAGAGAAAGAAAGATGAGAAAGGGAGTGACATCATCGGGTGGAAAAATCGCGATATAGCATTTCGCAAAGATCGAGATCGCGAAACTCGGGGGATCACTGTACTGTATTCCTATTACATATGCAATGTGATTTGCAACGTTTATGAAGCCCTAAAGAGTGTCTGGGATCAAAAAAATTATTCAAGGGTATTTTCTACTCACTCCATCTGACTAATAGTTTTTGAACCATCCAAAAAGAAGGGTTTTTTCATAATGAAAAAGCTAGTTGACAATCCTGCTTGAGTTTTGAAATTGTCTGTAAGTTTGCCAAGTTTTTGAAAGATGTACAGTAATCCTATTTCCTTTTGGTATATATCAGGATACACATTCACAGTTATTGAAACAACATTGTTGGTAAATATTATCAAATATCAGGTATACCTACCGTGTAGCAAGTTTATGGCAAATCACACCAGTATCTGTTATGACTTCACTTAGCCTCAATTCTAGATGGACTTTTCCCTGAAAAGTAGAATTACAAAAAATAAGACTAGATGTATACAAGTGTGATTGGTAAAAAATATAGAAATATTGAGGTTATTGGTGGATAATATGAAATCTTGCAATGCAACATCAATCAGCCCATCAAATAAATAATGGAAGGAGGAAAATCAACAATAGATATAGTTTTAAGACAAATAATTGTGCTATTTCAGTTCAAATGTTTAAATAAAAATGTGACTATATCTGCCTCTAAATTGCTGTAAATCAGTATTTCTCAATGATTTTCTGTTACGCTCCCCCCCCCCCGAAAAAGTAGACATTTTGTGCACATACACACACCCCAATTCTCTACTGGAACAATTGTTTGCAATTTTCACTGAAAAAACTCAAGCAGCTTACCAGCGTGATTGGATTATAATGTGTTTAAGTCAGTGTTTCCCAATCTTGGCAACTTGAAGATATCTGGACTTCAACTCCCATAATTCCCCAGGCAGCGAATGCTGGCTGGGGAAATCTGGGAGTTGAAGTCCAGATATCTTCAAGTTGCCAAGTTTGGGAAACACTGGTTTAAGTGACGCCTTAATTTATTTGGCTTAATGCTGTCCGCTGCCAACATTTTTAGACACAGTAAACATCCTGGTTTTTTCTCGTCTCCCACCGTAGTCACAGTGAAGCCAAACGCTACATATGCTTCCTCATATTTCCTCATCTTAGCTTTTAGGAGACTTGCGTTTGTCTCATTATCACCGTCTATCTCCTCCCTTATTTTCATCACTCTTAAATATTTTTCCATGGTGTCTTTAATTTTGTTATCTGTACTTTATACCTCCTGCTCTGTGCTGTGTGCTATGGTTCAGTGCAAAAAAAACCCTACTTCCTGTAGCAAAAAAAGCACGTTCCTTGGGGTCACGCACCCTTGTGGCATCGCTCCGTATTATTTGAGAAGCACTGCTGTAAATTAATTGTGTATTAAATGCTTATATTTATATATACAGTGTTCCCTCGATTTTCGTGGGGGATGCGTTCTGAGACCGCCCGCGAAAGTTGAATTTCTGCGAAGTAGAGATGCGGAAGTAAATACACCATTTTTGGCTATGAACAGTATCACAAGCCTTCCCTTAACACTTTAAACCCCTAAATTACCATTTCCCATTCCCTTAACAACCATTTACTCACCATTATTACTGGTACTCACCATTGAATAAGACACTTAGTGATCCTAATATTTATAAACATAATTATTTATTAACAATAATTATTTTTTTTGTTATTTATTTGCAAAAATTATTAGTTTGACGATGACATATGATGTCATTGGGCAGGAAAAAACGTGGAATAGAAAAAAACCGCGAAGTGTTTTTTAATTAATATTTTTTGAAAAACCGTGGTATAGGCTATTTGCTAAGTTTGAACCCGCAAAAATCGAGGGAACACTGTACTGTAAATTAACTATAAATAATATATGCCTCTAAATTGCCCAAAAATAATTAAGAATAAATGACACTGGTGTTCATGATGAGGAAACCTACACAATCCATACTGAGCCAATTATCATCTCAAGCAGGAAAAAAAATGAAAATACAGAAACAGAACACAAAGAACAGACATTAAAATTTGGATTTTATATTTCCAAAACTGGAAAATAATTGCAGTATGTGCTTTCTTCTTACCTGCAAATTCTTAGAGTGTTTCTGATGCAATGTAATATTGCTTCTCTGCATAACCTAGACTACAGCCTAATCTACAAGACTAGAAATTCTCCATCCAAGAACATTATCATCTATCAGACAAACTGGAGAGTGTTATCTATCTTCTCTGATGAAAACCTCTTGGAAATTTCCCCTTAACATTAAGTACATAGTGTTCATTGTGAGAGCAGTTCCTAAAGGTATAGTAGTTTATCTCAAAGAAACGGGTAGCATATTTTCTCTGTTTTTCAGTCTGGGGAAAAAAGTCTATTTAGTTACCTATAAAATAATTTATTTCACAACTTCCAAGCCTGTATGTGATGAAACGGTATCTCATATATGAGTTTACCGTTGATTTAGCAAATCCTTTGTGAGACCCGACAGGAATATAAACTGCAGCGTGAAAATGTCAAGCACAAGGGGAAAACTATGAAACTAGCCATATAAATTAATTTTCAAAAGCCTACTGAGTACTGACAGTCATCAGGCATGAGACATGGTAGTATAGAATATTAAAAAGCACTTTTTTCGAAACACCTTCCTTTTCAAAACAAGAAAAGGGAAGTACTATTATTACTCAGATATAAGCATTATAAATAATCCTGCATTCAAGATTTTAAACGGTTGGGCTGAACAGATTTCAGTTTTAGTACATTTTAGACGCACTTTTCCCCCCTCCAAAAGTCACAAGCAGCCAGCAACACCTAGCTGAGCTTGACTGATCTTTAAAAAAGCTGAACTGGGTGAAACATTACTGTACTAGGAAATCCAAGGGCATCTAAATTGAAAAACAAGTATTTTGGAAAGCAGGACAGTAATAAAATAATAATAATAATAATAATAACCAACAACAACAACAACAACAACGAGTCTACGGAGAGGGGCGGCATACAAATCCAATAAATAAATAAATAACAATAACAATAATAATTTATTAGATTTGTATGCCGCCCCTCTCTCGGAACGGCTCACAACAGCAACAAAATACAATATGATATAAATCCAATATTAAAACTAATTAAAAAAAACCCATTATTACTAAAAAACATTCAATTCTACACAGTCACACCATTCTCAAATGCTAGAGTCAGAAAGATCGGGGTAGGGAGGATTAGTTCCCCCCCCCCCTATGCTTGCGGCATAAATGGGTCTTTTACATCTTGCGGAAGGCAAAGACGGTGGGGGCAATTTGAATCTCTGGGGGCAGATGATTCCAGACAGCCGGGGCCACCACAGGGAAGGCTCTACCCCCTAGGTCCCACCAGACGGCATTGTTTGGTCGACGGGTCCTGGAGAAGGCCAACTCTGTGGGAACCTAATTGGCCGCTGGGATTCGGAATAATCTAATTTTAATCTATGTGTATTCTAGCATGTCTAAAAAAAGAGAAAATTTTCCATTTTCATTCTTGCAATGTGGAGCCATATGGGAGGGCACACGAGACTTTTCCATGTTTCAGCTACAGCCAGCTGATTTTTTGACCTTGGAAAGGTCATTTCATCTTCCAAAAACTTCAGGGAAGCTTTCCTGAAGCCCCGGAGGCAAAAAAATTTCCCCCAACGGACAAACTGGAAGTTTGGAAAAATGCACTTCCGGTTTGCCCGTTTGGACATTTTCATCATGTACCAGCAGTGGTGGGTTCCTACTGTGTGGTCCAGAGTGTCGCGCTGGTAGGAACCCACTGATGGAATTTTCAGCGATTTCCCCCCCCCCCCCAGCGTCTCCTGAGACCTTCTCAACTGTGCTTCGGATGAAGAATAAAACATAGAAACATAGAAAACAAGAAGACTGACGGCAGAAAAAGACCTCATGGTCTATCTAGTCTGCCCTTATACTATTTTTGTATTTTATCTTAGGATGGATATATGTTTATCCCAGGCATGTTTAAATTCAGTTACTGTGGATTTACCAACCACGTCTAGCTGGAAGTTTGTTCCAAGGATCTACTACTCTTTCAGTAAAATAATATTTTCTCATGTTGCTTTTGATCTTTCCCCCAACTAACTTCAGATTGTGTCCCCTTGTTCTTGTGTTCACTTTCCTATTAAAAACACTTCCCTCCTGAACCTTATTTAACCCTTTGACATATTTAAATGTTCGATCATGTCCCCCCTTTTCCTTCTGTCCTCCAGGCTATAAAGGTCGGCATTAAGACACTTCTTCCGACACGGAGATGCTGGGGGGAAAATTGGCATCATCAGTGGTTCCTACTGGTGTGGTACACAGGACCACATTGGTAGGAACCCACCACGCAAGGCTTTTTCCCACCTCCCAGCTCTGTTTGGGGAAAGGAGGTTTTTCCTCCCTCACAGCTCAATTGAGGTAGGGAAATCAGGGGGGTCATGAGCGCACGTGCAGGGGGCAGGACGTGCAACAGGGGCACTGCGTTATAGGTGTGGGCACTCGCATACATACAACAGTATGCATGCACAGACTTTCCGTACCCGAGGAAAAAAAGGTTTGCCGTCACTGCCCTATACCATTTCAGACAAATCGTTGTCCAATCTCTTCTTTAAAACCTCCAGTGTTGGAGCACCTGTGTTAGGAAATTTCTCCTTACTTCTAGGATGTCTCTCTCCTTGTCAAGTATCCATCCATTGCTTCTTGTTCTTTCTTCAGGTGCTTTGGATAATTGGTTGACTCCCTCTTCTTTGTAGCAGCTCCTTCGTTATTGGAATAGTGCTATCATGTCACTCCTAGTCCTTCTTTTTATTAAACTATACATACCTAATTCCTGCAACCATTCTTCATATGGTTTAGCCTCCGGTTCCGTAATCATCTTTATTGTTCTTCTTTGCAGTCTTTCTAAGAGCCTCAACACCCTTTTTTTAATATCCTAGCGACCAAAGTCCAGGGATCCTCTATGGGTCAGGCACACATTGTACATGGCCTACTAAGCAATCTTGTGCAGCCTGTTGTACTGGTTTGTTTATTTTAAGTCACTGAACGCACTGTTACATCTGCTCAGTTAGAAACTAGGGCATAAACCCAAGCCATAAACAATTTGTGTTTATCATTTTTTTCTGTTTTGTAAGTTTATGACAATTTGATTATTGTGAACAGCCAGAGATGTTGAAAGTCAGGCAGCATACAGATGATGATGATGATGATGATGATGACACACCAACCCAATGCTGCAAAAGCCATCAACCAATAATTATTTCAAAATGGTTTATTAACTGAACTTACTTGCCTTTTGCCAAACAACATCATGATTTCAGCAAACCAGTGTATTCTTCCCCTTAAAATCGACCCTATCTGTTGACCTTTTGGAGAAATTTGGTGCTAACAAGACAGCTGACAGCGGAGGGTAACTGGCTAGACATCTTTGAATTACTGTTAAAACTACCGTATCAAATCTTGCTTAAGGGCATGTTTTATTGTAGCTTAGTGGCCTGAAACCAGACTAGTGAGTCATGACCATGACAATGTGAGGTTCTTGTAAGCACATGTTCTGTACTGTCTGGAAAAAAAATATCAAATGAATAGGGGGGAGGAAGATTGAAAGTAAAAGGAACAACATTACGAGGTCAGATAAACTGTGCTTGAAGCCGGAAATTTTAGTTTTGATTTCATTGAGACAACACACAAGCGGAAATGAATGAGATGAGGGCAATTTAGTGATTACACGGTAAATTAAATGATCTCAAAGAGAATGTATTCCTTGGATTTTAAAAAAAGATGCCAACCTTTGACTTAACTTGCTTATCTACTTGCAAGTACTGTATTATGGTATTGTATTTATTTTGTCAAGCAATTATCGGGTGATAATTTGTACAAATTAAACATTAGATAAGTAATGATAAAAAGTAACAAAAGAAGACAATAGGACAGGGACGGTAGGCACAGTGGTGCGCTTATGCACGCCCCTTACAGACCTCTTAGAAAGGGGGAGAGGTCAATTGTAGATAGTCTAAGGTTAAAGGTTTTGGGGTTAGGAGTAGAAACCACAGAATCAGGTAGTGTATTCCAGGCATTGATTACTCTGTTGCTGAAGTCGTATTTTTTGCAGGCAAGTTTGGAGGGGTTGACATTTAGTTTAAATCGATTTCGTGCTCGAGTGTTGTTGCGGTTGAAGGTGAAGTAGTGGTTAACAGGACATTTTGGTATATGATTTTATGAACTATAATTAAGTCGGAACGGAGACGACGGAGTTGTAAGTTGTCTAAACCAAGAATTTCAAGTCTGGTGGAGTAAGATATTTTGTTGTGAGAAGAGGAATTATACTTTATATTTTCTTAAGGAACTCAAACAACATTTCCTCCCTCCCATAATACAGTGACATATATGCAGCTGAAAGAGTGATGGCCATAGTTACCCAGAAAGCTTCCATGCATCCCCCTTGTCTTGCTTCAATTCTCTAAATTCTGAACTAGAGTGTAATTGCTGCCATAAATCTCAAGATTTTCATTCTGGAAGAATATACCGTATTATTCGGAGTATAAGATGCACCTTTTTCCTCCCTAAAAGAGGCTGAAAATTTGGGTGCATTTTATACTCTGCATATAGCCTTTTTCTGAAGCTTTTTTTCCCCCAGCCCTAACTAGGTGCTAACAATTTTTCGAGCTCTTACCTTGCAGGCTTTTTCATTGTTACTCTCTTCAAATAATGTTTTTCCAGCACAAAGTCTTTGCAGGCTTTTTTTCCATTGCTCTACTTGCTCTGAATAAGTTTCTTTCCAGCCCTAAGAAGGTGTTAACAATGTTCCTAGCTCTTACTGGCTTACAGGCTCTTTCATTATTACTCTTTCAGAATAAGGTTTTTTTAAAGCCCTAACCAGGGGATAAAATAATGTGCTAAAGCTGAGTAGACTAAAGATGCTAGTCATATAAATTTATTTATTTATTTATTGGATTTGTATGCCGCCCCTCTCCTTAGACTGTTGTGGTTGGCTCTGACCCAGTTCCTGCCCCAGGGAATGTGGAAGTGGAGGCAGGGGAAATGTCAACATGTCCTAGGCCTATTTTGTTGCCGGCAGAGTCAGGGAGTACAGTTTCCTCGCACGAAGAAGAAAGTGGGGGTGACTTGGAAGAGGGAGGCTTGGCACACAGCCCAGGAAGCCAATCACTATTATCTTTGGTCGATTCAAATGACAAAGTGTTAGACCCACGCAGATGCAGACTTATGCATCGAAGAGACCAATTGAGGAAATATTACAGGAGATAAGAGAGGCCACCTGTGTTTGGGTGGGGCTCCAGTAATTAGAGTTGCTGCTATAAATAGCAGCATGCTAGTTTGGCCGTTGTGGAAGATTATCTGATCGCAGCTCTTCAGGATCGTGCCTCGCTGTTTCTGAACTTTGTTTGTGGATTTTTCATGCCTTTGACACCAAAGCAGAGCAAAGTGTGTGTGTCTCACTTTGTGGAAGAAGGAGGGCTGTGACGTTTCTTCACAGCTACTAGCTAAGCACTTAAGGATTGATTAAGGGGATTGTACAGCCGACAAGGTTGTTTTGGGGAATAGTTCTCTTTGCAATACAAAAAGGGTGCTTTGTTTCTTTTGAATTTTGCAATAAAGGACATTGTTTTGAACTTTCAAATGTGCGTGTGTCTGAAATTTGTACCCATGAATTTTCGGGAGGCTCATACCATACAGCCCGGCAGAACAAATACCTAGTAGGCAGATTTCCCTCCCGCCCCCCATTTTCCTCCCCCCAAACTATGGTGCATCTTATAGTCAGGTGCGTTTTATACTTTGAAAAATACGGTAATTAAATCTGAATATACAAGGTAGTTTATTTCTGCAATACATTTCTTTTCCTCAAAAACTTAAAGTTTGATGCTTATTTTATGGGGCAGTGGGAGAAAGGGTATGTGTACATTTTGCATTGTGATGCTAATCTTGCTTCTCTGCCTTTAACGTTCTGATCTATTTACTAAAATAAGGCACCTATTAAATTAGTAACCTACCACTGACATACAGTACCTCACTGCCTCTCTCCTCTCTTGTAAAGTTAAACAGATTTAATTTGCTAGCCATTTATTCAATTTGCAATGCAGAGTTTCATTCAAAGGCCATAGAAGCAATTAAAGTGGGTCACTGACTGCTTTATCTCACAACGGAAAAATACTAATAAATGACCATATTCGCGGTTTAGAATGAATGTGAAGACTCCCATACTGATTTCCAAGGCAAACTGTTCTAGTGCATTCAGATGAAACTGCATGTGTTTGTGTTGTAAACTGTGTCAAAGTACATTTCTGGAACTTTACTGAACAACGGAAGTATTTTCCTTTCATCACATGATTGGCTACTAATATAAATTTGTCCATAGTTGCTTGGACTGGACAGAATCCACAGGAATACATTTGCATACTGAACCTAATGTTTTACTTTGTTAACCCAAACTGAATAGGTTCAAAAACAGGAGCAGAGCATTCTAATTAATTTCAGCTCGGAGGTTTGAACGCTGCAAATGTTCAAGGACCCCTAAGCACAGCATGTTTATAATGTAACAATTTTTTACAGTTGAACAGGCAGGCAATAAATTTTTTATTTCTTTGTGAATAGAGAAAACAAGAACTATAAAAAAGAACCCGGTTGTTTATTAGAGGAAATGGTCACACCCTTTTATTTCCTGGGTGGGGATAGGCTTGCCTGCAAATAGTCTTTTTTCACTTTCACATGGTCTGTGTGGTTACACTTCAGCAGCACCCTTTCTGAACTCTGTAAATGATTAATTCTGCTGTTTGCTACTGATACATGCAAATCACTTGAGCAAGCATTGTTAAAGCAGCTACTGAATTATAGCCGCGCTGTTTGTTAACCATTTATTGATTCTTAAATTAAACTTCTCAGTCTGTGATCTGAAACTCACTCCATGAAAATAGACTTTTCACTGAAAAATGCCATGGGTGAAACTGAATGTTATTGTTGTATACAATGCCAGTGCTTGCATTTTATTAGGTACGATGCTGCAGGCACATGTGGAGCAATTAGACATCTGATCAACCCTTCCTGGAAACTGAACAGATCTGAATTTAAAAAATACGTCTGTCCCTCTCGTCTTCACCCTTTTTGTCTCCAGGCCTGTATGTTGAGGTTAATTCCAGAATTAGTGTAGATCCATGAGCTAAAATGTGGAAGAGAACATGCTTCTCGATGTTTGGAAGAGAATTTTTAAAAGTCTTTTTTGGAATGAGACATTTAGCCACAATAATCTGTAACCTGTCATGGAGTAAGATTATGAAGTCACTGCATACACTTTTATACCATCTGTTTACCTCTGCAATAAGATCTGTTTATAGAAATGGTAGAACCCATAATCTCAAACCCTATGATTTAATTTGATTTCAAGAATATTCTCCAAGGAATGAATAATCTAAAACAATTTAATTTCTATTGTCAGAATTGTAAGGAAACTTGATGTTTTCAGAGAATCACAGTAACCAAGGAGAAAATTATAATTTTCAATGAGGCCACTTCCATTTTTTTAAAACTGTTGGATTAAGTTTTAAGTTTTTAAACTCTTGAATTCTTTTAAAATATGCCAAAAGAATGCTCTGCAGTTTTAGAAGTTGGATACCAACTGGGTACTTATCATGAATGGATTATGTTTTATATTTCTGACTGGATATTATACATTCTCATTCTTATGCTAAGAATGGAGCATAAGAACAGCCCATTTTCATGGAATGGTTGATCAGAAGGGCGATGTCCAGTTGTCCCATATACACCTGCAACATCGCACCTAATAAAATGTGACTCCTGGAATTGTATAGAATAACATTCAGTTTCATCCATTGCTTTTATCAGTGAAGTCTATTTTGTGCTCTACCCACATCCTCCCTGCCAGCAATTAAACATGCAGGTGGCTGTTATAGAAACATAGAAGACTGACGGCAGAAAAAGACCTCATGGTCCATCTAGTCTGCCCTTATACTATTTCCTGTATTTTATCTTACAATGGATATATGTTTATCCCAGGCATGTTTAAATTCAGTTACTGTGGATTTACCAACCACGTCTGCTGGAAGTTTGTTCCAAGGATCTACTACTCTTTCAGTAAAATAATATTTTCTCATGTTGCCTTTGATCTTTCCCCCAACTAACTTCAGATTGTGTCCCCTTGTTCTTGTGTTCACTTTCCTATTAAAAACACTTCCCTCCTGAACCCTATTTAACCCTTTAACATATTTAAATGTTTCGATCATGTCCCCCCTTTTCCGTCTGTCTTCCAGACTATACAGATTGAGTTCATTAAGTCTTTCCTGATACGTTTTATACTTAAGAGCTTCCACCATTCTTGTAGCCTGTCTTTGGACTCGTTCAATTTTGTCAATATCTTTTTGTAGGTGAGGTCTCCAGAACTGAACACAGTATTCCAAATGTGGTCTCACCAGCGCTCTATATAAGGGGATCACAATCTCCCTCTTCCTGCTTGTTATACCTCTAGCTATGCAGCCAAGCATCCTACTTGCCTTTCCTACTGCCCGACCACACTGCTCACCCATTTTGAGACTGTCAGAAATCACTAACCCTAAATCCTTCTCTTCTGAAGTTTTTGCTAACACAGAACTGCCAATGCAATACTCAGATTGAGGATTCCTTTTCCCCAAGTGCATTATTTTACATTTGGAAACATTAAACTGCAGTTTCCATTGCTTTGACCATTTATCTAGTAAAGCTAAATCATTTACCATATTACAGACCCCTCCAGGGGGGTTATGAACTATTCACAGCAGGAAATTTCTGTTGGAAAGAAGCTAGATCTTCCGAGATTCAAGCTTTTGGAATCTGCTTTTCTCATTTCATCAATAAATCAATCTGGACGTCATATCATTCATTCACTTTTTATTCTATTTATATGTTATGACTTCAGTATTATGAAATACAGATGACACTTAACATTTTATGAATCCTTTATATACAGTGGGGGGGGAAGTATTTAGTCAGACACCAGTTGTGCAAGTTCTCCCACTTAAAAAGATGAGAGAGGCCTGTAATTGACATCATAAGTAGACCTCAACCATGACAGACAACATGAGAAAACACATCCAGAAAATCACATTGTCTGATTATTAATGAATTTATTTGTAAATTATGGTGGAAAATAAGTATTTGGTCACCTACCAAATACAGCAAGATTTCTGGCTCTCACAGACCTGTAACTTCTTCTTTAAGAGGTTCCTTTGTCCTCCACTCATTACCTGTAGTAATGGCACCTGTTTAAATTTGTTATCAGTATAAAAGACACCTGTCCAGAACCTCAAACAATCCACTCCAAACTCCACTATGGTGAAGACCAAAGAGCTGTCGAAGGACACCAGAAACAAAATTGTAGCCATACACCAGGCTGGGAAGACTGAATCTGCAATAGGGAAGCAGCTTCGTGTGAAAAAAATCAACTCTGGGAACAATAATTAGAAAATGGAAGACATACAAGACCACTGATAATATCCCTTGATCTGGGACTACACGCAAGATCTCTTTCCATGGGCTCAAAATGATCACAAGAACGGTGAGCAAAAATCTCAGAACCACACTGGGGAACCTAGTGAATGACCTGCAGTGAGCTGGGACCATCAGAACAAATCTATCATTAGTAACACACTACGCCGCCAGGGACTCAGATTCTGCAGTGCCAGACGTGTCCCTCTGCTTAAGCCAGTACATGTCTGGGCCCATCGGAAGTTTGCTAGAGAGCATTTGGATGATCCAGAAGAGTATTGGGAGAATGTCATATGGTCAGATGAAACAGTAGAACTGTTTGGTAGAAACACAAATTGCCGTGTTTGGAAGAGGAAGAATGCTGAGTTGCATCCAAAGAACACCATACCTACTGTGAAGCATGGGGGTGGTAATATCATGTTTTGGGGCTGTTTCTCTGCAAAGGGACCAGGACGACTGATCCATGTACATGAAAGAATAAATGGGACCATATATTGTGAGGTTTTGAGTGCAAACCTCCTTCCATCAGCAAGGACACTGAAGCTGAAACGTGGCTGGGTCTTTCAGCATGACAATGATCCCAAGCACACCGCCAGGTGAACAAAGGAGTGGCTTCGTAAGAAGCATTTTAAGGTCCTGGAGTGGCCTAGCCAGTCTCCAGATCTCAACCTTATAAAAAAAAATTGGAGGGAGTTGAAAGTCCGTGTTGCCCAGTGACAGCCCCAAAACATCACTGCTCTAGAGGAGATTTGCATGGAGGAATGGGCCAACATTCCAGCAACAGTGTGTGGCACCCTTGTGAAGACTTACAGAAAACGTCTGACCTCTGTCATTGCCAACAAAAGATATATAACAAAGTATTGAGATGAACTTTTCTTATTGACCAAATACTTATTTTCCACCATAATTTGCAAATAAATTCGTTAAAAATCAGACAATGTGATTTTCTGGATGTGTTTTCTCATGTTGTCTGTCATGGTTGAGGTCTACTTATGATGTCAATTACAGGCCTCTCTCATATATTTTTTTTAAGTGGGAGAACTTGCACAACTGGTGTCTGACTAAATACTTCCTCCCCCCACTGTATCATGAATATCTCATAGTAGAGGAAGAAGCATAGAGCTTATTATATGGTTCTATTATACTCCAGGCTTGTCAAACTGGTGCTGGTCTCCCTGCTGCTTTCCGAGGTGGAGGATGGGAGTGGGGGATGGTCAGCTAAAGCTGGGCACACAGCTTCATTTCCACCGGTGGAACTATGTCCCATCCAGTCCTGCCTACTGCCCACCCTTGGATACATCCATACAGTTTTCTTATCAACACTATGCAAATGATGTACTGCCCTCTTTTAGGATGTTTTTCTTTACTTCCTACTCCAATCTGACCGGTTAGGTCCCACAGAGTTGGTCTCCTCCAGGTCCCATCAACTAAACAATGTCATTTGGCGGGACCCAGGGGAAAAGCCTTCTCTGTGGCGGCTCCGACCCTCTGTAATCCGCTCCCTCCAGAGATTAGAACTGCCCCCACCCTCCTTGCCTTTCGTAAACTCCTTAAAACCCACCTCTGCCGTCAAGCATGGGGGAACTGAAACATAGTTATTTGTGTATGATATGACTGTATGTATGTTTTTATATATTGGGGTTTCTTGTTTTTTAGACTTTTTAAATGTATTATTGTTATTTTAGATTCTAACTATTAGATTTGTTATTATATATTGTTTTTATCATTGCTGTAAGCCGCCCTGAGTCTACGGAGAGGGGCGGCATACAAATCTAATTAATAATAATAATAATAATAATAATAATAATAATAATAATAATAATAATAATAATCTATAGATCATGGATTTCTGGTTTTCCATCCAAGTATCAACTAGGTTCATGCTTGATTTTTTTTTTAAGGTCAGTCAAGTAACATAAGCAACTTTTATCATTAATGAATAAGAACAGCCAACATTGTTCCCAGCTCTGAAATAACCTCCTCAGTGACATTATGTTAGGAGGTATTTTATTATTTTTTCAATATTAAATACATTGTTATTCTTTCAAATCCTTTAATATTATAAAACTAACTGTGTAATTCAATGGAGACTTCAAATTCCTTTTCACTAACTATTTTAGTCGGTGATCTCTATAAATTAATCTAAATTGCACAATACATTTTAAAACCTCTGCTTCAAATTAAATATTTTAGAGATATTTTTAAATGATTTCAAAGCTACCAATAGGGAAATCTATAAATTTTCAAACTAAATATACCTAAATGATACATATTTTTAATCTATTTATCAACATTTTTACGCTGCACAAGGTCAAATTGTCCTTTCAATACACAACACAAAGACAAAACCATAAAATGTAAGAATATAACTTAGAAAAAAAAACTTGAAAAAAACTGAACTTAATGCAAACCACTTAAAGTAAATATTTATAATGTAACTCCAAACATAAAGAAACTGGCTTTTACAAAGCAAAAATAGAGGAAGTGATAAACTGCATAAAAATACTCTAGCATTTATAATTAGCATTTAAAATCCATGTCCTAAATAAGTACTTTTTTTGTAATGCACTGCAAAAATAGAAAGAGCCATGCTATAAATAATCAGCAGTCTCCAAGAAAGCAAGTCCTTCATCTGCTTGTATATCAACAATATAGTGAGTATTGGCAACACATAAAGGCCATATAAATATTGACTCACTTCACAAGACAAAAGAGGTTTCTCATGTCTCACAGGAAATAAATAATATGAGCTTTGTGTTTGTTTTCAAGTCCTGCTATTATATTAGCTACATCCAAGTCCAATTTAACATGTATCAATAGCTATTACATATGTTGCAAAAATATTAGATGAGGCAGTAGTGAGTTCTAAAACCCATTGCTACTGGTTCGTGCACACGCTCACATATGCACGCAACGATTCTGGTCCTAGGTGGGTGGGTGGAGCCTCCTGCCAACGCCACTGATTCGCAGAACCAGGCCAAACAGGAAACAACCCACCGCTGAGATGAGACGGTTATTTTGATATAACAGAACATTAGCATTTTATAAAGCGATTTAAATAAAATTATTCTAAGGATATTCTGATTTTAATCTACCATCACGGTTATTTTGATATAACAGAACATTAGCATTTTATAAAGCGATTTAAATAAAATTATTCTAAGGATATTCTGATTTTAATCTACCATCACTTCACGAAACCTCGGGGGTGGCGCAGGAATTCATGGCTTCCATGACAACCATGGACCTGACCCAAGTAATTCAGAGGGGGATATACACTTGACTTGGTGTTACTCTCAGAGAAGTGGAAAGATGATCTGGTTTTAAGGGGTATAGTCACCACACCCTTGTCATGGTCAAATCACTCCCTGCTGAGGCTGGACTTTGGCCGACCAATTCCCCACTGCAGAGAGGTGGAACATCCTAATCGGTTCCACCTCCCTCTGGTGGGGGATTGGTCGGCCAAAGTCCAATCGTCTAATGGACCCGGATGGGTTTCAGAGGGAGCTTGGGTTAATTACCGACTCGTTTGTCCATAGTCCATCTGAGTCTCTAGTGATGGCATAGAATAAGGCCGCACTGGGGGCTCTGGACCGGATTGCGCCTTTGCGGCCTCTCCGATGCAGTAGACCCTGAAGATCTTCTTGGTTTACTGAAGAACTCCGGGGAATGAAATGCCAAAGAGATGCCTAGAGCAAGCATGTAGGGCCAGTAACTCTGAGTCTTACCAAACACAGGTAAGAGCCTATGTTAGGACTTAACTTGTGGCGATAGAGCCGGCAAACTCTGTGTTAAGTTACTGCCCTTATTGCATCTGCAGATTCTCGCCCAGCCACTCTGTTTAGGGTGACCCGTTCCTTCCTGAACAAGGTGGAAGCGGTGGAACCCTTAAAAGGGTAAAGCTGAGGAATTTGTTCAGTTTCATGCAGATAAAGTCACTCAGATTCGGAATGATCTGGACTCCAATTGGGCAATTCAGACTGAGGCGACAGGGTCAGGTCTTACTTCTGTTATTTGGGAAGAGTTTGACCTGGTAACCCCTGAGGAAGTGGTCAAGGCCATGGGAGTTGTGAATTCCTCCACCTGTCTACTGGACCCGTGTCCCTCCCAGCTGTTTTCAGACAGTCGGGAGGTGGCACACAGCTGAATCCAGGCGTTGATTAATGCTTCCTTGAGAGAGGGGTCATTCCCACAGCTGTTGAAGGAAGCGTTTGTGTGACCCCTCCTCAAAAAACCATCCCCGGATCCAGACAAATTGAAGAACTATAGACCAATCCCCAACCTGCCTTTTTTGGATAAGGTTGTTGAGAAGATGGTGGCACTCCAGCTCCGGTGGTCCTTGGATGAAGCTGATTATCAGGATTCCTTTCAGTCTGATTTCAGGACCAGTCAAAGCATGGAAACTGCTTTAGTTGCGCTGATGGATGATCTCTGGCAATGCTGGGATAGGGGATATTCCTCTATCCTGGTGCTCCTTGACCTCTCAGCAGCCTTCGATACAATCGACTATGGTATCCTTCTGTGACCTCTGGGGGGATTGGAGTGGAGGTACCGTTCTACAGTGGTTCTCCTCCTATCTCTTTGGCTGTTCGCAGCCAGTGTTAGTGGAGAGGGGCAGAGGTCCACCCCTCGGCCTCTCCTTTGTCAGGTGCCGCAGGGGTCTGTCCTACCCCCCCCCTACTATTTAAAATCTACATGAAGCCGCTGGGTGAGATCATCCGACCGCATGGGGTGAGGTATCATCAGTATGCTGATGATACCCAATTATACAGCTCCACTGATGCCAATTCAGTGAAGCGGTGGATGTGATGTGCCAGTGCCTGGAAGCTGTAAGGGTCTGGATGGTGGCCAACAGGCTCAAACTCAACTCAGATAAGACCGAGTGGCTGTGGGCGTTTCCTCCTAAGGACTATTCGATCTGTCCATCCATTGTTCTGGGGGGATAAACATTGACAAACACCCCCTCAGACAGGGTACGCAACTTGGGTATTCTCCTGGATCCACAGCTGAGCCTTGATCACCACTTCTTGGCTGTGGCCAGGGGGACCTTTGCCCAGGTTCGCCTGGTTTATCAGTTGCGGGCCTGCCTGGACCAGGAGCTCTACGCACAATCGCTCAAGCCCTCATCACCTCCCGTCTTAATTATTGCAATGCGCTCTACATGGGGCTACCCTTGAAGAGCGTTCGGAGACTCCAAATTGTCCAGAATCCAGCTGTGCGAGCTATCATGGGTGTACCTCGGTTTTAATTTTGTGACATAGATTAACTTTCTCATGTGGCTAAGACTCAACTTTTAGTATCCCAATCCCTTCCAAAAATACCTTGCAGCTGTTAATTCTGGCAATATAGTAGAAATTTCACCAAATAAGATTGGGAAGCTATGCAAACCATGGCTTCCACAATTACTTCAAGACACTTAATTATAGCTCCACTCTGTATCAAATGACCAGGAAGGAGAGGAACTTAGAATAGAGATCTTAGCAATTTTCTAAGAAAGTTTCCCTTTCATATATATGCACTAGAGATTAAAAAAAAAACTTTGGCAGAACACTTGGCATGACCTTAGCCATTTTTAACTCAATCCTTTTTTTAACAGAAGGGTTTAACAGGATTACATAGAAGGATTAACAGGTTCGCCTCCTAGATCAAGTTCTGTTCTGTTCAAGTTTAGAGAGTTACCATCTGATAGAGAATCCTGAATCCACCTTTATAATTTTATCTCCACCACTCCATTAACCTGAAATTAATAAAGAAGACCAAGTCTCTTCCAAAATATTAAGGGTACATAAAAGGTTTGTTGATTTGATCACTTGAATTTTAACATTTAAATTTCCCTGCTTTCCCTGCTTATATGCAATGAAACTATTAAAGTGAAGGTAATGAAAAAGCTGGACATAGAGAAACTGGAATTTAAATAATTCAAAGATAAAAAGAGAAAGATTTTAACGTAAGGTAAAAACTTTAAAGAACTTAGTTGTCTACATGGTCTTTGGTATAGAAAATTTGCATTCATGAGTAGGGATAGGTTCTACTTATCTTCCCTACCTGTTCGCATCACGTCGGAAATGATCCTCTACGCAAATAACCTTCTGCGCATGCACAGAGGGTTCTTTGCAAGCCGCTTGCAAGGAGCGGCGACTGGAGGACAGGTTTGGGGGCGTGGCCAGCTGGCCATCATTGCCGATTCAGTCAGCGGGGGCAAATTTCCACCATCGGTATGACAAACAGGTCTGAACTGGCAGCAACCACCACTGTTCAGTTTAGAGTATATTAAATCTATTGAACTTAAGATGTGATTAATTCTGTAAAATAGATATTTTCAAGTTTGATGCACACTTCCAAAATGTTCTAAAAGTATTAGTTGTCAGCTTCAGTATGCTTGAAATGTAAAGAGGAGGGAGTGCGCTAAAACATATAATATGGTCTTATTACTGTTCTTTGGAAATATATTTGTGCTATGAAATATATTTGTACAATGTGCTCCGACATAGCTAAAATTATGAATAATGGTTTGTTTAAATAACTATTAAATAAACAAGTACCTGTGTTAATTTATTCATTTTACCTGTTCTGACATTGCAGATTAATTATAATTTCCCATTATGTCAAGACTAGATATCTGTATCTTCTACCTAGATATGGGCACAACATTGTTTCCAAACATATCCCAATAATTTAATTTAATTTAAAACTCTTCCAGCATATTTAGTGAAACAAGGGAGATTTTGGAGTGTCTGTTCTACTCCAGAATAAGCAGATTTGTCTAACATCTATATAAATGTGCCTCAGTGATCACTAGATCAGTGATTTTCAACCTTTTTTGAACCGTGGCACATTTTTTACATTTACAAAACCATGGGGCACATTGAGTGGGGGGCGGGGGGGGGGGGCTAAAAAAAGTTTGGACAAAAAAATTCTCTCTCTCTCTTCCTCCCTTTCGCTCTATTTCTCTCTCCCTCTTTCTCTCCCTTCCTCTTTTTTTCTCTCTCCATCCCTCTTTCTTTCTCTCTTCCTTCTTTCCTCTTTTTTGCTCTGTCTCCCTCCATACTTCCCTCTATGTCTTTCTCTCTCCCACCTTCCCTCCCTCTCTTTCTTTCTCTCTCTTGCTTTCTTTCTCTCTTGTTCTCTTTCTCTCTTGCTTTCTTTCTTTCTCTCTTGCTTTCTTTCTCTCTTACTTGCTTTCTCTCGTTTTCTTTCTCTCTCTCTTTCTCTTTCTTTCTCTCTTTCTTTCTCTTGTTTTCTTTCTCTCTCTGAGCTTCGCGGCACACCTGACCATGTCTCGCGGCACACTAGTGTGCCACGGCACACTGGTTGAAAAACACTGCACTAGATGATCAATTGATAACCTTATCAAGTAAACTCCAAGCATTATTTGTACGTCACACAGGGTATCACTTATAAACAGTAGTTCCTATTTAACAAAAGTTAAACGAATTATCTGAGACTTCATAATATTTTCTCTTTCCACTCGGAAGGAAATATAGTGGTTTCCGCTGATACAAATACCAACACAGGAACTTTTTACAAAATTAACTTCTTGGGATACATGTACAGATGAGATTATTCAAGCACTGACTGAAACCTCTTCCATGCAGTTACATTGATCTATATTTTCAAAAATAATGGGATCCAAGAACATTTCTCTTTGAATTGTGACAGCCACTCATAAAGACCATGGAAGAGACAAGCTTACCTGAACTTCTGAATCAGCATCAACATGTTGCAGTTGAAACCAAGTGTCTCGATTATGATATTTCTGCAAATCTTCTTTCAAAATTGCGACTTTGCCTGCAAATAGATCAAATGAAATGCATTGTGATGAATATAAATATTGTTATATAAGAGCCTTCCTTACATTGAATATACAGTATTACAACTGCAATTCCCTTAATTCCAAGCAAAATTCCATGGCTGGTAATTGCAAGAATTAAAATCCCAACATACTCTCAAGGTTCCAAATTGAGGAAGTTGCAATAAATATTTTAGGTAAAACAATCTGTAAAATGATTTTGTTTAAAAAATGATTTTTGCAGAGTGAAAAAGTACATACTAAGATACTAATTGTTCAATGTTTAAAGAGCAATTATAAAATCAATGAAGTTTACTAATATTATACATCAAATTCTTCATCTTGGAGAAAAGCTTATTGACATTAGTAGTTAGCTTTCTGAATCCAAATATTTAATCTCTAACAAGGGTTCTTCAGCTGGGATTAGTGACCACGACTTTTATCTAGAATAATTGCATTGAAGTTTAACTGCAGCTGAAAAACTTTCTATACAAAATGAAAGTTTCATGCATGTTGAAAATTATTTCATACTCTTGACCTAGTGTAAATTATATAAAAATGAACTTCGCCTTTTATAGATTTTCTATAGATAACTCATATGATCAGAAGACCCAAATCATCTAAGAAATTTTATCAAGTACTGCGAAAAAGATTTGTTTAACAAGTGTGTCAGGGGCACATTATTCCAATTGCTTCCAATGCTCTGTATTTTCTACCAGCCTGAAAGCTACTTTTGTCAATTAATAAACTCTCTGAAAACAGTATGTTGCAATAACAAAGACAAACTGGAAGATCTGAGAAGCTGCTTTGCACAGTTTGACACAAAGTGATTATTAATACTAAATACAAAAAGCAAATTGTAAATCCTTGTCAATAGCATATGTTCCCATTGGCCAATATTCTTGCCATCCATAGTAATATTTTGCTGATCGAAGGACGTAGCTTCACTCTATGCAAACATTTCGCTTAAGAATTTCTCATGACTAAATTCTGGATTTATATTAGCTACATAAATGAAAGCTTTGGCTTCTCATCTGTCCTCCTAGTTTGTAAATTAGGCCAGAAATAATTGAGCATCTGTCACATGAAGGGCACCCGGTATAAGACTTTATTCTTTCAGATAAGTGCTAAACGATCAGATGATGTAGCATGTTTCCTGTTTTTAACTGAAGGTCACAGAGGCTGAACTGTTCGTTGCATGGCTGCTAAGAATTGTGTTGTTAATCTATTTTCTAAGTTCCCAGCATTTGGCCTAAAGCGTTTTCAAAGCCTCTTTTAAATATCCCATAGTTAAATCAACCCACTCTCCGAGAAGTTGGCTTCAACTCCTGATACATTCATGGATAGGGTCACACAGGTTATTGGCCACTGTACAACTTCCAACTTCATCGTCTCAATCTAGCCTACACTCTTGGTACTCTCCAGAAGCTTCTCATCCAAATATCATCCAGGCTGAACCCCGTTTAGATTCTGAGCACAATGTCTAAATAGTCCATTGAATTTTATTTTGAATGCTTTTATCATATTAAAAAGCAACAATTTCAATACTTTCCCAAATTCATTGGTACCTCTAACTAAGAACGCCTCTACTTACGAACATTTCTAAATAAGATTTTTTTGCCACTTCTGAAGAACCATTTTCCACTTACAAACCCAAGCCTCCGAAACTGTAACAGGAAAAGGCAAGGAGGAGCCTCCAGGAATCTCCTGGGTGGAAACAGGGCTGGAAAAGGCGGAGAGAAGCCTCTGTGGGGCCTCTCTAGGAATCTCCTGGAAGGAAGCAGGGCTGGAAAAGCCGGGGAGAAGCCTCCGTGGGACCTCTTTAGGAATCTCCTGGGAGGAAGCAGGGCCTCCACCCTCCCTGTGATTTCCCCAATCGCACACATTATTTGCTTTTACATTAATTCCTATGGGAAAAATTGCTTCTTCTTACAAACTTTTCTGCTTAAGAACCTGGTCACGGAACGAATTAAGTTCGTAAGTAGAGGTACCACTGTAGTTAAATTCCCTGAAATTAATAAATCTGTCTTCCCTATTAATTTTTCTTGTCAGAATGTTACATGGCAGTACTTATCACATTATTTTATATAACAGGCTTAGCAAAGCCCTAAACATAAAAGCACTGAAGTCAATTCATTTTAAATACATTAAATTACTTCAGAGAAGATGTATTATAGGTAATCCTCAACTTACAGTCATCTGTTTAGTCATCAGTTCAAGTTACATTGGCACTGAAAAAAGTGACTTATTGTTGCGTCCTGGCATGTTGTATTTGATGGATGGCTCACTTGTGATTTTCTAACACTTATGACAGTTTTTCACACTCACAGCCATTGCAGATCCCCGTATCACGTGATCAAAATTCAAACCCTTGGCAACTGGTATGTATTTAAGATAGTTGCAGTACCCTGGAGTCATATGATCACTTTTGTGATCTTCCGACAAGGAAGCCAATAGGGAAGCCAGATTTATTTAACAACTGTGTTATTAACTTAATAACTAAAGTGATTCACTTAATAGCTGTAGCAAGAAAGGTCATAACATGTGGCAAAGCGTACTTAACAACTGTTTTGCTTAGCAACCAAAATTTTGGGGTTAATTTTAAGTGGAAGACTACCTTTATATTGGTAATTGTGTGGATCCTAATTAGATGTCTAGGCTGATATAAAGCTTATTATTATAGTTAGTTGCACAATGAGCCAGATGTTTTGACTAGATTTGGAATTTTTATCCACCTATCAAGTCCTTCCCAAAGACCTGGGATGGGCAGACATTCTTGTTGGATGGTATTAGAGGTATTGTATCATCACAGGGTGTAAGCTGTTCCAAGTAAAAGCTGCCTTTTGCAATTGACTAAGGGGATTTGGGAAGCGACAGTTCAACTTACTTTTTCGATAGTTATGTCTCTCCAATGAAAACAACTATTGCTGGAGAGACAGAGTAACGACACGGACACCAGAGCTGGATTTAAAATTGGGTCATTTTTATTAACATAAATTTGCATAATTTATTCAAATACTTTGCATAAATTAGCATAAACAATTATGACCCGGAACTGGACCTGCAGGGTCAAACAACTACTTCCGGGGCGGAAATGACGTTATGCCAACAAACATTCCTGGGCAACTCATGGGCGTATCTCGATGCAAGGTCCAGGTGAGGGCCAGGCCGTCACCTGCGACCTTTTCTTGCCATGCTGTGCATGAGGGGGGTCCCACCGGCTAACCCGAATCGGGGAATTAAAGGTGCAGGACCCAAAGACAGGTTCCCCCCAGCTGCTCAGGCAGAAACTCCCTCCATGAGCTTGCAGAGAACCTGTCAATCATCCCCAAAGATGCCCAAGGGAGAACGCGCGGTTGCTAAACCACCCCAGTTTTCCGCCCCTAACCTGCCTACCCAAATGACCAAAGGTAAGCCAATTAACCTAATTACTGCAAGCACCCCCTAACCGCACATCCATCATCTCAGTGTGGAATGGGCGAAAAAACAGCTCAGCTAAGAGGCAGAACTGCAAAAAATTCCCACTCGGCCCCCTAAGGGCGACCCCTAAGCACACTGCAAAATAGAGGAGGGGCGGGCGGGTGTCTGCTCTTCTGTGTAGTCCGGGCGAAAAGGGAGAGCCCCGGGCCTGCTCGCCCTTATATAGGGCAAGCAGGCCCCGCCCGGACCAATCAGGAGCCTGACCAATCAGGCTCCGATCTCCCGAGCGAAGTCTCGCATCGCGAGACTTCGCCCGGGATCCAAGATGGCGGCCGCCATGAGGGACCGTGTCTCCCGGTCCCTCCAGCAAAGCCTGCCAGCCGGGTAAGTCCGGTGCTGCCCATAGATTTTGGTTTGGATTAATGTGAGATATCTCCCTACCTATACACTCTTTGGATCCAAACTAAAGACACCCCAAAATATAGGTGGACAATTTTGGATCCAAATTACAAAAAGATAGGTTGTTTTTTATTTTTTTTGCTATTGTGAATTCACAAATGCCTCCTTTGTTGCATTTGGATACGGTCATATTTTCCATGCTCTGCACAAAAGGGCACTTACTCTGGTATAAATGGATAACCTGCCTTCAATAGTAGTGACGCAGAGATATAATAATATGCCTCATCAAGATTGTTGTTCCAGGGGTTCAAACACTGACACTGAAATTGTGTCAGTGGCATGCGTATGCCTAAATTGCCTGCTGTTTATTGAATCATTTGTCAGCAAACTCTGCCAATCTCCGGGACCGCCTTCTGCCGCACGAATCCCAGTGACCAGTTAAGTCCCACGGAGTGGGTCTTCTCCGGGTCCCGTCAACTAAACAATGTCGTTTGGCGGGACCCAGGGGAAGAGCCTTCTCTGTGGCGGCCCCAGCCCTCTGGAACCAACTCCCCCCAGAGATTAGAATAGCCCCCACCCTCTTTGCCTTTCGTAAACTCCTCAAAACCCACCTCTGCCGTCAGGCATGGGGGAACTGAGATTTTCTTTCCCCCTAGGCTTGTACAATTTATTCATGGTATGTTTGTATGTATGATTGGTTTTATAACAAGGGTTTTTAGCTGTTTTAATATTGGATTTCTACATGCTGTTTTTATCATTGTTGTTAGCCGCCCCGAGTCCACAGAGAGGGGTGGCATACAAATCCAATAAATAAATAAATAAATAAATTAACTCAGTCGCTGTTAGATGAATTTGTTAAAACACAGAGAAATATTTAGTTATATAAATGGACATAAGGAGCACCCTAAAAGTTTGGGATTCTATTTATTATCACATCCTGTCACACAGAGTGCTGGTTTCAGGCTGGCAGGCAATTTTCAATCCATCCATTCACCCTTGATGATAGTACCTTATATGGAAGGAAAACATATTCTGTAGGTATATGGGCAAAATGTTTCTCTTTTTGGATGTCACACATCCAGGAAATAGTAATAAGCACTATCTGGGATTGCCATGGTGACTAACTTTGCATTATGCAAGCCTGTTACATCAAAACAAAAATAGAGACAGGGGGAGAAGAAATGGACAGCTTAGTAGTTAATCAAGCAGCCCAGAATAGCCATGGATTCTACTTCAACCTAAATTTCAACCTTTAATAAATATACTGCTCAAAAAAATAAAGGGAACACTCAAATAACACATCCTAGATCTGAATGAATGAAATATTCTCATTGAATATTTTATTTGCACAACTATTCCATTTGCACAACAGCATGTGAAATTGACTGTCAATCAGTGTTGCTTCCTAAGTGGACAGTTTGATTTCACAGAATTTTGATTTACTTGAAGTTATATTCTGTTCTTTAAGTGTTCCCTTTATTTTTTTGAGCAGTGTATATAGACAGAGAAGATAGCCTTACATTTCACAGATAAAGAGAAAAAACCCTTTGGAAAGTTTTTGTAACAAAGTCCGGTGACACAACTTTGCAATACAAATATAAAACTGAATGTGCATGATAAAAAATTATGACCCAGGAAGCAGCTTTTTGTTTCTTCTCTGTTTTTTTCTTTTGGACACATCCTGTTCTTTTCTTATTATACTGTTTTGTTTGTAATGCACACTGCCCAGAATCTTTATGGAATCTGGCAGTCTTATAAATTTGACAAATAAATACATTCTCCACTCAAGCGTTTCTTTGCTTTCTTTCTGAATCTCAATATGTAAATACATATATCCTAATGTTGCCATTTGTTAGATTATCCCATATAACAAAACTTTTTAAGATTAAAAAGCACTTCGATATTAAAACATTTACATTTAATCAGAGAAGAATATAAGATAGCCAAGTGTTATCCAATAGGTCTCTGGATTTTTTTCTAGCTCCAGAAGTGAAAGTTATAGTATGGCATCCACAGTAAAGTGACCCCATTGTAGTGATGGGCTCCTATGGATACGGTCAGGTACGCAGAATTGGTGGAAAAAATTTGGTCAGGTACGCAGAATCGATGGGGAAAAAATGATTTCCCCCCCCTTTTTTTCCCTTCTGGGCTCTGAGTATATTTTTCCTATTGCAGTAAATGAGGTTGAATGTGTGTGTGTATGTATGTGTGTGTGTGTGTGTGTGTGTGTATGTACATACACATACAGTTTATATAGTAGATAATGTATATTTTTGTGTGCCTGTGTATAATATGTATGTTCACACATGGCATAGATACATAGAATTAAATATATTTTTAAATATATATTTTGGATATTCAGTAATAGTAAATAGATAGGGAAATTGTATCTCTTTGAGGCGAGAAGAGGGCAGGCACCCTAACCCAAACCCTTGACATGAATGACGTCAAGTTGGCCTTTAAGCCAGTCATATAACCTTTAAGCCACTTCAGGTCACATAATCATCAGCCGCTCCCACCTGGTCACATGGCTGACAAGCCACACCCACAAAATAAGCCACGCCCACATTGTGGTAGTAAAATATTTTGGAGCCCTTCACTGCCCAATTGTATGAACGTTGCCACTACATCATGGTCTCCTAACTTATACACAGGTATGTACATTGCTGTATTTGCATGTTTACAGCTTTTGAAGTACATACTTTGATGAAATCAAGAACACCCATGGAAAAATGAGAAACATGCAGCAGATACTTGACTATCCTTCAGTAGTCCAGATAGGTTGAGACCAATGTTCAATCCCACCAAGAAAAAAAACTGAGGCTAAATTGAATATTATGTTTTCTCACCTTAACAAAAAACTATTTCTTTATACATATATCCTATATTGGCAGATTTGCAGAAGCCAATAAAAAAATAACAGAACATGTTTTGAATTGTAAGATTTAGGAAATTAAAGAAAGAATTGCATTCCAGACCATAGCACAGGGATATTTTAAATGAATGCTCTCTTTTCCTCATTTCATTATCCACATTTTTTCCATTTGTCTGAACTCAATGTTTTCTTTATTGATACAACGCTTTGAGAATCCCTATCAGCACCTCTGCTGAAGAAGGAAGTATCCTAATCCTTTGAGGCACACGAAAGGAAGGAAGGAAGGAAGGAAGGAGGGGAGGGGAGGGGGGAGGGAGGGAGGGAAGGAAGGAAGGAAGGGGAAGGAGGGAGGGAGGGAGGATCTGCAAAATTTTCAAAACTTTGTTTCCTCAAATGTTCAAAACATCATCAAAATAGAGTTTAACCTGCAATTCAATAGAAATATTCAAGCTAAAACTAAACCAAAGTTTAAATGAATGCATCCATTCAGCAATAATCAGGATTGATGAATCTCTTTATCTGTTAGTTCACAGCATGTTCAGATTAATGGCTTTATTTTTTTCAAAACAGAGGTACTTTTTGAAAAGGTTATTTCATCTTACTTAGGAATACAATTTGTACGATTTTTATTTTGAAGGAATTTTATCCTCTTTATTGTTACTACCGTAACTCAACCATGATGAACAGTATGTTGAAATGTTTATGTTACATTACATTTAAAAGGAAACAATACATGATTTTTAAAAAATTCAGTACTATTGTTGACAAATGTGTGAACATACAGAGCTTCTCTAGCTTTCTAGAGAAAATAATTAAGACTGAAAATTGAACTAACATAGAAACACATACCAATGATTGAATCCCTGCGGAAAACATCTCTATCGAAAATGTAAAATGACAGATGTCGAAAACTCCGTGGAATTTCACAGTAAAAGTCTTCTCCATAAAAAGGGCTATGTAAAAAAATAAAATAAATCAGTTTAGTACAAGTGTTAGAAGTTGGAAATCATCTGTCAACTTTCCCATTAAAGCTTTTACTTAGAACCTTCATTTTACCTTCTTCTGGTTCTCATTCATGCCACTTAACTGCCATATAGACTGCCACTGCTTAAAACTACCAAATTTATGTGGCTTCAAAACTTAATACATCACATCTTTCAAACTGTTTTGGAAGTTGGATCTTTTAATGGAATTCCAAAACTGCCTTTTCAATGATGAATAAAATTAAGTAGGCAGCCTTGTTATTGTAGTGTTACAAAACCTAAAAGAACATTATATTACAATATCATTTTATACATGCATAATTAAAATATTATTCTGGATAACACGCCTTGCATTTTTCTAGAAAAGGGGAAAGGAAATACTTATATACAAATTAAGATAATTTGGCAATTCTCACATTTTAGGCTATGTATATGTACACTGACCTAAATCCATTAAACTTATTTTCCTTTTGTTATGGAATAAATTGCCATAAAATAATTGTAAGTACCATCCATTCTATCCACACATTCTTTCCAACATAATTGTTTAAGACTACCCCATTGTTCAACAAACAGTCTTGAGTGTCATAAAAAAAATAGGCAGTAATCGGCAAGTTGCATGCATTCCATGTACAAGCAATTGAAATGTTATTAGAAACATCTTAAAAGAATAGCTGCATAATCCTTTATTTTTCCTCCACATCCTCTTTTTTAATTCTCTTGTGAGAGTAGGATATGGCTTCCAGCCAGTGAAGGGCTACCACAATTTTTACTATCAAACTGTGGGTGTGGCTTATGCAGGATGCCCTGCATTTTCTTTCATCTTTCAGTGCAAATTGGGTGCTCTGGGGTGGAGCTCCATTTTCGCTACCCCACTGCGTTCCCCCACCCGTCCAGGCAGCAGTCCACCCGTTTCCAGCTGCCAGGATAACACCTCTCCTACTTTCTCTTGGCAATCTATGGGGCACAGCTGAAATCACTATGCTGCAAGCAACAGCCTTTCTTCTAGCCTGCTAAACACATTAGGACTCTAACTCTCAATTAGTATGGACAACTATATATTATCTATCTATCTATCTATCTATCTATCTATCTATCTATCTATCTATCTATCTATCTATCTATCTATGACTTGGGGTGCCTCACAACATATTAAAAAAACAATGCAATATAAATCCAAATCCAATTAATATAAACCCACTAATCTAAACTAAAATCCCCATTATTAAAAAACAATCATACCATTCGACACAACATACGTGGCATTCGTCAGCCAGGGGGCTAGAGTCTTAATAACCCCAAACCTGGTGGCATAGATGAGTCTTTAGACTCTTACAGAAGGCGAGGAGGGTGGGGGCAGTATGAATCTCCAGGGGGAGCTGATTCCAGAGGGCCGTGGCCCCCACAGAGAAGGCTCTCCCCCAAGGTCCCGCCAAACGACATTGTCTAGTTGACAGAACCTGGAGAAGGCCAACTCTGTGGAACCTAACTGGTCGCTGGATTATTTATTTATTTATTTATTTATTTATTTATAATTTCTATGCTGCCCTTCTCCTTAGACTCAGGGCGCTTCACAACAAAAGTTAATACAAAACATGTAAGAAATCTGAATTAAAATACACCTTAAAAACACCAATACTTAAAATTAATCAATCACATTCACCCCATCATGCACCATACATTTAGTCATTGGCCGGGTCTAGATGTTAAGACTTAGTGGCTCCAAGCCTATTGGCAGAGGTGACATTTTAAAACCTTGTGGAAGGCAGAGAGAGCGGGGGAAGTGCGAATCTCTGGAGAATGTTCGTTCCAACAAACTTTATTCTAAGGGTACCTAAAATTGATGTCTTTTATCCCCAGATAATCATTTCAGAGTTTATATTTCAAATGGGCAAGAAAACCTGTACAGAATAGAACAGAATTCTGCCCGAGTTTTCGGAGAAGGGCGGCATACAAATCTAAATAATGATAACAAATCTAAATAATGATAACAAATCTAAATAATAATAATAAATCTAAATAACAACAACAACAACAATAATAATAATAATAATAATAATAATAATAATAATAATAATAATAATAATAATATAGAGAAATTAGTGAAATACGAAGATCTAAAAATTGAGCTGCAATGGCTCTGGCATAAGCCAGTGAAAGTGGTCCCAGTGGTACTTGGCACGCTGGGCGCAGTGCCAAAGGATCTCAGCGGACATTTGAAAACCATCGGAATTGACAAAATCTCCATCTGTCAATTGCAAAAGGCCGCTTTACTGGGATCGGCAAACATAATTCGCTGCTACATCACGCAGTCCTAGGTGCTTGGGAAGCGCCTGACTGGTGATGAAATACGAAATCCAGCATAGTGATCTCATTTGCTGTGTTGTATTGACATAACAATAATAGTAATAATAATAATAATAATAATAATAATAATAATAATAATAATAATAATAATAATAATAATAATAATTTCAATGGAGAGCACAGCTGGACAAGTTCAATTTGAAATATCAATTCTTAGTACAAGGTTTCATGATTGAACATATTCAGAACCCTGAACCAACTATTCCATTTGTATTTGCTATCTGATCAGACTAACTGGAACTATGTCGCTCATTTGGAGGATGTCTTTCCCCAACTAGAAATTAACATTATTCAGCACAAGACAAAAACATAATTTTATAATTCCGAAGAGCTGTTCTCTTCCGGACTACTTAAAGTGCTGTTGTCTCCTACAGAATACAAGTTAATATTGTAGCCTAGACCTTTAATGGGATTATCTGTAACTATGATCTTCCTAATTAGCAATTAAGCTCTAAATAAGGAAAAAATAATTTCAATCAATTTGTTCCATGTTGGAAGACAGCAAGCCAAAAGGGAAAAAAATCCTACAAAATTGTTGAGAGTACCTATTTTTTAAAAAGTCTTATTTTTACAGAATTCCTGAAAGACTATACAGTATATGGAAAGGTTGTGACATTCCCACCAATACAACAGTCACATGGGCAACAAATTCATGTTATCCAGTGATTTCAGAACAACTTCTAGAAGCAGCACTTCCTTTTTCTACTTGTCTATAAAGAAAAATAATGCTAGAAGAATGCAGCCAAATGGACACTGGGAAGACCTTCAAGAACAATATATTCTTTGTAAGAGAAAGCTGACCCTCAGTGTGTCTTTCTCAGTGTGTCTTTCTAAAACAAGTACCTCTTGAACTATCAAATTATTATAACATTATTTTAGAGCAGTACAGACCACAAATCTTAAATATCAAAACAAACATCTACAGATGCAAACAGAAAATATTTAAAGCTGGTTTCAAAGAAAGAGAAATATTTAGATAAGGAACTGAATGAAAACATTCAAAAAATAAACCAAATTCAGAACCATACCAGGACTTTAAAAAAAAAGTCTTTGGAGCTTACTAAAAGCTGAGCAAAGAGGGAATTGATCTGCTTTAATCTTTATGTAGAGAATTCATAACAAGAAGTTTTACACAGAATAAGCCCACCACATTCATTTTTTCCATGATAATGGATCCTATAGAAGAACCTTTGATTGTCACAAATTATACATGTGTGAGAAATATAAGCAAATTCATGATCTGAGATTTACTACAGGTTTCAATAAATTGTTGAATGCCTAACGAACATATGGATTTAAAATCAGGTTAAAAGGGGGGTTGGTCTTACCTGACACACCTCTTTTTGTGGGGTGGAGCTAGAATTCAGAATGGTTTGTCCTCATCCAATCAGAGTGAGGACTGAGTCTATCAACTTTTCTGTGATACTCCATCTGCCATTATTCTCAGCTTTGATGAATCAGAAGAAACAGACTCGACATAACTAGTTTTAGAACACCAAGTCAAAAATCCAGACTTTCCATGAAGCACTCCTGGCAATCGTTCAATTCCACCCTGGAACAGATCATACATGGACCGGAGAAATCCTGGGCAGAGTTGAATGCTAGCTCCACCCCACAAGAAGAGCCGTATCAAGTAGGACCAATGACCCTTCTCCATGTATCCCAGCGGCCGATAAGGTCCCACAGAGTTGGTCTTCTCCGTGTCCCGTCGACTAAACAATGTCGTTTGGCGGGCCCCAAGGAAGAGCCTTCTCTGTGGCGGCCCCGGCCCTCTGGAATCAACTCCCCCCAGAGATTAGAACGGCCCCCACCCTCCTTGTCTTTCGCAAATTACTCAAGACCCATCTTTGTCGCCAGGCATGGGGGAGTTAAGATATTCCTTCCCCCTAGGCCATTACAAGTTATGCATGGTATGTTTGTGTGTATGTTTGGTTTTTTATAATAAGGGTTTTAGTTGTTTTATTAAATTGGATTGTTACATGTTGTTTTACCATTGTTGTTAGCCGTCCCGAGTCTGCAGAGAGGGGCAGCATACAAATCCAATAAATAAATAAATAAAAATAAATGGTGGGTGGAGATAGAATTCAGAATGGGACATACCCAAGCTAAACATCCCATGGGAGTGAAGATACCTAGTCCCACTATCTGGGGTCCTTGTAAACCCACTATAGGACTCTGCGGCCAAAGGCCTCCTCCACTGATGCAAATAAGTCAATCTTGTAGTGTCATATGAAATGCATTGGTGACACCCAGGTAGCTGCCTGACACACCTCCTAGAGAGAGACCTGAGTAGTCCAGGCGGCCGAGGCCAATGTGCTCTGCATAGAATGTACTATGATGCGATCAGATCACTGCAGAGTGGAAGGATTGTACGCCTTTGCAATTGTGCCGTGGATCCATCTGCTGATGGTTCAGCTCCAGAGAACAAGGTTGGAAAGCTACTAGGAGAACCTCTGTTTTGCAGATTATAGATGTCCAGATGATATAAATCCAGAGCAGTCGCCAAATGTTTAATGTGTGTCATTGGTCAGATGACGCCAATGCAGGCAAAAATTAGGGAGGACAAGCTCCTGGGCCCTAGGTAACCACAAATTGAATATAAACGATGGATCTAGACCAATGGTTCCCAAACTTTTTCAGTCCATGGTTTTAAAACTAAAGAACCTTTAGAGGTAATATTTGCTCATATAATTGGTCCTAAGAAACCTAGTTTAGGTAGAGCCTGTTATATATTTAGCATAGTTGACCCTTATTCCAGGTTTGGTTTCTGTTATCTGATAAAATCTAAAGCAGAAACATACCAACCTTTTTCCAATTGGTTAACATTTATGGAAAGGAAAATGAATGAGAAAGTTATAACTGATGTTACTGATAATGGTTCAGAGTTTACTAATATCAGGTTTGTAACCAGGTTGCAAAGAGTTGGAATGGACTATAGGCGTTCTGCTCTTTATAGACCTCAACTGTTAAGTAAATATCTATAAATTAATTTCCCCAAATCCTTTCTTAACTTGAAAATGTCAATTACTAGGCTCTTTCACAAAACCTGACTTAACCCCGGCTGAGAAACAGTAAAAGCAGTTCAGCTTTATGGCCACTAGGACACATTAATTCTCTGGACTCATTCTTAATTGCAAGGTATTTCATGAGCATACTCTTACCCAGTTTTTAGATAAATTCCATATCCAAGGCTGTACAGTAATTCTTTTTAGATTTTTTTCCTTACATTCTTTTTCTTGGGCAAGAGAAAGCAATAAACAACAAAATATGTAGTTTTAACCATTGGCATTCATAATTATTTTTTATATATAATTTAAATTTTTAGCTCTGCAATATACTGAATTTTATTAAAATGTAAAACCTATAAGCAGTTAACTTCATACCCAACTCTATGTAATTCCTTTATTAGCTTGGAATGAAATTTGATAATTTTAATAATGCTTTGGAGGTTTTCGCCCTCAATTATATTATCTTACAACGGAGTCTCTTAGATAGTACCGTATTTTCCGGCGTATAAGACGACTGGGTGTATAAGACGACCCCCTAACTTTTCCAGTTAAAATATAGAATTTGAGATATACTCGCCGTATAAGACTATCCCCGGCAGGGAGAGCAAAGGTGGCAGCGGGAGTAGCGGAGGCGAGGCGGAGAAGAAAGAAGCGGCGGAAAAGTATAGTGTCTGAGTGGCAGTCCCCTTGGGACTGGGCGGCATAAATAAATAAATAAATAAATAAATAAATAAATAAATAAAATCTCTACTTTTTTATTAAAATAAATTAATAATAAAACAAAACCAAACTCTATTACTATTAAAACTAAAACAACCAGCAAATCCAAAAACATAACTATTAATAAAAACAGGTGAGGGCTGGGGGGGTTTTTCTCTGTTATTATTTAAGTGCTTTTACCATATGCTTTAAATCAAGAGTCACTTCTCTCTCTATTTCTCTCTCTTTCCTGTCATTCTCTGCCTCAATCATTTTCTCATTTCTCTTCCCCCCTTTTTTCTATCATTTCTCTCTCCCTCTCTCTTCCTTCCACTCCTTTCTCTCTCTTGCTTTCTTCCTCTCTCTCACTCTCTCTCTCTTCCTTCCTCTCTTCTCTCTCACTCTTTCTTTCTTTCCCTCTCTCACTCTCTCTTCCTTCCTGTCTTCTCTCTTTCTCTCTCCCTTTCTTTCCTTCTCTCTTCCTTCCACTTTTTTCTCTTTCTCTTTTCCTTCCTTCCCCTCCCTCTCTCCCTTTATATTTATCTCTTCATTCCTTCCTCTCTTCCTCCCTTTCTCTCTCCCTCTCGTTCATTTTTCTCTCCCTTCCCTCCCTCCCTCCTTCTTTCCTCTCCTCTATCCCTCCCTCTCTTTCCTTTCTCTCCACGTCTCCGGCTTTGCTGACATGCACAAGGCTCAAGCCAGCTGCCCGGAAAAGCCATGAAGGTCCTCCTGCCCCCCACCCCCAGCAGAAAACACAACGGAGGTCTTCCGGTACCAGCTTGAGCCTCGCGTTGCTCCACCCCGCTTCGCCTGTCATCCTGGACCTCCGTTGTGTTTTCGGGGGGAAGCGGCGGGAAAGCCCTGTGCTGGCCAGGAAAGCCGGGTTTGCTTTCCGTGAAAGCAGCGCGCCTTTTAAATACGCTGCTTTCTTGCAACATTTTCCTGGGTGGGTGGGGGAGGAGGCCACTCCCCTCCCCCCCCAGGAAAGAGGTCCAGGAAAGCAGCGTGTTTAAAAGGCACGCTGCTTTCACGGAAAGCAAACCCGGCTTTCCTGGCCAGCACAGGGTTTTCCCGCCATTCCCCCCCCCCCCGAAAACACAACAGAGGATTACAGGCAGGACGAAGCAGGGTGGAGCAATGCGAGGCTTAAGCAGGCAGCTTCGGCGCGTTTCTTTCGGTGGAAGAGGAGGCGAGGGAGCAGATCGGGCGGGGGCAGCGCCTTCTACTGTCGGCGCCTACCCGCCCCCGCCCCCCCATGGGCTGGCAGGGGGATGGGGACTGCGCGCGGGGCGGTATTTTGGTCTGCGCGGGCGCAGCCTATGGGGAACGGTGCTGTGGAATCAGTATCCGGCGTATAAGACGACCCCCCACTTTGGGAAAGATTTTCAGGGGTTAAAAAGTCGTCTTATACGCCGGAAAATACGGTATTTGATAAATTTAAAAATTAAAAATACTGCTTCATTTCTCAAAATGGAAGAATTATGAATGCAGAATTACACCGCAACCAAATAATAAGCGATTCCAAACTGAATGTCTCCCATGTGGCTTTTAAATGAATTTTTAAAAGAAAGTAATTAAAAATGCTACAGCAAATGATGTATTCCACGGCAGGAATTTAACATTACAGAGTTAAAACAGAAAGAAACCAAATATGCATATGAAAAGTATAACATGCAGTGTACAAATAATTAGTAAATCATATGCAAAAGTTTAGGTTCCCTTAGTCAAATTGCATGTTACAATGAATTCCCAAATGAGTAGAAACTGAAACAGCTTCCATATGGTACAAAGTTAAATACATCCTTCTGCAAATGTAAATGCACCCTTGTTTTTTCTATGAAATTTGTTTATAGATTCAAAAAAATATGGCAGATGCAAAAATGGGACAGCCTTCCAGACAGTAGCTTTTAAGGATTACTTTGATAGCACCGCAGCAGCGAGGAGCCGAAGGTTTCCCCGCCGCCCACGCAAAGGGGAAACCCCGATCTTCGGCTCCTCGCTGCTGCGGCGCTGCCGAGCAGATCAGCTCCTGGGCGGCCGAAGAAACCTTCCCTGGGTCTTCCCCGCCGCCCACGCAAAGGGGAAACCCCGATCTTCGGCTCCTCGCTGCTGCCCGCCCACCGCTCGCCCGCCGCCCGCCGCTCGAGAGCAAGAGGGGGAGAGATAGAGAAAGAGAGAGAAGGAAAGAAAGAGATGAGAGGGAGGAAGAGAGTGTGAGAGAGGAAGAAGCAAGATAGAGAAAGAGAGAGAGAAAGAAAGATGAGAAAGGAAGAGAGTGACGTCATCGGGTGGGAAAAATCGCGATATAGCGTTTCGCGAAGATCGAGATCGCGAAAATCGAGGGATCGCTGTACTTCTTTAAACTACCCTGCTCTCCATCCTTATACCTAACGAAACACAAAAGAACAATTAATCATTATGCATCCCTAACAATGCTAATCATGGATACTCTTTTCCCTGTTTTGCTCCCAATCAATGTGTCTTTATGAACATGTATAAGTCTCACCAAATATTAGACCTTGAGACAAGGCAGCCTACGGTACCAAACAGTCTCCCTCTCATTTCAGGCATGACAGTTATGAATCCGCTTGTTAAAAATGAGCGCAGACCAATGTCTATGAGGCTGATTAAGAAAAGGCAAAATGGCGGGGGGATTCTTATAACCTAATTGAGCAGCAACTGTTTAGGACTACAGACTTTAAAGATGCTGTTTTGGCATGAGGTCCAGAATTACTTGCAACCAGTTAAGCAAAAAGTAAAGTAGAAACTTGTGCTGCTGTTCGAACCTTCCATGTACTTCTACAGTAAGACGTGACAATTCTGCTACAGTGGAAAATGCATATTCATGTAATTATTTCCTGAATATAATATTCAGCAGTGCAGGCAGATGTTACCAAATGTATATATTAATTTAAAGATTCTGCCTTTCTGTCCAAGGCCTGGTTCCCAAAAGCAGGAAAGGGTCTTTTTCTACATTCTGTTCCCAAATCTCTACTCTCTTAAGGTTTAGAAAATCTGTAAAGATGCAACTCTTTTTGTTAGTATTAGACTACTTTAGAACATAATTCTTACTTGGCCACTTTCTATCCATACATTAATGGACCTCTCCTATCTCTGTTTTCCTAGCAACATGCACCTTAATTTCATTTATGGCTGTAGTACCTCCACAGACCCTAATCTCATCCCACAGCCCTACAATCCTTACGGACCCCCACAGCCATCTTCATCCACAGTGAGTAACTCTAGACCAGTCACCTTCTATCTGCCCAGCCTACCACATAAGGATGTAATTGTAGGAAAATACTGGAGGAAAGAGTTATTATTATTATTATTATTATTATTATTATTATTATTATTATTATTATTTATTGGATTTGTATGCCGCCCCTCTCCGCAGATTCGGGGCGGCTAACAACAATGATTAAAAAAACAGCATGTAACAATCCAATTTATAAAACAACTAAAAACCCTTATAGTAAAACCAAACATACACACAGACATACCATGTATAACTTGTAATGGCCTAGGGGGAAAGAATATCTTAACTCCCCCATGCTTGGCGATAAAGGTGTGTTTTAAGTAATTTGCGAAAGACAAGGAGGGTGGGGGCCGTTCTAATCTCTGGGGGGAGTTGATTCCAGAGGGCCGGGGCCGCCACAGAGAAGGCTCTTCCCCTGGGGCCCGCCAAACGACATTGTTTGGTCGACGGGACCCGGAGAAGGCCAACTCTGTGGGACCTTATCGGCCGCTGGGATTCGTGCGGTAGAAGGCGGTTCCAGATGTATTCTGGCCCAATGCCATGTAGGTTGAGTTGCATTTTGTATACTGCTATAAGCTTCTAAGCAAAGGCAATGGACCTACATCAAATGTATTAAAACAAAAACTAAACACAAGAGAATATTTTTTATTTTATTTTAAGATTTGGAGGAATAAAGTTGCTAGGGATTTTATTGAGCATTCTGCATTATATTTGTGCTCCATTACATACATAACAAATTACTTGATGACAGTTCTCACTTCACAAATAATGTGCCTAAAATAAATTAAGATACAAATGCTGAAATAATAATTTAAAATTCAGTGAAATATTACCATAGTGATTTCTCCACTATTTTGGTCCTGAAAACTTCTTCCTGGTCCAAGTTTACTGTACAGTAACAATCCCGCATTTTGTTTGGCCCTGGATACGTAGGAAGATTCTTGGCTTCCCCTAAAGATAAAAAAGAAGACATAGAGTGTTGATACAGCTGAGAGATATTCATCTCATAAACTGATAGATCAACTGAATACATCTTAACATGTGCAATATGCTTTGCTCAAGTTGGAGTACACATTTAAAAGATGCTTTTATGACGCGATTTTAAAACTAAGATATGAAACAAGGGTATCAGCCTGCTGTCCATAGAGCAAACAAACTATTTGCTAACCATGTTTGATGGACCTTCCCATGATGTTAACTCCTTCTTATCCCAGCCCAGAGACACCCTTAGTTGTTCCAGGTGTCATAATTTCCTTCTTCTCCCAATACAAAAATTCCCATGCAGATAATCTCAGACGCCTCAAGGTGAACCATGTGAAAAGAGATACCAGCTTAGCTCCAATTAGTCCAACAAAAGACACAAGGAAGTGCCACATCTCCATCCACTCCACAATACACGCCTTGTGTCTCCACAGCCATTTTAGTTTGGCTGCAAATGAGACTGGACATGTGGTCTTTTCCCTTTAAACTCTCAGAACTGTCAGCCAGGAGCTATTTGGTGGTGGTGGTGGATATATTATGTGTGTGGATGTACAGCAGTGGTGGGTTGCTCCCAGTTCAGACCAGTTCTTAGAATCGGTAGGAGTGGCAGGAAGCTCTGCCCATCCATCCAGGATGCGAGTGCGGGAATCACAAATCAACCGGTAGCAAACTAATTCAGAGTCCACTAGTGGTGAACAGTACATATTTTGTACTACGAAGATGTTAAATTAGGAAATATGAGTCACACATACTACATGGAAAACAGGGATGGGAATGGGAGTGAGAAGAAGAAAATTGACTAAACGCTCTGGTTTATATTTTGTGCTTTATATTTCAAATTAGTTTGACTAATTTTGGGAAGGCGGGTTGACTCACCTTTTACAGTAGTACCTATACCTAAGAATGCCTCTACTTACGAACTTTTCTAGATAAAAAACAGGTGTTCCAAGATTTTTTTTGCCTCTTCTCAAGAACCATTTTCCATTTACAAACCCGAGCCCCCGAAACTGTAACCGGAAAAGGCAGGGAGAAGACTCCGTGGGGCCTCTCTAGGAATCTCCTGGGAGGAAACAGGGCTGGAAAAGGCAGGGAGAAGCCTCTGTGGGGCCTCTCTAGGAATCTCCTGGGAGGCAAAAGGGCCAGAAAAGGCGGGGAGAAGCCTCTGTGGGGCCTCTCTAGGAATCTCCTGGAGGAAACAGGGCCTCCACCCTCCTTGTGGTTTCCCCAATTGCAGGCATTATTTGCTTTTGCATTGATTCCTATGGGAAATTAAGTTCGTAAGTACAGGTACCACTCTATTTAACACTTTTGTGGTTCTATGATTTGCATATTTCTGATGGTATCACCTATGAAATCATTGGATCCCAAGAATAAGTGGAACACTGATCCAAAAAATCATTTGTTGAGAGGATGTCATCTTGAGTAAAGTGGCACCACTATCTGCATAATGGTATGCTTGATGCTAGCTTGAAACTGTAATAAGGAAAGTGACAAATTATGGAATAATCTACCATTTCTATGAGAATAGTCTAGGGAAATATGGGAGAGAAAAGGTGGATAGAGAAAAATTATTTTCTCTATCACACAATACTAGGATGAAGGGGCACTCCCTAAAGCTCATAAGTAAGAAAGTGAGGACAAACCAGGGGAAATATATCTTCACCCAGAGGGTTGTTGGTTTATAGAATTCACTTCCAAAAGAGGTCGTGACAGCTGTCAGCCTTGATATTTTCAAGGCAGGATTAGACAGATTCATGGATGCCAAGTGTATCGGTGGTTATTGAAACGGATGTCCATGTGCCGCCTCTATGTTGGTTGAGGCAGGCAGGATTCCCTTGAGTACCATATGTTGGGGGTCAAGGGAAAGGGAGGGTCTTGCCTTCTCTTTCTGCTCAAGATCCCCAGGGACAATTGGTGGGCCACTATGTGACACAGAATGCTGGACTCGATGGGCTTTGGCCTGATTCAGCATGGCTCTTCTTATGTTCTTACGTTCTAAATAGACATCTGTCAAAGATGTGGCATTTGGATATAATATCTTCAGAAAAAAATGTAATATAGGTTTCAAGTTTCTCAGAATTAAACAAAACTATTCAGTGGACTGACATGTTCCTCCAATGCCATAGATTGAATTCCCAGGAAAAAAAGGCTTAATTTACACCTACACTCTCTTCATATCAAGAAAATAAAGATTTTGGATGAGTATCATAAATAGAATACAGATATCTAATATTCAAACTACTCTTTCCAATTATTTTAATAATCATTCATTTAAAGCTACCTTTTGGCAGAAATGATATAAAGACACAACTTACAAGTTGAATGCAACTTTAATTTAATCAGCTTTCTCACACAAGAGGTTGGCAGTCAAAGCACACCTTATGAATAGGTCAGTTGACAAATGAGGGTTTCAGCTGTTAAATCACTGTGCAGATGGCTTGGCATGATAGGGTTTAAAAAGTTAGCAGAGATTTGGTTTACCTTTAATAGCGAGAGAGATGTGGTTGTAACTGGACACATCACTACACATTTATTTTAGATTTTTAATATTTAGAAATAAAGCAAGAAAAATAATGCAACGGGGAAAAGTTTAATTACCCTTCCTTAAAAATTGAAGCTTAGTTTTAATGTGCCAATTGATTATATTTTTCTCCATAGACCTATCTATTGTATTCCCCCCTAGCAGAAAACAGCTGGGATTGAATATTATGTTGAAAGGGATAAAGTGCTATTATGATTTGAATTATGCGTTCAAGTACTTTAATTTGTCAGGCTTTTTGATCATAGCCATTTTTGGATTTCAGTCTTTGCAGTCTTTGAGGATTATCTCATTTAAGACTGAGGCTATCCACAACAGCAGAATTTCAAAGTACACTGCTTCAAATGATACTATTTCATACCTTGTTTCTGATCACCTTAACCATGGTCATTTGCAACCATAGATAGAAATTTACCTTCTGATCCTTTCTGATTTACAGAAGAACTACCAACTACAGCGTCCTGCCAAAAATCCATGGCATTCTTCTTCTTCCCTCCCATCTCCACCAATTTGACAATAGGGGAATGAGTTTTAATAAGTCTTGAAAGCTTGAAAAATATCGCAACAACACAAGAGCACGCAACAGATTCAAACTTAATATTAACCGCTCCAAACTTGACTGTAAAAAATATGACTTCAGCAACCGAGTTGTTGAAGCGTGGGACTCATTACCTGACTCAGTAGTGTCAACCCCTAACCCCAAACATTTTTCCCTTAGACTATCCACGATTGACCTCTCCAGGTTCCTTAGAGGTCAGTAAGGGGCGTGCATAAGTGCACCAGTGTGCCTTCCGTCCCCTGTCCAATTGTCTCTCCTTATCTCATTTATCTTTTCTTCCTTTCAAATATGTTCACCTATACTTTTATATCTTTTCTTCTATTCTTTTCTATTTATTTATTTATTTGTTTGTTTGTTTGTTTGTTTGTTTGTTTATTGGATTTGTATGCCGCCCCTCTCCGGAGACTTGGGGCGGCTAACAGCAATAATAAAACAACATATAATAACAATCCAATACTAAAAACAGTTAAAAACCCATTATTATAAAAAGCAAATATACATACAGACATACCATGCGTAAAATTGTAGAGGCCTAGGGGGAAAGAGTATCTCAATTCCCCCATGCCTGGCGGCAGAGGTGGGTTTTAAGCAGCTTACGAAAAGCAAGGAGGGTGGGGGCAATTCTGATCTCTGGGGGGAGTTGGTTCCAGAGAGCTGGGGCCGCCACAGAGAAGGCTCTTCCCCTGGGTCCCGCCAAGCGACATTGTTTAGTTGACAGGACCTGGAGAAGACCCACTCTGTGGGACCTAACTGGTCGCTAGGATTCGTGCAGCAAAAGGCGGTCCCTGAGATAATCTGGTCTGGTGCCATGAAGGTCTTTATAGGTCATAACCAACACTTTGAATTGTGACCGGAAACTTATCGGCAACCAAAGCAGACTGCGGAGTGTTGGTGTAACAATGGCACATTTGGGAAAGCCCATGATTGCCCTCACAGCTGCATTCTATTATTACATATCTATTCAATGTGTATTGTGTATTGGACAAAATAAATAAATAAAATAAATAAAATAAATATATTCTTAAGGTAACATGTGACTTTAAGATGACACCAGTGCCTATTTTCAAAGCCCCAAGCTCCACATCTTACAAACTTTTACAACAGCAGAGTTGTTCCAATCTGTTAATTGTTTGGGGTATTCTCTGTCCTTTCTCTACCTTCATGATAACATTTTGTACATCCTCCACCAGCAGTTAAAAGGCCAGACCATTCTTATCAGAAAATTGAACTCATCATTTGCAGAGGCTCTTCTCTTTCCCTTCCATTATTTTTTCTCCTACTTTCGTCAGTGATGGATTACAGTTCTCCCTCCCATCCTTGTTTCTTCTCTTTTAAATTCTCTTGGCTTTCATCTGCAAAAATTACACTGAGTGTTACAGGTTGCTCCACATTTATAAATGTTAACCTTTAAATAAGAAGGTATCAAATAACCTATCTGCTAGAAATCATAGAGAAGTTGATTTGCTGAAATCATTTTAAGGCTTCTAGCCATCATCTTGGGATAGGATATTCTGTTAAGTTAAATATACACTGCATTAAGTCCTTTTGGAAGGAAGAAAAATCTATTTACTTCCTCTGCAATGAATCACTGGGCATAATTTTTCTAACTGCTATCATATTCAACTAGTGTTCTCTTCCTTACTCCCCAAATTAAAAAAAGCCTCATATGTTTAGCTTTTCCTTTAAAGAAATAGAACCCAAATCATAAATCATACAAACTCAGTTCAGACGTTTTACAATAGTACATCTTCTTTCATGAAACTTAAAATCACAATTTTCTCTAGATCGGGTTCATACTCCAAGTACGATAACATGACAAAAGCTCTTACAACACCCATTACTTCATTTCCAATTTCATCCTAACTTTCATTTTTCTTCACTGCTGATTTTGTACAAAGTACAGTGGGGTACCTCATGATACGAACTTAATTGGTTCCAGGAGGAGGTTCATAAGGTGAAAAGTTCGTAAGATGAAACAATGTTTCCCATAGGAATCAATGTAAAAGCAAATAATGCCTGCAAATCCTTCAGGAAAATCCCAAACTTTAGAAGGGAGGCGAACAGAGGGCAGGGAGGAGCAGCTAAAGGGGGCGGGTGGAAGAAGCAAGGCTAGGCTAAAGGGTGAGTGGGAAGGAAGAAAGGCAAGGGGGGCACCCCTCCCTTTTCTTTCTTCAAAAGACACCCTTTCAGTTCCTGCAAACACGCTGTTCTCCTAGTTATTTAAATGGAGTCTTTTCCCCCTCCAAGCCGCCCCTCCCTTTTCTTTCTTAAAAAGACACTCTTTCAGTGCTTGCAAACACGCTGTTCTCCTAGTTATTTAAATGGAGTCTTTTCCCCCTCCAAGCCGCCCCTCCCTTTTCTTTCTTAAAAAGACACTCTTTCAGTGCTTGCAAACAAGCTGTTCTCCTAGTTATTTAAATGGAGTCTTTTCCCCCTCCAAGCCGCCCCTCCCTTTTCTTTCTTAAAAAGACACTCTTTCAGTGCTTGCAAACAAGCTGTTCTCCTAGTTATTTAAATGGAGTCTTTTCCCCCTCCAAGCCGCCCCTCCCTTTTCTTTCTTAAAAAGACACTCTTTCAGTGCTTGCAAACACGCTGTTCTCCTAGTTATTTCAATGGAGTCTTTTCCCCCTCCAAGCCACCCCTACCTTTTCTTTCTTAAAAAAAGAAACCCCTTCATCCCAGCAGCAGCGGCTTGGGTTCGTACGGTGAAAATAGTACGGAAGAAGAGGCAAAAAAATCTTAAACACCGGGTTCGTATCTTGAAAAGTTCGTTAGAAGAGGCGTTGGTAAGATGAGGTACCACTGTAATATTAATTGCATTCCCAAAGACCTTGCACCTTAAACTGCAAATAAATTCAACCTTCACTGCTTTCCTTCATTTTCAACTTTCGAACCAATATTTACATTTTTATTGTATTGTTTAAATGCTAACATAGCAATATACTTTTTAATATTGTTTTTGCTTTTCTTATGTCAATCTTATGTTTACTTTGTCACAACTGTTTATTTTCTTCCTGTGGATCAGACTCCTAAATATGGATTTCCCTAGTGCTACTTATGAACTATATTGCTACCTTCTACATTTGTCTAGGCCTTTCCTAATCTAAAGCATGCATTTATTTATAGTTTTTATTATAGTGGATTGAATCTTCTAATTTTTTCTTTCAGTTTCTTTCTTCAGTTACTTCAATCATTAAAAACATTTAAAGCTTTCTTTTAAAATGAAGTGTTAATTATAAGGAGCTAAAATAAACTTAGAAGTCTGATGCAATGGAATTCAAATAATTTTTTAAAATGTCAATAAAACAAAGCAAAACAAAAACTCGAACCAAATTGTAGAGTTGAACTATTTCCCATCTGTAATCAGTTTTAAACATACGTTGATTGCCTTACTTAGATGAGAGGAACGAACCTTTTATCCTATCCTATCAAGACTTAATATGACAATTCTCATTTTATGTAGTTATCATTTCAATTTTCTTTTATCATAAAAGGCACAAAATAGTACAAAGAACAATAATATATTCAAATATTATTGAAACATTAGTGTTCAATAAAAAATTGGGTATAGTACTGTAACAGATCTCAGACCTGGGGGTCGGGACCCTTTTGGGGGTCGACCAACTGTTTCACAGGGGTCGCCTAAAACCAGGGAAAAAGACAAATTTCTCATGGTGTTAGGAACTAAAGCTTCTATTCTGGCACCTTGGAACACATTTTTACAATCCAACCAATCAGGGGTTTACAGTGGGGTGTCCCTCTGACCTTCCTGCCAATCAGCTTCAAGCTCTGTTGGGAGAATTGGCGCTAGACTTATGGCTGGGGGTCACCACAACTTGAGGAACTGTATTAAGGGGTCGTGGCATTAGAAAGGTTGAGAAACACTGCTTTAGAGCAATGTTTGGGCTAAAGAATCAGCTTGCTATGCTAAAGAATAACTAAAAATATATGGACGTAGGTCCACCAGACATGTAACTAATACTTCACGAACTAAAGTTACTGAGAATTATCTGCTAATATTTGTTCTTTTTTGTTTAAAGAACAGACAGCAAAATGCAAAGCAGTATTTTAAATTATAAACAATACAAAATAACCTGTAATTGAAATCCTGTAATTGCTTGCTCAAAAAATATACTTGATTAAATGAGATTTATTAACTTGTTTTTATCCATGCTAATTTATATTCAGCTTAAATAAGCTAATTTATTTCACTGTTCTGAAAGGAAGCTGTCAAATAAGCAAAATGGGGGCTGCCACTCCTTTTCATTTCAGCAGGTTATCAGAAAAGGAATAGGCTGGTTTTCTCAAAGGTCCAAACCGGTCATTGTAGACTGTCTCCAAATGTAGGTGGTGTCTAACCATGGCTCGCCTCAGAGAATAGAATAGGATAGGATAGAATAGAATAGAATAGAATTTATTGGCAACGTTGATTGGACACACAAGGAATTTGTCTTGGTTCATATGCTCTCAGTGTAAAAGAGAAGATAAGTTCATAAAGAATCATAAGGTACAACACTTAATGATAGTCCGAGTACAAATAAACAATCAAATCATATTAGGAAACATCAATATGAATCGTAAGGATACAAGCAACAAAGTTACAGTCATATAATCATTTGTAGGATGAGATGGGTGATAGGAATGATGAGAAGATTAATAGTAGTTCAGACTTAGTAAATAGTTTGACAGTGGTGAGGGAATTATTTGTTTAGAAGAATAATGGTGTTCGGGGGAAAACTATCCTTGTGTCTAGTTGTTCTGATGTGCAGTGCTCTATAGCATCATTTTGAGGATAGGAGTTGAAGCAATTTGTGTCCAGTATATGAGGTGTCTGTAAATATTTTCAAAACCCTCTTTTTGACTCGTGCAGTGTACAGGTCCTCAATGTAAGGCAGGTTGGCAGCAATTGTTTTTTCGGCAGTTCTGATTATCCTCTGAAGTCTGTGTGGATCCTGTTGGGTTGCAGAACTAAGCCAGACAGTTATAGAGGTGCAGATGACAGACTCAACGATTCCTCTGTAGAACTGTATCTGCAGTTCCTTGAGCAGTTTGAGCTTTCTGAGTTGGCGCAGAAAGAACATTCTGTTCTTGGTTTTGAGGTTAGGTGTCCATTTTAGATCTTGTGATATGGTCGAACTTAGAAATTTGAAGATTTTTACTGTTGATACTGTGTTATCTAGTATTGTACGCGGTGGAAGTTTTCCCTTAGGGTTCCTTCTAATGTTTACCATCATTTCTACTGTTTGAGTGTATTCAGTTCCAGATAGTTGTCCAACCTCCCGTCTGAATGCGGATTCATCATTGTCTCGAATAAGTCCAATCATTGTTGTGAACTTCAGTAGTTTAACAGATGGTTTGTTAGAGATGCAGTCATTGGTATAGATAGAGAAGTGAAGAGAACACACGGCCTTGGAAAGGGGGGAGGCTGTGCTAATTGTACAGGTATCTGATGTGATTCTGCATAGCTTCACCTGCTGCTTCCTGTTTGTCAGAAAGCTTATGATCCACTTACAAGTGTGTTCAGATTCCGAGGTGGTGCAGTGGTTAGAGTGCAGCACTTCGGGCTACTTTATCTAACTGCTAACTGTAGTTTAGAAGTTCAAATCTCATTACCGGCTCAAGGTTGACTCAGCCTTCCATCCTTCCAAGGTGGGTAAAATGAGGACTCAGATTGTTGGGGGCAATATGCTGATTCTGTAAACCACTTAGAGGGGGCTGTAAAAGCACTATGAAGCAGTATATAAGTCTAAATGCTATTGCTATTGCTAGCTGGAATGTTGGTATTGAATGCGGAACTAAAGTCTACAAAGAGGACCCTTGCGTAGGTCTTTGGAGATGCAAGATTTTGTAGGACGTAGTACAGAGCCATATTAACAACATCATCTGTTGATCTATTTGATCAGTATGCAAATTGTAGGGGTCTAACAGTAGATTTGTGATGGTTTTCAAGCAGGACAGCACTAGCCTTTCAAAAGTTTTCATAGCTACAGATATTAGAGCAACTGGTCTATAGTCGTTCAGCTCATTGATGTTGGGCTTCTTCGGCACTGGGATGATAGTAGAGGGTTTGAAGAAAGAAGGAACATAGCATATCTCTAGCAATTTATTGAAGATTCGGGTGAAGATAATTAGTAAGCACAGTCTTTTAAGCAAAAGAACCGTTGAACTTACCTGAACGGTCTTCTCCATGTCCTGGAAGGAGAGTCCAGCATGGGATTTAGCTCAAGTCTTATTGGTAGGGACTGAGTTTTAAATTAATATCATTATCATATTAAGTAGGTACCGCCCCCTTGCTGCCCCAGAGGCTCAGTTTTAAAAAACGAAAGGAATATTAACCGTATAACAATAACCTTTATTAACCCAGAACCATAACAAAAACAACAATAGTCCATGGTACAACTGGGAGGGTATGGACTCTCCTTCCAGGACATGGAGAAGACCGTTCAGGTAAGTTCAACGGTTCTTCTCCCATGCCTCTGGAAGGAGAGTCCAGCATGGGATATACCCAAGTTTCAGTGCTCAAGGGAGGGAGATCCATGGACCATGGACTGCGTAGTACACACTCGCTGAAGTACTCTCCTCCCGAACGCTGCTTCCGCCGAAGCAAACACATCTAGTTTGTACTGTTTTATAAACGTGGTAGGTGTTGCCCACGTAGCTGCCCTACAGATGTCCTCGATAGCAGCCTGCGTGGTCCAAGCGGCAGAAGCTGCCGCACTCCGTGTCGAATGCGCCATGATCCCACCCGGAGGGGAAGTCGAGGTTGCCTTGTACGCCTCAACGATGCATAACTTTAACCAGTGACTAATAGTCTGTGAGGACACCCTGAGACCCATCTTCTGTTGACTGAAAGACACAAACAACGCCTCAGTCTTGCGAAACGAACCCGTGCGCCTGATATAAATCTTCAGGGCCCTTCTTACATCCACCTTATGCCACTTAAGCTCCAACGGGTGGGTTCCGTGAGCACAGAAATTCAGCAAGATAAGTTCTTGTGCCCAGTGAAAATGAGTATTAACCTTGGGTCTAAACGTAGGGTCTAAACGAAGAACTACCCTCTCAGGAAAAAAGATACACAAATCAGGCCGAACCGATAAGGCCGACAATTCCGACACCCTGCGAGCGGACGTAACTGCCACCAAAAAGGCAGTTTTAAGAGCCAAAATTCGCAATGGTACGGTTCTCAACGGCTCAAATGGTGGTGCAGTGAGAGCCTGAAGTACCAACATTAGATCCCAAGTGGGGAACCGTCGAACAGGCGGGGAATGTGTATTGGTGGCTCCCCTTAAGAAATCTTTAATTAAGGGATGATGCGACAAACCCCCGCCCTCCTGTGTCCGTATTATGGTTGCTAAGGCAGCCACCTGTCTCCGCAACGTGTTCGGGGCCAAACCTTTGTCTATTCCCATTTGCAAAAACTCCAACACAGGTATCACGTGAGCCTCCAGTGGCTCCAACTGCTTTCTCTTGCAAAAGGATGTGAAGGCAGCCCATGTTGCCTGATAGATCCTGGATGTAGAAGGGCGTCTGGCAGACTGGATGGTGGCGATGACATTCTCTGGAATCTGCCAGCGCCTCAACCTGTCCCTTTCAACTGCCAGGCGGTCAGATGAAACCACTGAGGTTCCGGGTGCCGTATCGCTCCTTGGTGAAGGGAAATCCGATGATCCGGAATCCGCCAAGGCCGCACAATTGAAAGTCCCACTAAGTCCGCAAACCAAGGGCGTCGGGGCCAGTGTGGTGCAATCAGAAGCACATCTGCCCTCTCCGCCATGATCTTCTCTATTACCCTGGGAAGTAGAGGAATTGGTGGGAACGCGTACAGCAGGTCTTTCGGCCAAGGTAGGTATAACGCGTTGGACCCCTTGGCCTCTGGCGTGGGAAACCTGGAATAGAATCGCGGGAGCTGTGCATTGTGGCGAGTAGCGAATAAGTCCACAGTGGGATTCCCGAATCTGTCGACCACCTCTCGGAACAGCTGTGGGTCTAGGCTCCACTCTGCTGGGTCTAGAGCCTCTCTGCTGAGCCAATCTGCAGTGGTGTTTTCCTCCCCGGCTATGTGCTCCGCATGTAACGACGCCAGGTGTGACTCTGCCCAATCGAACAGCAGAATGGTCTCCTGCATTAACCTTATAGATCTGGTCCCGCCCTGGTGGTTGAGGTGTGCCCTGGTCGCCACATTGTCCGTCCGTACCAGAACGTGTTTCCCTTCCAGTACGGATGCAAAAGTCAACAAGGCTAGACGCACGGCCTTCAACTCCAAGAAATTTATGTTTACTGGGGTGAGATCCTGAGGGTGCCAAACTCCTTGAGTCCCGTGATGTTCGACGTGGGCACCCCATCCCAGCAAACTCGCGTCTGTGGTCAGTATTGTGTATTGGAGGTGGCCAAAGGGAGAACCCTGATGTAGCACCGGGGACCTCCACCACCTGAGTGAACGCCGTAGCAGCTGACTCAAGGAGATCAGACGGTCGGTATGGCTTATACGGAGTCTCTGCTATGGTAGTAATGTCCATTGTAGTGTCCGAAAGTGGTACCTTGACCAAGGAACTATATCCACACAGGACACCAGGGTGCCCAGAACCTTGGACAGGAAGGACAACGGTACCTTTCTTTGCCGCTGGAGTTTGGACACCAGATCCTGTACCCTGTACTTTCTCTCTGGAGAGAGGTAGACCTCCCTGGCACTGGTGTCTATCACCGAACCCAGATGAATTAGGCTGGTTGTGGGTGAAAAATGGCTCTTTGTTCTGTTTATTGTAAAGCCATGGTCCTGTAACAATGTTATCGTAGCCCGCAGATCTCTGTGAGCTGTGTCCCTGGTTTTGGAAAGTAAAAGTATATCGTCCAGGTAAGCGAGCAACCGAACCGACTGAGAGCGTAGAGTGGCCATCAGAGTGTCCAGAAGTTTTGTGAAGGTACGGGGGGCTGAGGACAGGCCAAACGGCATTGCCCTGTACTGGTAATGCATGTCGAGGAGGCAAAACCGAAGGAACTTCCGATGGTCCGGATGAATCGGGACGTGCAAATAGGCCTCCTTTAAATCGATAGAAGTTAAGAGGTCCCGATGTCGAATTGATGTCAGAATGGACCTCAGGGATGTCATCTTGAACCTGCGATATAAAACGTATCTGTTCAAGCGTTTCAGGTTCAGTATTAGCCAGCAACCCCCCAACGGCTTGGGTACGATAAACACCCTGGAGTAAAACCCCCGGCCCGCTATCGGAGGGGGCACCGGCTCGATAGCCTGGATCTCCAGGAGGTGAGCAACCTCCTGCTGCAGCAAAAACCGTTTGGTTGGATCCCTTGGGAGCGGGCAGGTCACAAAGTGATTTGGAGGAGGTTGAAAAAATTCTATGCCTAGTCCCTGAGACACCGTGGAGATCACCCATGTGTCCGAGGATGAAATCCTCCAGGAGGCGCTGAACTGCTGTAGTTTGCCCCCTAAAGGAACGTCCTCCCTGCAGTCACTTTCCTCGTTTGAAACCACGTTGGTTAGACCCCCTGAAGGGGCGTCTACCCTGTTGGAATCCCCTGTTCCTTGTCTGGAAATAAGTCCTATCTCCCCGGTAAGGATACGCCTGGGAGAACTGTCCTTGAAAATAGGGTCTTGACTGCTGGGCAACGTTGGAGGCTGGGTCCCACCGAAAGGACTGACGGCGGCGATATGGCGGAGTACTGCGGTCCTGACGACGGAACGATCTAGGGAGGATCTTCCGCTTATCCTTGTCCTCCACCAGAACCGAGTCAAGGACCTCGCCGAACAACTTAGTGCCCTCAAAGGGGGCAGACGACAGACGCCACTTAGATTTGGCATCTGCCTGCCAATGTCGAAGCCACAAAAGACGTCGAGACGAGATGGTGGACGCCATGCCTCGTGCTGAAAACTTCGCGGCATGCAAGGTAGCATCCGCCGAGAACTCGGCCGCCGCCAGGAGCTTGTTCAAGTCCTGCCTGAGTCGGGAGTCCTCCTGTCCCAGTCTGGCCTGAATCTCCTGTAACCACATGATGGACGCGCGGTTAAAGAAGGAAGCCGTGGAAGCGGCCCGGAGCGCCCACGCCGCCATTTCATGCGTTTTCCGTAAGAGGGTCTCGGCCCTTCGCTCATCAGGCTTGAGGCTGTCCGATGTTTCGGACGGCACCACTGCATTGGATACCAGCGTAGCGACCAGTCTGTCCACTGGAGGAAACTGCAGTAAACTTTCGATGTCCTCATCAAAGGTATAGAAACGACGCTCCAGGTTTGATGGTCCCTGGGCCGCCGCCGGATGCTGCCACGGACGCTTTATATTCTGAAGGAATATGTCCGACGCCGGAATGTTGTCAGACTCCTTAGGCCGTTCTTTGCACAGGGTAGCTGATGTTCTTAAGCCATCCCCCGGCTCCATAGGCGTTGCCGAGCCTGGGACATCCAAGGCCTGCTTAGCCTTGTGTAAGAGAACCCTAAACAAGGTTGGTTTAAATAGCCCTGCTGGCGCTGGCTGTTCAGGGAAATTGTAGTCATCATCAGACAACTCATTATCATGTTCGCTCTCCCCTTCTAGCAGCCCTGTGTCACCTGCCATAGAGTCCAGCCCAGAGGGGGGCGGAGGAGCTGACCAAAGATCTCTGGACTGACTCGAGCGAAGAGGTATTGAAGGATCTCGTTGAGTTGCCGCCGCCATTCCCTGAGTGTATGCATTTGAAATCAGTTCTTGCAGGGAAGGGGGAAAGGCCTGCCAGGCATCAGGCTGGGGTCTCAGTCCTGCTGCCGTAGGTGTAAAGGTAGCAAAAGGAGGGCCTGTTGGATGTCTTCCCCCAGAGGTCCCATATGGAGAGTGGCCAACCGATGCAGGCCTCTCAGGCCTGAAATTGGACGATGTCAATGGTGGAGTGGGGCATGGCAAGGCCTGCCGGTCTGGGGACCAATCCTTCTCAGTGGCAGTGCCCATGGAACCTAGCCCAAGTCCAGGCGATGCAGCCCCTGGTGGCAGAAGCGGTTGAAAGGGGGGAATGTGTAGGACCCCCGAGGCTGGGGAGGCCAAGGCCGCTTCTAAGCATTGCTCCAATGCTTTAATCTTCCTCTCAGTCTCTTTCAAAGATGAGGAAGATTGGGAAGACTTAGATTTGGGCTTAGAAGACAACTTCTCCTTGCCCTTGGAAGTTGGCTGGGGTTTAGACTGGGATGTCTCCTCCCCTGGAAGCCCCTGCTGGTCTGCCATTCTCGTACGATATAACTGGGGCAGCGTTTATTCACAAATAATACTCTAGCAAAACGACTAATTCTCTTGGCGAGCCACCGACAATGAAACTCTGTGAGACCACAATGACAGTTCTGCTCACTACGTGAGCAGACAGCCAATCAGAATTGTTGCCGGGCAGAATTCGGCCGCTGGCACTTCGCCAGACTCGCGCCTTAATCTGGGCGGGAACGCCTCCCGCGCTCAATTCAAAATGGCGGGCGCGGGACCTGACCGCCTCTGCCTGAGGCCTTATAGTGAGTGCAACCCAAAAGCGCTCGCTGCTGAACTGGGCAAACGGCGCCCACGGCCTCCACACCCAAAGCCGTTCGCGGCGTTATAAGCCTCTACCGGCTCTCTCTCCTCAGCTGAGAGGCGCGCCGGCTGTTATGGGCGTCAGCTGAGAGGCGCTCTTAATTCTTCCATCCGCTTCTCCGGCGGCAATCCAAGGGGCGTCAGCCGCTTTCCGCAGCAATTAAGACGGCGCCCCCCCCCCCGGCCGCTTCTCCTGCGGCAACTGGGGAACGCACTAGCCGCTTCATCGGCGCAATTACGAAGCACTCCAGCCGCTCCTCCGGCGGCTATCAAGAGAGGCGCCAGCCGTCTCTCTCCGCTGTTCGCCGAAAAACGCTCCAGACGCCTTGTTCAGTCTGAGCGCCCCTCTCATGTCCGCTGCCCCCGCCAGTGGGTAGGGGACGGACCCCTCCACACTCGGGGTGAAAGGCTAGATCTGGCCACGGAGGTCAGTGATCTCTGGCCCACCTTCCTCTTCAGGGCAGTACTCTCGGAGAGAAGAGGCCCCCTGAGGGAACTGAGGGGGGTGCTGCCCGCGGAGGGCAGATACCCCGTAATGAAGGAAGAACCTGTGAAAACAGAAAAAACACATTAGAAAGGCAAAACACAGTACATTTATTACAATTTAAACACTATTTCTAGCATCTCAGGCTAGCAGCAAAAACTCAAAGTCCCATCTTCGACTGAGTTTTTTAAAACTGAGCCTCTGGGGCAGCAAGGGGGCGGTACCTACTTAATATGATAATGATATTAATTTAAAACTCAGTCCCTACCAATAAGACTTGAGCTAAATCCCATGCTGGACTCTCCTTCCAGAGGCATGGGAGAAAGGAGTTATCTTGTCTGGGTCTGTAGCTTTTCCTGGCTTTTATCTGTGAAATAAGTCTTGCACTTCCTTTTCTGTTATCACTAGAGGTTGCACTTCCTTTTCTGTTATCACTAACGGCATGGGATCAGCTGTAGGAGGCTTGGCTGTTGTTGGTGTGTCAGAGATGGGGATTGTGGAGATAGGTGGCTGGAGTTTCCTTTCAAACCTGCAGTAAAACATGTTCAGGTCATCTGCCAGTTGCTGATTTCCTTCAGCCTGGAGAGATGGTTTGCCATAATCAGGGATGTTTTTAAGAGTTCTCCACATGTTTGCTGGTTCATTTGTTGAGAACTAATTCTTTAGCTTTTCAGAGTAGCTTCTTTTTGCTGCTCTGATCTCCCGTGTTAGTACATTTCTGGCCTGATTATACAGCTTTCTTTCTTTCTTTCTTTCTTTCTTTCTTCATTCATTCATTCATTCATTCATTCATTCATTCATTCGATTTTTATGCTGCCCTTCTCCTTAGACTCAGGGTGGCTTACAACATGTTAGCAATAGCACTTTTGAACAGAGCCAGCATATTGCCCCCACAATCCGGGTCCTCATTTTACCCACCACGGAAGGATGGAAGGCTGAGTCAACCTTGAGCCAGTGCTGAGATTTAAACCGCTGGCCTACAGATCTACAGTCAGCTTCAGTGGCCTGCAGTACAGCACTCTACCTGCTGCACCACTCCAGTTCTTTCTTTCTTTCTTTCTTTCTTTCTTTCTTTCTTTCTTTCTTTCTCTTTCTTTCTCTTTCCTTCCTTCCTTCTTGGATTTCTATGCCGCCCCTCTCAGAGGACTCAGGGTGTCTCACAACATATAAAATATACAATACAAAATATTTTATCACCTTTTCTATAGACTTCCTCTTTGGAACAACATAGCTGCTTAAACTTAGCTGTTATCCAAGGTTTTTTGTTGCTTTATATTCGCAAATTCCTGGTTGGTACAGATAGGTCTTCACAAAAGCTAACATATGATATTACAGTATCTGGGAGTTCATCTAGGTCTGCAGAGGCATCTTCAAAATATTCCAAACGGTGCAGTCAAAAGAGTCTGTAGCTTTAACTTTGCTTCCTCAGGCTTATAGGTGATGTCACTTCTCCAAATAACTATCCACTATTATGTTCTTTTGCTTCCAGATGAATAGAGCCAGATTTCAAACTATCACTGCACCTTTCAGGAATTATGGAATCTTATATATGATTTATTTCTTTAAAAACTTCAGAATTTGGTCCGATCTGTGACCAAATGACTGACAGTACTGATAATGATTATACAATCCAGTCTGCATTGGCTGCCGATCAGTTTCCAGTCACAATTCAAAGTGTTGGTTATGACCTTTAAAGCCCTTCATGGCACTGGACCAGAATATCTCCGAGACCGCCTTCTGCCGCACGAATCCCAGCGACCGATTCGGTCCCACAGAGTGGGCCTCCTCCGGGTCCCGTCAACTAAACAATGCCGGTTGGCGGGCCCCAGGGGGAGAGCCTTCTCTGTGGCGGCACCGGCCCTCTGGAACCAACTCCCCCCGGAGATCAGAACTGCCCCTACTCTCCCTGCCTTCCGTAAACTCCTCAAAACCCACCTTTGCCGTCAGGCATGGGGAAACTAAACATCTCCCCCTGGGCACGTTGAAGTTATATATGGTATGCCTGTATGTGTGTATGTTAGTATAGGGGATTTTTCTTAAATTTATAATATTTTAATTAATTGGATTGTATTGGATTGTTTTTCACTTGTTGTGAGCCGCCCCGAGTCTTCGGAGAGGGGCGGCATACAAATCCAAATAATAAATAAATAAATAAATAAATAAAATCCAACATTTGTGTTGCTTTTCTAGACCAAGAATTTAATTTTTCCTCACATCGAAAGAAGAGTCCAGGATGAGTTGTTCTAGCCTCCCAACTGTATGGACTGAGTTGAATTTTGTGAGAATTTGCCTCCCTGATGACGTTCATTAGTCGTTTAATCCAGTCCTCAGCTCATGGATGCTTTTTTATAAGCTCCTCTGAGCTTTGGGTTGATCTTGTAATTTTTGCTCTAATCCATCCTGGACTTTGCCTGTTTTATTTTTCTTCCTCTTCCTGATTTTTGGATGATATTTCTTTGCGCTTGTCTTCGTAACTGTGGGTGCCAGTCTCGCTTTAGGATGCTCAAATTACAATCTGAGTTCCCTGTTTTATTTTCCCTGTCCATGACCTGAGTTAAAGCACTGAATTAATGTCTCTACAATATCTAGCAAATACAGGCCTCACTGAAGAAAGTTGCTTTGTTGGGAGGATAAAAAAACATAGCCCCCTTGGATCAGATGTGTTTGCATCATACTTATTTCTTAGTTGTCCATAGGATATATAGTAAACAAAGCTTAGCCTATTTATTACATGCATTGTGGCCATAATCTACTATTTTGATCACCTTCTTCTTATTTCAGCTTAAATCAAAGATGTTCCGAGAATCTTTTTTTTAAAATGCAGTTCTTAAGGCATTTAAAAAGCTGTAAGCAAGCTCATGTTAAGAAGTAAAGCGTATTACTGGCAAATACCAGGTTATTTTAAAAAGAATTCATCTTTTCCCATCCACCCTCAAAGAGGCAAATACTATTTCGAATTGAAAAGTAAATTGGAATATTCAAGAGTCTTCACTAATCAAGCTTCATTTGAGAACCTGATAAGAATTTTTACAGGCGCTCTTGTTTATTTCTCTAGTAAGAGGTTGTGTGGTTAAAGGCCTTCTTTAATTACAGTGTTTCCTCAGATTACCAGCAGCCAATTGCTTTGTCAAACTACTATATGTAATCAGGATAAAATCAGATTACGTTGACCCAGTAAAATATGTTATTTTAGGAGGAAGAACAACAACAGAAACAACAACAACAACAAAAAGGAAACATCCAAAATCCTAAGTCATTATGTTTGATCTATCGCCAGTTTTGGAGTTTGGAAGAGCTCTCAAACATTTTATTCCTCTTGTTCTTGTTCAGAGATGGATGCTACAGAAGGCAAAAATAATCACACAACAGCAATTTACCCTAATGTTCCTTAATCACCATAATCAAACCCTTAGAACACACCTGCTATCTCGCTTAACTAAGTCCCCTTTACAAGGTAGGCTGGCACTCTGACAAATAATCCTGGAATATATCTGTGTACATTTTCTTTCAAAGTACCACTTAAATATAAAATCAGGTGAGGCAGGATACCAAAGGACGTTTTTGTGGGAGACTGGATCTAGAAATTCTGTTGCCACAACCTTCTTCCAGAAAAAGCTTGCTTACAAGAACAAATTATCAGTTTGCGGTCACAATTCAAAGTGTTGGTCATGACCTTTAAAGCCCTACATGGCATTGGACCAGATTACCTCCGGAACCGCCTGCTAACGCACGAATCCCAGCGACCAATAAGGTCCCACAGAGTTGGCCTTCTCCGGGTCCCGTTGACAAAACAATGTCATTTGGCAGGCCCCAGGGGAAGAGCCTTCTCTGTGACGGCCCTGGCCCTCTGGAACCAACTCCCCCCTCCCGGAGATTAGAACAGCCCCCACCCTCCCTGTCTTTCATAAACTACTCAAGACTCATTTATACCGCCAGGCATGGGGGAGTTGAGATATTCCTTCCCCCTAGGACATTACAAGTTATGCATGGTATGTTTGTGTGTATGTTTGATTTTATAATAAGGGTTTTTAGTTGTTTTTATTATTGGATTGTTACATGTTGTTTTTATCATTGTTGTTAGCTGCCCCGAGTCTACGGAGAGGGGCGGCATACAAATCCAATAAATTATTATTATTATTATTATTATTATTATTATTAAATTAGATTTAAAGAACTGCTCTCATCAGTTTAATTTCGACTAATATCTGAGGCAACGGGCACAAGCATGCAGTTATAGAAGGAAATCATATTCCTCCATAAAGCCTTGATGATAACTAAGGGGGTTTTGATTAGATTCTCATAAATCTAGACTGAAATGCTTGTAAGAACACTCCTTGTTTGTAAGGATAGAATTGCATGCCAAAGTTCATATTAAAACACAAGGTTGCACATTCAATTTTTTTATTCCTTACAAAGATATTCTTCATATACAGGGGGTGGTCAAAAAACGGAAACACCTTGAAAAACCATCAAAATATCTTTTAATATGGTGTTGGTCCACCTTTTGCGGCAAATACAGCCTCAATTCTCTGTGAAAGTCTGAGAGGTCTGCCATTTCTAGAAGGTTATAACCAATTTCCTTAAATTTCTGTTTAAAAAAAAGATAGTTTAAAAAAAACATATCAAATAACATTTTTTTTTAAATTAAAATATGTCAAGTTTTGATTGATTTGAACATGTTCAAACATTATGAGGCCAAAACGTCAAGTGTTTCCATTTTGTTGTCCACCTGCTGTAGACATACATACGTGCATTGTACAAAGCCTAAATAAGAATTACCCAGATACATGTTAATTTGTATCACTAGCCAAACATACACTTGATAAGAAAATGACAACAGGACACTCTTTCAGGAGTAACTCCTACTGAATAGGGGCGTTGGTCTTACCTGAACGCCTTTTTTTCAGTTGATTGCGGAATAGTCCAGAAGTGGGTGGCTACAATCTAATCTGCCTAGTTACTGACTCTAGATTTTTCGGCCTCTCCTCCATGCCTCTTTGCGAATGTCCCAGTTTTCGACGAAGTGATGGCTGAACCAGTTTTCGACTAAGTGATGGCTGAAAAGGAGGCGTTGGGTCTGGAGCCCTTGAGGCTAAGCGGACCTGTTGTAAGATCCTCCTCCCGAAGGAAGCCTCTGCCGAGGCGAAAACACCCAGCTTATAAAGTTTAATGTTTAATGAAACAGGATGGGGTGGCCCAAGTGGCTGCCCTGTAGATATCCTCCAGAGAAGCTTGCATGGCCCATGCAGCAGTGGTTGCTGCACTTCTCGTGGAGTGTTCAGTGATTCATCTGGGAACTGTCAGAGACTGTGCTTCATACGCTTTAGCTATGCACGCTGTGATCCAGAGACCAATGGTCGAGGATGACATCCTAGCACCCATAGAAGTAGGTTGGAAGGAGATAAGAGAGCCTCCGATCTCCTAGTTATTGCTATAGACGAAACTGCAAAAATGATTGTTTTAGATCTGACTGAGTTGGAAACTGGGACATGCGCAGAGACATGGAAGAGTGGCCGAAAAATCTAGACTTAGTAACTAGGCAAATCAGAATGTAGCAACCCATTCCTGGATTATTTCACAACCATACTGAAGAAAAAAGAAATTTTTCACATAAGCATTCATAAAATAAGAGATTCATTTTCTGTCAAGCACAAAAGACCAGTATCATTTAAACAGATTTATTTATTTGTTTGTTTGTTTGTTTGTTTGTTTGTTTGTTTATTGGATTTGTATGCCGCCCCTCTCCGCAGACTCGGGGCGGCTAACAACAGTAATAAAACATATGACAATAATCCAATACTAAAAACAGTTAATAACCCATTATATAAAAACCAATCATACATACAGACATACCATGCATAAAATTGTAAAGGCCTAGGGGGAAAGTGTATCTCAATTCCCCCATGCCTGGCGGCAGAGGTGGGTTTTAAGCAGCTTACGAAAGGCAAGGAGGGTGGGGGCAATTCTAATCTCCGTGGGGAGTTGGTTCCAGAGGGCTGGGGCCGCCACAGAGAAGGCTCTTCCCCTGGGTCCCGCCAAGCGACATTGTTTGGTTGACGGGACCCAGAGAAGACCCACTCTGTTGGACCTTCCTGGTCGCTGGGATTCGTGCAGCAGAAGGCGGTCCCTGAGGTATTGCTTATGCCTATGCACAGGAATATTTCCAACTAATGATTAGGCTACTAAAAGTTAGATAAGGATCAATGGAAATCAAAATGGCTAGGACTTAGTACTTTTGTGGCTACATAGGGATTCTAGGTGATCCCTCTTTTAAGCCTGCTTCCCAAACTGCTACTCCTTTCCCTACATTTTCCCCTTAATTTAAAAATATTAGAAATCAGTAATTAAAGCTTATAAAGTGTAATATTTATAAAAAGTTTTTTCTGTTAGAGGAGTTTTAAAAGTTGATATTAATATAAAGTAAATATAAATAAAAACTTTTAAAATAGATCAAAGTAGTTTTAAATATACAAAGGCATGTTGTTTGTTTTAAAAAAATTATTATTATGAAAAGAAACTGAAAATCATGATTCTCCAGTTCCTTAAAAATGAGCAGTATTTTTCATTTTACAATAGCGGGCAGACAAAATAAAGCACATACTGTAAATTAGGACCAAACATCTGCTTTGTGATTTGTTGTACAAAATTTCAAAACAATGACTAATTTGAACTTTTGAGAGGGGAAAAAAAACATTGTATGAATCTAGATCTGAGAAGCAAGTCAAACCAAAACTGAGTCATCATCAAAAACACTGAAGATGATAAATATCCGATTCTAGCTCATTTTGATTCACAAATATTATTTAAGAAGTTCTTCTTCAATGTTATAGTGAGGAAATAAATTTTGAGTTACAGTATATGAATATAGGCATGGAGAATTTCAAACCAGATGGTAGGTTAACTTTAATATCATTGATCTCATTGTATGTCTTGTTAATTTTAATGAGGTAGCATGAAACTGGATTAATTTTTTAAAAGTTTTTAAAAAATCAATTTAAATTAGAATTTGCATAAAGTTTGAGGCCTAAACCTTTTATCCAGGTCAGACACTGAGGTTTGTTTTCCCTCATTCAATCAATGCGCTCCAGCAATACATTATTCCAGCTATGGAGAAGTATAAATACAAAACTATTGAGAAGCAAATGAGTAAACAACTAAGGTTAGGTTTTGCCCACATATGACTCTGCTAGGTTGATTTGTGATCAGCTGTGATTTTTGTAATTGCTCTTGAGGCCATCACAACAACATTTCTGATAAATGTTTAAATATGAAGAAGTGGCACTGTTGGCCAATCCATTCCTGCTTTGGGAAAGAAGTGGTTTGAAAAAGAAAGGAAAGTGAAGGCATTTGAATGATACTTGAAATACCCACAAATATTTGAAACACACACACACACAAACACACACACACACAGAGTGATACCTTGTCTTACGAACTTAATTGGTTCTGATAGGAAGTTCATAAGGTGAAAAGTTCGTAAGACGAAAAATTGTTTCCCATAGGAATCAAAGGAAAAGCGATTAATGAGTGCAAGCCCAAAACCAGAAACCTGGAAGCCGGGCGCCCACCGCCAAAGGAGGCTTGAGCCTCCCAGTCCTCCCCGCCCCTTTGCCATACATGTCATCCTGGCCGAAGTGCTGGAGGGAGGGGGTCAGGCTGGACCTCCTGCCCCCCAAGCCGAAAACACAAAGGAGGTCCTTGAGCCTCCCATTGCTTCACGCCGCTTCGCCCTGCCTTTCATCCTAGCCGAAGCGCTGGGGGGAGGGAGTCTGGAAGGTCCTCCTGCCCCCGCCCCCCAGCCGAAAACACAAAGGAGGTCAACAGCCGCTGGCGGCTTGAGCCTCCCATTGCTCCACGCTGCTTCGCCCTGCCTGTCATCCTGGGCGAAGTGCTCGGGGGAGGAAGTCAGGAAGGTCCTCCTGCCCCTGCCCCCAGCCGAAAACACAAAGGAGGTCTGCGGCCACCGGCGGCTTGAGCCTCCCATTGCTCCACACCGTTTCACTCTGCCTGTCATCCTGGGCAAAGCACTGGGGGGGTGGGAGTCAGGAAGGTCCTCCTGCCCCCTCCCGGCCGAAAACACAACTGGGGTCCACGGCCAGTGGCAGCTTGAGCCTCCTTTGTGTTTTCGGCTGGGGGCGGGGGCAGGAGAACCTTCCTGACTCCCTCCTCCCAGCGCTTTGCCCTGGATGACAGGCAGGGCGAAGCGGCATGAAGCAAAAGGAGGCTCAAGCCTCCGGCGGCTGTGGACCTCCTTTGTGTTTTTGGCTGGAGGGGGGCAGGAGGGCTGGCCTGACACCCCGCCCCCCAGCACTTCGCCTTCCGCCGGCCAGAAGGAGGAGGAAGGGGGGCATCTTGGCCAGCCACTGGAAAGCCAAGGGAAAATCCCAGGCGCTTCGACTGGCAGTCGGGAGGCGGGGAATCTCGGCGGGGGCGGGAAACAAATGGGAAATCCCATTGGGGGTAGTCACAAGGTAGGGGAATCCCTGCATCAGTAAGTAGCTGTCAAGTTACAGTAGAACCCCGACTTACGAGACTAATTGGTTCCGGAAGGAGGCTCGTAAGTCGGAACGCTCGTATGACGAAACATTGTTTCCCATAGGAAACAATGTAAAGTCAATTAATCCGTGCAACAACAAAAAAACCCGCTGCCGCCGAACGCGGAAGTTAGCGTTCGGCTTCAGGAGACAGCTGCGAAACGGCGCGGGTGTTTTAAAACATCGCAGCCGGCCTGGGGGGCTCGGGGGCTTCCCCCCGAGCCCCCCAGGCCGGCTGCGACGTTTTAAAACATGCGCGCCGCTTCGCAGCTGTCTCCTGAAGCCGAACGCTAACTTCCGCGTTCGGCTTCAGGAGACAGCTGCGAAGCGGCGCGAGTGTTTTAAAACGTCGCAGCCGGCCTGGGGGGCTTGCCAGCACCCACCCGAGCCCCCCAGGCCGGCTGCAACCTTTTAAAACACGCGGGATACGAGCGCCAAGGAGCTGTCTCCTGAAGCCGAACGCGGAAGTTAGCGTTCGGCTTCAGGAGACAGCTCCTTGGCGCTCGTATCCCGAATGTGAGCTCGGGAGGCGAACAAAAATGTCGCTCCCCTCCCAGCTCTTATCTCGAGTAGCTCGTAAGTAGAGCTGCTCGTATGTCGAGGTTCCACTGTATAGGCTATTTATTCCACTTCTTTTTATTTTAATTGGCAAATATAAATTTGGAGCCAGAATTTGAAAAGCAACTGTGTTTAAAAATAAGGTATGATTTAAAGTTAATTGTATTCACAGTATATCTTCTGAAACAAATAGGACTGAATTCCTACTGCTTCCAATAGATGTACTACGTAACTACAGCTAGATCCAACCCATTAGGCTAGCTTCTACATGGTGTTTACTGCTATTTTAGTCAAAATATACAATGAAAGCAATGGGGTAAACTTTCGCTTGCAAAATGAAAGCCAAGTGAGACACCAGCAAGACATCCATGTCTTCCCTGCTAAGAAGTTGGTGAGGAGCTGTTACTTTCTTAGAAACATATCTGCAATAAGTGAAATCTACTTCTTTAAAGTTCCAGAACATTAAACATCAAAAATACATTTTGCCAACTTAAAGGCAAATTCATACTTTGGGATATAACTGTAAGAAACACATGATCTGCATAACCAAGGCTACAATTTAGTTTATTTTAAAAGGATTGCTAAATATAGACTACAGTAAGGCATAAACAGCTCTGTGTCACAAAGAAAAGATCAGCCATTAGCAAGCTATGAATATGATGGTTTATTATATTTTAAAAAGGATCTGGAAACCTGAAACCTGAACATCATCCAACATCACTCCCTTCTAAATGTGGCAGCATGTGCCAAGGTACATCTATCAAATTACTTCTAATAAAGTACAGTTTTATTTATATTCAATTCGGTATTGTACTGAATACCTACATTTTTCCAATTATATTACACATGCACTAAATACTCCGGTTAAACCACTTATGATAAAACCCTCATGGACTGTGTTTACTATTGTTGCAGACCATCCCCAGAGAGGAACGAAGTTACAATAAGCAGAGCAAACTGCATGCAAGTGCTTTCTATCTCTAATAAAGCAACTCTAAATAATCCATCTTAAAAAGGCACATAACAATTTAGATAAATGACTTTCACATACTAGACATATGCTTGAACAGATTTAGAAGTGCTGGTTTTCACTGCATCGTTTTCACTTTACTGGGGAGAGAAGAGGAGAGGGAGGGACTTGAAACAACCTCAGATTGATGGAGTTACGCCTATAATTGAGTCCACAATTTCAGTCGGAAGTCATGACAGTTTTAAGTGGCTCACCACATGACGGGGCCAGTTTTATGTTCTTTTTTTGTGGCAGTCATAAAGCAAACAATTCAATCCTTAAGTGAATCCATTGTTCATAATGGGATATTTTTTACCCCGGGAACTGGAAATAAATGCCATAAATCATAATTATGTGACCACAGGATGTGGCAAAAAACTGTAAATGTGGGTCAGCTGTTGAGCACCCAGAATGCAGCCACGTAACCTTGGGATGGGGTGTCAGCCATTGGAACTTGAAATCTAGTCCTTTTTTCCAGGAGCTGTCATAACTTCAAACAATTGCTAAGCGACCAGTCATAAATCAAGGACTACCTGTACTTTGTCAGGTCATTCATTGATTTGGCCTAATATTACTGCTAGAAAATAACCACTATCTACAGTTTCTTCTTGAAGGTTTCTCATGCCTTACTGGAGTAGCCAGTTTGAACTTGATATCTTCTCTAGTCTATACTAACCTCAGTTCTACCACCAATCTATCAAAAACTATTTATTTTGTTTATTTATTTTGTGATATTTATATGCCGCCCAACTCCAGCAGGACTCTGGGCGATAACTACCCAATGTCAACATTGCAGCTGGTGAAATTCTGAAAAAAAAGGTGGAAAGTCTTCCTTTTAAGATAAGTTTCCATTTTCTAGTCTATCTTAGCTTTCCTCTTATAGTCTAATTTAGGGGTAGGCCAAGTTGGCTCTTTTATGACTAGTGGACTTCAACTCCCAGAATTCCTGGGCCAATCATGCTAGCTCAGGAATTCTGGAAGTTATAGTCCACATGTCATAGAAGAGCCAATTTTGACTACCTCTGGTCTAATTGGTCTTGTTGGTTAGATGGCTCAAATGGGGTAAAGTAATTATGGAAGACCAATGACTGAAAGCAAATATGTAAATATAAAGATTGCAAAGAAGAATCAGATTAACTAGCATTGTCACTTCTCCTGATGGAAAATAATAATAATAATAATAATAATAATAATAATAATAATAATAATTTATTAGACTTGTATGCCGCCCCTCTCCAAAGACTCGGAGCGGCTCAAAACAAAATACAAAACACAAATCTAATATTAAAAACAATTATAAAAACCCATTATAAAACAGTCATACTATCCAATTAAACCATACATAAAATGAAACAGCTAAGGGTCAGCTAAGGATGAATACAATTGTCTACAACACAAATATCAATAAAAAGCAAGGAAAAAAACAATTCCTGCATTTAGATCAATCCTTACTAAACACTGGTTTCTAGCAAATAAGAATATATTCTGTTCTAATCCAACCTCAGATTATTGATAGCAGAAAAGACTAAGATGTGGCAGGTTAAATTACTTTAGATGCTATATTTTCTGTTAAATTTTTATTCTTGTCTACTCTCTCAGTTCATCAGCTAATTCCTATTGAACTCATAAAATCAGGCTTTTTAAAGATTGTAATTACAATCTATTTTAGGAAGTGAGAATTCAATTATGGAGTGTGAAGATGGAAAGTAATTACTTTTATTAGATTAAATACAAATATTATTATTATTATTATTATTATTATTATTATTATTATTATTATTATTTATTGGATTTGTATGCCGCCCCTCTCCGCAGACTCGGGGCGGCTAACAACAATAATAAACACAACATGTACAATCCAATAATAAAAAACAACTAAAACCCCCTATTATAAAACCAAACATACACACAAACATACCATGCATAACTTGTAATGGCCTAGGGGGAAGAGCTATCTCAACTCCCCCATGCCTGGCAGTATAAATGAGTCTTGAGTAGTTTACGAAAGACAGGAAAGGTGGGAGCAGTTCTAATCTCCGGGGGGAGTTGGTTCCAGAGGGCCGGGGCCGCCACAGAGAAGGCTCTTCCCCTGGGGCCCGCCAAACGACATTGTTTAGTCGACGGGATCCGGTGATAAAATAATAATACAAAAGAGAAATTCTAACATCTAGAAATTCAAATAGAAATAATAGAAAATTGCAAGGAGAATGTAAAGCAAGCTATACCAATTAGATAAAGTAAAACAATATATACTGATTATAAGAGTGTTTTCTCATTAATATTTTCTGAAGGGGAAAAAAGGAACTTTACACTCCTTAAAAAGTTAAGGATTTGAGGAATTACAAAACCAGTTAGCATTGAATCCTACTTCTAAATAGGCTCCAAGTACTTGTGACTTATAGAAATCTGAATTGTAAAATGGCCACACATGATTATAAGGTCCAGAAATCAATAATTCAATACTTTGCAAGTAAATGTACAATAAATGTATTTTATTTGTTTCTGTCTTCAGTAGATTTTTTTGTAAGTAGCAGCTCTCTATCTTTTCTTCACACTTTGCTGTTTTGATGATAGTTTCTACATCTGTTGAGTTTGCTTAGCTGTATGTCTTAGCAATACAGTATAAAGAAAAAGTATAGGTAATTTGACTTACAACCATTTTTTTAATGATTGCTCAAAGTTATAACAGCACTGAAAAAAATGACTTAAAACCTGTCCTCACACTTACGGCCACTGCAGCATCTCCAGGGTCACAAAATTAAAAATTGGGCACTAGGCAACAGCATGTTTTTATGATGGTTCCAGCATCCCAGGGTCATGGGATCATCATGGGTGACCTTCCCAGCTAGCTTCCAGTAGGCAGTCAATGGTGGAATCTAATGTGCTTAACCACCATATGATTCCCTTAACAACTGCAGTGTTTCGCTTACCCACCATTAGGAAAAAGATTGTAAAATCAGGCACAACTCACTTAACAGCCACATTATTTAGCAACGGAAATTCTGGCTCCAATTGTGATTGTAAGTCGAAGACAAAGTGTAGGAAAAAGGAATTCTTTCTAGAATTGAGAGGTTGGGTTGGATTGGATTGGATTTGGAGGATTTGTATGCCGCCCCTCTCTGAAGACTCGGGGCGGCTAACAACAATGATAAAAAACAACATGTAACAATCCAATTTAATAAAACAACTAAAACCCTTATTATAAAAACCAAACATACACACAAACATACCGTACATAAGTTGTAATGGCCTAGGGGAAGGAATATCCTAACTCCCCCATACCTGGCGACAAAGGTGGGTCTTGAGTAATTTGCAAAAGACAAGGAGGGTGGTGGCCATTCTAATCTCTGGGGGAAGTTGATTCCAGAGGGCCGGGGCCCGCCACAGAGAAGGCTCTTCCCCGGGGCCCGCCAAACAACATTGTTTGGTCGACGGGACCCGGAGAAGGCCAACTCTGTGGGACCTTATCAGCCACTGGGATTCGTGCGGTAGAAGGCGATTCCGGATGTATTCTGGCCCAATGCCATGTAGGGCTTTAAAGGTCATTACCAACACTTTGAATTGTGACCGGAAACCGATCGGCAGCCAGTGCAGGCCGCGGAGTGTTGCAGAAACGTGGGTGAATCTAGGAAGCCCCACGATGGCTCTCGCGGCCGCATTCTGCACGAAGTTTCCGAACACTTTTCAAAGGTAGCCCCATGTAGAGAGCGTTGCAGTAATCGAACCTCGAGGTGATGAGGGCATGAGTGACTGTGAGCAATGACTCCCTGTCCAAATAGGGCTGCAACTGGTGCACCAGGCGAACCTGGGCAAACGCCCTCCTCGCCACAGCCGAAAGATGATGTTCCAATGTCAGCTGTAGATCGAGGAGGACGCCCAAGTTGCGGACCCTCTCTGAGGGGCTCAATAGTTCTCCCCCCAGGGTAATGGACGGACAGATGGAATTGTCCTTCTTGGGAGGCAAGACCCACAGCCACTCCGTCTTGTCTGGTTGATATAAGAAAGTGCTGAAAACTAAGTAAAAGAAAGGAAGGAACTGACACAAAAGTGTCTCATCCACAGAATAAAGAGAATTCTGTTTTACCTATTGCATACTATGGCTTCAATTTTATATTTCACATTTAGTATGTCACAGAAGTGAGTACTGAAATGAGGAGTAGAAGAGGACACCAGTAGCAACCTGTAAAGCTCTGGTGAACTCTATGCTGAAGAGGTAGCGTTAAGGTAGTGCGGGAAAATAATGATGGCCACACAAAATATTTACACTTTGTGCCCCATTTGGATATTATCACTTAGGGGTGTACCCTTTTTTGTTGCCAGCACTTTAGACATTAATGGCTATGTGTTGTGTTATTTTGAGGGGACAGCACATTTACACTGCTTTATAAGCCGTATACTCACTACTTTACATTATAGTCAAGTGTCATTTCTTCAGTGTTGTCACATGAAAAGATATACCGGTAGTTAAATATTTACAAATTGTGAGGGGGTGTGTACTCACTTCTGTCACATATAGTACTTCCTAATTTACTTTCCAAAGATCAATATTTCAAATTTATTTAAACCAGAGCAACACCCAAATAATTTTGTAGCCAAGCATTGATTACAGCCTGCAATTTCCCAACACAGTATCATATTTGCTCTTGACAATTTGCAGCAGAGTTTAGTTTAGACAAAGATCAGCATGACTTCAGGCTGATAAATCAAGACTTTTGCTGCCTGCCCGCAACTAAAAAAAGGACTGTAAAACACCTGGCAGGCCATCATACATAGTTGGTGTTCTATATTTGTCCTAAAGGGTTACAATTTGTCCACCAGCTCAACTCTCTTCCACTTCCATTTTTATAACACTATTAAGACACTTTTAAAAAGTTGCATTAATCTCTTGATAGGCTGATAATCTGCATTGATATGATGTTCTACATACCACACAGACCTGAACTGAAAGGGACCTACGTTTTTAAATCTTAATTGTACAGTTTTTTTATTTTAAAAATGTAAATTAAGAGAATGCCACCAATGCCTGATTCCTCAACGACGTTTCAAATTTCTGACCTTCATTCTGGCTGCAAAATAGGATTGGGTTTTGTGACTTGCCAGACAGATTGTGCAATCCACTCATGTCCTCAAGTGAGCCTCATCAGTTCCAGAGATACTAAATTCTTCCATGGCTCCAGATCAAGAGCTAAACATGAATCACCACTTCCTCTATTTATGGCAGAAGAAATATTAACACAAGACGCGCAGTGGTATTTAGCACCTCCAAGTTTCATTTCCACATTACAGTACTCTCTCGATTTCTTGCTATGCACCGTTCACTTTAGCAAACGATGAGAAATGCTGCTAATGAAATGAACACATTACTTGTCAGATTTTGCAGAGACTTGTGCTTCAAAAAACATTTCCAAACACGTAGTGTCCTCAAAATAGGGAATTTAAGACAGCAAAATATTATTATGTAGGGAAACATGGGTTTTCTTGCAGGCTAAAGGCATGGGGCTGTGTTTTAAAATCCATAATCAAAAAGGTTTTTTTGTAATTGCTTTTATTACAAGTTAATAAGCTTGCATGTCCCTTGTCTCATAAATAATACACTGCTATAAAATACATAAGCATTTAAGCCTACAGTTCTACATACTTATTAATGAATCAGCTCATTAAACACAGCTGAACATATATTTAATAAAGTTGGGCTGTCCTTGGGATACTTGCTTGCCATGTCATGCTGTCTGAATGTTTACATTACTTTTTTTTTTTAAGGAAATTGACTTTTAGGAATGGAAAGCATCAGCCTCTAGCAGCTTCTTCATTTCCAAAAATAGCTCTAAACCCAAATGGGTAGTATACAGTACACTATTCTAGAAATAAAAAGATGAAAGGGGCAGTCCAAAGGCTCATTTAAAAAATATGCATGCCTGCACAGAAAAAAAGCTGCGATTGAAGGAAGCCTGGCATTGGACCAGAATACCTCCGGAACCGCCTTCTACCGCACGAATCCAAGCAGCCGATAAGGTCCCACAGAGTTGGCCTTCTCCGGGTCCCGTCGACCAAACAATGTCATTTGGCGGGCCCCAGGGGAAGAGCCTTCTCTGTGGTGGCCCCGGCCCTCTGGAATCAACTTCCCCCGGAGATTAGAACGGCCCCCACCCTCCTTGTCTTTCGCAAGTTACTTAAGACCCACCTATATCGCCAGGCATGAGGGAACTAAGACATCTCCCCCAGGCTTATTATATTTCATGTTTGATGTGTATGTGCTGTATGGTTTTTAATTGTTGAGTTTTTTATATATTTTATTATTAGATTTGTTCCATTGTTATACTGTTTTTATTACTGTTGTGAGCCGCCCCGAGTCTTCGGAGAGGGGCGGCATGCAAATCTAATAAATTATTATTATTATTATTATTATTATTATTATTATTATTATTATTATTATAAGCCAATGAGTGCGAGGGGCACTGGTAAATTGGCATCTTGTTAAGTCTGCTAAACTCTAAATGCACCCATGAGTCCCAACGTGTGGAGATATCTACTTTATATCATAACTTGATGTCCCTCTTCTACCATATGCATTCATAATGCTCTCAGTTTAACTTGGAAAGGCATTCCCAAAATAACTCATAGAAAACTGCTTGCTGTTTGCAAGATCCTTATAGTTTATTTAACACAGTCATGCTAATAAAATTGCCTTTTAGAGCCAACAATTGAAAATGCACTGAGTATACCTTAGTGTTACTTGACTGTTCTCACATCTTAATAAGAAAATAATACGGGGTTTAAAGCAGCTACTAAACATTTTAACATGTTCTTTCTAAAAGGTTTAGTGTAAATTAATGTAATAATTTTTTAGAGAGCACTTGATTACACCGCAGTTCCTATATTGTCCCTGTAACATTATATAGGTCAGAGATTATATTTCCTTATTATTATTCATTTTTATTTTAAAAAATTATATACCGGTAAGTAGATTTTCATGCAGTGCTGTAAAGACTGAGTTTCCTCTTTCCACCTCTCTCCCCAATCTCCCTGAACTTTTGCCAGAGCTTCTACTATCAGTTCACTTTGGACTGGATAACTAAGAGACACACTTGTGAAGGTCAGAAATGTAGCAGAACGCTCTTGGTATTGGCACAGATGAAGCTATTTCATCTTTAAGAAAATCAGTGGAAACTACAAGTCGCCTACCAGAGCCTGTGAAGTCAACTCCATTACATCCACCTACACTTAGTGAGAAAGGAAATGATGACCAACTAAAAGAATGTCATGGATTCAAGATATAATCCAACATCAGCTCTGTAGTGAAAGCTGGAAATTTATCACAAAGGCCACTACTCTGCAATACATAGATTTTTTTTAAAATGTTTTTAGTTTTCACAAAAACCATATATATTAACATTCATGTTAATCTGAGATTAGTTATTCGATACTCAGTTCTGGACAAACAAAACCTGACTATTTAAAGCAGCCACTACTTTTTTCCAGGCTTGCTCAGAGGCCTTAGTAAAGAGAGACTGCTTTAATTAATAGAAAAAGTTTCTGCTCATGTGAGGTCCAAATCATTTATTCAGAATCATTTCCAAAGCTATCACAGCCCTAACATGTTTAGGAGATCAAAGGCTGACATACAGAGAGTGCATTAGCTACAGCAGGGGTGTGCAATTCTGTAAGTTATGTAAGCAAGCAAACAAGAAATCCCTTAGTTTAAACCAGTGGTGGCGAACCTATGGCATGGGTGCCACAGTTGGCACACAGAGCCATATCTGCTGGCACACGAGCAGTTGCCCTAGTTCAGTTCCAACCTGCATGTGTGTGCCGGCCGGCTAATTTTTGGCTGCATAAAGGCTCTGTAAGGGCGTTTTTGGCTTCCAGAAAGTCTCCTGGGGGATGGGGGAGGGCATTTTTACTCTCCTCCAGCTCCAGGGAAGCCTTTGGAGCCTGGGGAGGGCGAAACACAATAATAATAATAGTAATAGTAATAGTAATAGTAATCGTAATCGTAATCGTAATCGTAATCGTAATCGTAATCGTAATAATAATAATAATAATAATAATAGTAATAATTTGGAGAAGATTGAAGGCAAAGTGGATAAAGAAAAGACCTGGTCATGGCTTACAAGTGGAACACTCAAAAAGGAGACAGAAGGACTAATACTGGCGGCACAAGTACAGACTATTGGAACAAATGCTGTCAAAGCCAGAATTGAAAAATCAACAGACGATCCAAAGTGCAGACTCTGTAAAGAAACAGATGAAACAATCAATCACATACTCAGCTGCTGCAAAAAGATCGCACAAACTGACTACAAGCATAGACATAATGCTGTGGCACAGATGATCCACTGGAACTTGTGCCGGAACTACCATTTACCAGTGGCAAAGAACTGGTGGGATCATAAGTCCAAAAAAGTGGTCGAAAATGAGCAAGCAAAACTACTGTGGGACTTCCGATTTCAGACTGACCGAATTCTGAAGCATAACACACCAGACATTGTGATCGTGGAGAAAAAGAAAGTATGGATCATCGACATCGCAATCCCAGGAGATAGCAGAATTGAGGAGAAGCAGCTAGAGAAATTAGTGAAATACGAAGATCTAAAAATCGAGCTGCAACGACTCTGGCATAAGCCAGTGAAAGTGGTCCCAGTGGTACTTGGCACGCTGGGCGCAGTACCAAAGGATCTCAGCGGACATTTGAAAACCATCGGAATTGACAAAATATCCATCTGTCAATTGCAAAAGGCCGCTTTACTGGGATCGGCAAACATAATTCGCCGCTACATCACACAATCTTAGGTGCTTGGGAAGTGCCCGACTGGTGATGAAATATGAAATCCAGCATAGTGATCTCGTTTGCTGTGTTGCACTGACATAATAATAATAATAATAATAATAATAATAATAATAATAATTTTTTATTAGATTTGTATGCCGCCCCTCTCCGAGGACTCGGAGCAGCTCACAACAAGCAATACAGAGAATGTAGCAGCAAGTGAAGGGCATTTTGAAATGATATCAGGCAGAGAACATAGCAGCAGGGGAAGGACGAGCTACTGGGCCCACCAGAAGTTGGGAAACAGGCCGTTTCCAGCCTCCAGAGGGCCTCCAGGGATGGTGAGGGAAGCTGTTTTCACCCTCCGCAGGCATTGAATTATGGATGTGGGCACTAGCACATACGCGATAGCACGCACACATGCTCTTTCGGCACCTGAGGGAAAAAAGGTTTGCCATCACTGGTCTAAACTATGCTAGATTGGTCTCAACAGATACTGACGGTAGGAATATCTAGCAGGAAAATGTAGAAAGAAAATTGACTTGATATTAATAATGAAATAAAAATGTATTTGTACTAGTGCACTGGTGAATCTGAAAAACGTAGGAAAACATGCTTCTAATAAATCATGTAATTTATCTTCTCATAAGGGGTTTACCAAAGATGTGCACCCAGCCACACCCTATTGATCAGAAAATGCATGAATGTCTGCTCAAGATTCCTTTTGATGCTCTACCCTGATTCAATTTCCTTTTTGTAGTACAGTGTTCCCTCGATTTTCGCGGGTTCGGACTTCACGAATAGCCTATACCACGTTTTTTCAAAAAATATTAATTAAAAAATACTTCACGGGTTTTTTTCTATACCACGGTTTTTCCCACTCGATGACATCATACGTCATCACCAAACTAATAATTTTTGCAAATAAATAACAAAAAAAATTAATTATTGTTAATAAATAAATTTGTTTATAAATATCAGGATCACTAAGTGTCTTATTCAATGGTGAGTACCAGTAATAATGGTGAGTAAATGGTTGTTAATGGAATGGGAAATGGTAATTTAGGGGTTTAAAGTGTTAAGGGAAGGGTTGTGATAGTGTACATAGCTCAAAATGGTGTATTTACTTCCGCATCTCTACTTCGCGGAAATTCAACTTTCGCGGGCGGTCTCGGAACGCATCTCCTGCGAAAATCGAGGGAACACTGTATTTTGTAAGTGAAATATGTTACCATTTTTTATGACAGGTGCTTAAAAATGCTGTTGATTCTAAGTAAAGCTATTTATATTTTTATCTTAGTATGTGATTATACATATGGGCTGCACAGTGGCTTAGTAGTTAAGATGCTAGTTTTGCCAGATGGAAAGTTGGCAGCCCTAGTTCAAGACCAGAGTTCCATGTGATGGGGTGAGCTCTCCTTCCTTACCCCAGCTCTTGCCAAACAAGCAGTTTGAAAGCATATAAATTGGAAGTAGATACATAGGTACCACTTCGTTGAGAAGCTAACAGCACTCCATGACATCATGATCGCCGCATGACTGTGGAGTTGTCTTTGGACAGTACTGATTCAATGGCCTTGAAATGGAGATGAGCAATGCTCCCTACAGTTGGCAACGAGTACTGGAGTAAAATCCACAAGGATTCCTTTACATTTATTTATCATATTTTTGGAATATAGGACGCACTGGCGTATAGGATGCACCTTAGTTTGGGGGGAGGAAAACAAGGAAAAAGGCCTCTGCCTCCCAGCAATTTGCCTCCTACAAAGAGCACAGATGATATATACTGTTTGCTGTGTATTTCTGTGAATGTGTGCCTGACCCACAGAAATAGCAAAGAATTGGAGAAATGTACATTATGGTAGTGTATTAGAGCCAGAAAGTTTTCTTTAATGTAGTCACATTAACTCCTCCCAATTATTTAAATAGATCTACTCCAAACATGACTAAGTCAGGTTTAACTTGGCTGCCTTATCTTAATGCTAAACAGGACACTGTTACATTTCAGATTATACTTTTACAGATCTTTAAATTTGATGTGGCTTTCTGGAAGTATACATTATTCTCTACTATTTAATAGAAGATTCAATAGCACTGGGCCTTTCCGGATCAAGCATTTTAAAATGCTTATTCATTTTGTTAAGTTGTCTAGAACAATAATAAAGCAGTCTTTAAAAATAAGTCTAATAATTTGAACATTCTATAGACTTTTATAGTTATCCTTGTAGTTTCAGCAGTCCAACATTACCAGCAGTCTACCTCCTAGCTATTTGCCTTCTTGCAGCTAGTTTCACTTTCAGTTCTAGCATGTGGCCTGCCTGTGCTGAATCAGCTGTGTGTCGGGAGGTTAATCAATTGCTTGTGCTAATCAGGCTCTGAGCTGTTTGCGGCAAGGAGGTAAATTGCTGGGAGGCAGAGGCCAAAGGGTAGAGGTAGCTGGGTGGGGCTACATACCCAAGTTTCCACCCTCTTTTGTGGGGCAGAAAGGTGCATCTTATACTCTGAAAAATGTGGTATATACATATAAATGTATGTATCACACACATGAACAGACAAAATTTTCATGACACTGCCTAACATGATTCTCAGAAAATGCAAAACAACAAAATTAAGCCTCTAAATTGCACATCTATTGCAATATTTTGTTAATATTTGTCCATCACAAAGATAATATTCTAGAATTATTTAATTAAGAGACATTTAATTAATTTCAACTTCTTGTCTTTTCCTCTTAAAGTTTTGTAATAAATATGCCAGCAGCTGAGTCTACAGAGAGGGGCGGCATACAAATCTAATAGATAGATAGATAGATAGATAGATAGATAGATAGATAGATAGATAGATAGATAGATAGATAGATAGATAGATAGATAGATAGATAGATAGTCAAATATAAGAAGGAAATATAAGAGGGAAATACAGTACTACTATTTGGTGCTGAAGTTTTTTTCCTAAGCACATCCCCACACAGCTACATGCATCCTACTTACATAGGACTCTCGAGTTTTGAAAGCCCTCTTTCCAACAGGAATGTACATGCACAAAGCAGATATTTCAAGGACACACTTATATTAATCAAAGCAAGTTATGAAATTAACTTGAAAATTTCAACATCAAGCATCCTGGCTCCAGAGCAAAGTGAATTAAACTTGAAGGCTTATTATGAACCGCAAAGGTGGAGCAATATAAACACAAGGGTACTTTCAATTAATTTACACCACAGAAACTACAACGGATTTTTGAGTGGTCACAAGTTAAAATGACCAATTCCACTGACTTGGGAACTGAGCAGAATATAAACCAATGTAGCAAATCAATAAATATTCCAGCACATTAATCAGAAGTGAAGAATCTGGGTCTCTAGCAGTTCATACAACGTATGGACTTATTTTATTTGCAGAGCCTGGGAACCTTCTTCAACCACAATCTCCGAAAACCCGCTGAAAGATTTCCTGCCTTTTCTCAGATGGGAAGTCAAGAAAGCTGAAACTTTAAGCCCTAGAACAACATTATCATAGTTAGAAAACAAAGGAAGATGATGTAAAATGTCAGGGGGGTTGGAAGTATGTCCCATAAGGTTCCATCCACTTTCATCCTCCTCCTCCTTCCTCTTCCAGTCCTTGCTTTCCAGAAGAGAGGGGTCTGTCCCTAGGCATTCTCCCCAGACTGCTCCCACTCCTCGTGTAATCAATTAATGAGGTAATTTTTAAACAAAGCAGTCTTGTAATTAGATAAAACCTCCAATTCATGACATAGCTCACAGGGTTTGGCTGTAATGTTGTATTCTTTGCCCTGTGGTTCTCAAACTGGCCAGCTAAGAGGATGGCCAACACTTTAAAAAAAAATTGCCTCAGGCATGGAAGAAGGGATTTGTGAATATTAAAATCCTTACAAAATTGTTTTTACAATTTATTTATTTATTTATTGGATTTGTATGCCGCCCCTCTCCGGAGACTCGGGGCGGCTAACAGCAATAATAAGCATACAATAATAATCCAATACTAAAAACGATTAAAAACCCATTAATATAAAAACCAAACATACATACAGACATACCATGCATAAAATTGTAAAGGCCTAGGGGGAAAGAGTATCTCAATCCCCCCATGCCTGGCAGCAGAGGTGGGTTTTAAGTAGCTTACGAAAGGCAAGGAGGGTGGGGGCAATTCTAATCTCTGGAGGGAGTTGGTTCCAGAGGGTCGGGGCCGCCACAGAGAAGGCTCTTCCCTTGGGTCCCGCCAAGTGGCATTGTTTAGTTGACGGGACCTGGAGAAGACCCACTCTGTGGGACCTAACTGGTCGCTGGGATTCGTGCAGCAGAATGCTACTTATTCTTAGCAGAATAGCATTTGGGTTCACTGGACCATCACCAATATTTTATTCTTGTAGAATGTTATTTTGAAACAAGCAATTTAGCATTGAACTGTCTAATTGTTTCACCCAATATAGAAATTGATCCATTCAAATCCACTGCTATATCAAAAATGTTCAAGAAATCTCTGTTACTTGGCTTCAGTATTGAACTCTATGATGAATTTTGTGGACTAAGTTTGTAAGACAACTGAAATGGACATAATGCTCATTTTTACCGAGGGGAACTGCAGACACCTATTGATCACTTGTGAAAAGTACTATGGGATAGTGGCATTCCATTGGTCAAAAATACACGATTCAGAATTTATATATACCTCCACCATCTGTCCCACCATAATGTGTAGAAATAGTCCATCAACAATAAAATGTATAGGATGCGCTAATGGGCTGCAGTGTTTTTATTCACTTTATTTTACAAAGTTACAAGATTCCATCTTGGATATATAGATTAAATGTTAAATATAATTTCTGCCAGACTGAAATATTTTGTTTTATTCAAAATAGGGGTTGCACACATTCCTTTCTTTTATCAGAAATAGGGGTTGCACGCAAGAAATGGGTATGTCTAGTTTAATGAAAAGAAAGACTAGGGGAGAGATAATAGCAGTGTTCGAATATCTCAGAGGCTGCCATAAACAAGATTGAGTGAATCTATTCTTCAAAGCACCTGAGGGTAGGACAAGAAGTAATGGGTGGAAATTAATCAAGGAAAAAAGCAACTTAAAACTAATGAGAAATTTCCTGACAGTTAGAACAATTAATCAGTGAAACAGCTTGCCTCCAGAAGTTGTGAATGCTCCAACACAAGAAGTTTTTAAGAAGATATTGGATGACCATTTGTCGGAAGTGGTGTACAGTTCCTGCCTAAGCAGGGGGTTGGACTAGAAGACCTCCAAGGTCCCTTCCAACTATGTTATTCTATTGTATTTATTATTTTAAGATGTCATGATACCATGATACTGTTCCTTAATATGATCAACACATGCCCCATTTAACTCAATGGAGTTGAGTTTACATTATGCTTGGGGAGATTTGTGCTGTTATCTTCTAGTGCTAAATGGATCTTTCATAAAAAATGAAAACATAAAGTAAGAATAAGAGAGATGCACAGTGTATTATCGTCACAGTATGTCTAAAACATCCCACTTTGGAATCTAATGCTTGCAACTACTGGCAAGAACGTCACAGCTACAGCGTTTCATGCAGGCACTACATAATTCATAACATTATTCCATTTTGGAACATTATTCAAAGAGCAAAAAAAGATTAGGCAACAGAAATTAACTAAAGGAATTATAACTATGAGTCACCATGTCAAGTAGACCAATTTTAAAGATCATCCCCACCTTAACATCTCAGATTTTGATGAAATTTGGCACATAATATATTCTTAAAGAAGAGAGTCTGCTCTTTCTAATGGTGCTAAATTGAAGAGGATTGAAACTGCCCCACAGGATCAAACAGGGCATCAAAGATAGCCAAAATTTGGCAAAACCCCGTTAAATACCAACTTTGAACTCATATTTTTTCAACAACTTGAAGGAAAGTGCTGCAAATTGGAAGTCCTCATTGCAGCTGTGTACTTAGTACACCTGCCAAAAATCAAACTGAAAGGCCAAGTAGAAAGGCCTGAAGATTGCTGTAAATTCATTTTTGAGGGGGGGGGTTTGCAAAGTTTGAGCCTGAACCATGTAAAAAGTAAGAGGACTAGGTACATGGGGTTTTGCCAGTTTATAAAGCTTTTCAAGGTGTGCAGGTTCTCCAAATATCTCTAACATACTACTGAAACTGCCGCATTTACAGCTTCTGGAAGTTGGCCCAAAATGTCATTTTTGCTGACTCAGCATTTTGCAACCCTTTACTTGAGGTCTCCTAGAACTCCCAATTTTTAGTCTTTTGAACTAAACTTTTGCAGAGCATAGTTTTATATCATAAAGAAACTATGTGCCAAATTTCATCAAAATCTGAGATATTAAGTTGGGGGCCACTGGTCCACTTGACATGGAATGAATGACTCCTATAACAAAAAGAAACACAGCTAAAGCATGTCTACACTAACACATTTATTACATTTATACATTGTTGCAAATCAACATATAAATGAATCTTGGAAATTAATACAGTATTGTATTATTAATTAATTCTGTATTAATGCTGTTTCACAGTAAAATAAATACAGCATAAAATTAAAACTATAAAACAACAGCTCCAGAACAAAACTACTACAAACACCAAACAGAAATGGTCCAGCCTCATTACAAGGCCTTCCAAAAGAATTCTGTTTTTGGTATCTTCCTGAATGCAATCTGGGAGGAGCCTGCACAGAGAGGATGTTCCCATGATTGACACCAAAAAGCAATGCGCCTCCTGGTCTTTGCTTCTGTTACCTTTCCAAAGTGAGGAAGTAGGAACAGTTTCTCTCTAAATGACCAAACCGATCTGGTTGGAGCAAGCTTCCTTTTGGGAACCAGAGGCCACGTCCCATGCAAAACATCATTTATTTCACTTTATCCATACCCTGGCCCACACATTGCATTTTGTTTCTAAAATTCTTGCCTTTCTCTTTGAAGAACTCATCAACTTAATCCAACGAACCTTTTACTAATTTTCCCCTTCCTCTTTATCAATCCAATCAATGAATCTGTATATATACAGTATTAATTTTGCCAATTAACTGTCACTGCATTCATTTTTACATTTTTTCAGATATACACCTGAGCCAGTTTGGTGTAGTGGTTAAGGCATCAGATTAGAATGCAGGAGGCCATGAATTCAAATCCCATCTTAAATCCCATTTTAGCCATGAAAGCTAGGTGGGTGACTGGGTCAGTCACTCTCTTTCTCAGCCCTACCCATTCCACAGAGTTGTTATGGTGGGAAAAATAGGGGGGTAAAGATATGTTGCGTATGTGCGCTGCCTTGAGTTATTTGTAAATATGATAAAGAGAAAATAAAATACTCAACTCGCATTTCAATTTAACAAATTGAGCAGAACATTCTTCATTTGTATATCTTAAAATACCACCATGTATTTTCACATATTTAATAAAACTGTACCATAAATTAATTAATCAATCTACGTGCTCTAAATTACAATCCTTTATGTGAAGCTTTTCATCATTCATTCCATTTTCCCTATCAAATATAAGTATTTTTCCCTAAAAGGGAAGAATAAATATTCCAATCATTAGGCACAGACATACAATTCACTCACTCACTCTCATTCTCATACACACACAAATAAGTTGTAGATGTACCTCATAAGCATACAGCATTGTTATTTTAAAATGTACTTATACTATCTAAGCTTACAGTTTTATTATTTTTTCAAAATTTTCCCAGCATTCAAGACTTTTCATCATTTTATCCTTGGAGACTAACATTTATAGCATTTGTTTCAATTCCACTTTGGACATGTCATTATCATTCCCTTACAAATCTCTAAAATATATAGTATACAGTGATGCCTCGTCTTACAAATGCCTCATCATACAAACTTTTCGAGATACAAACTCGGGGTTTAAGATTTTTTTGCCTCTTCTTACAAACTATTTCACCTTACAAACCCACCGCCGCCGCTGGGATGCCCCGCCTCCGGACATCCGTTGCCAGCGAAGCACCCATTTTTGCACTGCTGGGATTCCCCTGAGGCTCCCCTCGCTGGGAAACCCCACCTCCGGACTTCCGTGTTTTTGTGATGCTGCAGGGGAATCCCAGCAGGGAATCCCAGCATCGCAAAAAACTGGGCGCTTCGCTGGCAACAGAAGTCCGGAGGTGGGGTTTCAATGACTTCGGTGTTTTGGCGATGCTGCGATTTCACTGATGCTCCCTTTGCTGGGAAACCCCACCTCCGGACTTCCGTTGTCAGCGAAGCGCTCGTTTTTGCGATGCTGGGATTCCCCTGCAGCATTGCAAAAACCGGCGCTTCGGCTGGCAAAAGGGGTAAATTTTGGGCTTGCATGCATTAATCGCTTTTCCATTGATTCTTATGGGAAACATTGTTTCGTCTTACAAACTTTTCACCTTAAGAACCTTGTCCCGGAACCACTTAAGTTTGTAAGACAAGATATCACTGTATTTAGTTTTTTCTTATTTCCAACTATTCACCCACATAATAGAAGTGGTTTTTCTCAATGAGCCCATTCATTTATAATGTTGCACAATTCTGTCATATTACATACACTTGCATTTTTTAATGAATCAAAGGAGTTATACTTGAAATAGAGGGCCAAGGACTGAGTTATAAACGTTAATATAAATGCTATAAAAGTTAATATTACCAAAAAGTATAAAGAATTCACTAAATATTTAATCAGTTAATGCATCCTATTTTTACTTTTTTTTCTCGCTTGCCTCTAATGAAGCTCAGCTGATGATTTACCTCCCACAAGCAAGAAATGGCAGAGCTTCAACCTAAATTAATGAAAAGCAGAATCCTTTCCCAATGGAACAATTCCCTTCCTACTCCTGAGATGTTGTTTCTTGAGATACTGAGATAGAGTTTCTAGTTAGCCCGACATGACTGGGAACAAGCTGTAGCTTTTGAGCAAAACTCTCCTTGTGCAACAGGAATTTAGCTTCTTCAGCTTGATCTCTAATATGCATGTCTCTCTTAATCTCAACTATTGTGTAATTGCTTGCATTCCTTTCCCAATTCTAATTTTGCACAAGTGTTTCACAAACCTCTTGGCACTATGCCCATGTCTCGTTTACTCTTTCCTTCCTAACTGAAAATCATGTCAATGTGATTTCTCTTGAATAGTGTATAACGTCTTTATTACAAGAACCACCAGCGTGGCTTTCAGATCCCTCACATGCAACCCAACAGTAGATACTCCAAAGAATCCCTTGCTTTTTAGTAAATTTCTTTTCTATGTTGGTCATTCCTGAGCCAGTAAAAGGATTAGTACATACATTCAACTGCTGACTCAGCAGAGACTTCTGGAATTAGTGATTGAAATTTTTCTAAAGGCCTTTCCCTATTGCTGAATTGAAATCTTCTATTAACAGGGTTTTTTTTAACTTAGCAACTGTCTGGTCCGAAACAGGTGGAACCCACCTCTGGCGATCGTGGGACCTCCCTTCAAAAAAAAAGGTCATAAAGCCTAACAAGTTGTACATGCAGGATAAGTTCCAAAAGTAATGCAATTTTTTAAAAAAGTAATTTATTGAACAGATTTGCACAAACATTTAAAATTCTTCAAAGAACTGTCCTTGGGTCTGTACACATTTTTTCCAGTGACTCTGCCATGACCGGTATGCACCCTGGAAGGCGTCCTCAGGGACCTCTCTCAAGGTCTTCGTCACGGCTGATTGGATCTCTTCTATGGATGAAAAATGGGTTCCTTTCAGGGATGGGAATAAAAAGAAGTCTGCTGGGGCGACGTCAGGACTATGGGGGGGGGGGCAGCGTTGGCACCTGTTGTTTGGCCAGGAACTCACGGACTCGTAGCACATTGTGGCAAGGCGCTTTTTTCATCCATAAAAGAGAGCCAATCTGCCATGACGAAGACCTTGCGAGAGGTCCCCGAAGACGCCTTCCAGGGTGCGTACCGGTCATTGGAGAGTCGCTGGAAAAAATGTGTAGAGGCCCAAGGACAGTTCTTTGAAGAATTTTAAGTATTTGTGCAAATCTGTTCAATAAATTACTTTTTTAAAAAAAAATTGCATTACTTTGGAACGCACCCTGTACTTTTACCCAGTGGAACTAAGGATGATCTAAGCGGGCCTCAGCCGTGAGTTTGGGGCAAAATGAAGGCAACAACGCAAAGGAGCAAAAAGATGCTGCAAATGTGTTTTTGTGCCACGATGAAGTAAAAATGGGGGAAGGTCCTAAAATCAATTGCCAGGAATTAAATCTGCACATTGTTAATCTGCAAAGAGACCTAATGAAGGAGACCATTTGTAGACATTCTTCCTCACTTGATATCTACGGCTAAGCTATAAAAGTTCTTTATGTGGCCTATGTGGGAATGACCTTGGGAGACAGGAAGCAAAGCCGCAGCATGATTCTGTTAGTGTAATCTTACAATAAAAGTATAATTAGTACTCGTGCTTGGTGCTTCCTTGTCTGGACTACCCCAGGAGGCTGACATCAGTCTTGCCAAGTCTCAAAATTATCTCTCCCTTCCCTTATTTTTACTGTCCTGAAAACAAGGGAGAATACCTTCCTCCACCCACCTCTTTTAGACTCAGGTTTTGATCATCAAACTTATCTAGTTCGCAGCTCTTCTTCCTGTCTCCCAAGGTCATTCCCACACACTATTACACCCCGTTTGCTGCATTGAGAACAATACAGTATGAACTTTTTCCTACAGATGCACACAGTTGTTGCTGGGCCTTAAGAAGCATTCCCATTACAATGGGCCATGGGCCTTATCACCCAAATCATGCAAGTGATTAGCTGCCTGTGTCAGCTCATTTTTGCTGCAGAGTTATCATACCAATGCTTTCATCTAAAAAGCTGCTTGCAATAAATTTCTCCACTGAACTGATGGTTGGACTAAATGACCTCTAATGCCTCCTTGATCCTATTTCAGTGGGAGCACAGCCTCCAACTAAAGAATTTTTTTTTTAAAAGGAACAATTTCCTTGCGGTAGTTTTCAATGGCAGAAGGAAATTTTATTCTTACATATTTGGAGGGGGGGGGAGAGCAAACTAGATGAATACTTTCATAGACATCACTCAACCTCTGAAGTATTGGGAATAAATACATAAGCAAATTGTGTCATATGTTGCACACTGCCAGCCAATAAGAGCTGCCATCGTAAGCAATAGCTAAAAGGAACTCTGACTTGTATGTAAGCACATTGCAGAGGTTTGCAATAACAGCAAAGGAGACTTCTGGCAGTATTCAGCCTCCCTCATAGTTATTGCTGGCAATACACAACCAGAACTTAAGGGCAATCCTGAAAAAGAAAAAAGAAAAACCAATGCTAACCAGAAGCAACAGCCCTGTGAATGCATCTTCCATGCCACAAAACTAATTATAATTTGTAATACCAGTGTCCAGAGCTGTCTTTCCCAGCCAGGTGTTCATTGAGTCTATTGGCATTACAATGGAATGAATGAATGAATGAATGAATGAATGAATGAATGAATGATACCCAGAATTTCCAGCAAACAAATCCAAAGGAGTCTACGGAAAGGGGAGGCATATAAATCCAATAAATCTAATCTAATCTAATCTAAAATCCTGCAAAATCTGACAGCTTGGGAAGGAAAGCATAGACAATACTAAACTTCACAAATCACCATTCTGTGGTCTCTGAACTAGTTTTCTTTGTCCCTATGCAATAAATTAAACATATTGAAATATAAGCCCCCCCCCATCCACTTAGGAACTTCTAATTAATTATAACAAAATATTAAATTGCCTACCTTTAAGAGCAGTTTAGAACCATCCAATGTCTCTAATTGGTGGCATTTGTTTACAACTTGCTACTGAACGAAGGTATCTATCATGCCAACCTATCAAATACATTTTTCGTACATTTAGGTTTTATTGCCAGTGGAGATTTATTCAATTCAGATGTCAAGTAAAAGATTTAGTTGCGCATTGTATGAGAAAGTGTCAGCTTTGTGACAACTAACTTGGGATAAGTCCACTAGGCAAAATTAAAGGCCAGCAAACAATAATTATGCATTACAAGACCTTACAGGTCACCTACCCCCAAAAAACAAAATTATACTGCTGAGAAAACAAATTGAAAGTCAAGACATCTTTGTAATACTATACTAATTATACCTGTTTCTATGATTTCAAGAACCCTGCATTGTTAGAGATGAGAAGAAAGTAAAAATAGAATGAGGAGCTAGATCTGTTTCTTGTCAAAGTAGAATTCTATGATTTGGGGCAACAATTTTTATTTGGGGGAAAGAAGAGTTACAACTTCAGTTGAAAAGACCCTTTCACATCTAAGCAAATGCTTAACTCTTGTGGCAATGACACAAAATTTACAGTCTTTCCAACCACAACCATCCTAAACACATAGTTCCAACCAGAAATGCCTCTAAATTATATATAAAGCAGCCCTTTCACTCTGCACTCTAGGAATATCATTGCCGTCCATTAAGTTACAGCCCAAAGTCCATAGCTATATTTATGCATTTCAGCTACAATCAAAGCCCACAAATTACAGATGGGCTCACTTTGCAGCAATTGTTTCTTTTCAACTATCTATCTGTTTATCTCTCAAGTCACTCCCTGATGGTGTCCTTTTCTGACCTCCCTATATTATCCTCTCAGAAAAACTATGAGCTAAATTGGACTGAGTGAATGAAACACAACTTTTTAAAATTCCACTCAAAAATCTTACAATTCCATTTGTTCCAGGTGGAAGAGATTATTAATTCAGGTTCTGTGGTACTTAAGGCCATACCTTAAACTGAAGAAACAGGGTAGAAAGAGAATTGACACTCTTGAATTTTGGTGGAGAAAATTCTCCAGATTATCATGAACTCCCAAAAAAGGAAAGAAACAACTCAATGCAAAGTTCTCACCTGATATACAAATGACCAGCCTCGAATTATTCTACTTTAGGAACATGTGAAGATTCAGTTCTCTGGAGAAGACTCTCACAATGGGACAGGTAGACGCAAATAGAACAGAATTAGAAGACCTTAGAATTAGATCACCTTAAAAACGACCTAAGCATAGCCCATAAAATCATCTGCTACAACGTCCTTCCTATCAACGACTACTTCAGCTTCAACCACAACAACACACAAAAGATACAAACTTAAAGTAAACTGCTCCAAACTCAACTGCAGGAAATACGACTTTAGTAATCTAGCAGTTGATGCATGGAACTCACTACATGACTCTGTGGTATCATCACTTAACCCCCAAAACTTTACCCTTAGACTATCCACTGTTGGCCTCTCCCGATTCCTAAGAAGTCAGTAAGGGGCGTGCACCAGAGTGCCTTCCATCCCGTCCTAATGTTTCTCTTTGACTAATATCATGTATATAAATATTGTTATATCTTTGTATACCACCAATACTTACTTGACAAAACAAATGAATTATTTAATTATTTAATTAATTAATTAATGGATGACAAATTACAGTGGCAATGGGGATGCTATTGGAAGAGTTAAAGTCTAGGGGACAAATCATCATGGAGAAAATCTACCTACATCAGAGCTGGGAGAACCATGGCCCTTTTAGGACTCAATTCCCAGAATTCCTGAGCCAACCACCCACCCACTTTGATCTATATGGTCTCTAAAAGTCAACACTGACTTGATGATACATAATCAAGGAGTCCCTAAAAAACCGGAAGGTGGTATTGGTATTATTGTTGTTGTTGTTGCAGTGTTCCAGTGTTATAGAAGAAAGAAAATTCAGATGGGAAATTGTATGGACCATCCTAAAGGATTGGAAGGCATGGCGAACAAGGATGATGCTTTATACCTGCCCTACCTTGTTGGTTTGTAGTCTGCAGTTTGCCTAGATGGACACCTTGTGTGTCCAATCACGGTTGGTCAATAAAGAATTCTATTCTATGTTATAAACATTCCTGTTTGGAGAGTAAGAGGTAGTTTCCTTCTCTGCCTTGGACTTCAGTTCCTGGCTTGGAAATGTCACTCATCTCTGAGCTTCATTTGCTTACTTTTCTGGTCTACAGATTAAGAGGGACTATGATTTTTCTCCTGTCTTGCACTTACTCCTGAGCAAATGAGTTCACATTTGCCATGCCAGTTAATTGTGAAAGTATGCAAATCCTTGCAATATTCATTCTGAACAGCTGGAAACCTAGGTGATAATAGGTTTAGTATGCATCTTCTAAGCTGCCCTTCACACTGCTCTTTTATGCTGTTCTCCTTATATACAAGCACCAGTTCAACAGGATAACCCAACAGCACTGTTCCATGGCACAGAAAATTGAAGAAAAACCAAGTATCACTCCTAATTGTCTCCTTTTGCAGTATGGGAATACAAAGGATGATAACTAAACACAACAATCTAATTTATTAAAGATATTGTGTAGGGTTTTTTTTTAACACAATCATATAATTGTATACAAATATGATGTGTGTTTATGTGTACATGCACACACACACATACTCTCTCATATGTGTGTATTTAGGTATATATCTAATGTATATTTAGGTATATATTGTGTTGTTGAGTGTTCTGTCGGGCTCTCTGGTACACTCCTCTCAAAAATTCACAGGTACAAATTTCAGACACACACACACACGTTTGAAAATTCAAAACAATGTTCTTTATAATGAAAATTCACTTAAACTAAGCCCTCTTTTGGTATAGCAAAGAGCACTGGTCTCCAAACAAACTGGTAATTTATACAAGTCCCTTATCAGTTCTGTGATACTTAGCTTGCAGCTGTGAGGCAATTCACAGTCCTTCTGCTTTCACAAAGTGAAACACACTTTGCTCTGGTTTAGTTTCAAAGCGGGGAAAAATCAGCACACAAAAGGTCAAAGTCAGTAAAGCAGTCAGGAAACACAAGGATCAGATAATCCTCCACAATGGCCAAACCCACAGGCTGCTATTTATAGCAGCCTCACTAATTACCACAGCCCCACCCAACCACAGGTGGCCTCATTTTCTTTGATAATAATCTCTCAGTTGTTGTTGCCTATGCATCGCTCTCCGCATGCATGGCTGTATCATTAACTCTTGTTCTGAATCCAAGGAGGAGCTAGATAATTGATCTCCCTCTGAGCTGCCTGCCACACTCTCCTCCTCCCTGTCACTCATGTCTTCTTGGTCAGAGGAGCCTTCATCAGCAGATTCCACGGGGGGGGGGGGGGAACAGGCCTGCAGTCTCCCCCACATCCACAGTCCTTGGGGCAGGAACTGGGCCAGAGCTAACCACAACACCGAGTAGAATAATTCTTCCAGAGCTTCCCCTAAATAGTCATCCGATACATCATTTTTTTACAGATTTAGAATAAGCTACTCCTGAAATATCAGAGCTACTTAATTATACAAGCTCCCAGTCTTGTATCAACTGTTATTCTGTCATAAAATAATAAGCACAGAGAACTGAGCAAAAATGTTTCTTTTAGCAGCAAATATTAAAAGGCAGACAGGGCCAACAAAAAGGTACCTCTTTAATCCAAAATACTTCAGAATGGTCCAGAGTGCCCTTTGCTTTCAGTACATTTAACACTGCTAAGCAGAAATTAAACAGATGGCAATTAATAAATCCGGTGTTATTCTACTAGAGGTGCTGGGAAGGGGGTGTCTGTGTACCTTCTAGACTTCTTCTGACTGCCAGGATTAGTTCCTGCAGTTTTCTTGGCAACATCTTTGAAAGTGGTTTGTTACTGCTTCCTTCTTCCTAGGGTTAAGAGAGAGAAACTGGTCCAAAGTCACCAAGCTTGCTTTGTGTCCAAAGTGGGGCTGCTAGTAGATCTCAATGATCTCTCAGTTTCTTGTCTGGTGCCTTTACTACAGCACCTATCTGTCTTTTATTCTACCCGTATAATATTTATTTTATTTATTTATTTATTAGATTTGTATGCCGCCCCTCTCCGAAGACTCGGGGCAGCTAACAACAATATAAAAAGACAATGTAAACAAATCTAATATTAAAAACAATCTAAAAAACCCCCAATTTAAAGAACCACTCATACATACAAACATACCATGTATAAATTCTATAAGCCTAGGGGGAAGGGAAATTTCAATTCCCCCATGCCTGACAACAGAGGTGGGTTTTAAGGAGCTTGCGAAAGGCAAGGAGGGTGGGGGCAACTCTGATATCTGGGGGGAGCTGGTTCCAGAGGGTCGGGGCCCCCACAGAGAAGGCTCTTCTCCTGGGTCCCGCCAAACGACATTGCTTAGTCTGTGGGACCTAACCGGTCGCTGGGATTCATGCGGCAGAAGGCGGTCCCGGAGATATTCTGGTCCGGTGCCATGAAGGGCTTTATAGGTCATAACCAACACTTTGAATTGTGACCGGAAATTGATCGGCAACCAATGCAGACTGCAGAGTGTTGGTGTAACATGGGCATACCTTGGGAAGCCCATGATTTCTCTCGCAGCTGCATTCTGCACGATCTGAAGTTTCCGAATACTTTTCAAAGGTAACCCCATGTAGAGAGCATTACAGTAGTCGAACCTCGAGGTGATGAGGGCATGAGTGACTGTGAGCAGTGAGTCCCGGTCCAGATATAGCAGCATTCTTTTTTTGGTTTTTTTTAATAATAAAAATAACAGACCTTGGAGGTCTTCTGGTCCAACCCCCTGCTTAGGCAGGAAACCCTACACCACTTCAGACAAATGGTTATCCAACATCTTCTTAAAAACTTCCAGTGTTGGAGCATTCACAACTTCTGGAGGCAAGTTGTTCTCCTGATTTATTGTTCTAACTGTCAGGAAATTTATCCTTATTTCTAAGTTATTTCTCTCCTTGTTTAGTTTCCACCCATTGCTTCTTGTCCTACCCTCAAATGCTTTGGAGAATAGCCTGACTACTTCTTCTTTGTGGCAACCCCTGAGATATTAGAACACTGCTATCATGTCTCCCCTAGTCCTTATTTTCATTAAACTAGACATATCCAGTTTAATTTTGTAATCTTCATTGAAGGATCAATTCCATATCTTTCTAAAATGATACAAAATAACCTCCATTCCTTTTATAAAGTAGTATACTATTTTTAGTATATTGTTGAAGGGGCCATGGACTTTGAGATCTTCAGATATTACAAGGAAAGCTAGCATTAATCTGCTACATCTCCTGGTGCTAACAGCAAGACAAAATTATGTAGCCAGCACATTGCACAAGATGGTTTCTTATATCCAACACTGGCAGATTTTATGAGCAAATTTTGTTTTAAAAAGCTAGGATTCTGGCACGCTCAGATGCCTTGGGCTTCATAATATTCCTCACAAAAACTTCAAAATATAGTATACTGACCAGAATACACATTTAAGGTGTAGTACTGATAGCCTCAATGCCTGGAGAAACTGTTCTTCCTCAAGCAATTTCATGATTGTAACAATCTGAGGATTTATTAAAGGCAGCTGGTTCAATATTATAAAGGAATAACAGAGTTGGAAGGGACCGTGAAGGTCTTCTAGTCCAACCCCCTGTTCAGGCAGAAGAATATATACCACTTCAGACAAATGGTTGTCCAATCTCGGCTTAATTGAAAAAAGCTACATTCAGAGTATAAGATGCACCTGAATTTTCAGCCTCTTTTAGTTAGGAAAAAGCGTGCGTCTTACACTCCGAAAAATGCTGTAATGAAGTCTTAGATGTTATACAGCAACAAAACCAATTTAAAAATATAGGATAAAAGGTATGATCATGGTATATTGATATAATATTTGTCACTTTCAAAATGATTTATGGTAAGTCACCTGTATCTCAACAATATGTCAGAGATTCTAGTACGCATAACCTGAAGAATAATTACCAACTTTTAATCAATATACAGATAAAATATATGTGCCTGAGTAAATGTTGAGAAAATCAAAAATCAACAGTTTCAAAATTATTCTTCAAATGTTTTATTTACTTATTTATTTATTTGATTTATATGCCGCCCCTCTCTGAGGACTTGGGGTGGCTTTATGACATATAAAAGAAACAATGTATATTAGTACAAATATAACAGTTGCTGACTACAGTACATGCAATATATGCTGATGATACCCAGCTTTACATCTCCACCCCATGCCCAGTCAACGAAGCGGTGGAAGTGATGTGCCGGTGCCTGGAGGCTGTTGGGGCCTGGATGGGTGTCAACAGACTCAAACTCAACCCGGATAAGACGGAGTGGCTGTGGGTTTTGCCTCCCAAGGACAATCCCATCTGCCCGTCCATTACCCTGGGGGGGGAATCATTGACCCCCTCAGAGAGGGTCCGCAACTTGGGCGTCCTCCTCGATCCACAGCTCACATTAGAAAACCATCTCTCAGTTGTGGCGAGGGGGGCATTTGCCCAGGTTCGCCTGGTGCACCAGTTGCGGCCCTATCTGGACCGGGACTCATTGCTCACAGTCACTCATGCCCTCATCACCTCGAGGTTCGACTACTGTAATGCTCTCTACATGGGGCTACCTTTGAAAAGTGTTCGGAAACTTCAGATCGTGCAGAATGCAGCTGCGAGAGCAGTCATGGGCTTACCTAGGTATGCCCATATTTCACCATCACTCCGCAGTCTGCATTGGCTGCCGATCAATTTCCGGTCACAATTCAAAGTGTTGGTTATGACCTTTAAAGCCCTTCATGGCATCGGACCAGAATATCTCCAAGACCGCCTCCTGCCGCACGAATCCCAGCGACCGATTAGGTCCCACAGAGTGGGCCTTCTCTGGGTCCCGTCAACTAAACAATGTCGGTTGGCGGGCCCCAGGGGAAGAGCCTTCTCTGTGGCGGCACCGACTCTCTGGAACCAACTCCCCCCAGAGATTAGAACTGCCCCTACTCTTCCTGCCTTCCGTAAACTCCTTAAAACCCACCTTTGCCGTCAGGCATGGGGGAATTGAAACATCTCCCCCTGGGCATGTTTAATTTATACATGGTATGCTTGTGTGTGTGTCTGTTAGTATATGGGGTTTTTTAAATCTTTAAATATTTTAAACTTATTCAGATTATTTATGATTTGTTTTACTCTGTTGTGAGCCGCCCCGAGTCTTCGGAGAGGGGCGGCATACAAATCTAAATAATAAATAAATAAATAAATGTATTATGTGCCACCATCAAAAGCAATCCTGTATCCTGTGAGCCACCCCGAGTTTTCGGAGAAGGGCAGCATACAAATCTAATAAATAAATAAATAAATAAAATTGATTCTATTTCTATTATATTACACATGTGGCGGCGTGGTGGTTAGGATGCAGAATTTCAAGCTAACTCTGACCGCAGCCAGGAGTTTGATCCTGATCGTCTCAAGGCTGACTCAGCCATACTTCCGATTTTGGTAAATTGTGGCCCCCAATTGTTGGGGGGGCTATATGTTGACTCTGTAAACTGCTTAAAAAGTGCTATTAATCAATATGGAGTATATTTAAGAGTTATTGCTGTTAGGAATGGGGTGTGTGTATGTGTGTGTGAAGGTTCAATGAAAAGCATTTTATATATGCTTCTGAAATGGTATCTGGGTTACCTTCTATGAGTCTTAAAAACAAGAAGTGAGAAACCTGTTCTTCCAATTCTAAAATGTGTCGGGTGGAGGAGTGATAGTGTCCAAAAGGCACATACGTAAACTTGTTAAAGTGTTAATTAAATTAAAAACTACTCTGGAGTTTTACAATATCTTTAGAATTAAGTAATGCACTCATGACTGCACACACTTTCAGTACATAAGGTCTTAGTTGAAATGCATAAAATGTGAGATGTTGGGTAATATGTATCTCGAATACATAATGCAACACACACAATCTTAAGCATTCTGTATTTAAAGAGTTCAGAATATTTAATATACTTAAATAATTTTATAAAAGCCTAATAGGTGCATAATATACTGCTCAAAAAAATAAAGGGAACACTCAAATAACACATCCTAGATCTGACTGAATGAAATATTCTCATTAAATATGTCATTTGCACAACTATTCCATTTGCACAACAGCATGTGAAATTGATTGTCAATCAGTGTTGATTCCTAAGTGGACAGTTTGATTTCATAGAAGTTTGATTTACTTGGAGTTATATTCTGTTGTTTAAGTATTTTAAGTGTTTTTAAGTGCTATATTCTGTTGTTTTTTAAATAAAATTAAAGTTAGAATTTTTAAAGATTATTCTTATGTATATTAATTGGATTAATTGTACTATTGTGTCTTTGTATATGCTGTGAGCTGCCCCTGTCTTCGGAGAGGGGCAGCATACAAATCCAATTAAATAATAAATAAATAATGTTCCCTTTATTTTTTTGAGCAGTGTATTATACCAACACACTCCTGAGGACAAATCACATAGTGAACCTACAATTGTCTGTTGGCAAATCATTATCAAGTTTGTGTTTCATAAAAAGGTTCTCTAAACTTGTATCAAAGTTTATATCCTATAGGCTACAAAGTTTGCATCCTATGGGAACTTTGAGGAATGATATACATTGCCTTTTGTTCCTTGGAGAAAACTGAGAATACAAAAGAAATATGGGTGTTGTGCTTTTCAATGTGCAATAATTCAAATAATGGGCTATTTAAAAAACTGCAGAGCATGGAATTATGAATATAACCAAATCATGCAAATATGCCACACTATGGCCATTGCAGGATAAATGATAAAAGAGGAAACAGGCACTGAAGGAGTAAAAAACAACAACAACAACAACGATGAATACCAATTATTTATTTAGCCCAACATTAAGAATAATTATTCCTTTTCCAAGGGCGCTCATGTTAAGTTTTACAGAGCATACCCATCAATTAGTCCAAGGCCATTTCAGATATTCCCTTTAAAAGGAATACATTTTCAAAAACATTGTCAGACCAAATAAAAACTCATTTACAGATGCTTAGATTTCATCAGCCTCTTTTGTTTAGTACAGACAACATATTGTCCTCAAGCCACTTTTTTTATTTTCATCAAAGTTATCTTCAGTTTCATTGCTGAAATTCCCCTCATCATACATTGGCCCCTGGGGTTTAAACATCAAAGTATCTTTCAGTAAGTCACGCCACATAAGAAGAAAAACTAAAAAGCTGCATCCCCAATTAATTTCAGTGATATGTCTTGTCTAAAAAAGCAATAAAAATACACACATATGCAACCCAAGTCAAGGCTACTTCCACAAACCATAGTTTTAAAAGACCTAGGATTGGATTAAGTGTGACTGTTAGACTCCATCAGCTTTTCTAAAATCTGTTTCATTAACCAGAGTTCATAGTGGAATATGCTGTAGAAACAAACACTGGCTTATTCACTATTCATTTATGTAAACCACAGCTTAGCACAGGCTTACTATCCCCACAACAAAAGTTTAAATGAGGTATTTCAACACTTGAAACCTTAACAATTACAAAAGGGAAAGATGCCCACTTCTCATGCCAATCAAGATAAATGTTTCGATGAAGCCCCAAAACAGAATTAAGCCAAACTTCTCTTCCTACCCAATTTCAGTGGGATGGAGGAAGAGGGAAATAATTGCCTCTGTTATAGTTCTGCATCATGTTTCCATGGTGCCTTTGCTAGTGATAGTTCCTGCTCTCTTGCAGTTAGAAAATCTTCTCACAATAACAACCTGCCACTAGTCCAGCAATCATTCGCAAATTTGCTGCTAAGACCAACTGGAACTTATGAATGACTGCCAATATACTGTAGCTGCAGGCCCAAGTCCAGAGACAAGACAGTGAGAAACAACTGATATGCTTATGTGATTACACCCAATGGACAGAATCTTGCCAAACTAAAGCTATAACCTTCTAACCTATTAGATCAGTGGTTCTCAACCTTTCCAATGCTGTGACCCCTTAATACAGTTCCTCATGTTGTGGTGACCCCCAACCATAAGTCTAGTGATAATCCTCCCAACAGAGCTTTAAGTTGATTGGCAGGAAGGTCAAAGCGACACCCCCACTATAAATGCCTGATTGGACGGAAAATATGTTCCAATACGCCAGAATAGAAGCTTTAGTTCCTAACACCATGGGAAATTTGTCTTTTCCCATGGTCTTAGGCGACCCCTGTGAAATGGTTGCTCGACCCCCAAAGGGGTCCCGATCCCCAGGTTGAGAACCACTGTATTAGATGAAAGATTCTCGGGTATAGCTACCCTGACACTCTTTCCCCTTCCAGTATCCAGTTTGGGACTGCAGTCTCTTAATCCAGGCCTTTTTCTGGGAAATCTCTGTGTTGCCAAAAAGCTTTCCTCTTTGCTCCTGCAGGTGCACATTCCATCACGTTAGCCAATTAATGAAGGTTATGAATGAATGAAAAGACAGTGGTACCTCTACTTAAGAACTTTTCTAGATAAGAACCGGATGTTCCAGATTTTTTTGCCTCTTCTTAAGAACCATTTTCTACTTAAGAACCTGAGCCCAGAAAATTTCACAGGAAATTTGAGAGCGGCACGAAGGCCTGGCCAGTTTCTTGCCATTCCCCCTTTAATCCCGGCCATCTCGGACTTTTCTGGGCTGCCAGTGGAGCCTTTTGGTGGCGCTTAAGGAGGCTTTGGCAGTCCAGAGCGAACAAAGCATTTTCCTTCTCGGGGCGCTTGGAGAGGGAATAAACCTCTGCCAGCGCCCACAGAAAAGAAACGCTCCCTTCGCTCTGGGCAGCCCAGAGTGAACAGATCGTTTTTCTTTCTCTGAGCTCTGAGTTCCTCTTTTTTTTTTTAAGCCTTAAAGTTTTGGATTTTTTTATTCCTCTCTTTTTTATTCTTCCTTCGGCAGCGACTGTCTTCCTCCTCTTCTTCGTCCTCCCACCCAAATTCCAAACTTTTATTTCTTTCCTAATGGGTTTGCACATATCTTTTGCTTTTACATTGATTCCCAAGGAAAAAATTGCTTCTACTTACAAACTTTTCTACTTAAGAACCTGGTCACAGAACGAATTAAGTTCTTAAATAGAGGTACCACTGTATATGATATAATATAAAAAATATACTTATATTATACAGTACATACACACATTTCTGAACTGATAAATCTTTTCAAAAGCTCAATGATACTAAAACTTTTTGTACATATTTTAATGTTAACACAGTATCTCTTCAATTCAGTTACTTGCCAATTTTTATAGAGAAAGAGATGCATAATTTCCATTTTAGGCCAATATAATAAGGTGGAATAAGGGCAACATGGAAAAAGGAAGTTCCCATCCTTTTGTCTCCAGCTGCAATTCCCTGAACACAAAATAAAGAGTCTGTCCTAAGGATTGCGGGAACCTCAGGAAAAACCCAGGATATGAGTCAGGAGTAACTATGAGAAAGGAAAAAACTGGAAATTGCCATTTACACCGGAAAGAAAAAGCAACTGCTGACTTAACTTGTTTATGGCGTATTTTTAAATAATAAAATCAAGACAGATTAAGTCTTTGTATTTTTTTTTCTATTTTGCTTCAGTCAAAAATTATTACAGTATATAAATGAAACGAATTATGAAAGAAGTCTTTTTTTAAAAAGGAGCAAAGAAAAATGCATCTCAGGATAGAAAAAAAAATAGAGCAATCATATGAAACATAGAAACATAGAAGACTGACAGCAGAAGAAGACCTCATGGTCCATCTAGTCTGCCCTTATACTATTTCCTGTATTTTATCTTACAATGGATATATGTTTATCCCAGGCATGTTTAAATTCAGTTACTGTGGATTTACCAATCACGTCTGCTGGAAGTTTGTTCCAAGGATCTACTACTCTTTCAGTAAAATAATATTTTCTCATGTTGCTTTTGATCTTTCCCCCAACTAACTTCAGATTGTGTCCCCTTGTTCTTGTGTTCACTTTCCTATTAAAAACCCTTCCCTCCTGAACCTTATGAACCAGTCTTCTAGATTTTTTTTTACTTTTAAATAAATCCTGGAATATAATGCATTTTTTTTTAAAAAAAGCTCCTTAATAAAGATCTTACTCTTTAACAGCAAGCGTGGGTGGAAGGAAGCGTTTTTTGCCAGGATCATCACAAGGGTGAAAGGGATTACATTTCACTTATCCATGGGCTGTTGTCCTAACGAATATTATCTTCTCAGTGCTATTAATATTGGCATCCACTCTAATTATGCATTTCAATTTGTCTAGTTTAGGCCTAAACTGCTTTAAAACAGGATAAGGCAAGCTTTTGATGCCTGGACAACATATTTAATCACTGGGATGGGAAGCAAGAGCTACATTTTAGGAGGCTGGACTACTTTACATACAGATATCCTTTTGAGCTCTTGTAGGTGGTTTAGTTTTGGTTTAAAACTAAGTACAGTGATACCTCGTCTTACAAACGCCTCATCATACAAACTTTTTGAGATACAAACCTGGGGTTTAAGACTTTTTTGCCTCTTCTTACAAACTATTTTCACCTTACAAACCCACTGCTGCTGCTGGGATGCCCCACCTCCGGACTTCCGTTGCCAGTAAAGCACCTGTTTTTGCGCTGCTGGGATTCCCCTGAGGCTCCCCTCCATGGGAAACCCCACCTCTGGACTTACGTGTTCCGTGTTTTTGTGATGCTTCAATGGAAGTCCAGAGGTGGGGTTTCCCAGCCAGGGGAGCCTCAGTGAAATCGCAGCATCGCAAAAACACAGGTCCAGAGGTAGGGTTTCGAGGACTTCAGTGTTTTTGCGATGCTGAGATTTCACTGATGCTCCCTTCGCTGGGAAACCCCACCTCCGGCCTTCCGTTGCCAGCGAAGTGCTCGTTTTTGCGATGCTGGGATTCCCCTGCAGCATCACAAAAACACAGAAGTCCAGAGGTGGGGTTTCCCATGGAGGGGAACCTCAGGGGAATCCCAGCAGCGCAAAAACGGGCACTTCGGCTGGCAAAAGAGGTGAATTTTGGGCTTGCACGCATTAATCACTTTTCCATTGATTCCTATGGGAAACATTGTTTCATCTTACAAACTTTTCACCTTAAGAACCTCATCCCAGAACCAATTAAGTTTGTAAGACAAGGTATCACTGTAGAGCCTATGAAAAGGTATACACTTCAGGGCTTGGCCTAGCAGCTGCTTTATTTATTTATTTATTTGTTTGTTTGTTTGATTTCTCCTGAGACTCAGGGCAGCTTACAACATATTAATACATAACAATGGAAGAAATCAAAATTAAATAAAACGCTATAAAACATCACTATAAAAAAAACCCTTAACTTAAAACATCTCACAGACAGCCCACCTCATACAACTCTGTCATATATCCAACGGTCATAGAATAATGGGGGCTGGCACAAAGCAACCAAGTTCAACAGCCCCACGCCTGCTGCGCATAGATGTATTTTTAAGCTTTTCCGGAAGGCCGGGCGAGTGGGAATAGTACGGATATCCAGGGGGAGTTGAGCAAATAATCACTAGAGAGCAAATAAGGTTTGGATGCTAGTCAAAATCCAAATCTGGGGCTCTCCCCACTCTTCTTTTAACATAAGAACTCCAGTGACAAATGAAAGAAGAGGGTTGGACATTTTGATGAGTAGCTAGAAATATAAGAAGACAAATTATCTCTTTTGTGTACAGATCTCTCTCTACTGTTCCTTTATGAACTGCCCCAAGGTTTCTGAACTTGAGATAGGAAGAGTCTAAACATTAAAGGAAAATGGCTACTGTTCAATTTGTACTGTTCAATTAATTGGACTTGGCTTTCAAATTCTAGTAAGACTACAGGCTTTTACTTCATTTTCATTCATTCCATTTGTGCATTGCCAAATCAACTCCAGATTCACAGCAGTTTTTCATAAGGATCAACAATAAAAACACTACAAAATCCAAATTTATTGTGAGGCTTATGTTTTACTCCTCAGTAAAGTTCTTTTGACACTTCCTTTAGCAGACCCATTCATAAAAAGTATTTTACACAACAGACTCTTCCTTTCTTTGAGGAATGCAAAAGCAAATCCTGAATTATTATACTGGATTATCCACATTCTGAGGATACCATCCCAGCACATCCTTATATCCAATATATTTGAGTGGAATTCTTATACTGTATCCCTTAAGCATTTCCTGAACAAAAATATAAAGGTTGTGGAAAATATCTGCAATGTGGTGTGAGAATGGGTGTAAAGTACAGTGATACCTTGTCTTACAAACTTAATTGGTTCCGGGACGAGGTTCTTAAGGTGAAAAGTTTGTAAGACGAAACAATGTTTCCCATAGGAATCAATGGAAAAGCAATTAATCCGTGCAAGCCCAAAATTCACCCCTTTTGCCAGCCGAAGCGCCCGTTTTTGTGCTGCTGGGATTCTCCTGAGGCTCCCCTCCATGGGAAACCCCACCTCCGGACTTCTGTGTTTTTGCAATGCTGCAGGGGAATCCCAGCAGGGGTATCCCAGCATCGCAAAAATGAGCACTTTGCTGGCAATGGAAGTCCGGAAGTGGGGTTTCCCAGCGAAGGAAGCATCAGTGAAATTGCAGCATCGCAAAAACACTGAAGTCCTTTGAATCCCACCTCTGGACCTCAGTGTTTTTGTGATGCTGTGATGCTGTGATTTCACTGAGGCTCCCTTCGGTGGGAAACCCCACCTCCGGACTTCCGTTGCCAGCGAAGCACCCGTTTTTGCGCTGCTGGGATTTCCCTGCAGCATCACAAAAACACATAAGTCTGGAGGTGGGGTTTCCCATGGAGGGGAGCCTCAGGGAAATCCCAGCAGCGCAAAACCGGGTGCTTCGCTCACAACGGAAGTCCAGAGGTGGGGCATCCCAGTGGCAACAGTGGGTTTGTAAGGTGAAAATAGTTTGTAAGAAGAGGCAAAAAAATCTTAAACCCCGGGTTTGTATCTTGAAAAGTTTGTATGACGAGGCGTTTGTAAGACGAGGTATCACTGTATATTAGCACCCTTTCTTAAAATGCTAATGCAGCTGCATTTAGAACAGACCTGGGCAAGGGGCGGCCCGGGGCCGCATCCGGGCGGCCCGCCCGCTATCTGTGACTGGTCTGCGGAGGTGGGGTTCGCTCCAGTACGAGGATGAAAGAGCTCACCGTGTCTGTCGGGACTCTTCCGGTCCCTGCTTTCCTGATGAATCATAAAGAAAGCAGGAACCGGAGGAGTCCCGGCAGACGTGGTAAGCAATTTCATCCTCGCACTGAAGCGGCCCCCGACCTCCTACCGAGAGCGGCCGAGCACAGAAACCACGCAAACACTCCAGCGCAGTGACTGTGGTGCACCGTGTTGCCGTAAAGCAAACAATTATGGGTCTGTAGAGTGGGTCTGGGTGTTTAGGTCAGGCCAGGGTCTGGGTCTTTACAGTATTGGGTAGAACTGAGTTAATTATATTAGTCCGGTCCTCTAAAACCATCCCAATTTCTCACGCGGCCCCATGGCAAAATTAATTGCCCACCCCTGATCTAGAAAGCTTGCATGGTTACTACAAAGGCTGTGCCCCTTCTGTGCAATTCTGTGTGCATGCACAAGTGCTCTGCTTCCCTGGAGGTTTTGTTAAAAAGGACTATATGCTGCATGTTATCAAGCCATAGACACCAGGGTGGGTTTCTCTTACCTTTCCTACTGATTTAAAAGTGTGAGAGCCAGTTCAGAAGTGTGCACCTTACTTACTTACTTACTTACTTACTTACTTACTTACTTACTTACTTACTTATTCAATTTTTATGCCGCTCTTCTCCTTAGACTCAGGGCGGCTTACAACATGTTAGCAATAGCACTTTTTAACAGAGCCAGTATATTGCCCCCACAATCCAGGTCCTCATTTTACCCACCTCGGAAGGATGGAAGGCTGAGTCAACCTTGAGCCGGTGATGAGATTTGAACTGCTGACTTTCAGATCTACTGTCAGCTTCAGTGGTCTGCAGTACAGCACTCTACCTGCTACGCCACCCCGGCTCCAGGTTCTGGCCCTCAGCACATGCACAGAAGCTTTTGCTCACTCACAGAGGGTTCATTGCCAGCCTCTTTCAAGCAGCAGTGACCGTGGAACTGATTTGTGGGCCTGGCAAGCCGGCCATGATTACTGGTTCGGCAAAAAGGTTCAAATTTCTGCCACCAGCTCACATGAACTGGTAGCAACCCACCCTTGATAGTCACCATCAAACCAGCTAGACGAGACCTTCAGAGGACACACTGGTTTAATGCCACTAATGCTGGTGTTCCACTTATATTAGCATACTTTGTGAAATATCATTTTCAAATATTTTGCCCAGCCCTAGTAAATAGACACTTTCTAATGATAGGCACTGCGGTTAGGTGAACCAAACAGAATCATTCCACTAGATTCAGTTTGTTATTGAGTACAGGGTTTGCCCTTTACTGTACAGTCAGATCAATACCAGCATTTTTTTTATCTACAACCATGACATCTGCTACTTACTTTTTAATGAAGTAGTCTGGAAGTGATTCACAACAGTCAAAATAATGACACATCCTTCAAACAAATTAAATTACTGTGTGCGACAGGCACGCAATTACATTACGTGCTATGAAGAGTTAATAACATACAAGGATTATCAATTTGGTATATGGGGAAAGCTGTTATACTTAATACTACTGATCTTAAATTCCTTTTTTCAGAGTCTGTCTATACACTAAGCCAATCTTAGTACCATTTGCGAAAGTACATTTAAAACAATTCTTCAATGATATGGAAGGAAGTTTTTCAGAAAATTACAGGCAGTCATTCAAAACCGTGTATCTAAAAATATAGACTTTTTTTTAATCTTGCAAAAGTATTTCAAAAAGTTTTAGAGGACTAGAGAAATTGGCAACAAAAGCAAAACGCATATGTAGCATGGGGTAAAAATGAGTATGTTTGCTATTACTCCATCATGTGGGGTAATAAGAGCCTTGCTGGTACAGTGGTTCGACTGCAGTACCGCAACCTACTTCTACTGATCACCATCTGCCAGCAGTTTGGCAGATTGAATCTCAGTAGGCTCAAGGTTGACTCAGCTTTCCCTCCATCCAAGGTCAGTAAAATGAGGACCCAGATTGCTGAAGGCAATATGCTTACTCTCTGAAAACTACTTAGAGAGGGCTGTGAAGCAGTATATAAGTCTAAATGCTATTGCTATGTCCCAAAATATATGAAATACAGTATAAGTTTGCTATGTGGTTTTTAGCCATCAGCTTAAAGAACAAAACACTTAAGGGCGCTTCTCAAAAGCATTAAAATGAAAGAATACTTGCTTTGGAAAATATCCTATTGTAGTTGTACAAATATTTACTGATTAAACAAATTTAGTTGATTAAACTTAGTGTGATTTACAACTGGATTAGACATACACAGTTATAAAGTTCCAGGTCTAGATTTTTTTAAAAAAAGGAAAAAAACCTTAAAGGAATAGCAATGAAAACAAAGAGGAACAAAAACTGGTATTTCATCATGAAAATACTCTGCCAACAGGAAATGGCAATGAAACTGGCAGCCTCTAAAGAATTATGGGATGCAGGAATGCAAAAGGAACCCATAAATAGTGGTGTAGATATAAAAGCTCATATTGGGTCCTAGACATACAGCACCAGAAATCAAAAGAACAGGATAAACTGTTTCGATCTTTTCCTTCATCAGATTCTCTCAAAAGAAAAATATGACAGGGGCAGAGTGGATAAACGTGAAAAATAAATGAAAGGCGACGGTCCTTTGAACATCTCTCAACATTTTGTGAATGAAGCGGCAAGGAACGGTACAGTGCAAGTCACACACACACACTGGTGGCAGAAAGAACGAAAGGTCTGCATTGAGGTGCCACAAAAAGAAAGCATGCACAGGTTATCAATAAGCCCCCCTCTGCCCTCCTCCCCAAAGAAAAAACCACCAAGGAGTTGTAGAAATGCTATTGAGTGAACTCAAATCTCACCACTACAAGGTTGGACTCAGCCTTCCATCCTTCCCAGGTGGGTAAAATGAGGACACAGATTGTTGGGGGGGGCAAGAGGCTGATTCTGTAACCCGCTTAGAGAGGGCTGTAAAACAGTGGTTCTCAACCTGGGGGGGGGGTGAGAACTTGAGACCCCTTTAAGGGTCGAACGACCATTTTACATGGGTCGCCTAAGACCATGGGCAAGACAAATTTCCCATCCTGTTAGGAACTAAAGCTTCTATTCTGGAGTCTTGGAACACATTCCGACCGATCAGGTGTTTAGAGTGGGGGTGTCCCTCTGCCCTTTCCATCAATCTGGTTAAAGCTCCGTTGGGAGAATTGGTGCTAGACTTATGGTTGGGGGTTACCACAACCTGAGGAACTGTATTAAGGGGTTGCGGCATTAGAACGGTTGAGAACCACCGCTGTAAAAGCCCTATGAAGGGGTATATAAGTCTAAGTCCTCAGAGAGGGGCGGCATACATACATACATACATACATACATACATACATATTCTGCTCCAAAAAATACTGTAAAGGGAACACTCAAATAACACGTCCTAGATCTGAATGAATGAACTATTCTCATTGAATATTTCATTTGCACAACTATTCCATCAGCACAACAGCATGTGAAATTGACTGTCAATCAGTGCTGCTTCCTAAGTGGACAGCTTGATTTCACAGAAGTTTGATTTACTTGGGAGTTCTATTCTGTGGTTTAAGCGTTCCTTTTTTTCTTTCGAGCAGTGAATATAAATACACATCAATGCTATTGCTAACTGCACCTCAGCTGTCAAAAAAATGCAACCTCCGGAGTTCTTCCAAGCAGAGCTTCTGTCAAACTCGACCATCGGAAGCCGCAACTAACTAACATATTTAAACAGAGATCTTATATAGCAGGAGAAACTGGTTTTCGAAGCGCCAAGAGTTCGGGACTGGGAGCAGCAAGAGCTCGGGAGTCACTTCGCAGGGTTTTTTTTTTTCTGCTGGGCAAAAACGGCGATTTTATTTCATTTTTTCCCCTTTAACCGGCAAGTCCCCCTCCCGGCTTTCTCACCCGCCCGCCGCAGCATCCTCCCTTCCCTTGGCCGCTCTCCTCCCGCAGCAAGGCACTTCCCGCGCCGCCCGAGGCTCCAAAGCAGCGAAGCCCGGGCGAAAGCGACGCTTCGGGCCCGCCCCGCGCAGCCGGTTCCCCCCTTTTCCTCCGCCAAGTCCTTCGGGGAGAGAGCAGAGCTCCGCTTCTGCCTCACCCGGGGAGCCGGCGAGCCTGGCAAAGGAAGGCTCGCCCCGCGCTCCCTTTGTTGCTCCGCCGCCTCTCCTCCCCCGCCCCGTACCTATTTTGATCCGGACGCTCTGAAACACCCGGAGCCCCTCTTCTTCCACCGCCATGCTTGCAGCCGCCACGGGAGAGCGAAGGAAGGGGCGGGGGGGGAGCAAAGGAGGAGGAGGCGCCGCCGCCGGCAAAGTGCAATGCGCCACGCGCCCCTAAGCTAGAAGGGGGGAAAGACGCACGGCCGCCCCCGCTTCGCCCCCGCCGGGGAAGACGAGCGAGAACATCTCTAGCAACGGTCGTCGTACCCCTCCCCGCCGCCCCTCGGGCCTCTTATTGGCTGACGGCGGGCCGGCTGGCGCTCCTCATTGGGCGGCACCGGGCGGCCCGCTCCCCCATTGGAGGAGAGGAGAAGAAACAGGGAGAGATTTGTCGCGCAAACCAAACAGCTGGAGAGAGGGAGAGAACGGCTGAGGCGAAGGGGCTGCCGAGTTTGGCGAATGGCTCTGAGGGACGTCGTGGAGGAGACGGCTCGGGCGGGCAATGCCTTGGGACCGGCGGGACCGCCTTTGCCATCCGGGGCGGCTGCAGCCTTCAAACCCGGCTTCCCCGTGTAACGCGGCTCCTTTAGGTTGAGGGAGCATCCTAAAGAGATGAGAAGCGCGCTTTTTATCCCGCGGGGTGGTGCGCAAATCTCTTTCAGAGCCGCTTTGTTGTTGTATTGCTTAAACCTTGCTGTTGTTTTCGCATTTGCAATACACTTGTACTGTTTCAGGGGTAAGGAAATGTAACAATCAGCGTGTAGCAAAAAGAAAACAAAAGGAAACCTCCCCCACCCACTCCTCCACACTCATAGTAAGAACCCCTCAAATGAGGAAAAGTCAGTTAATCACAAGGACACCCTATGAAACTAGACTTACAAAGATTAGAACTAAGACGCCTCAAACATATGATCTAAGTATTGCCCACAAGATCATATGTTGCAACGTCCTGCCTGTCAAAGACTACTTCGGCTTCAACCACAACAACACAAGAGCCCACAACAGATTCAAGCTTAATATTAACTGCTCCAAACTTGACTGTAAAAAATACGACTTTAGTAATCGAATTGTCGAAGCATGGAATTCACTATTGGACTCTGTAGTATCATCCCCTAACCCCCAACATTTTTCCCTTAGACTATCCACGGTTGACCTCATCAAGTTCCTAAGAGGTCAGTAAGGAGCATACATAAGTGCACCAGAGTGCCTACCGTCCCCTGTCCTACAGTCTCTCCCATATCTCATATATCTTCTATCTTTTTCCGCTATTCTCTCATAGTTATATTTTACTCCTTTATTTTCTCCTCTATTCTCCCTTTAATACATTCTACCTGATTATATCCTCTATAGCAGTGATTTTCAACCTTTTTTGAGCCGCGGCACATTTTTTACATTTACGAAACCCTGGGGCACATTGAGCCGGGGGGGGGGGGGCTAAAAAAAGATTGGACAAAAAAATTATCTCTCTTCCTCCCCTTCGCTCTATTTCCTTCTCCCTCCCTCTTTCTCTCCCTTCCTCTTTCTTTCTCTCTCTCTCCATCCCTTTCTCTTCCTTCCTTCCTCTCTTTTTTGCTCTCTTTCTCGCTCCCTACGTCCCTCTATGTCTTTCTCTCTCTCTCCTTCCCTCCCTCTCTTTCTCTCTCTCTCTTGCTTTCTTTCTCTCTCTTTTTCTCTCTCTTTCTTTCTCTCTCTCCTTCTTTCTCTTGTTCTTTCTCTCTTGCTTGCTTTCTTTCTCTCTAGTTCTTTTTCTCTCTCTCTCGCTCTTTCTCTCTCTTGCTTTCTCTCTCTCTTGCTTTCTTTCTCTCTGAGCTTCACGGCACACCTGACCATGTCTCGCGGCACACTAGTGTGCCACGGCACACTGGTTGAAAAACACTGCTCTATAGCCCTCATTGTGCATTATTGTGTATTGGACAAAACAAATAAATAAATAAAAATAAATAAGTTTGTGATCCGCATGACAAATAATCTACAGGTCTCAAATTTCATTTCGAGTCGTTGACTTGAGCAAGGTTTTAAAGGAGGGAGAAAAAAATAGGCATATATGTTTAAGTGACGCACTGGAACTCTCCAGTTTTAAGGTTTGTGCTCCAAACTTGACTTCGTCTCCCACAAAGAGACCCACTTGTCCTCGAGACCCACTTGTCCTCTTCCTCCCTTTGGAAGTTCACTTTGACAGCAGAATCATCAGAGCATCTCTGGGGCCCTCCTGGGTACCAGATATAAGTGGGAAACAAGGGTTGCCTTGTTTGAAAAGGACCTGGAACTCCTGATGCTGTTTTAATTGTTTAAATATACTGCTCAAAAAAATAAATAAAGGGAACACTCAAAGAAGACAATATAACTCCAAGTAAATCAAACTTCTGTGAAATCAAACTGTCCACTTAGGAAGCAACACTGATTGACAATCAATTTATTTATTTATTTATTTATTGGATTTGTATGCCGCCCCACTCCGTAGACTCGGGGCGGCTAACAACAATGATAAAAACAACATGTAACAATCCAATCCAATACTAAAATAACTAAAAAAAACCTTATTATAAAAACCAAACATACATACAGACATACCATGCGTAAATTGTAAAGGCCTAGGGGGAAAGAATATCTCGGTTCCCCCATGCCTGATGGCAGAGGTGGGTTTTAAGAAGCTACGAAAGGCGAGGAGGGTTCATTGGAACTTTGTATAGAGCAAAGTATTCAATGAGAATATTTCATTCATTCAAACCTAGGATGTGTTCTTTGAGTGTTCCCTGTATTTTTTTTGAGCAGTGTAGTTAAATACTGCAGAAGGCTCTAAGTGGTATGCTACAGATAACTTTTTCATTAACAAAGTTTGATTGATTGATTTTTTTAAAAAAATATTCTCAGTATGGCCCGTAGGATGACTCTCTAGTCTTATTTATTATGCACTCCATAATAAGTCGTGATTTAACATCCTAAACCAAAAACAAATCACATTATAATTTAGCCTGATGGCTCAACCTTGCTTACTTTATGGTGTCCTGTGCTAAAACTCCATATATAAGGCCTTACTGGTAAAATAGAGTATGCTTACTCTAGCTCAGTGGTTCTCAACCTTTCTAATGCCCCCTTAATATGTTCCTCATGTTGTGGTGATCCCCAACCATAAGTTTAGTGCCAATTCTCCCAAAAGAGCTTTAAGCTGATTGGCAGGATTGTAAAAATATGTTCCAACGTGCTAGAATAGAAGCTTTAGTTCCTAACACCATGGGAAATTTGTCTTTTCCCCTGGCCTTAGGTGACTCCTGTGAAACGGTCGTTCCACCCCAAAGGGGTCCCAACCCCCAGGTTGACAACCACTGCTCTAGCTTTACAAATGTTCATATGATCTTACCATGAAAAATGCTATAATTAAAAACATCTATCTTAATTGCATTTATACATAACTCTCAAAATAGCCACCATCATTTGTTACGATTAACACCTGTTAAGATACCAGATGCATTTCACATGTTATTTGCTTATTAACATATTAACACTTATTCTGGTAAACAATGCTTATCCATCCACACACACCTCAAAAAATAAGATAACATTTTCTCAAAAAAGAGAGAGAGGAAGGAAGGAGGGAAGGAGGGAGGGAAGGAAGGAAGGAAGGAAGGAAGGAAGGAAGGAAGGAAGGAAGGAAGGTGTTTAAGTGATGTGTTGTGCCCAAATTAGCATTAGCATGGAAATCTGATTCCCCATCCCACCCCACCTTTTTTCTGTACATGTTTCATTGTAGAAGTCTACCTTAGATTCAAGGTCATTTTCCTTTCTAGTAAAATAGAGCTTTTAAAATCATGTACCAATAGATAAAGCAATTCAAGCAATCAGCAATTTAAAAGCATGAATGATTCATACAGCTGACATTGGCTGGCTCCTGCTAAATGTACACTGGATGAAAATACAGGGTTGTTGTTACACAATGTCCTGGGAATTCTAACTCTTCCAGCTTCTCAATTGAAATAAGGCAGATTACCCAGCAAAGTTGTTTGCCAGTGATTAAGCAAGAACGTGTAATAAAATTAATAACATATGCAGCAGTTATCAGCTAGATTCTATCCTCTCTCAATAACTAGAGGAGAGATCTCACCATCATTGTGATAAGTGGCAAACAAATTTAATGAATAAAATAAACTTTATATTTTACCTCCAGGATGTATTAGAAAATGATCCAAAGGTGCGATTGTCTGGATTGCCTACCTGCTTAAGGTAGCAAAAAAAGGATCTAGTGTCAGCAAATTTTGATTTAACGATATCATCAATTATTTTCTAAAATGCTGTCCTGCTGGGGCAAATGATAGCATTTTGTTTTACACATCAGTTTATATTATGGTCTGTATAATCATAATTTATTGAATAAGACATAATGTCTGTCTTCCCAAGATTACAAATTACAAATTATTATAAATTATGGTTTATAAATAATACATCTATGAAACCCAAGGAGGTTAGTACAATGTGTGAATTTACCCAGGGTAAATATAGATAGAAAGCATTTAATATTTAACATGATTTGTTGAATGAATTGTTAATGGAAGTTTTTTTAAAATTAGAATTTTTAAGGATTGTTTTTATGAATATTAACTGGATTGTTTACTGCTGTCTCTTTTATATGCTGTGAACTGCCCCAAGTCCTGGGAGAGGGGTGGCATACAAATCCAATTAAACTTGAAACTTGAAACATTTGTATTGCAGGGATGTTTGTTTATTAAAACAAAGAAATGGGGGAAATAACCAAATAACTTGGAACCAAAGCAATAAGATAAACTGTGGCAATGTCATCAGCACAATACAACCTTAAAAAAGAAATTTGAAGATTGTCATAATCATGCAGATAACATCTTTAAAATGACCATTAATATTCTTGCTTGCCTGGCCATTGTCCAGAACCTGTTAACAGAGCCTGAGATCACATCTTGCTAACCCAACAACCAATAGGTAACTTCCCCAGAGATGATGTTAAAAAGGATCTCTAAAATTGGAGCAAAGCTTCCTGTAAAGCTAGAGGCAGTTTAATATAAGCCAGAGTTCCTATCTCATCTTCCTTCTCTAGATCAGAGTGGGCTCCTGCTATTGGAATCATTTTATATTTATCCTCTAGGACAGTGATGGCAAATCTATGGCACAGGTGCCACAGGTGGCATGTGGAGCCATATCTGCTGGCATGCAAGCCGTTGCCCTAGCTCAGCTCCAATGTGCATGTGTGTGCTGGCCATCTGATTTTTCGCTTGCACAGAGGCTCTGGGAGGGCATTTTTGGCTTCCAGAGGGACTCTAGGGGGATGGGGAAGGCCCTTTTTACCCTCCCCCCCAGCTCCAGGGAAGCATTTGGAGTCTGGGGAGGATGAAACACGAGCCTACTGGACCCACCAGAAACAGGCCATTTCCAGCCTCCAGAGGGTCTCCAGGGGGCAGGGGAAGCTGTTTTCTCCCTCCTCGGGCATTGGATTATGTGTGTGAGCACTCGCGCATGCGTGATAGTGTGTGCACACACACTCTTTTGGCACCGAGGAAAAAAAGGTTTGCCATCACTGTTCTAGCAGCACTGAAAATACAATGCTGAAATGTGCTAATCTGAAGGCTCCTCTGCAGTTATTTGAGGTCAGTTCAAGAGAATGGCTAATTTCCCTGGGTGCACCCCAATTTGACTGCATCCCAATGTCACCCACATGCTTCCTTAGTAAGAGTTTCTTCTCACCCAGTCTGACAATCTAGGCATCTGCTCTAAGATACTGCAGCAACTGCCTTCTCCCACATCCATCTAGCTAATTAGTAATATCTTCCCAACAGTCAATTTTGCTGTCTTCCTTGTATTCCAAGACATCAGAATGAGGATTCAGAAAACAGCACATAAATCAGCTTACCTAACAGAGTTTGACTGCATTTTAAATACAAGGTTTTATACACTATCTGGTTGATTTATAATAATTTTCCTGCTTTTTCCATTTTCTAGGTTTTGTTGTTATTGCTTTTAGTGATTCTTAAGATTTATTTAACTCCCATGTAGATAAAGTATATGACTGAAAAAATGGACTATAAATAATACTATTTGTAAATTTAATATGGTGGAACATTTCACTAATAGTTTTAATAATGAAGTCCTTTTATTGGGAAGTCATGAAAACCATATACTAAGCTGCAATATATTTTTTTGTGCCAAAATGTGATGTCTACTAAATTCAAATGTAAAGATTTCTAATAAAATTATCCAGTTGTTCTGGATCAATCAGATTCAGTTTGTGAGTGCTAGTCCTGCCTTAGCCTCAAAGCCAGCTTGGACCAATCATTCTCTCTTAGTCTACAATGTCAGGCCTAGGCCATAGGATGGATGGTCAATTCATTGCAACAAATAGATCAACATTTAGCTGATCTGAAATAAAGTGAACTCTCTACTTATGGAAAAATAGAAGAAAAATAAAGCAACTGCAGCAGGACATGAATTATAAGAGGGGAGAAAAGCTATTTGTTCTAAGAAAGCATGACTGGATATCTTTTTTTAAAAAAGGAAAACATTTAAGAAAAACAAACTTCTGTATGGACTCATTCAAAAGATCAAGCACTGCCTAACATAAAATTTACTTATCGGTCCATATTTAGGAGACAAGATATAAAGTAAGGGAGTTTGTTTGTGTCTTCATCGGTCTCTATCCTAGAAACAATTAGATGATTAAGTCAAATAATTTAGGTGGAACCTTAAAGGGATTGTTTCATTGTTATTTACAATGTAGAACTTCATGTGTTCAAATTATATGGGATTCTAAAGCCTAAATTAGACAACAATGAGAGTTCCACAAAGAACTGTTTTCTTCTGTGACTCATTCCTACCAGGCAGAAACCACTTCCTTTCAATGAACTACTGTACATGAGAGGTTTCCCTTGAGAGGAAGTAAAGAGATTTTGTAATTACCTTAACATAATAGCAACAACTAATAAAAACCAGTTCACACATAATTGAATTAGTCCACATTTGCAGGTATTAGACCTTTTTAATCAAATAACCAACATGTCCAAAATATACTTTTTTCAAGAGGCCTCTGGACTTTTGGGTTTTTCTTTGAAGACCAAAAAGTTTTTTTGCAAATGACCAATTGTCTGCAAGGTGTATAAATCCTTCCCTTCCCCATGAACCAGTCAGAGCTGAAGAAGCTTCTTGGGTGAGAAGCAAAACATCTTCAAAGAAAAACCAGAAAGTCCAGTTACCTTTTAAAAAAAGCACCTTTGGGTCAACCATGACTTCATAGACAAACAATCATTATGGAATGTTAGACTGCATACACAGTTGGTATAAAAACATAGATTGAAATAAAGCATGTTCATTGATCTTTTCCCCCTGCTATTGTTTCTAAGAGGATTCCCACATCCTCGCATCACTTCTATATCCATTGTGTTACAGAGGCAATGCATTTCCTCCATCTGCTGGTAAACTGCAAATCTGTTTTTATTTGGAATATTATTGTTTATGCCATTTTGGGAGATCTAAGTGAGTTTATATGCTACAGAGAAGCAAAGTAAAAAGTTGTACAACCTTTCCTGTATTTCCTGTTAGACTATGTTCACATAATATGCTAAACTGTGGTTAACTCTGATTTGCTAATTCAACATACATTTTATAAATCCATAAACTCAATATGCTTGGGACTCCCTCTGCAGTCTGAAAACATCCCTAAAGTGAATGAAGCAATTTCAAAAATTAACTTCTGAATTTAAACCAACTTTTCTTATTCAAATACCAAAATGAATGAATTGAGCCTTCCCCTCCATAAATTTCCTCCAAAATAGATAACAAATCCCATCCAGTGTAGTGCCATCGATGTTTAATCACACAATAATAATTTTACAGTATAAAAGCAAGTCTGCACTGACCTGTATTTCTTGAGCCAAACTGTGAAAAATAAAGGAAACTGCTTGATCAGTCAGTGTTTATTAACCTCTCATTTGGCCCCTCCATGAGGTACTTCTGAAAGCGCTACTCGGACTTGAAGGTCATTTATCAAGCCCTGTTCCAACTATTAAGGTGTCAATTAAGACTGACCTTTGCACTGTTCCTATTCAGCTTCTTCATAAAAGCAATCCCCAGGCCATCTAGATTTGCACATAAGCATACATGGATGTCAGAAAACACATTGCCAACAGTGAAGTAATTGTCTTGAAATACCATATACATCTGTAAAAAGCATAGTCACTATTGTAAAGAAAATAATGTGTAAATAAACCGAAAACCACTTTTTGGAGGTTTTGATTTTGCTCTTTGGAGTAGGGATAGGGGAAAAAGTCAGCACTATCCACATTTCATATACATGGTGGCTATGTTCCAAGTCTGCAGCTTTAAAAAGATCTCTAATGACTAATATTAAGCCATGATTTATTCAATAAATCAAAATTGGCTAGGTTCATCATATAAGTGAAGCACAAACAGATGTACCACATAATGGACTGAGATAATGTACAAACCCACCCACAGGTGGGCTGCAGTAGGCCCAGGTTCAGGAGAACCCGTAGATAACATTATGACCAGTTTGGAGAACCTCCAAATCCCACCTCTGGCTGGCCCCTTCCCCATGCCCATACCCTCCCAGGAGTCTCCATGTGGCCCATCTGGCCTCCAAAGCCTGGGGAAGGTGAAAACGCCCCATCCCCGCCATGGTGCAGGAGGCCAACTCGGCCACGCCCACTATGGCCACGCCCACCCAGCAACCAGGCAGAGAACCCGTTGCTGAAATTTTGACAGATTTAAGAGTAGTGGATTTTAACTTCCAGAATTCCACCTCCAGTCATGCTAGGTGGAGTAACTAGAAGGCAAAAAACACCCAATTTTTGTGAAAAACAGACCATTTTTCACCTTTTTTTTTTTTTTTGCAAAAAATTGGGTGGGCAAAGGGTCTGGGAAGCCTGCCCGGAGTTCTTGGGTGCTGGGGGATGGCAAAAAGGTCATCAATGAGCCGGGGTGGCGCAGCAGGTAGAGTGCTGTACTGCAGGCCACTGAAGCTGACTTGTAGATCTGAAGGTCAGCGGTTCAAATCTCATCACCGGCTCAAGGTTGACTCAGCCTTCCATCCTTACGAGGTGGGTAAAATGAGGACCCGGACTGTGGGGGCAATAGCCTTGCTCTATTAAAAAAGTGGTACTGCTAACATGTTGTAAGCCGCCCTGAGTCTAAGGAGAAGGGCGGCATAAATATCAAATAAATAAATAAAATAAATAAAATAAATAAAATAAATAAAATAAATAAAATAAATAAAATAAATAAAATAAATAAAATAAATAAAATAAATAAAATAAATAAAATAAATAAAATAAATAAAATAAATAAAATAAATAAAATAAATAAAATAAATAAAATAAATAAAATAAATAAAATAAATAAATATTTGTGAAAAATGAGCTGGTTTTTGCCCCCCTCCTTCCCCCCCAAAAAAATTGAGGTATTTTTACCTTCCCCCAGTGTCCAGGAGTTCTCTGAAGGCTCCCCAGACTATTTCTCCACCCCATTTTTGCAAAAGAAATGGGTAAAAAATTACCATTTTCCACAAAACCGGGCAATTTTGCCATTCCCCAGCATGCAAAAACTCTCTGCAGGTGGTGTTGGGGGTTTTGGGACAGCAAAAAATGGCTGCATTTGGTGTATAAAATGCACCAACATCTCCACCCTCTTTTAGGGTGGGAAAGGTGCATCTTATACTCTGAAACATATGGCAAATATGCACATTTCTGCATTGCATGTAAATACAAAAATGGAGTGAGCATGCAAGAATGGTTATTTTACATATCAGAAGGTGAACATGAATGAAAGGGAGCTCTGTTAAGAAAATACTTCCAGACTCAGAAGCCATGAATTGCTGCACACTTATATGGCCATCGCTTTGTTCAGGGAATCTAACTGGCTGCACGTTACAGGTGCTAAGAATCCAAAGAGGGGAGTTGAGGAGGTGGGAAGAGAGAGTTGAGGGTATTAACTATCCTTTTGAAGATGTACACTGTGAATCTGGTCTTTCAGCTGTGGAATGTTATTAGCTAGAATAGGGAAGCTCTAATGTAAGACACTGTTCTAAATATCCTGTAATGTATATATTTCTTGTCTGTTCATCACATCAGATCCGGCATTAATGTTCTGTGAAACAAGAAAGAAAAAGCGAGGAGGAAAAAACAAAACATCAGCCTTAGTGTTCTTGACAGGTATTTAATCTCTTCCTATAAAGCATTCTCATTCCGCCAGACAGATGCAATAAATAAACTGAAAACATATGGCCAAGAATGCCATTCTGTGCTATGGGTCAGACCTAAAACAGAATAGAAATAACACACATAAAAACACCCAGTGTGGGGAGAAGAGAAGGAGAAGGCAGAACTTGGCTAGTTAAGAAAATAATAATAATAATAATAATAATTATTATTATTATTAATATTAATATTATTATATTATTATTATTATTATTATTATTATTAATAATAATAATAATAATAATAATAATATTAATAATAATAATTAAAAACCTGGTCATGGCTTACAAGTGGAACACTTAAAAAGGAGACAGAAGGACTAATACTGGCGGCACAAGTACAGGCCATTAGAACAAATGCTGTCAAAGCCAGAATTGAAAACGCAACCGACGATCCGAAGTGCAGACTCTGTAAAGAAACAGATGAAACAATCAATCACATACTCAGCTGCTGCAAAAAGATCGCACCAACTGACTACGATGCTGTGGCACAGATGATCCACTGGAACTTGTGCCAGAACTACCATTTACCAGTGGCAAAGAACTGGTGGGATCATAAGCCCGAAAAAGTGGTCGAAAATGAGCAAGCAAAACTACTGTGGGACTTCCGACTTTAGACTGATGGAATTCTGAAGCATAACACACCAGACATCCTGATTGTGGAGAAAAAGAAAGTATGGATCATCTACATCGCAATCCCAGGGAACAGCAGAATTGAGGAGAAGCAGCTAGAGAACTTAGTGAAATATGAAGATCTAAAAATTGAGCTGCAACGACTCTGGCATAAGCCAGTGAAAGTGGTCCCAGTGGTACTTGGCACGCTGGGCGCAGTGCCAAAGGACCTCAGCGGACATTTGAAAACCATCGGAATTGACCAAATCTCCATCTGTCAATTGCAAAAGGCCGCTTTACTGGGATCGGCAAACATAATTCGCCGCTACATCATGCAGTCCTAGTCCTAATTGTTTTAGAAAATATAGTATACCTTTATAGAGCTACACCATTGCATAGATAGTTTGCGTTGCTATTTATTTTTCTTCTGTTCAATCATGTCTGACTCTTGGGGACAGCCTGGACAAGTCCTTGCAGTTTTCTTGGTGAGGTTTTTCAGAAGTGGTCTGCCAATGAAAATGAATAAAAAGAAACTGATCCAAAGTCATCCAGCTGGCTTTGTGCCTAAGGTGAACTAGAACTCATAGTTTCCAGGTTTCTAGCTTGATGTCTGAACTACTACCTCAACCCGGCTCTCACTTATGTTGCTATTTAGATATGTTAGAAACATAGAAACATAGAAGACTGACAGCAGAAAAAGACCTCATGATCCATCTAGTCTGCCCTTATACTATTTCCTGTATTTTATCTTAGGATGGATCTATGTTTATCCCAGGCATGTTTAAATTCAGTTACTGTGGATTTACCAACCACGTCTGCTGGAAGTTTGTTCCAAGGATCTACTACTCTTTCAGTAAAATAATATTTTCTCATGTTGCTTTCCCCCAACTAACTTCAGATTGTGTGCCCTTGTTCTTGTGTTCACTTTCCTATTAAATAGTAATAGTAACATGTTACATGTTAATAGTAACATATGACAATTATATGCATTTGTGTCTGATTTCATGATAGGGGTTAAGAAGTTAAGAGTTTTATTTGTGCAAATTCATATTTGTCTACAGTGTTATTACCTGCTGTGCTCCTTTTCCTTAAATTTGGACTGCTAAGCAAGACCGCAAAAATGTAACCGTTCCACTGACCAACATAATCTAAGATATTGTTTGGATCTTCGTCCTTACTTCTTAGCACTTATTTGACATCTCCCCCACTAAGTGTTTAAAATGCTACCACCAGCTATTCAATTTTTGCTACAGTGGTGCCATGACAACTCTCACATGATATGCTGCAAACACACCACTGTTGTTAGAGCTTTGCTCAAGAAGGTTCCAGCTGATGACTCATGCTCCTTGAAGAACTCCAAATTTAGATATATTTTAAGTTGTTTTAAGATGCATCGTGCCTACCAGCCAATTCTGCCGTGTGGCAGTAAATACCTCCAGCAGAAGTGGGACAAAACTACTTATGAAGAGCATAAGAAAAAGGTAAGCATAACTTTTTGATAACTAAAGACATATGCCAGCCACCTCTTACCTTCCTGTTTCTAAGTATTCATCATATGTTGTCCTTCTCAACTTCACATTTTAAACTAAATATAATTTTAGTACTCAAAAATTAGATATAAAATTCCCTCCTTAAAATACTCAGGGTAATACTTTTTTTTTTTAACCCAAAGTAAAAATGTAACATTTCCCAAAGAATGACTACTTTTTATACTAGTTTTTTTGGACATAGTTATTAATTCCCATGATGAAGCAGTGTTAAGGTGATTATCAATGGCATTTATTAATGGTCCTTTTCCTATCACAATACTCTCCAAGAAATACAGCATCACATGTCCATAGTGGGGATGGTGGAATATAAATGCCACACCACTGTTTATAAATTGTCTAATGCAAAAAAAATCATCAGTCCTAAAAAGATACAGAATTTTATTATAAACAAATTGATTTTATATTAGTAGCATTATTGTCACAATTACTATAAACATATATATATAGTGCCAATGTAATTTGATGTCTATTTTAAAGTTAAGATAATAGGAAACATATCCATGGATTTCAATTCAGAGATGTCCTTGATTTTTCTGTCCTTCCTATGGTGAAAAATAAGCCATTGAAATTAATTTCCTTTATTTTTGAAAATTAGAAGTACTAGTAATCATAGCACTGGAGTGGCAGGATTGTAGAAAAGTTTACATTTACAGAAATATTGTACAGTCTTTTTTCTCGGCAAGTGAGCACACTTACAAATAAACACTGGAGATCGATTACAGGTAGTCCTCAACTTACAACCACAATTGAGTCCAAAGATTATATTGTTAAGTGAGAAATTTGTTAAGTTTGATTCATTTTACAACTTTCCACACCACATTTGTTAAGTGAATCACTACAGTTGTTAAGTTAGTAAAATGGACACTAAGAGTATCTGGTCTCCCCATTGACCTTGCTTGTCAGAAGGTCGCAAAAGACGATCACACGACTCTGGGATACTGAAACTGTCATAAATGTCAATCAGTTGTCAAGCATCTGAATGTAAATCACCTGACATGAGAATGCTGCAAATGTCATAAGTGTGAAAAATGGTCATAAATCACTTTTTTCAATGCCGTTGTAACTTTGAACGTTAACTAAATGAACTGTTGTAAGTCAAGGACTACCTGTATTCCAGGTGCAACATTGGAGACCACAGACAAAATTCATACTCAATGTGTTGATCTGTTATCTACAAATACGCTCTTTCATGACACTACAGGATAATTAATCTTGACTTTACAGCATATAACTATTTATTTCCTAAGACTGATTACAGTGTTACATTATTATTATTATTATTATTATTATTATTATTATTATTATTATTCTGTTCTTATTTAGATCTTAGGCCTTTTAAAGTACATGATAAATAGGCATCCTATAAATCAGTGATTTTCAACCTTTTTTGAGCCGTGGCACATTTTTTACATTTACAAAATCCTGAGACACACCACCAACCAAAATGACACAAAATGACATTTACCTCCAGTCCTGACCAGGATTAGAAATCAGGACCATGGGGAGGAGTAGCAGCTTCAACTATTCACCGCGGCCACACAATGACAAGTGCGCGGCAGCCTGAGCGGGGACCTTCCTGGGTGTGGATGAGAGGCGGCCTGCTATTGGTTCATCACTAGTGGTCGAGATGAATCCTAGAAGGTGATTGATCAGTGAGCATTCCCTGTGCCTCCACTCTTCCTGTCGCTGATAGCTGGAGAGATTGTGAGGGGAATGTTTATGTTCGGATGGAGGTGGCTGGCGGCGGGCCGAATAAATGGCCTCCGCGGACCATATCTGGCACGCGGGCTGTAGTTTGGGGACCCATGTTTAATTTCCCCATGGCCCACCTGACCACACTGGTTGAAAAACATTCCTATAAATAAAATGTTCTGGAATATGTGCCTTGTAAGAACAAAGGTAAAAACTAGCTTTATATCCATAATGAGCTACAACAGTAATGGTGAACCTATGGCATGGGTGCCACAAGTGGGACGTGGAGCCATATCTGCTGGCACTCAAGCTGTTGCCCTAGTTCAGCTCCAACGTGCATGTGTGTGCTGCCCAGCTGATTTTTGGCTCACACAGAAGCTCTTAGACGGTGTTTCCGGCCTCCAGAGGGCCTCTGGAGGGGATGGGGGAGGGCGTTTTTACCCTCCACTGGCTCCAGGGAAGCTTTTGGAGCCTGGGGAGGGCGAAACACGAGCCTATTGGGCCCACCAGAAGTTGGGAAACAGGCCATTTTCGGCCTCCACAGATCCTCCGGCGGGACAGGGGAAGCTGTTTTCCCTCTCCCCAGGCATTGAATTTTGGGTGTGGGCACTCGTGCAGGAACAATAGCATGTGCTCATGCTTTTTCGGCACCCGAGGAAAGAAAGGTTCGCCATCACTGAATTACAAGATAGAAAATGTTTATACCAGTAGGATAAAGGATCAAAGAGGAATAAATAGGTGCTAGATAGGGGCATGTGATAGAGAGTGACCATTCTAAGTGGAAGAGATGTACTCTAAGAGCATATGCACCAAGACAAAATCCTTGTGTATCCAACTGGCCAATAAAAAAGTATATTCTTCTATTCTAAATTAAGTGAAGAATATCTGTAATCCTGTCACCACCATTAGAATTCAAATTGCAAGAGAGAGAGAGAGAGAAAGCAGATAAATAATTGTTCCTTACTAAGAGCCAACAGGTTTTACTTCAAGTATGAAATAAATTTAGGAGTTTCAAGAATTTAAACATCAAACTAAAAATACATGCCTTTTTGATTTATTCATTCCAAGTGAAAATTAAACACAAAATTAAACACAATTGTGTTAAACCTGATGCAGATCCTGACAGCCAAGCCTATGGTAGACACATCTGCTCCTCCAACATATGGACATCTTCACTTGAAATTAAGAAAACTTAAGGTATTTATACTTTGCTGTAGCAAAAACAGAGGCAAGGGGGCTTAAAAGGTCATGAGGTGCCCTATTATAATATAAATATTTATCAACTGCAATCAAAATATTGTTTTTATTCTGTGTCTTTTTTAAAAAAAATGTATTGTCAGCTTTGCAAGATTTCAGTGAGACAAGAAACACACCCAGGAGTATTAACTTTATTTTATTTATTTATTTATTTATTTATTTATTTATTTATTTATTTATTTATTTATTTATTTATTTATTTATTTATTTATTTATTTATTTTGTCCAATACATAATACACATTGAAGAGAAAGATATGTAATAATATAAGTAAAGAAAAGAATAGAAGAAATGATATAAAAGTATAGGTGAACATATTTGAAAGGAAGAAAAGATAAATGAGATAAGGAGAGACAATTGGACAGGGGACGGAAGGCACACTGGTGCACTTATGCACGCTCCTTAGTGACCTCTAAGGAACCTGGAGAGGTCAATCGTGGATAGTCTAAGAGAAAAATGTTTGGGGTTAGGGGTTGACACTACTGAGTCAGGTAATGAGTTCCACGCTTCGACAACTCGGTTGCTGAAGTCACATTTTTTACAGTCAAGTTTGGAGCGGTTAATATTAAGTTTGAACCTGTTGCGTGCTCTTGTGTTGTTGCGATTGAAGCTGAAATAGTCATTGACAGGTAGAACATTGCAGCATATGATCTTGTGAGCAATACTTAGATTGTGTCTTAGGCGATGTAGTTCTAAGCTTTCTAGACCTAGGATTGATAGTCTGCTTTCGTAGGGTACGAAACCTTACAATGAACTGAATTACAACCTTACAATGAACTATATCTTCATTGTAAGGTTACATTAATTCAGTGTTTCTTAAATAGTGGGGTGGGCCCCCCAGGGGGGGCATGGAGCAATGGCAAAGGGGGTACGTGACTCCAGGGACCATGCTTTTTTTTGCCGCAGGGAGTAGGATTTTTTGCATCAAACAATAGCACACAGCATAGAGCAGGAGATATGAAGTGCAGATAGCAAGCACTTAAGAGACACCATAGAAAAAATATTTAACAGGGATGAAAAGAAAGGAAGAGAAAGGAAGAGAGAAACGGAGATAATGAGACAAACTTAAGTCTCCCAAAAGCTAAGATGAGGAAATAGGATAAAGCGCATGTTGCGCTTGGCTTCACTGTGACTACTGTGGGAGACGAGGAAAGACTGGTATGTTTACTGTGTGTAAAAATGTTGGCAGCAGACAGCAGGAAGCCAAATAAATTAAGGCATCCCTTAAACACATTAGACCTGAATCACGCTGATAAGCCGCTTGAGTTTTTTCAGCAGTGCTGAATGTTGCAAACAATTCTCCTGGCAGAGAATTGGGGGCCGGGGGAGGGAATAATAATAATAATTTGTTAGATTTGTATGCCACCCCTCTCTGAAGACTCGGAGCAGCTCACAACAAACAATATACAGTGTACAAATCCAATGTTTTAACAAACAGTTAAAAAAAACCCTTATAATAAAAAGCAATCATACAACCCAAACAAACCATACATAAACCATAATAGATGAGGGGCATAGTTCTCTCTAAGCTGAGCAGTGAGCAATCGCTCACTTAAAAATCATCATCAACTCAGAGTTTTCCAAACCTGCCCAGAAGCCGAGAGGGAAAGAGTGAGAGGGAAGGAGAGAGAGAGGAAGAGAGAGAAACAGATAGAAAAAAGAGAGGAAGGAAAAGAAAAAGAAAAAGAATGGGAGTAAGGAAGAGAGAAAGAAAATCAAAATCTAGTTTGAAACTAGCTCAACTATTTAAGTGGCATTTTGATATTAATAGAGTTGCCCTATTATGAGCTCACTGTTATAGACACACAGTACAGTACAGTATTTTATTTTGAAATTCTCTGAGGCAAAACAGGGTGGGTTTTTTGTTTGTTTGTTTGTTTGTTTGTTTGTTTATTTATTTATTATTTCTGTGCCGCCCAGTCCCGAAGGGACTGCCGCTCAGACACTATACTTTTCCGCCCCCCCCAAAAAAAATTAGAGGGAACACTGATGAGGGGTATATAAATTTCCCCATGCCTGGCGACATAGGTGGGTTTTCAGGAGCTTACGAAAGGCAAGGATGGTGGGGGCAGTCCTAATCTCCGGGGGGGGGAGTTGATTCCAGAGGGCCGGGGCCGCCACAGAGAAGGATCTTCTTGAAGATATCTTAAAAATACAAATCTAGCAGAAATTATGAGAGGTGGATTACTTAAGACGAAATTTTCAAAATTCTTATTTTGCTAGCTGATGTGAATAGTGCATAGTTTTGCTGTGGTCTGGATAAAGGAATTGAGTGAAACTGCACTAGGTCAAACTACACTGGAGGTTTCCCATATTTTATTTTATTTTTTTATTTTATTCATTTGTCCAATACATAAATACATAGAAGAAAGATAGACATGTAGTAATATGGCCCTGAATCTCATTTTTTGAACACTTCAGACTGACATGCGATTTGATTCGTTTCGGCTTTGTGTAAGGTACCAGTGTGTAGTGTGAATCTAACCAATGTTTGTGAACTGTGCCATTTGGCATGGTGTTTTCTGTGAAACACACCAAGTAAAATATAGATATGTCGTGCATAAAAGAATTGATGTTGATATAGTTACTGAGTCAGAAAGAAATACAAGTAGCCCTTGTATTTTTGCTTGTAACAAATACAACCACAATTGAGCCCAAAATTATACGGTTAAGTGGAAAAAAAATTAAGTGAGTTTTGCCCCATTTTACGATTTTTTGCACCACATTTGTTAAGTGATTGACTGCAGTTCTTAAGTTAGTAATAATTAAGTGAATCTGGTTTCCTCATTTACTATACTTGTCGGAAGCTCACAAAAGGGGATCACCTATCTCCAGAACACTATAACTGTCATGTGAGTGTAAATCATGTGATCATGGGCTGCAATGGTCAATGTGACAAATGGTCATAAACTACTTTCTTCAGTGCTGTTCTATAAGTAGCATTAAATGGGATGGGGGGAGGGAAATTAATTACATATATGATATATAATATGATCTATTAAAATATTATTTTTTAACATCTGAAGCTTGATCAGGACCGTTTGTCTACAATAGAACGAGATAATCATTTGTTACTAAAGAAAATATCGTACATCATGAAGACTGAAGGAAGAGTAGATAATAAAAATGAATATGTAAGCAAAAGGTAAGGTTTGGAGTAAAAATGATAAACAATTATGTAGCTTTAATAATTGTAATATTATTCTACCTGGGGCCCTTCTGTCTTCTGGCTGTGTCGTTTCCATGGTCCATGGTTACTACTGTGTTTCCCGCAAAATAAGACATCCCCTGATAATAAGCTCAATCGGACTTTTGAATGCATGGCAATAAGTCCAAGGGCTTGTTTCAGAGTTCAAAAAAATATAAGACGGGGTTTTATTTTGGGGGAAACATGGTAGACATGTATCCAAAAAATGTTATGTGGATTACAAAGTTAAGAGATCAAATAGCAATCAGGTCAAAAACAAATCTTACATTTGCCCAGATTTGACTTCCTAATTTCTGCTATTATTATTATTATTATTTTATTATTATTATTATTATTTATTAGATTTGTATGCCGCCCCTCTCCGCAGATATCCATCCTAAGATAAAATACAGGAAATAATATAAGGGCAGACTAGATGGACCATGAGCTCTTTTTCGATCATCAATCTTCTATGTTTCTATCAATTGTTATAATGGTGTGAGCTGAGAATTGGGTTAGTGGACGTAACATTTACTTCAGATGTAGAGGACTATTGGTTTAAAGCCCAACAGTAGCTTTTTTAAAAAAAATCATTTTTTTATCTGACCTATAACTTGTATCATTTCATCATTTTTGCTGAATGTTTCATTCCAGCTTCCAAATAACTGAAATAAATATTGCAGGTAGTGGGGAACTTCCAGCCAGACTGATAGGAGGAGGTCAAGTGGGGAATTAGCTTTGAGCCCTTGTGCAACTGTAAGAAGCACAAGCCTGCTTCCCTTCTCCTCCCCCTGCCTGGATCCATGAAACCTTATCTACTTGTTCCTGGGGATGGCAAAGAATCTGGGAGATTCTTGTAATATAAGTAGAAATCAATACAGTTGCTGAGTTAAGATATTCATAAGTGGCTTCACAGCAAAGAATTTATTACTTCATTTATTTGGTGCTGGGGGGTAAAAAGAGAATACAGTGTTCCCTCGATTTTTGTGGAGGATGCGTTCCGAGACAGCCCGCGAAAGTCGAATTTCCGTGAAGTAGAGTTGTGGAAGTAAATACACTATTTTTGGCTATGAACAGTATCACAAGCCTTCCCTTAACACTTTAAACCCCTAAACTGCAATTTCTCATTCCCTTAGCAACCATTTAGATTATTACTCACCATGTTTATTTATTAAAGTTTATTAAAAAAATATTTATTAAAGGCAGATGAAAGTTTGGTGATGACGTATGATGTCATCGGGTAGGAAAAACCGTGGTATAGGGGAAAAAACAGTGTGGTATAGCTGTTTCGCGAAGTTCGAACCCGCGAAAATCGAGGGACCACTGTACCAGCTTTGATTGGTGCATCAATGGACTAATAAAAAAGCCCAATCGAAAATAAAACCAAAACAAAACACGACAGTTCAGGGGGAGGGAAAGCTAAAATATTTCTGCTAAATTTCAAACTGATAACTTTCTGAATACTGTATTTTAACCCCTGTGCTATTGAGACTTTATTTATTTGTCTGTCTGTCTGTCTGTCTGTCTGTCTGTCTGTCTGTCTGTCTGTCTGTCTGTCTGTCTGTTTGTGAGCCACCCCGAGTCTTTGGAGAGGAGTGGCATACAAATCTATTAAATAATAATAATAGTAATAGTAATAGTAAATAGTAATAGTGATGATGATGATGATGATAATAATAACAACAACAACAACAATAACAACAACAACAAAAGTAATAAGCTGAAGGTGCTTAGTGTAGAGCAGTAAGAACAACTTATTTTAATTGGCCATTTTGAAGATGGGACAGAATGCCTTTCGCTTTTAATGCCTGAATGATTAATTTATTGCACAGAGCTCTCTCTGCCCCCTCCCCACTTTTAGTTTAAACAGACAAAATCGAGAGCGAGAATTTTTCAGAATAAACCAAGAAAATTGTGCCATCCTGGAAAGAATTTCAAAGTGTAAATCTCGGTACAGTATGCAAGAATGGAGTGAAGACTGGCAAAAGACTACAAACTACATGAGCAGTATTACAAGATATTCTCAAAGCCTGTGTGAGTTGCAGATTCAAAAGGTAATTATTGCTGCTAATTATATACATACCACACATTTCTGTTGGTTGGTCTGTATGTATCTCTAGGTCTTCTGTTGCTAAGCTGTATCTCTTGCAGTTTTTAGAGCAGAAGAAACTTGTGCTAATGAAAAGCTGGAAAATTCCATAGTTGTTCCAGTAAGCGTGGAAAATCAAAAGGTGCCAAAGCCATAACAGAACTGAAGTATCCTATCTTATATATTATTTATTTATTAAATTTCAATATCTGCTATTAACAATTTGAACAACATTTGCTAAACCCATGCTTAGTTCAGGTACTTTAATGGAACACGGGCACACCTGCATCTCCATGCGTGATTTTGCTACCTGCACAGGCACAGAAGCAGCTGCGAGAGCAATCATGGGCTTCCCCAAATATGCCCATGTCACACCAACACTCCGCAGTCTGCATTGGTTGCCGATCAGTTTCCGGTCACAATTCAAAGTGTTGGTTATGACCTATAAAGCCCTTCATGGCACCGGACCAGATTATCTCAGGGACCGCCTTCTGCTGCACGAATCCCAGCGGCCAGTTAGGTCCCACAAAGTGGATCTTCTCCGGGTCCCATCAACTAAACAATGTCGTTTGGCGGGACCCAGGGGAAGAGCCTTCTCTGTGGCAGCCCCGGCCCTCTGGAACCAACTCCCCCCAGAGATTAGAATTGCCCCCACCCTCCTTGCCTTTCGTAAGCTTCTTAAACCCCACCTCTGCCACCAGGCATGGGGGAACTGAGATACTCTTTCCCCCTAGTCCTTTACAATTGTATGCATAGTATGTATGTATGTATGTTTGGTTTTATAATAAGGGTTTTTAGCTGTTTTAATATTGGATTGTTATATGCTGTTTTTATTACTGTTGTTAGCCGCCCTGAGTCTACGGAGAGGGGTGGCATTCAAATCAGATCAGATCAGATCAAATCAAAAAATAAATAAATAATTCCGCTCAAACTCACGGTACCTCCAGAACCGCGGAGGCGAGCCCAATTAGGCGTTATGGCCAGTAGCCCACTATTGGCGTGGATGATTTTTAAAGCAAGGGGAAAACTCCCATAGGAGAAAAGAAGTAAAGTACCAAATGAGGGGGGGGGGGAGGAAATACATTAAGATTGCATAGGACCCATGAATGAACAATCACTGTATTAGCCATATTTTGCATTGTATGCATATGAAAATAATTGTTCCTTCACAGTATTATTTTTGGTATAGGTAATGATTGATCCTTTTGAGACTTTCATTAATGGAACATTTCAAATCAGTTCAAACTGATGGGCATGGTGTCAAGATTTGGAATGAATCCATTGACTGATCATGTGAAGCTCCATACATAAAAATTTACACATCTATATATTTCATTAAGCTTAAGAGTATGGGGCCCAAGTTTTGCAATAGAAAATATAGAATATTGTCTTTTTCTTTCCTTCTGTCCAAAATAACATACCATTAGCATTGAAATTATGCAATCCGCTTACTTTTCCCATTCCTGTAAAGGTCAGATTTTATGTTCCCAAATAATACCTAAAATCCTGGTCTGCTTTAAAGATCAACAAAAGCAATTCTTAGTGCTTAGAAGCATGGGAAAGCACCTTCCTTCAAAAGGATTTTAAGACTTTTATCTTTATGCAACATATAGATTGAAGGGAATAAATGTGAAGTTGCAATACTTTCTCTGCTTTACATTAAGCCACAATCTCAAAACATTTCTAAAGCACACATTCCTGAATCAAGGATCTGAAACTTTTGCAAGAAAGCAGAGACAATGTAAGTAAACCTGTGAATACCAATACATTCAGTTGAATTATAGTTCAATTAAAATAACTTAAACAGCATTGGGACAAGGTCTCAACAACCAGAACAGCAACCAGAAAAGAACCAATATTGTCAAATCTGGCAGCTTGTTACAGTTGAAATAGAATTTGTATTAAAATAATCAAGTTAACCAAATTAAAATATTTGAGTAGTTAAGTTTTGCAAAATTTGAAAAAAGATAGTTGAAAATCCATATTTTTGTTTTAAGAAAACGAAGCTATTTTTAACTACAATCATTTATCATTTATAATCACACAGGGACAATGTAAGAAAATGTATAAAAAAAGACTGAAAAACAACAAACTGAAAGTTGAACATCTGACAGATAAGCAAGAACAAGGAGAAGAACTAATCCACCAAGACAAAGAAGTGAATGAGGGTCATCATGGAGAAAATCCAATAGAAAAAGCTTAATTTAAATACTTACAATGACAGTTCAGATAATGGACATTATATGCTTGAATTCTTGATGTATGGATATAATTACTGGGAAATTACTACAGTTATAAATATTAAATATGTCTTGTAGGTGAATAATGTTCACGCCAGTTATTAAATATGATGTATTAGCAAGCTAATTAGGCTGGCCATCCTAAGCCATTTACATTAATGATAATTAATTTACAAGAGCACTACTTAAAGTTGAATATTTTTCTAAAACAAATGTCACAGGATTAATGAAAACTACAACAGGCTGACTGACTGGACAGACAGATATTTAAGGCTGTGCTAAAGTGTGTTAATAATAGAAATCTCTGATATGAATTACACTCTCACTATGCTAATATATTAAATAAGCAATGTCTCATTAATAAACAATTTTACGCTCATATTTTTTGACATCTTCCAGTGGCTTTTCTTTAAAAATATTCTGAATTATACTGTAAGAGCTGTGGGATTCAGAAATGTGCCATTTTCTGTGCTGCTCACAATGCAATCCAATGCTTTACTCATGGGAAATATGAATTTAAAAAATTAAACTCTTGGTGACTTCATTGATACAGTACATCCAGGGGTGGGCTGCTGCCCGGACAGGGTGGAACGCAGTGGGGTAGCGAAAATGGAGCTCCACCCTATAGCACCCAATTTGCACCGAAAGATGTTGAAAGAAAATACAGGACATCCTGCATAGCCACGGCCACAGTGTGGTAGTAAAAAATTTGGTAGCCCTTCACTGAGTACATCTATAGGTAGTTTTCTTGATAACAATATAAAACTTTAACATATAGACCTTGAATTCCCAGAGCATTTCTTATTTTAATATTAACTTCCCCTTTTCAGTATCACCACTGCCATCTAGCCGGGCTCAGAGGATTAAGTACATATTGTATGCAATTAAACATACTGTATATTGTGTATTGGGCAAAATGAACAAATAAATAAATAAAACTAAATAAGTTTGAGATCCGCATGACAAATAATCTACAAATCTCAAATTTCATTTCAAGTCATGTTGACCTGAGCAAGGTTTTAAAGGAGGGAGAAAAAAAATAGGCATATATGTTTAAGTGACACACTGGAACTCTCCAGTTTTAAGATTTGTGCTCCAAACTTGACCTCGTCTCCCACAAAGAGACCCACTTGTCCTCGAGACCCACTTGTCCTCTTCCTCCCTTTGGAAGTTCACTTTGACAGCAGAATCATCAGAGCATCTCTGGGGCCCTCTTCGGTACCAGATGTAAGTGGGAAACAAGGGTTGCCTTGTTTGAAAAGGACCTGGATCTCTTGTTGCTGTTTTAATTGTTTAAATACACTGCTCAAAAAAATAAAGATAACAATCAAAACAACCCAATATAACTCCAAGTAAATCAAACTTCTGTGAAATCAAACTGTCCACATAGGAAGCAACACTGATTGACAAGCAATTTCACATTTATTTATCTATCTATCTATCTATCTATCTATCTATCTATCTATCTATCTATCTATCTATCTATCTATCTATCTATTTATTAAATTTGTATGCCGCCCCTCTCCGTAGACTCGGGGCGGCTCACAGCAGTGATAGAAATAATGTACAATACAAATCTAATAATACGAAGTTAAAAACCCATAATTTAAAAAACATGCACACAACACACCATACATAAATTATATAGGCCTGGGGAAGATATGTGCACATTCAACTTTGTACAGAACAAAGTATTCAATGAGAATATTTCATTCATTCAGATCTAGGATGTGTTCTTTGAGGGTTCCCTTTATTTTTTTGAGCAGTATCTAAAATGGAAGCAGATATACTGGTAATTACAAAGCAGAATGATTTCAACTCTATAAATAATTCTGAATCTACCCTACATAGTATTTGTAAAATTATCATGGTATAATATGAAAATTTAAACATTTGTGATTTTTAGGATCTGCACCAACAATTAGCATTAACACCGGATTCTTTTACCACATTCAAGTAGGTGTCAAAAAATATACATCAATGTATTGGTCCCATTCCTGAGGACACATTTCAGGAGTTTTAGCACATTTCTTGTCTAATTTGTGCAACATGCATAGTATATAGTTGCAATAGTGTGTGTTCCTTTTATCAGTGCACATTGTAAACATTTGGCAACATGAAATCTCGTTACTTTTGTATGTAAATATATCTGATCATTTCCTAGGAAATGGAACCCTACCTAGGCTGAGGCCTATTTATAGCTCAGCAAATAAAAGAGTTGAAGTACCTTATATTAAGGAACAAAGAACAAGTAAATTACAAACACATCATCAAATGAAATGACAGTTGGCAAACTGTAATCCTTCTTCCTGAATAAACAAGCTTTGATCAGCAGTGTTGGGTTCTTAAAAGAGATTAAAGAGCATTCGATGGATCATGTGTCTTAAGGAAAACCACATGCAGGAATAGATTTGTAATGCTGAAAGTAGGCTTCTGGTCTGAGAAGATCCAAAATATACAGAAGAAGAAATACAGAATATACAGAAGAAGAAACAAGGATTTTATGTCTCTCTCTCTCACACACACACAAACACACACACACCCCAAAGTTGAAATGTAACACAGAAAGCTACATAAGTAACTCTCCAGTAATTCAGTCATCATTAAAATAAGCTGTACAGTGATCCCCCGGGTATTGCGATCCCGATCATTGCGAAACGGCTATATGGCGATTTTTCAACCCGGAAGTACAAACACCATCTGCGCATGCGCGCCCTTTTTTCTATGGGCACGCATGCGTAGATGGCGCCGGGCAGATCAGCTGCTGGGCGGCTTCCCTGGGTCTTCCCCCTCTTGCTGGCGGGAGGGCGAGAAGCCCCCCCCAGCACCCGCTCGCCCGCCGTTCGCCCGGCTCGCCCGCCGTTCGCCGCTCGCCCGCCCTTCGCCCGGCCACCCGCCCTTCGCTCGCTGCTCGCCCGCCCTTCGCCCGGCCACCCGCCCTTCGCTCGCTGCTCGCCCGCCCTTTGCCCGGCCACCCGCCATTCGCTCGCTGCTCGCCCGCCGCTCGCCCGCCCTTCGCCTGGCCACCTGCCGTTCGCTCACTGCTCGCCCGCCCTTTGCTGCTCACCCGCCCTTCGCCCGGCCACCCACCGTTCGCTCGCTGCTCGCCCGGCCACCCGCGTTCGTTTGGCTTCGGGACATGCCGGCGGCGACGTTTTAAAACAGCCGCGCGGCTTCCCAACTGAGTCCCGAAGCCAAACGCGGAAGTTCGCCTTTGACTTCGGGACTCAGTTGGGAAGCCGCGCGGCTGTTTTAAAACGTCGCCGCCGGTATGTCCCAAAGCCAAACGAACCCGGGTGGCCGGGCGAGCAGCGAGCGAACGGCGGGTGGCCGGGCAAAGGGCGGGCGCGCGGGCAGGCAGGCGGCGGACAAGCGGCGGGCACGGCAGCAGCGAGGAGTTTGCGTGGGCAGCGGGGAAACCCCAATCTTCGGCTCCTCGCTGCTGCGGCGGAAGTAAAAACACCATCTGCGCATGTGCAGATGGTGCTTTTACTTCCGCAGCGCTACTTTGCGAAAAACCGGTCATTGCAAGGGGTCCTGGAACGGAACCCTCGCAATGATCGGGGGATCACTGTAATAAGCTGACAGGTTGTTTTTTAAAAAGGATATTTTTCTTTCCAAATGCCTTCTGTGGAAGTAAATGGTTGTTTGTTTTCAGTTATAGATTTATCTTTAGATAAAAATTAGAACGGTGTATCTGAAATCAACGTAACAGTCCGAGTCTACGGAGAGGGGCAGCATACAAATCAAACAAACAGACAGACAGACAGACAGACAGACAAACAAACAAACAAACAAACAAACAAATATGGATAAATATCATAAAAGGCAAACTTTATAAGTGACCAGATTTTATTTTTTCTGCACATTGTTTAGACTTCTCTTAAGCAAATAGGATGGCACAATTTTGTTAACCTTTTCCCAGAAATTTCACTAGTTGAATTCTTCAATTAAAAAAACCCAACAACCTTAAAGTCTCTGATTAGGATCAGCCCAAGCATTTGCTAATATGGAATGAAATTCCGCTCTGCACACCAGCCATGGTATAAAAAACAACTCAGTAAAACATGTGCAACTATCTATTTGTAAACACACAGATATATATGCCCCTGGTAAAGGATATAATTAAAATTCCCTTCCATGACCATTGAGAGTAGGATAGAATACCTTTCTAGTGTGAAGGCCCTTCTAAAAAGAACAGGAAAAATACTACAAAAATGTTTAAGAGATGGTATAATGCAGTGTTGGTGAACATTTTTGAGACTGGGCACCAGAGTTGGGTTCCTCCTGGTTCGCACCGGTTCTATAGAACCGGTAGCAAACCACTGGTGACATCACAGAACCGGTTCTCTTGGTGCTGGTCCGTGGACCCGCCATCTTTTTTCTGGGAATTTTAAATATTTTTTTCTTCTGATGTCTATAAGCTGAGTTTCTGGCACTGTGCATGCGCCACCGTCTTGTTTTTGGCTCTTTAGTATTTTTTGAAAATTTTGGCACGGCGCATGCCCACACAACATGCCCACATAGAATTGGAGGAAGCAAATTGGCAATGAAATAAGTTCAAACCCATCCCTGCCGAGTACCCAAACTGCAACCTAAAACCCACTTATTTGTCGCGAAGTGCCAACATGGCAATTTAACCTGAATGATGGTGTTTTAGTTTAGAAAAAGCAACTCATATGCTTAACATCTTTTCTCTGGGAAAAAACCCCACGACAACAGCGCTTTCAATGATACAAACAACTTTTTATTGAAAGGTAAAAGTTTGCATTTGGCATGCTTTTGATTAATGTGACTTTTGCTACTGTATGCATGCTGATAATTTTTCTAACCTTGGCTTATACAGTGCTACCTCTACTTAAGAATGCCTCTACTTAAGAATTTTTCTAGATAAGAACCAGGTGTTCAAGATTTTTCTGACTCTTCTTAAGAACCATTTTCTACTTAAGAACCCGAGCCCAGAAAAATTTCCCAGGAGATTTGAGAGTGGCACAAAGGCCCGGGAAGTTTCCTGCCATTCCCCCTTTAATCCTGGTCACCTCGGGCTTTTCCTGGGCTGCCAGAGGAGCCTTTCGGTTGTGCTTAAGAAGGCTTTGGCAGTCCAGAGCAAACAAAGCATTTTCCTTTCTCTGGGCGCTTGGAGAGGGAATAAACCTCTGCCAGCGTCCAGAGAAAAGAAACGCTTCCTTCACTCTGGGCAGCGACTGTCTTCCTCCCCTTCTTCCTCCTCCTTCTCCCACCCAAATTCTGAGCTTTTATTTCTTTCCTAATGGGTTTGCATGCATTATTGGCTTTTACATCAATTCCTATGAGAAAAATTGCTTCTACTTACAAACTTTTCTTCTTAATAACCTGGTCACAGAAGGAATTAAGTTATTAAGTAGAGGTATCACTGTACTTTGTAAATTTGAGAGCAACACATGCAGCACTCAGATTAGTGACTAACAGATCTATCCCTATACCAAAAATAGCTAACAGTGTTAGTTAATTAAAGAAATGGATATTCCCTGAATCAATCAACCTACAGTAGAGAGTCTCAGGGTTCCTTTTGAATTTGCTGGCCAACAGAGCGAGTGGGAGTGGGAGAAAGCAATTCCACAGAAGAGGGGATGGAAAGGGCTGTGGAACGGTTTGTCTGGGGAAATTCACACACACTCCCAGATTATCTTGGGATCAACTAGGACACCTGCTGTAATCCTCAATGTACTGTACAACAGTTCATTTAAAGTTATGGTTAGGGATACAAGAGCATTGAAGAAAGTGTATCATGGCTATTTTGCACACTTATGACCACTGCAGGATCCCCATGGTCATGTGTTCAAAATTCAAACACTTGGCAACTGCTTCATATTTATGATGGTTACTGAGTCCCAGTGTTATATGATCACCTTCTGATAAGCAAAGTCAATGGAGAACCCAGATTTACTTAACATCCATGTTATTAACAACTGCAGTCACTCACTTAATAACTGTGGCAAGAAAGGTTGTAAAATGGGTTAAAATTCCCTTACTGCCTCATTTGACAACATAAATATTCAATTAAATTATGGTCATAAATCAAGGAATAGCTGTACTAGTTTTCTATTGTTGATTCCCTGAGCAGCCAGCCAGCCAACCAAGCAGACAGAAAGCTCAGTCTTCATTGACCTGTTCAGCAGCATTTAGAATAGAATAGAATAGAATAGAATAGAAGCTGGAAGGGACCTTGGAAGTCCTCGACTCTAAATCCCCTGCTCAAGCAGGAGAACCTATATAATCTCAGATTTCTTCTTAAATTTTTGTTTTAAGCAAATGTTTAAGCAAAAGGTATGTTATACAACATGCAGATCTATGTATAATACACTTCTCTTCAATCTGCTAAGGGAGGTTATCCTTACTAGTTCAACTTCTTCAGTACTGCTTCTGGTATCTTTTCATACATAAGAAATCATACTTTGCTGGAAAATTAATTAAAGAGAAGGATTTTATGTGTAATCTTGTACATATTGCAAATCATATTTTTGTAGCCTTTGCATGGCCCTAATATCTCTTGGATCTGTACTATTGCAAATTTTAAGATGAGGCAACATTTTATAAAAGTTATATATGTAAAATAGAAATGCACAGTGATCATGAACCAATAAATTGCTATAAATCATTCTAAATAATTGAATGGCTAATAAGACAAGATCTAAATTTGCATAAAACAAGATTATCAAACTAAATCTATATTGATATGAAAATCTAATATTTACAGACACACAAAACTATGTGAATGGTAAACATAATAGATATTCATATTACTGCATTTTACAAATGTATATTAAAACTGACTAGTGCAAACAGAGTGACTAAAGGGGGTGAGAATGATGGAATTAATTGCCTAGAAACATCATGGCCAATTAGACTGGAGGGCATGGATCAATGTTTAATTCTTGCTTGTCATCTTTTGTCATCTCCCCCCCCCCCTCCATCATCCTAATTACTACGCCCCCCACGCTCCTTGCCTTTTGCAAACTCCTCAAAACTCATCTTTGTCGTCAGGCATGGGGTAATTGATTCCCCTGGGCTGCTTCCGCTTTATGCATGGTCTGTATGAGATGTATGATTGTTTTTATATTAACGGTTTTAAATTGTTTTAGTATTGGATTTGTATTGTGTTTGTTGTGAGCCGCTCCGAGTCCTCGGAGAGGCATACAAAACTAATAAATAAATGAATGAATGAGATGTATGATTGTTTTTATATTAACGGTTTTAAATTGTTTTAGTATTGGATTTGTATTGTGTTTGTTGTGAGCCGCTCCGAGTCCTCGGAGAGGCATACAAAACTAATAAATAAATGAATGAATGAATGAATGAATGAATAAATAAAATTCAAAGCGTTCATAAATAGCTTCTTAATTTCATTTAAAGTTCTTATTAAATGAATCTTGCTTTCCTCCCATTTAGCTTTAATGTATAATACTACTGCATTACAAAAATCATAAATGTGTACAAACTTAATGGATTCAGACTGGTATGTTAAGATGCTCTACATATTAACCTATCAGTCATTTGACAGAAACTCCAAAACATGCTATTTTTATAGGGGTTGAATTCTTGAATTACTTGCCCTAGACTACCATCTTGTGGTTATAGATTATTATTTCATGCTTTCTCTTTTCCTACGTAGTATGTAAATTATTTTAAGTGTATTACATAATATTTAGAAGAAGAAAGTAAAATTGCCTATTGAATTGCTGACAATTGTCTTTCTAATTATAAAATGTATATTCAGTGTTACTATTCATTGCTTCATTGACCTTTCTAGCAGCCTACAGGTTCTATATACATGTAAATATTTAAAATTGGAAAGAATGGGCACATATATATTGATATATATTTTCCTCAATTACTTAAAATTATTCATTTATGAGTCTAATTTAATGAATAATGTTCATTTTAAATATTCTTATCAGTACATTATTCTTATGTGAGATATACAAATGGAAATTAACACTTTCCTTTGAAATAATTTGTGCTCATTATTTTTATTTCTTTTTTTTATTAAAAATAAATTTAAGTACATACATACTCAATACACAAAACACTAAGACATTTGTTTAAATTTTTGAGGAAAGTGCACAAATCTTAACAATTCTAACTACATTATGTCAAACACCGAAATATAATTTTAAAACAATGAGAAATACAGTTATGAAAAAACTAAAAGGATAACATTCAAAAGACAACAAAACTAACCTATTATTAAAACATGTGTTATTAATTTTATTTCTTTCAAAATATATGAATTATATAAACTTGTTTAGGCATGCCATGGCTCTCTGTTCCCTAAGAAATGACAACAGAATATTGAATCTTTTACCTTTTATACAGGTAAAACTCTACTTGAAAATTTTGCCCTCCGAGCCACCTGAAATAAAACAATAAGCCCACTAAAAAATAACAGACCACCTGACACATAGCCCAAGTAAACAGCGGCCCCAATATTTTGGGAAATGGGCTTTGTGGGCAAATGATAAGAAGAGGGAAATGTTATGGTTTGATTTATAAGTACAGAATAGACATTCCAGGTAATGGGAACAAAGACACAGATGCTAGATATAAAAAAAAAAATCCCTTCAATTAAAGGCAGAAATGTAGATTTGACACGTTTTCCAAAAATCCTGTTGCATGGAATTAGGAATGCCAACAACAACGCCCCATATACAAATAGGGAGCCAGCGTACATTGAGACCTGAGCAACCTTCATTTCTATTGGGAAGAATTCTTCAAAAAGGTCAAATTCATGACAACACTGCACTGTTAATAAGTCCTTTGAATTCGGAGGAAAGCAGATCTTCCATATTCCCAACTGAGTGACACCAGCTTCATAATAGTTGTTTTTTTCATTAAACCACAACCTCCAGTCTGGATGCTCTAGTGTAATTAGCAAGAGGACGGATCCCATAGTTCCTGTTACAAATCCAAACAGTTGCAGAATATACGTCCTCTTCTTTATTACTTCGTCCTCACTTGCCAATGTAGGCATCATTTCAGAAAGTTCACACAACAGCAAAGATTGCTGAAAGATATGAATTGTTGTAATTCTTCAATATTTTTACTCTCACTTATCACATTTCTAATCACTACCACTGCAGTTATTTCTATACTATCATAGATCTATTCATTAGCTTGAATTAGCATTAACTGGATATAACTTATAATGTTTAAATATCTATTTCTATGTTTTAGAATAGATTCTTTTTAAAAAAAAATCTAATTGTTACATTGTTGTATGAATCATTCTAACCTTTCTATTATAAACATTCAGCATTAAATCAAATCAAATTAAAATTATGAAATGTATGAAAATCTTAAACAAAGTCACAATATTGATTCAAAGAACAAAATTACACATTGGGCGTCACAAAGAAATTCTATTATTAATATTAACTCCTATTCCTCCAGCAAAACTTGTTACATTCTCAATTATATCCTAATTTTACAGCTTTATTTCTTTCAAATGTTTTAGAATGGGGAATCTTTACTAATACTGTATGTAGGACTAACTGCCTGAATGGTGCACTGTAATTTAGACTATTTCCTTAGTACTGAAGTAATTCCAGGTTGTAGACCATCTTAGTCAGTTGACCTGGTTATTAATTTTATTGACTCAAGAAAAAATGTAAAGTTTTCTGTGGTGGACTTCCTGGTTTTAATTGATCCTCTCTCTCTTTCTTTTTCTCCCTCCCTCCCTCTCCATGTGTGTGTGTCTGTGTGTGTGTGTGTGTATAAGAGAGGGGGGGTGAAGAGGGAGAGCAGAGAACGAGGAGTATCAGTTAACATTCTATTGTAAAAAAATAAAAAAATATATTTCATGTGAATCAAACTTGAACATGAGCTCCATAAAACATAGCACATGTGAAATGGAACATAATGTGATTTGCAAAAAAGAGCTGTGTTAAAATTATGATGCAACTTATTTCCTTTCTTTTTGCCTGTGGAGGGAGGGAGGTTATCACTGGAATTGTTATTAGAAATTCAGAATCACTTCCAAGATTCTGCCTCTGATTGATACTTCTGGATGATACTTTCTATATTATCATGAAAGTAATTTGTTGTTGTTGTTAAATAGAGCTGGAAGAAAATGTGGGGGTGGGGGTGGGTGTTTTCTAGATAGGGTAGAAAGTAGAAAGCTAACTAGTAATGTTATTACAGTTAATATCATAAATAGTAAATAGCTAGTCTAGTCCAGAGCTTGTTAGCATTACTAAAAAGTGCTAAATGAATGCTCATTTGACGAACCATGATAGGCAAAAAGTCAGCAATGTAAATGTCATAGAGTTGGAATGATCACTGGCTTGCCTTGATGAGTAAAACGTGCTTACCAATTGCAGAGGAACTACTCCGAGTAAGATAGGCAGAAGAACAGGAAATACAAGACTCCAGGGCAGATGCTTTGGAGATGTAGGTATCAGCCCTCTTATCAGAAAAAACGATGGCACTTTTCTTTTTAACCTAAAGCAAAGAAAGTAATTTTTGTTTGTTATTTTGTACTGACTCAAATACTTTGGCCACCTAATGAGAAGGAAGGACTCACTGGAGAAGAGCCTAATGCTGGGAAAGATTGAGAGCAAAAGAAGAAGGGGGTGACAGAGAATGAGATGGCTGGATGCAGTCACTGAAGCAGTAGGCATAAGCTTAAATGGACTCCAGAGGATGGTAGAGAACAGGAAGACCTGGAGGAACATTGTCCCTGAGATCGTGATGGGTCGGACACAACTTCACAATTAACAAATGACACATTTATTCTTATATGTCCACTAACCTAGGTAGCCATTAACTGAGTAAAATATTTTTATCGCCTATTGTAACAACACACAATCACATCAACTACGTTAACCCTAATCATTTGGGGAAATGATGTTTTCATAGCCAATTCCTCCATGAAATCTTATATCTAATGTAATTTCCGTGAATTAATTATGTAAAGGACATCAAAGACCCAATATGGAAAGTAAAAGCAGTTGATGTATTCACATCTACTGATTTCAGATTGGACAGATCTAGAAGTTGGGACATAGATAATATTTTCAGATTTGCATAGTAATCCAGATTTCACTACGGGGTACCAATAGATTAGAACAATCCACAAGGAACATGACTCCCATCAGATTACATCATTGACCTTTTGAGGCAAACTTGAATGACATCATTATAGAGAAGTCACAAGAACATTTACGATATCCCCAAAGAATACTAAGGATCCCAATTGCACCCTCACTTTTTGGCTTTCATTTCTATGCAGCTATCTTTTTGATCAATAGCTCAAACAATTCTATCTCTTCTTCTAAATTCTGAGTTTTGTATTTCAGTTGCTCTGGTCTACTTCCCTCTTTCAATGTAATTCACGAGTTATTAAAATTCACAAGTTATTCACAAGTTATTAAAAATATGATCACCAGTTATTAAAATTCACGAGTTATTAAAAATATGGAAAAATACATGAGATTAAAAAATATAAAAACCTGGTCACGCTTCAACTCAAAAACAACCTCATGAACCACCTCAGAAACCACCTCAAAACCAGCCTTGCTGAAATCTGTCTGGACTAGACTAAGAGAATTCATACAAGACTAGTTTTTACTGGTCACTCTTTGGAACAAACATTCCTGTTGCCCTGGGCAACTCAAAGCTTTCAGTTGAAAGGTTTAGAACAGATTTAAAATAAAATATTTAAAATGTAGATGAACTCTTTTGCTCTTTTACTATTAGAAATGTAGCTTTAGCTGCATTAACTAGTAGCTTCTAGTAGCTTCACACTATAAGATTTTAAAGATGCAGTGTGCTTTTTACAAGCTCTTCATTCTTACAGAGCTTCAGAAAAGACCATATTTTGATTTCTGTTTTTATATTGTATGAAAAATATCTTAAAATATTACTCATAACAAACATTTTTAATGAAAGGAAGACAGTATTTGTATTGCATATAATATGAAAAAATGAATGTAAGGATGAATTAATATGTGAAATAGAAAAGGATATCACATGGAAACAAAATTTTCCTTTGGGAAGGTCAAAAGAGGGCCTAAACTAGTCAAATAAGCTAACACTTTTTCTAAAACATTTTTTTTGTTATAGAATAAAATAGAAAAATATGAAAGCAAAAAATAGGACATACTCTTAGTGCTTATTTTGGGGCCCAAAAGAAAATAAAACCGGTTCTTATTTTCAGGGAAACACGGTATGTATACTTGCAATGTTCCCTCTAATTTTTTTCCGGGGTGGGCGGAAAGTATAGTGTCTGGGGTGGGCAGCATAGAAGTATAAATAAATGAATGAATGAATGAATGAATGAATCCCTTCTTTTTAATTAAAAGAAATCAATAATAAAACAAAACCAAAATCTATTACTATTAAAACTAGAACAACCAGCAAATCCAAAAACATAAGTATTAATAGAAACAAGTGAGGGCTGGGGTTTTTTTTCTCTGTTATTATTTAAGTGATTTTACCATATGCTTTAAATCAAGTCACTTCTCTCTCTGTTTCTCTCTTTCCTGTCATTCTCTGCCTCAATCATTTTCTCATTTCTCTTTTTTTCTCCCTTTTATTCTATCATTTCTCTCTCTCTTCCTTCCACTCTTCTCTCTCTCTCTTGCTTTCTTCCTCTCTCTCATTCTCTCTCATTCTCTTCCTTCCTATCTTCTCTTCTCTCTCTTTCTTTCTTGCTCTCTCTCTCTTCCTTTCTATCTTCTCTCTCTCTTTCTCCTTCTCTCCCTTCCTTTCTTTCCTTCTCTCTTCCTTCCTCTTTTTTCTATTTTTCTCTCCCTTCCTTCCCCTCTTCCACTCCCTCTCCCTCCCTCCCCTCCCTCCTTCCTTCCTCTCCACTTCTCTTTCCCTTCGTTCTCTCCACTTCTCCGGCGGGCAGCCGGCCAGCAAAGCCGGATGCCCGGGAAAGCCCTGTGCTGGCCAGCAAAGACGGCTTTCTGGGAAAGCGGCACGCTTTTCAAACGCGCAGCTTTCCTGCACCTCTTTCCTGGGCAGAGGTGGGAAGCGGCCACCTTCCCCCCACGGCAGCAGGCTCAAGTCCTGTACCGGCCTGCAAAGCCGGCTGCCTGGGAAAGCCCTGCGCCGGTCAGCAGAGCCGGCTTTGGTGGCCAGCACAGGGCTTCAGCCTGGTGCTGCGAGGGGAAGGTGGTCACCTCCACACCCCTGCCCAGGAAAGAGGTGCAGGAAAGCAGCGCGTTTGAAAAGCACGCTGCTTTCCTGGAAAGCCGGCTTTGCTGGCTGGCGCGTCCTCCCCTTGGATCCGCATCTTCCCCTTGGCTCTGCCTCCCACCGCCGCGCAGCTCACCTCAGAAGCCTTGATGCTTTGCTGGCCAGCACGGTGGCGTGGGAGGAGGATTTCAGGGCAATGTAGGCCGATGCCGCGCAGGTGTGTATCAGAGCCGGGGTGGGTAAGTGTAGTGGCAGCTGAGGGGAAGCGGAAGGGCGTGGGAGGAGGTGGGCGCGGTCGATGGCCGAGCCGAGGAAGCCAGGGCTTTCTCCCCCGCCGACAGCTTGGAAGGGGTGGATCAGCTGTCGGGTAAGGAGAAACCGCGCCGGCTCTGTACCAGCTTGGAAAACTCTGGGCTGTCCTTAGGATTTACCTGCGCTCCAGCGTGCTACACAGCTTAGAGGGAACTATGTATGCTTGTGTGTGTATGTTTGTATATAGTTTAAGAAACCATATTTTTCTTTCAAATTACTACAAAAAGAAGGTACTGCTACCTCAAAAATGAAGAAGTCCACTGATGAAAAAATAGTAGTTTTCCTTCTGCTATGCTAACAGTACATATTGGCAGGTTTTTGTGATGGAAAAATAATAAAATAAGACTGCAAACTCCCTCCTCTTCTGTCGCCTCTCCTTTCTGCTCCTTTGTCTTTTGTTGCAAACTCTTTCCCTCATTTACTTCTGCCATATCCTGCTTCCCCCACTTGCATGTATAAAGAAGGTTCTGAGCTGTATTCCAAACACTTGGTTAAGGGGAAGCCCTTCATAATTGAGCATCAGGCACCCAGTTGCCTGAAAATTCCACTTTGTCACATAGGTGCAATTATTTGCTTTACAACAGAAAGACACTTTCCCCATTTAACCCTGTCTCACTTCTTCAAGAAACTTGCCCATGAATCGGGTCTCTTAGATTTCACATCTCTCAATCCCACAGTGTACAGTGGTATTTCTACTTAAGAACTTAATTTGTTCCGTGACCAGTTTCTTAAATAGAAACATTCTTAAGAAGCAATTTTTCCCATAGGGATCAATGTAAAAGCAAATAATGCGTGCAGACACATTAGGAAAGAAATAAAAGCTCGGAATTTGGGTGGGAGGAGGATGAAGAAGAGGAGGACAGTCGCTGCTGAAGGAAGAAGTTTGAGGTGAGTGGAATAAAAATAATACAAAACTTTAAGGCTTAAAAGAATAAAAGGAGGGACTCTGAGGTGGCGAGCAAGAGCACGCACCTTCCATACACCCAGCGCGAGGCTGCCTCCCATACACTGTCTCACATACAGTGGCTGCTGCTACCTGCTGCCTCTTCCTTCCTATGCTGAAGGGCTTCTCACTCCTCTCCCTCGCTTACTTTGTAGCCTATGCCTTTCCTTCGCTGTGATGACTCCCGGCTGCCCAGAGCGTTTATTTTCTCTGGCAGAGGTTTATTTCCTCTCCAAGCGCCCAGAGAAAGGAAAATGCTTCATTCACTCTGGACTTCCAAAGCCTCCTTAAGCACCACCAGAAGGCTCCTCTGGCAACCCAGAAAAGCATGAGATGGCTGGGATTAAAGGGGGAATGGCAGGAAACTGGCTGGGCTTTTGTGCCGCTCTCAAATTTCCTGGGAAATTTTTCCAGGCTTCGGTTCTTAAGTAGAAAATGGTTCTTAAGAAGAGGCAAAAAAATCTTGAACACCCAGTTCTTATCTAGAAAAGTTCTTAAGTAGAGGCACCACTGTATAAGAAATCTCTACCTTGCTATTTCCTCTTTCTTGGAAAGCTACAGCCAATGATAATTTCAATAAGCATGTTTTTTGTCTTTAGCATTATGTTCCTTCAGAATTTCAGTGAAATAAGATTTACCCAGGCATGTCTGAAAGTATTAAAAAAAATTAAATAAACTTATCAAATACAATATTGCACATAATGCAAATTGGTCTATTTACATGCAGCTTAACTTCCTGGCTCCAATCCTTCCCCGCAGGGAGGCGGAACCAATTAGGAGGTTCCGCCCCAGACGCCTGATGGATCCAGAAGGTTTCCAGATGGCGCTTGGGGTTATTCCAGATACACTCGTCTACAGTTCGGCAGAGTCTCTTGCTGAGGACTGGAACAAGGCTGCAGTGGAGGCTCTTGACCGGATTGCGCCGTTGCGACCTCTCCGCGGCACTAGACCCCGTAGAGCTCCATGGTTCAACGAGGAGCTCCGGGTGTTGAAGCACCAGAAGAGACGTGTGGAGAAGCGATGGAGGAAGAGTAAGTCCGAATCCGATCGAACACTTGTAAGAGCTCATATTAAGACTTACAAAGTGTTGTGATTCCGTCTGAGGCTCCTCAGGGACCGGTTGACCCTCTGCCGGCTCCATGCTCAGAGGGGGAGGATGAGGAACAGGAGGAGGAGGAGGAGGCCCAGGCAGACGGGGAGGAGGAATATCAGGCCGAGGGAGAGGGAGAACAGCCTGAGTCCCCCGGGATGGAGCTCTCCCCAGCAAGCAGCCTGGAGTCCTTAGCTGAGGATGCACAAGCCATAATTGATCTAAGGCAGAGAAGAGCAGCCCAGCGAAGGGGACAATTAGCCAGGTATTTCCAGCACTAAATAGGCAACAGCTGGGTTTGGGTGCGGTTCTCCCCAGAAAGGCTGAAAAGGCAGGCCCACCCTTCCTGTAATTGTGGAGTATTATCTTTGGGAGTCCTGCGATCTGACTGTGCTCTTTGGCGTCTCTGATTCTGGCTTGTGGCCTTGAAAGCTGAAACCTTGGGGGGAGGCGTGGGTATTATTCTCTACAGAGGTGTGTGTGCCAGCAAGAAGTTTGTTGTATTGTCTGGTCGTCATGACTCTGCTGTGAAGCCTCCTAACAACCCTGTTTGTAAGAACAGTTTTGTCTCTGTGTTTGTTTTCCCAACTATAAAGTACCTTTGTTTTTACCAGCGTGTCTGGCTGCTTTTTTCAGTTGGTGTTGAAGTCTGGGGGCACCCAGACAAAACACAAAGTGGCGCTCAAGGCGGCAAGATGCGCGTATCATGCCACCTTGATTGCATCAGCGGAATCCCGCCCGGCTGCTCTGTTTAGGGTAACCCTCTCCCTTCTTAATCAGAGGGGAGTTGGGGAGCCCTTGCAGAGTAGTGCCGAGGATTTTAACACGTTTTTATCTGATAAAATCGCTCGGATCCGAGTGGACCTCGACTCCAATTGTAAAACAGAGTTGACTGACAATGAGTCAGTCGAGGTGACTGGGGCTAAACGTCTTTGTCCATCTGTCTGGGAGGAGTTTGACTTGGTGACACCTGATGAAGTGGACAAGGCCATTGGAGCTGTGAGTTCCGCCACCTGTTTACTGGATCCGTGTCCCTCTTGGCTGGTTTCGGCCAGTCGAGGGGTGACACGGAGCTGGGTCCAGGAGACTGTCAACGCCTCCTTGGGGAGGGGGTCCCTTCCGGCCCTTTACAAGGAGGCACTCGTGCGCCCCCTCCTCAAGAAGCCTTCCCTGGACCCAGCCGTGCTTAATAACTACCGTCCAGTCTCCAACCTTCCCTTCATGGGGAAGCTTGTTGAGAAGGTAGTGACACTTCAACTCCAGCGGTCCTTGGAAGAAGCCGATTATCTAGGAAGGAAGAGAGTGAGAGAGAGGAAGAAAGCAAGATAGAGAAAGAGAGAGATAGAAGGAAAGAAAGAAAGAGATGAGAGAGGAAGGAAGAGAGTAAGAGAGAGAGAGAAAGAAAGATAGAGAAAGAAAGAAAGAGATGAGAGAGGAAGGAAGAGAGTGAGAGAAAGAGAAAGAAAGCAAGAGAGAGAAAGAGAAAGAAAGAAAGAGATGAGAGAGGAAGGAAGAGAGTGAAAGAGAGGAAGAAAGAGAGAGAGAGAAAAGTGGAAGGAAGAGAGAGAAATGATAGAAAAAAGGAGAGAAAAAAAGAGAAATGAGAAAATGATTGAGGCAGAGAATGACAGAAAAGAGAGAGAAACAGAGAGAGAAACAGAGAGAGAAGTGATTCTTGATTTAAAGCATATGGTAAAAGCACTTAAATAATAACAGAGAAAAAAACCCAGCCCTCACCTGTTTTTATTAATAGTTTTGCTGGTTGTTTTAGTTTTAATAGTAATGGATTTTGGTTTTTTTTAATTATTGACAAAATTGAATGGGTCCAAAGACGGGCTACAAGAATGGTGGAAGGTCTTAAGCATAAAACGTATCAGGAAAGACTTCATGAACTCAATCTGTATAGTCTGGAGGACAGAAGGAAAAGGGGGGACATGATTGAAACATTTAAATATGTTAAAGAGTTAAATAAGGTCCAGGAGAGAAGTGTTTTTAATAGGAAAGTGAACACAAGGACAAGGGGACACAATCTGAAGTTAGTTGGGGGAAAGATCAAAAGCAACCTGAGAAGTAGATGCTTGGAACAAACTTCCAGCAGAAGTGGTTGGTAAATCCACAGTAACTGAATTTTAAACATGCCTGGGATAAACATATATCCATCCTAAGATAAAATACAGGAAATAGTATAAGGGCAGACTAGATGGACCATGAGGTCTTTTTCTGCCATCAGTCTTCTACGTTTCTATGTTTCTATTAATTTCTTTTAATAAAAAAGAAGGGATTTATTTTTATTTTTTTTATTTATTTCTATGCCGCCCAGTCCCAAGTTTTTCCTTATTTCCAGATTGCATTTCTTTTTGCTGAGGTTCCGCCCATGGCTTCTTGTACTACCTTCAGGTGACGTGGAGAATAAATAGATGCCATCTGCTCTGTGGCAGCCCTTTAAGGATTGGGAAACTACTATTATATTCCCCCTCAGTTTTCTATTTATTGAGCTAAACATACTCATTCTCTTAGCCCTTGTTCATAGGATTTAGCCTCTAGGCCAGGGGTGTCAAACTCAATTTCATTGAGGGCCACATCAGGGCTGTGTTTGACCTCAGAGGGCCGGGTGTGTGGCCATGGTGGGCATGGCACGGGATTTGGGGGGCAGTAGTTTTAAAATGGCCGGGGGGGGCAGACACTTAGGCTGTATGGGCTCCCAAAATTCCTGATGGTGGCGCTGGATAGCATTCTTCCAATATCTCAGGATTTGCCACAAAGACAGTCAACCTATTCTCCAAAGCACCTGAGGGCAGCACAAGAAGCAATAGGTGGAAACTAATCAGGGAGAGAAGCAACTTAGGAGAAAATTCCTGACAGTTGGAACAATGAATCTGTGGAACAGCCTGCCACCAGAAGTTGTGAATGCTCCAACACTGGAAGTTTCTAAGAAGATGTTGGATACCCATTTGTCTGAAGTAGTGTAGGGTTTCCTGCCTAGGCAAGGGGTTGGACTAGAAGACCTCCAAGGTCCCTGTTGTTATTATTATTATGTAACTTTTTTCCTTCCAAAATGTTTTTTATTTCTTGCATCTTTCTTCCTCCCCTTCCAAAATCTTTCTTTTTCTAAATTCCAAAACCCTCTTAAAATATCTTTAGGAATGTTATTTTAATCTTAAAACCTGTTATCTTATTCTTCATTACAATATCATTATAATTTTCTTAATAATTGGGATTTCATATATTCTTTCAAAACAATTGCTTAAATCAAACTTCCATGTAATAAATATTCAGATTTTCCATTTAAAACATCTTTCATAAGTTAAAATCATTACTATCTCAATAGATCAGTAAATAACAATTGGGGATTACTCAATCATTAATTGTAAAATCTTTCTTCTACATGAGATTTATCTTGCATAAGGAGAAACCATACTCTTAAAAAAGGTAAATCTATTCATATTAATTAGGTAGAACAAATGATTAATGACAAAATTCATACTATTAATAATATTATCCTAACCTTTGTATTGTTTTAAACAAGTCAGCATTAACAATCCTCTTGGGTATAAGTATAGTTGGAAGAAAAAGTTTAATTACACAGAATTATCCCCACTTGAAGCAACAATTTCTTACAAAGTAACCTATCCTGTTAATCAAATTTAAATGGGTAACTTACATTTTACTTGTACATTTTATTTACTTGTAAAATATTTTTGTTGGCTTGATCAGAAGAGAAAGCCATGTTTCCTTCCTTCTGAAAGTCTCTTCAACCCTCCCGCCCCTTCCCCCAGTGCTTCCTATAGAGGAGGAGCTGTGATTGTTACAGCCTGCTGCCAATCAGATAGCTCTCTCAGTGCCTCATTTCTGTATAGAGGAGGATCTGTGATTGGTTCAGTCTGCTGCTAATCAGGCAGCTGAGGGGTATTGCCAAGAGCAGAAAGAAAAAAACAAGCCAGCCATGATGTTTCTTTCTTTCCTGCCTTTCACATCGGAACTGTGGAGCTTTGGAAAATGCTGCAGGGCAGTTTTCAGGTCAGTGAAAGTCAGTGACTCTAGTATAAGTCGAGGTTGGATTTTTCGGCACATTTTTTCTGCAGAAAATCTCGACTTATACTCAAGTATACATGGTAATATAAATATCTAAAAATCCAATTAATTAACTAATTGTTCTTAAAAAAAAAACCTGGTATCATTAAAAATCATTCATTCCCATTCAAACAGGCATACATCACACTCATTGGACAGCAGCTAAGGTCTAGTGGCCCCAAGCCTGGTGGCATAGATGAATCTTCAGACTCTTATGGAAGGTGAGGAGGGGGGGCAGTACGAATCTTTGGGGGGAGCTTGAATTACTTAAAATTATTCATTTATGAGTCTAATTTAATGCATATTCAGTGTTACTATTCATTGCTTCATTGACCTTTCTAGCAGCCTACAGATTCTATATACATGTAAATATTTAAAATTGGAAAGAATGGGCACATATATATTGATATATATTTTCCTCAATTACTTAAAATTATTCATTTATGAGTCTAATTTAATGAATAATGTTCATTTTAAATATTCTTATCAGTACATTATTCTTATGTGAGATATACAAATGGAAATTAACACTTTCCTTTGAAAGTTCACTTACACATGACTCATATAGTTCATATTTTTTAAATCATTTCTTTTGAAAACAGACCATGAGATGAGAAAGATAAGATGGTACCTTCATTCCTCAGTTATTCTTGTGAATAAGCTCCATACAATAAATATCAGGCTCCCCTCCCCTTTTGGTAAATATATCATTTTTTGATTAATAACTGTATTTTACATAGCATGTATACAAAGGACTAAATGTATGTTTTTCAAAGAGAAGTAACAATTTAGCTGAAAAATCAGACAGGTAACTGTCTTACAAAGCTTTTCTGTCCTTATATGTGAAATGTAAATGGACATGGAAACATTATAATTAATATATTAAAGATGTATACATACTTGTTTTCAAAGTGAAGTTACCTTTATCTTCTATCGTCCTTGTAATTTAATGCTGCTCCTGAGACAAAATTGCCTGGTGAAATAGCCGCACCTAATTAACCTTCTCTGAGCTCAAAAGCTAAGCAAGATCAGAACAATCTACGGTGATACCTTGTCTTACAAACTTCATTGGTTCCAGGACGAGGTTCTTAAGGTAAAATGTTTGTAAGACAAAACAATGTTTCCCATGGGAATCAATGGAAAAGCGATTAATGTGTGCAAGCCCAAAATTCACCCCTTTTGCCAGCCGAAGCACCTGTCTTTGCACTGCTGGGAATCCACTGAGGTTCCTTTCCATAGGAAACCCCACCTCCGGACTTCTGTGTTTTTGCGATGCTGCAGGGGCATCCCAGCAGGGGTATCCCAGCAGCGCAAAAGCGAGCGCTTCACTGTCAATGGAAGTCCGGAGGTGGGGTTTCCCAGCGAGGGGAGCCTGAGTGAAATTGCAGCATCAAAAAAGCAATGAAGTCCTCGAAACCCCATCTCCAGACCTCTGTGTTTTTGCGATGCTGCAATTTCACTCATGCTCCCCTCGCTGGGAAACCCCACCTCCGGTCTTTCATTGCCAGCAAAGCACCCATTTTAGCACTGCTGGGATTCCCCTGCAGCATCACAAAAACACGGAAGTCCCGAGGTGGGGTTTACCATGGAGGGGAGCCTCAGGGGAATTCCAGCAGCGCCAAAAAGGGTGCTTCACTGGCAACGGAAGTCCTTAGGCGGGGCATCCCAGCGGCAGCGGTGGGTTTGTAAGGTGAAAATAGTTTATAAGAAGAGGCAAAAAAATATTAAACCCTGGGTTTGTATCTCGAAAAGTTTGTATGACGAGGCGTTTGTAAGATGAGGTATCACTGTAGTTAGTTTGGAAAGTTGAACAAAAATCCCAGAAGGCAGTATCAAATTGCATCCATATTGTTGCCAAGAAAGCTATTTGGAAACAAACATCAATAAAATGATGAGTTGTCATTCTCATAATGGGCTAGATTTTACTTTTGCCTCCCCAGGACAATTCTACATGTCCGTCGATCACCCTGGGGGGGAGGAAATTATTGACTACCACAGAGAGGGTCCGCAACTTGGGCGTCCTCCTCGATCCACAGCTCACATTAGAGAAATATCAATCAGCTGTGGCAAGGGGGGCGTTTGCCCACAGTCACTCATGCCCTCATCACCTCAAGGTTCGATTACTGTAATGCTCTCTACATGGGGCTACCTTTGAAGAGTGTTCAGAAACTTAAGATCGTGCAGAATGCAGCTGTGAGAGCAATCGTGGGCTTCCCTAGGTATGCCCATGTTACACCAACACTCCGCAGTCTGCATTGGTTGCTGATCAGTTTCTGGTCACAATTCAAAGTGTTGGTTATGACCTATAAAGCCCTTCATGGCACCAGACCAGAATATCTGCGAGACCGCCTTCTGCCACATGAATACCAGTGGCCGGTTAGGTCCCACAGAGTTGGCCTTTTCTGGGTCCCGTCGACTAAACAATGTCGGCTGGTAGAACCCAGGGGAAGGGCCTTCTCTGTGGCAGCCCCAACCCTCTGGAACCAGCTCCCCCCCAGAGATTAGGATGGCCCCACCCTCCTTGCCTTTCGTAAACTTCTGAAAACCCACATCTGCCGTCAGGCATGGAGGAACTGAGACATCTCCCCTTGCCTATGTAGTTTTATGTAAGGTATGTTTGTATGTATGCTTTTTATATAATGGGCTTTTCAGGCTTTTAATGTAAAGTTGTTATTTTAGACTTTAATATTAGATTTGGTATTGTATATTGTTTTATCACTGCTGTGAGCCACCCCGAGTCTGCGGAGAGGGGCGGCATACAAATCTAATAATTAATAATAATGGCATGATGTCATTTTCTTCTTCTTCTTCTTTTTTTTTCAGGACTACCTAAAAGAAAATGACATCATGCCAGTGGAACAAAAGCGCAATAAAAGACGAAATAGAGGTATGAAAGACCATCTCCTAATTGATAAAATGATTTCAGAGAACTGTAAGAACAGGAAAACAAACCTATACATGACCTGGATTGACTACAAGAAAGCCTTTGACTCATTGCCACACAGCTTGATCATAAAATGTCTGAAAGTCATTGGAGTCAATGAAAACATCAGGAAAATCATAGAAAAGACGATGAAATATTGGAAGACTGAGCTTTTTGTTGGGAATGAAAGCTATGGACTGATCAACATCAGAAGGGGCATCTTCCAGGGGTATTCTTTGTCCCCATTGCTATTCATCATTGCTATAATCCCGCTGTCACTCATCCTACATAAAACAAACCCAGGCTACCAAACTGTTAGAATTCACCAAAAATTTCACACCTGCTGTATAAGGATGACCTGAAGTTGTACGGAAAATCAGAAACTGAGATACAGTCACTAACCAACACTGTGCGAATCCTCAGCAATGACATCAGCATGGAGTTTGGCCTGGATAAATGTGCCACAATGGCACTGAAAAAGGGGAAAATCCCTGAAAGTGAGGGCATTGAAATGCCAAATGGTCAAACCATCAAGTGCCACCAGCCAGAAGCCTACAGATACTTGGGCATCTTGCAACTGGATAATATCAAGGATGGCCCTGTGAAAACTGTGATCCAGAGTACATCCAGAGGACCAGAAAAAATTTGAAGAGGAAACTGAATGGTGGCGACACTATCAAGGCTATAAATACTTGGGCCATACCTGTCATTAGATACACACCTGGCATAGTGAACTGGACTCAAGCAGAGCTGGACAACCTGGACAGGTAAATCAGAAAATTAATGACGATCCATCATGCACTACACCCCCGCAGTGACGTTGACAGGCTGTATTTACCAAGGAAAATAGGCGGCAGAGGACTTTTGCAAGTGAAACAGACAGTGGAAGAAGAGAAGCATGCATTAGCTGACTATGTGAAGGAGAGAGAAAAGTCAGCATTGATGGAGGTCAACAATAGGAAGCTTCTCAAGGTGAAGCAAACTAAGGACCAGTACAGAAAAACTGTAACTCAATGCCGTATGGACAGTTGGCGGAACAAAGCATTGCATGGCCAGTTCTTGGAGAAGATTGAAGGCAAAGTGGATAAGGAAAAGACCTGGTCATGGCTTACAAGTGGAACACTCAAAAAGGAGACAGAAGGTCTAATATTTTTTTCTTCTGCTCATGTCTATAAGCTGAGTTTCTGGCACTGCGCATGCGCCACCGTCTTGTTTTTGGCTCTTTAGTATTTTTTGAAAAATGTTGGCACTGCGTTTGCCCACACAACATGCCCACATAGAATTGGAGGAAGCAAATTGGCAATGAAATAAGTTCAAACCCATCCCTGCCGAGTACCCAAACTGCAACCTAAAACCCACTTATTTGTCGCGAAGTGCCAACACGGCAATTTAACCTGAATAATGGTGTTTTAGTTTAGAAACAGCAACTCATGTGTTTAACATCTTTTCTCTGGGAAAAAACCCCCACAACAACAGCGCTTTCAATGATACAAACAACTTTTTATTGAAAGGTAAAAGTTTGCATTTGGCATGCTTTTGATTAATGTGACTTTTGCTACTGTATGCATGCTGATAATTTTTCTAACCTTGGCTTATACAGTGATACCTCTACTTAAGAATGCCTCTACTTAAGAACTTTTATAGATAAGAACCAGGTGTTCAAGATTTTTTTGCCTCTTCTTAAGAACCATTTTCTACTTAAGAACCCGAGCCCAGAAAAATTTCCCAGGAGATTTGAGAGCGGCACAAAGGCCCGGCCAGTTTCCTCCCATTCCCCCTTTAATCCTGGTCACCTCGGGCTTTTCCTGGGCTGCCAGAAGAGCCTTTCGGTTGTGCTTAAGAAGGCTTTGGCAGTCCAGAGCAAACAAAGCATTTTCCTTTCTCTTGGCACTTGGAGAGGGAATAAACCTTTTCCAGCGCCCAGAGAAAAGAAACGCTTCCTTTACTCTGGGCAGCGACTGTCCTCCTCCCCTTCTTCCTCCTCCTGACAACGAGTCAGTTGAGGTGACTGGGGCCCGTCCTTGTCCGTCTGTCTGGGAAGAGTTTGATCTCGTGACATCTGATTAAGTGGACAAGGCGATTGGAGCTGTGAGCTCCGCCACCTGTCTGCTGGATCCGTATCCCTCCTGGCTGGTCTAGGCCAGCAGGGAGGTGACACGGGGCTTGGTCCAGAAGATTGTCAATGCTCCTTTGGGGAGGGAGTCCTTCCTGGCTCCTTATAAGGAGGCAATTGTGCGCCCCCTCCTCAAGAAGCCTTCCCTGGACCCAGCCGTGCTTAATAACTACCATCCAGTCTCCAACCTTCCCTTTATGGGGAAGGTTGTTGAGAAGGTGATGGCGCTCCAGCTCCAGTGGTCCTTGGAAGAAGCCGATTATCTAGGCCCTCAACCGTCGGGTTTTTAAGTCCGGCTACAGCACGGAAACTGCTTTGGTCGCGTTGATGGATGATCTCTGACAAGCCCGGCACAGGGGTTTATCCTCTGTCCTGGTGCTTCTTGACCTCTCAGTAGCATTCGATGCCATCAACCATGGTAGCCTTCTGTACCGGCTGGAGGGGTTGGGAGTGGGAGGCACTGTTCTTCAGTTGTTCTCCTCCTACCTCTCCAGTCGGTCACAGTCGGTGTTAGTGGGGGGTCAGAGGTCGACTCCGAGGTCTCTCCCTTGAGGGGTGTCTCAGGGGTCCGTCCTCTCCCCCCTGCTATTCAATATCTACATGAAACCGCTGGGTGAGATCATCCAGGGGCATGGGGTGAAGTATCATCAGTGTACCCAGATGTACATCTTCACCCCATGTCCAGTTAACGAAGCAGTGTGAGTGATGTGCCGGTGCCTGGAGGCTGTTAGGGTCTGGATAGGAGTCAACAGACTGAAACTCAACCCTGATAAGACAGAGTGGCTGTGGGTTTTGCCTCCCAGGGACAATTTCATCTGTCCATCCATTACCCTGGGGGGAAATTATTGACCCCCTCAGAGAGGGTCCACAACTTGGACTTCCTCCTCGATCCATAGCTTACATTAGAAAACCATCTTTCAGTTGTGGTGAGGGGGTCGTTTGCCCAAGTATGCCTGGTGCACCAGTTGCGGCACTATCTTGACCAGGACTCACTGCTCACAGTCACTCATGTCCGCATCACCTTGAGGTTCGACTACTGTAATGCTCTCTACATGAGGCTACATCTGAAGAGTGTTCAGAAACTTCAGATCGTGCAGAATGCAGCTGCGAGAGAATAAAGGGCTTCCCTAGGTATGCCCATGTTACACCAGCACTCTGCAGTCTGCATTAGTTGCCTATTGGTTTCAGTCACAATTCAAAGTATTGGTTATGACGTATAAAGCCCTTCATGGCATCGGACCAGAATATCTCCAGGACCACCTTCTGCTGCATGAATACCAGCGACCGTTTAGGTCTTACAGAGTTGGCCTTCTCTGGGTCCCTTCAACGAAACAATGTCGTCTGGCGGGACCCAAGTGAAGAGCCTTCTCTGTGGTGGCCCCGACCCTCTGATATCAACTCTGCCCGGAGATTAGGACAGCCCCCCACCCTCTTTTCCTTTCGCTAAACTCCTCAAAACTCATCTTTGTCGTCAGGCATGGGGTAATTGATTCCCCTGGGCTGCTTCCGCTTTACGCATGGTTTGTATGAGATGTATGATTGTTTTTTATATTAACGGTTTGAAATAGTTTTAGTATTGGATTTGTATTGTTTTTGTTGTGAGCAGCTCTGAGTCCTTGGAGAGGCATACAAATCAAATCAAATCAAATCAAACAATAAATAAATAAATAAATAAATAAATAAATAAATAAATAAAATTTAAAGCGTTCATAAATAGCTTCTTAATTTCATTTAAAGTTCTTATTAAATGAATCTTGCTTTCTTCCCATTTAGCTTTAAAGTATACAGTAATACTATTGCATTAGAAAAATCATAAATGTGTACAAACTTAATGGATTCAGACTGGTATGTTAAGATGCTCTACATATTAACCTATCAGTCATTTGACAGAAACTCCAAAACATGCTATTTTTATTGCCCCGGAAGCAGAGTAAAGACGCTGAGACATATTGTGGATTAAATAAGGGTCATTTTATTAAATTAATATAAATTTAAATAACGTAACTTTAAATACATAAATTTAAATATTTAAATTCAACCTAACTAAGGACCTGCAGAGGCCAAAACTAACGGGGTGGAAATTCCTACCATAAACTTCCTTGGCAACATCGGGCAAAACTCCTTGCTGAACCAGGTGAAGGTAGCCACCTTCACCTGGATCCAAACCACGCCCCTACGTCGTGTGGGAGGAGTTCACCCTCCAATCCCCGTGGGAAATTGGATCCGGTGATTCCCATGGACATCCTCTCTCCAATCCCCGAAGTTGTTCCAACCTCTATTTCCTGGAGAGAGACGGTCCATCACCCTTTCAAGGATGCCCAAAGGAGCATGCGCAGTCGCTTCTAATTGCCCATTTCCGCCCCAAACCTGCCACGGAGGGGGGTCAGATCTCAATCTTGGCTCCCCGAGCCCCACCCAGCCTCCTAAAACAATTCCTGGAGGCACCTCTGCAGGTCCGACAGGAGAATGGCATTCCCCTCATCTGAGAGGTGAACGCCGTCGGCCCGGTAGAGCTGGGGCTTTCCAAATTTAATCAGGGGATGTTCCACTATGCTCCCCCCAGCTTCCTAACACCTTCCCAATGGTTCGGTTGACCCTCAACCTAACCATGTCAACAGCTTTGATACAGAGTTCTGCCAGCCAGTCTGGGGAAAAACAGACCACACGACACGTATGTCTGAAAAACACAGCAAGTCATCATGGGCTTGGGTGCTCCCGCCAAGCCACTCAGAAAACACCGAGGCATTGCCCCCGAGGTGGTTACCAACAACCCGGGGGGTTCTCTCGGAACGGCACCGGCCAAAAACCAGGGGGAGAAGCCCTTCCCAATGCAGCACTTGTGGCCCAACCAACAACATCTGTCCTCAGGCCCAGGGACAGCTGCGATCCAACGGGAGACTTCCAGCAACCTTCCGGCCCAAAACAAAACTGTGACCACAGAGCCAACCTGGGCCGGGAACCAGAAACGGCTGAAAAAACAAGCAACAATTAAAAACCAGTCTCTAATGGGGACCCTATTGAGGGGGCCTATATACAAAATGGCCGTGGACCTCCAGCGGCCACTGGCCAAGATGTGGTGGTCCACCCACTACTACCGCAGCCGCATAGGCGGTGCTTATACGGGATGGACGGGTGCCTACTTAGGGATCTGAACCTATCAGCTCGTAGGCCCTGGAAGTGCTGTCCAGGTTTCCCTGGCCTTCACTGCGACTACGCGGAAGGCAAAAACGCTGCCCCGGGCACATTGGCTTGTTTGTCGTTGGTGCTAATGCGATCTCTGTACCGCAAACATCTGGTCCCTTTGGACTGGCGTAGGCGGACGGAGACCTATCTCCTGGTAATGCACATCGCTCCCTTGCAGCGCTCGCGAACTAACATCCCTGTTAGGGGTGGCCGGAACCTCACCTATCCTGCATGTCCCATTGCTGCTACATCGGAAAGAATTCTTGGATGTAAGTTCCCTGTGACTACCAGCCGCTGCCCAGGCAGCCGGCCATAAGGAGTGGCACCACCTATCTCTCAGTGTCACTCTGAAGCCCAGGGGGCCCTCGGAGTGCACATGCAAGTCTGCTTGGAAAAGCAAATCTTGCCCTAAAGGGGACCCTGTTAAAGTGGGCCAGTACTGACTGCCAACTTGCAATTCTTCCCTAGTCCCTGCATTGAGCCGCACAGATGGTGTGACGATCTCAAGCCCTTGCATGCTGCCATAAAGGCGTGGAATATTCCCCTGCGCTTTCTTGGGTACTACTCCCAGGGGGGGGGATACCCTCAAGTTGGTATGGGAGGAGGGAAGAGGGGGGGGGCTTGGCCCCTTCCTCCATCAACCTTTCAAGTTAGCCCCAACTAGGTCTTCGTCCCCAGTTACTGACCTAAACCCGTGAAATAGAAGCCCTGTTTGGACCCTGGTAATGAATCCTAAAACCCTCCAAATGCCCTGAAGGATAGTGGCCGCTCATCGGGCGGTCGATATCCCCATAAGAGGCGTCCAAGCGTTCAAGCTTGGCCGGGCTGGGGTCCTTCAGTCGCAGGGAAGGCTTGCTTATTCCTATCCCTGTCGCTCCTGTTCCTATTGGGGCGTGCACATGTATGTGTGGCGTGGGGGCCCCCACATTTGCCACAGGCATGCCGGAATTTGCAGGAGGAGCGGGCACAAGAGCCCTTGGCGCTAAACTCAAAACAAATTTGGGTGGGTTGAACACCCTGCACCGCACCTGTGTGGGGGATGGCCCGCTCCTCCTCCTCCATAAAATGACCGCTGTCAGTCCTCTGTCCAGTACCGCTTTTCTGGGCATGAAACCAGAGGTCGGGAACCTCCCGGTCCCAAGGCAGGGTGTTATCAAAGCCACTCTCATCCTGAACGACTCGTCGTACCTCTGCCAGGCATCTCCCTCAACCTCAAAATGCGCCATAGCGATGAGGTCAATGTATTTGAGCAATGCCATGGCCCTGCCTGGTTCCTTCTGAATAACTATGGTGGCATAAGTTAAGAAGGCATAAAGCCAGGACCTGAAGCATCGCGGGACCTTAACTTTCTTGGCCTGATCAGTTCGGGCCTCCTCGTCCCTCTCCTTTTTGGGGATCTCCCTATTAAGCAGGGTATACAGATCAATGTATTCCCCTCGCCAGATTTTCTCCCTAATGGAGGGGTGCAAATGATATCCCAAGGGAGTAGAAGGGAGGCCACAGGGGATTGCCCCCACTGCCACCGCTAGGGGGTCAGTTGAGGTAGCTATGCTGGTGTGAGCCGTCCCTGCCGCTGTGAAAGTGGCAGCTAGGGTGGCCTTTCCCTGCATAGTTAGAGACCCACCTGCCACTGCGGGATCTGCCTGGGTCCCCGCACTACCTGTTGTGCTCGCTAATGGTACAACCGGCACTAAGGATACGGCCATTGGCTGAAGCCACTGAGCGGGGAAACCCGTACCCCCACTTCCCCCTACCGCTGTCACCATGTTCACCTGTGACGCCCCAGCCGGGACCAGAGCCAGTTGGGCGGTGGCTCCTGAAACTTGTGGGTACACCGCAGGGCTGCTGTACCCCAAATAGGGCCCAGACTGTTTGGCCCCACCGGGGGGGGTTAGGGTGGCTAACCCCTGTGGACGCAGTGTGGGTGCGTTGGTAATTGACTCACCCCTGCCATCGAATGGGGACCCCAGGGCTGCAGTAGTCGAACCGGGATTCTGTGCTGCTAGGTCACTCTGGTCCGGAGCCGGGTTTTGGGATCCTTTGGGGCCCGGGGGTCTCCCAGTGAAGCTGAGGGTCTTGATCCGCTGTGTGTTCCAAAGGCGGCTTCCCAGCGCGCATCCCTTCGATCTAGACGATCCAACAAAGCAGAAAATCACTAGGCAGATATGCCGGGGTCAGGGCCTACTGTGGCCCGATGATCAGGAGGGGCCTGCGTCCGGGGGGTAGGAGCTGCCTCTCTGGCCTCCCTAGCCCGTGCCGAAAGAGCCCGTGCCCTGCTAAGGCGAGAAACCAAGGGTCCCTGTGTGGAGGCCCGCCTCTTGGGGGCCATGCTAGAGCAGGTCCCTAAAAGAAAAAACCTTCAAAATTTGAAATCAAAATGGAGCTAATGGGCCTGAAAAAGTAGGCCCAAATCACCCCAGCCTCCCAGATGGGGGGTCCTGGGGGGCCTAAAAGAGGGGGGGAAATGAGCTAAATTCAAAGAAAAAGCTCATTAAATAAAAAACCCCACTGTAAAACCCCGAAAGGCTTGGGGGGGGCTTAAAGCTCCCTCCCCCTACAATGGGGAGTAGGCCAAACCTACTCCCCACAGCACCTAATTAAATAACTTAATTAAATAAATAATTAAATTAAATCAGTTAAACAAATTAATTTAATCAATTAAAATTAGAAAGTCGGGGGGGGGGGCTTAATGCTCCCTGCCCCCTACAATGGGGAGTAAGCCAAGCCTACTCCCCACAGCGCCTAATTAAATAAATAATTAAATATACTTAATTAAATTAATTTAATCAATTAAAATGAAAAAAAAATCTTGGGGGGGGGGCTTAATGCTCCCCTCCCCCTACAATGGGGAGTAAGCCAAGCCTACTCCCCACCGTGCCCAATTAAAATTAATTAATTAAACAATTAAATTAAATTAATTAAGCAAATTAATTAAGTTGATTAAATTGAAAAGTCGCGGGGGGGGGGTGTCACGGGGGGATTGGCTTAAGGCCCCCTTCCCAATACAATGGGGAGTAAGCAAAGCCTACTCCCCAAGTGCTTAACCTAAATTAAATTGACTAACAAAATTAATATTAAGTAAAAAAAGTGAAATCAACCTGAGCGAAGCCTCGATAGGCTACGCCACGTGTTCCAATCTTCGAAGTGAACAGAAAAACCTCTGTTCGCTTCAAAATGCACAAAGCAAGGAGGAGGTCCTGTTCCGATCGGCCTTAAATAGGGCGATCCAAGACCTCCCCCAGCGACCAGCAGGCGGCGCGCCGACCTGGCGCGCTGCCAAAAGCCGAACTTCCGTGTTTTTAGCAACCCAGAAGTACAGGGCTCTATAGAGCCGCCCGCAGCGTCACCCTGCTCCGTGGCAATTTCAGCCGCCGGCTTTAAGCCACTGGTTGTGCATTTTTTATAGGGGTTGAATTCTTGAATTACTTGCCCTAGACTACCATCTTGTGGTTATAGATTATTATTTCATGCTTTCTCTTTTCCTACGTAGTATGTAAATTATTTTAAGTGTATTACATAATATTTAGAAGAAGAAAGTAAAATTGCCTATTGAATTGCTGACAATTGTCTTTCTAATTATAAAATGCATATTCAGTGTTACTATTCATTGCTTCATTGACCTTTCTAGCAGCCTACAGGTTCTATATACATGTAAATATTTAAAATTGGAAAGAATGGGCACATATATATTGATATATATTTTCCTCAATTACTTAAAATTATTCATTTATGAGTATAATTTAATGAATAATGTTCATTTTAAATATTCTTATCAGTACATTATTCTTATGTGAGATATACAAATGGAAATTAACACTTTCCTTTGAAATAATTTGTGCTCATTATTTTTATTTCTTTTTTTTTTATTAAAAATAACTTTTAAATACATAACTAAAATGATAACATTCAAAAGACAGCAAAACTAACATATTATTAAAACATGTGTTATTAATTTTATTTCTTTCAAAATATATGAACTATATGAACTTGTTTAGGCATGCCATGGCTCTCTGTTCCCCAAGAAATGACAACAGAATATTAAATATTTTACCTTTTATACAGGTAAAACTCTACTTGACAATCTTGCCCTCCAAGCCACCTGAAATATAACAATAAGCCCACTAACAAATAACAGACCACCTGACATATAGCCCAAGTAAACAGCGCCCCCAATCTTTTGGGAAATGGGCTTTGTGGGCAAATGATAAGAAGAGGGAAATGTTATGGTTTGATTTATAAGTACAGAATAGACATTCCAGGTAATGGGAACAAAGACACAGATGCTAGATATAAAAAAAAAAATCCCTTCAATTAAAGGCAGAAATGTAGATTTGACACGTTTTCCAAAAATCATGTTGCATGGAATTAGGAATGCCAACAACAACGCCCCATATACAAATAGGGAGCCAGTGTACATTGAGACCTGAGCAACCTTCATTTCTATTGGGAAGAATTCTTCAAAAAGGTCAAATTCATGACAACACTGCACTGCTAATAAGTCCTTTGAATTCGGAGGAAAGCAGATCTTCCATATTCCCAACTGAGTGACACCAGCTTCATAATAGCTACTTTTTTCATTAAACCACAACCTCCAGTCTGGATGCTGTATTGTAATTGGAAATAGAATGTATCCCATAGTTCCTGTTACAAATCCAACCAGTTGCAGAATATACGTTCTCTCCTTTATTACTTCGTCCTCACTTGTCAATGTAGGCAGCATTTTAGAAAGTTCACACAACAGAGTGCTGAAAAGATACGAATTGTTGTAATTCTTCAATATTTTTACTCTCACTTATCACCTTTCTAATCACTACCACTGCAGTTATTTCTATACTATCATAGATCTATTCATTAGCTTGAATTAGCATTAACTGGATATAACTTATAATGTTTAAATATCTATTTCTATGTTTTAGGATAGCTTCTTTTTTTAAAGAAATCTCATTGTTACATTGTTGTATGAATCATTCATACCTTTCTATTACAAACATTCAGAATTAAATCAAATTAAAAATATCAAATGTATGAAAATCTTAAACAGAGTCACAATATTGATTCAAAGAACAAAATTACACATTGGGCAGCACAAAGAAATTCTATTATTAATATTAACTCCTATTCCTCCAGCAAAACTTGTTACATTCTCAATTATATCCTAATTTTACAGCTTTATTTCTTTCAAATGTTTTAGAATGGGGAATCTTTACTAATACTGTATGTAGGGCTAACTGCCTGAATGGTGCACTGTAATTTAGACTATTTCCTTAGTACTGAAGTAATTCCAGGTTATAGACCATCTTAGTCAGTTGACCTGGTTATTAATTTTATTGATTCAAGAAAAAAATGTAACATTTTCTGTGGTGGACTTCTTGGTTTTAATTGGTCCTCTCTCTCTCTCTTTTTCTCCCTCCCTCCCTCTCCATGTGTGTGTGTCTGTGTGTGTGTCTGTGTATAAGAGAGGGGTGGTGAAGAGGGAGAGCAGAGAACGAGGAGTATCAGTTAACATTCTATTGTAAAAAAATAAAAAAATATATTTCATGTGAATCAAACTTGAACATGAGCTCCATAAAACATAGCACATGTGAAATGGAACATAATGTGATTTGCAAAAAAAGAGCTGTGTTAAAATTATGATGCAACTTATTTCCTTTCTTTTTGCCTGTGGAGGGAGGGTGAGAAGGATGTTGCCCTGGGCAACTCAAAGCTTTCAGTTGAAAGGTTTAGAACAGATTTAAAATAAAATATTTAAAATATAGATGAACTCTTTTGCTCTTTTACTATTAGAAATGTAGCTTAGCTGCATTAACTAGTAGCTTCTAGTAGCTTCACACTATAAGATTTTAAAGATGCAGTGTGCTTTTTACAAGCTCTTCATTCTTACAGAGCTTCAGAAAAGACCATATTTTGATTTCTGTTTCTATATTGTATAAAAAATATTCTAAAATATTACTCATAACAAACATTTTTAATAAAAGGAAGACAGTATTTGTATTGCTTTTTGTTATGTCTGGAATATTCTGTTGCCTGGCAAAAGTTAAACTTGGGTAGTTGTTAAGCAAAATAGACTGTATGCAATAGAAGTTTTTCACCTGTTTTCCATTGGCTGCTGCGGCTTGGCGCCAAAATTGTATCGCTGTCAAGCGTCTCCTGTTGCCGGGCTGGAAAGTATAAATAGAGAGAGCCACCAGTGTTACGCGCTCTTCTCTAACTCGCGTACGGGCTGTCACTGTATCTGCGTCTAGTTAGAACCCTTCTGAAATAAAGAATACAAATTAGCTACTGCGTTTGAAGTCATTTTACTGGCGACGAGGGTCTGGAGACTAATAATTGATTATGGCGACCCCATCGATTATCCAGCTGCCTGAATTTTTCGATCCAGAGCGGACTACTTGGACAGCCTACATGGCTAAGTTCGAGATTTTTTTAGAAGCCTCCGGCATGAAAGATGCGGACAGTGGCCGGAAAAGAGCTCTTTTTTTGAATTATCGCGGAACGCAAATCTTCGACCTAGCTGAAACTTTGACAGACCCAGAGCTGGCAAATTCGGTTTCTTGGGACACTCTTATTTCTAAATTGGCTTCTCATTTTAAGCCAACTAAACCAGCTAGAGTTTTCAGGCATCAATTCTCCCAGATGGCTCAAGCTGAGAGAGAATCTATAAATCAATTTGCAACTCGCCTCCGTACCATTTTATCTAAGTGTCAGTTTGACAATCCGGAGGCACGATTAACTGATGCCATTATTTTTGGAATGCGAAATGTCTCCATTAGGAACAAACTGTTAGCGGCAGACGAATCCTCTTTACAGGATGTCATTAAAGCCGCTCAAACAGCTGAGGTGGCTGAGGCTGCAGCTGCAGACCTCAAATCAAATGACAAGTTAGCAACGGTTTTTTAAATTGCTGAGACAACACCTGCCACCGCCTGCCAACATGAATTCAGTGCACCAGAGGCCGACCCCTGCGACGAACATTGCTGCCAGCTGAGGACCCCGCCATCGAGACCTCCTCGCCAACCCTTCCCAGCATGTGCCGGTTGCCGTGGTCAACATGCCCAGTCCAGATGCCCCTTCAGGGATGCCTACTGCCGCCGCTGTGACAAGAGAGGCTACATCGCGGAGGTCTGCCGTGCGATTCTGCCAGAGGATGTGCCCTTCAATCAAGGAACCCAGCGCTCCTATCAACCGCAACGCGATTACCGGCCATTCTGACAGCAATGGAGGGGGAACCGGCGTCAATGGAACAACACATCGAGGGACGGCAACCGAGGTAATCGGTCAACAAAAGACATTGGCTCCTACCCTTCTGCCCCTAATAAATTAGTCGTCCCTCTACTTTTGAATGGACGACCGTGCCAGATGGAACTGGACACTGGCTCCAAGTTTACCCTAATGCCATGGCATAAACTCAGACTTTATCTGCCAACCCTTTCCTTAAGCAATCTTAAGCCCTTGGACATCGCAATTAAGGACTTTCAAGGACACCCTATTCGTGTTTTGGGTAGCACTATGGTGCCTGTCACGTTTAAAAGCATTAATTGCTCATTGCCTATGTTAGTAATAGAGGGAGCTAATCATTCCCTCCTAGGGTTAGATTGGATGGCACCTTTGGGGTTGGCTATTACGGGGTTGCATAAGGTGGCACATCAGAGGGAGCCCAACTTCGTTAACGAATTTCCAGAGGTCTTCAGTCCGGGGTTGGGCAAATATAAGGGGCCACCCATTTCTTTCTCATTAGACCCTGCTGTCCCTCCTGTCCGTTTAAAGCCTCACAGGGTGCCTTTACCACTACTGGGTAAATTAGATGACCAACTTAATAAGCTACAGGCACAAGGTATTTTAATACCAATAGAGCATGCTCCCTGGGAAACCCCAATTGTGACTCCCCTGTAGCCTGATGGGTTCCTTAGGGTTTGTGCTGACTACAAATCTACCTTGAACAAAGCATTGCAGCACAATTCATATCCTATTCCTGTTGTGCAACAGTTACTGCATACCTTGGGGTCTGGGACCATATTTGCCAAGCTAGATCTTGCGCAGGCATACCAACAGTTACCTGTGGACGAAGCCACTGCCCTGGTGCAAACTATCGTGACCCACAGGGGGGCTTTTAAGTGTATGAGATTACAATTTGGAGTGAGTGTGGCTCCAGGGATTTTTCAGCGCCTCATGGAGCGCCTATTATTAGGAATTAGAGGAGTGGTCCCTTATTTTGATGACATTTTAATTTCTGGGGACACTCCAGGCCAATTACACCAGAGAATTAGGGAAGTGTTGGCAAGGCTACAGAACAAGGGGTTGAAATTAAAGCCTGAAAAATGTCTATGGGGCTCTCACTCAGTAGATTTCCTGGGATTCCGAATAGACAAAGAGGGCATCCACCCCACTGAGGAGAAGGTTAGGGCCATCAAAGAAGCCCCTGCCCCTAAATCTAAGTCTGATCTGCAAGCCTTCCTGGGCCTATTGAACTTTTATTCTGTTTTTCTAAAACAGAAGGCCTCCGCAGCTGAGCTGCTACATCACCTTCTCCACAAGGGAGCGCCATGGAAATGGGGTGAGATTGAGCAACAGGCATTCCAAGCAATAAAAGACCTGCTTACCTCCAGAAGTGCGGTAGTCCAATATAGCTCCACATTGCCCCTAAGGCTAACCTGTGATGCCTCCCCTTATGGGGTAGGAGGGGTCCTGGCCCATATTTTGCCCAATGGCCAGGAAGCCCCAGTTGCCTATTTCTCAAGGACACTATCCCTTACTGAAAGAAATTATGCCCAGATTGATAAAGAAGCTCTAGCCCTGGTAGCAGGAGTAAAAAAGTTTCATCATTACTTATTGGGTAGGCCATTTCAACTGGTAACAGATCACAAGCCTTTATTGGGTCTCTTAGCCACTGGGAAGCCAACACCACCTTTTGTGTCCCCTAGGATGACCAGGTGGGCCATTTTCCTGGCTGGGTATGACTATGTACTTATGTATAAAGGGGGAACCCTAATCAATCATGCGGATGGCCTGAGCCATTGCCCATTGGCCCAAGGGGTGGAGGACCCTGCCCCTGTGGGGGATGTTCTTCTCATTGATTTGGTCAAACCTTCTATCATTACTGCAAGGGAGGTGGCTGCGGAAACCAGCCACCTCCCTTGCAGTAAGGAAGGTGGTCCAATATATATTGAAAGGATGGCCACCCAAGGGGGAAGACCACTCAGTTATGGAATTTAAAAGTAGGAGACTGGAGCTCTCTGTGGTAAAGGAGTGTATATTATGGGGGGGTCGAGTGGTCATTCCCAATTCACTACGGCCTAAGGTAATGCATATGTTACACCAGGGCCACCCGGGGGTGGTCAGGATGAAAGCCCTGGCTAGGGGTTATTTATGATGGCCAGGGTTGGATAAGGAAATTGAAGATTGGGTTGCAACCTGTGTTCCCTGTCAGGAAACTAGGCCCAACCCTCCAAAGACTTCCCCTGTGCCGTGGGACATCCCCCCAAGGACCATGGTCAAGATTACATATAGACCTGGCAGGGCCTGTTGGCACACACATGTTCCTAATAATTGTAGATGCATATTCCAAATGGCTTGACATCATTCTACTCGGGTCAACTACATCATGTGCCATCATACAGGCCCTAAGGAGGTTGTTCGCCATCCATGGGTGTCCGGGTATCCTGGTCTCGGACAATGGGCCCCAGTTCACTTCCAGACAGATGGAATTATTCCTAGCACAGCTGGGAATAAGACATGCATTAGTCTCTCCTCATGCAGCTTGGGCTAACGGGATGGCAGAGAGGTTTGTTCGTGTAGCCAAAGAGGCTATTAAAAGGTCTGAGCCTGGGAACACCCAAGAACGGTTGGACACTTTCCTGCTGTCCCAACATATCACCCCTAGTACATCTACTAATAAAAGCCCAGCTGAGCTACTGATGGGTAGGAGGTTGAGGTCACCTCTGGATAGACTACACCCTTCTTATATAAATATTAAATCTAATTGTGCAACATCCCCTGAATGATCAGTATCTGTGGGTCAAGCTGTATATGTAAAAAATTTTTATAGAGGTAACCAGTGGGAGACTGGGATGGTTGCTGATAAAACAGGTCCTAAGACATATATGGTTAAACTGAGTGATGGCCGCCTCTGGAAGAGGCATATTGACCATATAAGAAGAAGGCTGGAAACAGCCAGTCTCAGAGAAAAATTGGCCAATCAGAGTAACGGGGTTTCTGATCCTTCACTCCCCACAGGGAGTTATAACCAACCCAGCCAAGGCCAAGAGTACATTGATTGGGACTTACCGGGTTTCAATGACCACTCCAGCGCTGCCCCAGTTCTGCAAAGTCCAGCTCGTGGAAGATCATCACCAGCGCTGCCGGTAAATCCCTCTGCAGACTTGGAGGAACCGTCTTCCTCCGTGGATGTCCAGGTGCTGAATGAACCGCGCAGGTCAGAACGGACTCCTCGGAAGCCTGCCCGGTTGGAGGACTTTATTACTTGCCTCTCCGAATAACCTACAAAGTAATCCAGAAAAGGGAGGAGTGTTATGTCTGGAATATTCTGTTGCCTGGCAAAAGTTAAACTTGTGTAGTTGTTAAGCAAAATAGACTATGCAATAGAAGTTGTTTACCTGTTTTCCATTGGCTGCTGCGGCTTGGCGCCAAAATTGTATCACTGTCAAGCGTCTCCTGTTGCTGGGCTGGAAAGTATAAATAGAGAGAGCCACCGGTGTTATGCGCTCTTCTCTAACTCGCGTACGGGCTGTCACTGTATCTGCGTCTAGTTAGAACCCTTCTGAAATAAACAATACAAATTAGCTACCGCATTTGAATTCATTTTACTTATAATATGAAAAAACTGAATGTAAGGATTAATTAATAGGTGAAATAGAAAAGGATATCACATGGAAACAAAATTTTCCTTTGGGAAGGTCAAAAAAGAGGGCCTAATCTAGTCAAATAAGCTAACACATTTTCTAAAACTTTTTTTGTTATAGAATAAAATAGAAAAATATGAAAGCAAATAATAGGACATACTCTTAGTGCTTATTTTGGGGCCCAAAAGAAAATAAAACCGGTTCTTATTTTCAGGGAAACACGATATGTATGCTTGCAATGTTCCCTGTATTTTTTTTCCGGGGTGGGCGGAAAAGTATAGTGTCTGGGCTGGGCGGCATAGAAGTATGTATGTATGTATGTATGTATGTATGTATGTATGTATGTATGTATGTATGTATGTATAAATGAATGAATGAATGAATGAATAAATCCCTTCTTTTTAATTAAAAGAAATCAATAATAAAACAAAACCAAAATCTATTACTATTAAAACTAGAACAACCAGCAAATCCAAAAACATAACTATTAATAGAAACAAATGAGGGCTGGGGTTTTTTTTCTCTGTTATTATTTAAGTGCTTTTACCATATGCTTTAAATCAAGTCACTTCTCTCTCTTTCCTGTCATTCTCTGCCTCAATCATTTTCTCATTTCTCTTTTTTTCTCGCTTTTATTCTATCATTTCTCTCTCTCTCTTCCTTCCTCTCTTTTCTCTTTCTTTCTTTCTTGCTCTCTCACACTCTCTCTCTTCCTTCCTATCTTCCCTCTCTTTCTCTTTCTCTCCCTTCCTTTCTTTCCTTCTCTCTTCCTCTTTTTTCTATTTTTCTCTTTCTCTTCCTTCCTTCCTTCCCCTCTTCCCCTCCCTCTCCCTCTCTTTCTACCCCCCTCCCTCTCTTTATATTTCTCTCTTCCATCCTTCCTCTCTTCCTCCCTTTCTCTCTCCCTCACTTTTCTCTCTCTTCCTTCCTTCCTTCCCTCCCTCCTTCCTTCCTTCCTCTCCACTTCTCTTTCCCTTCATTCTCTCCACTTCTCCGGCGGGCAGCCGGGCAGCAAAGTCGGCTGCCTGGGAAAGCCCTGTGCTGGCCAGCAAAGACGGCTTTCTGGGAAAGCGGCACGCTTTTCAAACGCGCAGCTTTCTTGCACCTCTTTCCTGACAGTAGTGGGAAGCGGCCACTTTCCCCCCGCAGCACCAGGCTCAAGCCATGTGCCGGCCTGCAAAGCCGGCTGCCTGGGAAAGCTCTGCGCCAGTCAGCAGAGCCGGCTTTGCTGGCCAGCACAGGGCTTGAGCCTGGTGCTGCGAGGGGAAGGTGGTCACCTCCACACCCCTGCCCAGGAAAGAGGTGCAGGAAAGCAGCGCGTTTGAAAAGCGTACTGCTTTCCCGGAAAGCCGGCTTTGCTGGCCATTGCGCCCTCCCCTTGGATCCACATCCTCCCTATGGCTCTGCCTCCCGCCGCCGCGCAGCTCACCTCAGAAGCCTTGATGCTTTGCTGGCCAGCACGGTGGCGTGGGAGGAGGAGGATTTCAGGGCGGTGTAGGCCGATCCCGGGCCCATCGCCCCTGGCTCCAGGGGGCACCTCCCAGCGTGGCAGCTGGGGAGGAGGCCAATTCCTCACAGGTGTGTATCAGAGCAAGGGCGGGTAAGTGTGGTGGCAGCTGAGGGGAAGCGGAAGGGCGTGGGAGGAGATGGGCGCGGTCAATTTAACAATTTAGCTGAAAAATCAGACAGGTAACTGTCTTACAAAGATATTCTGTGCTTATATGTGAAATGTAAATGGACATGGAAACATTATAATTAATATATTAAAGATGTATACATACTTGTTTTCAAAGTGAAATTACCTTTATCTTCTTTTTTTTAAAAATATATTTTATTGATTTTCTTAAAATAGACGGACACACATACAAACATTGAACACAAAATGGGGATACATTTTCCCCGCTTATCTTGAAAGTATAAATTCAAATACAGAAAAAGAATACATAATTAGATATATGTTGAGTATTAAAAAATTTGCTAAATTTGAGTTAAGGTTTTTCACATTGTTACTAATATATATATATAAAACCAAAATTCTTACTATATTTCTTATATATAAACTAATTCTTATATATAAATCGTCCTTGTAATTTAATGCTGCTCCTGAGAAAAAATTGCCTGGCGAAATGGCAGCACCTAATTAACCTTCTCTGAGCTCAAAAGCTAAGCAAGATCAGAACAATCTACATTGATACCTTGTCTTACAAACTTAATTGGTTCCGGGACGAGGTTCTTAAGGTAAAATGTTTCTAATGCGAAACAATGTTTCCCATGGGAATCAATGGAAAAGCGATTAATGTGTGCAAGCCCAAAATTCACCCCTTTTGCCTGCCGAAGCGCCAGTCTTTGCGCTGCTGGGATTCCCCTGAGGTTCCCCTCCATAGGAAACCCCACCACCGGACTTCTGTGTTTTTGCAATGCTGCAGGGGCATCCCAGAAGGGGAATCCCAGCATCGCAAAAACGAGCGCTTTGGTGGCAACGGAAGTCCGGAGGTGGGGTTTCCCAGTGAAGGAAGTATCATTGAAATCGCAGCATCGCAAAAGCAACAAAGTCCTCGAAACCCCATCTCCAGACCTCTGGGTTTATGCGATGGGGCGATTTCACTCAGGCTCCCCTCTCTGGGAAACCCCACCTCCGGACTTTCATTGCCAGTGAAGCACCCGTTTTTGCCCTGCTGGGATTCCCCTGCAGCATCACAAAAACACAGAAGTCCAGAGGTGGGGTTTTCCAGCGAGGGGAGCCTGAGTGAAATCGCCCCATCGCATAAACCCAGAGGTCTGGAGATGGGGTTTCGAGGACTTTGTTGCTTTTGCGATGTAAAATCTAGCCCATTATGAGAATGACATCTCATCATTTTATTGATGTTTGTTTCCAAATAGCTTTCTTGGCAACAATATGGATGCAATTTGATACTGCCTTCTGGGATTTTTGTTCAACTTTCCAAACTAACTACAGTGATACCTCATCTTACAAACGCCTCGTCATACAAACATTTCGAGATACAAACTCGGGGTTTAATATTTTTTGCCTCTTCTTATAAACCATTTTCACCTTACAAACCCACCGCTGCCGCTGGGATGCCCCGCCTAAGGACTTCCGTTGCCAGCGAAGCACCCTTTTTGGCGCTGCTGGGATCTCCTGAGGCTCCCCTCCATGGGAAAACCCACCTCTGGACTTCCGTGTTTTTGTGATGCTGCAGGGGAATCCCAGCAGTGCTAAAACGGGTGCTTTGCTGGCAATGAAAGTCCGGAGGTGAGGTTTCCCAGCAAGGGGAGCCTGAGTGAAATTGCAGCATCGCAAAAACACAGAGGTCTGGAGATGGGGTTTCAAGGACTTTGTTGCTTTTGCGATGCTGCGATTTCAATGATACTTCCCTCGCTGGGAAACCCCACCTCTGGACTTCTGTTGCCAGCGAAGCGCTCGTTTTTGCGCTGCTGGGATACCCCTGCTGGGATGCCCCAGTAGCATCGCAAAAACACAGAAGTCCGGAGGTGGGGTTTCCTTTGGAGGGGAACCTCAGTGGATTCCCAGCAGTGCAAAGACAGGCGCTTAGGCTGGCAAAAGGGGTGAATTTTGGGCTTGCACACATTAATCGCTTTTCCATTGATTCCCATGGGAAACATTGTTTTGTCTTACAAACATTTTGCCTTAAGAACCTCGTCCTGGAACCAATGAAGTTTGTAAGACAAGGTATCACTATAGATTGTTCTGATCTTGCTTAGCTTTTGAGCTCAGAGAAGGTTAATTAGGTGCTGCCATTTCGCCAGGCAATTTTGTCCCAGGAGCAGCATTAAATTACAAGGACGATAGAAGATAAAGGTAACTTCACTTTGAAAACAAGTATGTATACGTACATCTTTAATATATTAATTATAATGTTTCCATGTCCATTTACATTTCACATATAAGGACAGAAAAGCTTTGTAAGACAGTTACCTGTCTGATTTTTCAGCTAAATTGTTACTTCTCTTTGAAAAACATACATTTAGTCCTTTGTATACATGCTATGTAAAATACAGTTATTAATCAAAAAATAGTATAATATTTACCAACAGGGGAGGGGAGCCTGATATTTATTGTATGGAGCTTATTCACAAGAATAACTGAGGAATGAAGGTACCATCTTATCTTTCTCATCTCATGGTCTGTTTTCAAAAGAAATGATTTAAAAAATATGAACTATATGAGTCATGTGTAAGAGAACTTTCAAAGGAAAGTGTTAATTTCCATTTGTATATCTCACATAAGAATAATGTACTGATAAGAATATTTAAAATGAACATTATTCATTAAATTAGACTCATAAATGAATAATTTTAAGTAATTCAAGCTCCCCCCAGAGATTCGTACTGCTCCCCCTCTCACCTTCCATAAGAGTCTGAAGATTCATCTATGCTGCCAGGCTTGGGGCCACTAGACCTTAGCTGCTGTCCAATGAGTGTGATGTATGCCTGTTTGAATGGGAATGAATGATTTTTAATGATACCAGGTTTTTTTTTTAAGAACAATTAGTTAATGAATTGGATTTTTAGATATTTATATTACCGTATATACTTGAGTATAAATCGATATTTTCTGCACAAAAAATGTGCCGAAAAATCCAACCTCGACTTATACTAGAGTCACTGACTTTCACTGACCTGAAAACTGCCCTGCAGCATTTTCCAAAGCTCCACAGTTCCGGTGTGAAAGGCAGGAAGGAAAGAAACCTCATGGCTGGCAACAGGAGGGGTTTTTTTCTTTCTGCTCTTGGCAATACCCCTCAGCTGCCTGATTAGCAGCAGGCTGAACCAATCACAGATCCTCCTCTATACCGAAATGAGGCACTGAGAGAGCTATCTGATTGGCAGCAGGCTGTAACAATCACAGCTCCTTCTCTACAGGAAGCACTGGGGGAAGGGGCGGGAGGGTTGAAGAGACTTTCAGAAGGAAGGAAACATGGCTTTCTCTTCTGATCAAGCCAACAAAAATATTTTACAAGTAAATAAAATGTACAAGTAAAATGTAAGTTACCCATTTAAATTTGATTAACAGGATAGGTTACTTTGTAAGAAATTGCTGCTTCAAGTGGGGATAATTCTGTGTAATTAAACATTTTCTTCCAACTATACTTATACCCAAGAGGATTGTTAATGCTGACTTGTTTAAAACAATACAAAGGTTAGGATAATATTATTAATAGTATGAATTTTGTCATTAATCATTTGTTCTACATAATTAATATTACCTTTTTTAAGAGTATGGTTTTTCCTTATGCAAGATAAATCTCATGTAGAAGAAAGATTTTACAATTAATGATTGAGTAATCCCCAATTGTTATTTACTGATCTATTGAGATAGTAATGATTTTAACTTATGAAAGATGTTTTAAATGGAAAATTTGAATATTTATTATATGGAAGTTTGATTTAAGCAATTGTTTTGAAAGAATATATGAAATCCCAATTATTAAGAAAATTATAATGATATTGTAATGAAGATTAAGATAACAGGTTTTAAGATTAAGATAACATTCCTAAAGATATTTTAAGAGGGTTTTGGAATTTAGAAAAAGAAAGATTTTGGAAGGGGAGGAAGAAAGATACAAGAAATAAAAAACATTTTGGAAGGAAAAAAGTTACATAATAATAATAACAACAGGGACCTTAGAGGTCTTCTAGTCCAACCCCTTGCCTAGGCAGGAAACCCTACACTACTTCAGACAAATGGGTATCCAACATCTTCTTAGAAACTTCCAGTGTTGGAGCATTCACAACTTCTGGTGGCAGGCTGTTCCACAGATTCATTGTTCCAACTGTCAGGAATTTTCTCCTTAGTTCTAAGTTGATTCTCTCCTTGATTAGTTTCCACCCATTGCTTCTTGTTCTGCCCTCAGGTGCTTTGGAGAATAGGTTGACTGTCTTTGTGGCAAATCCTGAGATATTGGAAGAATGCTATCATGTCTGCCCTGGTCCTTTTTTTTCATTAAACTAGATATACCCAGTTCTTGCAACTGTTCTTCACATGTTTGTTTTTTAATTCTTCTACAAAAACAATTTTAAGAAGCTACAATAGAAGAATATTCCATTTTTATAAGTTACCAGTAGCCACTGTATTTTCCACCCTGGGCTTATATTCGAGTCAATAATTTTTCCCAGTTTTTGTGGCAAAAATGGGTGTCTCGGCTTATACTCAGGCCGACTTATACTCAAGTATATACGGTGTATATTGTATTATATATGTGTATATATGTTGTAAGCTGCCCCGAGTCCTCAGAGAGTGGCGGCATATAAATCAAATAAATAAATAATCTAACATACTAAGAAATGTACCATATTCCCTTTCCGTTTCTGTCTCTGAAAAGTAAAGCACTTTTCTGGTCAAAGTAAACATTTGTTATTTTCCTCACTGTGCTCCAAAATAGGCCAGAGTAGAAAGACAGCCTACAAATCTAATTAATTAAAAAGTGTTAAGGTAAATTTTTGCTTGTGAAAGTATATGGCATGTTTAAAACTTTGAAAAATATCATTTAAAGGTCATTTCGTTATAATGTAATCTAGCATGATGTCATTTTAAAAAGTTTCACCAATGCCTCTAATATAGAGATTGTTTTCATTTGATATGAAGTTTTCAACATCTGCCCGAAGTATCTTACTATCCATTATGTTTTATGCTAACTTTATTATTTTTAGGATTTCTTGTTTTTAAATTATAGCATGTAAATAGACCAATTTGCATTATGTCTAATATTGTATTTGATAAGTTTATTTAAAAAAATATTAATACTTTCAGACATGCCTGGATAAATCTTATTTCGCTGAAATTCTGAAGCAACATAATGCTAAAGACAAAAAACATGCTTATTGAAATTATCATTGGCTGTAGCTTTCCAAGAAAGAGGAAATAGCAAGGTAGAGATTTCTTATACAGTGGTGCCTCTACTTAAGAACGCCTCTACTTAAGAACTTTTCTAAATAAGAACTGGGTGTTCAAGATTTTTTTGCCTCTTCTTAAGAACCATTTACTACTTAAGAACCGAAGCCTGGAAAAATTTTCCAGGAAATTTGAGAGCGGCACAAATGCCCAGCCAGTTTCATGCCATTCCCCCTTTAATCCCAGCCATCTCATGCTTTTCTGGGTTGCCAGAGGAGCCTTTTGGTGGTGCTTAAGGAGGCTTTGGAAGTCCAGAGTGAATGAAGCATTTTCCTTTCTCTGGGCGCTTGGAGACGAAATAAACCTCTGCCAGAGAAAATAAACGCTCTGGGCAGCCGGGAGTCATCACAGCGAAGGAAAGGCATAGGCTACAAAGTAAGCGAGGGAGAGGAGTGGGGAGCCCTTCAGCATAGGAAGGAAGAGGCAGCAGGTAGCAGCAGCCACTGTATGGGAGACAGTGTATGGGAGGCAGCCTCGCGCTGGGTGTATGGAAGGCGCGTGCTCTTGCTCGCCACCTCAGAGTCCCTCCTTTTATTCTTTTAAGCCTTAAAGTTTTGGATTATTTTTATTCCACTCACCTCAAGCCTCTTCCTTCAGCAGCGACTGTCCTCCTCTTCTTCATCCTCCTCCCACCCAAATTCCGAGCTTTTATTTCTTTCCTAATGTGTCTGCACGCATTATTTGCTTTTATTTATTTATTTTGTTTATTTATTATTTAGATTTGTATGCCGCCCCTCTCCGCAGACTCGGGGCGGCTCACAACAAAGTGAAACAATTTACAACAAATCTAAATTACAGTTTAAAAATATTTTAAAAACCCCATTTTCTAAACAAACATACATACAGACATACCATTCATAAATTGTATATGCCCGGGGGAGGTGTCTCAGTTCCCCTATGCCTGACGACAAAGGTGGGTCTTAAGGAGCTTACGAAAGGCAAGGAGAGTAAGGCAAGGACGACAAAGGTGGGTCTTAAGGAGCTTACGAAAGGCAAGGAGAGTAATCTCCGGGGGGAGTTGGTTCCAGAGGGTCGGGGCCACCACAGATAAGGCTCTTTCCCTGGGGCCCGCCAACAGACATTGTTTAGTTGACGGGACCCGGAGAAGGCCCACTTCTTAAGAATGTTTCTATTTAAGAAACTGGTCATGGAACGAATTAGGTTCTTAAGTAGAAATACCACTGTACACTGTGGGATTGAGAGATGTGAAATCTAAGAGACCTGATTCATGGGCAAGTTTCTTGAAGAAGTGAGACAGGGTTAAATGGGGAAAGTGTCTTTCTATTGTAAAGCAAAAAATTGCACCTATGTGACAAAGTGGAATTTTCAGGCAACTGGGTGCCTGATGCTCAATTATGAAGGGCTTCCCCTTAACCAAGTGTTTGGAATACAGCTCAGAACCTTCTTTATACATGCAAGTGGGAGAAGCAGGATATGGCAGAAGTAAATGAGGGAAAGAGTTTGCAACAAAAGACAAAGGAGCAGAAAGGAGAGGCGACAGAAGAGGAGGGAGTTTGCAGTCTTATTTTATTATTTTTCCATCACAAAAACCTGCCAATATGTACTGTTAGCATAGCAGAAGGAAAACTACTATTTTTTCATCAGTGGACTGCTTCATTTTTGAGGTAGCAGTACCTTCTTTTTTTAGTAATTTGAAAGAAAAATATGGTTTCTTAAACTCTATATAAACATACACACACAAGCATACATAGTTCCCTCTAAGCTGTGTAGCACGCTGGAGCGCAGGCAAATCCTAAGGATAGCCCAGAGTTTTCCAAGCTGGCACAGAGCCGGCGCGGTTTCTCCCCGACCGACAGCTAATCCGCCCCTCCCAAGCTGTCGGCAGGGGAGAAAGCCCTGGCTTCCTCGGCTCGGCCATCGACCGCGCCCACCTCCTCCCACGCCCTTCCGCTTCCCCTCAGCTGCCACCACACTTACCCGCCCTGGCTCTGATACACCCCTGCGTGGCATCGGCCTCCTCCCCAGCTGCCACGCTAGGAGCTGCCCCCTGGAGCCAGGGGCGATGGGCCTGGGATTGGCCTACGCCGCCCTGAAATCCTCCTTCTCCCACACCACCGTGCTGGCCAGCAAAGCATCAAGGCTTCTGAGTTGAGCTGCGCGGCGACTGGAAGCAGAGCCAAGGAGAGGATGTGGATCCAAGGGGAGGGTGCGACGGCCAGCAAAGCCGGCTTTCCGGGAAAGCAGTACGCTTTTCAAACGCGCTGCTTTCCTGCATCTCTTTCCTGGGCAGGGGTGTGGAGGTGACCACCTTCCCCTCACAGCACCAGGCTCAAGCCTGTGCTGGCCAGCAAAACCGGCTCTGCTGACCGGCGCAGGGCTTTCCCAGGCAGCCGGATTTGCAGGCCAGCACATGGCTTCAGCCTGGTGCCGCGGGGGGAAAGTGGCCGCTTCCCACCTCTGCCCAGGAAAGAGGGGCAGGAAAGCTGCGTGTTTGAAAAGCATGCCGCTTTCCCACAAAGCCGGCTTTGCTGGCCGTCTGCCCGCCAGAGAAGTGGAGAGAACGAAGGGAAAGAGAAGTGGAGAGGAAGGAAGGAGGGAGGGAAGGAAGGAAGGAAGAGAGAGAAAAGTGAGGGAGAGAGAAAGGGAGGAAGAGAGGAAGGATGGAAGAGAGAAATATAAAGGGAGGGAGGGAGAGGGAGAGGGAAGGGGAGAAGGAAGGAAGAAAAAAAGAAAAATAGAAAAAAGATGAAGGAAGAGAGAAGGAAAGAAAGGAAGGAAGAGAAAGAGAGAGAGAGAAGATAGGAAGGAAGAGAGAGAGAGAGAGAGCAAGAAAGAAAGAGAGAGAGAAGAGAGGAAGGAAGAGAGTGAGAGAGAATGAGAGAGAGGAAGAAAGCAAGAGAGAGAGAGAGAGAGAGAGAAAGCAAGAGAGAGAGAGAAGAGTGGAAGGAAGAGAGAGAAATGATAGAATATAGGGGAGAAAAAAGAGAAATGAGAAAATAATTGAGGCAGAGAATGACAGGAAAGAGAGAGAAACCGAGAGAGAAGTGACTTGATTTAAAGCATATGGTAAAAGCACTTAAATAATAACAGAGAAAAAAACCCTCAGCCCTCACTTGTTTCTATTAATACTTATGTTTTTGGATTTCCTGGTTGTTCTAGTTTTAATAGTACTGTAATAGATTTTGGTTTTGTTTAATTATTGATTTCTTTTAATTAAAAAGAAGGGATTCATTCATTCATTCATTCATACATTTATTTGTTTGTTTGTTTGTTTGTTTATTTATACTTTTCCGCCCACCCGGGGGAAAAAATAGAGGGAACATTGCAAGCGTACATACCGTATTTCCCTGAAAATAAGAACCGGTTTTATTTTCTTTTGGGCCCCAAAATAAGCACTAAGAGTATGTCCTATTTTTTGCTTTCATGTTTTTCTATTTTATTCTATAACAAAAAAAATGTTTTAGAAAATGTGTTAGCTTATTTAGGCCCTCTTTTTTGACCTTCCCAAAGGAAATTTTTGTTTCCATGTGATATCCTTTTCTATTTCACATATTAATTCATCCTTACATTCATTTTTTCATATTATATGCAATACAAATACTGTCTTCCTTTCATTAAAAATGTTTGTTATGAGTAATATTTTAAGATATTTTTCATACAATATAAAAACAGAAATCAAAATATGGTCTTTTCTGAAGCTCTGTAAGAATGAAGAGCTTGTAAAAAGCACACTGCATCTTTAAAATCTTATAGTGTGAAGCTACTAGAAGCTACTAGTTAATGCAGCTAAAGCTACATTTCTAATAGTAAAAGAGCAAAAGAGTTCATCTATATTTTAAATATTTTATTTTAAATCTGTTCTAAACATTTCAACTGAAACCTTTGAGTTGCCCAGGGCAACAGGAATGTTTGTTCCAAAGAGTGACCAGTAAAAACTAATCTTGTTTGAATTCTCTTAGTCTAGTCCAGACAGATTTCAGCAAGGCTGGTTTTGAGGTGGTTTCTGAGGTGGTTCGTGAGGTTGTTTTTGAGTTGAAGCGTGACCAGGTTTTTATATTTTTTAATCTCATGTATTTTTCCATATTTTTAATAACTCGTGAATTTTAATAACTGGTGATCATATTTTTAATAACTTGTGAATAACTTGTGAATTTTAATAACTCGTGAATTACTTTGAAAGAGGTGAAGTAGACCAGAGCAACTGAAATACAAAACTCAGAATTTAGAAGAAGAGATAGAATTGTTTGAGCTATTGATCAAAAAGATAGCTACATAGAAATGAAAGCCAAAAAGTGAGGGTGCAATTGGTATCCTTACTATTCTTTGGGGATATCGTAAATGTACTTGTGACTTCTCTATAATGATGTCATTCAAGTTTGCCTCAAAAGGTCAATGATGTAATCTGATGGGAGTCATGTTCCTTGTGGATTGTTCTAATCTATTGGTACCCCGTAGTGAAATCTGGATTACTATGCAAATCTGAAAATATTATCTATGTCCCAACTTCTAGATCTGTCCAATCTGAAACCAGTAGATGTGAATACATCAACTGCTTTTACTTTCCATGTTGGGTCTTTGATGTCCTTTACATAATTAATTCACGGAAATTACATTAGATATAAGATTTCATGGAGGAATTGGCTATGAAAACGTCATTTCCCAAATGATTAGGGTTAACCTAGTTGATGTGATTGTGTGTTGCTACAATAGGCGATAAAAATATTTTACTCAGTTAATGGCTACCTAGGTTAGTGGACATATAAGAATAAATGTGTCATTTGTTAATTGTGAAGTTGTGTCCGACCCATCACGATCTCAGGGACAATGTTCCTCCAGGTCTTCCTGTTCTCTACCATCCTCTGGAGTCCATTTAAGCTTATGCCTACTGCTTCAGTGACTGCATCCAGCCATCTCATTCTCTGTCACCCTCTTCTTCTTTTGCTCTCAATCTTTCCCAGCATTAGGCTCTTCTCCAGTGAGTCCTTCCTTCTCATTAGGTGGCCAAAGTATTTGAGTCAGTACAAAATAACAAACAAAAATTACTTTCTTTGCTTTAGGTTAAAAAGAAAAGTGCCATCATTTTTTCTGATAAGAGGGCTGATACCTACATCTCCAAAGCATCTGCCCTGGAGTCTTGTATTTCCTGTTCTTCTGCCTATCTTACTCGGAGTAGTTCCTCTGCAATTGGTAAGCACGTTTTACTCATCAAGGCAAGCCAGTGATCATTCCAACTCTATGACATTTACATTGCTGACTTTTTGCCTATCATGGTTCGTCAAATGAGCATTCATTTAGCACTTTTTAGTAATGCTAACAAGCTCTGGACTAGACTAGCTATTTACTATTTATGATATTAACTGTAATAACATTACTAGTTAGCTTTCTACTTTCTACCCTATCTAGAAAACACACACACACACACACACATTTTCTTCCAGCTCTATTTAACAACAACAAAAAATTACTTTCATGATAATACAGAAAGTATCATCCAGAAGTATCAATCAGAGGCAGAATCTTGGAAGTGATTCTGAATTTCTAATAACAATTCCAGTGATAACCTCCCTCCCTCCACAGGCAAAAAGAAAGGAAATAAGTTGCATCATAATTTTAACACAGCTCTTTTTTTGCAAATCACATTATGTTCCATTTCACATGTGCTATGTTTTATGGAGCTCAGGTTCAAGTTTGATTCACATGAAAGATATTTTTTATTTTTTTACAATAGAATGTTAACTGATACTCCTCGTTCTCTGCTCTCCCTCTTCACACACACCCCTTATACACACACACACACACATGGAGAGGGAGGGAGGGAGAAAAAGAAAGAGAGAGAGGACCAATTAAAACCAGGAAGTCCACCACAGAAAACTTTACATTTTTTCTTGAGTCAATAAAATTAATAACCAGGTCAACTGACTAAGATGGTCTACAACCTGGAATTACTTCAGTACTAAGGAAATAGTCTAAATTACAGTGCACCATTCAGGCAGTTAGCCCTACATACAGTATTAGTAAAGATTCCCCATTCTAAAACATTTGAAAGAAATAAAGCTGTAAAATTAGGATATAATTGAGAATGTAACAAGTTTTGCTGGAGGAATAGGAGTTAATATTAATAATAGAATTTCTTTGTGACGCCCAATGTATAATTTTGTTCTTTGAATCAATATTGTGACTCTGTTTAAGATTTTCATACATTTGATATTTTTAATTTGATTTGATTTAATTCTGAATGTTTATAATAGAAAGGTTAGAATGATTCATACAACAATGTAACAATTAGATTTTTTTTAAAAAGAAGCTACCGTATATACTCGAGTATAAGCCGACCTGAGTATAAGCCGTGGCACCAGTTTTGCCACAAAAAAACTGGGAAAACTTATTGACCCGAGTATAAGCCGAGGTTAGAAAATGCAGTGGCTACTGGTAACTTATAAAAATGGAAACCAATAAAATTACATTAATTGAAACATCAGAATATTACATGTTTTAGAATATTTATTTTAAAGAAAACCAGTAAACTAGCTCTGTAAATTTAAAACAGGATTCCTTCTCATCATCTCATCATTAATTGGATTTACATTATTGTTCTGTTTTTATATATGCTGTGAGCCACCCTGAGTCCTTGGAGAGGGGCAGCATACAGATCCAGTTAATTAATTAATTAAATAAATAAATAAATAAATAAATAAATAAATAAATCTGTATATCCAAACAGAGCTTCAGCATTAGCTGCTGTGAGGTTATCAGCATAGAAAACCAGATAGGTAGGTAGGTAGGTAGGTAGGTAGGTAGATGATAGATGGATGGATGGATGGATGGATGGATGGATGGATGGATGGATGGATAGATGATAGATAGACAGACAGACAGACAGACAGACTAGTGAGACAAGCAAAACTTGCAAAACACAGACAGCTCTTTTGGTTTTGTATCCTAAATATGCAGGTCCTATTAAGAATCAAACTCATTTTTAAAATATGTAAAATGCTTCCCCTCATACTTGTTAATTGAAACTTGCTCACAAACCCACTTTATAAAAGGCAACTTTTAAAGATCCACAAACACACTTTAGGAATTCCTGTCTAGCTCTTGCCTTATTAGTTCCTATCCAAGCAAGGATAGCAACTACCACAAAATACCATTTTTTAAACAGTTTAAATCCTTTCAAAGATGGGGGAGGAGACTCTGACAGCAGGGGGCCTTTTTAATCCAACTAAGGGCAATGCAGAGAGAGCAAGGAATAGTTACAGTAAACCTGTTGACAAATACACACAGGGAGTAAAAAAAAAGCCTCCGGGTTTCAGCAAGGGAAGAAAGGAGGCACTTTGGCCACACACACACTCCTTCAAAGAGGTAGCTGGCTTTTTTCACGGTGGGGGGGAAAGGGAGCATGCACACACACACACACACACTAAAATTCATCCTCCCCCTTTTTCTTTGTTGCCTTGGCTTCCCTTTCATTCACACCCCTACCCCCACGCTGCTCTAGGGCTTCCTCCCTCCTGCCGACTCAGATAGGATTTATTTGTTGATAAATACACACAGGGAGGGAGCAAGGAGTAAAAAAAAAAAGCCTCCTGATTTCAGCAAGGGAAAAAAGGAGGCACTTTGGCCACACACCCACTCCTTCAAAGAGGTAGCTGGCTTTTTTCACGGTGAGAGGGAGAGGGGGCACGCGCACACACACACACACGACCTCACCGGCTTCCCATTACTTTTTTCCCCTCGGTTGGAGCACTTGGCTGGCTCCTTTGCTTGAGCCAGGGAGAGGAGGCACCAGCCCCACCCCTCCCACAGCTCCTACGGCGCGCGAGAGGGGGGGAAAGCTGGTGCCTCCTCGCTCTGGCTCAAGCAATGGCGCCCTCTTGTGGTGACTTTGTCAATGACCCGAGTATAAGCCGAGGTTGTGTTTTTCAGCCCATTTTTTGGACTGAAAAACTCGGCTTATACTCGAGTATATACGGTATTCTAAAACATAGAAATAGATATTTAAACATTATAAGTTATATCCAGTTAATGCTAATTCAAGCTAATGAATAGATCTATGATAGTATAGAAATAACTGCAGTGGTAGTGATTAGAAATGTGATAAGTGAGAGTAAAAATATTGAAGAATTACAACAATTTGTATCTTTTCAGCACTCTTTGCTGTTGTGTGAACTTTCTAAAATGATGCCTACATTGAGAAGTGAGGACGAAGTAATAAAGGAGAGAATGCATATTCTGCAAATTATTGGATTTGTAACAGGAATTATGGGATGCATCCTCTTTCCAATTACAATGCAGCATCCAGACTGGAGGTTGTGGTTTAATGAAAAAAACAACTATTCTGAAGCTGGTGTCACTCAGTTGGGAATATGGAAGATCTGCTTTCCTCCGAATTCAAAGGACTTAGTAGCGGTGCACTGTTGTCATGAATTTGACCTTTTTGAAGAATTCTTCCCAATAGAAATGAAGGTTGCTCAGGTCTCAATGTACGCTGGCTCCCTATTTGCATATGGGGCGTTTTTGTTGGCATTCCTAATTCCATCCAGCAAGATTTTTGGAAAACATGTCAAGTCTATATTTCTGCCTTTAATTGGAGGGAAGTTTTTTTTTATATCTAGCATCTGTGTCTTTGTTCCCATTACTTGGAATGTCTATTCTGTACTTATAAATCAAACCATAACATTTCCCTCTTCTTATCATTTGCCCACAAAGCCCATTGCACAAAAGATTGGGGGCGCTGTTTACTTGGGCTATATGTCAGGTGGTCTGTTATTTGTTAGTGGGGTTGTTGTTATATTTCAGGTGGCTTGGAGGGCAAGATTGTCAAGTAGAGTTTTACCTGTATAAAAGGTAAAAGATTCAATATTCTGTTGTCATTTCTTGGGGAACAGAGAGCCATGGCATGCCTAAACAAGTTCATATACAGTAGTCTCATATCTTTTGGAAGAAATAAAATTAATAACACATATTTTAATAATACGTTAGTTTTGCTGTCTTTTGAATGTTATCATTTTAGTTTTTTCATAACTGTATTTCTAATTGATTTAAAATTATATTTCGGTGTTTGACATAATGTAGTTAGAATTGTTAAGATTTGTGCACTTTCCTCAAAAATTTAAACAAATGTCTTAGTGTTTTGTGTATTGAGTATGTATGTACTTAAATTTATTTTTAATAAAAAAAAGAAATAAAAGTAATGAGCACAAATTCTTTCAAAGGAAAGTGTTAATTTCCATTTGTATATCTCACATAAGAATAATGTACTGATAAGAATATTTAAAATGAACATTATTCATTAAATTATACTCATAAATGAATAATTTTAAGTAATTGAGTAAAATATATATCAATATATATGTGCCCATTCTTTCCAGATTTAAATATTTACATGTATATAGAATCTGTAGGCTGCTAGAAAGGTCAATGAAGCAATGAATAGTAACACTGAATATGCATTTTATAATTAGAAAGACAATTGTCAGCAATTCAATAGGCAATTTTACTTTCTACTTCTAAATATTATGTAATACAGTACACTTAAAATAATTTACATACTACGTAGGAAAAGAGAAAGCATGAAATAATAATCTATAACCACAAGATGGTAGTCTAGGGCAAGTAATTCAAGAATTCAACCCCTATAAAAATAGCATGTTTTGGAGTTTCTGTCAAATGACTGATAGGCTAATATGTAGAGCATCTTAACATACCAGTCTGAATCCATTAAGTTTGTACACATTCATGATTTTTCTAATGCAATAGTATTATACTTTAAAGCTAAATGGGAAGAAAGCAAGATTCATTTAATAAGAACTTTAAATGAAATTAAGAAGCTATTTATGAAAGCTTTGAATTTTATTCATTCATTCATTCATTCATTCATTCATTCATTTATTTATTTATTAGATTTGTATGTCTCTCTGAGGACTCGGAGCGGCTCACAACACAAACAATACAAATCCAATACTAAAACAATTTCAAACCGTTAATAAAAAAACAATCATACATCTCATGCAGACCATGCGTAAAGTGGGGGCAGCCCAGCGGAATCAATTACCCCATGCCTGACCACAAAGATGCGTTTTGAGGAGTTTGCGAAAGGCAAGGAGGGTGGGGGGCTGTCCTAATCTCCAGGCAGAATTGATATCAGAGGGTCGGGGCCACCACAGAGAAGGCTCTTCACCTGGGTCCCGCCAGATGACATTTTTTCATTGACGGGACCCAGAGAAGGCCAACTTTGTGAGACCTAAACGGTTACTGGGATTCGTGCAGCAGAAGGCGGTCCCGGAGATATTCTGGTCCGATGCGATGAAGGGCTTTATAGGTCATAACTAACACTTTGAATTGTGACCGAAACCAAAAGGCAACCAATGCAGACTGCGGAGTGCTGGTGTAACATGGGCATACCTAGGGAAGCCCTTTATTGCTCTCGCAGCTGCATTCTGTGAGCAGTGAGTACTGGTCAAGATAGTGCTGCAACTGGTGCACCTGACATACCTGGGCAAACGACCCCCTCGCCACAACTGAAAGATGGTTTTCTAATGTAAGGTGTGGATCGAGGAGGAAGTCCAAGTTGTGGACCCTCTCTGAGGGGGTCAATAATTCCCCCCCCCCAGGGTAATGGATGGACAGATGAAATTGTCCCTGGGAGGCAAAACCCACAGCCACTCTGTCTTATCAGGATTGAGTTTCAGTCTGTTGACACCTATCCAGACCCTAACAGCCTCCAGGCACCGGCACATCACTCACACTCATAGTTCCCTCTAAGCTGAGCAGTGAGCAATCGCTCACGTAAAAATCATCATCAACTCAGAGTTTTCCAAACCTGCCCAGAAGCCGAGAGGGAAAGAGTGAGAGGGAAGGAGAGAGAGAGGAAGAGAGGAAGAGAGAGAAACAGATAGAAAAAAGAGAGGAAGGAAAAGAGAAAAAGAATGGGAGTAAGGAAGAGAGAAAGAAAATCAAAATCTAGTTTGAAACTAGCTCAACTATTTAAGTGGCATTTTGATATTGATAGAGTTGCCCTATTATGAGCTCACTGTTATAGACACACAGTACAGTATTTTATTTTGAAATTCTCTGAGGCAAAACAGGATGGGTTTTTTATTTATTTTTTATTTGTTTGTTTCTTTGTTTGTTTATTATTTATTTATTTATTATTTAGATTTGTACGCCACCCCTCTCCGCAGACTCGGGGCAGCTCACAGCACAACACAACAATTCATAACAAATCCAAATATAATTTAAAATATTTAAAAAGAACCCCATTTTGCTAACAGACACACACTCAAACATACCATACATAAATTGTACATGCCCGGGGAGGTGTTTCAGTTCCCCCATGCCTGACGACAAAGGTGGGTTTTAAGGAGTTTACAGAAGGCAGGGAGAGTAGGGACAGTTCTAATCTCTGGGGGGAGTTGGTTCCAGAGGATCGGGGCCGCCACAGAGAAGGCTCTTCCCCTGGGGCCCGCCAACCAACATTGTTTAGTTGACGGGACCCGGAGAAGGCCCACTCTGTGGGACCTAATCGGTCGCTGGGATTTGTGGGGCAGAAGGCGGTCTCGGAGATATTCTGGTCCAGTGCCATGAAGGGCTTTAAAGGTCATAACCAACACTTTGAATTGTGACCGGAAATTGATCAGCAGCCAATGCAGACTGCGGAGTGATGGTGAAACATAGGCATACCTAGGTAAGCCCATGACCGCTCTCGCAGCTGCATTCTTCACGATCTGAAGTTTCCGAACACTTTTCAAAGGTAGCCCCATGTAGAGAGCATTACAGTAGTCGAACCTCGAGGTGATGAGGGCATGAGTGACTGTGAGCAATGAGTCCCGGTCCAGATAGGGCCGCAACTGGTGCACCAGGCGAACCTGGGCAAACGCCCCCCTCGCCACAGCTGAAAGATGGTTCTCTAATGTGAGCTGTGGATCGAGGAGGACGCCCAAGTTGTGGACCCTCTCCGAGGGGGTCAATGATTCCCCCCCCCCAGGGTAATGGACGGACAGATGGGATTGTCCTTGGGAGGCAAAACCCACAGCCACGCCGTCTTATCCGGGTTGAGTTTGAGTCTGTTGACACCCATCCAGGCCCCAACAGCCTCCAGACACCGGCACATCACTTCCACTGCTTCGTTGACTGGACATGGGGTGGAGATGTAAAGCTGGGTATCATCAGCGTACTGATGATACCTCACCCCATGCCCTTGGATGATCTCACCCAGCGGTTTCATGTAGATATTAAATAGCAGGGGGGAGAGGACCGACCAAGGGAGAGACCTCGGAGTCGACCTCTGACCCCCCACTAACACCGACTGCGACCGACCGGAAAGGTAGGAGGAGAACCACTGGAGAACAGTGCCTCCCACTCCCAACCCCTCAAGCCGGTGCAGAAGGATACCATGGTCGATGGTATCGAAAGCCGCTGAGAGGTCAAGAAGCACCAGGACAGAGGATAAACCCCTGTCCCGGGCCCACCAGAGATCATCCATCAATGCGACCAAAGCAGTTTCCATGCTGTAACCGGGCCTGAAACCTGACTGCTGGGGACCTAGATAATCGGCTTCTTCCAAGGACCGTTGGAGCTGGAGTGCCACCACCTTCTCAACAACCTTCCCCATAAAGGGAAGGTTGGAGACTGGAAGATAGTTGTTAAGTACGGCTGGGTCCAGGGAAGGCTTCTTGAGGAGGGGGCACATGAGCGCCTCTTTATAGAGTGTTGGAAAAACTCCCCTCCCCAAGGAAGCGTTGGTAATCTCCTGGACCCAGCTCCGTGTCACCTCCCTGCTGGCCAAGACCAGCCAGGAGGGACACGGATCCAGTAAACAGGTGGCGGAACTCACAGCTCCAATGGCCTTGTCCACTTCATCAGGTGTCACCAGATCAAACTCTTCCCAGACAGGTGGACAAGTACGTGCCCCAGTCACCTCGACTGACTCGTTGTCAGTCAACTCTGTTTATTTATTTATTTATTATTTCTGTGCTGCCCAGTCCCGAAGGGACTGCCGCTCAGACACTATACTTTTCCACCCACCCCCCAAAAAAATTAGAGGGAACACTGCTTGGGGTGGGGCAGAGAGGAAAGAGAAGGCCACATTCATCTACAACTCTGAGCTGCCAATGAGTGATGTGTGTAGTTCTCTGAGCTAAAAATGTCATCTAGAAATGATTTATGATTTCTTGCCATGTTATAGCACCATCATGTGGCTTATGTGGCTCCTTCATGAAAATAGACTGACTTTATATTTTAGTACTACAGTGGTCCCTCGACTTGCGCGTTCTCGATTAGTGCGAAACGTTGCAACGCGGTTTTTCAAAAAATATTATTTAAAAAAATAAAATATTAAAAAATAATTTTTTTTTTATTCTGTTCCCTGAATGGAGACCGCCGGCCGCTCAATCGGGCCGGCAGGGAACAGAATGGAGCGTTCCGCGGCGGGGCTGGTAGGAGGGGAGCCGAGGATGGAACCGAGCCCAGCCCCGTGGCATTCGCCTTCCTCCCGCCTGCAGCCGAGTGATCGTGGGCTCCTTCGCAACCTCAGAGAGCTTCCTGGTTTTCGTGAGCTTTCATGCCCAGGAAGCTCTCCGAGGTTGCGAAGGAGCCCAGGATCACTCGGCTGCGGGTGGCAGGAAAGCGAATGTCACGGGGCTGGGCTCGGCTCCCCCAGCCCCGCCGCGGAACGCTCCATTCTGTTCCCTGCCGGCCCGATTGAGCGGCCGGCGGTCTCCATTCAGGGAACAGAATGGAGCCTTCCGCGGCGGGGCTGGGGGAGCCGAGCCCAGCCCCGTGACATTCGCTTTCCTGCCACCCGCAGCCGAGTGATCCTGGGCTCCTTCGCAACCTCGGAGAGCTTCCTGGGCATGAAAGCTCACGAAAACCAGGAAGCTCTCTGAGGTTGCGAAGGAGCCCACGATCACTCGGCTGCAGGCGGGAGGAAGGCGAATGCCACGGGGCTGGGCTCGGTTCCATCCTCGGCTCCCCTCCTACCAGCTCCGCCGCGGAAGGCTCCATTCTGTTCCCTGAATGGAGACCGCCGGCCGCTCAATCGGGCCGGCAGGGAACAGAATGGAGCGTTCCGCGGCGGGGCTGGTAGGAGGGGAGCCGAGGATGGAGCCGAGCCCAGCCCCGTGACATTCGCTTTCCTGCCACCCGCAGCCAGGTGATCCTGGGCGCTGCCAGCCAGGCCATGCTGGCGGCAGCGGAACAATCGCTGGCTGTCAACTTTTCTTTTTAAAACTGGGCAGGAGCTGACTTGCCTCCCCAGTGCTAAAAAGAAAAGTTGACAGCCAGCGCTGCGAAACCGCCGAAACCGGAAGGGGCGAGGTGGGGGAGAACGGGAGGCTCAGCATTCCGTCAGCCGCAGCGCTGGCTGTCAACTTTTCTTTTTAAAACTGGGCAGGAGCTGACTTGCCTCCCCAGTGCTAAAAAGAAAAGTTGACAGCCAGCGCTGCGACTGACGGAATGCTGAGCCTCCCGTTCTCCCCCACCTCGCCCCTTCCGGTTTCGGCGTTCGGCAACGGAGTCCGGCGCTGGGGCCATGCGGGGCCGCTCATCCAGGGGGGCGTGGACTGGCAAGCGGCAAGCGGCAAGTGATCTGGCGGGAAGACCAAGGGAAGGTTCCTTCAGCCGCCCAACACCTGATCCGCTCCGCAGCGCGGCAGCAGTGAGGAGCCGAAGATGGGGTTTCCCCTTTGCCTTTACCCCATCTTCGGCTCCTCGCTGCTTCCGCGCTGCGGAGCAGATCAGCTGTTGGGCGGCTGAAGGAATCTTCCCTTGGTCTTCCCCTCCGCCCACACGCAAACTCCACCATCTGCGCATGTGCGGCCATGAAAAAAATGGCGCACATGCGCAGATGGTGGTTTTACTTCCGCATCCAGTATAACGCGGAAATCGGTTAGCGCGGGAGGTCTTGGAACGTAACCCCCGCGCTAACCGAGAGACTACTGTATTTCTCCTATTAAAGTAATACTGTACTTCCAACTTTTACATTAGTATTTCCTAGAATTAGAGTACTATAGAATTCATCTAAAGAGTCTTCAGAGAGGGGCAGCATTCAAATCTAAATAATAATAATAATAATAATAATAATAATAATAATAATAATAATAATAATACGATCCAAAGTGCAGACTCCGTAAACAATCGATCACATACTCAGCTGCTGCAAAAAGATCGCACAGACTGACTACAAGCATAGACATGATGCTGTGGCACAGATGATCCACAGGAACTTGTGCCGGAACCATAGTTCAGTCTAAGCTGAGCAGTGAACAATCGCTCACTTAAAAATCATCATCAACTCAGAGTTTTCCAAACCTGCCCAGAAGCCGAGAGGGAAAGAGTGAGAGGGAAGGAGAGAGAGAGGAAGAGAGAGAAACAGATAGAAAAAAGAGAGGAAGGAAAAGAGAAAGAAAAAGAATGGGAGTAAGGAAGAGAGAAAGAAAATCAAAATCTAGTTTGAAACTAGCTCAACTATTTAAATGGCATTTTGATATTGATAGAGTTGCCCTATTATGAGCTCACTGTTATAGACACACAGTACAGTATTTTATTTTGAAATTCTCTGAGGCAAAACAGGGTGGGTTTTTTGTTTGTTTGTTTGTTTGTTTGTTGTTTATTGTTTATTATTTATTATTTATTATTTATTATTTTTATATTTTTATATTTTTATATTTTTATATTTTTATTTATTTATTTATTTATTTATTTATTTATTTATTTATTTATTTATTTATTTATTTATTCTGTGCCGCCCAGTCCCGAAAGGACTGCCGCTCAGACACTATACTTTTCCGCCCACGTCCCAAAAAATTAGAGGGAACACTGGCCGGAACTACCATTTACCAGTGCCAAAGAACTGGTGGGATCATAAGCCCGAAAAAGTGGGCGAAAATGAGCAAGCAAAACTACTGTGGGACTTCCGATTTCAGGCTGACCGAATTCTGAAGCATAACACACCAGACATTGTGATCGTGGAGAAAAAGAAAGTATGGATCATCGACATCGCAATCCCAGGAGATAGCAGAATTGAGGAGAAGCAGCTAGAGAAATTAGTGAAATACGAAGATCTAAAAATCGAGCTGCAACAACTCTGGCATAAGCCAGTGAAAGTGGTCCCAGTGGTACTTGGCACGCTGGGCGCAGTACCAAAGGATCTCAGCGGACATTTGAAAACCATCGGAATTGACAAAATCTCCATCCGTCAATTGTAAAAGGCCGTTTTACTGGGATCAGCATACATTATTATTATTATTATTATTATTATTATTATTATTATTATCTATTTCATATTGGTTGTTCAGGGTTTATTTAATTCTAGCTATTTCAAGCCATGCTAACTGATCATATGTAAATAGTATCAACATTATATTTGCGCATACTGTACTTCTTTCTTAAATTTATAAGAAAAATTCCCATCATTATTGAACATTGGGTATGAAAGCATTATTTGTTGGGAAGTAGCATTTCTATTTCTGATCGTTCGCAGCTAGAAATGACAATTCAGTATGCAATCCAGTAGATTACTGTTGTTTCAATTATTCAGTAATTCTGTGGATGAGAGACATAGTGTAGCAGTTAAGATTTTCTCCTTGATCTGATGTGACCCAAATTCAAGTCCATCCTCAGCCGCAGAAGTTTACTAAGTGGCTTTCGGGAGTAAAATTCAACTTTACAGGAATAAAACAGAGGAAGGAGTCCTATGAATTTCTATCTGAAATCGGGGGTGTAAATTTAATACTTAGCTTGTACTTCAATTGTTGAAATTCCTTTATTGGTTGGTGATGTTTTACCCTGTCTAGTGATGTCCATCTATTAAGAAGTTACACTGAATACAAACAGGAGTTGTTTTTGTTTTTGCATTACTCAATTATTTTTTCTATAAGAAAAAAAACCCCAAATGCCATAATGTATAAATCATTAACATAGGTAAAAAGTAATAACTCTAGAACCCATCTATGTCATTCAAATTCGGAATAAAAAGACTGCTGCCTCTTCCCTATGATTTTTTTACCTTGTATAAATGATTAAATACGAATAACAACAACAACAACAACAATAATAATAATAATAATAATTTCAATTGCAAAAGGCCATCGTACTTGGATATGCGTGCATCATACGAAAATGTACATCACACAGTCCTATAGATGCTTGGGAAGTGTTCAACTTGTGATATTGTGATACAAAATCCAACATATAAATCTCGTTTGCTGTGTGTTATTGTTTATTGTTATTGTCTTATTGTTTTTTGATGATGATGATGATGATAACAATAACAACAACAATAACAATTTAGCCGATATCATGATATTAAAATCAAAATACAATGACTCTGGCATAAACCAGTATAGGTGGTCCCAGTAGTAATCGGCACACTGGGTGCTGTGCCAAAAGACTTTAGCCGGCATTGGAAAACAATAAACATTGACAAAATCCCGATCTGTCAGTTGCAAAAGGCCATAGTACTTGGATCCTGTTGGTTATGACCTATAAAGCCTTTCATGGCATCGGACCAGAATATCTCCGGGACCACCTTCTGCCGCACGAATCCCAGCAACTGGTTAGGTCCCACAGAGTTGGCCTTCTCTGGATCCTGTCAATGAAACAATGTTGTCTGGTGGGACCCAGGGGAAGAGCCTTCTCTGTGGTGGCCCCAACCCTCTGGAATCAACTCCCCCTGGAGATTAGGACTGCCCCCACCCTCCTTGCCTTTCGCAAACTCCTCAAAACCCACCTCTGCGGTCAGGCATGGGGAAATTGATTCCCCTGGGCCATTTCCACTTTATGTATGGTCTGTATGAGATGTATGATAGTTTTTATGTTAAGGGTTTTAAACTGTTTTAAATATTGGATTTGTACTGTTTTTCTTGTTGTGAGCCGCTCCGAGTCCTCAGAGAGGGGCAGCATACAAATCTAATAAATAATAATAATAATCTGCGCGCATCATACGAAAATACATCACACAGTCCTAGAGGCTTGGGAAGTGTTCGACTTGTGATATTGTGATACGAAATCCAGCATATCAATCTCGTTTGCTGTGGATTGCTGTTTTGTCAATATTATTATTGTAATAATAATAATAACAACAACAACAACAACAACAACAACAACAACAACGAGCTTGGCCACATATATGAATGCGAAGGATTGGTGTGTATGCATGTTGTTTATTTTTTATAAGTCTTATTAGCGTTTTAGAGTTTAGATTGTATTTTTTTACTTCTTTTTACTTTTTGTAATTTTTCTATTGTTGTAAGCCGCCCTGAGTCCTTCGGGATTGGGCGGCAGAGCAGTCAAATTAATTAATTAATTAATAATACTACTACCACCGCATTCCTAAGTAAAGCCTCGGTACTTCCTCTGTAAGTCGGATATCCTCGGAACGCCAAGCACGGAGGCCGCGTTTCCCGCGACATAGGGGTGCAATTGAAAACGGCACACAGCACTGTATCGGGGAGGAACGTAATTACTAACGGACTCGTTTGAAGCCATGGCGAGAGAAACGCGTTGAGTGCGGAGGGGGCGGGGTCTGAAGTTTCGGAAGCGGCTCGCTCGGGGGTCAGGAAGACCAGCGGCGGTTGCGCGAGGCGTCCGGCGGCGCCGTGGGGGGAGCTGCAGGGAACGGGCCAGGCGGGTCACCTGGTTCCTCCCGCGGGTGGGCACGGGACGGGCATGAATCTGGAGCGCCTGAGGAAGCGAGTGCGGCAATACATCGACCAGGTGAGGCTGCCGAAGCAGCATCCCTGTTGCCTGCCGCCTCCGCCTCTTGGGGCTCCGGCAGTGAGGCTGGGGGCTGCTTACCCTGGGTCTGGGAAAGTGGGGCGAGTGGGGACCGTTACCGGGCGTGGGCTGTGGGGGCTTAGGAAATCGCCAAAGCAAAGCCCCATGGAGCTGCGGGTGAGATGCTGCCTTCGCTCTCTCTGACACTTCCCAGAGTTGCTTCCTCCTTCCCGGTTAATTGGGAAGGGGAAGAAGAGGAGCTGCTGAGGCAAGGGCTCCAGGAGAAGGAACTGCCTTGAATTGCATAAAAATGCCATGGTTAGCCAGTATCCGGCCTTGGTTTTGATTGATTGATTGATTGATTTGATTTGATTTGATTTGATTAATTGATTCAAGGTTGACTCAGCCTTCCATCCTTCTGAGGTGGGTAAAGTGAGGACCCAGATTGTGGGGGCAATATACTGGCTCTGTTAAAAAGTGCTACTGCTAACATGTTGTAAGCTGCCCTGAGTCTAAGGAGAAGGGCGGCATAAAAAAAAAATCCAATAAATAAATTAGATTGATTGATTTGATTTGATTGATTGATTTGATTGATGGATTGATATAAAGCCCTACATGGCTTAGGGCCAGACTATCTTCGGGACCGCCTGTCTGCCACACAGTTCCCAGCGGCCAATAAGGGCCCACAGAGTTGGCCTTCTTCATGTCCCGTAGGCTAGATTATGTCAGTTGGCAGGGCCCCGGGAAGGGCCTTCTCTGTGGTGGCTCCAGCTCCCTGGAATCAACTAAATCCGGAGATCCGTACTTCCCACACCCTACTGGTCTTCCGCTAAGGGTTAAAGACTTGGCTCTGCCAGCAGGCCTGGGGCCTTTGACCAATGACACATCTCTGAGTCCTCAGAGAGGGCCGGCATACAAATCTAATAAATAATAATAATAATATTTTGATCCGGCCCCAAATAGATATGTATGATTGTTAAGAGTTTTTAACTGTTTTAAATTGCCTTTTAAAAAGTTTTTTCTTGTCCTTCGGGAGTTGGGCAGCATACAAATCTAAATGAATGAATGAATAAATAAATAAATACACACACACACACACACATAATAAATGCCTTCAGGTCAGTTTTTGAATCCTGGGGGGACTTGAGTTGGTCTCCCCATCTGTTCTTCACTCGGTTGAAAAATACATCGTGCAGGACTGAGGAGATAGCTATGCCTGTCACTTTCTACACTTTCTACACTTTCTACACTTTCTAATTCAACTACATTGAATTATCATTATTTCAGTACAGGTTCATTGGAAAAATGTCTTCTGCACAGCCTGGTGTAGGGATTAACCTGGCAAACAAAATACTAGAGAGGCTTAATTTCAAATTCCTTTGCATGTAGTTCTCAACTTGCCACTAAAATTGAGCTCAAAAGTTCCGTTGCTGAGCAAGACAGTTGCTAAATGAGTTTTGCCCCATTATATGACCTTTCTTGCCATAGTTGTTAAATTAGAAATTAGAAGGTTGTAAAAGGTTGCACAGGACCCCAGAACACTGCAACTGTCATAAAGACAAGCCAGTTGCCAGCATCTGAATTTTGATCACATGGTCATGGGATGCTGCAATGGTCCATGTGAAAAATGATAACAAGTCACTTTTCAGTGCCGGTTTTCATTTCTGTCACTAAACAAATGCTTGTAGACTGTATTTTCATGAAAATTACTTGATAATCTTTAGCCCTATCAATATTTCTCAACTAACTCCAGATTGCTGCAAAAATAAGATGCAGGAAGGAGTGGTGAATTCTGTGTAGAGCTCATTGATTAGAAGATATGAACATAATAAATATTTATTTTTTAATAACAAATTGTAACTATTTATTTCCCACAAACAGCAACAGTATCAAAGTGCTCTATTTTGGGCAGATAAAGTAGCATCATTGTCCCATGGTAAGTTGCATATTTTATTTTATGTATGAGTTTTAAAAAAATACTTTGTACTTTTGTTTTAATTTTCCCTTGCTATATACTGTATTTTGATGGATTGGCTACTTTAACTGGGAAAGTTGAGAATTGATGAGCTATAAAGATAGCCCTGACAAATAATTTGAAATTATAACAGTACCAAAAAGTAATTTTATGGTCTATCTACGACCTTCATATAGCATCCCTCAATCATGTGAATACTGTTACAATCCAAATATATATTGCCCTATGCCTGGTCTCTGTGTGTGTTTTTCTCCCCTTGTGGAGCAGAGAAATTGGAGAGAAAAGAGATTGCCAGAAAATAATCTGTTTACTATTCTATACATTCAAAGCAATGATGTTGAATTTGCAGCCTGTGGCACTAGGAGATTTCAAGGGAGTACACATGGAAAGCAATGTGATTGTGCTGACAATGGGAAAAGCTCAGGCAAAGAGAAATTGTCTACAGAATTAGCTTGCTTTTTTTAACCCTCTCCCCAAGAGTGGAGAGATTGGAGAAAGAGAACTGTAAGCTATTTGTATAGTTTAGCTGCAGCACTCAGCCCCAGGCTAAGGCATGATTAGATTGCATTTGATGTGTACAAGACCTTGACCATTCCAAGAGGCAAGGGAATGGTTAGGAGGCAAACAATGATGTGAAACTATGCAGTCTTGTCTCTTCCCAACTGGAAAGCTCTGTTGAAATAATGTGATTTCCCGCTTAGTGAATGCTGTACAATTGCTTGTCACATGTAGGGTTGTTAAGTGAGGACTACCGGTATAATAAATGTTCTTGGTTTGTAGGCGTTCAAACTCTTGTCACTCTATCATATAGAATCAGTATACAGTGGTACCTCTACTTATGAACTTAATTTGTTCCGTGACCAGGTTCTTAAATAGAAAAGTTTGTAAGAAGAAGCATTTTTTCCCCCTAGGAATCGATGTAAAAGCAAATAATGCGTGCAAGTGAGGAAACCACAAGTAGGGTGGAGGCCCTATTTCCTCCCAGGAGATTCCTAGAGAGGCCCCACAGAAGCTTCTCCCTGCCTTTTCCGGCCCTGTTTTCTGCCAGGAGATTCCTAGAGAGGCCCCACGGAGGCTTCTCCCCGCCTTTTCTGGCCCTGTGTCCTCCCAGGAGATTCCTAGAGAGGCCCCACAGAGGCTGCTCCCTGCCTTTTCTGGTTTCCGTTTCAGAGGCTTGGGTTTGTAAGTGGAAAATGGTTCTTGAGAAGAGGCAAAATAATCCTGAACACCCAGTTCTTATCTAGAAAAGTTCATAAGTAGAAGCATTTGTAGGTAGAGGTACCACTGGAGTTGCTTTGTGAAGATTCCCTGGTTTTTGATACTCAGTTCACACTGAGTATCTACTTTGCTTTCATATGGTTGCAGAGTTTATGCAGATACATGTGAATTTCAGTGTTAGGGCTTTATAAATGAGCTCAATTTGTACATGTTAGAAATGTTGTGAATAAAATAATCAGTGTGTATTGTATTGTAAATTAGTAGTAACATGCAAATAAAGTACGAGAAAGTTTGAATTTCAAGAAGAGATGGACTTCTATTTGTCTGGGGTGGTGCTGGGTTCCTGTTCGAGCAGGGGGTTGGACTAGTTGACCTACAAGGTCCCTTCCAACTCTAGTAAGTAAGGTAAGTAAGTAAGTAAATAAATAAATAAATAAATAAAACTACTGATAAGCTATATGTAATATTAATGTTTTGATACGCCTGTATGATTATGTTTTAGACGATCCACAGGACATTTATTGGTTGGCTCAATGTCTTTACCTTACATCACAGTATCACAGGGCAGCACATGCTCTTAGATCAAGAAAATTAGATAAGGTAAGTACAGTACTTCGTATTTAAACAATTTTTACTTTATAGCATATGTGAGAACCTTTTTTTTCTGGGTTAGAATATATTTGCTAGGAGCAATGATGCTGATGTCAGCAACAGCCACACCACCGCTTAGGCAAATGCTACCACTGTTATTTCTTTTTCTCTCTTTCCTATGGACACCTCTCCCACTGGGCTAGAATTTTGCATTTGTTAAAAAGTTTCTCATTTAGAGAGGGCAGACAGGATTCTTTTGGTATTTTGCTTAAAGCCAGAAAACCTTCCTGTAAATGCAAACCAGGTAGTTCAGTTAGGTTATAGAAAAAAAATTATAAAATAGAACGAATGTAGAATAAAAAAGAGATGAAGGGCATATTGAGGATCAAGTCTTCTTAATACTGTTCATCTTCAATGGAAAACTAATTAGAGTTTCTGTTTTCTTTAGTTACATGAAGCATGTCAGTACCTTGCAGCTAGATGTCATGTAAGTATTTAGTGACATACATTTCTAGTAAATTGCCAGTGAGAATTTAAAAATTCACAACGCTGCCCCCATGCATGTGCACAATCCCCCTGTCCCCTACATGCGCACAGGCCTCACTGAAACCTGGGATGTAAATTCAATTCAATTCAATTTATTAGATTTGTATGCCGCCCCTCTCCGTAGTTAAGAAAAATGCCCTTCCGGTTTGCCGTTGTGCTGCTTTTTGTACTCCAGAGGGTTCAGAGAAACTTCCTGAAGTGCCGGAGTACAAAAACCAGCACAACGACAGATCAGAAGTGTGTTTTCTGAACTTCCGGTTTGTCCGTTGGGTGGTTTTTTTGCACTCTGGGGTGTGAAGCATCCGGAGGGTGAAACGGCCTTTCCTAAGGATGAAAATCAGCTGGCCAGCGCGCACAGCTGGAGCTGACATAGGGCTATGTCTTGCATGCTGTCCGATTTGGCTCCGCCTGCCACCGGTTCGCCATCATGGGTATAGATTATGAAAAAGAGTAGGTAAGACATAAATGTAGTATAATGGAAGGTGGGTAGATGTATGAAGGTAGAGTTGTTTTTAAGCGTAATTGTGATGTATGTGATGTACAGTGGTACTTCAACCTAAGAACGCCTCTACTTAAGAACTTTTCTAGATAAGAACCGGGTGTTCAAGATTTTTTTTGCCTCTTCTTAAGAACCATTTTCTACTTAAGAACCCGAGTCCGGAAAAATTTTCCAGGAAATTTGAGAGCGGCACGAAGGCCCGGCCAGTTTCCTGCCATTCTCCCTGGGTTTCTCTCTCTGGCGCAGTGTATGGGAAGTGCGTGCTCCTCCTCGCAGCCTCAGAGTCTTGCTCTCTCTTTTTTTAGAAACATAGAAACATAGAAGACTGACGGCAGAAAAAGACCCCATGGTCCATCTAGTCTGCCCTTTTACTATTTCCTGTATTTTATCTTACAATGGATATATGTTTATCCCAGGCATGTTTAAATTCGGTTACTGTGGATTTACCAACCACGTCTGCTGGAAGTTTGTTCCAAGGATCTACTACTCTTTCAGTAAAATAATACTTTCTCATGTTGCCTTTGATCTTTCCCCCAACTAACTTCAGATTGTGTCCCCTTGTTCTTGTGTTCACTTTCCTGTTCAAAACACTTCCCTCCTGAACCCTATTTAACCCTTTAACATATTTAAATGTTTCGATCATGTCCCCCCTTTTCCTTCTGTCTTCCAGACTATACAGATTGAGTTCATTAAGCCTTAAAGTTTTAGATTTTTTTGATTCCCCTCCCCTCACCTTCTTCCTTTGCAGCGACTGTCCTCCTCCTCTTGTTCTTCCTCCTCCTCCCACCCAAATCCAAGCTTTTATTTCTTTCCTAATGGGTTTGCACACATTATTTGCTTTTTCATTGATTCCTATGGGAAAAATTGCTTCTACTTACAAACCTTTCTACTTGAGAACCTGGTCACGGAACGAATTAAGTTCGTAAGTAGAGGTATCACTGTACTTTATTGTACACATTGTGCAATACACTGTACACATTGCTGCTTCAATCATAAATGTTCCCACTCTGGGTTTTTCTGTGTAGTATGCTGCAAAAGAATATCAGCAGGCTCTTGATATACTTGACATGGAAGAACCAATCAACAAAAGATTGTTTGAAAAATACCAGAAGGATGAAAGTGCAGCGAAAGACTGTTCTAATGACTGGGAAATTTCACAAACGTCAGTAAGTGTTACTTGGGAGTAAGCTTTGAAGGGTTATTGGAAGCTCTAACTTTAGCTAGATAAAAATCAAGTATTTTAGGAGTCTCCATTGTGTCTACATTGACCCATACTTTATTCATACCAACTTCAGTCTGTTGTCCTCTAAAAAAGCCTTTCCCAGCAAAACATGAGGGTCCTAAGAGAGGGAAAGCGATTTTTACAGTAAAAGGATACAAGTGGGTATAAACATTTTACTTCCTAATTTAAATAGACAACAAACCAATTAACAGATACATACTTAGATATATATATATATATGTCGGATCACCCTGGTATATTGAAGGAACGTCACAGCTCCTTTTTGCCTCTAGGCCCAACCCAGGACCATTTCAAGGCAGTTAATTTATTCATAGCCGACAACTATATATTTTTTTTCGTAGATTTTCACGGGTACAGGTATGACGGTCTTGGTATATTCGGGTTTCTTCCCATGTAGTATTTGGAAATTTCTGACGACGTTTCGACGAGGTCACACTCATCATCTTCAGGCTGGTGTTTCTGTCCTTGTTCTAGGGCGAACATAGCGAGACCTGAGCTGCCTTCCTTCTATAAATACTAGTGGCTGGGTGTGGTTTGATGGCTCAGCAATTGCCTGCTGTGTAGAAACTTCCTGGTGAGTCAGTGGGGTAACACCTGGGGTCGTTGATGTAACTGAGGTATGCTGATTAGTTAATGGTTGTAGATTAGGCGTGATATCCTGAGTAGTTGGAGCTTGCAGGCTACTTGATTGTTTTGCAATGTGTATTCTGAGTCTGGTTTTAGTTTCTATGGCTGGGATACGTTTGAGGGCTGGTTTCTAGATATCTGGTAGGCGGGAGGTATCATCCCGCTTCTTCATATTTTGGGGATTTGGAGATCAATTTCATGTCCTGTAGTTTTGAAGTGTTGGAAAAGGGAGGAGTTTTTTTCTTTTTTCCTTAATGCATTCTTATGTTCTGCAACACATGCATTTACTCTCCTGTTAGTTTGTCCAATATATATGGCTGGGCAGATTTTACACGGTGTTTGATAAACTCCCTGGTTTTCTAGCTGGATATTGTCTTTGGGGTTTCTTAGGATGTTGGCTATTTTTTTATCTGTACCAAAGGTTGTCTTCATGTTGTGTTATCAGCAAAATTCTCCGCAAACATGAAATTGATTTTGACAGTACTAAATTAATTTCCAAAACAGAACACTACAGCAAAAGAATAATCATGGAAGCCATCGAGATAGAAAAACATCCCCAAAATATGAAGAAGCGGGATGATACCCCCCCGCCTATCAGATATCTGGAAACCAGCCCTCAAACGTATCCCAGCCATAGAAACTGAAACCAGACTCAGAACACACATTGCAAAACAATCAAGTAGCCTGCAAGCTCCAACTACTCAGGATATCACGCCTAATCCACAACCATTAACTAATCAGCATACCTCAGTTACATCAACGACCCCAGGTGTTACCCCACTGACTCACCAGGAAGTTTCTACACAGCAGGCAATTGCTGAGCCATCAAACCACACCCAGCCACCAGTATTTACTGAAGGAAAGCAGCTCAGGTCTCGCTGTGTTCGCCCTAGAACAAGGACAGAAATACCAGCCTGAAGATGACGAGTGAGACCTCGTCGAAACGTCACCAGAAATTTCTAAATCCTACACGGGAAGAAACCTGAATACACCAAGACAATCATATATAGGCACATATTATTTTTTAAAACAAGTATTCTAACAAGTATCACTAATTGAAAACCTCAATTTAGTCTCTGAATTTTAACCACTCTTTCTTATTAGATCAAGAGTTCGATTTGCCTTTTGAGAGGGAAGATCTATGATGCTCTTGATAACAGAACTCTAGCAACATTCAGCTATAAAGAGGCTTTGAAACTTGATGTTTACTGCTTTGAAGCATTTGACCTTTTAACTTCACACCATATGCTAACAGCAGAAGAAGGTTTGGATAATATCTTTTCTTCACATAATTAAATCTTTCTACATAATCTTTCTACAACATATTGTATATAGAATCCATTAGTTTGCATATATAAACTAGTTTCATTAACCTTTTTACAAGATTTAGGTTTTAGGACATTCCTGAGCACTAGAAAAATTTGCCAACTATTGTTTGTTTCTCTACCCTTAAACAAATTAATGAAATGCTAGTGAAATTTAAAACCCTACTATAAGATAAAATAGGAACATTTGGATGCTATACAGTTTTTAAATATCTACTCCATTTTACTTTCAGAAAAGGAACTACTTGAATCTCTACCTCTTAGAAAACAGTGTATGGAAGAAGAACAAGTATTATTGCATTTTCTGTTTGAGAACAAATTAAAAAAGGTAAGTTAAAAAAAACAAATAAATATTACAGATAATCCTTGACTTATTCCTTGTTATTTAATGACTGTTCAAAGTTACCAGGCTGTGGAAATAATGCTTTATGACTCATAGTGACTCAGCCTCTGATGAAAGCTGATAGGAAAAAATGGAGATTTCAATCTTTATTAATTTATTATATCTGTATCTACCCATCAGAGACTCTTAACAAAATATAAAGAAACACAATTCAAAACATATGCACTAAGTATAAAAAGGAAATAATACTGATTCAAAATTATAATGCCTCAAAAATCCAGGGCTTGTCTCATCTTCTGTTGCCAGTGATTAGCAACTTGCCTGCTAGAGCAGCGGACCCCAACCTTTCTGGCTTGGTGGCCCAGTAAGATGGGAGAGGGGATAGTTCATTGTGAGTGGCAAGTGGGCGCACACAGGTACATGCAGATCCATTTGTGTGGTGTGCGTGCACGGCCACCTCTTACAGGAAGGGATTTTTTGTGCATGAACGCAAGCAAGTACAACCACTCATGCAAGGGAAACTTTGTGTGTAAACACAAGTGGCCGTCATTCACATGAGGGAAGGTCGGGCATGCATGTATTCGTCCACCACTTGCACAGCCCAATTGTGAACACACTTCAGCCTGGGGATTGGGGGCTCTTGTGCTAGAACACTGGGGAACTCCTCAGGAGCCCTTTGGAAACTATTCAGATCCAGTAGATATCTGGGGCAGACAGCTAAAGGACCCTATACAGTGGTACCTCTACTTAAGAACACCTCTATTTAAGAACTTTTCTAGATAAGAACCGGGTATTCAAGATTTTTTTTGTCTCTTCTTAACAACCATTTTCTATTTAAGAACCCGAGCCTGGAAAAATTTCCCAGGAAATTTAAGAGCGGCACGAAGGCTCGGCCAGTTTCCTGCCATTCCCCCTTTAATCCAGGCCATCTCAGGCTTTTCTGGGCTGCCAGAGGAGCCTTTTGGTGGCTGTTAAGGAGGCTTTGGCAGTCAAGAGCAAACCAAGCATTTTTTTTTCCTCTGGGCACTTGGACAGGGAATAAACCTCTGCCAGCGCCCAGAAAAAAGAAACGCTCCCTTCCCTCTGGGCAGCAAAGGAGTCACCACAGCAAAGGAAAGGCGCCGGCTACAAAGTGAGCAAGCGAGAGGAGAGAGAAGCCCTTCAGCATGGGAAGGAAGAGGCAGCAGGGTAGCAGCAGCAGCAGCCAATGTATGGGAAGCAATGTATGGGGGGCAGCCTCCCGCCGGGTGTATGGGAGGCGCATGCTCCTTGCCACTTCAGAGTCCCTCTTTTTTTTTTTTAAGCCTTAAAGTTTTGGATTTTTTTTTATTCCCCTCACCTCACCTTCCTTCGGCAGGCTTCTCCTCCTCCTCTTCTTCCTCCTCCTCCTCCCACCCAAATTCCGAGCTTTTATTTCTTTCCTAATGGGTTTGCATGCATTATTTGCTTTTATATTGATTCCTATGGGAAAAATTGCTTCTTCTTAAGAACATTTCTACTTAAGAACCTGGTTGCGGAACAAATTAAGTTCTTAAGTAGAGGTACCACTGCATAGGTATAATCTGAATATGGAATGTGGTGATCAAAATACTTTCACAGGCAGATCACATCATATGACTGAAAAGATGAGGCACTTATATAAGATATATATAAGACTTGAGACAACCCGATAAGAGGCCTCACCAGGTACAGCAAGAGAAACATGGGCTTGAAGGTCTCCCAGAGACATGAAGGAATCCTACTGGACAGTTGATACACCTCTAGATCCCTCGTGTATCCTTGTGGCTCAATTTCACACATAGGTACTCACATCCCTGATCTCACATAGCTACCGGCATCCCTGATCACAATCCATCAATGCCAGTCCCCCAACTATAGCATTGAGGTTTCTAAAGGACCTGGGACTTGGAATAAATACAGCTTTCCTCTCTTCCTCTGTTAAAAGTAACATTCTTAGCATCAGATTAAATTCAAAGAAAAGGTTAGGAAAAGTATTCCCTTGGCCACAGCAAAGGTTTCTTTAGGCAGAGGTCAAAATGGGTGGAAGTGCAAAAAAGTAAACAAAGCTGGAAGTTCAAAAGCAATAGGGGTTGTTTAGAACTGTAGAGCACAGGGGCTTAGAGAAACAAAAAAGTCATTTTTTAGCAAACAATATGGTTGATACAGGGTGGGCATGAGTAATGACTTCAAGCATTACCTATGACAGTGCCATTTAAGGAAGATATTACCTTGAATGTTTGAACTGTTGAAAGGATAAAATATAATGAATAAGTCCATCTGAGTAAACATATCCATTGGTTTTTGCAAATGTATTTTATCTTACTCAGCAAATATTTCTAGAGGAGAACAGACTTTTTAAACTCTGATAATATGAAAAGGATCCGTTTTCTCTGATAAGTTTTACTATTCTTCTGAGGTGCTATGTATTTCTCAACTGAAATTTCTTATGCCTTTCAGTACAATAAACCTAGTGAAACACTGATTCCTGAATCTGTAGATGGTCTTCAAGATAATCTCGATGTAGTTGTGTCTCTAGCAGAAAGGCATTATTATAACTGTGATTTTAAAATGTGCTACAAACTTACTTCTGTGTAAGTATTTACATTTGTGATAATAGAATTTACTTGTGATCATATGTTAGCATCCTTGTAAAAGAATAGTTTATCCTGTTTATTAAAATGGTTGAAAACTTATCTGTTTTAGCTTATAAAGCAATTAATTTATGTGCTTACATTCTTTGCTACATTGGATTCAGCTAAGGATTTGTAATGCAGTACAGTAAGGGATCATCCTGCAAAGAGTTAGAATAAGTGGAGATGCCCTTGCCTTAATTTCTGGTCTTGCAAATGAACTTTACCCATGGAGAGCTCTAGGAGGATAAGGCTTCTTTGGGGGGTGTCAGAAGGTCCTGAGGGAAAATGCTATGAAGACAGGCTACCAACATTTTTCTAATATTAGGACCTTGGCCTGTGGCATTCTGGAACCGGAAAAGGAATATTGTTTTCCCTTCTGAGCAACAATATTGACGAAATAGTTCTATAGGGACACAAAATCATCTCTGTAATCCATCTTTTCATACTTTATGTTCTTTGGGGACGCTTGTTCTTAAGCTGTTTGGCCTACTTAATCTTTTTTTCAGTCTTAAATACTGCCATTACTCTAATTTGTATGCCACCCCGAGTCTACGGAGAGGGGAGGCATACAAATCTAATAAATAAATAAAATAAAGAAAGAAAGAAAAGTAAAATCTGCTGAAGCATCTTAGCAGCGGCAGTCCCAAACTGGAGCTTTAAATCACAAACAAGCAATTTCTAATTACTCCTTTATCAAGATATGTCGAAACCTCAACCCCATAAGGTAGAACAGATTAAGAAACAAATGTCATATAGGCCAAAACTACTTTATTGTAACGGCTATACTAACAGAATTTTGCATTTTTCCCTCCCTCATTTTTTCTCCATATCAACTAAGGGAGGAATCTTTCCAAGAAATTTAATAAAATTACCATATTTTTTGAGTATAAGACGCACCATAGTTTGGGGTGAGGAAAATAGGGAAAAGAATCTGCTTACCAGATCTGGCTAGCATCCTTAGTCTGGTCAGCTTCAGCACATTATTTTATCCCCTGGTTAGGGCTTTAAAAAAAACTTATTCGGAGAGAGTAACAATGAAAGAGCTTGCAAGCCAGTAAGACCTGGGAACATCATTAGCACCTTGAAAGAAGCAAGTAGAGCAATGAAAAAAACCTGCAAAGACTTAGGGCTTGGAAAACATTCTTTGCAGAGAGTAACAGTGAAAGAGCTTGCAAGCTGGTAAGAGCTAGAAACATCATTAGCACCTGGTTAGGGCTGGAAAGAAACATTTGGAGGAAGTTAGACCAATGAAAAAAAAAACCCTGCAAAGACTTAGGGCTTGAAAAATATTCTTTGCAGAGAGTAACAGTGAAAGAGCTTGCAAGCTGGTAAGAGCTAGAAACATCATTAGCACCTGGTTAGGGCTGGAAAGAAACATTTGGAGGAAGTTAGACCAATGAAAAAAAAACCCTGCAAAGACTTAGGGCTTGGAAAATATTCTTTGTGGAGACAAACAATGAAAGAGCCTGCAAGGTAAGAGCTGGGAAGATCGTTATCAGCTAGTTAGGGCTGAAAAAAAGAGCTACATTCAGAGTATAAAATGCACCCAAATTATCAGCCTATTTTAGGGAGGAGAAAGGTGCGTCTTATACTCCAAAAATACGGTAGTTTCTTGGAATGCGCCCAAACCCTGCTCTCATTGTGATTGTCTTGGTAGTCGCTCTTCCTCTTGTCCTTCATGGCCATTATCTATAGCCTCTACATGAATTTATCTCCAGTTTAACCATAACCATTTTAGCAATGTATCCCTAAACTGGAATCCCAGTTCAAGGACAGTGGGTGTTCTAAAGGTAAAGCACTTCCATTTCTCATTTAGACTGCTGTAAATGAGCGTACCAGCCGCAGCTATTTTTCTTTAGGCAAAGCTTTCCAAGGTTTCATAACTATAGAAGCTCTATTCCTGATTAAGGAATGAAGGTGATTGGAATTAAACTGATTATTTGGGCTTGTGCGTTTTAAGAAACTGCAGGCCTTTAGGCTTTCCACTCTGAAGATTAATAATAATGCTTTTTATTGTACTTGAATTGACTTCCTAAAATATATAAGATCTTATTGATAAGATCTTATTTGGGCTTATTTGTAGAGTAATGGAAAAGGATCCGTTCCATGCCAGTTGTTTACCTGTACATATTGGGACGCTTGTGGAGCTGAATAAAGCAAATGGTGAGAAATTGTTTTATGCATGTTGAAAATGAGCAGATTACTTTTGAAAGTTTCCAAGCGTTTCCTTTATTTTTATTTTCCTGATATTGCTTTTTATTGTGATTCATGAACAGGCACACTGTATCTAAATATACAAATAATTTGCTACTGAGAATAAAATGGAGGGGGAGGAAGGAGTTTTCAGAGGGGAAGATGATGTAATTGAATGTAACAGGAGGAAGGGGCTGCACTGGAGAGGAATAAGAGAGAATTCAGCCCAGATATTTTGTGTGAAAGGAAGATGCAGTCCCTCCCTAATTGTTATCAGAGTATATGGTAGATGCAAATAGTGGAGGCCTGCCAGGATTAGTCCGGCAACATTCTTGTCTATAGATAGAGAAACAATAAATAATTCAGCTTTGAAAAATCATCACCTGTCATTTTTAGTTTTGGATCTTGACAGCTATCAGACTGTAAGCACCTTGGCTTGACCCATGCCTAGAGATAGGCTTGGGAGCTTAACAGCAATTATAGCCACAAAGCTAGCAACCACATCAAGACAGCACCCAATTCCCCAAAATGCAAAGTCTTTTGGAGAAAGATGGGGGGGCTGTATGACACTTTGTAAGACTTTTAATTGCGGAACCCCCAAAATGTTTTATGTGGCTCAGCCAATCCTTAAGGATATAATGAAGTTAAATTTCCTTCACCAGGACAACAACCTAAGGTAGTGCTCAGCTGATGACTACTAATTTAGCAAACAAAGTTATGATGATACCAATTACGGGGAACTTAAGATTGGTCCTTGATATTGCAGCAGTTACGACAGCTCTGTGGTCATGTGATTGCAATTCAGATGCTTGGCAACTGGCTTGTACTTAAAGATGCAGCGCTCTGCAGTCACTTGATTGCAGCCTTCTCTTCTGGCTTCCCACAAGCAAAATCAATGGGAAGCCAGTAGGAGATTTGCAAATCCCTCTGTAAAGTCAATCCCACTCCTGCCATTTTTTCTACTGAGGAGTCCCTGGACAGCAAGATTAGTGGGGCCTGGATGGTCAGGCAGTAAGTGCTTCATCGTCCACCCCTTCATTGTACTTCAATCAATCGGCTGAGAGATGCTCTGTTTTCTTTCTATTTGTGATGTATGATTTCCATATTTAATGAATAATATTAACCCAACTGTTGGCTTATAAGATTTAATTATTATTTTTCAAACATGGATTAAATCATTGCACCGTACTTTTGGGTCTGTACTTAAAACCTTGTAAAAAGATATTCCTTTTACAAAGGAAAAAATGATTTTGTGTTTTATAATTTATAATATGTAACTAAAATGAGTCAGTATTGCATCTAATGTTACAGTATCTAATTCACTGTTTTTAGATAAACAGGTAGATTTCATTGCAAATCACAAAGACATTATAACATTGATTCATTTGTATTGGGGGGGAAACAAAACTTGAGAAGTTGCTAGAGATGAGACTCATTCATACACTTGTTTTTAACAAAAAAAGTTGGCATCTTATAAAATGGAATTTGGAAGTAGATCCTGTAAATAAAATTATACTCATACTATTGTTAATGAATGTGTAGCTCACATGTTATCCTGTTAATTGGATAAAGTAACTGATTTTGAAACTGTCAAAAATAAGATTTGGAAATTAGATTTCATAGTGTAAATTTCTACAACTTGCTTAGATCATTTTGTTATTTTTAAACATTAAAAATACAGTATTGTTAGTCTGGTTTCTTTTCAGTTTACATACTGCTTTAATTATTATGTTTGATGTAAATGATGCTGAACACATTCCTTTTATCTTTCTAGAACTTTTCTATCTCTCTCATAAGCTGGTGGATTTGTATCCAAATAATCCTGTAAGTTATATATTTCTTATTTTTTAATAGCACTGCTATAAGTTAAACAAAAGACCAACGTTAGTATGTACATAGTAAAATACATGATTTGATATGTCTAAGTGAGGATTTTAAATCTGTTTTGTACACAAGCACTCAAGAAAGTATCTAATATAAGAATTCCAATTCAGACACTATTTATGTGAGAAGATTGCAATAAATCTAAATGGGTGAACAGTGCAGTCAGGCGGTAGGGAAAGCAAGTAGGATGCTTGGCTGCATAGCTAGAGGTATAACAAGCAGGAAGAGGGAGATTATGATCCCACTGTATAGAGCGCTGGTGAGACCACATTTGGAATACTGTGTTCAGTTCTGGAGACCTCACCTACAAAAAGATATTGACAAAATTGAACAGGTCCAAAGACGGGCTACAAGAATGGTGGAAGGTCTTAAGCATAAAACGTATCAGGAAAGACATAATGAACTCAATCTGTATAGTCTGGAGGACAGAAGGAAAAGGGGGGACATGATCGAAACATTTAAATATGTTAAAGGGTTAAATAAGGTCCAGGAGGGAAGTGTTTTTAATAGGAAAGTGAACACAAGAACAAGGGGACACAATCTGAAGTTAGTTGGGGGAAAGATCAAAAGCAACGTGAGAAAATATTATTTTACTGAAAGAGTAGTAGATCCTTGGAACAAACTTCCAGCAGACATGGTAGATAAATCCACAGTAACTGAATTTAAACATGCCTGGGATAAACATAGATCCATCCTAAGATAAAATACAGAAAATAGTATAAGGGCAGACTAGATGGACCATGAGATCTTTTTCTGCCGTCAGACTTCTATGTTTCTATGAATTTGATCAATCTGCCATAATGAGGGTCAGCTGTATTATAATTGTGGAAGTGTACATTGGAATAATATTCTTTTTTGCAAAGTGAGAAGGCACACAGGCCTTGGACCTTGCCATATAAAGAATTTCTGAGGAAATGTAGACCTTGGCATTAGATTCTCTAGTCAGGTATCAGGGGATTTCCAATTCTGGGGAATTAAACATTTGTCTCTGATACTTATTCTAGGCTTTGGAGCAGGAATTTACTCCATTCCATTGTTGTATAAAAGTTTGTGATTGCAGAAGGGCAGGGTATGACAGATTTTCATTAGTTAATCAGATGCTGTGGATTTTTTCCTAGAGGACATTGTGCACGTAATCAGAAAAAGAAAAGTGAAAATTGTCCTCTTTATGTTTTGTTTTTTATTCAAGCATGTAAAAAAGCAATTATGTTTCCAAGGCCTTAGATTCTGAGGCAACACAGAATGGAATAGTAACACAGCTAGGATTCTGGTAGGATATTCTTACTTAAATTAAAGTTACCAATATTAGATTAGATTAGATTAGATTTATTGGATTTATATGCCACCCCTCTCCGCAAACTCGGGGCGGCTCACAACAATAGTAAAAACAGTACATAGTAACAAATCCAATGCCCACCAATCTAATTACAATTTAAGTTAAGAAATTCATAAAACAGTCCCAATATATATAAAAAAACAGGCACACAGTCAATCAATCAAACGGCAAAACAACATGGGCAAGGGGGAGATGTTTTAGTTCCCCCATGCCTGATGGCAGAGGTGGGTTTTCAGGAGTTTACGAAAGGCAGGGAGGGTGGGGGCAATCCTAATCTCAGGGGGGAGCTGGTTCCAGAGGGTCGGAGCCACCACAGAGAAGGCTCTTACCATGTTCAATGTAGAATACATCAGAAAGAAAGACAAGGGTATTTCCCACCATGCTGTCCTAAATACAAACAATACTTAGAGTGTTATCAGAATCCATTCTGCTTTCTGCTTGCCAACTAAGAAAATATTTTCTCAGCAGCAAAATGCTGTGGATTCAGCACTGCAAAAATAAGGAATTGTCTCAAACATAAGTACATTTTCAAGGAAGTATACAGTACAGGAAAAAAAACCACTGGCAACTATGTACAGTATATATTTGTCAGAGCAAGGCTATGAAAACAGTTAAAAACACAGTAATAATAATTTATTAAACTTTTATGCCAGTTGACTCTCAACAATTTTGAACAGATTACTACAAATAAATTACAATAAAATCAATAAAACATTAAAATATTAATATAAAACGTGACAAGTGCAGTGAAGGGAGGAGTAAAGTATAAATATTTGCATATATGCCTTTTAAAAATACAGAATCACATCTGCATTCATATGCTATAATATTAGATTCATGAAGTATTACCTTTTCTCATTTATATTACTGTAATAATCTACAGTATATTTAATTTAATTTTGGGGTTTTAGGTCTCTTGGTTTGCTGTAGGATGCTATTATCTCATGGTTGGCCATAAAAATGAGCATGCCAGAAGATACCTCAGGTAGGTTTTGCTTCCTGAGAATTTCCAGCTAAGAAGTACGTTTGTCATTTCTTTTAAAAGAATCCATGTCTTGAAATATAGCATTTCTACTAAGAATTTATTTATTAAATATTTATAAAATTGCAAGTTTAATAAGCTGTAGTTTTGGAAAATTGTTATTTTTTTTTTTCTGTTTCAGTAAAGCCACTACCCTAGAGAGAACATATGGGCCAGCATGGATAGCATATGGACACTCATTTGCAGTTGAGAGCGAACATGATCAGGCCATGGCTGCGTATTTCACAGCTGCCCAGTTGATGAAGGGGTATGTCCAATTCCCAGGGAATATGAAGTTCTAATTTAGGTTGGTCACCAGGACCACAAGTTTACTTTTCTGAGCTTTTGGACTCATACTGGAGCCCATCCTCAGGAAACCTTTCTCTCTCTTTTTTTAAATTATTATTTTATTTATTTTATTTTAATTTTTTTATTCATTCATTCATGCATGCATTCATTCATTCAATTTTTTTTATGCCGCCCTTCTACTTAGACTCAGGGCGGCTTACAACATCTTAGCAATAGCACTTTTTAAAAACAGAGCCAGCCTATTGCCCCCACAATCCGGGTCCTCATTTTACCCACCTCAAAAGGATGGATGGCTGAGTCAACCTTGAGCCAGTGGTGAGATTTGAACTGCTGACCACAGATCTACGGTCAGCTTCCCTGGCCTGCAGTACAGCACTCTACTTGCCATGCCACCCCGGCTCTTGTAATATATGCCCCATGCCTGGCGACATAAATGAGTTTTGAGGCTCTTGCGAAAGGCGAGGAGGGTGGGGGCAGTGCGAATCTCTGGAGGGAGCTGATTCCAGAGGGCCGGGGCCGCCATAGAGAAGGCTCTTCCCCTAACCCTGCCAGACGACATTGTTTAGTCGATGGGATCCGGAGGAGGCCAACTCTGTGGGACCTAATCGGCCACTGGGATTCATGCGGCAGAAGGTGGTCCCGTATTCTGGTCCAATGCCAGGTAGGTCCTTATAGGTCATCACCAACACTTTGAATTGTGTCCGGAAACAAATCGGCCTTCATTTGTAATATCAATGCAATTTGATGGCAATTTGAGGGAACATTCATATTTAATGAAAAATGGAATTAAAACAGATTAGCATTGACACTAGGGTACGTATTAGCCTTGTCTAACTGAATTTTGTAACTGTTATTTCATGAACTGGTGAGTGGAATGTTTTGGAAGGGGATATACTTTATAATATTCCCTGGATGGTGTAGAGGTTTGAGTGCAGCATTGCAGGCTACTTCAGTTAACTGCTAGCTGTAGTTTAGCAGTTCAAATATCACCACTGGCTTAAGGTTGACTAAGACTTCCAAACGTCCGAGGTGGGTAAAATGAGGACCCAGATTGTTGGGGGCAATATGCTGATTCTATAAATCACTTAGGGAGGGCTGTAAAAGCACTGTGAAGTAGTATGGAAATCTAAATGCTATTACTATAATATGGTTCTGTATTCTGCTTTTAAGATTTATGTTTTCATAAAAACAAGAAAATTTACAGTGTTCTGATAGTTTTGTGTTGTATCTGAAAAGTAACTGCATTTTTCTCCCTTTTATCTTAACTATCTTTGTTTTTGCAGTTGCCATTTGCCGATGTTGTACATTGGACTAGAATATGGATTGACTAACAATTCAAAATTAGCTGAACGCTTCTTCAGCCAAGCTCTAAGTATTGCACCGGAGGATCCTTTTGTTATGCATGAAGTTGGGGTGGTAGCATTTCAGAATGGAGAGTAAGTATTTTTTGTGACAGTTTGTACACATGAAAGCCTAGTGCTGTATATTGCATATTATTCTGCCGCACGAATCCCAGCGACCAGTTCGGTCTCACAGAGTTGGCCTTCTCCGGGTCCCGTCAACTAAACAATGTCGTTTGGCGGGACCCAGGGGGAGAGCCTTCTCTGTGGCAGCCCCGACCCTTTGGAACCAACTCCCCCCAGATATCAGAGTTGCCCCCACCCTCCTTGCCTTTCGTAAGCTCCTTAAAATCCACCTCTGTCGTCAGGCATGGGGGAACTGAGACTTTCCCTTCCCCCTAGGCTTATAAAATTTATGCATGGTATGTCAGTATATATGATTGGTTTCTTAAATTGGTTTTTTTTTAAATTAACTTAAATATTAGGTTTGTTTACATTGTATTATTATTGTTGTTAGCCGCCCCTAGTCTACGGAGAGGGGCTGCATACAAATCTGATTAATAAATAAAATAATAAATAAATAAATTACAATAGTAGCATTTATTACTGCTAATATAATTATTAAACCTAATGTAACAAACAAAATATGTGCTGACAGAGAACAATGACCTTTTTCTTTCCATGACTATAAATATTATTTTTAAAACCTTAGAATTATTTCTCTCAACTTTAACAAGTCAATATATTCTTGTATTAACCTCTCCCCTGCATAATTTCACAAATTGCTGACTTTAGAAAAGCATGTAAATGTGTCAGCTTTTTAAAATAGATACTTTTAGTGTTGCATTCTTAATTTGTTTAAATGGATTTGTTCATTTAATCAATAATTAACATAATTAAACAAAAAATCAAAGATATTTATTTCATATGCATTGAAGATACCCACAGTGGACAGATTTTGTGCTTAAGATATCATATTTAATGGATCAGCACTTCATACACACTTGTTCTTTTGAGAAGTAGAAACTGGTCTGCATCAATCTTTTCATAAATTCTCAAGGCAATAAGAGAAACAAAGGAATAAGAAAGTCTATTAACAGTTTGGATGAGTAACCATATTGAAAATGTTTGGTTTACTTTGTCCTATCCATCTTTATAAATTCTGTATTAATTTATCTGTTAAAGCAGTACCCGCGTGTATTTTTTTTATTCAAATGTGTCTGGAGGGATCTTATATTGACTTCAATCACCTTTTATGCTAACAAAAATATCCATTAAAAATAGCCTAATTAAATCTGTGATTATTACATTTTCACTGGTGCCTTGGAATATGAACAATGATAGAACAATCATCAGAATAATTCTGATAAAATCTAAATAATTGAGACATCATATGTTCTATGCACAAAATAAAATATCTTTTCTTTTATAATTTTTGTAAAAAATTGAAAAGACCTAAACATCTCATATGAAGTGGTTTATTTTCTTTCAGCTGGAAAACTTCAGAAAAGTGGTTTCTTGATGCATTAGAGAAGATCAAAGCTATTGGAAGTGAGGTATTTAGTTATATACTGTATATATTTCTTACTAATATGTTCGCTATAAGATAGTGCTGTTTTAAATTACAAGCGTAGAAGGTCTCTTGGCCCCCAGTATTCAGCTAATGAAGATTTCAGAATGTATATACATGGCTTTGTAAGTATCGTGTCAATTCTTATAAGGCTTCACAGGTGATAGCCAGCACCTTGAATGGAACCTGGAAGCCTATAAGTAGCCAATGAAACTACTGAAGAACAGTATAATGTTACCAAACCTACTTTTTCCTATTAGTAGTCCTCTCTGAATTTAATATCAACTGCAGCTTCCAATTCATTTTCAGGGGTAATGTTGCATGAGGTGACAATGACATGAATCACATTTGGATGGGTTTTCTACATCAAAAATCTCTACAGTTTGCAAACCCATCAAAGCTGGGCAAATGCCCTGGTCACTTCCTCAGTCTGCACGAATCCCAGCGACCAGTTAGGTCCCACAGAGTTGGCCTTCTCCGGGTCCCGTCGACTAAACAATGTCGTTTGGCGGGACCAAGGGGAAGAGCCTTCTCTGTGGCGGCCCCAACCCTCTGGAACCAACTCCCCCCAGATATCAGAGTTGCCTCCACCCTCCTTGCCTTTCGTAACCTCCTTAAAATCCACCTCTGTCGTCAGGCATGGGGAATTGAGATATTCCCTTCCCCCTAGGCTTATAAAATTTATGCATGGTATGTCTGTATGTATGATTGGTTTCTTAAATTGGGGTTTTTTACATTACTTTTAATATTAGATTTGTTCATATTGTCTTTTTACTGTTGTTAGCCACCCCGAGTCTGCCGACAGGGGCGGCATACAAATCTAATAAATAAATAAATAAATAAATACATACATACATACATACATACATACATACATACATACATACATACATACATACTTGAGTAGCAGCCATACATACTAGAAGACCCACAAATTAGTGATCTTTTCTTTAAAGGGGATGGAACTGGTCCAAAGCTGAACTAGGCAATCCTACCAAGACAGATTTATTACCTACAATTATCCACTCCATAAGCAGAATTAGTCTGAGCTTGTTATAACTTATCTAGTCCTCATGGCATCAAGATACACATTGCCAGGGTGGCAATTTCATTTTTAATGGGGGCAATTGAAACCTTGTTTAAACCAAGTTAATGGACTTTTAGGTTTTCCCCGAGTGAGTAGGAGTTCACTTTTTGAATAGTAAGAATTATATGTTATGGATGAGTATCAGGATTTTAGAGTTGCTTAGGTGGGGCACGGCCCAAAAAAACTTGGGTTAGAATCTCCATAGTATGTCTGGCTAGCGAAAGAGTAGTGATACAATTGAATATCAGCAACATACCTTAAACAAAACTAATAAATTAATTCCCACAGCAGTTTTTCTCATCCATATTGCAATACAGGGCTGATATAGCAGCAGATCCCAATATTTGTACAAATGGGCACAATCATGGTCATTATAACTTTTATTAATTTCCTGTTTACATTTTTCTTAGCTAATATTTTCTTTTTCCAGATAATAGGCTCAAAAGAACTGCCTAATGCTGCTTAATAAACTTCTCAATAAATCTAACCAGAACATACTGAAAAATAGCCATCAAGAAATCCCAAATATTCTGGCTCCTGTTCTACATTACTGAGAAAGAATTTATAATGAATTCTTTATTTGTTTATAATATGATGTATAGTTTGTCATTTTAAAAGGGTTTCATGGCATTAAATCTAACCCATTGGAAAATTTCCTTATATGTACATGAATACTCTCTGACATAATAATATAAGGTATCTTATTTAAGTGGGGGCTTTCCTCAGAATGATATTTCTTTATATATGTGTTTTTTGCTGCAGGTTACTGTAGATAAATGGGAACCTTTACTAAATAACTTGGGCCATGTGTGCAGAAAGTTGAAGTAAGTATGTGCATATGGAGATTGAGGGGGAGAAACTTTTTAAATAATAGTTATTATATTAAGTTTATTTATGTTAGTCCAAGTTCTATAACTTAGCACTGTATAGGTAGACTGGGAAAAAACATCCCAGAAAGTGAAGGCAAAGTATTCTTGTATTATAACAGCTGCTGTGGTATAATGGTGAAGTGTTGTTTATTTATTTTTTGCTATTTTGGTTATTTGTTTCCTGTTTGACTTGACTCTCAATCTTTCTATCTATCTCTTTCCCCTCCAACCAACCTTCCTACTTAACTACCTACCTACTGTGGATATAAAAAAATCTATACCCGTTAAAATAACAATTTTTGAGGTGTAAAATAATCAGACCAAGATATATCACTTCAGAATTTTTTTCCACCTTTAATATCACATATAAGCTGTATAATGCTATTGAAAAACAAAGTCAAATATTTTTGGGGGGGAATAACAATAATATGGTGCCATAAGTGTGCCCTCACTTAAAGTAATACTTGGTTGAAGTACATTTTGATTTTATGACAGCATTCAGTCTTTTGGGATAGGAGCCTATTAGCATGGCGCATCTTGTCTTGGGAATCTTTGCACATTCTTTCTTGCAAAAGAACCCCAAATTTATCTAAATTGCAAGTGGATCTTCTGGGCACAACCCTTTTTCAGGTCACCCCACAGATTTTTCAGGTCTGGGCTCTGGTTAGGCCATTCCAAAATTTTGATCTTCCAGTAGAGTCAATTTTGTTTTTGTTGATTTGGAGGTATGTTTTGGGCCATTGTCATTTTGAAAGAAATTCCTTTTCATCTTCAGCATTTTATCAGAGACCTGAAGGTTTGTTCCAAAATTGACTGATATTTGGAATTATTTATCATTACCTCCACCTTAATTAAAGCCCCAGATCCAGCTGAAAAGTAGCCCCAAAACATAATGTTGCCATCAGTGTTCCCTCTAATTTTTTGGGGGGGTGGGTGGAAAAGTATAGTGTCTGAGCGGCACAGAAATAATAAATGAATGAATGAATGAATGAATGAATGAATGAACAAACAAACAAACAAACAAATAAAAAACCCACCCTGTTTTGCCTCAGAGAATTTCAAAATAAAATACTGTATTGTGTGTCTATAACAGTGAGCTCATAATAGGGCAACTCTATCAATATCAAAATGCCACTTAAATAGTTGAGCTAGTTTCAAACTAGATTTTGATTTTCTTTCTCTCTTCCTTACTTCCATTCTTTTTCTTTTTCTTTTCCTTCCTCTCTTTTTTCTATCTGTTTCTCTCTCTTCCTCTCTTCCTCTCTCTCTCCTTCCCTCTCACTCTTTCCCTCTCAGCTTCTGGGCAGGTTTGGAAAACTCTGAGTTGATGATGATTTTTAAGTGAGCGATTGCTCACTGCTCAGCTTAGAGGGAACTATGGTTGCCATTACAATGCATCACTGTGGGTGTGGTATACTTTGGTGATGATCAGTGTTACGTTTCCAAAACATACATTTTGGAATAACTGCCCAAAAAATCAGACCATAGCACATTTTCTCACATGCTTTTGTCTGACCTGATATAGATTTTTGCAGGGTGTTTGGATGTTTTCCTTTGTAAGAAAAGGCTTGCATCTTGCCACCCTACTTCACAATCTAGACATGATGGTTGTCACATGTAGTACACAATCAGAATTTGCCAGAAATTCCTGCAGCTTCTTTATAATGTTGTTGTAGCCCTCTTAGTAAATTTTTGTACTTGATGACTGTCTTCACTGCATTTCATAGTTTATCCAATGCCTTGAAAATTGTTTGATACCCTTCTCTTGGCTCATATCTTCCAACAATGAGATCCCTTTGATGCTTTCTAAGCTCTTTGCAGACCACAGCTTTTTCTGTGAGAGTAAATGTCAGAAAAACCCTACTAGAACAACTGAACTTTATATGGGCTTGATCAGAGTTACTTTAATTGATAGCAAAAATCTACTAACTATTATTTAATACCAATTTGAATGTGATTGGTTCATTCCAAATATAGGAACATCCCATAAGAAGGTATGATAGGATATCCATTGTATATCAAATTTACATGCTATCTATCTCACTATCAAGTGACTCTGAATAATATTTCTGTATCCTCACCCATAAAAACTCACCATCCATATGGCTCAGCTTTTTATTGAGGGTGGGAAAAAATGTAGAAGATAGAATGCTATGTATTCTGCCTTGAGTTCCTGGAGGAATGCAGAATATGTGTCTAAGAGAGAAATACTATAATGCTAATTATGTATTGTAATAATTTGTCAAATGCATTATTTATTTTTGTTTTAAAAGGAAATATGAAGAGGCTCTTGAATACCATCGTCAAGCTCTGGTCTTGATCCCTCAAAATGCTTCCACGTATTCTGCAATTGGATACATACATAGTCTGATGGGAAACTTTGAAAGTGCAATTGATTATTTTCATACAGTATGTGTATATTTTATTTAATATGCATTTATTTGTTCAAGCAAAAATGTGCAGTAAATAATCACAACTTCATAGCATAGGACAGTGATGGTGAACCTTTTTATCCTCGAGTGCCCAAAGAGCATAAATACGTGCTATCGCACATGCGCAAATGCCCACACCCATAATTCAATGTCTGGGGAAGGCGAAAATAGCTTCCCCCTGCCCTCTGGAGGCCAGAAACGGCCTGTTTCCCTACTTCTGATGAGCCCAGTAGGCTTGTGTTTTGCCCTCCCCAGGCTTCAAAGGCTTCCCTGGAGCCAAGGGAAGGTAAAAACACCCTTCCTCATCCCCCCGGAACTTCTCTGGAAGCCAAAAACGTCCTCCTAGAACCTTTGTGCAAGCCAAAAATCGGATGGCCAGCACACACATGCACGTTGAAGCTGAGTTAGGACAACAGCTTGCGTGCCAGCAGATATGGCTCCGCGTGCCACCTCTGGCACCCGTGCCATAGGTTCGCCATCACTGGCATAGGATGTAGAAATGTTCAGGATTGTCACCACTCTTTTACACATTTCCCTTCGAGTCCCATCAACATTATATTAACATTCCATGTGTATTCAATAAGTTGCTTAGTTGACTTGAGTTGTGGGAGAAATGAATTCTCACTGTAGGATATTTCTAAACGACCCTGGTCTGTGGCAATTCATGTGAACAATCTCTTGAGTCCGTCAGGAGATGGTTGGCTTATAAATCTAATTAAAATAAAATAAAAACAAGTTCTTCCTAACACGCTGATACCTCTCCCTTGTATGTTATTGATACTATTTTGACCACAAAGGGGAATCATTTACAGAATTTTAATGTTGAGCTGGGGTGGCGCAGCAGGTAGAGTGCCACTGAAGCTGACTGTAGATCTGAAGGTCAGCAGTTCAAATCTCATCACCAGCTCAAGGTTGACTCAGCCTTCCACCCTTCCGAGGTGGGTAAAATGAGGACCCGGATTGTGGGGGCAATAGCCTAGCCTAGCTCTGTTAAAAAGTGCTATTGCTAACATGTTGTAAGCCACCCTGAGTCTAAGGAGAAGGGCGGCATAAAAATCAAATAAATAAATAAATAAATGTTAAAGATAGTTGAAAAGTTGGATTAATTTGTTTGCTTGTCCTTTTAAAACAGGCCCTTGGTCTTAGGAGGGATGATACATTTTCAGTTACTATGCTTGGACATTGCATAGAAATGTATATTGGAGATTCCGAAGCCTACATTGGTAAGTTTTAGTATCGTTCCTCATATTTCTTTCATATCTTCCCACACTGGTTGTGGTGGCTACCTCAAACAAACATTTATGATATGTAGTTGATCATAATGAATGGTTGATCAGGTGGCATACCATCATCATCATATGAAGAGAAAATATATTTTAATACATACTATTATTTTGCTGTGAAGAATATCATAAGCCACTCATGATCCTTTTTTCTTTTCTATTTTTCTTTAACTTTTCTCCTTTTCTTGAACATTTTCCTTTTTTCTTGCTTTCTTTATTATTTTTCCTTTTTTGCTGTCTGTTAGTGTTATCTATTACCTTCTTGTTTAAAGTTTTAACAAACATTATGCTTGCAAAAATGTATTTTAATATGAACCAAGCAGAAATAAGGTTCCTTCACTACCAAAGTTTATCAGTAGATTTGTTTTATAACACAGAGAACAGTCTTCTGAAACCCCACAACATGAAACAAAAAATAATAATAATCAGACAGTGAAAAACATGTCAAACATGTATTAATTATATGTAAAATTAACCTAAGCATTTTCTTTTAGGGACTGCAATTAAGGATAAACTCAGATGCTATGATTTTGATGTGCATACTATGAAGACATTGAAAAAAATCATGTCCCCTGCATGGGGTACATTGGAATATGATATAGAACGGCAAACTACAGAAGAAAGCAGTATGGCGTTGGAGACAACTCATCAACGTAAAGCTACAGAAGAGTCTTCTCAATTAGATGAACCTTTTGAAATTGAAATGAATGAAAGTGACATGATGTTAGAAACCTCCATGTCAGACCATAGTACATGACCTTAAAATATTGGTGCAGATTCTTCACTGTGCAGTATCATTAAGTAATTTGTCATTCATCCCTTTGTTTTATATAACTATGTATACCATGTGGCCATCAGAGAACTGTCCAAGATAGTGTATTTTGTTTATATCAATTTTATTCAAAATAATGTATTTTTAATTTTCACTGCATCGTTGAACTGCTATTTAGACAGTGAATGTACAAGCAAACCATCAAATTGGATTACAATATATATGTTTCTGTACCCATGAATTGATAAATTGCTGCTTTGCCTTTTTCCATCTTAATTATGTGTCAGAATGTTCTGAAAGAAGTACAGTTTTGATATTATATTTTATTATTTTGTTCAAAATTAAATTTTTTGTTTGATCTCTGATAATTGTTAAAAAATTACCAACTGAATTCATTATTTTTTCACTGAATTGTAGGCAAATCGTTTTTACTGTGATAGTAAATGTGTTGTCCGTCTAATATTTGTCACTTTCTTCAACTTTATGGTTTCTTGATTATCCCCCTTGCCCTGGAGAGATTAGTGACTACATAATTCATATATTTTTGCAAAATCTAAGCAATTACTAAAGTTCAAAGATCAAGTAGGGTTGCAAGTACTGAGTATCAGTAAAGGGACAGAACAGTTTGGCAGAACTATAGAAAAACTCCAAAATCAAACACAGATGGTTAAACATTTCAGAGAAGGGATAGAAGAGGAAGGGATGTTCTTAGTTATTCCTGCAGTTACACAGCAAGGTTCCTGGCAAGGCTGGGATTGTTATTATAAAGCAGTGGTTCCCAACCTTTCTAAGGCCACAACCCCTTACTACAGTTCCTCATGTTGTGGTGACCCCCAACCATAAGTCTAGCACCAATTCTCCCAACAGAGCTTTAAGCTAATTTGCAGGAAGGTCAGAAGGATACCCCCACTGTAAATGCCTGATTTGTTGGATTGTAAAAATATGTTCCAAGGCGCCAGAATAGAAGTTATAGTGGGAAATTTGTCTTTTCCATGGTTTTAGGCGACCCTTGTGAAACGGTTGTTTAACCCCCAAAGGGGTCCCGACCCCAGTTGAGAACCATTGTTATAAAGCATTCTGTTGTTTCAGGTCCAGTTCATATAAGGTTCCATTGAAAATACTGTACTGTTAAGCCAGATCCAAATGCTCATGCATTCTGGCAACACAAGAATTGGATAATAGTGCTGAAATTTAAGTTTAACTGTCCTATAACTCTAGTCAAAGAGGGTGGGCTACAGTTTGATTGTTTTGCTGCTGTTGACTGTATTTAATACCATTCTTGATAAAAACCTCGATGGCTCAGTGATTAGAGCGCAGTAATGCAAGCTACTTCTGCTGATCACCGAGTGCCAGCAGTTTGCCAGATCGAATCTTAATAGTCTCAATAGTCTTGATTCAGCCTTCCAGCCTTCCATGATCGGTAAAATGAGGACCCAGATTGTTGGGGACAATATGCTTTCTGTAAACCTCAGAGAGGGCTGTAAAGCGGTATATAAGTCTACATTTATTTATTTTGTCACATATGTATTGGTGGTATACAAAGATATAATATTTATATACATGATACTAGTAAATGAGTAACATTAGGACGGGGCGGAAGGCACTCATGCACTTATGCACGCCCCTTACTGACCTCTTAGGAATTGGGAGAGGTCAACAGTGGATAATCTAAGGGTAAAGTTTTGGGGGTTAGATGATCATACTACAGAGTCTGGTAGTGAGTTCCATGTATCAACTACTCGGTTACTAAAGTTGTATTTCCTACAATTCAGTTTAGAGTGGTTTACTTTAAGTTTGTATCGCTTGTGTGGTCGTGTATTGTGATTGAAGCTGAAGTAGTCATTGACAGGAAGAACGTAGCAGATGATTTCATGGGCTATGCTTAGGTCGTGTTTAAGACGACGTAGTCCTAAACTTTCTAACCCTAGGATTGTAAGTCTAGTTGTGTAGGGTATTCTGTTGCGATTGGAGGAGTGGAGGGCTCTTCTAGTAAAGTATCTTTGGACATAGAGTGTTTACGTCCGAAATGTGGTGCAGGTTCCAGACAGATGAGCTGTATTCAAGGATTGGTCTGGCAAGTTTTGTATGCTCTGGTTAGTAGTGTGAGATTACCGGAAATGCTATATAATGCTGTAAGGGGGGTGGAGGTGGAAAGATCTGAAGATAAGCTATTGCAAGAAAAAATGGGGTGGAACAGGTGGGTTTGCAACTACATCATTTTGTGATTCCAGCAAAAGTGCTCAGATCCTGAAAAATGGGGGTGGAAGGGGGGGGGGAAAGCACCATCGGCTCAAGTTTTTTTTTAAATTTATTTATTTGTCAAACAATTATAGGATGGTAATTTGTACAAATAAAACATTAGATAAGTAATGATAGAAGACAATAGGACAGAGACGGTAGGCACAATGGTGTGCTTATTCACGCCCCTTACAGACCTCTTAGAAAGGGGAGAGGTCCATTGTAGATAGTCTAAGGTTAAACGTTTTGGGGTTAGGAGTAGAAACCACAGAGTCAGGTAGTGCATTTCGGGCGTTGATTACTCTATTGCTGAAGTCGTATTTTTTGCAGTCTAGTTTGCAGCCGTTGACATTTATCTATGTCGTGCTCCTGTGTTGTTGCGGTTGAAGGTGAAGAAGTCGCTAACAGGTAGGACAATTTGGTATACGATTTTACGAACATCCTGGCTACAAACTGGGAGGCTCTCCCTAGAAAATCTGGATCCCGCCATACATTGCGAACACCTGTTGGGTTGTCGGGCGCTTGGAACAAATCAGGCCAATTTCACAGCTATTTAAAGACGGCCAGCCCAGCCCGGCCCGGCCGAGACGCCTTTGCAACTCTCCCCTCCCCAACAACCCCTTGCCCGATTCCCCCCACCCCAGCTCTCGCGAGACCCTCTTGGGCATGGAGGGGCTGCTCTCGCGATGTTTCCCTGCCAAGGTTGGCAGTTGAAAGAGGAGCTGAAAGGAAGCCCCGGCTAAAGCTTTTAATTAAGCGGCGGAGCGACGAAGGGTCGCGAAGCTTGGCGTCAAATGGACGCTCCGCTTCAGCGAGACTCCCCGCGTCGGGTGTCCGAGACGCCGTCGTCCTCCCCGGGGAGGCCGCCCCCGCCGCCCCCGCCTTCCAACCTGGGGCTACCGCCGGGCAAGCAGCAACGGGAAGAGAAAAGAGCGGCGCTGAGTAAAGTAAAGAGGCCGGCGGGCGAAGGGAGAGGCGAGGGGGAGGGCTGCCCTCCAGCACCAAGGACAGCGAGCTGGAGGAAGGAGCGGCCGGGGAGTGGGAGGAGCTACCCCACCTGGAGCGCTGAGGGGGCCTCCGCGAGGGACAAAGCGGGGGAGGGGCAGGGTGGGGGTGGGCGCGCGAGACATGAGGAGGCGACGGATGGATGCTGAGAGGGCTCCGTGTTCTCTAGCCTGGGTCTATCCGGCTCCCACCTGTCCAGGAAATTTAAAGAATATTGGTAGCTCAGGGTTGACATGAGGGGTCCTGAGTGCTGTCTGAGCTTGCTTGTTTTCTTGCGGATCTTTTACTACCCAAACTAGGTGACATCATCATCATTGTTGTTGTTGCTGCTGCTGTCAGTACAACAGAGCAATAATAATAAATAACATTATTATTATTATTATCATTATTATTATTATCATTATTTTATTTTGTCAAAACATGTACAGTGATATCTTGTCTTACAAACTTAATTGGTTCCGGGACGAGGTTCTTAAGGTGAAAAGTTTGTAAGATGAAACAATGTTTCCCATAGGAATCAATGGAAAAGCGATTAATGCGTGCAAGCCCAAAATTCACCCCTTTTGCCAGCCGAAGCAGCCGTTTTTGCGCTGCTGGGATTCCCCTGAGGCTCCCCTCCATGGGAAGCCCCACCTCCGGACTTCCGTTGCCAGTGAAGCGCGTTTTTGCGCTGCTGGGATTCCCCTGCTGGGAGGTGGGGTTTCCCATGGAGGGGAGCCTCGGGAATCCCAGCAGCGCAAAAACGGGTGCTTCGCTGGTAACGGAAGTCCAGAGGCGGGGCATCCCAGCAGCGGCAGTGGGTTGTAAGGTGAAAATAGTTGTAAAAAGAGGCAAAAAAATCTTAAACCCCGGGTTTGTATCTCGAAAAGTTTGTATGATGAGGCATTTGTAAGACGAGGTATCACTGTACAAGGTAATAGGTATGGTATAAACATAAACAAAAGCAAGTTAAGTATAGGTAAATTTGGACAATAGAACAGTAGGACAGGGAGGGTAGGCACGGTAGTGCACTTATGCACGCACCCCTTACAGACCTCTTAGGAATGGATTGAGGTCCAGTAATTGGTTGCAGTCGGTAAGGCTGGGATTGGTATATAAAATAGGAATATTTCTAATGGGAAGTGTTTTTTTTTTAATGCAGATCAACAACAGTAACCTTGTTTTGAGTGTACTGCAGGCATTGGCATGAGAAAAACTGTTGTAAGCCCAGTTTTACCTATATTGTTTTGCAGGTAGTTATTCGCCGACTTCCTCCTAACTTTACTAAGGAGCAGCTAGAAGAACAACTCCATCCACTTCCAGCTCATGATTATTTTGAATTTTGTTCCTCTGATCCCAGGTGAGCATTTATATAAACCAAGACAGTTGTTTATTTTATGTTTGTTATTGCGATGTCATTGCTATTAACATAGGATGAATTTTAGTATAAAATGTTTCTAATACAAAGGATGGATAAAAATACTCTACTGTTCATTTAATGGCGTATTTAATGCTATTCATTCTGTAATTATCATGGCACTAGAACTGTGGGAGATTCACAGCAGGGAGCAGGAATCATGTACGGTTTCAGGAGTATTCTCTCATCATATTTGAGACATTAAAATTTACTTTTTCTAACTAAAAATAGTTTAAGAATGGACAACATTTGACCATTCTAGCCAGATTGAATGGATCTTCTGAGAGATTCATTTATTCATTCATCATTTCACTTTTTTTTTGTAAATAACTCAAGGTGGCAAATATATCCCACACATCTTCCTCCACTTATTTGTCACACAACAACAACCCTGTGAGGTGAGTTGGGCTGAGAAAGAGTGAGTAGCCCGAGATCATCTAGCTGGCTTTCATGGCTAACGTGGCACTGGAACCCTTAATTTCTGTGTTTTTTCTTTAGCCACCAGATCAAACTAGTTCCCACATATATCTTATGTGAAGAGTTGCAGTTAAATAAAAGTAAATCACATCATATATTACTACTGTCTTCTCTAAAGAGATCATCAGGCTATTTATGGCCATTTCAGACACTGGAATGTAATGTTTTTATCTGGATTATTAATGGATCATTTTTCTGCGATATGATGCTTGCGTTCCTCAAAAAGTAATAGAAACATTCATGGTTTAGAGAAAACTTTGTAATATCAACCACTATTCTTACAGCATTCTGGTTGTTTGTTTCTGTCATCATGATTGTTAGTGTGAAATAGATTGAATTTTATATAATTTCCTAATTACCATTAGCATAAGCGTGCAAAATTGTGAAAGGCACCAAAAGGAAAGGAGAAAGGGGGAAAACACAGATTTTTTTCTATTCAGATATAAAATCTTAAGTTACTTGTTTATTGTAGCTTTATATAACATTATCACTATCATATACCTAGGTTCATAGACTATCACAGCAGGCCATAGCATGATTTCATTATTTTGGTATACAGTATTGTGGCTTTAGTTAGGGCATAATTTATTATTTAATATGTTATACAAGCCTAAGCAGTTGTAATCTATTAATAAACAAAAACTAAATCACACTTTAATATAAAATGTAACTAGGAAATGAATTCATTGGGAACAAGCATCAAAAGGAAGTTCTAACTTGCCTCCATTATTCCCCAGGCCTTTTTTACGCAATTTACTTGCAGCCAAAGTAGGAATGATGTTATAGTGGTTTTCAAACCTTGAAAGTGAATTCTGTGAAAACTAGGTTGGTTGAATAATACCAATTTGCATAGAGGTTATAGATTATTAAGAATTCATTACCCATAGCATTTCTGATGGCTTGTCTTTACATTAAATATATAGATACAGTATATATCCGCACGAATCCCAGCGACCGATTAGGTCCCACAGAGTTGGCCTTCTCCGGGTCCCGTCGACAAAACAATGCCATCTGGTGGGACCCAGGGGAAGAGCCTTCTCTGTGGTGGCCCCGGCCCTCTGGAATCAGCCCCCCCCCCAGAGATTAGGACTGCCCACACTCTCCTTGCGTTTCGCAAACTTTTGAAAACTCATCTATGTCGCCAGGTGTAGAGGAATTGATATATTCTTAGCTGCCTTTGACTTTATGGATGGTATGCTTGGGCTGTATGACTGTTTTAATAGAGGTTTCTTAAAGACTGTTTTAACATTAGATTTGTATATGATGTTTTATTTTTGTGAGCCGCTCCGAGTCCTCGGAGAGGGGCGGCATACAAATCTAAGAAATTATTATTATTATTATTATTTAAATAAATTATAATGGTGTTTTCTTTGAGACATATATGTGTACAATTTTCCTTTTAGAACTTACATAAAAGTAATTGACATTCATTCTTGTTGCAGTCTTTATCCTCACCTCTACTCAAGAGCATATATTAATTTTAGAAATCCCGATGACATCATTCTTTTTAGAGATCGCTTTGATGGCTATGTCTTCATTGACAATAAAGGTAACTCATAAAGGATCCATAAAATGTATTGTACACACCAAAGCCCCAAATTTGTGTTGCTATGTGAGAAATACGTTGTACGTTTTGCCCCATTTTGTGACTTTTCTTGCCACACTTGTTAAGTGCAGTTATTAAATTAGTAACAGGGTTGCAAAAAGGGATCACATGACCCTAAAACACTGCAACCATCATAAGTATGAACCAGTTGTCAAGCATCCAAATGTAAATCTGAATGATGATGGGGATGCTGTAACAGTCACAAGTGTGAAAAATGGTCATAACTCACTTTTTTCAGTGCTGTTGTAACTTCAAAGTCACTAAATGAATTGTTGAAAGTCGACTACCTGGAGCCACAATGGAGCTCCTTGTTAACCATCCACTGAATTCTTGAAAGCAAAATTCTATTTAAATGTGTATGGTTTTTTGTTTTGTTTTTTTTTGTTTTTTTTAAAATAGTGTTTATTGAATATATATACAAATCTATATACAAAGACAATACAAAACAGTATAAACAGGACAAGGTGTTCTTATCATATGTGTCTAATCGTTATTTTCATTAAGGTCGAACAAACCACATTTAACACTAACAACAACAACAAAAAAACAAAAACAAACAAAACGTCGGACACCCCTTTACCCTCCCCCCCCCCCCTGCCAACCTGCAGTTATATTTATATTTCATTTTTCCGGTTATACTTTCAGCGGTATCCTGTTTCTTAAAATTTACTTAATCTATTAATCTAGTGTTTCCTTTTCTAGGTGTTGTGTTTAAAATTCTAATTGTTATGTTTCTGGTATATTCCTTCATATTAAATAAATAAATAAAAGGATATCGGCGAGCAATCAAATAAGTTGTTTTGTCTTGTTCCTTTCCTCCTTTCTCTTCATTCCTGATCCCTTTGTGGTTTGTTCTCCTTTACTCAGTTTCCTTTCGTTTCTGTCTCTTTCTCCCTTTCCTCGATCCAGTTATAAAACTTATCCCATGTGGTTATATTTTCTGTTTCTTTATTATCTTTCAGTTTATGTGTTAGGGAATCATATTCGGCGCAGTCAAATATTTTTTTGATTATTTCTCTGTCTGATGGTATGGTTTTTTGTTACATTCTTTTCTACAAATATATCAATTGTTTCGTACTGTACCTTGAGAGGGGAGTCAGGGGACTACCTGGATTACTAGAAGTTAATCTAAATTCAACTAAAGAAAAATCACTTCAGAAAAGGGTAATGACAAGCTACGGTATTTCCATATGGTTGCTTTAAAAAAGGACCTTCCTGGTGTCATTTGGGTAACGCTTAACTTGAAGGAAATTTCTTTGAAGCAATATGAAGGGGATCCTGATGTGATCAGTTACTGTAGATTCAGTGGATTCATAGAAGTTTGCTCTTGTGTACTGATTTCCTTTTCTGGTTTGATGCTATGTGTAATAAGCTTGAGTCAGATAAAATAGGATGAGTAATTTTGATTCTGACATTTGTTCTCAAAATAACTTCTGTTTTAAAATTAATCGTCCTTTATAATTCTATTCCTTTCTGATTCTTTAAAGGTTTGGAATATCCTGCTGTTGTTGAATTTGCACCCTTCCAAAAGATTTCTAAAAAGAAACTAAAGAAGAAAGATGCAAAATCTGGCAGCATAGAAGATGGTACACTTTTTTGTTGGTGGTAAAACTCACTTATTGTAATTTAAGATGAACTTCTTTTGCAATACTTTGCTTTTTATATTTTTCTTTCACAGATCCAGAATATAGAAAATTTTTAGAAAGTTATTGTGCTGAAGAAGAAAAAATATGTGCCAACCCGGAAACACTTCTGGGAGAAATTGAAGCGAAAACAAGAGAACTCATTGGTTTGTTAAGCTAATTTTTTCCTTTTAGTAATTAATTTTTTTTTCTAATTAGGTGTTTATATTTTAGTTTGCTTATTGAAACTCTTAAGGTATATGTAAAATTATTATTATGACAGTTTTATTTGTTTTCTTCTATTAAATTAAATGTTTTCTAAAGGTCATTGCACTAAGTTCAGATGGCTATCTAGGAAATATATAAAATTGTACTTTAATCTTGAATGAATAACAAGACACTTAAATACACATAGGTTTTATGAATTGAATGTTTAGCAGCCACTATAATTTTGTTTTTGATATTTGAGTAAATGTCACTAGTTAAGTAGTATTTTTTTCTATGGTCTTTGTTATTTCATAGCATGGGTGCCTACAATTGTGTTATAGTATTTCAGTGCTATCTTCCTTTTTGTATACATGTTAGGAATCATAAAAAGGACATTAACATGAAGTCAACCCAAAATTAAGTTACAGTAGTAAGAACAGGTTTGTACAATAATGTCCACAGATCATTCAGACATATATCTAAAAGGATAGAAAGAGACAGAAGAATGAGTCCAATATGGAATTTGTCGTTTCATTAGATAGTGGTTATTTTATATATGTTCAGTTCAAGCCGACAGTCTTTTCAGCCAGAGCAAGTTCTGATCTAGAATCAGTAATCCAACTGTGGATGTGCAAACTAAATGGATTCTCCATGCAAATCCAGAATCCAGTTTTAGATGAGCAAAATCTGTGGGATTGCGTGTTAGCTAGGGTGAATGGATGAGGCAGACAGCAGAGGTAGTCACAACAGCTCTTTATTGAGCAACATGTACCATTCAGTAAAGGCTCTGTCTGACAGACAGCCCTTTTATTGGAAGCAGTCAGACAGTTCAACCAATCAGCATTCAGTATTCTTCCTGCCAGAATGGAGGACTTGACTGAAACTATGTGCTTCAGTCTTAGTATCTAACAGCATGTGCAAGCTGTAATTGCCGCCCAGAGTTTTCGGAGAAGGGCAGCATACAAATTTAATAAATAAATAAATAAGTGATGCTTTTCTATATTGTACTCATAAGTTAACTGTTGTTAATGTTAATAATAGCGATTAGTAGCTATGGTGTACTGTTACAGAAATTTGAAGGATATATTTTGCACAAATGGGCTCTTCAATAATTTAAAAATAAATTATAATGTATAAAAGTTATAAGGTATAAAAATCTCATCCATGAGATCAAAGGTGAAATAAATGTGTGGATTTTTTTACTCTTAATTATTGAAAATAATAAGGAAAAATATTTCTTAGGGGAAAAAAACTTATTATTAAGACTTCTATATTGATATTGCAACTATGAGGCTTACTTTATTGCTTTTTAAACTCCTTGGCAATATGATAAATTTTTCTTTAGTAGCCTATGGACTAAATGAAATATTACTAATTATGTCTTATTAATTATCTTGTTAAAGCTTAAATGTTAACAAATATAAAACATGCTTATTTTAGGAATGGAACACTACATCACATTTTTTGTGTTTTAGCTAGAAGAACCACCCCACTTTTGGAATATATTAAAAATAGAAAATTAGAAAAACAGGTATGTTAGCATTTTGAACTACAGCTTAATATTGACTTCAGTTTTTTGTAATAGTAATATAAATCACTGCTAACCTTTTCCAATACTTCAGAGAATTCGAGAAGAGAAAAGGGAAGAAAGAAGGAGGAGAGAATCAGAAAAAAAACGGCTAAGAGAAGATGAGAAACGGAAACGCCGAGAGGAAGAAAGACGCAAAAGAAAAGAAGCTGAGAAACAAAAGAAAATTGCTGAAAAAGAAATAAGGATTAAGGTAATGCAGAAAATTAAAATATATTTTCAGTATATTTTCAATGCTTTAATGGTACTAAGCTTTTAGATTAATTCATGTTTGTGTGAAACATTTTTTTTAAATGATAAATAAATGTATACAATATTTTCCTTGTAAAGAAAAATGTGATTTGTAACTTTTGTTAAGGAGAGCCAGAAATAACATTTATCTTTAAAACTGAAATATATATATAATTTGTTAAATGTTATAGGATGCTTGGCTGCATAGCTAGAGGTATAACAAGCAGGAAGAGGCAGATTATGATCCCGCTATATAGAGTGCTGGTGAGACCACATTTGGAATACTGTGTTCAGTTCTGGAGACCTCACCTACAAAAAGATATTGACAAAATTGAACGGGTCCAAAGACGGGCTACAAGAATGGTGGAAGGTCTTAAGCATAAAACGTATCAGGAAAGACTTAATGAACTCAATCTGTATAGTCTGGAGGACAGAAGGAAAAGGGGGGACATGATCGAAACATTTAAATATGTTAAAGGGTTAAATAAGGTCCAGGAAGGAAATGTTTTTAATAGGAAAGTGAACACAAGAACAAGGGGACACAATCTGAAGTTAGTTGGGGGAAAGATCAAAAGCAACATGAGAAAATATTATTTTACTGAAAGAGTAGTAGATCCTTGGAACAAACTTCCAGCAGACGTGGTTGATAAATCCACAGCAACTGAATTTAAACATGCCTGGGATAAACATATATCCATCCTAAGATATAATACAGAAAATAGTATAAGGGCAGACTAGATGGATCATGAGGTCTTTTTCGTCCGTCAGTCTTCTATGTTTCTATGTTATATATGCTATTTATATTATAACATATGTAGGATTTATGTTATTTGTTATTGTCTATGTCATTAATATATTCTTAACTGTCTACAAATCTTAACAATGTTTTGAGAATTCAGTAGGATTTGGGATATGGAATAGCAAGTATCACAGGGCTGGTTTAGCTTGTAAGATGAGGTTATCTCAGTGTATTCTTACAAGCTCTCTTATCCTTCCTCCTGTCTACTCTTCCTGAATGAGGATGAGGATGAGACATTGGAGTTTTAGAGGAGAAGAGTCCCATTACTCAAGGCAGAGCTTCTTTCTAAGATAAATTAATTTAAGACAGCCCATGGGGAAAACGTTTCCAACTTTGCTTTTCCTTCATCTCAAATGCTTCATTAGAGGCAATTTCAGGCGACAGTGGTGGAAAAACGGCAATTGGAACATTTCATTTACTTTTAAAAAGTAATTTATCCTAGCATTCAAGGTATTGTTAATACAAATAAAATGGATACTAGAGAACAAACTGTAGAGAACAAACTGCTCAAAAAAATAAAGGGAACACTCAAATAACACATCCTAGATCTGAATGAATGAAATTTTATCATTGAATACTTTGTTCTGTACAAAGTTGAATGTGCACAACAGCATGTGAAATTGATTGTCAATCAGTGTTATTATTATTATTATTTATTAGATTTGTATGCCGCCCCTCTCCGTAGACTCGGAGTGTTGCTTCCTTAGTGTTGCTTCCTAAGTGGACAGTTTGATTTCACAGAAGTTTGATTTACTTGGAGTTATATTGTGTTGTTTAAGTGTTCCTTTTATTTTTTTTGAGCAGTGTATACAGGGGTGGACTACTGCCCAGATTGGGGGGGGGGGGAAACGCAGTGGGGTAGCAAAAATGGAGCTCCACCCCAGAGCACCCAATTTGCATTGAAAGATGTTGAGAGAAAATGCAGGGAGTCCTGCATAAGCCACGCCCATAGTGTGGTATGTAAAAATTTTGGTAGCCCTTCACTGAGTGTATATTAGATGAGCTTGGCAGTGATATCCAGGTGAATCTTAATTTTACCAATTTCAATCCATTGTTTCCAGAAATCCATGGAATTGGCTGTCAGAGGGAATAATGAGGAACAATTTAATTAACAGTTACTTTCATCTAGCCCACAGTAGAGCTTTTTTTTCCTTGTATGCATGGGGTCCAGAAGACTATTTGTCAAATAATATTAAATAGTGATAACATAGCGAAGAACTAATTTCACAAAAGCAATGGATAAAACTCAGTTGTATTTGTGTTTATAAGAAACACATGAGAAAGATCAGTAAAAGCAGTTAGATGGTGTAAGAAAGTACTCTCAATTCTGTCCCCCATCCCTCATTTTAGTTATTGTTCACTGCCTTGCTACCTATTTGTTAAATAATAACTACATTTATAATAAAATATTCTTTAGCTTCTTAAGAAACCTGAAAAGGGAGATGAACAGACTACAGAAAAGCACAGAGAAAAAGAAAAAGGTGATATTGAAGACAACAAATGGGAGAAATCACCGGGACATGGTAGTTTAAAATCCAAGCCATTGGAAGTTCCTCTAAAGGAACTTAAGGAAAAGTGAGTATTTCTTTACTGGGCACTTTTGATTACTGCTTTGAGGTCTTCTTAATTCTTTTAATCCTGTGGAATTTAATTTTTTTAAACTGCACAGCAATACATTAATTTAATTCCTACAGTAAATGGTTTTGTTGGAGTTCTTGTATGGTGAGTGGCGGCGATGAAGCTGTCATATGCTAACACTTATTTTCCTCGCCTAGATCATAGAACTGTGAAGCTACAATTCTCATTTAATGATTGTAGAATATTTGATAACTTATATGTCTGTTTGCAGATTGATTACAATGAAAAAATATTATGAACCTAAGAAAACATTGTTCATTTTTTTAAAAAAAATATTTGAGAGAGAGAGAGAGAGAGAGAACGGAGGATGCCTGGTTGAACAGACAGATGGATAGATGATGAGAGGTGCTAAGATTCTTACAATATTAGGAGTTGGTGCCTGAACATTTGTTCCCTTTTCTCATTTCAATGTTTTATTTTTTTCCCCATCATTTATCTTAGATTGAAGGCAGAAATATTTTTTATTGATCTCTAAAATGTAGGGGGAACATTTTCAGCTAAAGCATGGGGTATTTTTTAAAAATAAGCTTAGTTAATTGATCTCAGTCATTGGCCTGATTGCTTGTAGACATTAAAATTCACAATCTGCATGTAGTCTCTTGAATTATTTTCCCTTCTAGCACATCTCTTTTTCAAATTTTTGCATAGGTATGAAGCAGAAGCTGTATTCCACTGTATTGAAGTACAGAAATATAGCATTCTTTCTATTTTAGCAATTTTGAGGAAGTCAGAAAGCAAAGTATTTTTTATTTTATTTTTAGCATTCTTTCCTAGAAATAAAAAGTACAGAATAAGTACATGTATGATAAATAGTGAAGGGTCTGTGCATGTGAGAAACCAAGCTTTGCCCATAGTTTACTCTTGCTATATCTTTTGTTAGAATATGGCTCCACTATGCTACCCATAGATGTATGCAGAAAGGTTACCTTCTCCTTTAACACATAGAAGTGCAAGTGGATATATACAGTTTAGGGACTGAATGTTTATTATTTCTGCTGCTGTTCTGTCTGTCCAAACCAGTCCTTAACTGCTTTCTTTAAAAAATATTTCAATCCTTTACAAGTATCTGGTGCATCTTGACTATAAATTTTATTCTATTTGTAATCAAACATGGCTTTGTAACAAGCTAACAGGAAGCATGGAGGAAATGAGCAGTTTTATACAATTAAGAATGTCATTTTCTGTACATAGTTTAATTAATGTTAAAAGAACTCATTTTTCACTGATACAGAAGTACAGATATTGAGGAAATATCTAATGCATGGTTATTCGAATTCTGTCAAGAAAATGTCAAATCTTAACCCCTTTTAAGCAAAAGTACTCTTAAGAAAAAGAAATAAATGTAGCAATCTCTCATCTTTCATCTATCTCAAAACTGTTTAACTAGCTCCTCCAAGTTAAAATATATTTGAACTATGAGATATATTATAAGAATGTCATACCATACCTCTATATATCAGTTTCCGGTCACAATTCAAAGTGTTGGTTATGACCTATAAAGCCCTTCATGGCATCAGACCAGAATATCTCCTTCTGCCTCACGAATCCCAGTGACCAGTTAGGTGCCACAGAGTGGGCCTTCTCCGGGTCCCATCCACTAAACAATGTCGTTTGGCGGGACCCAGGGGAAGAGCCTTCTCTGTGGCGGCCCCGGCCCTCTGAAATCAGCTCCCCCCAGAGATCAGAATTGCGCCCACCCTCCTCGCCTTTCATAAGCTCCTTAAAACCCACCTCTGTCGTCAGGCATGGGGGAATTGAGATATTCCTTCCCCCTAGGGCTATACAATTTATTTTTTTATTATTGTTGTTAGCCGCCCCGAGTCTACGTAGAGGGGCGGCATACAAATCAAATCAAATCAAATAAATAAATAAATAATTTATTGATTGATTTACTTTAAAAATATCTAGCTTAATTTACTCTTTTAAATTGCCAGTTATCTTTATATACGATTTCTGAGTCTCCTTGCTATCTGATTCAGTAAAGTATTCCTTTTTCTGACAACTTAGAGTGGGACATTATCTTGTAAATGAATGAAATTAGAGTGTAAAACTTCAGGTTCTTCAGAATCATTATGCGGCTTATTAATTCAAAAATAATTACCGTACTATTTATTAAAAAGTTGGATTACTGTACCAAAAATATTGCTTGATCATGGAATTTTGATATATTACCCATTACACTGCCATAATTTCTTTTGCTTTTTCTGCCAGTTCCATAGCTTTTAATATCAGAGGATTAGAAAGGGGGGGGAAAGTATTACAAAAAAAGATTTAACCAAATGCTTAAATTCTGGAATGAGCATTTACATTATATGCCTTTATTTTTTATCATTTTCTTTTTCAATTGAATGCAAAATATAAAATTAAATGCAGGCAAATCTTCTTTTATCATTATTTATTAAACTCATATGCTGCTCAGCTTGGGGTTCAAGGTAGAAGTAGAAGTAGAATTCTTTATTGGCCAAGTGTGATTTGACACATAAGGAATTTGTCTTTGGTGCATATGTTCTCAGTGTACATAAAAGAAAATACTGTATACATTTGTCAAGAATCATGAGATACAACATTTAATGATTGTCATAGGGGTCAAATAAGCAATAAAGAAACAATCAATATTAATAAAAATCTTAAGGATACAAGTAACATGTTACAGTCATATAGTCATAAGTGGAAGGAAATGGTGATAGGAATGATGAGAAAAAAACTAGTAGTAATAGTAGTGCAGTAGGTGAGCCTCAAGCAGCCACGTAATAAAACACACAACTATAAAACTAATTATAAATATAAAAAGAGTTTAAAATGACAAAAGATTACTACAAACTAAAAGAAAATAACACAGGTTTGAAGTCAAAAGGTATTGTGGGGGCAATAGCCTAGCTCTATTTTAAAAAAAGTGCTATTGCTAATATGTTGTAAGCTGCCCTGAGTCTAAGGAGAAGGGTGGCATAAAAATCGAATAAATAAAATAAATAAATAAAAATAAATTTCACCAGCCATCTCCAGCCAACAGCTTCTCCTTTTGTGGCAACACTAATTATAATATAACCAAACTTATGTTCACTTGATTAACTGTTCAAGTTTATTCACCTTTAAAAACACAGATCACAAAACGACAGTGATAAAGAACAAAGAGATTCAGAGAGAAGATTTCGTGATAAAGAACCTGAGAGACAAAGATATCGGTTGGAAGATGGCCGAAAGCACAGAACTCACTATGAATTTGACAAATATGTGAGACGGAATGAAGATGAACCGAAGTGGGAGAAAGGGTACAACCAAGACCGAGGAAAGAAAGTGAACTACAACTACAGCTTCACTGTGGACACAGTAGACAAACTGGGTAAAGAGGACAAGTGTGATGACATGGCATCCAAAAAGGAGCGCATAAGAAATAAGGTTCTTTTATTCATTTAGGATAATTTTTCATTACTAAAATTACATCAGGGACACAGAAGATTTGCTTTTGACACCTCAGCATGAAACTTTTAGCAACTATGTTGAAATAACATAGAAAAAAATGCACACTTTATAAACCAAAGCAGTTAAGATACCCTTGCTACTTATTTATATGGCCCTATTTAAAATAAAATTATTACCAAGCCTTTTTCTTATGGATTTTTTTCTTCCTAAAAGAAATATATACATATTATATACGTGTGTGTGTGTGTGTGTACACACATACATACATACACCTGCTATACACAACTAAGTGCCTGCTGACTTAATGAGAACTTATCAGAAACTAATCCACTCTAAAAATGCTGACCTTACATTCTAATACACTATTACTAAAAAGCTTATTAGCCACAATAGTCTAATAACATTGGTGCTGATGAATAACAAAGAGCACAAAGCAAGTTCATGTGAGTGCCAGGGCAAGTTATCCCTTAAAAAAAGACATTTATTTTTCCAAAACGTTTTCAAAGACCACTTACTCCATAAGAGCCTTATTGTTGATGTTTTGTTTTTAGAAAAATTGTGTTTTCTGATATGGCACTTTATTGTTTGGTTGTATGCAGCTGTAGCAAAAAGAATGCCTTGTTCTGATGATGTAGCGGCAATGATAGTACTGTCCATTGTGGATCACACAACCTTTGCCACTTGCAACCAGATTATAATGAGTTAATTTATCAGGAATGTGAAGCTTTGCTTTAAACATGTTTTTTGAGAAGTATATGTAACTGATTCCAAGAAGTACATTTCCAACTCAAGTGAGCATCTTTTAAATTGTGAAATAATCTTACACCATTGGTTATAGGATTACATCGGAGTTGTCATTTTTCTCTCCATTTCATTATGAAGACTTTTCAGCACTAAGCAAAAGGCTGCAAGATTATACATTTCTATAGCACTCTTATATCCTGATCGCCAGGCTTATTAGCCAGATTGGCCAATGTTAGATTAGCTTGCAAATGTTGACTGTGTGTGCCAGAAAGTATTAAGTCTTTTTCATTTTAATATTATTGTATCCATATTTGTATGAATTTAATTAGCATTTGTTCTAATGAGCATGAGTGGGAATCTAAAATTTTCTATGGGTTAGTTTGGTGCCATATGTCCTACCACATTTTTCTCAGGTTGTTTCTCTATAATCTTTTTAATTTGCTTGAATACTTGCCTCTCAGTGAAAGGAAGGAGAGAGGGAGGGATGGAGAGAGGGAGGGAGACTAGTTCTTATTAATTAAATGTAAGTAATGGAGGAAATATTTATATATTCATTCACCCAGGCTGCATTAAGACACCTAGTAAATATTTTTCTCAGAGCTTTTATATTCTTCATTCTTTTTTTTCTGCATAGGATCGCCCAGCCATGCAGCTGTACCAACCAGGAATTCGCATTCGAACACATATGGGACCTACAAGTAGGTTCTATGACTGTGCTGAAAAAACTTCTCAAGAAGTTTATGATGGAAGGTATGAGGCAGACAACTCAGCTGGTGGTAGTTCTGAGAAGAGTGAAGATGTAGAATAAAACGGACATTCAGCTTAAAGATTTAGTGGCTTACAGAGAACTGAATGTTCTTGGAACTTGGACAGCATTGCCAAGAAAATTCCATTCCTTTTTACAGTTTTCTATATGGAATCTGGACCTTAGGAAACATCGCATAAAGTAAATACTGTATGTGACCTTTTTTTTTTAAGGAAAGGTGTTGTCAGCCTTGGAGGTAAATTAAAGCTGGTTCTCTTCTTTTTCCATGTATGAGAAAGTATGCTGTCCGCATATGAGGAAAAAATATGAATTCAAAATGTCTATAGATACATACATGGTCATTGTATGTATTTGTGCTAGGATTAATTTCATACATAACTTCTGACAGTTGTTTTCCTACATACACAAAGGGTCTTTTGATTTGAGACATAAGGAAGTGATTTTGAGGCAATATTGCTGAAAATTATGCTAGATTTTAGAAGGTAGAGTTTGGAAGTTCTAGTAACCCCAAACATATTTTAAATTGCTGTGTTTTGTATAAAACTTTTGAGAAATTGCTACATGTGCTAAACAAAAGAAATATTTAAGATATTTATTTCCAGACATTTTCAATGAAATACTTTCTATCTTCTACAAATTACATTAATTATACACTCACAGTCCCAAAGGTGCTTTTCAAATGTCTCCATAAACATTTGCACACTCCCAGGTTTGTATGTATGTACAAAAAGTGTACAAAATATTATATATCTGTGGGTGAGGGAAGGAAATTACAGTATCTTAAATTTGGTCCTATCAGTAGTTTTGTCCCAATATATAACAATTACAGCAACTGCAACTTTCAATATGAATCATCAATGTGTTTATAATTAATGCAATGTTTGCATCATTATTGTAGGACAGTGCTTAATCTGCTATAGGATCATGGTTAAAAGATACATTTACAGAAAGAGGTTGATGAAGGTAGTTTGCAAGGATATAATGGTACAACATTCATGTGATAAAAAGAGCTGCTTAAGGCATATTTCTTTCAGGACCTGCCCTCCAACCTCATACATCCAGCAAAAGAACAGCAACAACTTATTGGTAAACAAAATAGCTTTCAATGGGGAGTATGTGGACAAGGGAAGGGTCAGCACTAGCTTCTGGCCATTCTTTATAGGACTTCAGAGAAAGCAGAGTTGTGATGTATGGGTCTGCCCTATCATATTTAGCCTATTTTCTGTTCATAAAATGCTAGATAAGTGTCAATCTATTTTTTAACTTACCTTTCATTCTGTTACCTGAAAAAAAGCCTGACTCAAGTCTGAATATTTAATGTAACATTGGCCTTTCATGAAAAGACATTTTAAAAACCTTTGCCTTTTTTTCAATATGTGGGTTTATTAGTTGTTTTTTGTATGTAAATATTTCATGAAATATATTTTTACATGGCATTGATGGGTTATAAATAGATTATACAGCAGAATGCACGGTACCTGCCACAGGTTCTCTCTGTTCATTATGCTATTGGAATACATTGTGAAGAGATACATCTTCTCACTTTTTGGAAAAAAATTACATATCATAAGGGCAAGTCATAAAATCAATAATGTTGATAATGTTAACTATTTTTTAACCTTGTGTTTTGATTTTTTTAAAATTACTGTATTATCACCATTTGTTTTAAATGTAAATAAAATACATTTTCAGTCATTGGAAGATTAAACTGAAATCTAGTCATCCAAATATTGGCTTGTTCTGTTTTTTTAACTTTTGGTGCAGAAATGTGTATGGAAAATAATTTATAGGATAAATGGATATATCCATTGGCTGTTTATATAATTTCTTGTTTTCTGAATAGCTGTTCTCTTTTCTAACTGGGGGAGATGATACAACCATTGTATGCTGAGTTGTCCTTTAGTACATAATGTTTCTGTTTAAAGAACTGATCATATATTTTTTTAAAAAAATATTAATTACAGTGATCCCTCGAGTATCGCGAGGGTTACATTCCAAGACCCCTCGCGATACTCGATTTTTCGCAATATAGTGGTGCGGAAGTAAAAACACCATCTGCGCATGCGCGCCCTTTTTTCCATGGCCGCGCATGCGCAGATGGTGTTTTTACTTCCGCACCTGGGAAGACCCAGGGAAGGTTCCTTCCGCCGCCCAGCAGCTGATCTGCTCGGCAGCGCCGCAGCAGCGAGGAGCCGAAGATCGGGGTTTCCACGCCGCCCACGCAAAGGGGAAACCCCGATCTTCGGCTCCTCGCTGCTGCCGCGCCCGCCACTTGTCCACCCGCCGCTTGTCCGCCGCCTCGCTTGTCCGCCTCGCTTGTCCGGCCGCCGCTTGTCCGCCGCTTGTCCGCCGCCTGGCTGCCCGCCTGCCCGCCGCTTGTCCGCCCACCGCTTGTCCGCCGCCTCGCTTGTCCGCCTGCCCGCCGCTTGTCCGCCCGCCGCTTGTCCGCTGCCTGGCTGCCCACCTGCCTGCCGCTTGTCCGCCCGCCGCTTGTCCGCCACCTCGCTTGTCCGCCCGCCTGCCGCTTGTCCGCCTGCCGCTTGTCCGCCCGCCGCTTGTCCGCCGCCTCGCTTGTCCGCCCGCCCGCCGCTTGTCCGCCCGCCGCTTGTCCACCGCCTGCCTGCCCGCCGCTTGTCCGCCGCCTCGCTTGTCCGCCCGCCGCTTGTCCACTGCCTGCCTGCCCGCCTGCCCGCGCTCGGTGCACGAGAGAGGGAAAGTGAGAAAAAGAGGGAGAGCAAGAGGGGGAGAGATAGAGAAAGAGAGAGAAGGAAAGAAAGAAAGAGATGAGAAAGGAAGGAAGAGAGTGAGAGAGAGGAAGAAAGAGAGAGAGAAGAGTGGAGTATTTTTTAATTAATATTTTCTGAAAAATCGCGATATAGCATTTCGCGAAGATCGAGATCGTGAAACTTGAAAAGTCATTTAACTGGGAAAATCATTTCTCATTTAATTGGAAACTAAACACAATAGGTTATCTGGGCAGCCTTTAGATTGTATGAAACCACATCTCCAAGCATTCCAAGCTAATACAGTCAAAGGATGAAAATTCTAAGTTATAATACAGGCATCTGAAAAGAGAAATTGATGTATTTTGAGCATATACAGTAGAAGAATAAAGAAGAAATAGGCAGAAATCACAGATGCTATGAAACATTTATGCCCAGTAATGTTATGCAGTCTGAATAGTGCAGTCTTTATTAAGAAGATATGAATTCAACATATTAGAAGAATGTGGTGTGCCTTCTCTGCATCTGTGCCAGATAGCTTTTTCTTTGATGAACATTCACTTGCTTATCATAAGCTGGAAAATTGGCTCTCTGTAGATCAAGAGTAAATTTATCTTGCAATTTTTTTATTCTTTCCCAAAATTCATCAGTGTTACAAAGCTGAAAGATAAATATCTACAGTGTTTATTATGTTCTAATGAATAAATCAAATTATCTGCTTAATCAAAAGTGATGTTTATATCTCATTTCCATTGCATTAATTCTTAATTTTTTCATATATTTCAAAGCTTTTTGTACATGATAGTATTAGTTGACTTATAACTTCTGTACCACATCATATATATTATGACAATTATTTAAAACAGCAAATTTATTTTAAAATAACAATGAAAGTTGTTACCTGCCGAAACTTTTTGCAGGTTTTTGACAACTGTTCAATATCTTCCAGATTGAGAAATGACATGATACGAACGATCAAATTTTCAGGCATTCGAACTAGGAAATCATACTGTCCTTGACACAAGTTGAGAGTGTACTTCAGCATGTTTTCCCCAAAAATGATTTGAACTTGCTCTGAACGAAGTAAATAGAATGGGGGGGGGGACCTTTTAGCACATGTGCTGCAACAATAAACATGACTAAGACTGTGCATTATGGTTATAGCAATATAGTGCAAATTCATACTCTAATAATAAAGGTCATTGCAAATCACTGATCATCTCATAAATTGTGGAGATGGTTGTGAAATGAAACTATAACTGTATTGCATTGTGTTTTTCAACTTTGGTACGTTAGCCATCCTAATTAAATATCTACAACTGAGAAGAAAGAATTTAGAAAAAGAAGCTACAAAGAATGCAAAAAGAAAAACCTCTACTATATTAAAAGAAGATGGAAGCCAGCAATAAAACTAGGTTGTATTTACTAAGATTCATGGAACACAATGAGGTTTATTTTTGAATGGAAAGGGTTGTTCTGCTTTTAATGATGGAAATGACTGTTATTTGTCAGATCTGAAGTATTTGAGACTATCTGATATTAATGATATAAAATGAATCCTGTTAGTGGGGATGAAGGGAATGAGAACTCTGGAGGAACTAGGGCAGTGTTTCCCAACCTTGGCAACTTGAAGATATCTGGACTTCAACTCCCAGATGTCCCCAGCTAGCAAATGCTGGGAGTTGAAGTCCAAATATCTTCAAGTTGCCAAGGTTGGGAAACACTGAACTAGGTATATATAACACTTGATTTAAGATTGCTTTTAAAGAGTTAGTAGATCTGAATTTTATCAGTTTTATTTGATGTCTCAGTTATGTCATTTACAATTTGCATGAAGAAATCGTGGTGTGTCATTTCAAAGAGAAAGCAACTTACATTGTATTGTAGCTGCATAATATCAAACAGAGTTATAATTTTAAATGGAAGGGGGAAAATTGGAGACCTGGAAAATTATGTTTACAAATACAATTGTTTGTAAGAATTTTATCCATATATATAAAATCAAAAACAATTGACACATTAATTATAAAATCTCCAGAACCGTAAAGCCTACAAACTTGAAATTTGCCACGTATGTTCTTGGCTTCTAGGTGCTTACTAAGAAAGGATTTTTCAAAATGACGATCGGAGCATAAATATTTCTTATATTGTTATTAACAAGCTCTGATGCTAAGCTGTGTGTTTTTTCCTTTCCAGACCAACTACCAACAAACGGTGCATCTGCTGACGTTTGTGCACAGCTTTCTTGGAGCTGGTCTGGAAAGGAAAAATAACAGCCGAATTAGGCAGGACTCGCCCCACCCAGAGCCCTCTGAACAGGTCTCCCTTCGTAGGCTTCCCTCTGAACTACCTTAGTGTTTTTCTCCAAAAGGAGCCTGCCCTCCAATCTCTTCCGAGCACCTCCTCTTTCCTGTATGAACGAGCTGGAGGCATGAAAAGCACTTCCCCTCTACTTATATGCTGTTATCACCGCTGCACCCCAACAAAGACCATCAAGACACTGCTACCTGGGGCCACTAGCCCCTACTAGGATTCAGATGGGGGGTGAAGAGCTGGAAGCAAAGAAATCATCAAAATCACACACACCCATGTGTCTTCTTGCAAGATTTGCTTCCTGCGCATATGCAGAAGCCAAATCATGCTCTGAGGCATGGGCGCACGGCAGATGCCCATGCCCGCCCGCCAGTCACCCGGGAGCTGTGTGCGCAACCTCACAGGTAGTGGAGGTAAGCAGGAACCCCCACCTGCATGTGACCATGGGGATGCTGCAATAGTCGTGACTAGAAGACTTTCAAGTTTTCTTCTAATGCAAGTAGGCCTCAACTTACAAGTTTGTTTATTCATAGTTCAATAACAATAGCATTTAAGCTTATATACCACTCTATAGCATTTTACATAGCTTCACGTCGTTTTCTGGGTGTTTTACAGTATAAGCATTATTTATGATCTCAGGAAGACAGCTGAGTCAACCTTGAGCCCATCAAAATTGCCACTAGGGCTCAACAAAGTTACAGCAGCACTGAAAAAAGTGATTTATGGTGACTTTTACTCACTCACGACTCTCTGTCTCACTCTATTTCTCTATTTCTCTCTTTCGCTTGCTCTCTGTCTCTCTTGCTCTCTCTCTTTCTTTCTCTCTGTCTCTCTTTTTCTCTCTCATACATCACACTGGCAACAGCGGCATCGGGCAGTAGCCGTGGGACGGCGGCAGGGTGGTCAACTGTGAGTAGGAGCTCAAGGGTGGAGGCACCGACAGCGGTGGCTGGACGTGTTGCTGGATGCCATACATGCTGGCACTGCACTGGACATGGGTGTCGGGCTGGCACCTCTATCCTGGCACAGCCGGTGCACCAGTGCCAGCCCCATGCCCATGCCCATTGCAGCGCCAGCATGTACGGCGTCCAGCAACATGCCCAACCGGGCCATCGGGGCCTCTGCCCTCGGGGCCTCCACCCTGGGGCTCCTGCTCCCAGCCAACCACCCCGTCACTGCCCCATGGCTACTGCCCAGTGCCGCTGCTGCTGGCGCCCTCCCGCTCCTAGTTTGACCCCCGCTTGGCGGCGGCATCTTTGCGGCCCACCATGCTTCCCCACGCCTGCCAGAGCTGCCTGGCCCCACTGCCCCTGCAGGCCCACCTCAGACCTGAGCCCTTCCTGCTGCCCAGGAGCTGCAAAGCTCACCTGCTGCCACTGGGTCCCAAAGCTCACCTGCCGTTGTCGCCAGGGAAGCTCCAGCCGGACGGGGCACTGCAGCTGCGGGAGAGGCTGCCTCCGAAGCCAAAGGGCTGAAGCTCAGCACCTGCGTGGAAGGGCTGTGTGCGCGTTTGCTCCAAACTTTTCCGGAAAAACTTGGAAGGCGCGAAGAAGGAAGCTCAGCTTCCGGTCTCGCAACTTTTTGCAATTTGCACCCACAGCAAAAAGTTGCGAGACTGGAAGCTGACCTTCCTTCTTCGCACCTTCCAAGTTTTTCTGCCCACCGGTGATAGAATCTGCCAGGGAAAAAGAGGTTTGAGACCTCTGCGCTAGAATTGTAATCTCCTGCGCTACAGCGCATAGCACAGGTTAGAGGGAACAATTTCTGGATTGCCTGATTACTTCATATGTAAGTTTTCTTGTTGTCCTTAGATAATTATGACTAAAGGATTTCTTGTACATAAGCAATATAGACATACATACAGCAGTACTTTGCACTCTTGAGAGTTTTTAAAGTTTCAAATACAGATGAATTTGTCCTGAGATATAATTATAATATTTATCATGAAAGATTAAAGACTTTGCTTCAGTATATGTACATAAGATATTTGGAATGATGAACAGATTTCTCCATAGTAACCACCCCTGTGCAGGAGAAGCACCAGTCATTAAGTACATAAGCAGAACAAACAGCTGATTCTATACAAGGAATAAATAAGTGCCCCAGAAACAAAGAAATTTTAAAAAATATTAAATGAACTTCATAGAAAGAATCTATTAATTGCTTGGCACTGCACTTCATTAGTGTCAAGTATTTCTCTGGAAGAAATAAGGTTTGCTTATATATATATAAGGGTGTATATATATATATATGTGTGTGTGTGTGTGTGTGTGTTTATGTCGGATCACCCTGGTATATTGAAGGAACGTCACAGCTCCTTTTTGCCTCTAGATCCAACCCATAGAAGCTAATTCTCTGCCTTACAAGGCAGAGTCCACCGGATCAAATCCCAGTAAGGAAGGGTGTGGCTAGCTGATGAGGCCAGAACAAGGCCGAAATGGGACCATCCTAGTCTCCCTTAATTTTTTAAAAAATTCCAAACTCCTTTAACTGGGTAAAACAGTACATCATAGGGTAACAATTTTTGAACATTGATAGTTCAAATGGCTAACTTACAAAATGTTTTAAAAAGCCAGGATCTGTGACACGCAAGGGAATGAAATTTGGGAGAGTTGTGACCGCTTTAATGCTGCTGGGTCGCTGCTGTTTCTTACTGTACTAAACTAAAACATGAGCCCAGATTTACAAATTAAACAAAACAGCTTAAAAAAAATGAGAGTGTTATAAGAAGTGACAAGAATAAGAGATAAGTAGAAACAGTATTCAAAAAAATAGACCTTCATAAGTTCAGATGCTATACTTTATATAAAAGATGAGTTTTGTTGGTAAATATCATTTACATTTATGTGTATTTTCAGAAGGTAACATTTCTTTGAGTGATTTATATGGGAACATGTAATAAGTTTAACTTTGCCTCCTGCAGCAATTCTAGTGCAATAAAGATCAAATCTCTGTGCTGCAAATAATAACAAACAACCAATCTGATCTAACAGCTAAGGCATCAAGCTAGAAGCCATGAAACTGTGAGTTCTAATTTTGTTTTAGAAATGAGATTCTGCTGACCTGGTTTTGGGTTTTAAAAGTGGAACCTTGGGTGAATGCAGTGTGACCATGTGTGAACGCGTGTATAGAGAAATAAAGAGAGATACAGTTGTTTTCCCGCTTAATACTTGCTATGTAATTGTTCATCCAATAGAAAATCTCTGTGTGTCTTCTTCAATTCCTTTGGAAAAATCTTGTCTTTATTAGGTCGGTAAGTAATTTGCCATGATCTCCAGATAACCTACAGTATCGAGAATTTTAAAAAGAGTACAGTAAGTTACTATGCCTCTCCTATTTTGTCAAAAATCTAAACATAAAGCAAGAAATTGAGAACATCATTTGCAGCCATTTTTGTTTGAATTAAGGGGGGACATGATCGAAACATTTAAATATGTTAAAGGGTTAAATAAGGTTCAGGAGGGAAGTGTTTTTAATAGGAAAGTGAACACAAGAACAAGGGGACACAATCTGAAGTTAGTTGGGGGAAAGATCAAAAGCAACGTGAGAAAATATTATTTGACTGAAAGAGTAGTAGATCCTTGGAACAAACTTCCAGCAGACGTGGTTGGTAAATCCACAGTAACTGAATTTAAACATGCCTGGGATAAACATATATCCATTGTAAGATAAAATACAGGAAATAGTACTAAGGGCAGACTAGATGGGACCATGAGGTCTTTTTCTGCCGTAAGTCTTCTATGTTTCTAATTACATTGTATTGGAAAAGAGTAATATGACACACAAAAGCTGCCATTTGTTTTTTGAGTCCATGACTACAACCACACCACCAGATTTATAGAGACATAACTGGGCATATCTGTCAGAATAGCTGTTTGAAACTGCTATTTTTTTCACCTAAAATTTTGGTCTCTTAACCGACTTAACAGATGCAGATCAAAAAGTGCAGCTTTCTCATATCTCCACTTTTTTTCTTCAAATATACAGTAAAGGTTCGAATTTCAGAATAATGATATCTCTGCCATGTTACCTCTGTCTTTGTGATGGTGAAATAGTGAAAATCTTTCCGTGGCGCGGGAGACTGAACTTGAATTTCGCAAAGTTTCTCCTGCAGTAGTGAAGACATTCTGTGTCCCAAAGTTGCTTCTATGCCTTCTGTGGAGCTTGAAACTCAGTCTATTTTATATGCTCAAGAAAAAAATGGCTGGCTTGTGTTTACCTTACTGAGACCTGTTTCTTTACCTAAGGAGTGTTCCGGTGAATTATGTTTTCATCACAGTTAGGCAATAGTTAAAACAAAACAAAACAAAAGCTATGAGTCTGTTTAATGTTTAAACAAACCTACCTAAATCTGCTACTGAGTTTATGGGCTCTTTCTTCCAATTAAACTTTTGACATAGTTAACTGCATGTAGTTAGTTGATGGCTTCCATTGAAATCAATGGCAGTTTGAAATATTTAACCTTAACTCAATCACATCAATAATTCTCTTCCATGTTGCTGTAGTTAGGATTAGAAATATTTTCTAGAATGGTTTTGGATAAATACCAGGAAGACTTGCCTTCAGCTCCACCCCCAGCCATTGGAACTCACTGAGAGTGTGGGCTAGTCACTCTCAACCTAACCATCATCATAGGGAGGTAATTTCAGAGGGGAAAAATGAACAAGGAATCCTTTGAATATTATCTTGAACTCCAGAAAGGCAATACACAAATTGATTTTTTTCCCCTCTTCTGTTCAATCATGTCCAATTTTTTGTAGATGGCTAAGACAAGGCTCTTGACAAGGTTTTTCAGAAGTGGACTAATAGAAACTGTCCAGCATAAGGTCATCTGACTGGCTTTGTCTTCAAGGCAGAACTCATGGTCTTCCAGGTACACTAATTCTTTCTCTTATATGGTTTAATCACTTATGGGCTTTGATAAGGTCTAGTCTAGTGATTAAGGCAACTGGCTAGAAAGCAGAGGCCCATAAATTGAAGTCCTGCCTTGGCATGAAAGGTAGCTGGGTGACCTTGGGCCAGTCACAAACTCTGAGCCCAACTGACCTCACAAGGTTGTTGCACGGAAAATAGGAGGAGGAAAGCGTGTTGGGTATATTTGCTGCTTTGAGTTAATTTGTAGAAATAATACAGGTGGGATATAAATAAATAAAATAAATCATAGCATGTTTTAAAAAGAAACTTAGATAATTCTCAGGTATGTGTGTGTGTGTGTGAGAGAGAGAGAGAGAGAGAGAGAGACAGACACTTTTTCACTTTGAATATTGTTTTGTTTACATCGACACATGCTTTCTTTTCTTCTAGTATTTTATCTAAGTAAGAGAGAGAGAGAAATCTCCTAATAGGCTTATCTAATTTCTCAGACCAATCTGCGGATACTTCAGTTCTAGTGGTTTACTATTGGTTGTAAAGTTGTCAGCCACTAGAGGTCAGCAGACTATGCTTTAGTTGACAAAAAATCCTGGATAACTCTACCTAAAGGAAAAGTAAAACCAAATAAACCATAGTAATTGTGACCATACAAGTTTACAAGCCTTGAAAAATACAATTGTCTTTTTTTAAATGTATAGACTTTTACTTTTACTTGGACTTTTACAACTGACTTTACATTTGGAGGCTTGCTTCTTTCAACCAGTAGGTAATACAGTACTGCATAATTTGATTCAAAACACACTGAGGAGTTGCTTGTGTTTTCAGAGCATGAACTTTTCCTTTATTCCAGATTTGAAACGGAGTTTCTATGTAGCAATTAATCCAGATTCAGAATTCTGAGATTACTGTATTTTTTAAATTCTCTTGAGTGATACATGAAACCGGATTTTCTTTTATCTTCCCTGAATTATTCCCATTACATTTCAGTTCTGCAAAGATTGGCTTCACACGTTATGCTAATCCACTTACTAATGTTTAACACACACAATTTGCTGGTCCAAAGGTGATGAGCTTCTGGACTATTTGGGCATGGAACTCATTGCCAGCCTTGATATAGATAGTCTTCAATTTATGACCATTCATTGACCAAAGTTATGACAGCGCTAAAGGTGACTTGTGACCAGTCCTCATAATTATGACCATCATGGTACCACTGCCATCACATGATCAAAAATTGGGTTCTTGGCAACCTGCTTATTTACAATGGTTGCAGCCTCCTGAAGTCATGTGATTACTACTTGCAACTTTCACAGTGAGTTTTTGAATAGCAAAATCAATAGAGGAAGCCAGATTTATTTAATAACCAAGCAAAATTGTTAATATAATCAGGCGTGGTCATTTGAAGGTTCACTTGATTCCATCCAACCTCTTGACAATTGTGGTTGTAAATCAGGGACCATCTGTATACAATTTCCTGTACTTGCACAATACACTTGCTAATTCATTTGCCTCAAGTCAAAATGTTGGATTCATATATCAAACTAAGCAAACCAACTTTTCCATAGTATGAGCGACACTCACACTCTGAATATACCGTGTTTCTCCCCAAAAAAACCTCTCCCCCCAAAATATTTAAATACATGTGCAGATGGTCCCTGCCTGTTATGGTTAGGGAAACAGAGCTGGAAATCAGGTAAGATGGCAAAAGGACCCCCATCTTACTCCATGTACCCCAAAATCAAAAAGAGGGCGGGGAAAATATTTACTGACCCCTCACATCCTGGACACAAATTGTTTCAACTCCTACCCTCAAAACGTCGCTACAGAGCACTGCACACCAAGACAACTAGACACAAGAACAGTTTTTTTCCAAACGCCATCACTCTACTAAACAAATAATTCCCTCAACACTGTCAGACTTTCTACTAAATCTACACATCTATTCTATTAGTTTTTCCTCATCATTCCTATCACCCATTTCCTCCCATGTTGACTGTATGACTGTAACTTGTTCCTTATATCCTAAGATTTTTATTAATATTGCTTCATTGCTTATTTGACCCCTATGACAATCATTAAGTGTTGTACCACATGATTCTTGACAAATGTATATTTTATTTTATGTACGCTGAGAGCATATGCACCAAGACAAATTCCTTGTGTGTCCAATCACACTTGGCCAATAAAAATCTATCTATCTATCTATCTATCTATCTATCTATCTATCTATCTATCTATCTATCTATCTATCTATCTATAATAAGATCTCCACAAAAATAAGGTCAACCACTAATTTTGGGATTCAAAAAATATAATAGGGTCTTATTTTGGGGAAAATATAGTACAGTGATCTCTCGGTTAGCGCAGGGGTTACGTTCCAAGACCTCCCGCGCTAACCGATTTCCGCGTTATAGTGGATGCGGACGTAAAAACCACCATCTGCGCATGTGCGCCATTTTTTTCATGGCCGCACATGCGCAGATGGTGGAGTTTGCGTGTGGGCGGCCGGGAAGACCAAGGGAAGATTCCTTCAGCCGCCCAACAGCTGATCTGCTCCGCAGCGCGGAAGCAGCGAGGAGCCGAAGATGGGGTAAAGGCAAAGGGGAAACCCCATCTTCGGCTCCTCGCTGCTGCCGCGCTGCGGAGCGGATCAGGTGTTGGGCGGCTGAAGGAACCTTCCCTTGGTCTTCCCGCCAGATCACTTGCCGCTTGCCGCTTGCCAGTCCACGCCCCCCTGGATGAGCGGCCCCGCATGGCCCCAGCGCCGGACTCCGTTGCCGAACGCCGAAACCGGAAGGGGCGAGGTGGGGGAGAGTCTGACGGAATGCGACTGACAGAATGCTGAGCCTCCCGTTTTCTCTCCCCCCCCCTCGCCCCTTCGCCTCCCTGTGTTCCTAGGAGAAGTGCTGGTGAGGAGCAGAAGGTCTGTCTTGCCTCAATCCCCAGCACTTCTCCTAGGAACACAGGGAGGCGAAGGGGCGAGGGGGGGGGAGAGAAAACGGGAGGCTCAGCATTCCGTCAGTCGCAGCGCTGGCTGTCAACTTTTCTTTTTAGCACTGGGGAGGCAAGTCAGCTCCTGCCCAGTTTTAAAAAGAAAAGTTGACAGCCAGCGATTGTTCCGCTGCCGCCAGCATGGCCTGGCTGGCAGCGGAAGATGTAACGGAGCCCACGGGGGATTCGCCTTCCTCCCACCCGCAGCCGAGACTGATCGTGGGCTCCTTCGCAACCTCGGAGAGCTTCCAGGGCATGAAAGCTCACGAAAACCAGGAAGCTCTCCGAGGTTGCGAAGGAGCCCACGATCAGTCGGCTGCAGGCGGGAGGAAAGCGAATGCCACGGGGCTGGGCTCGGCTCCCCCCTCGGCTCCCCCCCTTACCAGCCCCGCCGCGGAAGGCTCCATTCTGTTCCCTGCCGGCCCGATTGAGCGGCCGGCGGTCTCCATTCAGGGAACAGACGTCCACCCCCTCCTCGGAGTCCCCGGCACCCAGCGTCCCCACGCCGCCTCCACCTCCCGGTAATGCGCCCGACCTCTGCCTCTCTCTTTCTCTCTCATATACCACGCCGGCAACAGGGAGAGAAAGAGAGAGAGAACTAGCGTGGACTTATTTTTTATTTTTTAATATTTTATTTTTTTAATTAATATTTTTTGAAAAACCGCGTTGCAGCGTTTCGCGCTAATCGAGAACGCGCAAATCGAGGGATCACTGTATTGCATTTGTAAACCTGCATGAGATTGCAGCTGAATAGTTAAAAAATAGGACAAAATCCCTAGCTTTAAAGTTAAAATATAATTAAATATTTTCCCCATTTTTGTCATGTTAACTTTTTTAATAGCAGGTTCCAGAAGCTTGCTGGTGGTAAGCCAAAGTCTTCATTGTGTGAAATTGTTTTGTGTGAAATTACCAAAGCATAGTGACATTTGAAACACTAACATTTATTGTGGTATAAACTTTAATGGACTTTTAAGCATTAATTAGCACCTCCTTACTACATATACAACTAGCTAAATACCGCTTCCGTATGAAACTATGTGATGGGCTTGATAAATTGACATTTAAAGCTTGAAAACTAATAAGCAGTTAAAATAGGAACTCTATTATTTCATTACAGATGATAAGCTAAGTTTCTGTTACAGATAAAGACATTATTTGCATAGCATAGACTTTCAATTCATCCCTCAAATGAATTGCTCAGAATCTCCCTTTAAGCAACATTCCTGGTTTTGTTGTCTGGTTGCAGGATAACCAGGTTATTCCTGTGAACTGACTCTGGACATCCCACATAGAACTGACCATGGGAGAAACAGACAGCTACTGTTATTTGTGTTTTCCTAATCATATCTGTTTTGTTGTGTTTTTTTGCCTCTTTTCCCTTTAACTGGTGTTACAGTAAAAGGTGCAGATCAGTCTGAACTGAAGAAAATAAGGGAGAAAAAAATCTGTCTCTGCCCACCAGCATCCATTGGTATTCAACTGGCTTGTGTCCTGTTAGTGTGTAAAATTGAAACAGTATTTGCTGGGTGAGCAAGGAGGAGACAGTAAGGAGTGTGTCGGTGGCTTAGCTTAACTGTTCTGGAGTAAAGCTGCTTGCTGCTGTGAAAACAAAAGAAAACAAACTCTTCTGCTTGGGTTTTGCATTTGGATCAGATTTCTTTTCATGTGAGGAGGGGGAAGTAGAACTCTTTAGCACAGTGGTTCTCAACCTGGGGGTCAGGACAAATTTCCCATGGTGTTAGGAACTAAAGCTTCGACCAATCAGGCGTTTACAATTGGGGTGTCCCTCTGACTTTCCGGCTAATCAGTTTAAAGCTCTGTTTGGAGAATTGGCGCTAGACTTATGGTTGGGGGTCACCACATGAGGAACTGTATTAAGGGGTCGTGGCATTAGAAAGATTGGGAACCACCGCCTTTGCATCAGCTTGTTAATAATAATATCAGAAATACTCAGGCTCCGATGGTGATTTTGAAAAATCTTTTCTTAGTGAGCACCTAGAAGCCAAGTGGCAAATTTCAAGTTTGTAGGCTTTAGGGTTCTGGAGATTGATAAAAGCTTTATTCATTTTAATGTTTTGATAGCATTTTTGACTTCTTTCTACTGTTTTGTAATTTTTATTGTTGTAAGCCGCCCTGAATCCTTCGGGATTGGGCGGCATAGAAGTCAAATTAAATAAATAAATTTCCTCTAATTGTTTTTTTTTAAAGCTTCTAAAACTGATGGCCATTACTAAACCGTATTCACACTTGGTGCTCAGTATGCAGTGAAGGGCGACCATTTTTTTTACTACCCCACTATGGGCGTGGCTTATGCAGGACGCCCTGTATTTGCTTTCAACATCTTTCCGTGCAAATTGGGTGCTCCGGGGTGGACACCCCTCGAGCACAACAAACCCGTAACGGCCTCCCACCTAACCACCAACCCCTTAAAAAGCGCGCGAACCCTTTCGCCCTCAGAGGGCGCCCTCTTCTTTTTGCCTCGGCGCCTGCGCCAAGCTTTAACAGCGGAGGAGGGGCTGTTTCCAAGCCTCCGCCACCGCCGCCGCCTTTGCTGGGGAGGGGGAGAAAAATCAAGTGGGTGCCGCTAGCCAATCAACAAACGGCTCTTCGGTCGCGTCAGCCCTCTTTTTCTTTGTCCCATCCACTGCGGACGCCCCCCGCTCCCCGCCCCCGTCTGCGCGCTCTGTAAGATTCTGTCGCCATTGTCGAGGGGCTGTTCGGCCAGAGTGTGCATTTCTCTCCTCTATGTAAACTGTCGTTTTCTCCTGGTAGGTATATTGACCTTCGCTTGCCTGGCAAGGGTTGGGGTGGAGGGGGGGGGGGAAGGTCGGTTAATAGTCTGAGCGAAAGGGAATGGGGGAGGGCGTCCCTGGGAAGCTGGGGCTCAGCGACTCCCTCTCTTCTCCCCACCCCCTTGGTGTCCCGTCCCACTCTGCTTTTCGCGTTTGTCCCTTTCGCTTTTCCGTCCGGAACGCGTTCTCAGGCGCAAACTGCCCAGGTTGTTGCCTCCCGGGAGCTCTGCCCCCCTTCTCTCCCACCCCCTACCCCCGTGCAGGGCCATATCGGTTCCCTGACAGGATTCAATCTGAGCTTAAATTTTACCATACGGCGCGAAGGAGATATTTCCGACATATCGAGGGGGGCAGGGAGAGAGAATGGTGTCAGATTACAGCATGTTCTCTTGCCATGCAGCGAGTGCAAACCTTTTCTGGCTTTGGGGGACGGCGGCTCTCCAGCTTTGCCAGACTAGAGCTCCCCTCGTTCTTCTGGACTTCAACTCCCAGAATTCCTGAGCCAATCATGATAGCTCAGGAATTCTGGGCATTGAAGTCCATATGTCATAGAAGAGCCGACTTTGCCTAACCCTGTTCTGGACGAACCATGTTCATGCCCAACGTGGAAACTTTAATATAGTGTATCTGGAAAGCAGGAGGATGCAGGCGGTGTTTAAATTAACATGTATACATATGAATAGAGTAGAATTATTTATTGGCCAAGTGTGATTTGCCTTTGTTGCAAATGCTCTCTCAGTGTACATAAAAGAAATAGATACATTTGTCAAGAATCATGAGGTACAAGTACAACACTTATTGATTGTCATGGGGTGGGTCAAATAAGCAATAGTAATAAAAATCTTTTTTGGGGAGGTATAATTTTTTAATTGTTTTTCACATCTTACAGAAATTCCAATTTACATACCTCAAATTAAAATATAATACAATACGATATCAAATGCCAGTTTCTTTGTCAAATTAATCAATTTTTTCTAATTATCCAATTATTTCTGGTATACATATCATTCATCCTGTGCTACCTCCTTTACAAATGCTATCATCTGGATTTTAGATAATGTTCTTCGCTTTCATTTATATTTAAAGTTATAACTCTCTAAATTTCTCTTGGCTATTTGCTGTTTTTCCTAACTATGCCATCGTGCTTCAGTCCTGTTCTAGCTTTCTAAGAAAACACATTCCTACTTTCATTTTTTTTTAAAAAAAAAACCTCATTTTATCATAACTGCCCTTAACAATAGAAAATATCCAAATTTATGTCTCTTTAAAATATTAAAATCTTAAGGATGCAAGCAACAAGTTACAGCCAAACAGTCATAAGTGGGAGGAAATTGGTGATAGGAATGATGGGAAAAAACTAGTAGTAATAGTAGTGCAGACAGTAAACAGTTTGACAGTGTTGAGGGAAATCTTTATTTAGCAGAGTGATGATATTGGGGGGGGGAATATGTGATCAATTATTTTAAATTACTCATGGGAAGGCACAAATCTTCCTCACATGTGGGGGTGAAAAACCCTTTATACCTGTGTCAGATGGCTTTTTTAAAAACCATGCTTATCTGTTGTTGAAAAAGAAATGCTACTTTCTTTGCAGAATGGGGTGTATAAACATAAATGTAAATTATGTTTACACAAATGCTTTGTTTTTAAAAAAAGATAATGTAACTTGCAGAAATGGTGAAAGAGGTCAAAAAGTCAAATGCCCAAACTGCAGTCCTTTTGCTGAACTTTGTTTTGGCAGAACTGAACCTGGAATAGTTTTGTTTATTCTGGGTTTGGATGAAGCACATTTCAGGTGAGGGGACCAGGTCAAATCTCTTCTTCTGCCTCATCAGTTTTCAGTGTATCGTATCTCACCTACCCCCCATCATTCCAACAGTTACTTTCCCTTTCCCAGGTGTCCAACATGGCATATCCCACCAACTCATCCACCTCTGATCTTCCTTTTCCTCATGCTCTGTCCATGTTCTTGCACAGTGTATCCCACCAGGCTGCCAATCCCTGACTTTCCCAGCACTTTCTACTCCCTTCTTTAACTACCCGTAGCTTCGTTTCCATCTCTACATCTGCTCAAATTAAAATAACCCCAATTTTCCCCTCTGCATGGATCTAGCCTCAACTATTTATATGTCAGTAGGGTGTGAACTATTCAAATCTGACTGTTGTGCCTTTGGAACAATTTGTACACAATATCTTGCACCTGCCTAAAAATCAGAAAACCACTAATTCTACTCCTGTCTTAAGAGCAAAGGCAGGTGGGTAACTTTTCCCCTCAGCCCTAAGAAGAAAACAAGGATAAACCACTTTTAAAAAAGGAAAATGCAGGGAAGTTGCACACAGATGTGCAAAAAAATTACTACTTTGGGTTGAGTTTTGAAAACTTGATTCAAGTGTTTCTTAAATTGATCTTAGTGACAACATGGATATGAATATTTTTCTGTTGTGCAATATCAAGAAGTTTGCCTTTGCTGTCTGTTATTATATTTTCACAATTTCCTAGTCTAGTTTATAGGCAGATTTTCTGGCAATCTCCCAGCAAAGCACTAATGTGGTATGACAGTACTTATGTTTTGTTCTGCGTTTTAGATCAAGGTTGTCTATTATCACTTGGAAATTTCAAACTTTGTACTGCTTATGTGAAAAGTTTCCATTCTTCCCAAGTTTATTTGCAGTATAAAATAATAATTTTAAGACTAGATATATCCCTGTATCAATGTTTGTATTGATACAAAGGAATACAAGGAAAATGGGGCCTGCTTATACTCCTGTATCAATGTGAGAATTCTGTTTTCTGAAAAATTGAAAACTTAGGGAAAACTAAATCTTTTCTAATTTTGTTTTAAATAATTCATAAAGATAATGAAATACAGTACTTTATTCTACGCATTGAAATACCCCGAAACAAGAAATAAAGTAATATGAAGGAACAGAAACTATTCTCAGTATAGATAAATCTTCAGAATAAATATGAGAAAAAATAGAAAATGACACTGATTCAGAAAGTTAGTCTGATGTAGCTTACATTATAAATGTATTTTCTGAGGTTTTAAAAAGTCTTTTAAAAATCTCTTGGCGGAAGATTAAAATATGGAATATATAACTTCCTTTCATTTACTGCAGTGTTGTTGTTCAGATACAGTGATCTGTTTTTAAATGTCTACCTAAGGAGGCAAAAATAATATATACTCATAGTTAATAACATACAGCAAATATTTTAAAGTAAAATATTGCACATCTTTGTACTAATCTCAACATTTTGCCTCTCCCCAAAAACCCCTTAGGAAAAAACAGATTCATCCCACTGTTTCAAAACATTTTAATTATATTTTGAAAGCTAACCATAAGGCAAATGTGGTTAAAATATTTTACATTTTAATATTTTACAGCTCATAATCTGAGACAGTTTATTTGATTTTTCCAGAGGACTCGGAAATTGAGCTGCAGATCAATTAACCAATCTGCAAGGGAGGAGAAATGTTTGATGCACTGAACCCTGCCATTTCTAAACCTGTTGAGCAATGTGTGGGAATTAATTTGATGGTGCCAAAATAGCATAGATTTATTGGAAACATTTTCAGGTATTTGAGTATTTGTCTACACTACCAGCAATTCCTGTCCAGTTTTCCTCTGCATAATGCAGCCTCACATATTTAGGCAATTCATATGCTGTTTCTCCAGATGGCTGCATTGTTTTAGTGTCATTTCATGTGTAGTGGCCTGGGGCTCCCTGCTTGACTATCACAGATTTTTATGAAATTTTTGTGTGAACATGCACACATGTCCCCAGTGAACATTGTTCAAGTGTTACATGGGCCGATGCAATACTTGCGGAGATATAGTCCTTTGTGTGACCCCGTACTGCAGCCTTCTACAGTATGACTCTAAAGTTCCAGCAACTTTGATAAATAATATCTCTGGGAATAATTTGTTGAGAGAAACAATACTTGGCCATCTTGTACAACTTTTTTGTGCTTTATTAAAGAAAATAATAAAATCATTCCCCTGGGCAGTCTCCATCTAGATAATCTCCACAAATATTGCATTGGCACACGTAACATTTTATCAATGTTAATTGGGGACATGTGGGCCTGTTCACTCAAAATTTCATCGAAATCTGTGATGGTCAAGCAGGGTACTTTTCTGAAATCAGACCGCTTGACGTGGAATGACCCTTCCAGGCAAGCAGGGAGAAGAAATTAAGCATTTTAAAATGTTAAGTCATAGCAAAAAAGGAATCTGAAGGATAATTTCAGTCTGATTTTTAAAAACAATCTAAAAGAAGTTTAGCTGGGCAGGGTTTTAAAATACAGATAGTCCTCAACTTATGACCATAAATGAACCTGGCAATTATGGTATTAAGTCATGATGGTCATAAAATGATTCATCACGTGACCCCAACTCCCCTCCCCATGATTTTTTTGTGGTTGTTGTTAAATGCTGCAGTCATTAAACAAACCTATATGAGCTATTTTTTGCTGGAAACCGTAAGTAAACACTAGTTTTCAGCAAAACCATTATGAATAGCAATCAAATGTACCTGAAAGTGCTCATTACAGTTGTTCTCTGTAAACTAAACTGTTTACAGTTATTCTCTGTAAACTAAACTGTTAAATGTTTTAATCTCTAAATGGTTGCACTGTGTAAAAGAAACAGTATTTCTTCTGTAAAGCAGAACAGAGAATTCAAAAGCTCTTGGCCAATCTAAAGCAAGGCTATGGTACAAAGGTCATTTGGTTAACATGAAATGTTTATTAAATGCTGAAATAAGATGATTTTTCAGATAAGCAGTGAACATTCAGATCAGATATAGAGTCTGGTCTTTATAGTGTATACCAGAGGTCTTCACACTTGGCAACTTTAACATTGGTGAACTTCAACTCCCAGAATTCTCCTCTGCTATAAGCCATCACTATTCAGAAGCCATCTTGTCAGAGTGATAAATACAACAATTCTTGGGAGTTGAAGTCCACAAGTCTTAAAATTGCCAAGTTTGGAGACCCCTGGGGTATACTGTTCATATAGTGTCAAGTTCCATTTAACTTTGGTATACATTAATAATGGGAAGTACTGCATATATTGTGTAATATATATTGTGTAATAAAACAATGCATTGTATATAATTGCACAAAATAATTTAGGTATTTTGGATTATTTTTAACATAGCATCAGTAGTCTTCTATTCATGCAATCCATCACTCTGTTTTCTCTTCCATCTCCATTATGCCTCCTGAATCTGCTATGTTGTGCTAATGAGCATTATCTATCCATTCTAATAGAGTTGGATAAATTTGAAGCAATATAAAAATTAAATAAATAATTATCTTTTATCTATAATTGCCATTTTTTAAATAAGGTCTCAACAAAATATCTTTCACTATTTTAAATAGAATATAATACTTTTAAATATATTTGGTATTGAGCACAAGCATAAAATGAATTGTTATATATTTTTCCATCTGGGGTTTGTTTATGGAACATTCAGTCAGGCTGCTTATATGACCCCTTCCAAAAATAGTATAAAGTACATCATCAGGCAAATTGAGAACAACACACTAATTCACAACCCACATATTTAAATCAATGGATAAATAGCAATCTATTAATAATAGCTTCTTTCTTTTTCTTTCAGACACTAGAATTAGGTGGGTGTTCTTTATACCAGAGTTTCCCAACCATTGGGGGCCACCAAATTCATAAATTTTAAATCCCGCAGACCACTAATTTGATCTGCCTAATGACAGGCTTGAGTGGGCGTGGCTAGGTGGTCATGTGACTGGGTGGGTCTGGCCAACTTGATGTCACTCGTGTTGAGGTGTGCCTCACTGGCTTCTATTTGCCCCTCACAGCCCCTCCTCACCTACCCACTTGGACTTCTTAGGGCCCCAATAGGAAGCAGTTGTTGGAGCTAAGCAGCCACCAGGAGAAAGATAACTGGCTGAGTTCAAATTGGATCTGACTGAAAAGGAGGCTTGGCAGAAGCACCTCACTGAGGACTATGAACATAGGCTTTCCAAATAGAGGGAAAACCTGTGGGAGTGCAAGGCCAGGTACTGGCACCGGGAGACTCAGTGAGCTGAGATGATCAACCAGTTCCAGGCCATGATATAGTCCCATTGGAATAAGGCCCTCTGGCTCTTTGCCACCAGCTGCGATTCCCTCCGGCCTTTGCTCATAGTGCTGTACGAGGAGACTGGAACAGACTCCAAGTCAAAATTTCTGCATCCCTTTAACCCACACAAAAGAAAAGACCCTGAAGGGAAAGACTCTCTTCACCAATACAAGTGTTCATTGCACATATCCGTCCCAGGCGCTGTAGTTTGAGGACCCCTGATTTAGTGCAATATAAAAAAATGCACATAATTTTTCTGTAGACCACCAGAATTTTCTTGGTGACCATCAGTGGTTCACGGACCACTAGTTGGTGACCACTGCTTTATACAATATTTGCTTTTTAGTTTTTCTGTAACGAAGTGAGCCATGTGGACTTGGTAAAAACAGCTTAAATTCATAAGTATGTAGATTCTTCTGTAAACAGTGGAGAGATTTATATTAAAACTTTGTATAAAGAGTGAAAGGTTGAGAATATTAACATGTTCCTCTCTATTTGGGTTTTGGAAGTATTACATTAAATTTTTTCCCTTTGGGTGAGCTGTCATTCAAAAATCAATTATATTTTAACAATAATTGAGCAATCATTTAAGAGCCAAATGATATTTTAATAATTTATGAACTAATTTTCTTTAAAAAAATCTTTTATTTCAGGTATATTGCGGTTTGCAGTTTGGAACATGTGTAGTGTTATGCAAGCGGACAGTCGGAAAATGGACATGTTGAAGATTTTGCATAAAACAGCAGAACGCCTGGAATGCGATCACTGTAATTTCAGAGGCTCTGACTATGAGAACATACAAATTCACATGGGTACTATTCACCCCGAGTTCTGTGATGAAATGGATACTGCAGGATTGGGGAAACTTATATTTTACCAGAAAAGTGCAAAGTTATTCCACTGCCACAAATGCTTTTTTACTAGCAAAATGTACTGTAATGTCTATTATCATATCACGGCACAACACTCAATATCAGACAAACAGAAGGAAAACCAGAAAAGTGTGTTGGAAACTGAATCCCTCAAGAAACCTGTCTTTGTGGAACCTCAGAAGCCTTCTCAGTCTCCTGAAACACAGAAATGTACTGTGTCTCCTGAGCCTCAAAAGCCTGCTCCCTTTGAACTGCTAAAGTCTGATGTGGGACTACATTCCAAGACACCGAAGCCTACTTCCGCAACAACCGTAGAACATCAGAAGTTGGTTTCAGTTGCAGGTTTGGAGGCACAAAAAACGGCTCCTGTTGTACTAGAACTTCCAAATCCTGTTCCACTTGTGTCCTCAGAAACACTGAAAACCCCTCTTTCTGTCACTCCAGAACCACTGAGGCCTGCTTCAGTAGAGACTGCAGAGGTGCCAAAATCTCTCCCTGCTTTATTATTAGAGCAACAAAAATCTGTGACACCCACATACGTTGAAATGCAAAAATCCCACCCTGTTGTAGAATCAGAAAAGCCTGCTTTCTTTACATCTTCAGAACCACAGAAACCTATCCCGCCTGTATTTCCAGAGGCTCAAAAGTCTGTTCGACCTGCATCACCGCCTATGGTTATGCCTGAAACACAGAAATTTACTCCAGTTGTGTCTCCAGAACCCCGCAAGCACTCTCCAACTCTGTCTCCAGAACCCCGCAGGCATTCGCCAGCTGTGTCTCCGGAGCCCCGTAGGTACTCACCAGCTGTGTCTCCGGAGCCTCGTAGGTACTCACCAGCTGTGTCTCCGGAGCCCCGCAGATACTCACCAACTGTATCTCCAGAGCTTAAGAAATCTCTTGCTGGCCTATCCGCAGAATCTCGTAGGCATATTTCTCAAATGAGGAGGCCTGCTTTAGCACTTTCACCTGAACCACGTAAACCTGACCCTCCGCTGTCTCCTGATCCCTGGAGACCTGTTCCAGAAACCTGGCGGTCTGGTGGAGGTATTTCACACGAGCAGCAGAAATCTATCTCTATTTCGCCTTGGTCCCCAAAACCGTCAATGTCACTTGAGCCCAGGAGACCTGCTTCAGAACCCCGGAGGCCTGGAAATATTATGTCCTCAGAATCTCAGAAGTTTATGCCAGATACTTGGAAACCTACCTCCATGCCCGAATCTCCAAAGTCCAGCCTCGCTTCCTCAGAACCATGGAAACCCATTTCTTCTGTTTATCCTGAAGGTTGGAAGCCTGTTTTGTCTCCTGAGACATGGAGGCCGTCACCACCTGTAGCGCCACCTACTCCTCCAATGGCTGCAGAGCTGAGGAAACCTGGGCCGCCTATGTCATCTGATATCTGGAAACAGACCTTCTTCTCTGAGCAACGCAAGCCTGCTCCTCCTGTATCTCCTGATCCTTGGAAGTTTCCCTCCGAGTCCAGAAAATCTCCTTTCTTTCCAGAGACTCAAAAGCCGAGCCCTTTCGTTTCTTCTGAGTTGCAGAAACGTGCTTTGTTTTCAGATTCCCGAAAACGGACCCTATTTCCTGAATTTAAAAAATCTGCACCTCCTCTTTCCACAGACACACAAAAACGTTCGTTCTTCCATGAAGCTCACATGCCTTTTCCCGAAACCCCAAAACAGGTTGTATTTGCAGACTCTCCTAGACCAATTCCTGTCTCCCCAGATGCCCCAAAGCATTCCTTCTTCCCAGACCTTCAGAAACTGGCTGCTGCTTCTCCTGAAATTCCGGAGCATGCTCCTTTCTCAGACTCTCAGAAGTCGCCTAGTCTCTCACATGAATTGCTGAAGTCTCCTGCAGTTTCTCCTGAAATCCAGAAACACAGTACCTTTGCTGAACTGCAGAAGCCATCTCCCAATTCCTTTGAGAAACCAAGTTTCTTTGCAGAACCCCCCAAACACTCATTTTCACCCGAGATCCAGAAATCAGTTTCTTCAGATCAAAATACAGACACCCACAAGCCAGTTGAAGCAACAGGTATGGAAGTTCGCAAAACTATCAATGATTTCAGTCAGCCTGCCGCACCTGTTTTTTCAGACTTGCAGACTCACAATGAACCCAGTAATAATAAAGATTTCTTCCCTGAGCATCCAGAAGGAGAAAATCCATTTAGTAGTTTGTTGGTTCCAAAAGAACAGCCCATACAGTCCAAGGAACCTACAGAAGAAATATATATTTGTCCAAAGAAGAAAGCCAAGAAAGAAAATCCAGAGATCTCTAATACAGAGTTAAATGCTAGTGAAAGTGGAATTGCTGAAATGGAAACATCAGACATAAAGGAGCAGGAATCCAACAGTGATCAGGAACAATTTGATACAGAGTCTCCTGACCAAAATAAAGAAACTAAAACTGATGCTACTCCTACTCAGCCTGTGGTACAGCTTACAGAAGAGAAGGAGGTTTTCATCTCAGAAGAAGAGATAGCAAAATATATGAAGCGTGGCAAAGGGAAGTACTATTGTAAAATCTGCTGCTGCCGGGCTATGAGGAAAGGAGCTGTTTTGCACCATTTGGTTAATAAACATAATGTCCATAGCCCGTACAAATGTGGTGTGTGTGGAAAGGCATTTATTTTGGAATCTCACCTTAAGAATCACGTTGCTTCTCATAGCCAGAGTTTGCTTAAATGTCCCCTTTGCAGTTTTGAGTCGAATTTCCCTAGAGGGTTTAAGAAACATCTCACCCATTGCCAAAGCCGCCATAGTGAAGAAGTCAAGAAACAGTTGGATATGGCTTCTGAGCCACCTAATCAGAGCCAGCAGAGTGAAGAAGCTGGTAAGGGGCCAGAGGAGAATGCTGAACCATCAAAAGAATTCCTTAATGAACTGAAAGCTGAATGAATTTGGTTTTGAAAATTCAGAAATCTCCCAGTACATTGCATTGACAATGTAGATATGATGTTGAGTTTCAGTGTATAAAACTATGTCAGCATACAGTAAACTGGATGGCAACAATTTGATGCATCGTAAAATGCATTTAAACCACTAATTGAACAGTTTTGTGTTTTCTTAACTGTTGCAATCAATGTAACCTTTCTAATTACTTTACCAAAATGGCAGTACTACTTCCAAATTAATAAACTTGTTCTGGATTACACAGAATGTCAGTTTTAAAAGGAATAAAAATGAAAAACATTTAGCTGGAAAAGTGAAATGTTAGCAATTCATACAACCAAATCCAGTTTTGTGTTTTGAAAAACCTGAAACAATAGGAGCATTACCAAATGAGATCACATTAAACCTTGCATGAAGTTATCTTGTTTGCCTGCAGTTGTATGTTGTTATGATTTTTAATATGTACTTGAGTTCCCATTTCAGTGAATTGCTTGCTTAGGTTATTGAAATAGTTAAAAAAATTCTCGCTGTATTTGAAAGGCAATCTATGTAAAATAACTAAAGTACCGTCAAATGTATTGGAAGTGTATATGTGTTGTCTTGCTTTTAAGGAATGTTTTCTGTTAACAATAAAAAAAAATTTGTATTTGGAATTATTGTTGTATGTGTAGCTGATCTTCCATCAACATATTTCCAGCATTGTTTACAGTAAAACAAGGCTTCTTGATTCAAATTCAGATTCTATATCATGTTCAGTTATATTACAGATGATCTCAATTTTCTAAATAACTATACAATTTCAATATAAATGGTGTCAGATGCAGCAGCAAGATACAATTTAAATCCTGAACATATTGTCCTATATGCTTTGTGCAGAGCTGCTGGCTGCTTCAGTATATGGGGGAAGATTGGAGTTTCTGGGCTGATGTACTTTGAGATGAAAAAACATTACATCACAGTTTTCTACACTTGGTGTTGCTCTTGAATTCACTGATTTAAATTCAAACATACTTTTTTACTAATAGAGGCAGTCGTATTTATTTTTTACATTACAGATTTGTAGGCAAAAATAAAATCAAATATACTTCGCTAATGCAAAATGTATAGAAGTTCATTATGGCATAAGATGAACTCAATGATAAGAATTTGCAAAATCGTGCTAGTGAGCAGCCTATCATTCATTAGGGATTGTACTTGTCACTTCAAAACCAGGATTTATTGGGGTGGTGGTGGTAATTTTTTTTAAATTTTATTCTCCATCACAAAACACAATACAAAATACACTACCTTCTCTTTTTAGTACAATAAAAGGTGATTTGATTAATACATTATATATAATCACAAAAATCATTAATTCCATTTAATATTGGTATCAACCCTTTTTTTGTGCTATCTAATTTTGTCATCTGGATTAATCAATTGTCTTCCAATTTATTTTACCATTAGGCTCCTTATAATTAAATTTCATTTTTAATATTTCTTCATACATTTTATTAAAGCTAAACATCCTTATTTAAGCTATTAATATTAAAAACTAAGAAAAAATAAAATAGTTTTAAAAAAGAAATTAAAAAGCCAATTTCAAACTTTTCTCATCTCAATATCATCTACAGGTATTTGTTTACTTCCAAATCTTTAATCAGAATTTATCATTCTTTTTTTCAAACAGTTGCTCTCCTTAATACACTAAACCAGAATAGTAAAGCTTTAAACAATCAACTTTTTAAATCAAACCTACACAAATCACCTTAATATATTTCATTTATTTTAACATATAAAGTAACTCTACTAACTCCTAAATAATTAATAGACAGAGACATATTCTGTATATGTTGACATAGACTATATGCAGCTAGAAGGTTAAAGCCTAAAGATTATATAAGTGCTGCACTTGTACCTAGAGATAATTAGGTAACAGCACCACCAGGCTTTGAACAATAATTGGATTTAAAAACAATGTAGAAGTAATCTTAGCTTTCATAGCATTACCATATTTGTTCCATGCTTTTTGCCTAGAACTTGCAAATATTTTAAACTAAAAACCATTTCAAAAATATCTCATGTTTCACAGTTACAATATAAAAGAAATTGGATTTAGTATTTACATAATGAGAATAAAGTAATGTGTCTCGATTCTCAATGTCTATAACATGGCTTTTTAAAAAGCTAGCTTGATTGGCTTTTAAGAATTATTTTTGTGAAGGTATTTGGCTCTTATATAGTGTATTTTCCCTTGCACAGTCCCGGTTAGATGGACAGCATAAAAAATTAATAAATCCGAGTTATATAAAAAGTGATAATTTACTTGTAATGTTTGCTACAAATACCTTTAATTTATCCTGCTAGATATCCATGATATATATATGTGTGTGTGTATCACATGTTTTTGCTATTCATATACTGTATATATATGTCACATGTTTTTTTGCTGAATTTGAAAATTAAGGGAGACTAGGATAGATCTATAGATATAGAAACTATGATATATAGTTTCTGGTTTGCATCACAGATAGTCAGTTTCTTTCCTAATTAGCACAAAATAGAAAAATAACTTAAAATACCTAAATATTTAAAAATAGATAACACATTGACTAAATAATATGATTTGTTTGGTTTTGATTTAGTATATTGTGAAATTCTGCTACTGCAGTTTGTAAACTACATGCAGTGTATTAGTTGTTGTATGTAACTGATTTGCTTTGACTCTTCCAATAACAATTATTGTTTGTGCTGTTAATAGTGTTTTGTATGTAACAGTTGGCTGGATCCACATTGTACTATTTTATAGTTTATAAATCACAATAGCTGAGTTAATATAATAAGCCCAGGTAACTATGCTATGGCTTATTACTAACACAACCAATCATGACTTATTGTAATGGGTGAAACTAACAACCAGAAAATAAAGCAAGCTAGCTACATAAAATAATGGCTGCACTTGTTATTTGGTTGTTTACCCAAGAACAAAAGGTTTCCCCTGTAATGTTTGCTGTTGTAGTTATTCTGTAATAACTATTTAGGAATACAGTGAGACATTAAGATATTTGAACCTTAACACACCTGCTAAAAACATATTTACAACATATTTACAATATTCAAGCAGAGGTCATGATCAAGTCATAACTTCAATTCAACATAGAAGGTCAATCCTTTTAAATATTTACTGAGGAGTCCAATGTCACCACAAGATCATATGAAACATTTTTAAAAGTCTGAGACTGGTTGACTTAGAATCAGGTCCTAAGCATTCCAAATTTCACGTACATTATTAGCATATAAAAGCTTTCATTTGTTAAAATTAAATTGTTAATTTAACTTCTAAAAATCTTTAACAAAATCAGGAATTTCTGTGGCCCCTAACAGAATGTATTTTTTTGGAAATTAACAAATATGTTGAATGAATTGCCATTCCACAATTTTAAACAGATTGTGTCCTTTTTGTAACCTCACAAAAGTCTTAGAAATACATTTTAAAGTAAGGTGATCTAAGCAAGTAAAATTATTTCAATCCAATTTTTCCAAAACATGCTCTCTTACCCTCCATTTTAAATGATTGAGAGTCAGTTTCTTATCAGAAAAGTCTCAAACTTCAGAACTTTTGGTTTGTCAGAAAATCCAACTGAAACTATATCGGATTTCAAATCTGTACAAAACTACATCAATTGTTTTCTCAGTTTAAAAAGGGCCTAACCTTTTCATTAAAACTATCAATAGCTTGTTAGTTTGTCTAAAATATCTAAATTCAAATTACATATTACAAATTACACTGAAAAAAAATATACCAACTGTGAAGCTATATTTGTTTTCACTTTCTCCATAAGCTCATGAATATTTTCAGTCCTCGGTTAATAGGCTTTACATACACTAAAATAGTTTAAAATGTATTACCAATTATTTTAGAAAATCTAAACAATTAGAATTTTTTATATTTATACACACAGTGCATAGACATCAAGCATTTTTTTAATACAATTCTGCTGGAATTTACAAAACCTTAACAGAAGCCTTTGGCATCTAATGTACAGCTATAAAATCACCTTGGTTGAATAAATAAGATTTTTAGCGTAGCAATACATATATAGCACATCGGTTCTCTTTGGCATTTAAATAGTTTTATCTGAATAGAATCCAAAAGACCTATCAGAATGTCAAATTTTGTTGCAAAAGAATGCGTAGGCAGGCAATGCCAGAACACTTAAGAATGTTCACCAGTGGCCACTTGTGTTTGTAGAAGTATTTTCTAAAGCACTCGGATTCTTTATTCTAAACAAGATTGCCCTCGATTTTATGGAACAGTAAGTGCTTCTAAACAAATGAATATAAATGGAATGTTTTAATAGTTAGCTACTGAGCAAGCTATGTAACTTACTTGCAGCCCATGTTTGCAATGAAGCATTAATAATTCAGATGTAACATAATGTTGTTTCTTCCTATGACTGCCTGTATAACACTACTACTCATTTTTTACTATGTAGGAAAAGATTGGAGTTACTTGAGTTGCCATACAGAAAGAGTGGATGGCTTCAGTCTCTTGTATATCTTGTATTTCTATCGGCAGATAAAACCTGGATTTCAGGACATTGTCAGGAAAGCAAAATGTTTCTCGATACCAAATTACTTAAAAGCACTGAATGGCACCTGTCTATGCAGAGTGTTTTAATGAAAAGGTCTGCTACATTTTCGATAGCTATACAAATTAGCAAATTCTCTGCCTACTACAGGTAGTTCTCATAAGAACATAAGAAGAGCCATGCTGAATCAGGCCAAAGCCCATCGAGTCCAGCATTCTGTGTCACACCAATTGTCCATGGGTATCTTGAGCAGAAAGAGAAGGCAAAACCCTCCCTTTCCCTTGACCCCCAACAAATGGTACTCAAGGGAATCCTGTCTGCCTCAACCAACATAGAGGCGGCACATGGACATCTGTTTCAATAACCACCGATACACTTGACATCCATGAATCTGTCTAATCCTGCCTTGAAGCTATCAAGGCTGACAGCTATCACGACCTCTTCTGGAAGTGAATTCCATAAACCAACGACCATCTGGGTGAAGGAATATTTACCTTTATTTGTCCTCACTTTCTTCCCTATGAGCTTTAGGGAGTGCCCCCTCGTCCTAGTATTGTGTGATAGAGAAAATCATTTTTCTCTATCCACCTTTTCTATCCCATGCATGATTTTATACACTTTGATCAAGTCACCCCTTAAACGCCGTCTTTCAAGGCTGAAGAGACCAAGGCGTTGCAACCTAGTATAATGGAGGTGCTCCATTTCCTTTATCATTCTTGCCCTTTTTTGCACCTTTTCCAGTTCCATTATATCCTTGAGGTGCAGTGACCAGACTTACAATCGAACACAAGGGGGACCAGAATTTATTTCGTTAAGCAAGTTAGATGACCCAATTTGTGACCTTATTGTGAATCACTGCAGTTGTTAAGGGCATCTTGCGGTCTTCAAGCAAATCCCGCTTTCACCATTAACTTTGCTTACCAGGACTTGACTGGAATGTTAATGGCTGTGTACCCCAGGATGCTACAACCATTGTAAATATATTCTGGATGCCAAGCAACTAAATTTTGATCATATGATCATGAGGATCTTGTAGCAGTTGTGTGAGGATATTTTTCAGTGCCATTGTAACATTGAATGGCCACTAAATGGTTGTAAGTCAAGACCTACCTGTAATTTACGTCAGAAAATATATAGATGACCATATATATTTAAGACAGTTTGAGTTCTATAACTGCAGGATTATTTTAAGACTGTTCACATTAAAATCTCAACAATGAAAATAAATATAAGATACAAATGCATAGTAAAAACACCAAAACATGCTGAGAATTGGTAAGAAGATTGTAATTTTTAATAGCTGCAGCCAATCTCAATTAAATTAAAAGCTATTGTAAACAATCAATTTTAAGAAACTAATTTGGAACAGTCATAGACAGAGGTGTATTTCTAATGAAAGTTTCATTGTACTGGGATCAACAAAGAAATAATAAGATATTATTATTGTTGTTGTTGTTGTTATTATATCAATAAAACACAGCAAACGAGATCACTATGCTGGATTTCATATTTCATCACCAGTCGGGCACTTCCCAAGCACCTAGGACTGCGTGATGTAGCGGCGAATTATGTGTGCCGATCCCAGTAAAGCGGCCTTTTGCAATTGACAGATGGAGATTTTGTCAATTCCGATGGTTTTCAAATGTCTGCTGAGATCCTTTGGCACTGCGCCCAGCGTGCCAAATACCACTGGGATCACTTTCACTGGCTTATGCCAGCATTGTTGCAGCTCGATTTTTAGATCTTCATATTTCATTAATTTCTCTAGCTGCTTCTCCTCAATTCTGCTGTCCCCTGGGATTGCGATGTCGATGATCAAGACTTTCTTTTTCTAACCGATCAGGATGTCTGGTGTGTTATGCTTCAGAATTCGGTCAGTCTGAAGTCGGAAGTCCCACAGTAGTTTTGCTTGGGCTTATGAAAATGATTACTAATCATTATTAATGATTATTAATGATTAATAATAATAATAATAATTATTATTATTATTATTATTTATCTGGATCTTTCAAAGAACAAGGCAAAGGTTTTAGGTTCAAGACTAAAGCAGTGGAATCTCCTGGCAAGTAATGTTGGTAGATCACCCTATTTTTGTTGATCCACAGATCCGTGAACTTATTAACTTTTTTGCATGGCAAGGAAAAGACTGCGCGGATAACATTCATGTCAGTAACATCAACTTTTCTTAGAAATAATAAAGCAGCAAACTACAAGGAAGTAGTGGAAAAACCCATCCGGAGCTACAAAAATCTTGGTTGTAACATGTCCTTAAAAATTCATTTTCTACACACTCATCTGAATTGCCTTCCATCAAATTGTGGAGTAGTGAGTGACGAGCATGGGGAGCAGTTCCATCAAGACGTTGCGACTATGGGGGAAAAAATCAGAGTAAACGGAGCCCATCAATGCTTGCAGACTAGTGTTGGACAATTGTAAGAGACAATATTTTCTTTGAATACAAAAGAAATATCAAGAGAAGCAAAAGGGACACAATCTGAAGGCAAGATTAATGAGAAATTTAAACTTTTGAACATTTTAAACTTGTTTACTAATTTAGTTTTTCTTGATAAACGTATACAATAGAAATGGAGCAGGAGGTTGGACTAGAAGACCTCTAAGGTCCCTTCCAACTCTGTTGTTGTTGTTATTTTGTGTTGTGGTTGGCTCTGGCCCAGCTCCTGCCCCAAGGAATGTGGAGGTGGATGCAGGGGAAACATCAACATGTCATAGGCCTGTTTTATTGCCAACAGAGTCAGGTAGTGCAGTTTCCTCGGACGAAGAAGAAGGTGGGGGTGACTTGGAAGAGGGGGGCTTGGCACACAGCCCAGGAAGCCAATCTCCATTATCTTCGGTTGATTCGGATGAGGAAGTGTTAGACCCACGCAGGCGCAGACTTATGCATAGAAGAGACCAATTGAGGAAATATTACAGGAGATAAGAGAGCCCACCTGTGTTTGGGTGGGGCTCCAGTAATTAGAGCTGCTGATATAAATAGCAGCGTGCTGGCTTGGGCCGTTGTGGAAGATTATCTGACCGTTGTTTTTCAGGACTGTGCCTTGCTGTTTGTTGATTTTTCATGACTTTGAAATCAAAGTAGAGCAAAATGTGTGTGTTTTACTTCGTGAAAGAAGGAGGGCTGTGACATTTCTTCACAGCTGCTAGCTAAGTACTTAAGGACTGATTAAGGGGATTGTACAGACCACCAGGTTGTTTTGGGACGAGTGCTCTTTGCAATACAAAAAGGGTGCTTTGTTTCTTTTGAATTTTTGTGATAAAGAACATTGTTTTTGAACTTTCAAGTGTGTGTGTGTATCTGAAATTTGTACCCTTGAATTTTCGGGAGACTCATACCATAGAGCCCGGCAGAACATTTTGTATGTGTGTTTTAAATTTACTTTTAACCTGTGACTAACCCAGGAACTTTATTTTGATGGATACACAAATAAAATGAAATGAATTAATGAAATAAATTAAAAAATGGTAGTATGGGACGTTATTCAAATGGTTGGTGTACACATCTATAATGTAGGTGTCACGTAGGTCTTTTCTCATCTTCAGTTCTATGATAATTCCTTGTGTTGAAATGCTGGTCTGGAAGTTGCAATGAAAGAGGCAAAGAGATTTCAAAAGAGGGATTGTATTTGATTCAGTGCAGGGATTTAACCAGGCTTTCTTCCATGGCAACTGAGCTAAGAATAATCAGCACTCTGTAAACAGAGCAGCTCTAATTTCTGGGCCGTAGAGCAGAGAATTGAGATTGTTAACTGGCTCCAGATCAAAATATTCAAGTTATTGAAAAAATGTAAATGATATTTTAAAGTAAACGCTGAACTTTCAGAAAGAAACGATTTTGCAATTGGAGCAAAAGCAATTAATTTGATTAGCAAATCTTCAGGTTACTTTAAATTATTTTTAAGATTTATATCACATCTTTATGTATTGCTTATTTCTTTTAGTTTGCTACAAACAAAAATAAAAATTGTATTGTGTATATAAACCCACACACACAAATCCTTTCTAATCTAGCAGGGCTGGAAGTGGCTAACAAAGTTAGCCGATTAGAATAATACTATGACTTTTTACCTAAAATGTATTTCGATTTTTATGTGTTTATAGGCTGCCTGACTCCATCATGGAGCTGGGGGTATAGAACTTGAGCCAATTTAAATACAGAGCCAGACATCAGGGAAAATAATACCAATATTATAAACGCAAAAATCCCACAGTGTGTATCACCCATGCTAGCCTGAAATTGGAGCTGCAAGACCTGTAAGCGCTTATGTGAATAGGTAGAGACCATCTGAATCTCTGGGGGCTCATCATTCCACAAGGTAGTAAATATGACAGAGGAGACTTGCTGAATGGTCCCATAAGGGAACGTTAATTCTTTTATATTACTGCTGCTGGTGTTAATTCACTCGGATTCAAGATAAATATCGATAGCTCTCCTGGATGATGGCTGCCAGCTGTGATTGCTCCAGATCAGAGTTGCAATCTTAGAGATCTAATATAAGCCATGGGTGTAATGATGTTGCAGCACAAATTACGTAATTTGTAAAGTCACAGTTCCATCATGGACTCCCTTGATTAGTAAGAGGATGGCGTTAAAGAAAAAAAGGTTTTGCTGTCATGCCTTTTTATGAGTTTTGCATTTGGGTGAGCAAAGAAACAACCTAATCGGTCGTTGGGAATCGTGCGGCAGAAGGTGGTCCCGAAGGTATTCTGGTCCTAAGTTTTTTAAATTATTATTATTATTTGGATCAAATTGTTTTATTATTTATTCCTTGTTTGTTGTGAGCCGCCCCAAGTCCACGGAGAGGGGTGGCATACAAAGCCAATAAATAAATAAATAAATAAATAAATAAATATAAAACAACAAACCAGATGAATGAATACAAGTAAATGGATACTCTAGGCATTTAGCGGATAATTATAAAGAATGATTATACAGTGGTACCTCTACTTACGAACTTAACTTGTTCCGTGACTAGGTTCTCAAAGTAGAAAAGTTTGTAAGAAGAAGCAATTTTTCTCATGGGAATCAATGTAAAAGCAAATAATGTGTGCGATTGAGGAAACCACAGGGAGGAGGGTAGAGGCCCTGTTTCCTCCCAGGAGATTCCTAGAGAGGTCCCATGGAGGCTTCTCCCCACCTTTTCCGGCCCTGTTTCCTCCCAGGAGATTCCTAGAGAGGCCCCACGGAGGCTTCTCCCCACTTTTTCCGGTTATAGTTTTGGAGGGTCAGGTTTGTAAGTGGAAAATGGTTCTTGAGAAGAGGCAAAAAAAATCTTGAACACCCCATTCTTATCTAGAAAAGTTCATAAGTAGAGGCGTTTGTAGGTAGAGATACCACCGTATTGCTTTTAATTAAAATTTCATAGATTTTAGTCCTGCATGTGCTCAGTTTTTATCCTGTCCTGACTACTTTTTAGAGAGTTGTCCAAAAATCTTATCTTAGAGCCTGAATATAGTTATACCCATTCCAGAAAATTTAAAGGATCAAGTTATTGGCCTCATTCCAATGTAAACAAGCTAAAATTCTGCTTCCAGGAAAACAGGAATAAGGAACAAAACAAGTAGTGTACTGTGTTAACCAACTTGTATGCATAGGCCGTGTTGGCCCAGATTCTAACAATTATATTAATAAATTCTTGATAGCCTTTTCAGAGAAAGAAACATCTCACCTCTACATTGTCTTTATAATATGGAGTTTCAAATCAGAAACCATTGACAATACATCAGTGGGGATTATCTTACAGAAAAATAAGCCAAAGAGGCAGATTTTGTAGTAGTGCAAAGAGTTACCTAAAATTGGCCTTTAGATTAATTAACTGTTTATTACATATTCTTTGCGGCCCTTCAAAAGACATCAGATTAACAAAGGGTTCAAAAGGCATCAGTTAAAAGTTGGAGTTAAAGGCTGTATTAATATTTGAACCCATAACTGAGTAGTATGAAATTATAATTAAAATATACAGTAGTTCCTATTTTGAGAAAGATAAAACTAAGCAGCTTTAATATTAAATCCCACTCATGTCCCAGTAGAATCTTTGAGCTATCTATGAACTTTTATATTTATGCATATGGCCAATATATGGAGGCAGCACCAAATTGAATGAGCAAATTCGTCAGTTAGAAATGCAATCTCTAGAGCAAGGACATTATTAACTATTATTGCACACTTCTTGCAATAAATAGGATATTATTATTATTTTTTAGTCAAGAAAGTACATAACATAAAGATAATATTTCAGATCATAAATGTAACAACCAATGATGGTGGACATCCCTTTGGAGCACTTTCCAAAATTATGTAGTATAATACTACTACTACTACTACTGCTGCTACTACTAGTACTACTGATAATAATAATAATAATAATAATAATAATAATAATAATAATTATTATTATTATTATTATTAATTAGATTTGTATGCTGCCCCTCTCTGAAGACTCGGAGCAGCTTACAACAGCAATACAAAATACAAATCCAATGATTAAAAAGCAAAACAGTTAAAAACCCTTGATTTAAAAACACTCATACAACCCAAACAACCCATACATAAAATGGAGCGGCTGAGGGGAATCAATTTCCCCATGCCTGGCGGCAAAGGTGAGTTTTTAGGAGTTTGCGAAAGGCAAGGACGGTGGGGGCAGTCCTAATCTCTGGGGAGAGTTGATTCCAGAGGGTCAGGGGCACCACAGAGAAGGCTCTTCCCCTGGGTCCCTCCAGACGGCATTGTTTTGTCGACAGGACCCGGAGAAGGCCAACTCTGTGGTACCTAATCGGTCGCTGGGATTTGTGCGGCAGAAGGCAGTCCCGAAGGTATTCTGGTCCGATGTCATGAAGGGCTTTATAGGTCATAACCAACACTTTAAATTGTGACCAGAAACTGATCAGCAACGAATGCAGACTGCGGAGTGTTGATGTGACATGGGCATATCTAGAGAAGCCCATGATTGCTCTCTCAGCTGTATTCTGCATGATCTGAAGTTTCCAAACACTCTTCAAAGGTAGCCCCATGTAGAGAGTGTTACAGTAGTCAAACCTCGAGGTGATGAGGGCATGAGTGATTGTGAGCAGTGACCTGGTCCAGGTAGAGCCGCAACTGGTGCACCAGGCAAACCTGGGCAAACACCCTCTTTGCCACAGCCAAAAGATGGTTCTCTAATGTTAGCTGTGGATTGAGGACGATGCCCAAGTTGCAGACCCTCTCCGAGGGGGTCAATGATTCCTCCCCCAGGGTAATGGACGGACAGATGGAATTGTCCTTAGGAGGCAAAACCCACAGCCACTCCATCTTGTCAGGGTGAGTTTGAGCCTGTTGACACCCATCCAAACCCCAACAGCCTCCAGGCACCAGCACATCACTTCCACTGCTTCATTGACTGGGCATGGGGTGGAGATGTACAGCTGGGTATCATCAGCGTACTGATGATACCTCACCCCATGTCCGTGGATGATCTCGCCCAGCGGTTTCATGTAGATATTAAATAGCAGGGGGGAGAGGACTGACCCCTGAGGCACCCCACAAGGGAGAGATCTAGAGGTTGACCTCTGAACCCCAATAACACCGACTGCGACCGACCGGAGAGGTAGGAGGAGAACCACTGAAGAACAGTGCCCCCCACTTCCAACCCCTCCAGCCGGCACAGAAGGATACCATGGTCGATGGTATCGAAAGCCGCTGAGAGGTCAAGAAGCACCAGGACAGAGGATAAACCTCTGTCCCGGGCCTGCCAGAGATCATCCATCAATGCGACCAAAGCAGTTTCCGTGCTATAGCCGGGCCTGAATCCTGACTGCTGAGGGCCTAGATAATCGGCTTTTTCCAAGGACCACTGGCGCTGGAGCGCCACCACCTTCTCAACAACCTTCCCCATAAAGGGAAGGTTGGAGACTGGACGGCTGGGTCCAGGGAAGGCTTCTTGAGGAGGGGGCACACAAGTGCCTCTTGTAGGGAGCTGGGAAGGACCCCCTCCCCAAAGAAGCATTGACAATCTCCTGGACCCAGCTCCATGTCACCTCCCTGCTGGCCAAAACCAGCCAGGAGGGACACGGATCCAGCAAACAGGTGGCGGAACTCACAACTCCAATGGCATTGTCCACTTCATCATACTATTCAACTATTTTTATTTAGCTTCTTAAGAAGCAAGAAGTTAATACACTTACCTAAACTGCAGGGAATTTTTGACCTTATGTAAAGTTGAGTGGCAGAGCGACAATGCTAAGATTATAATAAAGCCTTTGGAAATGGAGACATAGAAAACTCCTTGTATGACACACCCTCTAATAACTATCTATGGGACTGCCACATACCTCCCAGAGACCAACTAGATCCCACAGGGTTAGCCTTCTCCAGGTCCCGTCGTCTAAGCAATGCAGGTTGGTGAGCCTTTGGGGGAGGGCCTTCTCTGTGGCTGCCCCAGCTCTTTGGAACCAACTACCATCAGATGTCTGTAATCCTACTTTAATCCTCCCATCCTACTGGCCTTCTGAAAGGCCATGAGGACCTATCTTTGCCAGCAGGCCTGGGGGCCATGAATGTTAACACCTATTCACGGCCAAACTGTAATTCACTTGGTATGTATGTATATATGTGTTCTGCCGACGTGTCTCAACCGCCCATAATTACAGGGTAATTAGTCCAGGAAGACACACACCACACGATAAAAGGAAAACCCAAAAGTTTTTATAAACAGAAAAACAGAAACAGCTCCCTTTTTAAATGTCAAAGGGATTTTCTGGTACACACAAGGCACAGGTTAAATGCAGTCCAATTGCTCACTCAATAACTGGGAAATTGAGTCCAATTCTAAAGTCCAGAGAGTCCACACACACAATCCTGAACAGCAAAAACCACAATTTTGATGAAACAATGAATCAGATGAGGCTAAAACACCAGGCTGCACTTTTATCTGTAGCACTAATTACAGCAGCCCCACCCAACCACAGGTGGCCTCATTTTCTCTTGTAATAATCCTTCAGTTGTTGTCTCCTATGCATCACTCTACATATGCGTGGATGTGTCATTAATTCTTGTTCAGAATCCAGGGATGATACAGATGACTGATCTCCTCCTGGGCTGTCTGCCAAACTCCACTCTTCCCTGTCACTCACGCTTCCTTGGTCAGAGGAGACTTCGTTGGCAGATTCTACTGGGAGCAAAACAGGCCTGTGGCATGTGGATGTCTCCCCCACATCTACCTCCACATTCCTTGGGGCAGGAGCTGGGCCAGAGCTAACCACAACAGTATGTGTGATTGTTTATGGGTTTTTATCATTACTTTAATGGGTTTTTATAGTTTTTACTACTTAATATTTGACTTTGATTGTAATATTGTCTTGTATTATTTTATTGTTGCAAACGCCCCTGAGTTTCACAGGATTGAGCAACATATAAGTCAAATAAATTAATAAAAATTGGTTTTATTAACTGGTAGAGAGCTCTCAGTTTCAGATGGGAGGGAGGTCTTAGTCCTGCTATGGATAGCAGGGTTGAACATGGGATATTTGGCATGCAGAATAAATCTTCTGGGTTGTATTTTTCCAATTTATCAGATTTATTAGTAGAGGATTATTCTATAACAATAGCAGATGAATTCTACTATACACTTTCATGCACCTGAGCAATAAAACAACTTTAAGACAGATTATAAATACCTGAATCAAAACAAATATCCTGTTTCAGTGAACATTAATCCCTGAACTTTCAATGAAGAAATATTAGCCAAGAATTAACAATGGACATTGTGGGAACCGTTTTTATTTCCTTCCACATACATAATTACAATATGCTTTCTTTGACTTGGGTTTATTGAGTTACACAAGGTTGGTTTTGCATACAAGATTTTTTTCCCCTTAACAAGAGTCATAACAGGTGAAATTACAAACAGGAGGGGCCTGGAAAACTGATGCGGAAAACAAGGGTTACTTCCCCTTGCATGAGAAAGGAAGAAATGCATATATTGCAGACATGCAAAAATAGCAAACATCCCTTCCCCAAAAAATAAAACTCAAAATCTATGACTTTTTGGAGACACAAAGCCTTTTTCATTGAACAGGGAGTTGACGCAGCCCAGAGTAATTGTTCTAAATTATGGGTAGAGGGGAATAAGATACAAAATTGAACAGAATTCAATTCATGTGGATTTAACAAATACATTAAAGATCAAAGAGAGTGAATTCATTTGCTCTTGCCTTTTAAAAACTCCATTCTTCACTTTATTTATAAATGAAGATAAATATTAATACTGTGAGTTATTTTATTTATTTGCTGGCATGGCAGCTGGTTATTATGTGTTTCATTTTCAATATATTCTCCCAGAATGGAATTTTGTACCATGACAGCTTCCATCTGCTATGCAAAAACATGCAGAGCCTTGCTTTCTTGGGTAGGGCTTCATGTTAGGCTGCAGGCAGGAAAATTGGGGCCAACTCTGGAAAAAAGAATCACATGGGTTTTTCTCAGTACAAATAAAAAAAATCAAGAGATGTTTTTTTCAAATATAATTTTCTGTACATTTTACAACGAATTGAGGTTAGCATATTTTTCATTTTACTCTGTGGCAAGACTTAGATGCTGATACAGTGTGTTGGAGTGGTCATTAGCTTGTTTTATGAATTATTATACTTACAAATTCAAATTCAGTTCTATGTATATCAACTTTGAATAAATTACCTAGGGCCCCTCATATAATTTATGTATGTATTTCATCAATTTATATAGTCATCAATCTTATATTTGCAACTCTGGATGGGGCACAGCAGGAGATTAAAGCCAAAACCCAGAACACAATAAAACATTTCACGGATCAAAGTCTAAGAGTTACAATTTCATTGTTCCTCAATCATTGTAAAAGTAGGATTGGCAGTAATAGAACACCTGCATTCATTTCACTGGGAAAAAAAGTAGAAATTATGGAAAAAAGGTTCCTTAGTATTACAACTACAATCAAGGGTGGGCAGCAGGCAGGACGGGGTGGAATGCAGTTCCATCGGCGGAAATGAAGATGCGTGTGCAGCTCCAGTTGATCGGCGGCTATCACTTCCTGGATTACTGGTCTCGGCTCGGCTCTCCTTTTTTCCCCTGCTGTTGCTGCTGGGTCTGCGCTCCTTGCTTTTTTCCTCTTTCCTCCTTCCTGGCCTTGGACGAGCTTCCCTCTCTCCTGCCCGGCTCTCCTCCAGCCTCACGCGGTCACCTCCCACCTGAGGTGCAAGCAGAAGGAGTGGGTGGAAGCAGTGCTGGCAGCAATTATTATTATTATTATTATTATTATTATTATTATTATTATTATTATTATTATTATTTATTAGATTTGTATGCTGCCCCTCTTCTGGCAGCACCCATTCACCTAGCTACCCAGCCTGACATGGTGGGGGGGGGGCAACCCAGGAAGGAGAGTTTTCATTTTATTTCATTTTATTGGATTTGTATACCGCCCCTCTCCGTAGACTCCGTAGTGTGCATGAAATGCAAAGCAAAGTCACCCCAAGCAAGCGACATTGGTAAGGTTGTAAGTCCAGGACTTAACAGTTCACTTAAACGATGATGATCGTTCAAGCCACTCCCACCTGGTCACATGGTCGGTAAGCCATTCCTACCCAGTCACATGACCATTAAGCCACACCCACAAAATAAACTACACCCACAGTGTGACAGTAAAATTTTTGGCTGCCCATTACTGGCTACAATTGTTCATATATGCAAACTATCATACATGCTGTATCTTTCAAGTTATTCACTAGTAACAAAGAGATTAAATCCAATGTTTGTCTTCAGACAGGTTAGATCAACAATCTTCCTGATTCATAATATACTGTCTTCTGTTCAGATGAGAATACGTTTTATAGAACATATTGGGGTGGCATGCAAAGGAGATGAACTCACTTAAGAATATTTTATATCAGTATCTTAAGATATGTTTAATATAATCCTTTGCACGAGTTATATTCTCATGTTTTACTACTCAATGTTAGCATATTATACTGCATTTTAACTTATTATTTATTCAAATTCCCTCTATTTTAGCCAATTTTATCGTATTTTAACCAGTCACAGTTTTACGACGACCGATGTGGTCCTTTTCCTCGCTTTGATATGGTCGATTGACTAATCAAATAAAGTTGATATTGACTGTTAGATGTAGTCTGAATACATACCGTAGAATGAGAAATAGGCTGGAAAAGACCAGAACAACTGAAGAGCAGCAATATAAGAATACCTTTAGGAAACTGTATTTCAGAGAGCCCAGCAATGACTCAGCAAAGCGAAATGAAGCTGAACAAGCTTTTTCCTGACAACTTGCTGTCTCCTCCTATGATTCCCCGGCCTAAGCATTGCAGGAAAGTGGCATTGCATAAGGTCTGATTACCCTGTGACTTAATGTCCTACCAGGCAATTCAATGCAACCTCAACCTGACATCGCCCACTCTTGTTGGCTCCCTGAGTACCAAAAATCCTGATCTGTTAACCAGAAATTGTCAGGATTGTAGTTTCAACACAGCTGTAGAAACCAGATTGGGCAAGGCTTATGAAGATGAAAGACACTTTCTTCACTGTTTCCATTCGCCAACCTATCGAAAGTAGTACGAAGCCAATCTTCAGTGCAGCTAATAACCTTTCCTAGAACAAGGAACAAAGAAATCACTATGCTGGGGAAGCCAAATTCTGTCATTCCAATTCCATGAAAAAAAGTAAAATATATTGCTTGATCTCACCCATCAACCTCCCACTCTGTCCTCCACCTTACTTCATGCTGTGCATATTTGCCTGAGTTTATGCAAACAAAACTAAGCAGTTCCTATATACTGTAGTCGGAAAGCAGCTGCAAAGCCTTCAAAACATATTTTCTCATGAAGGAAATGGATTATCTGCACATCCCAGAGTGTTTCAAATATTAAGTGCCAAACTTTGGAAGGACACCTGTTCCTAAATATAGCATTAAACAACTTACCATATTCTGCAGTGCTCAGTTCATTCCCTCTTTCTAAATGTTAAATTCTAAATTTCTAAATGTCCACGACAAACTATTCCTAAAACTCAAATCCTATGGCATCTCAGGACTCCTCCACAACTGGATTACTGCATTCCTGTCAAACAGGTAACAAATTGTCAAAATTGGTAGCGCCATCTCCACCCCCGTCCCTGTCATAAGTCGCGTTCCCCAAGGAAGCGTACTAGGTCCTACTCTCTTCATTCTCTACACCAGGGGTCTCCAAACTTTTTACACAGGGGGCCAGTTCACTGTCCCTCGGACTGTTGGAGGGCCGGACTATAAAAAAACCCTATGAACAAATCCCTATGCACACTGCACAAATCTTATTTAAAGTAAAAAACAAAATGGGAACAAATACAATATTTAAAATAAAGAAGTAATTAAATAATTAAGTAATAAAGTAATTTAAACTTAAATCAACAAACTCCCTCCATTTCTCCTTCCTTCCCTCCCTCCTTCCTCTCCATTTCTCTCTTTCCTCTCTCTTTTCTTCTTTCTCTCTCATTTGTTTCATTTTCCTCTCCCTCGTTTTCTCTCCATCATTTTCTCATTTTTCTCTTTTTTTCCTCTCTCCCTTTCCATCTATCCCCCTTTCTCCCTTCCTCTCTATCTCTCCCTCTTTTTCTTTCTCTGTCCCTCTCTCTCTTTCTCTCACTCATTCTCTTTCTCTCTCCCTCTTTGTATCTCTCCCTCTTTCTCTCTCTCCCCCTCTCTCTCTCCCTCCTATCATCCCCGCCCCTTGCCTCTGTACCGCCTCCTCGCTCAGCAACAGACCGCGGTGAGTTGACAGGAGATTCGGGAGCTTATTATATCTATTGATAAAATCTCGTGGGCTGCCGCGGGACAGATAAATTGCCTCAGCGGGCCGCATCCGGCCCCCGGGCCGTAGTTTGGGGAACACTGCTCTACATCATTGACCTCTGTAACCATATCGAAAGCAACTGTGTTCTTTTTGCCGACGATGTGAAACTTTTCAACACCACTGACAACACACTCACTTTCCAAAATGACCTGGACTTTGTCTCAGACTGGTATAACACCTAGCAACTTCAAATATCCACCAACAAATGCTCTACCCTCCACATTGGCAAAAAGAATCCAAACCGCACATACGAACTGAATAAACAATCTCTCACTGCCAACCCACACTCAGTAAAAGACCTTGGAATACTAATATCGAATGACCTAAGTGCTAAAGCCCACTGCAACAATATCGCCAAAAAAGCTTCTAGAGTTGTTAGCCTGATCCTATGCAGCTTCTGCTCAGGCAGTCTCACACTACTCACAAGAGCCTACAAAACTTTTGCCAGATCCATCCTAGACTACTGCTCATCTGTCTGGAACCCATACCACATCTCAGACATCAACACCCTTGAAAATGTCCAAAGATATTTCACCAGAAGAGCCCTTCACTCCTCCACTCGAAACAGAATATCCTACGAAAATAGACTAACAATCCTGGGCCTAGAAAGCCTAGAACTACGGCACCTAAAACACGATTTGAGTATTGCCCACAAGATCATATGCTGCAACGTCCTACCGGTCAATGACTACTTCAGCTTCAACCGCAACAACACAAGAGCACGCAACAGATTCAAACTTAATACGAAGCACTCCAAACTTGACTGTAAAAAATATGATTTCAACAATCGAGTTATCGAAGCGTGGAACTCATTGCCGGACTCAATTGTGTCAACCCCTAACCCCCAACATTTCTCCCTTAGACTCTCCACGATTGACCTCTCCAGGTTCCTAAGAGGCCAGTAAGGGGCGTACATAAGTGCACTGGTGTGCCTTTCGTCCCCTGTCCAATTGTCTTTCCTTTCTCTCACTTATCATATATATTTTCTTTCTTTCATATATCCTCTCCTCTAAGTTCACTTTACCCCTATATATATATTACTAAATGTCTATTTTTCTTCCTATGTATTGGATAAATGAATAAATAAAATAAAATTTAAAAATGTTATTTTTGGCATCAAACATAAAGCCAAAGACACCATGCCTCATTGGCCTCTTTTGAGTTTCCCCTTCCTTTTTTTTCCCAGTTTCCCAAACTGCTAGATATGCCTTCTCTGGATGGGTGCAGGTAAGTTCCAGGGAAGAAGGGAAGAACCCTAGTTACATTGTTACAATTATTCCATATTTCCCAAAGTTTCATTGTACTATTTCTATTGTTCATTTGTGTTCATTTTGATGTTTAGATTTTTAGGGGAGGTGTTGTATATTAAAAGTATACTAAAGGATGTGTAATGGCGAGGGTGTTGGACGTATGATACTCATTGCACTCCACTAATCAGCTTGTTGCTACTACAGTATACTTTGATAATATTCACATACACAATATATTTAAGTATAATGAAATAGTGATCAGAGAAAATAATTATCATGATTTGAGATACAAAGAGGATATTTTTTCACCATACAGTACGCAACAACAAAAACCTTCCACTCAGTGACAAATACACAAACTGGAGGAATACATAGCCTTTACAAAGCAGTGCAGGCTGCAGAAAAGGGACTTTTATTGCCCTTTAAACCACTATGAACTAGATCAGCTTCTGAAATTACATCATTGTTTGCACAACTAAGAGTGATAAAGAAAGAGGGAGATTTTACTATGCAGGCTATATTTGCTTCAAATTGTTGAAATACAAGGTTACACTACCCTGAAAATATCACTCCATTGCATTAAATAAAGTTCTACTTAAGATTGTATCATGTATATAATTTAAATGTGTACTGTACTTCCAACTGTACACATGAGAAAAGAGCATTTTCTGCCGTTTCGTCAGCAAACTCAAATACTTCTTACATTTTTGAGTTTTAAGAGTATCTTCCAAGTGGTGTTTGACCAGCTGTTTCCTTTCAAAGCTACATGAGCTTCAGGAATGCATTTCAAAAGCTAACTTATAATTTAGGCTGTCTCCTTAGATTAGTTATCTTTACTTTGAAAAAGATAATCTGTAGTTTTAACTTATCTTAAACCCTAAAGCAAAGGCCAGCAACTTTTCTGGGGACAAAAGGTGTACTTTTCTTTTTGGTATTTTTTTTATGCTCCAAGAAGCAGAAATGCAGGATTGAAACAAATATATTAAATCTAAGATCCCAATTCATTTCATTAATTGCTTGTGGCTTGAAAGAACAACATGAAAAAAAAAAAAACCACCAGCAGGCATTGCTACCTTAATTTGCTGCTCCAATCTTTATTTGCCTTTGATGATGATGATCTCTGGTTTTCTCACCCTTTCTTTATTGTATCAAAGGATACTGACAATTTTAATCTAGATCTGGGCAAAGTCTATCAGTCTTGATACAAGCGTGATTCACCAATCTAAAGATAAATAAGAAGTTTATTAGATTATGATAGATTATCATACATGGCTGATGGCCTGCATTTGCCTCTGGGGATCATAAATTAGTTACTTCTGGCTTAATATAAACAGGATTTTTCCTGGATCAGGAGATGATGATGACAATCTTGATATTGTTATGATTGATTTAATTGTACTGCTGTTCATTAGAAAATTATCCAGCAGGCTGCAAAACACATCCCATAAGCCAGCTAGCTTTAAAAACAATAATAAAAACCCAGGCATTCTGTATAAATGGCATTAAAATCTATCAGATAGTCAATGATTCCCTAATTCCTAAAATGAAAGGAGTATGCTTTTGTTTGCCAAAATGCTAACAAGGTTAGAAATCCTTTCTCTCTTTTAGAAATAACATTCAGTACCAGTCAGTTTTCTTGTGACTGGAAATATAAAATAGGATTCTTAAAAATCAACTCTAGCTCTACCTATCAACAGCTAATATCTATCATATGGTGTAACAAAATGTGAGTCTGCATTATTGAAAAATGGATCGTTTTCCTCAATAAATCAATGAAGTATAAAGTTTTTCAGATTTGCTTAACTGAGTTCTTTCTCTTAATCTAGTTTTAGAATTCGGGTAGCCAAAAATACTGAAAATCCAAAATGATTCACAAACCTTTGATCACTTCAGTAGAGACAAATCTGGTGTGAATATAGCAGAGACAAATTACACACATCCATCTGAACGAAGCAGATGGTGACCTAGCTTTTTAGATAAAACATAGGAAGAGCCCACGAATAAAGTGGGTAAACATTGAGATCTCAGCAGCTCTTTCCATTGTCAGCAAGAATTTTATAGCCCAGAAAATATGCTTGCTTGATGGAGGATGTCTGAAATGGAATGGGAAATAAAACAGAGGAAAAAGCAGAACTTATACGAATGGAATCATTTATTTATTTTTATTTTGTCCAATACACAATAATACACAATGAAGGTTATAGAGCAGAGGTCCCCAAACTTGGCCACTTTAAGAGTTGTGAACTTCAACTCCCAGAATTCACCAGCCAGCTTTGCTGGCTGGAGGATTCTGGGAATTGAAGTCCACAACTCTTAAAGTGGCCAAGTTTGGAGACCCTTGTTATAGAGGATATAGTAGAGAAGAAATGTGAAATATAGGAAAGACTATAGGACAGGGGACGGAAGGTACTCTAGTGTGCTTATGTACGCCCCTTACTGACCTCTTTGGAATCTGGAGAGGTCAACCGTGGATAGTCTAAGGGTAAAATGTTGGGTGTTAGGGGATGATACTACAGAGTCCCGTAATGAGTTCCACGCTTCGACAACCCGATTACTAAAGTCATATTTTTTACAGTCACGTTTGGAGCGGTTAATATTAAGCTTGAATCTATTTTGCGCTCTTGTGTTGTTTTGGTTGAAGCTGAAGTAGTCTTTGGCAGGCAGGACATTACAGCATATGATATTGTGGGCAATACTTATATCATGTTTAAGGCATCGTAGTTCTAAGCTTTCAAGACCCAGGATTGTAAGTCTAGTTTCGTAGGGTATTCTGTTATGGGTGGGGGAGTGAAGTATCTTTGGACATTTTCAAGGGTGTTAATGTCAGAAATGAGGTATGGGTTCCAAACAGATGAGCTCTATTCTATGACGGGTCTGGCGAAAGTTTTGTAATCAGTTGAATGAATGGCTTTCTTTCTTTTTATGTTCTCATAAGCTGAAGCTGACTTCCTAAGAAGCAAAGAATGACATATAGCACATGATACTTCAGTATGTGTGCAATCTCTATTATATGCAAATATAAGGAAACGTAGTTTACAAGGCAGTGTGACCTGGTGTAACAATCCCTTTTTTGTGCATGTGTGGGCAAGTAGTTATTGCAGGAGTGGTTTTATTGGCAGGGATGAATATTAAGTGACAATCAGACTTTCTTACCTAATTTAAAAGCTGTTGGGAGAAGGTTAGAAACCCTTGGGATGGTTTATAAATTGATGACTCTGAACATCAGCATATTTTCCTTCCCAAAAGGACATTTTCCATACTGGCAATCATATTTTGATTTTTCATTTGAAAATGAAGCTTGTGTGCACATGTTAACAACAGACATGATAACAGTGAACCTTACTTTTTCCATTTACTGAAATCCTATTGTTCAATGCCCCTATGTTTTAGGTGTGGTTTCGTTAAAAATTGGACTTGATTTCCATATAGCGTATTTTTAAAAAAATAAGCTGATATATGCTATTTGTTGTAATTTCTTAAGGTAAAACAAGGACAGGGTTATTTTAATTGCAGGTACACCCTTACTGAACCATTTGTGTATAAAAGTGTGTGATGAATTTGCAAAACCTATGAGTCACCTAGGAAACATATAAATATCTCAACGAATCTGAGAACCTCACCCCTGGCCAGTCCCTCAGGTATGTATCACAGGAGAGTCTGAGCAATGCTTTATCTTGTAAAATAAAAAATGGAGGGACAGTTGTATTTATCAACTTGAGCTCCTAAAGGAGGTAAATAATCCATCTCATCCCCATACTTCAAGAAGCAGTTGTCCTTAACAGTCTGGGAATTATATTTAGGGGTAGTGATTTCTGACAGTCTCAAAATGGGTGAGCAGTGTGGTCGGGCAGTAGGAAAAGCAAGTAGGATGCTTGGCTGCATAGCTAGAGGTATAACAAGCAGGAAGAGGGAGATTGTGATCCCCTTATATAGAGCGCTGGTGAGACCACATTTGGAATACTGTGTTCAGTTCTGGAGACCTGACCTACAAAAAGATATTGACAAAATTGAACGGGTCCATAGACGGGCTACAAGAATGGTGGAAGGTCTTAAGCATAAAACGTATCAGGAAAGACTTAATGAACTCAATCTGTATAGTCTGGAGGACAGAAGGAAAAGAGGGGACATGATCGAAACATTTAAATATGTTAAAGGGTTACATAAGGTTCAGGAGGGAAGTGTTTTTAATAGGAAAGTGAACACAAGAACAAGGGGACACAATCTGAAGTTAGTTGGGGGAAAGATCAAAAGCAACATGAGAAAATATTATTTTAATGAAAGAGTAGTAGATCCTTGGAACAAACTTCCAGCAGACGTGGTTGGTAAATCCACAGTAACTGAATTTAAACACGCCTGGGATAAACATATATCCATTGTAAGATAAAATACAGGAAATAGTATAAGCAATCTATAATCCTAACATTGCAATCAATCAATAAAATGGCAAATACACTTCTAAGGGTAATATTCTTTCTATGATGTCGCTCCTTAATTGCCATCTGTTTTATTTTGTTTAATTCTGTCTTCAAGGAATTAATCCTATGACCTTCTCTGAGGTCTTGGGGTGGCTTACAGCATGTGAAAAACAGTACACTTCTGTAATCCAATAATAACTAAAAACAAACAGTCTAAACCCCCAATTTAATTTAAAAACAATCATTTCCAATCCACCAGCATAACTTCAATTCCACATACAGTGGTACCTCTACTTAAGAAGTTTTCTAGATAAGAACCAGGTGTTCAAGATTTTTTTTGCCCCTACTTAAGAACCATTTTCTACTTAAGAACCCGAGCCCGGAAAAATTTACCAGGAAATTTGAGGCCCGGCCAGTTTTCTGCCATCCCCCCTTTAAACCTGGTCATATCGGGCTGTTCTGGGCTGCCAGAGGAGCCTTTCAGTGGTGCTTAAGGAGGCTTTGGCAGCCCAGAGCGAATGGAACCTTTTCCTTTCTCTGGGCGCTGCCTCACCCTCTTTTTTTTTTTTAAGCCTTAAAGTTTTGGATTTTTTTGATTCCCCTCACCTCACCTTCTACCTTCGGAAGCGACTGTCCTCCTCCTCTTCTTCCTCCTCCTCCTTTTACCCAAATTCCGAGCTTTTCTTTCTTTCCTACATTGATTCCTATGGGAAAAATTGCTTCTACTTACAAACCTTTCTACTTAAGAACCTGGTCACGGAATGAATTAAGTTCTTAAATAGAGGTACCACTGTGCATCCATTCATAGGCAGGGACTGATGATTAGTGTCCCCAGGGGTGGGCTTCTGCCCGGACAGGGAGGGACGCAGTGGGGTAGCAAAAATGGAGCCCCACCCCAGAGCACCCAATTTGCACTGAAAGATGTTGAAAGAAAATGCAGGGTGTCCTGCCTAAGCCATGCCCCCAGTGTGGTAGTAAAATTTTGGTAGCCCTTCACTGCCCAGGCCTGTTGACACAAGTGTGTCTTCAAATTCTTACAGAAGGCAAGGAGGGTGGGGGCAGTACAAATCTCTGAGGGGAGCTGGTTCCAGAGGGCTGGGCCCCCCACAGAGAAGGCTCTTCCCCTGGGCTCCGCCAAGCAACATTATCTAGTTGACGAGACTTCAAGAAGGAAGTTTGTTCCAAGGATCTACTACTCTATTATTTTATGAAAGAGTAGTAGATCCTTGGAACAAATTTCCAGCAGATGTGGTAGATAAATCCACAGTAACTGAATTTAAACATGCCTGGGATAAACATATATCCATCCTAAGATAAAATACAGAAAATAGTATAAGGGCAGACTAGATGGATCATGAGGTCTTTTTCTGCCGTCAGTCTTCTATGTTTCTATGTTTCTAAGGCCGACTCTATGGGACCTGACTGGTCGCTGGGGATCATGTGTCAGAAGGCGGTCCCGTAAATAATCTGATCTGATGCCATGTAGGGCTTTATAGGTCATAACCAACACTTTGAATTGCATTTGGAAACTGATCATCAGCCAATGCAACCTGCAAAGTGTTGGGGGAAACATGGACATACCTGGGAAGGCCCATGACCGCTCGCATGGCTGTATTCTACACAATCTGTAGTTTCTGAACGCTCCTCAAAGGTAGCTCCATGTAGAGAGCATTGCAGTAGTTGAACCTTGAGGTGATAAGGGCATGAGTGACTGTGAGTAGTGACTCCCTGTCCGAATAGGGCCGCAGATGGTACACCAGAGAAACCTGGGCAAATGCCCCCCTCACCACAGTTGAAAGATGATGGTCTAAAGTCAGCTGTGGATCAAGGATGCCCGTTTCCCCCCCCCCCCCACAGAGTAATGGACAAGACAGATGGAATTGTCCTTGGGAGGCAAAACCCTCAGCTACTCCATCTTGTCGGTGTTGTGGTTACCTCTGGCCCAGCTCCTGCCCCAAGGACTGTGGATGTGGGGGAGACATCCACATGCCGCAGGCCTGTTTTGCTCCCAGTGGAATCTGATGATGAAGGCTCCTCTGACCAAGAAGACATGAGTGACAGGGAGGAGGAGAGTGTGGCAGACAGCTCAGAAGGAGATCAATTATCTAGCTCCTCCTTGGATTCGGAACAAGAGTTAATGATACAGCCACGCATGCAGAGAGCGATGCATAGGCAGCAACAACTGAGAGATTATTATCAAAAGAAATGAGGCCACCTGTGGTTGGGTGGGGTTGTGGTAATTAGTGAGGCTGCTATAAATAGCAGCCTGTGGGTTTGGCTATTGTGGAAGATTATCTGATCGTTGTGTTTCGTGCCTGCCTTGCTGACTTAGACCTTTGTGCACTGATTTTTCCCCCCGGTTTGAAACTAAACCAGAGCAAAGTGTGTTTCACTTTGTGAAAGAAGGACTGTGAACTGACTCACAGCTGCAAGCTAAGTACCTCAGAACTGATAAGGGACTTGTACAAATTACCAGCTTGTTTGGAGACCAATGCTCTTTGCTATACAAAAAGAGAGCTTAGTCTATTTGGATTTTCAGTATAAAGAACATTATTTTGAATTTTCAAACGTGTGTGTGTCTGAAATTTGTATCTGTGAATTTTCGGGAGGATTCTACCAGAGACCTCGACAGAACAGTCAGGGTTGAGTCTGAGCTTGTTAACCACCCATCCAAACCCTAACAGCCTCCAGACACTGGCACATTACTTCCACTGCTTCACTGAGTGGACATGGGGTAGAGATGTATAACTGAGTATCATCAGCATATTGATGGTAACTCATTCCATGCACTTGGATGATCCCACCCAGATGTTAGGAGCCCGATGGTACGCCATCTGATCAAAATCCCAGGCCTGCTGAAGAAGCCAGGTCTTTATAGCTTTTCAGAAGGCCAGTAAGGTTGTAATTTACAGTAGATAATTTACAGGTTTATAGTCATGGGCTGATATTTTTACCAGACCACATTTAATCCTCCTGCCTGCACTGGAATTCCTTCTTTTTCCTTCTAGACTGATAAAAACACATCAACTTTATTTTTCTCATCACTTGGGCCAGAAGGGGACAGTTGTTGATTCTATCAATTTATTTTTAAAAACAGGTTTCCTGGAAGTAAAACTAGTGTTACAGGATAAGATAATGAGAGACAATTTTGCACACATTGAATTAACTTCGAGTCTATTTTGGAATAGGATTAAAACAATTCTGGATACTCTGGCAGAAAAAGATAATTGGGTCTACATTCCATAGTTTTTCTAACTCTGATAATATGAGTTTGGAAACTGGATACGGGAGAGGTTCATGAATAATGCATGAACAAAATTGATGTATAATATAAAATACATGCTGCAAGAAACGAGCGGTTCTAACACCCAAAAATGTTTGTGATTGATGTCCTGTTAGCATTCTGCTCTGGTTTATGGGGAAGGGGAACGCTTCCTAATTATACGAACTATTTTGCACAGTGGATAGTGAGTTGTGTGTTACTCTGAACTAATCTGTAAAGTACCTCAATTTGAAAATTTCAATTTACATCAGTAAGCCTGTAGCATTATTCTTAAAAAAGTAAAAACTGCAGCTCAATTTCTGTTAAAACAAAACTGATTTGAGTCTTAAAAGTATTTTGTAATGTAGTTTTAAGTTTTCAAAGTGCTCCGTATGGTTTGTTTTGAATCCTGCAAAATTTGTATTTTGATATTGTAGATAAAATGGCAAATGTTAAGAAAAAAGAGCTTGTGTAAGGTCACCTCATTAAGGAAAAAGGTCACAATGAACTAATGATTTTCTTATGTGTCACATTTGTTTAATCAAGATTTACTGCATAAAAACAATTGACTCCATTCATGTTAGCCTCAAAATTGAATCACAGAGTTTGGCTTCACCGTTATGTGTAAACCATATGCTTTGACTCATTCTTTGCTAGTTGATATGCACCAGCTCTTTATAAAGGAAGAATTTAATTTTGACTGAAATATCTTCTTAAAGAACTGGCAACTAATCAATAAATGTACATGTAAGAAATATTAAAGTTCTAAGCACTTTTGGAACTTTCATTTTTGATTTAGTGCAAACTTCTTATAAAATACTGATAAAATGTCAGGCACTGTTATTCTTACAATATGCAATATGTTAGAGTGGTGGGGTAGCCTCGTGGTGAAAATGCTCCCATTTAGAAGGTTGAGTTCAATCCTGAACAACGACTAGGATTGAACTTTTCTCAAGGCGTAGAGAAAATATCTGCTGCAAACTCTGCTTAGGCACCAGGAAGGGCATTTGACCAGTAAACACTCAGTTCCTTTCAGTTCCCCTGACTCTACCCCGAATTAAGGGATTGCAGGGTTGTAAAAAAGGAAAAATGTATTAACATTATTCCTAGATATTCAATACAATAATGTAAAATAATGTAATGATGGCAAACTAATAATGTGTAATGTTTTGCATTTGAAGAATTCCAAATAATATCTTCCAATATAGTGCAAAAAACAATCCCTTTTGGTTTTAACATATTAAAATAATACACGTTCCAGATGAATATGTTCTATATGGTTTGAACAAAAAACTGCTAGTGTTCTCCATGTTATGCAATGTACATATTAAAACAAACTGAATTTTGTATTATCAAAATTTATTCTTCATATACTTCTACAATTTGCAGACCTTAATTTCTCATGTACATCTACCTGTAGTTATGAAAATGCAACCTATACACAAGACACTGGTTTTTAGTATTTAGAATAAAAGAATTACATCACCTGTAAGTTGTCCAAATTTTACATTGTGCTCCAATGTCAAATAATATTTACAAATTCTTGTATTTCTATTACTGTGACACAGAAAACAGTGCCTAACATTTCTGAAATTGCTGCAGTGATAACAAGTTTCAGCTGTTTGAGGAATACATTCAAAATATTTTCTGTGATTCTCAGATGGATTGTGTAGGCCTACGTTTCAGATGAACATTTAAATACACATCTACAAAAATACCACCTCAGCTATAAATATGACAGAGCAATTTAAATATGTTACAGAGCAAACACTTTAGAAAGGATGAAGGGGATGATGGTTTTTGAGATATCATACAATAAAGTTGAAATTTGTTCATGTTATTTTAGTAAGATTTGTAATAATATTGGACTTCGGACACTATTCTGCATCACAGAATTTTGAACCTTTACATAATCTTTGCTAAAATTATAAAACCTTTAGTGCTATAATGCAGAATGTCACTTTGGAATATTTATTTTGCTACAAGTAGTATGTTGGTAAGACACCAGTGGCCTTCAACCTACTGAAATAAGAAATCCTCAAATAAACCCTTTTCTTCGCAGTTTGCAATGTTTAACAAAGGCACCTGTAATTATAGCTCATAAACTAAAATTGAAAACACAATTACATGTTTTTCTTGTGTGCATAAAAAAAGTACCAAAGTAGTGTAACAGTTGTACAGTAACCAGTTCTTTGCAATTTAGGGGGGGGGGTTTCTAGCAAAGTTTTTAGACCCTATTATATAGCTCAATAAGATAGTGTTACAACTTTTGTCAAACTCTTCTCATGTTTCTGATATATATAAAAAACAGTACTACAATTTTTTTTTCAATTTTTCAGGTAGAAATTATACTTTACACATTAGTTGGGTATAGATAGCTGCCTAGAATGCTGAATTTTTTTAATTAAAAAATGAAGTTGAATTACCAATATATGATCATTAGATAACGATTAACATCCAAAAAGATAATTGTAATGACAGAAGGGACAGCTATATGCCATTTTTCAATTTGTGGTAATTGTGATATTATTGTAATATCTTTTAAAAAACAGTAGTATAACTATTGTTTTAGAATTGCAATCTGCCTTTAATTGAGTATAAAACTAACATTTCCAAAATATTCGAAAACTAATTTGGAAATATGCTTTAGCTAGTTCTGCATTTATTTGGCAGCATTGAATTGTTAATAGTTACATAAGCAGCATCTGAGGACCAGCCCAGATATTCTTTGAAGAAAAAGTGCTAGTACACATTTAATAAAAATCACTACATTTGGAACAAATATTTTTAAAAAATATTACTAACTTTCCAGACACTATTACTGTTAAAGTAAAAAATGTGTTTAATTTTCACACTATAAAGAATTCTGTGCTTTTTAAAAATCACAGGTTTTGTTCACTTAAAAAAAAAGAATTGTAAAACAAAATGTAAGTAATAAAAGAATCTCTAACATTCTGTAACATGCATCAGCAAAAAATCATGTGCTTTTTGATTTCTGTATTTTATATATCAGTTAGGATAAGCGTTCACCTACGTAATTTACATTTCACTTCCAATTATATAAATATGGATTCTTGTGGAACTGCTTGATTTTATCTGTAGAAATATTTATGTACATATTTATAAGCTAAGTGCTATATTTATTACCATTTCGCTACACTAGACAAGTCTTCCATTGTCTCCCTATCTCTGAATCAGCAATGTTCCAGAATGCTAAGAGATCTACGGTACTTAAGGTTTTAAGATTTTTTCTTAAATTCTAAATTCCCATTTCATAGTGAACAAATTAATGGCTAAACACTAGAACTAATATTCAAGACAGCTTATCCAAATGACTATATTGTTTACAGAAATGGCCTCATAAAAAGAAGCATGCTACATGCTCATTAACATTGCTGTACTGTAACCATTCAAGTGGAATGTTTAAATTATTTTTCAAATTAAATAGTTTTCAGGTGTAGGACAAAAGTTGATCAACGTCTTGTTTCACAACAAAACCAAATTAACTTTGTCTATTAGTACCACATTTTCAAAGGCATTGCACTCAGTAAGTAAACCATAATCAAAGGTCAGAGCTCAAAAGTACCATTAGAAAACGTTACAAATTAGGTGCAATGGGTATACTATAAGTCAATGGCACAATTCCTGTCAAGTTTAGATTCTGGATAACTAATACAACCTATACCAGTTTGTCACATAACATTTTGTATCAATTTCCCAATATATGCATCTTAATTCATGTCTATTCCATCAAAAAAGGCATGGCAGCAGAGGTTGCCTTGCCATGCTAATGTGCATGAGAGGTGACAGAGAACACTTGGAAAGGCCAGTAAGAGTGGTTAACTGTCCCCAAGAGCCATTTCTTCCTACAGATATACTCCCTAACCAGTTTTAATAACCTGGTTCACCTGATTAGGGTAATCCTGGAAATTGTCCTGCATGGCAATCAGCAAGACAATCACATTTGCCAACTGCAAATCCTAAATTCCTTCTCTGCAAATATGCAGACAATATTTCATTTGGCTTTTAAAAAAAACAAGTGTGTTGAACACTTTGACAAAAGTAAAAAATCATGAAGAGACGTTAAAGTGTTATCTTCTCCCCAACATTGATTTCTATGTGTGATGAATTTTAATAAGTACATGGACTGGTTTTCTAGCTCGCAAACCTCCATCATACGAGAGCTTAATTTGATGGAGTCCACACATTTTATGTTTCAATAGATATTGTCTACACTGGAGAAACGGATCTTACCATGTAGTCAACATAAAACTTGATCCTTGCTTTTAAAAAAAAAACCAAGTTTATTTTTTTAAAAAAGTTTTAAGCTTGGGTTCCATTATGAAGCTCTAAAATATATTTAATCTAAAAACTTCCAACCCCAAAATATTTAAAATTCTATTTAAGTCTGCTTGTAAACTAATCCACCTTTAGGGTTGGTTTTTAAAACCATCCTAACAAAGGACACCTTGGTCCTTTTTTTAACCAAATATGTTGGATTTAGGTCTGAGCTTGAAGGAGGCTTTGAGGGACTTTTCTTCCTCCTCCTCCTCTTCTGCATCCCCCCTGAAGGAAGGGGTCGTGTGGATGATTTGAGTGTGGAACCGGATTTTGTTGAGACGGGGTTTTATCCTACCGCTGCCCGAGGTTTTCCTACTGAGCTCTTTGCTCTTGTGGGGGTCTCCCGGTTCTCTCTCGTCCCCATGGTGATGGCCGTGGTGGTGGGAAAGCTTGTAAGTAATGAGGTTAGAGGGGAGCACTCGGGAAAGCCTCCAGCGGCTGCTGCCGTTGGAGGCCCCGCTGTCGGCCTCGTCCTGCAGGGCCCCGACCAGGCTGCGCACCTCTTCGGTGGTGCCCCGGCTCAGGTAGTGCGAGGCCTTGCGGCCGCTGTAATCCCGAATGTCCACGTCGGCGTCGTAGGCGCCCACCAGCAGCTTCACCACCTCCAAGTGGCCATGCATGGCGGCCAGGTGGAGGGCGGTGTAGCCGCCGCTGGTGCGAGCGTTAACGTTGACGGGCAGGCCCTGCCGGTGGGCGAAGTTGACCAGCCGGGCCAGCAGTTCGGGGTGGCCCAGCTTGGCCGCCCAGTGGAGGCACGTGAAGCCCGTGATGAAATCCCGCTTGGGCAACAGCGCCGGCTCGCAGCTCAGCAGGCTCTCCAGGCTCTCCCAGCGCCCGTCCGAAGCGCACAGCATCCAGGCGTGCTCCAGCGGATCCAAAGCCACCGAGGCCCCCCCGCCGCCACCCTCGTCCTCGGCCGACGAAGACGCCAATGAGGCACTGTCCGAATCCCCGCCGCGGCTCCCTCCGCTGCTGCTGCCGCCGCGCTGCAAGAGGCCCCCGCGCTTCTGCTGAGGGGAACTGCCCACCATCCGCTCCCGGAATATCTTGTGCCCACACCTGGGTGTGTTGGCGCCGGTGGAGGCTCCGCCCGCCGCCGCGCCGACAGTCGGCCTCGAGTCTTCTTCGAGCAGGGCCTCAACGGCGTCCCCGCCGGGCTTCTCCTCAGGCTCGGCATCGCCCGAGGGCAGCGGCGCCGTCGCCGCCTCCTCCTCGTCCAGACACCGCGGGCCGCTCCGCTGCTCCACCCGGCTGCCGTCGCCGCCGCCTTCTCCGGGGCTCTCCGGGCTCGCCAAAGGCGCCTGAGGGATTCGGGGCAAAAGCGGCGCTTCTGAGGCGTCGGGCGGCAGCTCTCCAGGAGCGGTAGAGAGTTCCCCCCCTCTCGCCCCCTTCTCTCCCTTCAGAGGCTCGGCGCCGGCTTCTTCTTCGCGGGCCGCTCCTCCATCCTTGTTGTCCCCGCCAGGAGCGTCAGGGGGACGCGGCGGGTCCTCGGGGGGCCCGACAGCTGGAAGCGGGGCCGCCGCCGTTGCCGTCGCTTCGGCTTTGCGACCGCGGTATTTCTTGCGCAACTGCACATACTTGGCCCCGGAGCCGGGCTCCTGCCGCACCGTGGCCACGGCATTGACCAGCTCTTTAAAGCGCTCGCGGGCCCGCCCGCGGCTCTCGGGCTCCGGCGAGGCGAGGAAGCCGCGGAAATGGTCCAACAGGTCGGCGTTGCGAGCCCGGCCTCCTCGCTCGGCCAGGAACCGCAACACCGCGTCCTGGTCCAGCTCCCCCGGCGCGGCCATAGGCGCCCGCGGACCGTCGATTCCGAGCGCTAGCCTTCAGCGCGGGATCCCCTGAAGACTCCTTCGCTTGGGCCGCCATGGCATTGTCGCCGTCGCCGCCAGACTGCCCGACGGCATCGCTCGAGTCCGGCTTTCTCCCTCTCCGCCCTCTTTCGGTTGCCGGACCCTCTCACCGAGTGCGCGTTTCCCCCCCCCCCTCGCTCACGTGACGCCCGCGAGGGAAACAAGGGCGGCGCCTATTTTGCCGTTTTCAAACCGTCCTTTGAATGAAAATCTCGGCGCTTTTGGGGAGGCTCTAAATTCAGAAGCTCGCCGCTGAGGCGGCAAGGTCGGGGCGCTCGTCCTAAACCACGCCCCTTCGTGTGGCCCCTCCCATATTAAGCGAGGAGGTTTCCTACCGCCGTCCCCAGTAGAAGAGAGTGCCACTCTTTCCCCTTCTTCTGCCCCCCTCCGCTCCCAGCCTACGTCCGTTTGAGGTTTGGGCAGCATCTTCTGCCGTCGGGACGGGATTGGCTGGGCCTTTGTCCCGCCCTCCTTTTCCGCGCGGGCCTCTCCTCGCCACCAGTTACATTCCAGCTGTTGGGATTGGAGTTGGGAGTTCGACGCTGGCTCCCCCCGCCCTCCCTCCCCTCCTCCATTGTCTTGGGCGCGCGGTAACCCCTCCCCTCATGTCATGGCTTCTTCCGATGTGGCTCGGCAGCTGGTAAGTCCCCGGGTGTGGGCAGAAGGGAGAGCCGGCCTCGTGAATGGGCAACAACGGTCCCTTTCTCGGGCCGAGGCCGCACGCCTGCTTTGTAGGGTAGGTTAGCTCGTTGGATTCCCGGGCTTACTTTTTAGCAAAGGGGAAGTTGCAATCCACGAGAGCCGTTTCGCCCCACATTGATTTCGAATGGGCGAAGGATCGGGCCTTAAATTATCCCCAAAAGGGCTCTGTGGAACTCAGATTCTTTCATTCATCCCATAGAAACGCTTCCAGCTTCACCCATCACTTTCTTTCTTTCTTTCTTCTGCTCCTCCCTCCCTCCCTCCCTTCCTTCCTTCGTTCCTTCTTTCCTCCCTCTCCCCTCCCTCTTTCCTTCCTTCCTTCCCAAATGTATATTTTCTTTTATGTACACTGAGAGCATATGCACCAAAGACAAAATCCTTGTGTGTCCAATCACACTTGGCCAATAAAGAGTTCTGTTCTATTCTATTGTCTCCTATTCTATTCTATTCCTTCCTTATTTATTTGACTTATATGCTGCCCAATCCCTCAGGACTCAGGACTGCTTACAACAATACAATAACAAGTTAAATTCAAATATTAATAGCAACAAAACCCTTAAAACTAAACCACGCTTTAATTATTAAAACAATAAAAAACCCTAGACTGATCAATACAATCATTCCCTCACGCATATCAGTCGAAACTTAACGGCTTTGTGTAAATCCGAAAGCACCAGCCACTTGTCATGTACTGCAGACGAACAAAAATAGGAAAGTTTGCTACCCTGAAAATCAGTGAGCACTGGCTTAGAGTTTTTTTATTTTAAATATTGTAGACATTGCTAGTTAAGTGTTACACTTTTTTTCTCTGGGAATTTGAGGAATTGGACCTTATAAGGTAGGTTTACCTGAGGGATAGTGACTGGCACAAAGTCACTCCCCTTTTTCCATTTTTGTCCGTGGAGTTGAACTTGACTTCCCTTCATTCTAATCCACTGCCTCTAATCAGGATGTTGCATTAGCTTCTGAATGTTCAGGAGATTTACTTTCAAATATAGACAGAGTTCTCAGTTGGTGGTGGCATATTGTTGTGCCTAGGTTAGAAACTATGCAGGATTTGGGTTGGTTAGGACTTGGGTCGGTCTGCCTGCCTGCTTGCCTGTCCGTCCGTCCGTCCGTCCACCCACCCACCCATCCATCCATCCATCCATCCATCCATCCATCCATCTTCTATCATCTGCCTGCCTGCCTGCCTGCCTGCCTGCCTGTTTATTGTGATAATACCAGTTTATTGGATTACACCTGGTGTACTTCACAAGGTCTCTGGGCTCCCGAGGATTCTTCTATATTTTTACCTTATTATTTCCACAAAGTATATGCCACTGCTACGAATTCCTAGATATCCCCATCTACTATTAAAGCTTCACCTAATTTTTCCTTATTTTCCTTTTCTGCTTGAGAAATTACTTGAATATTCATCTTTTAACTTTTCTATAAGACTTTTGGTTTTTTTTCCCTGGAGCCTCTTTGAATTGTATCATTTCAACTTGAACATATAAACTCTACATGTAGGAAATTAGGAGTTAGGCAAGAAAAGTATAGAAGTTGTCTCCCTCACACGTGTATGAATCTAAGTCTTTTGAGTGTTAGAAAATTACCTCTTCGTGTATTAGGCCATTTCATTAGGCCATACTTTTAAATATCTTCAGTCTAAAGTATTACAGCCACAGTATAAAAAGAATCCCTCTTTCAATAGTTATTTGGCAGTTCAGAGAGTGTGCAAATTGTCACATTTACACTTACTTTTAATTTAAGATTAAATTGACATATTAACCAACAAAACTGATGCTGCTGCCCAACGATAATGTAGTTGGAAGACAGTTTCATTGAACGCAATAAAATTACTTTGTGAGTCAATTTGAACAGCATTGCATTACCAGTAGGTTTATGCTGTCAATGTAATTCAGCTATATGTATCTATATGAATGTAAACTTATAGAGGCAATTCAGATAGGTGTATGGGTTTGTGTGACACATACATATGCACATATATACAACTTAATTACCTCTGAAGCATAAGCCTGTTTGCATTTACAATGTATGTATTTGTCAGGTTGCTTGTCATTAAATACAGTCTTTGATTTTCCTCCACACCCAGCACTATTATATAATCAAGTATCCTTTATGCTGGTAATTCAGCATTCTACCCCTTACATTAAAGTAACACCCATATTTTCATCATTTCTCTTTTTGAATCTACTTAGGCCAGTCTTTTTTCCCCATAAGAGCCAAAATTCCTGGTTATGTTAACATCTAGGGATTATAATTTTCTCTTGTTTGTATTTAACTTTTTGTATTGTGTTTGTAATTTGATTCTAATTGATTTTATTGCTGTTTGCTACTCTGAGTGTCACTTGTTTGATATGGGTGGTCATTAGTGATGGGCGAACCCAACGGTGTTCGGGTTCGGCGAGTTCGTACGAACTTTACGCTAAGTTCGGCTGAACCCGAACGGTCCATGGCACCAAAGCTCCGCCCCCGGAATCCCATCGTTTTTTATTTTTATGGATATTTTATTTTTATTTATTTTTATTTTTACGAAAAAGGGCACCGCAGCAAAAATAAAAATATTTTTATTTTTATGTGAAAGGACCTCCCTCTGCTTGTGTCGCCACTGCGGCGTCCTTTCATGTAAAAATAATAAAAAGAATTTACGTGGAAAGACCTCTCTTTGCTTGCGGCGCCACAAGCAAAAGGAGCTGGGGAATCCCACGAAGAGATTCCGGGGGCAGAGCTTTGACGTCACGTATACCGGCAGGTTGCTAAGGACGCCAAGGTGATCACTTCCTGGATTCCATCCTCCCTCCATTATTCTAGTGCCGCCCCCGGAATCCAAAAAGTGATCACCTACGCATCCTTAGCAACCTGCCGGTATATGTGACGTCAAAGCTCCACCCCCGGAATCCCATCGTTTATTATTTTAACGGATTTTTTATTTTTATTTATTTTTATTTTTACAAAAAAGGGCAGCGCCGCAAGCAAAGGGTGGTCCTTTCACGTAAAAAAAAATATTTTTATTTTTACGTGAAAGGACCTCCCTTTGCTTGCGGCGCCGCTGAGGCATCCTTTTTCGTAAAAATAAAAATAAATAAAAATTAAAAATCTGTTAAAATAAAAAACGATGGGATTCCGTGGGCGGAGCTTTGACGTCACGTATGCTGGCAGGTTGCTAAGGACGCCAAGGTGATCACTTCCTGGATTCCGGGGGCGGCACTAGAATAACGGAGGGAGGATGGAATCCAGGAAGTTATCACCTTGGTGTGCTTAGCAACCTGCCGGTATACGTGACATCAAAGCTCCGCCCCTGGAATCTCTTTGTGGAATTCCCCAGCTCCTTTTGTGCCTCCCAACCGGCCGACAGCTCCCCAGTGTTGCATATTTTAGTATAATATGCACACACACGCACACCTTATTTATAAGAGGAGTGTAAGATAGCTTCTAGGTTTAAAAATATATTAAAAGTTGTGGCAATTTTCCACCTAGTTATGAGCAGTCCTAAAATTGCAAAATGAATGTAGTAGGCAAATACAATTAACACCTTCTCGGCAAATATTAGAAATATATATATAAGTAATATTTTACTATCTTTCACTATGGAACCCCCCCCCCCAGATATAATCTATTATTAGTACTATATTAAAATTTAAGTTGTTTATGTTTGGAGGAGAGTTAAGACATTTTTAAAAAATTATACACTGATTTCCTTTGCATAGATTTAAATCTGATTCATTCGCTGTCCCAATTCAACTATGAAATAATTAGATTGAAAAGAGCAATAGTCAGTGATATACAGTACCTACTATGATCTATAGCAGGGCTGTCAAACTCCCCCCTAGATGCGTCACACACTGGCCATGCCCATACTTGGCTTAGCAAAAGGGGGAAAAAATCCCGATATGAGAGTTTCTTGACTAAACGCACTTCTGTCTAAAAGACGGAATACTTTTAACCGTTTCAGCTCAAACCAACGTTCAATTTTACAAAACAGAATTACGTGCCTTCATTCCCTTATAATAATTTTTATATTCTTTAAAATTAATTTGGCATTTATAGTGGTGTGTGTGTGTATTTGTGTTATGAATATAATATAAGCAATAAGATTTTAGGACCTGAGTTTAGATTTTAGGACCTGGGTTCAGATTAGTTTTAAATGTTATAACTTTTTATAATTGGGCTTCAGAATTGTCATTTTGTATTATATGTTGTGAGCCTCCCTGAGTTTTCAGAGAAGGGCGGCATGTAAGTCTAATGAATGAATGAATAAATAAATAAATCACATGACACTGCTGTGACGACATAGTCTGACATTCTGATCTACAGAGTTTTATTTTTCTAAGTTTGACTCCAAACTGTACTTAAGCAATATACAGTAGTTGTGAGTGTACTTGTTGCATAAGAAACGAGCATATTTTGACTACCGTGTAGCACTCTAGATAATAAAGCGTTAGCCTTGGTTATTGTTGTCCACTGTGTACGGCTGATTTTTGAAGTGCATGTGATAGATAAAGAATGCATTCTGTAAAGCTAGTGGCTTCTTCAGGTACTGATTTGTGAAGATTCTACAGAAAAAGGTAATTAAAAAGATGACTACTATTTAAATTCATAGTACCAATATAAATGATTTATAGCGAAGTTATTTAAATGTTCAAGCCCTTCAAAAGATTTCCGTATCACAGACACTTGAGTCACTTAACTTCCTGATTAAAACTTGCATCTACAAGTATGTTCTTTGGCAAAGATTCAGGGACACAGAGAAATAATTGGCTTGGTATTTCTGATACGCTGCTTGCAGCAGTGTAGGAGAGAGTTTACGTCCTGTTTAAAAATGCATATTCAATTATATTTTCATTCTAGAGATTTACTCTTGCCAAATGTACTGTTTTTGAAGTTAAGATTTTGCTTTTTTTTTTTTTTTTAAAAGATAGAATTTGCCAAATGACCAATTGCATTGTTCCACAAAAGGTAAAACAAAATTGTGGCTTCCACTAAGTTTTTATTACTGTATTTTTCGGACTATAAGACACACCGGAATATAAAACACACCTTAGTTTTGGGGGAGGAAAATAAGAAAAAAAAGTCTGCCTACCAGCATCCATCTGGCTAGCATCCTTAGCAAATAGCTTAGAACAGGTATATTACGTTGCATAGCTCTGTTTGAAAGGCTGTTTTTTCAGCTTTGCAAAGCTCCATTTGAGAGGTTGTTTTCGGCCTTGCAAAACTGTTTCAGAGGCTGTTTTCAGCCTTCTAAGGCTCGATTTGAGAAGCTGTTTCAGCCTCTGAAAGCTCCGTTTGAGAGGCTGGATGGGGCTACATTTGGTGTATAAGATGCACCCAGATTTTCACCCTCTTAGGAGAGAAAAAGGTGTGTCTTATACTCTGAAAAATACGGTATTTTAATTTTAAAGTAAACAGAATTTTCAAGCATCATGAATTAAATTAAAAATGTAATATTCCATAATATATACTGTATAATTTTAAAACTAAAAATCACTGTTAAGCTCCAAGTTTTTTATATTGATCATATTTTCATATTTTAAGCTGTTTTAAGTTTTTGATATTGATCATATTTTCATATTTTAAGCTGTTCTTCAGCAAAGAGAACTGTCCCTACTTTTCAATAGGAAGTGTAGAGCATCGGGCCCCAATCTTTCGAGCTCAGTGGACTTGCTGAGGTGGCAGTGGGGCTGAGGATAAGGGATGGTTTGTGCATGTACTCACGGCTTTCAATTTCACACAGATGTATATGCACACGCATACTCACCCACCACTTCCAAAGACTGGTTCCAAACACTAGTTACCTGGTGCAGAGTATCCAGGCAGCAGATACCATGTGTAAAGTTAATCTACTATAGTAGCTAAAATGGATGATCAGTGATGGTGAAGGGTGAGTTACAAATCGGAAGACAATGAACAGCAAAAGTGAAGAAGTAGGGTGAAATGCTTCCTACTTGATTTGAAAGTAGGGTGAAATGCTCCTGGTTTGCTTGTACTTGTTGATCGCCGGAAAGCCGGTTGCAAAAACAGTGTGAGGCTCCATCCACCGCTCGGACGCCGCCATTTGGATTCTTTTACCTTTTGCCCATACCCCTGATAGAAAGACTCTGTTACTAGCTTGTAGGATAATGAAGTACTACAGTAATTGCTGTCTTTATCTTCTACCTGTACAGGTAGTCAGTCCTCAGTTTACAACTACAATTAAACCCAACATTTATTTTGCTAAGTGAGATAGTTGTTAAGTAAATTTTGTCCCATTTTTGCCACAGTTGTTAAGTGAATCACTGTGGTTGTTAACTTAGCAACAAAATTGTTAAAGTAGATCTGTCTTCCCCATTGACTTACTTCTCAGATGGTCATAAAAGGTGATCACACTGCAACCATCATAAATATGGTTCAGTTGTCAAGTGTCTGAATTTTGATAACCTGACAATGGAGATGCTGCATGGTGTAAATGTGAAAAGTAGTTATGAGTCACTAAATGAACTGTTGTAAGTCGAGGACTATTTATATACTTAATGGTAATTTAAGATAGGATGATATTTTTAAAAAAAGGGTTGGAAATTTGGCTTTTAAAAGGGGCTTCAATCTGTTTAAACCCTGCTGTTCTGTTTAAGAAAAGTAACAAATCTTATGTTCCCGGGTCACCCTGACCCGGACCGAAAACTCTTCATTTGCAGTGCTTATGTTTGGTCTTTTTGAAAGCTTTTTTCACTTGGAAAGTAGTCTGAACATTTCTGCACACAATGATATGAAAATTGAAATGAAAAAAGTAAATCTTATTGGTTTATTTTGCGGATATAATGCACGCCCCCCCTGTTTTTGTGAAAAAATTTTCAATTTATGGATAGTTTTGCTTGCAAAATGCATTCTATTTTACTAAAGTTGGTATGGGATTGGTAGCTTGAACATTTCTGAACATAATGATATGAAAATTGAACTGGAAAAATTGATGCATATTGGTTTATTTTGTTGATGAAATGCACGCCCCCCCCCGTTTTTTTTAAATAGTCTTCACTTTATGGATAGTTTTGCTAGCAAAATACATTCTATTTTACTAAAGTTGGTGTGGGATTGGTAGCTTGAACATTTCTGAACATAATGATATGAAAATTGAACTGGAAAAATTGATGCATATTGGTTTATTTTGCACATAAAGTATGCCTCAATTATTTCAATTTATATAAAAATTATGCTGTTAATTTCAAACTTACATACTTTTTTTTAGTAAAATGGATTTGTTTCATAAAATTAGTTCTCTGGCTACAATGTGGTTGATTTTCAAAAGGATATTCCAAATATTTCTAGACAAATATGTATAAACAGTGACAATAATGGCACACAGCAAGGCCGAGGGGGGGTGGCCCTTTTGTGGCAAAAATAAACCAATAAGAACCATTTTTTTCAGTTCATTTATATTTTTCTTATATTCAGAAATGTTCAATTTAGTATATCAAACCTTTTGGGGGAAAATTCCTTAGGGATTTGTAGCCTTAAAAAATAGAAATTGACACGAAATTAAAAAAGGATGGGGGGAGGGGCTTTTTGATCAAAATAAAAATATAAGTCTCAATTTTTCCAGTTCAATTTTCATATCATTATGTTCATAAATGTTCAAACTAGTTTTCCAGTTGAAAAAGTTTTCAAAAAGATCAAATTCAAGTACCTAAAAAAAATATTTTTGGTCCGGTCACATACGAACAGAAACAGATTCAAAGTTATGATTTTTTTTTGCCCAGAAAACAATTAGCCACCACCCCAAAAATATTTTTTGATGATCAGCATTGTTAAATTGAGTAAATGAATGCCTAAGATTTTAAAGAATATTTCGGATTTGGAGCATAAAAAAATAAAAAGTGAAAATGGTTGCAAGCAGCCAAGGGGGGGGGGGGAGGCCTTATTTCTGATGTTAAAAAACCAATAAGAATCATTTTTTTCAGTTCCTTTATATTTTTCTTATATTCAGAAATGTTCAAGCTACCAATCCCACACCAACTTTAGTAAAATAGAATGCATTTTGCAAGCAAAACTATGCATAAAATGAAATTTTTTTCACAAAAACGGGGGGGCGTGCATTATATCCGCAAAATAAACCAATAAGATTTACTTTTTTCATTTCAATTTTCATATCATTGTGTGCAGAAATGTTCAGACTACTTTCCAAGTGAAAAAAGCTTTCAAAAAGACCAAACATAAGCACTGCAAATGAAGAGTTTTCGGTCCGGGTCAGGGTGACCCAGGAACATAAGATTTGTAACTTTTTTTGCCCAGCAAAAACTAAGCCCCCACCCCCCCAAAAAAATTCTCATAGAGAGAACCCCTGAAATGATGAACCAACATGAAATTTCAAGTTTCAGATATGCAGGGAAAATTTTTTACAGGGACTCAAACTTGGCTTCGGGTCACATACGACCCGAACAGAACAGCAGGGTTAAATCGCTTTCCATAACTATTGAGCTTTACTACAAAATAAATATTCTAAACTGGTTGTTCTATTTTAACAGCTTTTAGAGAATGAACTGACCTGTAAACTGGGGTAATATTCTAGCAGTAAAGCATCTGATATACCAATTTTCGTTAAGTACAACTTTCTGTGCATTTCTTTTTGTGTATCAATGATTATATCTAAATTTTGTCTCCAGTCTATTTGTACAGTTTTTTACTAGTAGAGATTCAGACTCCAGGATTTATTAGTAAATTAGGCCTAGCAAATGCTTATTTGAAGAAATTAAACTGAGCAAGGTGTATTGATTCAGTTTAAAAAACCCAATTCATTCTCTTTTTTAGTATTTCAGTAAAAATTTTGCAGTCTACATTCAATACAGAAATAGGCTGGGTGATTTCTTTTCTTGCAGATCAGAGAGACCATGTTTCTTTCTGTGATGGAAGAGTTTTTTCTGTTGTTGAGTCTCATCTATTACGTAGCAGTTTGACCAAAATTTCTTTAAAAGTTTTATAATATAGACATGTGATCAGAATCAATCTTTTATTATGGTCACAGGCAAAGAAAACAGCATAAAAACAAAACAAAACAGGAGAAGACATAATAATGTACTACAAATAATACTGAGATCATCAATGGGTGGCCAAAATCGGCCATTTTTACAGGTAATATAGCAGAACATAAGCTACCTACTGATTTGATAGTAACAGTTGTCCATAAAACAGATCCAAAGTTTTCTTTATTTCTTTTACTTATATCCATTTCATGTATTCATAGCTATGTTTATACTTATATCTGTTATCTAAGGTTGATGAGATTATATGTGTATATGTGTTTAAATTTTTTGCTGATAATGAAAAGGAAGGGAGAAGGTATAGATCTATTTCAAGCTATTTTGCTCTCATCAGCTAGCTATACCCTTACTGGGATTTGAACTTGGGGAGTCTGCCTGTAAGGCAGTAGCTTTAACCTTTAGACCACAGGTTCTTCTCCTTTCAGCTTGTACCACAGTTGTATGTTTATATATATACAGTATATACAGTGGTCCCCCGAGTTTTGCGATCTCGATCATTGCGAAACGCTATATCGCGATTTTTCAACCCAGAAGTAAAAACACCATCTGCGCATGCGCGCCCTTTTTTCTATGGCCACGCATGCGTAGATGGCGCCGGGCAGATCAGCTGCTGGGCGGCTTCCCTGGGTCTTCCCCCTCTTGCTGGCGGGAGGGCGAGCGGCGGGCATCAGCGAGGAGTTTGCGTGGGCGGCGGGGAAACCCCAGCGCCGCTTCCCAGCTGAGTCCTGAAGCCAAACGCGGAAGTTCGCTTCAGGACTCAGCTGGGAAGCGGCGCGAGCGAACGGCGTGGGCGGGCGAAGGGAGGGCGCGCGGGCAGGCAGGCGGCGGACAAGCGAAGGGCGGACAAGCGGTGGGCGCGGCAGCAGCGAGGAGTTTGCGTGGGCGGCGGGGAAACCCCAATCTTCGGCTCCTCGCTGCTGCGGTGGAAGTAAAAACACCATCTGCGCATGCGCAGATGGTGTTTTTACTTCCGCACCGCTACTTCGCGAAAAACCGATCATCGCGAGGGGTCCTGGAACGGAACCCTCGCGATAATCGGGGGACCACTGTATACACTGCATATAATGAGTCCTTATAGAGGATGCAATATAACAGGATAACAGTCCACAGAGGCACAATCTTAGATGATGATGTTGATGATGATATTATCATCATCTAGCTATGCACCTGAAATCATCAACTGGACTTTGGCTGAATCGGAAAACCTGGACCAGAAAAAACACAAACGTAAATATGTACCATTCTTTACATCCACAAAGTGATGGTGTACCTGCCAAGAAAAATAGGCAGAGGGTTATTGCATATCCACCAAACTGAAGAAGAAGAAAAACAAAGTTTGAATGATTTTGTGAACCAAAGTACAGAAAAATTGCTGCAGGCTGTGAAAATGGAGAACATTATAAAAACAACAGAAACAAAGGCAGAATATAAGGAAAAACAGCTGGATGACAGATTAATAGATGGACAACATTTGAAAAACGTTGAAGGAAAATGTGAGGACAACCTTACATGGACATAGCTTAAAATTGAAACCATCAAGAAAGAAACAGAAGGTTTAATACTCGCTACTCAAAAACAAGCACTACAAGCTAATGGCATGAAAGCGAAGATACAAAATTCTAGTGACAGTCCAAACTGCCAACTTTGCAGCGACAAAGGTGAAACTGTATCACACTTTAATATGTGAATGCAGCAAAATTGCACAAACTGATTACAAAGGTAGACATGATCGAATTGATAAATTAGTCCACCGGTCATTATGTAAAAAATATGACCGAAAAGTCATGGGAGTAAAAAGTGGAAAAAGTTACTGAAAATGAGACTGTGAAGATCTTGAGAATCTTTCAAATACAAACAGATCGTCATTTGGAACACAACATTCCAGATATCACGGTTGTTGGGGGCCGAAGAATACAGTTTATTGATAACGCTGTACCAGGAGATGCCAGAGTCGAAGAAAAAGAACCGGAAAAAAATTATGAAATATCGGGACCTGGCCAATGAAACTACACGGCTATGGATGAAACATGTAACAATGATACCCATTGTCATCGGGGCACTTGGTACCATGTCCAAGAATGTCACAAAACACATCAAGAATTTGCAGCTTCCTGCACTAACACCAGTGGAACTGCAAAAAACTGTGCTACTTGGAACATCATATATTTTAAGAAGATACTTGGTTGACACCTAGGATGCTGGCAGCAATCTATATCAACCATTAGCACCAGTCAGTGGTATTTGTGACCCTTTTTTAAATATTCAGTTGATTGGGTTTCATGTTTAATGAATAAAAGAGATAATAATAACCTTTATTGTCGTTGTACATCAAATATACAATGAAATTGGTTTAGCCTCTAGTGGTGCAATCCATAACAGAAAATACAAGACAAGATGAATAATATAGAGAATAATCCTTATACAAGTAATTGGGAGAGGAGGGCAACTAGACATATGTTTCCATATGTACATAGAGTGATTGTAAATGTGTTTAGAAGTCTGACAGCCCAAGGATAGAATCTGTTTTTGAACCTGTTTGCTGGCTGGCTGTACTTCGATGTTTTTTGCCCGATAGTGAAAGTGAAAAGAGAATAATATTCACCCAAACTTGGAAACTAGATCACACCCCATCTACCTTAAACTTTATTAACAAAACTCATGAATGTGCTGAGCTGACGAAAATGACCCTTGAACTACAGGACAAAGAGGAATCAGAGTTCTACAAAGTGTGGAATAAATGGTACATTTGGATGGAGAAAGACAACATATAACTCCATCACGATCCTCTTAACCTTCACCCAAACAACTATCCCACGAACCCATAAAATAACACTACAAATCATTGATAAAAGGAGGAACAAATTCAAAACGATAAAAATTTAAACTCTAACTCAAGTTAGAAACTCATAATTTTCATTTATGCGGATAGTAAAAATCTTAAATGCTGTAGAGTAATCGGGTCAACAGATAAGTTGACTTTATTTACAAAGCTGATAAATTTATAGATTAGAATTCACCTCTTCTTTTCTTTCTTCTTTCCCTTCTCTTTTCTTTTTCCCCTTCTTTTCCCTTCTTTTTCTTTCCTCTTCCTTTTTCTTTCCTTCCCTTTAGTTTTTTTCCCTTTTATATATACGTATATAATTGTGTGCTTTGATTTATAACTATACTCAAATTCATATACATTTGTACCAATATTCGCATAATCCTTTTGCTTTATGTATCCCCTCCCCTATTTATCTTCAATAAAGATTATATTTTCTTTTTTTTTTTTAAAGTGTAAATAGACACTGGCCAGGGTGAGAATCAGCGGTGGGTTGCTGCTGGTTCAGCCTGGTTCTTAGAACCAGTAACACCAGGGTTGGGAGGCTCTGCCTACACGCCCGGGATACTTCTGTATATGTGCAGAAGTGTGTGCGCGCGCGCGTGAGAGAGAGAACCTGTAGTAAAGTGTTTTAGAACCTACTACTGGTAAGAATTATCTGTTAAGTATTTTCCTTATTCTGCTGAAATAGTGAGACTTGGCGATGTCATCCAGTGGTGTTAGAGGGCGACCAATGATTTCAGGTGGTGAATTGATTACTCTCTGTAGTCTCTTCCTGTCCACAGCTGTTAAACCAGTGTTCCATATTGTTACATTATGGCAGTGTTTCCCAACCTTGGCAACTTGAAGATATCTGGACTTCAATTCCCAGAATTCCCCAGCCAGCATTCACTGGCTGGGGAATTCTGGGAGTTGAAGTCCAAATATCTTCAAGTTGCCAAGGTTGGGAAACACTGCGTTATGGGATGGTTTTTTATTGCCCCTCCAGAACTGCTATGGGCATTACAGTTTGCTAGAGTTAGTGCCCTTCGAAATTTGAAGATAGTTATATGCTCAAAGTATCAAGTCCTAAAATCTTAGTTTCAGCTTTTAAAAATTAATTCTTTAGTTTCAGCTTTTTGTAATGGGTTTATTAAGAATCATCTTTTGTTGATCTGCAAAATTTTTTCAATCACCACATCATTTACTTAACACCTGCAGTGATTCCTTTAACAATCATGGCAAAAAGTTTCTAAAATGAAATGCAACTGTCTCACTTTAAGCAAAGGAATTTTGAAGTCCATTGGTGTAAGTTGAGGACTACTCAACTGACTTGTATTGATTTATATTGCTTGTATTAATATTTTTACATTAAAAATGTATATTGAATATATTAAAATTGTATTATTGCAATTTGTATTACTTGTACTAATTTGTATACTAAAAGTCCAAGCATATTCTGCACTGTCTTAAATTTTATTACAAAAGTGAAAAGCTAGAGTAGACTTTCTTTATCAGAGCTCCCTCTTGTGGTTACAAAAATCTTACAAATTCCATAGAAAAATAGAAAATGTTAACCTTGTAAAATGCAGATAAAATAAAGGTGAATGCAAAACAGTAAACCCCAGTAAGGCAAATAAGACAATAATAAAAATAAATTATTTCCTGTTTGTAAAAACCCTTACTGTATCATTGTATCATTGATCTGAGCTCTCTGGATTTGTCACAAAACTGAAAAACCGTAATAAGCTGTCATCTGAAATCTATTATACAACTTTTAAAGTATATTAATACCTAGAATCTTCATACCCAGTATTTAGGTATTCATGTTATGTTATGAAATCACCAGATTCCTAACACAGTGGTTGTTGACTGGTTTTTCTTCATGGTTACGCATACAGAATAACTTGTTTGGGTTCATAATCTTTGATCCAGCATAAGGCAAGATCCCTTAGGCAAGGAAATGAAACTAGTAAGTTTAAATGGAATTTGAAAGAATTCATCTGAGCAATCAGTTTCAGACTTGTAGAAGAAGAGAAAGAATGTGCCATCTCTTGTTTGACTTTGACACTGCCTATTGCTAGGGGAAAGCCTCTACCAGAGAAACTTCAAAGGGGGTGGAAATCACCTATTGTTCTCTGGATCAAGGATACGAGGAATGGAATGATTTTTCCCATTGTTGAATTATCACTGGTGGGATTCTTTGCTTTAGGACAGGGGTAGTTAAAGTTGGCTCTTCTATGACATGTGGACTTCAACTCCCAGAATTCCTGAGCTGGCATCATGATTGCTCAGGAATTCTGGGAGTTGAAGTCCACATGTCATAGAAGAGCCAACTTTGCCTATCCCTGCTTTAGGACAAGCTGGCTAGAGCTGCAAGGAGTTGTTATTTTAACAACAGATCCTAAGTCTTCACTTTTATAACTATTCAAGACATGCGTCTTCTTTTCTTTTGGTACATACATTATGTAATGTGCCAACAGTTTTTCCTCTTGAGTGTATTTAAATCATGGAATTTACATCACTAAATTAGCTGAGTTTTATGATTTAATCTTTCCAGTTCTTGTCTAGATTTGAGTTCCCCGTTTGGGTGTAATATGTCTGTGTACTGGATGGTTTTGGCTATGTCGATCAAATTTGGGTAGATGATGGCTTCCATAGTGGAAAGCCATCTTGGAATTTTGTCGTAGTGTTTATTTTTAATTTCGTACCAGGTTTTTAGTAGTGATTTACGAATCAAGTGCCTGTCAAATATAGTTTGTTTTTGCAATTTATCTTTCCATAAATGCGCATGCCAGCCTGTTTGTAAGTCATGGCCTTCTAATACAAGTATTCTCTTATTTTTTAAGTTAATCCACTCTTTTATCCAAATTAGGCTTGCCGCTTTATAGTATAATTTTAGATCCGGGAGCCCCAGGCCTCCTCTAATTCTATTATCTTGGAGATACACATATTTTATTCTTGGCCTTTTGTTTTGCCAGATGAATTTGGAGATGATTTTATTGATTTCTTTAAAAAAGTTTGGTTCCAAGTTAATCGGAGCTGTCTGAAAAAGATATAAAAATTTGGGAAGAATATCCATTTTTATTACAGATATTCTGCCTAACATTGATATTTGTAGGTCTTTCCATTTCTCTAAATTTTTTTTGGTATCTTGCAATAATTTGCCATAATTGTCTTTTTTAAGTGTAATTGTTTTGTTTGTTAATATTAATCCTAAGTACAGTACTTCATTTTTTTTGTAGTTTGGAGTTTAGTAGTTTCTTCTAATTTCCTAATTTGTCGTATACTCATGTTTTTGTCATTAACATTGTTTTCTGTTTATTTATTTTTAGACCTGCTGAGTTTTAAGGTGAATTCATAGCTAAAGTAAAATTCCGTTCGCCTCTGTTTAAATCTTGGTTTTTGCCTTTTAAGATAATGTCAGTGGCATTAATTATTTTGGTATGTGATCACATCATAAAATATACGTAAGTTATGTAGCAACTATTAAAACATAGGATTTGGTTTTTGGAGATGTAAAGCTAGTAAATGAGTCAAATGTGGGCCCTACATAGAAGAATGTTATACTCTAGTATATTTCTGTAGAACAAACAATGAACTCGTCGTCATGCTAAATGTAGGGTAGTTTGAGAAAGGATTGTGGAACAATCTTAGGATATCCATCCAGAAGTGAAGTCAGTTTGTTTATTCCTGGGGAAGTTGATAAGGATGCTTTTTTTTTTTTTTACAGTTGTTGCTTTTATGGAAGTATATATAACCTTGAACGGGAGAGATTGGTAGGAACACTGAATTTTTAAAAATATGTTGGAGGTAATTTCAAAAACCATTACTATGAGGGACATGTCTGTTCACAAATCACATACCAATGAGATTGTTCCCTAAATCCTTATTTGCAGTTCAGTCTACCTTTGCTCTTTTTTTTTAAGGACAATTGGGCACATTTTGAAATATGGTACTAAACTGACTGTTTACCAGTTTTATTTAATAACAATGGCTAGATAGCTAAGATGTGTTCATGGAAACAGACACTAGAGGCTGGTGCTTTGCCTTGAAGCATATTCCCTTCCTGTTTAAGTGCAATTGTATTTATTTTCTTATAGTTAGATAAGTAATACATAAGACCTATTAAGTGGCGGGGAAATGTCTGCTTGCAAGCTGAGAACTTAAATACCAATTCATAGCGTTTTACAGCATACAGTGCGCTGTTTACAATGTCAGCGTATTGCCCCCAACAATCTGGGTCCTCATTTTACCAACCTCAGAAAGGTTAAGTCAGCCTTGAGCTGGTCATGATCTTGAACTTCTGGAGTGAGTAGTGAGTTAACCTGCAGTTCTAATCATAATCATCATAATAATCACAACAACAACAGAATTGGAAGGGACCTTGGTCCAACCCCCTGCTTAGGCAGGTAAGCCTACACTATACTTCAGACAGATGGTTATCCAGCATCTGCTTCGAAACTTCCAGTGTTGGGGAATTCACAACTTCTGGAGGCAAGCTGTTCCACTAATCAACCGTTCTGTCAAGAAATTTCTCCTCAATTCTAAGTTACTTTTCTCCTTGTTTAGTTTTAAACCCAATGCTTTAATGTACTGCATTCTAATCACTGGGCACAGTGGCTCCATATTACAATGTTTTCTACAATGCTGCTTAATTAATCAATATATTTAATTGAAATACTTGTAATTAACCAAAAAGTTATCCCCTTTAAATGTATTTATGTCAGCCCTTTGATGTTGGCCAGGTCAAGAAGCCAACTAATCACTGAAATGACTAGAACTACACCTTAATAAGTTTGGCTTTAATAACAGTATCTTGAGAAGTCTGTGTTGATCTCTCCTACCCTTCATATTCCTGTGAATCATGGAGTAGCTTTTCCAAGTACAGTGTTCCCTCGATTTTTACGGGGGATGCGTTCCAAGACCACCCACGAAAGTCGAATTTCTGCGAAGTAGAGATGCGGAAGTAAATACACCATTTTTGGCTATAGACAGTATCACAAGCCTTCCCGTAACACTTTAAACCCCTAAATTACCATTTCCCATTCCCTTAACAATCATTTACTCACCATTATTACTGGTACGCACCATTGAATAAGACACTTAGTCATCCTGATATTTATAAACATAATTATTTATTAACAATACTTTTTTTTTGTTATTTATTTGCAAAAATTATTAGTTTGGCGATGATGTATGCCATCTTCGGGCGGGAAAAACTGGTATAGAAAAAAACCTGCAAAGTATTTTTTAATTAATATTTTTTGAAAAACCGTGGTATAGGCTATTCGCGAAGTTCGAACCCGCGAAAATCGAGGGAACACTGTACTAACTTAGTTCCCAAGACTTAAGTAGCATTTCACTCCTCATTTTCTATGTAATGGTTTACCCCATCTCACTTATTCTCTATAGCAGTGATGGCAAACCTTTTTTTTGCTCAGATGCCCAAAAGGTGTGCATGCATGTTCCCTTACCCATAATGCAGTGCTCTCCTCCTGTGCATACATACAACCTGCGTGCTGACGCCCCTGTGCATGCACACAAGCCCTCCCCCTGTATATCTGGACAGGCTCACCGAAGCCTCCTGACTTCCGGTAGGCCCGTTGGGCTGTTTTTCACTTTCCCCAGGGTTTAGGAAAACCCCCTGAAACTGGGGATGCCAAAAAATGGCCCAACGTGCCAACCGGAAGTTCAGAAACAAAAGGAAAGTGTAGCTGCCCTACTACATACCTTCAGATAGTTGCAACCAGGTCTCGCGCACCATTACTTCTGCAGCTGGCAAAGCTTTCCTGAAGGCCTCTGTAGCTGATGACCATCTGGATGCTCTGTTATTGGCTGCAGAGGCCTTCAGGAAAGTTTTGCTGACTGCAGAAAAAATGGGCCAAGGAACGCAAGGCCTGGTTGCAACTATCTGAAGGTAAGTAGTAGGGCAGCTCCACTTCCGTTTCATTTTCAAACTTCCAGTTGGTCCGAAAGCCTGAGGAGAGTGAAAATGGCCTAAATGAAGACAGAAAATCAGTTGGCCAGCGTATGCATGCGCGCTGGAGCGGTCATAGGGCAACGCCTCGCGTGCTTTCAGATGTGGCTCCATGTGCCACTTATGGCACGGTGCCATAGGTTTGCCACCACTGCTCTATAGCTTTCCCATTATGATCAGAATTACTTTTCTTTCAAATTTCTCTAATTTGACTGTCACCGAATTATGTTATTATTTACTGTTTCAGTACTATCAACCTGATATTGGAATGAGAGAGCCTTTTACTTCACCGGCAGATAATCATGATGCAGGAAAAGTGAGTTATTCTATTCCGTTCGGTTCTGTTCCATTCCATTTATCCGTATCTCAACTGTTATTATTTTTACACATAACTCTAGGGGGAGAACATACCCAACACATCTTCCTCCTATTTTCCCTACAGTGATGATCTTATGAGGTGGGTTGGGTTGAAAGAGGTGGGACTAGAATTTCTTTCCGACAGTCCCATTCTGTCCCAGGCAGCTTAAATGCCTGCAAATTTATCATAGCATTATATAAATTCCTCCCCTCCCCTACCTTACCATCTACATTATCAGAGCATTCTTTGCATTCTTTGGATATTTGTAGATCATCCTGAACAATTGTTTATTCAGGCTCCAAAGAAGACATTTCTTTAAGTGGCTATTCAGAGAGGATATCAGTTGATAAATCTCTTGCTGCCAAGGGCTGTTTAAAGCCATTTTACCGATTTTATGATTGGGTAGAAAATGAATATGCATAGAAATTAAACTAGAATGATTACAAAAGAAGAAAATGGAGAATTAATGATGGTAGACCTGGATGAAAAAAAGGTTTTTAAGGAGGTAGCATTAGATAAGCAGCATACTGTATACCTAAAATAAAGAATTGCATGTATAGAAATGATTAAAAATAGCAAATTTAGAAGAGACACCAATAGTTTCAAAGTATACGGGAACATCAGTCTGTCAAATGAGAGATAAACTAGGATAAGATTCACTCTAGGAAAGGCAAAGAAGAAGAAAGGGGAAATAGAAAGGTGCAAGGAGAAGAGAAAGAGTGGAAGGGAGTAGGAAGGGGAGAGAAAGTGTAAGAAGGTAGAAAGAAAGAGGGGGGTGTAAAAAAAGAGAAATAATAGTTGCAAAGTAGGACAGTAATTTAAGAAGATTGATAAAAGGGTATAATTGTGTATATTATTGATATATTCTAAGACAATGTTTCCCAACCTTGGCAACTTGAAGATATTTGGACTTCAACCCCCAGAATTCCCCAGCCAGCGAATGCTGGTTGGGGAATTCTGGGAGTTGAAGTCCAAATATCTTCAAGTTGCCAAGGTTGGGAAACACTGTTCTAAGGTATATGCATTGATGTATGTATGAAAACTAGAGAAAAAAATATTTTAAAAAAGCCATTTCACTGGAGCAGTTCCAGTTTCTATGACTGTATTTCATAGGATTGTATTTCTCAAAGTGTGCACGTTATGCTGTACTCTGATGTGGCCGACAGATACTTGCATGGCATTATTAATAGATGTTTGGGTCTAGAAATATGCTTCCTTTGGGAGAGCATTGCTGTCATCAGTTCTCTCTTATTTGGGCATTGCTGCCCTAAAGTAAGCTTGCTACTTAACCTGTAGTGAGATATTTATTTATTGGATTTGTATGCCGCCCCTCTCCGTAGGAAAGCTCGACAAAGAGTAGGAAGCTTACTTATAACTATGATTCCTAGTACACTCATACGTGCATTCACACAGCCCCATTCTCTTTCCCCTTTCATGTGTTTTATTTTCTTAAGTGTCCTGTTAATAATGACCTCCATACCTTTGAAATGCAAGAAAAAGAGAGAGCATTATCTTAGGCATCCATAGTAAGATGGAGTGATTACTCCAGAATTCCTCAGTTGTGGAATATTCCCAATAAGGCTTTGCATAGGTGTGGTTACCTATTGTATGAATGGACTGTTTATCACTTGAACCATACCTAGTTGCAGAAAAAATAAACCTGTTCTCAACAGATACAGACCTTGGATTTATTATGCAAGGAGACATTGTAATGGGTAGCTTAATGAAGACATTTCAATTATTTTAAATATTAAAGATCAAAATAAATATAATACTTATGATGTTATGGAGTAGTTTTGGCTATGTGAAGGGTTGACCAGAAACCTATTCAAGAGTATAGTTCAGAATTTGGATTTAAGCTTTTGAGGATATCTTCTTATGACATTAATATTGCAAGCTGCTCAGAGTCTCCAGAACTGGAGCAACATAAAAGTTGTATGAATCAATAAAAAATATCTCAGAACTAGGAACTTCTCAACACTGCTGATCATGGGGAAAAAAGCATCAGAAGTCCCTGAAGTTGTCTATATCTGTAGATTCTCAAGGGAATGAAATGGCTCAGTAAATCCTGACCAGTGACCAGTAGACGTTAGAGAAGCTGCAAACAATATTCACAAATAAGGCTTCTTGTCTTTTATAAGTCCAGCAGAGTTCCTGGCCCTCTCTGAAATTCCCAGTATATAAACACGACTAAGCAATAGAAAATGTGATCCCCCCCAGCTTATCCTCAGTTTCAAGGTATTGCTAGATTTTATGCCTTTTCGGTTTCTCCAAAATATTTTGTAGAGTGTCCGAATACTTCAAATAGCTCTGATCTGTAATCTGTAATTGGCTGTTCCCTGCAGCCTGTATTGAAGCTCTGCAAATGAAAGGCTAAGTAATTTGGTAATAGAAGCACCAAACAAGAAAAGAGAATGTATTTTAGGCAAAAAAAGAGATGAAATTAATGAAAGGGTTGAGGAGGAGGAGAAATTACATCGAAAGAGGGATGAATAGAATGATGGAACCCTAAGCATGCATCTTCTTTGGTGTTAAGTTTATTGGTATAGACTAGTGTTTATTCAAGAACTGGAAATAATTACTCTAGTAAATACCTTGGAAGTATTACAATAAAGAAAGAATAACTTGTAATGATTGTGCAGCAGATTAATAACAGTAATGTTGGCTTTTAAATTCTATTTGTAGATTAACTGCCCTGAGTGATTTTTATTTAGTTGAAAAAGTTAAACCAAATGTTTTAATATGTAGAATATTGTGATGTTTAGATTTGTCAATATTTATTAGTGTCATAGATACTATATGGCATGCAGTCTTATACCCTAATATTTTATACTGTTTCACTTCAGCAGAATTCTCGATCCTTATTCTTGTCTGGCCATGTTGGTTTTGATAGTTTACCAGATCAACTGGTTAACAGATCTATCCATCAAGGATTTTGCTTCAATATTCTCAGTATTGGTAAGTAATTTAATTTTCAAAAAGTGTAAATTAACTTAAACAGGTCCTGTTGAAAAGTCTGAAGCAATGAAAATGACGAAGATATTAATGCTGACCTCCAGATTCTGGTTTAAGGGTGACATAACTAAGTTTATTTACCTTTTTACAGTAAATTCCTTAATTTGCTCAATTAAATACAATTAATTCGTTAAGTACTTTATATTCCTTAACTGTTTTCACTCTTTAAGCTTCACAAACATTATAAAATCTATTGATAGCTTAATGTTTCTTTATGGTTAGCAGTAATTCCGCATTGGTTTATTTTGTTAGTTAAAAATAGCTTTTAGGGCCTTTATATTTATTTAATGAAAATACTATTCCATTTTTCCTACCGAGCATTTCTAAACATTTCCCTACTATTTTCAGGAAATACTTATCAGGGTTAAAAGAATTAGTAATTTGCAAATAAGACCTTTAATAAATATTATTGTTCCTTTTTAAATTCAGAACCTCAGCTGAAGCAGAATAGGCTATGAGTCTAATTATAAACAGTATAGTTTAGTAATAGATAGCTTATGACTATTTAACCAAGGTTCCAAGTTACTACTTGGAAAAAAGTCTTTTATGACTTACAGTGGCACTTATGACAGTGATGGGCAGCAGCCAGTATGTTCAGGTGTGCCATCCCAGTAGAAAATTCCGGAATGAGCCATGCAGCTGTGCATCCCTGATGCGAGATTTGGCTTCTGTGCATGTGCCGCAAGCAAAATTTTGTGTGATAAAGCTTGTGATTTTTGGCGATTTTTCAATTTTGTGCATGCGCAGAAGCAAAAATATCAGCGAAAATCACCAAAATTGCGCTCACACGCACATCCTCCTACAAGATTTTTCTTGCTGCACATGCGGAGAAGCCAAATCTTGCACCAATGGGTACGTGCATGCGCACCGGACACATGAATGCCAGTGACAGCTTCGGAGGGTGCATTGGTAGCCCCGAAGATGAGCAGCCCTTCACTGACTTACGACCAATGTATCACTGCCATGGTCACAAAATTGCAATTTGTGCACTTGACAACTTATTTACAACTGGTTGCTGTAACCTGCAGTTCCATAACAATGATTTGCATTTCTTTCCTTTTTTTTGCCAGTTTCTGACAAAAATTGAATTTGCTTAGTAACCACTGTTAAGATTTTGTAAAATTATGTTCAACCTGATTTATGATCACAATGACATAGAGTGAAAATCCTTGTCTCAATTATTATCATAAGTCAAGGACTTCATGTACACTTGATTAAAAATGGATATTTCATCCTATATCAGTCATTATGACCTTAGTTATTCAGTTATTTTGTCTCAGTGTACTGTATTTTAGAGGATTGATATGAGAGTAACCGAGAATAGAAAGCCATGTATGCTAGTAACTTATTAAGACAGTATCTGAAGAGAGTTGAATGAGATGGAATTTTTAAAAAAGTAATAGCATGTTAGAGGCTATTTTCTGCATACTTGGCACTTTATTTATTTATTTATTGGATTTGTATGCCGCCCCTCTCTGTAGACTCGGGGCGGCTAACAACAGTAATAAAAACATCATATAAATCCAATACTAAAACAACTAAAAAACCCTTATTTTAAAACCAAACATCCCTACAAACAAACATAACATGCATAAATTATAAAGACCTAGGGGGAAAGAATACCTCAATTCCCCCATGCCTGACGGCAGAGGTGGGTTTTAAGCAGCTTCCGAAAGGCAAGGAGGGTGGGGGCAATTCTAATCTCCGGTGGGAGTTGGTTCCAGAGGGCCGGGGCCGCCACAGAGAAGGCTTTTCCCCTGCGCCCCGCCAAACGACATTGTTTTGTTGACGGGACCCGGAGAAGGCCCACTTTGATTTCAGATTCGTGGTTACAGTTTCCACAGAGCAGTGATGGTAAACCGTTTTTTGCTCGGGTGACAAAAGGGCACATGATGGCACGCGTGCGCACAGACGTCAATGAAGCCTCCAGATTTTCGGTAGGCCCTTTGGGCCATTTTTCACCCTACCCAGACTTTAGGAAAGCCTCCTGAAGCCTGGGGAGGGTGAAAAATGGCCCAATGGGAAGTTCATTTCTGAACTTTTGGTAGGCCCGTTGGGTCTGTTTTTCATTATCCACAAGCTCTGGAGGCTTCCCTGAAGTCTGGGGAGGGCGAAAATGGCCTCCCTCGCCCTCCGGAATGCCAAAAATGAGCTGGCCAGTGCACAAATGCATGTTGGAGTTGATGTAGGGCAACGCCTTACGTGCTGTCAGACATGATTTCACATGCCACCTGTGGCCCACGTGTCATAGATTCATCATCACGGCCAAAGAGCAAAATTAAAAGATGAAATCAGTGATATGGAAATAACAGAGGAAGATAGAAGGAAATAAGACTTGATGGAAACAGTTCTTGCAGTTTGCAGAGTGAACTAATGTGCACCTGATGTATTTTTGAGAAATATTTTTGCATATTGTTCAGATGTTAGTATAAAAATTACAAAAGGAAAGTCATTTCTAATTGTATCCGTTATAAAGTTATAAGAAAACTCACTGTATTACTTTCAAATGGTAGAAATGAAGTTTTTCTTCTTGTGTTGCAATGACACTTATGCAAAGTGCAATTTGTTATATAACTGTACTTTTAAAATCTCTCTTTAATTTTAGGAGAGACAGGAATTGGAAAATCAACTTTGATTGATACCTTGTTCAATACCTCTTTCGATGATCATGTGTCAACACACTTTCAGCCAAATGTAAGGCTTAAAGCTCAGACTTATGAGCTTCAGGAAAGCAATGTCCGATTGAAGCTGACAATTGTAAATACAGTTGGATTTGGGGACCAGATAAACAAAGAAGATAGGTCAGTATCTCTTAATTCAAATGAGCTGCCTGCTGCTACTGATCTAGATTCCTGGCATTTATTTTATCTAATAGAACAAATATAACCATGGATATCAATAAAGCATAACATCTAATTAAAGCTACTAGTAATCATTTCTAAATTGTTGCCTATAGTTGGCAACTATGTTCCTTCTTACCTGTTTTCCTCATTGTTTTATATTAGTTAGGATCAACAATCTATATTTGACAAATGGCTTGCATGTGACAACTTCATTTTTTCATTGGGCAGCTGTAAGCAGCTCTCAATTTTCATCTGTTGTAAAATAATTTCAGAGAAAAACAAATTTGCAAATGAATGATTGTTTGGATTCTGGTGTTATGGTCACTCTTTGGACTAGGTGTGTGTGTGCGTGCGTGCGTGCGTGCGTGCGTGCGCGCACACAACTTGTAAACTTTCTATTGATAGAATTCTTTGTGGGCCTACATTGAGATTTTGCTCACTGCCTTTGAATGCTTCTTCTACAATATTTAATTAAGCCCTTAAATCAGCCTTGTTCTCCATTAAATTTTCTACCAAGTCTGGCCCCGCAATATCATGTCGTCTGGCGGGCCCCAGGGGAAGAGCCTTCTCTGTGGCAGCCCCGGCCCTCTGGAATCAACTCCCCCCGGAGATTAGAACTGCTCCCACCCTCCTTGTCTTCCGTAAAGTACTTAAGACCCACCTATACCGCCAGGCATGGGGGACTTGAGACATTGTTCCCCCCAGGCTTATTATAATTTAGTTTGGTTTTTAATTATGATAGGGTTTTTAGTTTTTTAATATTAGATTTGTGCCATTATAATATTGTTTTTATCGTTGTTGTGAGTCGCCCCGAGTCTTCGGAGAGGGGTGGCATACAAATCTAATATATTATTGTTATTATTATTATTATTATTATTATTATTATTATTATTATTATTATTATATCACAGTAATTCCTTACCAGTTTGGCCCCTCAAATTGTCTGTTTGCATGGATAGCTCTATTAAATGTGATTTACATTACATTATATCATTTTGATCCCTACCAATTTGCTGGCAGAGCCAGAAGGCCAGAAGGGTAAGAGTGGGACGGATCTCCAGGGGAAGCTGGTTCGAGAGAACCGGAGCCTCCACAGAAAAGGCCCTCCCATGCGGTCCCACCAGTCAACATTGTTTGGCCGACGGGACATGGAGAAGGTCAACCCTGTGGACTCTAATTGGCTGCTGGGAGGTGTAAGGCAGAAGACAGTCCCGTAAATAATCAGATTCTTTCTGAGATATTTAAGATGTAAATTGATGTTAAATTGCCATTACATGTTGCCCAGTTTCTTTGTATTTCATTGACATCTCAAAAACATGGGAAAGTGAGCGCTGGAAAAGAATAGGAATCAATAGATAGGTCTAGCCCAGTCTTCTTCTTCCCCCCAATCTATAGGCATTTTCCTTTCCTAAAAGGTTAAGCTACAAAATCTCTTCTTCTCAAAACTAAGCCCCTCCTTTTCATTGATTATTTCTGTGCAGATAGTCCTCAAGATATGACTGTTTGAAGTTACTATATCACTGGTTAGTTTCTAAGAAATATGTGGCAAAAACAGAATACCTGGATAGAATTTTAGTTGCTAGAATTTTTGTGAATTTCAGAATTCCAGGAACCTCTTCACATTAATATGACAAGTCATCCATCTCTCAAGTTTGAAATATCCTTGAACCCTAATTAAACCCAGTTCTTGTTGCCTTTCCATCTTTTTCTCTCTCTTTGTCCCTTACAACCGACAACCAATAACAACTGGTGTTAAGTATCTGTTCCTCCTTCCTTGTTTTCTCAATATTAAGTAATAATATTTGGATTATGGTAGCATTGTTGTGTTCTATCTTTCAGTGGAATAAATTATGCAGTTTGCACAATGGACAATAATAGGAAGAAGTAACATCCATTAGATTATATTTGACTCGGTTATAAGACTTCACAGTTTAACTTATTCTAAATAAAATAAAAATTGCTGTCATTTGCTTGTTTTTCTTTTTTTAGCATATATATATATGCCGCCCCGAGTTTGCGGAGAGGGACGGCATATAAATCCAATAAATCTAATCTAATCTAATCTAATATAGGGAAAGGCTCTACTGTTTTGATGTTCTAACACAATGTGATGAGTTTTGCTGGAATATTAAATGAATCCCCGAAGACTGCTGAATTATATTTTAACAAATTGTTTTACATATAGATTTGTTGCAGTAGTTAGAAAATATTTTCTGTCCTTGGACAGAATTAGATTATATTTGCAGTCTCAGAGACTGTTTTACAAGATCTTGAACTCTACAGATGGTTTCAAAAAGCAATTGATATAGCTTACAATATTTGGAGTTATTAACAGGTAGTAAACTTTTATAAAAATAGAATTGGATTGTTAAAATTATTGTTATCCTCTCCAGCTTGTGCAGGCATATGGAATGAAATTTAACTCTTTGTTCTAAAACTGATTCTTTTTCTCTCCAGTTATCAGCCAATTGTTGATTATATCGATGCACAATTTGAGGCCTACCTCCAGGAAGAGCTGAAAATTAAGCGTTCCTTATATAATTATCATGATACTCGCATCCATGTGTGTCTGTATTTCATTTCACCCACAGGGCATTCCCTTAAAACTCTTGATTTGTTAACAATGAAAAATCTTGACAGCAAGGTAAGATTTTAAAATCACCTTTAGGAAAAAAGCAAAATATACAATCTTTTAATGTAGATGATGTAGTTAATAATAATAATAATAATAATAATAATAATAATAATAATAATAATAATAATTTATTAGATTTGTATGCCGCCCCTCTCCGTAGACTCGGGGCGGCTTAAGTGAATCATGCTCAATTTTATTACCTTTTTTGGTCATGGTTATTAAGTATTTCACCAGTCATTAAATGAATTTGACTTCCTCCATTGACTTTGGTTGTTGGAAGCCTCTTGGAATGGTTATAAATGGTAATGAGGTGACCTCAGGATGCTGCAACCATGATAAATACTTGTGAGGTACCAAGCACCTGAATTTTGATCACAAGACCACAACACCGCATAGGATCAGTGGTAACTTTGAACAGTAGTATAACAAGTTATGGTATGTTGAGGACTATCTGTAATAGTGTTAGGTACAAACAACTAGAGCTACAGAAGAGTTCAATTAGCTGTTTTATTGCTCAAGTCCATCTTCTAAGACTAACAGTTTGCAGTTTGGAGAGGGGCAGCATACAAATCTAAGAAACAAAAAAATAGATAGATAGATAGATAGATAGATAGATAGATAGATAGATAGATAGATAGATAGTTCCGTGGCAGATAGATAGATAGATAGATAGATAGATAGATAGATAGATAGATAGATAGATAGATAGTTCCGTGGCACTCAAGATGGGTCAGCTTTCTCCATCTTGTGCCCACATAGGGATTTCAGACTAATTCCTCATTTAACTCCTCCACCTGGCTCAACTATTCTCTCTCCAATACAAATATTCTATGTAATGGTTTTTTTTTATTGTTGTGGCATTAAAGGTTTTAGTAAAAATAAACATTGTCTCAATTTGATGAGTAGGTCCCAGTGGTGTAAGTTACTTGCTAAATAAATTGGCAATCTAAGATTGCTATTAGGGAATATAGGATAATTTATTCCCCGTTTGGGAAAATAATTTTTAAAATATCAGATTTATTTCTGGAGTTTGATTTGGTCTGTAGTGCCCTTCAGAACACATAAGCTAATTAATAGTAATGTCATGGCAGCTGTTCAAGATCAACTTCTGTTTAGATATTGATATGTTTTGTAAGGATATGCTCTGCACTAAAACACACCTAAACTTCAAGTAAAAAAATGAAAGCCATGTTTTGACATAAGGTATGAGCTGCTTCTAAAAGTAACAATGTGTACAGCCTGGATATGTTTCGATATACTGCAAAGTTGAATTGTAGAAGAAAACAAAAACTTTAATCAGACTGTCAAGGGAGAGGAAAATGTATAAGAAATAAATGGGAATCATTGTTACCAAGTAGCTACATTATTGTAATTAGAGGCATGTGCTGAAATTATATTCTAATTAAAAATCTTGTCTATAATTGTAACTAGGATTGTTTTAAAGTACCTGTAATGCTAATGACTGAAGGAAGATATGATTGTGGTCTATATAAGTATGGAAGTTAGTCATGTTTAAGATGGAGTGGGTCTATTTTGTTTTCAAACTGACGTTAAGATTGAAATTGAAAGAAACATTCAAGATGAATATTAAAAGGAATTTTCTGTCAGTAAAAGCTCACTAACATTGGAATGATCTAGTTAATAGAGTAGTAAATTCCCCATTTTAAGTTGCTCTTAACAGCTAGCAAGGATAGGTTGGAGGAGATGACCATGAAGTCCCATCCAATTAGAGTCCAGTTTCCTATAAAATGAATCCCCCGCTTGTATTATATTGATTTGGTATTGATCTATTTAAAGATTACAGCTATGGACTAGGCTTTCTATAAATGCTTCCAGCAGTGAAATAATCTTTGTGCTGTCATTCTATTAAGTAAAATGTTCGATGCTATTTAAAGCAATTGCTCATTATCATTTTAAAACTAACTAATATTAATAGAAGTATACCTTGGAGAGAATGAAAAAAACGAGTTCTCTATATATTAAAATATTAATTTGTACTGCTTCAACAATTTTTTTACAGTTGCTATTTATTATCATAAGTTGCTGAACCGAATAAGCAAGTTAATTAAAACTCTAGGGTAGTCATCTGAACAAAGTGAACTCCTTATTAAATAACTGCTACTCATCATGTTAGTCCTGTATGGATTCATCTCTAGTCTATTTAATATGGACTAAATCTAATGAAGATATCACAAGATAGATAGGTATACACCCACATCTGAAATATAGTTGTGAATGAGTTGATAGAGAAATTGTGTATTTGACAAGGTCTCTCTTCACCTTCCAAATATTTTTTAAAATTAATCTTATTATCAATGTAATACAAAACTAATTTAATTTTAAAGCATTTGTTTATGTTTTGAAGATAGTGTTCAGGTTTGAAACCAAAAAGTTTGTGTAGGAATCTCATTTTCTGCTAGTCTAAATTGGCTGCAGAATGTTTATTGTTAGTAATCTATGGGGTGATAAAATGGGGTGGAATGTGATTTGGATTTAGCACTTTTAGGCTTGGATTATTTCCTCCCATTTCCTTTCCGTTTCTAACTGGTTTTTTTTTTAATATTTCCATCCATTCCTTGCACTGATGTAGTTCTTTTTGCAGTTCTTACCAAACATAAGTAACTAACATAAAGAAACTATTATGGCAGAGATAAGTTGTCATAAAAGACTGTTAATTATCTGGAAAGTCAGGTTTAAAAATGATGAGGACAGATCTGGTTTTCATTTGTAGCTGAGTCTGGAGAAAACATCTACAAGCCTTGATATAGCCACTATAAAAGGATCATTTTACCCCAAAGCAGCAATACTCATCTCTTTAATAAAATGGCAAGAAGACATGAAAGCAACCTTTCTGCATTATTCATACGCATATCAAAGGTTTCACTTGGGATTGCCAGTATTCATTCAGACACTCTAAAATTTTGTCTGTTCACAGATATTCCAGCTTGCTTAGCATTTAATTGAAGAAATCAAAAGAAACATAAGAAATCTAATGCAGATTGTTGAGGTGCATGTAAATACTTCTTTAAAAAACATGTTTTACATGAAATCAATCCCAAAATAATGTTATCTTTCCCTTTGAAAATGTAGGAAATAGAAATTCATTCTGATAATAGTAACTTTTTCTTTCTTTAAAGGAAAAGTTCTTATACTATTTTTAATGAAACTGATAACTCATGTAGTCATATTAAAATCATCTGATCAGTTTAATGATGGACCAAAGGCTAAATGGACTATACAGATGTTTGAAAATTATTCAGGTCATTATAGTATCATCCTGTATCTCTAAAAAAGCAATATATTGTTGAGTCTAAAAAACAACTTACCTGTTCAGTGACAGTAACTGGTATATCAAAAGTTTCATGATTTTGCTATCTTTGCATATTTCATAGCAATCTGATTTCTTTACCAGGTGAATATTATTCCAGTTATAGCCAAAGCAGATACAGTTTCCAAATCTGAACTGCAGAAGTTTAAGATCAAAATCATGAGTGAGTTGGTCAGTAATGGCGTTCAAATATACCAGTTTCCAACAGATGATGAGAGCATTGCTAAAATTAATGCTACCATGAATGTAAGTATATTTCCAAAGATACTGCATTTAAACTAGAGACTCATTGTCTGTAATTATCGGTTTCTGTTTTTGTACAGAGACTAGTATTTTAATGGGAAATGCTGCTGCCATGTTTCTCCAAAAATTCTGGACTTTCATTTCTGGACTGTTCATCAATTACATTTTACATTTTAGCAGAAAGCATTTCATACATGTGTTCTTCTTTCATAGAAAACAATGTTCATATATGAAATCTGAATTCAATTTGCATGAGTGGCACTTACAGCATACATTTAAAATTTTGCTAGAACCCATCTTTACATTCCAGATTTCAGTTTCTTTTGAGTGCTTATGCCGAAGAGAGTTTTTGAGTGGCTACCTTAACCACAAGCCTGAAATTACTATGGATATTTTCTTCTTCATATTGTACCCAGGTGTTTAATTTTTTCTTCACCATTTCTCTGCATCATGGTCTAGCAGTTAAGGCACCAGGCTAAATATCAGGAGACTGTAAGACTGTGTAGTCCTGCTTTAGATATGAAAGCTAGCAGCCAGTGACTTTGGGGAAGTCAGTCTCATGGTCTATGATGTCAGACTCATCAAAGACATCACCAGACAAGCCAATTAGTCAATTCCTGTTGCAACCAGTGGATCAACACTTGGTTGATCTGGAAAAAAAAACAGATTCTGCACTTGCAGAATAGATGGATGGATGGATGGGTGGATGGGTGGATGAGTAGATAGATAGATAGATAGAGAGAGAGAGAAAGAAAGAAAGAAAGAAAGAAAGAAAGAAAGAAAGCAAGAAAGCAATATAGATAGATAGATAGATAGATAGATAGATAGATAGATAGATAGATAGATAGATAGATGATAGGTAGGTAGGTAGATGATAGAATGAGAAATAGAGAGATCTGTTGTTAAATATTTTAGGGCTAGGTCTTCTCAATTTTTCTGCTGAGGATAGCTTTTTTATAAATCTCTAAAATCTTTTCTATGAAAGTACGAGAAATGAAGCATATATTTTACTGATGTAATAAATTTATTAAATATTAATTCATATATTCTGATGTCTGCATTCCCTATTGGATGTGCCATGTTGTAGTATGAGACATTAATGCAATACAAGCCCTAATATAGCACATAACCCCTGCCCTTCCTTACGCCACAGTTCCTTCCTTTTACTATAGTGCAGTACGGATGTTCTACCACCTTATATAAAAAATTATTTGACAAGGGACTGTCATCTCTATGAGAGCCTTGGGAAAAATATTACCAGGCCAGTGTTTAGAGGCACAATGAATCTTGACCAGTTCAAATATTGGGCAAAGATTTAGAAGAATAGCTTCATTTTTGAAAGAGTTACAGTAACACAGGAAGCCTACCGTGAAGCTTTTATGGTTTTACTTTTTCCAGGCATTAAGACTGCTTTTCAGACATATTCTTCTCAGTTGTCAGAAGTCAATTGACATCCTGGAATAGTTATATTACTGTTCCTGGAGTTGCTGCTTGAATAACCCAGATCGTTCCACTAGTGTCTTGACAGTTCATAATTTTTCAACTTATTGGTTGACAGCTTCAGTTATTTATATCCGCTAAAGTTGAAATGAGATTTGTGCAAAACTTTCCTGTCAAAAGTTTCAGCCTGAGAATGTGAGGAACTGGTTTCTTACTATAGCTAGATCTCTTTTTATGACCAGGAAATAGCCTAAAAGCTGCCAAGTTTGAAGACCTCTGCTCTACAAATAGGGATTTTATGGTCTTCCCTTTTAGAATGGAGATTTTAATAAATCTAAATAATTTATAAAATTAGATTCTTGCTTTCAGGGTGTCCAGCAATGGAATTATCAGGGAAATCGGCAGTTCGGGAAATATCAGGGAATTTGTGAAAAAACCGGAATAAATCAGGGGGGGAAAAAACCAAACTGTATTAAAATGTTTAAAAGTCAGGGAAAAATCATGTAAAAAACCCCAACAACCAGTGGATCGCGCTACCTAGCAGAGTCAAGCAAAAATGAGCATAACTGTGGCAACAACTAGTTCCTCAGCTACCAATATTTCTCTACTGATTAGCCATTTGGCATGACGTCATCTACTACGCCTTAACTAGATTGCAAGTTACAGGGAAATGTCAGGAATTTCAAAATACAGTGGTACCTCATCTTACGAACGCCTCTTCTAACGAACTTTTAAAGATACGAACCCGGTGTTTAAGATTTTTTTGCCTCTTCTTCCGAACTATTTTCACCTTACGAACCCAAGCCGCTGCTGCTGGGATGAAGGGGTTTCTTTTTTTCCCCTTTTTTGAAGAAAGAAAGGGGAGGGGCGGCTTGGAGGGGGAAAGAGTTTGCATTTTAAAAAGTAAGAGAACAGCGTGCTTGCACAGGCACTGAAAGGGTGTCTTTTGAAGAAAGAAAAGGGAGGGGCGCCCCCCTTTCCTTTCTTCCTTCCCACTTACCCTTTAGCCTAGCCTTGCTTCTTCCACCCACCCCCTTTAGCTGCTCCTCCCTGCCCTCTGTTCGCCTCCCTTCTAAAGTTTGGGATTTTCCTGAAGGATTTGCACGCTTAATTTGCTTTTACATTGATTCCTATGGGAAACATTGTTTCGTCTTACGAACTTTTCACCTTACAAACCTCCTCCTGGAACCAATTACATTCGTATCATGAGGTACCACTGTACTTTCTCCCTGGACACCCTATGCTTTTCACTAATATTAATCTAGTGTTAGAAAATGAGACAGAACTTTGGTGACATTGCTTCAGCAACCAGAGGATGCGATGTAGATAACTGAAGATCAGCCTATGTGTTTCCTAGAAAGTTCCCATAACAAGGTTTTACATCCCACTCTTCTGATAGCTAAAAGAGTTCCCAATATAGCTCCTCCTCTGTCGTGAGATTGTGGCTGGTGTCAAACTTGAAACTCAAGTGGCCACAATTCCAGGAAGGAGCTGTTCCCATTCAGATTTTGCCTAACACACGCAACAGCAACCTTCTCATCCATGATAAAATATATGTACAAATTAGTCAACATGCCAACGTTTTATTTTGTTCTAATTTCATCTGTGCTAATGTATTATCTGTCTCTCAGGGCCACTTGCCATTTGCTATAGTGGGGAGTGCAGAAGAATTAAAGATTGGTAACAAAGTTGTAAAGGCTCGCCAGTATCCTTGGGGCATTGTGCAAGGTAAACAAGAGTTTAGACTCTTCCTTCATCCAGAATTAAATTTTTGGTTAAAGGTCTGCTTTTAATTAAATAAATGTGCATTTTGCAACACTTTACGGAATCTATTTCTACTCATGTGTTTAAACAGATTCCAGAATGGAGTGAACATTTTTTCATATTCTGCAGCCAGATATATTTCTTAGAAAGTTGTTCATTTTAGAAACTGTATAAATATATGCAGTTAAATGTAAGTCAATTTTTAAATAAAGTCCTAATCTTGGCCATAATTCTAAGCATACCATTTGGAGAAGTAGTTATTTTGCAAGCATGATGTTTGAATCATAGAAGTTTGTATTAGATCCAGGTATAGATTTCCCACTCAGTCACTGTGATTTTCAATCTTCATTCTCTTTATCTAAACTTGCTATATATGACGATAAAATGTGAAGAAGGATGAGATGAACTACTGTATATGGATATGGATAACAATTTCTGCCTCACTGATATGTCTTTTCAATTTACAACATACACATTTATTTACAAGTTAGTAAATTACTTTTGGTTAGACCTTTTTATAAGGCACCATGAAATAATTTAGAGCGGTGGTGGCTCAGTGATTAAATCTGCTGACTGCCGATTGCCAGCAGTCCAGTTCTCACCCGCTCAAGGTTGACTCAGATTTCCATCCTTCTGAGGTCAGTAAAATGAGGACCCAGATTGTTGGAGGCAATATGCTGACTATGTAAACCACTTAAGACCGTAAAGCACTCTGAAGAGCTTTATGTAGGTCTAGGTGACATTGCTATTGCTATTTAAGAACCACGTTAACAATTATAGAAAGCCTTTGCTTCAGACTTCACTGTAGATGACAACACAAACAAGTCCCTGCAGTTTTTCCTGGCTGAATTTTCTAATGTAGCTTTCATTGCTGCCTTTTTCCTAGGGCTAAGAGAAAGGGGATTGAGCCAAGCCCCCCCCCCCCCGCCCCCCCATGTCTAGTCAGAGGCCCAATTTCCTCTGTTTCTATCCAGCACTTGTAGATCTAAACTACTTATTTTTGACATCTGTTTAAACGTGTTAAACAGCAGCTGAATTATTATATCACTTCTAATATTTACATTTAAATATTAAGGACTTATTATCAGCCAAAGAAATAAGAACAGTGATACTTTGTCTTATGAACTTAATTGGTTCCAGGATGAGGTTCGTAAGGTGAAAAGTTTGTAAGACGAAACAATGTTTCCCATAGGAATCAATGGAAAAGTGATGAATGCGTGCAAGCCCAAAATTCACCCTTTTTGCCAGCCGAAGCGCCCGTTTTCATGCTGGTGGGATTCCCCTGAGGCTCCCCTCCATGGGAAACCCCACCTCTGGACTTCTGCAAATGCTGTGATTTCGCTGAGGCTCCCCTCACTGGGAAACCCCACCTCCAGACTTCCATTGCCAGCAAAGCACCCATTTTCGCGCTGGTGGGATTCCCCTGCAGCATCGCAAAATCCGGAGGTGGGGTTTCCCATGGAGGGGAGCCTCAGGGGAATCCCACCAGCACCAAAACGGGCGCTTCGGCTGCCAATGGAAGTCCGGAGGCGGGGCAGGTTCATAAGGTGAAAATAGTTCAGAAGAAGAGGCAAAAAAATCTTAAACCCTGGGTTCGTATCTCGAAAAGTTCGTATGACGAGGTATCACTGTATCAGTATTATTTTTGCCTTAAGGTTTTACATAATTTTAAAAAGGGTATAACTTTTGCAAGAGCTGCTCTTTTACATAAATTTTAAGAAAGTTGGGAGCAGCACTGGATGCCACTTGCCGTTAAATCATTTTTCTGTCCTGTTTCCCCATTTCCATTCCACCTAAAATTTTCTCCCTAAGAATTGGAACATCCTGGAAATACCTGGCATAGGAGAAAGGAAAAAAATCAGGGAACAGTTGACTGGAGAAAGCTTGTAAAGCTGTTTATTCAAATTGTCCTAATTACCTTTTTCCCTCTTTCCAGTTGCGATGCTTATTGAGTTCAATTCAAAGTTTATTTTGGTCAAAAATCAGTGTAGACCAAAACAATGAAAAACTGTTTAAAAGTGAAAGAGGAAGGGTGCATATAAAACACATGCTGTTGCCAGTATAAACTTTGTAAAAGTAAGAAATAGAATGTTATCTATTTAAAATTATCTTAGTTTATCTAAAGCCAACTCCTGAAGCTAAAATTCTAATACAGAATAGGTTTTATGGGTGGGGGGGATTTATATTCAGGATTGTTCAAAGGTTAGCCATAGTTGCACCATATTAAGGATGGGGATTAATTCACTTGGATCTTATTTTGCTGACTGCATAACATAATTTGACAGTGTCCAGGGAGGTAGAGTCTCTTTGACATGGTATGATGCTTATTTGCATAAACAGCTTTTTAGACAGCTGTTCTACTACTATATGTACCATTTTGAATATATTCTAAGAAAGTTTTACTCATACTATATTCCCTTCCTTAGTGGAGAACGAGAACCACTGTGATTTTGTGAAACTTCGGGAAATGTTGATTTGTACAAATATGGAAGATCTCAGGGAACAGACTCATATGCGACACTATGAATTGTATCGGCGATGCAAACTGGAAGAAATGGGTTTCCGAGACACTGATCCAGAAAACAAACCTGTTAGGTAAGTACATTAAAAATAATTCTATATTTAAGCAACATAAGAATGTATTCACACTCTTTATTCTTACAATTCCTTATTTGTAACCGCAGGGAAGGAAAAAGACTTTTGAAATGGCTAAACTGTCAGTAGAATTTTTTTAAAAATAATAATAATTGTGTTACTGAAATCTGAAACTCTTCGCTGAAAAAAAAATCTGACATTGCTTGGGTCACCTCCTGTGCCAGCATTTGAGATATCTGGCAACTACAGCTTTGACATTTGCAACAGAGCAAGTATTAGAAAACATTTGTTTGGGGGTTCTTGTTGGTCACTTGATGGATTTAAATAAGCAAAGCTGCAGTCATTCTGAAGGGACTGTTAGAATAGTTAGTGCTGTGTCTCACTTGGAATCGAGTATTGTTGTTTTCTGCAGGAGTATTGACTTCCTCTAAATGGGATGATACTTTAAGATCAGTGATATCTTCTGTTGTGGTTGGCTCTGGCCTAGCTCCTGCCCCAGGGAATGTGGAGGTGGATGCAGGGGAAACTTCAACATGTCACAGGCCTGTGTTATTGCTGACAGAGTCAGTTCAGAGTTTAGTTTCCTCGGACGAAGAAGAAAGTGGGAGTGATTCGGCAGAGGGGGGCTTGGCAAATAGCCCAGGCAGTCAATCTCCCTTATCGTCCATTGATTTGAATGAAGACATTTTGGCTCCACGCAAGCGCAGAATTATACGTAGAGGAGACCAAGTAAGGACATATTACAGGAGATAAGAGCGGCCACCTATGTTTGGGTGGGGCTCCAGTAATTAGGGCTGCTGCTATAAATAGCAGCATGTGGGTTTGGCCATTGTGGAAGAGTATCTGATCATAGTTCCTCAGGAATCCTGTGTTGCTGGTTTCTGAACTTTGTTGATTTTTCACGCCTTTGAAAACAAAGCAGAGCAACGTGTGTGTGTCTCCATTGGAAGAAGAAGGGGTGTGAAGTTTCTTCACATCTACTAGCTAAGTACTTAATGACTGCTTAAGGTTAATTGTACAGACTACCCGGTTCTTTTGGGACAAGTGCTCTTTGCAATACAAAAAGAGTGCTATTTTGAATTTTGGGATAAAGAACATTGTTTTGAATTTTCAAACATGTGTGTGTCTGAAATTTGTACCCTTGAATTTTTGGGAGGCTCCTACCAGAGAGCCCGGCAGAACATCTTCTAGTCAAAAACAGCTTCAGGAATGTTTTGTGAAAATGGGTCAACCGTATTCTCATTTTAGGGTGGTTATAACTAAAATGTTTCATAATTTCGAGGGGATAGTATTCATTTTTGTGATATGTCATTTATGCATTCCTCCTTTTTGCATATATTTTTTAACAATTTTGATTACAATAGTAAAAACAAAGACAAAGTAAAAGAGAGGGAAAAAAGAATATCAGGAAACAAAAAAAGAAAAGAAGAGAAAAGAAGGAATATGATCAAGCTTCCAAGTTTCGTGACCATCGTAACTTTGACTGGTCATAAAATGACTAGTCAGTAAGCAAGGATTATCTATATTCCCTTTTCACTATTTTTCCTGTTACTAATACCTAAAACAGAAAGCTATTCTGCTGATAGCCTTCAGAATCTGAACAAGCTGAGGCAGTCACTTGAATAGATTGGAAATCACTGGTATTAATTTTAACAATCTGGAATTTCCCCCTTACTGGTGCTGATGGGTGTCTCTGATAAATCAAGATAAATCTATTCAAGACATTATAGTGCTAAAATAAAATCTCAATTATTGTTGGGGCAATCCAGCAGAAAATAATTTCTTAATTAGATATTTCATGGATTATATACTGAACTATCAGACTGATAAAATTATCAAAACGTTGCTGAGAGTCAGAATCCAGCCACTAAACTCCCAAATACCTACTCATTGCCTCTGCCATTATTTTTCTTATTGATGCTCAGGTCATAATAATGTTTCCCTGATAAGATATGCTATAGAGCAGTTCACCTCTAGCCATCATTTCTAAGATTGAGGCTTTCCTGGCAGTAACTCACGATGGTAGTAGTGCATTTATTTATCATGTGCTGTAACTAAGTACAGGTAGTCCTTGACTTATAAGAGTTCATTTGCGTACAACAATACCATTTACCATTCAAAGTTTACAATGGCGCTGGGGGGGGAAATTATGACCATTTTTTAAACTTAGGGCCATTGCAGTATCCTCATGGTCACGTGAGCAAAATTCAGATGCTTGGCAACTGTCTCCTATTTATGACAGTTGCAGCATGCCATGATCACATGATCCCATTTTGAGACTTTGTGGTAAGTAAAGTCAGTGGGGAAACCAGATTCACAGTTAGTAATTGTGTTACTAATTCAACAACTATAGTGATTCCTTTAGCAACTGTGGCAAGAAAGGTCATAACGTGGGGCAAAATTCACTTAACTGTCTTGCTTAGCAATATAAATTTTGGGCTCAATTGTGGTTGTAAGTCAAGAACTACCTGTACAGGTAGAAGATGAAGACAGCAATTACTGTAGTGCTCTATTATCCTACAAACAATTGAGGAAACTAGTAGCAAACTCTATCAAGTAGTCTATCACTTCTTCACTTTTGCTGTTACATTGTGTTCCGATCTATAACTCATCCTTCACCATCTGTGATCATCCATTTTAGCTACTCAATCATCACCGTTATACTACTATTTTAATTTTTCTAACTTCTTCAAGCTATATTCAGTTTTAATTTATGCATTGATTTCCCCTTTCCAAGTCACTTAACAAGCAACTATTCCCTTAAATAAAATTGACACGAACCTTATTCATATGCATATTCATTGCATGTTTGTTGATTTAGAGAAAGTATATAATATTATGTAATGTTTGCATAAACAGACCATTAAAGTTTGTTGAATGTGACGAGAGTAGCATATGATAGGAGCAAAGCATGTGTGAGAATAAATGGAATTCTTACTCAGATGGTTCAGCATTGAGCAAGGAGTAAGAAATGAATATATGACTTCCCTTTGGTTGTTCAATGCTTTTATGGATCAATGTAAGTGACAGTAGAGATGTTGAATATTAATGTCTATGCACTTTTGCATGCAGATAATGCTGCATTTATTGGCTGAGAATATGAATTATTTGCACGGAACATAGATTATATGACATAGTGAGGAAGATGGTCTGAAAATTAATTCTTTAAAAGACTAAGGTAGTTGTGTTTGACAGAGGAAATGAAGTGAGTGATTGCAAATTATACTTGGAATAGTGAGCAAATAGACATATTAGCTGGTAGAATGTTTTCTAAAAATGAGAAGAAGGATAGAGTAATTCTCCCTCATGATATAGCATCCAGGCATGGGATATTTCCGTCTGTTCTCTGATTGGACTGAGTCTGTCAAAACAGGTGTTGCTATGTGTCAAAAGCAGCGGTGGTTCCTTTGCCTATGATGTCTGTTGATCTTATCATCAATGAGCTTCTCTAGGAGTGAGTCCCAACCCCTCATCCACAGAGAAAACAATGTGCAATTAGGCCCCAGCTTTTTCACTCAGTTGCTGAGCAAGGACAGTTGTAATCAATGGTGACTGCATCTAAGAGTTCGGCCTCGGCCACCTCAAATCACAGTCAGGGTTCCAGGGACCGTCATAGGTCAGCTGACCAAGAACACCCCTCTTAAGTCCTCCAAAAGGCAGCCTTCGACAGTGAAGTCCTCAATGGTGCCTAGTGCTAATGAGTAACACCATCACAAGGCATTAGACAAATATTTGATAAGGCGGTGACCAAGAGACAGACCCAAACGGTCACAATGTTGGCACTGGAAGAACTGGCATTGGAACAGATACCTGGATCATCAGGTGGCACCATGTCAGCCCTGAATTCCATTGTCCCTAATTCTAATTGCCAACTGGGGCACAGAGCCAAATTTTCTTCCTTTTTCTGAGAGGTCCAATGTGCAGACTGCATTGTGCTAGACAGCCAGAGGCCACATTCACTCCTAAGACTACCAGTCTTAAAATCTTGGAGGAGCCCAGACTACTAGTTTCAGACCATATGGAGGTCATAATGATGGAGGCTATTCACCAGGGCATTGTGGTGGGCCTACAGCAGTCATGACAGCAAGGTCAAGAAGCCTCTGGGGGTATGTGTGACAACAGAGGCTATACTGAGTATTTTCCCACTCAGAAATATGATATAGACCAGAGATCTGACTGGTCAAGCGCCGGGTGCTGAGGTAAACCCCAACCTGGAATTGTCAGAAGATGAAAGTGTTCTACCAGAGCAGACTTCTATCGGGCTCTGTTCCCTGTTTATCTGTTCAGGCCTTTGCTACACAAAGCAAAGATGGGCATGGGGTTGGCACCTCTACCTTCTGAACCTGACTAACAAGCAGTTCAATACCTTCTGTTTTGGGAACACGCGTCGAAAGCAGCGGTGGTTCCTTTGCCTAAGATGTTTGTTGATCTTATCATCCATCAATGAGCTTCTCTAGGAGTGAGTCCCAACCCCTCATCCGCAGAGAAAACAATGTGAAACTAGGCCCCAGATTTAACAAAATCTATTCAGGTGTCTTCCATTGACGCACCAATAGCAGCATTCCATTCATCCTCCAGCTTGCTCCGGGATCCAGCTGAATCCTTGTGCCGGGAGGATCGTTAATCTGAGCAATCTCTCTTGAATTCCACTCCATTCCCCTGAGATTTTGTCTATGCTGTCCAGGTTACAATAGCTACAAACTATACTGGTTGGGTCTTTATTAATACATTTTGTTGTTACGTGCTAAGTGTGAAACAGAAACTTAAATATGATAAAAGCAAGTTATATTTTTATAGGAAAAATGAATTCATTTAACTTTTGCAAAAATGATATAGCTTTTATGGCAGCAATATCCCTTTGTAAAAATAAGATAAATTAGATTACAGTCTCACATCCACTCCCTTGAAACAAATTGATTTAAATTGAGTAAGCTTTACTTTTAAATAAACTTTGCTAAAAGTAAATGCATGGTTCCATCATGCGCAGGAGATCGTTTCCTCCAATCTCTGCCCATGTTCCATACATCCATTATGTTAAGTATATGTTAAGTATCAGTATAATGAGCACTATGCATTGTGTTGGCTACACATTGGGGACTGAATTTGCCAACAGTTTCTTAGTTTGGTTTCAGTACAAGGCAGTGTCCAGCCTGAAATGTACATATCAAACTTCAGCACTTAATGGAGAGTAAGTGCTTACTCAGGGCAATTTGTGGACAAAATTATATATTCATTCCTGCTGATAAAGGGGCAAACATTATCTAACGTTCCGGATTTGAAACTCAAATTCTTGTGGCATGCGTTTTACCGTAATTCTTCCTGACAAGAAAAGATTCTGAATGTTTCTAATATGAGCCCTCTTTAATTCAGCCCTCTCCAAATGTATTTAGATGACCCTACAATCTCTACGATGTACCAGTTTTTTTCCCTTTCCACTATAATAAATAATCCATGAAATCTTCCAAAGTGCCACAAGGTTCTTTCGTTTTGTTGAGCAGGTTAAAATAGCTACAAACTATACTGGTTAGGTTTTATTAATACATTTTGTTGTTAAGTGTGAAACAGAAACTTAAATATGATAAAAGCAAATTATATTTTTATAGGAAAAATGAATTCATTTAACTTTTGGAAAAATGATACAGCTTTTATGGTAGCAAATGTTCAATATTCTTTTGTAAAAATAAGTTAAATTAGATTACAGTCTCACATCAATTCCCTTGAAACAAATTTATTTAAATTTGGTAGGCTTTACTTTTGAATAAACTTGTATAAGTTTTGAAAAGGTTATTTGGACAGTAACATGCCTTGATGAATCTGTATACCTTTGTTTTTAGGGCGCCAGATAGGAGGAAGAGCAGTTATAGAGAAAGGTATATTGTTTTGTAGTATAGAATAATTAAATTGTAGTTTTAGATATATTGCTGTTTTACTACATTGCCATTTTAATATATTCCTGTTTTATTATAATTTTATAGAAAGTGATAGCATGATCTTACGTGAACTGATAATGCCTTAATAGCAATATTGATTCTAAGCTTTTTATTCTAATGAATTAACTTCAATCAAACTCAGCACCATTTAAATATAACAAAGAAAGCATAATGTAATAATAGATTACTATGTTCCCAATTCAAAAGACTCAATAATAAGCAAGGAGAACAAATAGTTTTCTTCTGTCCAAGAACTCAGAAAGTTACTTGTTTTGGGAGCACTAAGACCTATACTGGATGGACAAGTAGAGTGAGCTAATGCAAGAAAATTCTTAAGTAGCCATTTTCTCTGTCTTCTTGATATTCAGTAAATATTTCCAAGATACTTGCTGCTGTAAGATTTAAACTCTTATACTGCAATTCCAATCATTAACTGAAATAAAGCATGGTTGGTAAGGATAAAACATTAACAGTGGAGAAGTGGATAAATAGATTATCCCTACTCCTAAAAGGGTCATTATTTGTCAAGTGGACCAGGTGAAATTGCAACCTTATTTGAAAAGAAACCATTACAAAAACAACATCTATGATAGAAAAAATATGCTTTTTCGAATGAAGATGATTGAAGGTGAAACAGGGCTCTCTGTTTTCTCACCTTCAATCATCTTCATTTTTGTTTCATTAGAAAGAGCAGGTTTTTTCTATCATATATGTTATTTTTGTGGTGGTTTCTTTTCAAATAAAGCTGCAAAAATCAGTCCACCTGGTCCACTTGACAAAAAACGACCCAAAAAGAATTGTTTTAGAATTCTAGAATTCAAGAAGGTTATACCTGTGTTCTTCTAACCCTCAGTCGATGTGATCATTTATTTATTGGATATAATTGAAAAGAAGCTATCCTCCCTGATTATCCTTTCACACGGCAACTAATAATACTTTTTTTCAGAAATGGTATTACAGGGTTCCCTTGATTTCCACGGGGGATGCGTTCCGAGACCACCAGCGAAAGTCGAATTTCCGTGAAGTTGAGATGCGGAAGTAAATACACCATTTTTGGCTATGGACAGTATCACAAGCCATCCCTTAACACTTTAAACCCCTAAATTACCATTTCCCATTCCCTTAACAACCATTTACTCACCATTATTACTGGTACTCACCATTGAATAAGACACTTAGTGATCCTGATATTTATAAACATTATTATTTATTAACAAGAATTATTTTTTTTGTTATTTATTTGCAAAAATTATTAGTTTGGCGATGATGTATGACGTCATCGGGTGGGAAAAACCATGGTATAGGGAAAAAACCACGAAGTATTTTTTAATTAATATTTTTTGAAAAAACGTGGTATAGGCTATTCGCGAAGTTCGAACCCGCGAAAATCGAGGGAACACTGTACTTTGATTTTATTTTGCCTGCATTTTAAGGCACATTTACTACTTTTAATTCAGTAAACTTTATCTAGAAGTTTAAACAGGCTTCTAATCCCCTCCAAAAAAAATTTAAAACATGCCGGTGCATAACATTAATCCCACCACTCTGTGACCTCTGATTGAGTTCCCTATGAAGGGGGCCAAATTTTTTTTTCACCTTCTTTCAAGCAAGCCAGAAAAAAATGAGTACTGTCTACTATCAGCTTCTTTAATTTATATAACCTTCCATGCAAGATGTATGGATTTTGAAACATAATTGGTGGATATTGAAAAAGTGAGAGATGATGCTATAATCCAGCATACAAGGAGGGAAGGAAACAAGTTGTCAGATATAATCACTAGGCCAGTGATGGCGAACCTATGGCATGGGTGCCACAGGTGGCATGCGGAGCCATATCTGTTGGCACATGAGCCGTTACTTTAGCTCAGCTCCAATGTGCATGTGCGTGCCAGCCAGCTTTTTTTCGGCTCACCCGGAGGCTCTGGGAGGGCATTTTCGGCTTCCAGAGATTCTCAAGGAGGTGAGGGAGGGGATTATTGCCCTCCCCAGGCTCCAGAGAAGCCTCTGGAGCTTGGAAAGGGTGAAAAACGGGCCTACCAATGGGCTGCTTCAGGCCTCCAGAGGGCCTCCGGAAGAGACCATTTTGGCCATCCTCAGGCATTGTATATTTATTTATTTATTTATTAATCAGATTTGTATGCCGCCCCTCTCCGCAGACTCGGGGCGGCTCACAGCAATCGCCATACAATGTAAACAAATCCAATATTTAAATTAATTTTAAAACACCACAAGTTAAAACCAATCATACACACTAGCATACCATACATAAATTTTATAAGTCTAGGGGGAAGGAACATGTCAATTCCCCCATGCCTGACGACAGAGGTGGGTTTTAAGGAGCTTGCGAAAGGCAAGGAGGGTGGGGGCAACTCTGATATCTGGGGGGAGTTGATTCCAAAGGGTCGGGGCCGCCACAGAGAAGGCTCTTCCCCTGGGTCCCGCCAAATGACATTGTTTAGTTGACGGGACCCGGAGAAGGCCAACTCTGTGGGACCTAACTGGTCGCTGGGATTCGTGCGGCAGAAGGCAGTCCCAGAGATATTCTGGTCCGGTGCCATGAAGGGCTTTATAGGTCATAACCAACACTTTGAATTGTGACCGGAAACTGATCGGCAACCAATGCAGACTGCGGAGTGTTGGTGTGACATGGGCAAATTTAGGAAAGCCCATGATAGCTCTCGCAGCTGCATTCAGCACGATCTGAAGTTTCCGAACACTTTTCAAAGGTAGCCCCACGTAGAGAGCATTACAGTAGTCGAGCCTCGAGGTGATGAGGGCATGAGTGACTGTGAGCAGTGACTCCCGGTCCAAATATGGCCGCAACTGGTGCACCAGGCGAACCTGGGCAAACGCCCCCCTCGCCACAGCTGAAAGATGTTTCTCTAATGTGAGCTGTGGATCGAGGAGGACGCCCAAGTTGCGAACCCTCTCTGAGGGGGTTAGTGACTCCCCCCCCAGGGTGATGGACGGACAGATAATGGGTGTGGGCACTTGCTCATGCGTGACAGCACACGTATATGCGCTTTCGGCACCCGAGGAGAAAAAGGTTCGCCATCACTGCACTAGGCTTTCAGTAAAGACTGTTGCCCAGTCTTTAGTAAATAAAAAACCTGCAGTCAAACTGTCCTGATATCTCAAGTGAATTAGTCATGCTGTAAATGAAACCTGTGAACTTTAATGATGAAAACAGCATCGTTGCTGTTTAATTGATCCCAAGAATGGAAAATTAGGAGAAACCCCAGCTGCTGCTGTAATACATTTGAGAAAATTCTATTTTATTTAAAATATAAATATCTAAAGATCATCTGAAAGGTATGACTAATTCAGTCGACTAATCTGAATTTTTTATTATTATTATTATTATTATTATTATTATTACCGTATTATTTATTAGATTTGTATGCCACCCCTCTCCGAAGACTCAGGGCACATTATGGGCACATAACAGTGAGATGGAAAACACTTTTCATATAGCTTGCTTTTGTTTGCCTACTTTGCAATAGCATGTTTATTGGGGCATGACTTTATTTGTTTGTTTTGTAAATATGTTTTTTTAATTTTCAATACAAAACATATACATCTTTTAGGAAGAAAGTGTTTTCCGTATCTTTTCTCTTACATACATAATAATATATCTTATTTTCAATGTCAGCCATACAGTGGTCCCTCGATCATCGCGAGGGTTCCGTTCCAGGACCCCACGCGACGATCGATTTTTCGCAAAGTAGCGGTGCGGAAGTAAAAACACCATCCGTGCATGCGCAGATGGTGTTTTTACTTCCACCGCAGCAGCGAGGAGCCGAAGATTGGGGTTTCCCCGCCGCCTCGCTGCTGCCGCTTGTCCGCGCGCCCGCCGCCCGGCCTTCGCCCGCCCACCCCGTTGCTCTCGCTGCTTCCCAGCTGGGAAGCGGCCCCCAAGCGCGCGCCGCCCGGCCTTCCCCCGCCCACCCCGTTGCTCTTATTGCTTCCCATCTGGGAAGCGGCCCCCGCGCGCGCGCCACCCGGCCTTCCCCCGCCCACCCCGTTGCTCTTATTGCTTCCCAGCTGGGAAGCGGCCCCCGCGCGCGCGCCGCCCGGCCTTCCCCCGCCCACCCCATTGCTCTTATTGCTTCCCAGCTGGGAAGCGGCCCCCGCGCGCGCACCGCCCGGCCTTCCCCCGCCCACCCCGTTGCTCTTATTGCTTCCCAGCTGGGAAGCGGCCCCCGCGCGCGCACCGCCCGGCCTTCCCCCGCCCACCCCGTTGCTCTTATTGCTTCCCAGCTGGGAAGCGGCCCCCGCGCGCGCGCCGCCCGGCCTTCCCCCGCCCACCCCGTTGCTCTTATTGCTTCCCAGCTGGGGAAACTCCACCATCTACGCATGCGTGGCCATAGAAAAAAAGGGCACGCATGCGCAGATGGTGTTGTTCACTTCCGGGTTGAAAACTCGCGATATAGCCCTTTCGCGATGCTCGAGGACGCGAAACTCGAGGGATCACTGTACTTTTCTTTTTTCTCATAATTTATTTATTTATTTATTAGATTTGTATGCCGCCCCTTTCCGTAGACTCGGGGCGGCTCACAACATAATAAAACAATTCATAACAAATTTAATAATTTACAATTTAAAATTTAAAGTAGTTAAGAAAAGCCCATTTTTAAGCAGACATACCTACAAACATACCATACATAAATTATATAGGCCCGGGGGAGATATCTCAATTCCCCCATGCCTGACGACAAAGGTGGGTTTTGAGGAGTTTACGAAAGGCAAGGATGGTAGGGGCAGTTCTAATCTCTGGGGGGAGCTGGTTCCAGAGAGTCGGGGCCGCCACAGAGAAGGCTCTTCCCCTGGGGCCCGCCAACCGACATTGTTTAGTTGACGGGACCCGGAGATTTGTTATCTTTATTCATTTTTTACATAATTTCTCAACACATCTCATTATATGCCTATAGTCTGTATTCCTCTAAATACCTTTTAAGTTTCCCTTTTATTTCTTCCAACTCTCCACATTTGAATCTTTAATTAATTTTATCATCAAATAGAAATATTAATTTCAGTCTAATTTCATCTACTGAAAATAAGCTAGAAAATAAGAAAAAATTAATACATAAAGGAATTTTTTTAGAGTTTTTATATGAAACTATAATTTTAGTAAATACATTAGTCAGCGAATGTAGTTAAATATATTGAATGATCTTTAGATGTCTATATTTTAAATACAATTTCCTGTAATGTACACCATATGCTACTATATATTACTACATCAAGTAAACTTTGTTGCTAAACTTTGTTGTTTAAACCCCTTTTGGAATTTGAAATCCTTTTTAAAGCTTTTGCTTTCACTATTTTAGCTGAGTTAAATTTCATTTCACTCCATAGATATACCATATGTCCAAGCCAAATGCGTTTGGGATCAAGGCTTAAGAATGCACTAAGCACATTCAAAATCATGCAAATAATTCTTATTCATACTGTTACTACCTATTTCTTTCTGAAAGTTTTCTTATTGCATCCTGTTTGTATAAGACCATTTTTTATTATCACACATGCTGTCAAATATATTTCACATACAAAAAACAGTGTTGCATTTGAAGTTATATGTATGTGAATATATCTGTACCCTATTTTCTATTTCAAAATGAAACTGAGGCAATGAAATATTGAGTATATACAGTAACTACAGTGTGCCTTGTTAATATTAATGATCAAATATGTATAGCATAATTGCTTCTTTGAGTCACCTGGGGACTTCATAATTATTCCGCCTGGTGATTCTTGTAATTTTCTTGGCTACTACACTAAATGATTTTGCCATTGCTTTCTTCCAGGATTTTTTTTTTTTAAAAAATATTGTCTGGTCTAGAATACAGCTATGGCATTCTCTGGTGGGCGATCTCCTATCCATGTAGTAAACAGATTCAACACCGATTAATTTGTTGAGATTAACGAAAGTCAGCTAGATGTTCCCTGTTGACTTCTATATAATACAGGATGTATGTAGATGTATGCCTACTGCTAATCAAAAATATTACCGTGTTTCCCCGAAAATAAGACACTATCTTATATTAATTTTTGCTCCAAAAGTTGTGCTACATCTTATTTTCGGGGTGTGCCTTATATTTCTCAAATAAGACAAATTCACAGGCAGAAAAGCTGACACCCCCAAAGAAAGTGTACCATACGGTACACTGATTACGGTACGGTACCTGTCAGTATGGCACCCACACACACAAACAACGGCACTTATATGGTACAACAGTATACTCCCGCTATTGCAGCTTCCGGCCACCAGAGGAACTACAGTCTACGCACTGTAGTGGAGACTGTAATGGCAGTGAGACAGCAGCAGACTGTGTCTGCTGTACTGGACGGTACAAAGCGATGGAAGGGGCCAGCAGGGGACGCCACATTATCATGGTACCGCTATGAACAGCTTTGAATGGTACCGTATGTTTTTCCACCGTACCGTATGTAAATTTGACTATGCCTTATTTTCGGGGGGTGCCTTATATTAGCAAATTCTGCAAAACCTCTGACATGCCCTACTTTCAGGGTACGTCTTATTTTGGGGGAAACAGGGTATTTGACCCATAGAACCAGATATTAGATTCTGTGTTACAGTTGTATTCTTGTAGCAATATTTTTATAAGATAATGTATAGGATAACAACATTACTTTGAATTGTTCCTGGAAAGTGAGTGAAGTAGTTTTATAGCTGAAAGTGTATATCACCTTATTATTATATTTGCAAAATTCATGTAATCTACTTCTCTTGCCTTTAACAATTACTTTCAGACAGGACAGAAAAACCAATATATAATCAATCAAAATAGGCATGCTCTATGCAAAAATAACAGAAAACTGAATTACACATGATTTTGCATTTTTTTAAAAAGGGGAATGTCCTTGATGTAAGCAATTCTGTGTTGGTTTCCAATCTGTCAAATTGCTGAAATCTGTATTCTTTGGTTGCTTTTGTGACTGATGCTTTTCCTCTGAAAGGCCAATATAGAATCAAAAATTTTAGAGGAAAATTATGTTTCTAAATTCCAAGGAAATTCTGAATTTTTGCTATGGATTCCTACAAGTAGAATATTCCGAGCTTGGAGCCTTATTTTTAATGTAAAATAAGTTTCAGCTCAAGGCATTTGTTCCGCATTTTTGGAATCTCCAAGAGAGGATTAACTTTCTGCAGGAAGGAATCTTTTCAGAAGTAGTCCAATTTTTTTTGTTAAGCACAATTCTGAAACCTTTAAGCATCGTTGCCTGTCATTTAAATGAGCAAACCTATTTACATTTTATGGCTCTCAGTCTCCAGGAGACGTATGAAGCTAAAAGACATGAATTTATCGGAGAATTAGAACGGAAACAGGAAGAAATGAGACAAATGTTTGTACAAAGAGTCAAAGAGAAAGAAGCACTACTAAAGGAAGCAGAGCGAGAAGTAAGTATATTTTGATTCTGCTTAGGTGAGTTTGGGTGGTTGTAGGAACTTAGAACAGATTTAAGCAGTTCTCAAATTTTGGGGTGCCTTGTCCTTCTAAAACAGTGATTTCTAAATGAAACTATCAGATCATGTTTTGTCAGTCATGCCACTGTATCTAGACAACTTGGATGCTGATTTGCATTTGCAAGATGGGAACATGACCCGGTAGACATGACCTGGCTGTGCACATGGAAGCTAGAAGTGCACAGTTGGATCCACAGCTGGATTACTTTCAGAATTCTTCCCTGTTGAGACTGTTCTTGAATAGAGGGCTGTGCTTAATCTCCTCCTTATCCAGTGTCAATTCTTCCTTTTGAGGGTGGGCAAGACCTTGGGCCCTATGGACCTGCTCCAGATATCTTGACTGGTACTCTAGGAGTTGTTGCTGTGAGTACAAAAGCTGTTAAATAAAGAGCTTCAGGAAACTGAGACCCTCTTGGATCAGCAGCTCAAAGAAGGCAGTCTTTTCCCAAGTCTTTTTCTCCGAGACCGCCTTCTGCCGCACGAATCCCATCGACCGGTTAGGTCCCACAGAGTTGGCCTTCTCCAGGTCCCGTTGACTAAACAATGTCGCCTGGCGGGAGCCAGGGGAAGAGCCTTCTCTGTGGTGGCTCCGACCCTCTGGAACCAGCTCCCCCTGGAGATTAGAACTGCCCCCACCCTCCTTGCCTTTCGTAAACTTCTTAAAACCCACCTCTGCCGCCAGGCATAGAGGAACTGAGACATCTCCCCCGGGCCTATACAGTTTATGCATGGTATGTTTGTGTGTATGTTTCTTTTTGATAAGGGTTTTTTAGTGATTTTTAATTATTAGATTTGTTATATATTGTACTGTTACTGTTGTGAGCCGCCCCGAGTCTACGAAAGTGTGCCTTCCATCCCCTGTCCAATTGTCTCTCCTATATTTTATATATCTTTTCTCCCATCCATATATCCTTCCTCTACTCTTCATTGATGTATTCTATTCTCATATCTCTTCTTCTATCCCTTCCCTCATATTTACTACTACACGTTTTTATTCTCCTTAACTTTCAATTTGTATTGGACAAAATAAATGAATAAATAAAATAAATAAATAAAAATAAAATAGGACTATCCTCCTCTCCTGTATCTTGGTATCAAAAAGTGTCTCCTAGTTGAGCATGCCTTTTTTGGGGGGCTGGTTCATTCTGTTTGTCCCAATCAATATTCAGCGCAGCATAAATTCATAACTCAAGGAGCCCATTTGAGAAAAGGCATACTATCCAGTCCTAGAGGACCTTACAAACTCAGGTAGAGTAATAGAACCTGTTTCTTCCTTGAAGCATCCTTAAATAAAATAAATAAATAAATAAAATAAACTTGGTTGTAATTTGTTAAACAGAAGTCAGTTTTTGCATTCTGAACTGTAAGTTCTAATCCAGTGATTTTCAACCTTTTTTGAGCTGCGGCACATTTTTTACATATACAAAATCATGGGGCACATTGAGCGGCGGGGGGGGAGTGCGGGGGCTAAAAAAAGTTTGGACAAAAAAATTATATCTCTCTCTTCCTCCCTTTCGCTCTATTTCTCTCCCCTTTCTCTCTCTTCCTTCCTCCCCCTCTCTGTCCATCCTCTTTCTTTCTCACTTCCTTCCTTACTCTCTTTTTTGCTCTCTTTCTATCTCTCCCTCCTTCCCTGCCTCTTTCTCTCTCTTGCTTTCTCTCTCTCTCTCTCTCTTTCTCTCTCTCTCTTTCTCTCTCTCTTTCTTTCTCTCTCTCTCTCTTGCTTTCTTTCTCTCTCTCTTTCTCTCTCTCTTTCTCTCTCTGTCTTGCTTTTTTTCTCTCTCTTTCTCTCTCTTGCTGAGCTTCGCGGCACACCTGACCATGTCTCGCGGCACACTAGTGTGCCATGGCACACTGGTTGAAAAACACTGTTCTAATCAAAGCAGCATCGGTATTCAGAGTATTTAAATCACACACGTGAAACAATTATCTTTAAAAAATCTGCCTCCATTTTACAGTGTGATTATTGAGTGTAGACTTAAGATGAGGCTAAACTCTTCTGGCTAAAAACAATGCTTTTATGATTTATTTCAGCTTCAAATGAAGTTTGAACATTTGAAACGACTACATCAGGAAGAGAGAATGAAAGTGGAAGAGAAAAGAAAACTTCTGGAAGACGAAATTATTGCCTTCAACAAGAGGAAAGCAGCCTCAGACATATTGCAAGGGAGGCCTCTGCCTCCCACGCCTACAGCTGGTTTTAAAAAAGATAAAGATCGGAAAAAGTAAGCAGCCCATTTTGAAAAGATTCAAAGGAAGGGGAGACTATTAAGGAACAATGTCTTAAGCAATATAAATCACACACAGATGCCAATGGTGAAAATGAATATTTTAAAATTTGTCTAGGAAAAAAAGTTTTGATTGGGCATCTTGATGAAATTACCTGTTTTTCTTTTTTTTTCCCTTAAGGGATCCAGGTTTTCGGCTTGAGCTCCTATGCTTTGATGTCAGAGATCAGGAAGTTGTGAACGTAGATGATGAGAGAACAAAAGAGAAGTTAGAAAGGGACAGATACCATCACAGGGATTCCCAGCAATAGTCTTTGGCTGTAATCCACAAAGGTTTCAGTGGTTAGGGCTTGATAGTAAGTCATAGAAACAGAACCATATGTTGAATATTTTTAATACTTAGAGGAAGCTGTTTATCCAGTCCAAAAATTATTGGTACAACTCACATCAGATCAGTGGTGGATTGCTCCCGATTCGGCCCAGTTCTAAGAACTTGTAGCGCTGCTAGAGGGAGACTCCGCCCATCCACCAGGGATGCTTCTGCGCATGCACAGAAGCATCATGCATGCACAGAAGTATCATGCATGCACATGAACCGGTAGTAAAGGATTTTGGAACCCACTACTGTATCAGATGTTATAGTTTCCTTACTTATGATTCAAAATATTCTTTTTAAAATTCTAAGGATTTATTGTGAAATGCAGTGCAGCAACTGGGGTGGCATTCAAAATCTCAACTGCACATTGAACAATATTCATTATTTTTAGTCCTATAATTCTGCCTTAAACTGAGGGGCAGAACAATCCAGACTGACACCGCAGGAAGTGAGAGAATCAAGCCATCCAGATGCCTTTTTAAAAGACTCTTTCCTTGCAGTCCAGTTTATTTTTCATTATATTTCATTTTGGTACTTTTTAAAAGTACTATCCTAACAGAAAGATGTTTTCCAATGCTAGTCCTTAGATAACATGAATGAGAAATCAAATTAGGTCCTTTCTGAGAGTATAGGCAGTTCTGAACTTACAACTATTCTGTTAGTGATACTTGAAGCTACAATAGCACTGAAAAAAGTGACTTTTGGCTGTTTTTTACACCTACAACCTTTGCAGCATCCCTATGATTTACACACCAGAATTGGGTACTTGGCCACGGCATGTATTTATAACAGTTGCAGTATCCCAGGGTCATGTGATCATCATGGGTAACTTTCCTAACTAGGGAAAAAAAGATTATAAAATGGGGCAAAACTCACTTAACAACTGTTTTACTTAACAATATCAATTTTGGGCTCAATTGTTATCGTAAATCAAAGACTGCCTGTATTACTTCTGTAGGCAACTAAATGGGTCATTCTGTCAAAGCAGATCAGATTAATTAACATAACTTGGTCATCCTGGTTCCTTATCATTATTCATCAACTGACTTCTTAATAATCTGCTGCAGAAGTTTGCTTTGTATTGATAGCAAGTTGATTGTTTTCTCTTCATTTTTGAAGATGAAAACAACTTTCCCTTCTTCATTTCTAAATATGTGTTTCATGAATTCAAAGAACACAGAAGGGGCTCCACAATGATATCCACAAATTCCTTCAGAGCTGTTGTAAGTCATGGTTCTGCTGCTGGAGACCTCCCTTTTGATACCCATGGTTTTATAACTACCTCTTTTCTTATCTTGGATTGCCACTCCCTCCCTTAGTTAAACTGTTCCGGGTGGAAACATAGTTCCTACTATGGGAAAAAAATGGAAATAAAATAGGAATTGAGAAGCTCAGCTCTATTTCCACCCTACCATGTTTAGGCTATGGACCATCTCTTCCTGTTTGCTTTTACTCCTGATAGATACTTTAAAACAGGGGTCTCAAACCTAGGCAATTTTAAGCCCGGAGGACTCCAGCTCCCAGAATTTTGGGAGTTGAAGACCACCTATCTTAAAGATGCCAAGGTTGGAAACCCCTGCTTTAAGATACATTTTTTTAGTGTTGCAAAACTGACAAATCTTTTTTTTCCCCCTTTCAGCACCGGGTTTATGTGAATTGGAGAAGAAATGGTTCACAAATCTGAGAAGAAGAAAGATGGACTGATCCCTCCTTTCTTTTTCTTATCGTGTGTTCATTGGAAAACTGACCGCTGCAACCGCATTAAAATATGTAATCAGTTCTGCAATCCTGTACTATATAGGTTGCTGTCAAATTAAGAATTCACTCGAATGGACTTATTCTTTTTTTCAGCAGCTTGCACTTAAACTATGTACTTTTGCCAACAGAAATTGCACACCAGTCTTCCTTACCAAAGACCACTGTGCTATGAACTAAGGCTCTTGTGCTTTGGATCTGAAGGCAAATGACAGCTTCAGAGTGCATTGGAGCATAAATCCAGCACAGGTCTGCAACTTGCTTTCCTGCTACTGCTTAATAAAGGAGGAGAACAGCTGCTAGTTGCAAGGAGAGTTTAAGGAAGAGCAGAGAAGTGCCACCTTCGTGCAGTGCAGGCTCAGAAGCCTTTTGCCTTAGAATCTAAAGCACACCAAAGCCCTGATATAAACAACTTTCACTTAAGTTACGAATACTGTAGTATAATAGTATTCATTGACTACAGGTTATAATTGTTTTACAGAATGTGTGCCTTTTTGATCTCTCAGCTATATAACCTTTAAAGTGCCTTTTATGGAACTGTATAAAAAATGTAAACCAATATATTTTGAAATGTGCACTTTGTAATTTTGTAATGATGACAAGCTTTAGAGTTAAAGTGGATCATGGTTGCCTTTTACCATTGCAGTATTCATGCAAGCGCAGACATTACTTGAAAACCGATACTGAAAATTAATTTGGTTGCAAGGGTGTCTTCTCTTTAAGCCACCTCTTCTCATCTGTGGCTAAATTACCCCATATGAAGGCTGGGAATGGTCATGTTAAAAATTAGATCCAATTTTAATAAAAGTTCTTATAGCTTCATAGTCATTTAAACATGTCTTAAGTATTCCTTGACACGAAGCCTTCCATCAGTTTTAATTCTTATAATTTAACATTAAGGGGTTTTTTTTCACCGAAGTGAGCTTGAATAGAGTTGAATCCGATGCTTGCTTACTTGGACAGAAGTTCTGTTCTTCAAAGAAGCAATAACTTGAATTTGAAGTTATTCATTACTTAGGCAATCAGTAGTTCTGGTGCTTCCTGTTTGCTAATAAATACAACAGTTGCTTATGTAACCCTCTTAGATTTCTGCTAATTATTTTATAAAACACATGTAGCCTGTCAAATAAAGTTATTTGGTTAAACAATTAGAAAGTATTCCACAGTGCAATAGTGCTTTGATTTATTGGACAATAGAACTGTTCTACCCAGTCTCACTGCTTTGCAAACTACCAGTCAGATACTGGAGCCATCGATTATACTTTAGCACTGCAAAGATGAGAGAAATGTATTCACTGGCACTGGAGAAAATATCAGTTGGATGGCAAAATTGTCAATACCTATCTAAAATCCTGTTTGGGTAGATTATTCCCTAAGAAATAAGATCAATACTAATAGTTTTCTGGATTCCCCCCCCCCCCCCCAAAAAAACCCCCTGTGTGTTCTCTTATAGAATTTTTTTTTTGGAAGAAGTTATAAATTCCAGAGGGGGAGGACCACTTCTGGTACTCATGCTTGCTAAGGCCCATGATAGCTCTTCAATAACATACTAACAAATTATTAGCTCTACTCATACTCAGCTATTAATCCTACATATGAACTCTATTGCCATCAATATTGACTTGGTTCCCATAAGCCTATGCAACAACCTCCATTTTGCTCTAATTGTGACCATCAACAAGGGGGCTCAAGTGAAGATGCGTGAACGTTGCGGTAAGCAGGTTCCCTTCAAATATATCAGGGAAATTGCTAACCTTTCTAGCAGTTTTATATACTGCTCAAAAAAAATAAAGGCAGCACTCTAACACATCCTAGATCTGAATGAATACTTTGTTCCGGACAAAGTTGAATGTACAGCATGTGAAATTGATTGTCAATCGGTGTTGCTTCCTAAGTGGACAGTTTGATTTCACAGAAGTTTGATTTACTTGGAGTTATATTGTGTTGTTTAAGTGTTCCCTTTATTTCTTTGAGCAGTGTAGAATTAGTGCGTTCAGAATATTCACACAAGCATTATGACACTGGTGCTCATATAAGCTAGCTATAATGAAATGATGGGTACACTTATTGGATCTGAAACAATAGTTGCAAAGAATTGTGATGATTTCCCTTATAAAGTGTTGTGGTTAGCTCTGGCCCAGCTCCTGCCCCAAGGACTGTGGATGTGGGGGAGACATCCACATGCTGCAGGCCTGTTTCCCCCCCCCCCGGTGGAATCTGCTGATGAAGGCTCCTCTGACCAAGAAGACATGAGTGACAGGGAGGAGGAGAGTATGGGAGACAGCTCAGAAGGAGATCAATTATCTAGCTCCTCCTTGGATTCAGAACAAGAGTTAATGATACAGCCACACATGCGGAGAGCGATGCATAGGCAACAACAACTGAGAGATTATTATCAAAGAAAATGAGGCCACCTGTGGTTGGGTGGGGCTGTGGTAATTAGTGAGGCTGCTATAAATAGCAGCCTGTGGGTTTGGCCATTGTGGAGGATTATCTGATCATTGTGTTTCGTGACTGCTTTACTGACTTTGACCTTTGTGTGCTGATTTTTCCCCGCTTTGAAACTAAACCAGAGCAAAGTGTGTTTCACTTTATGAAAGAAGGACTGTGAATTGCCTCACAGCTGCAAGCTAAGTATCACAGAACCAATGAGACTTGTACAAATTACCAGTTTGTTTGGAGACGAGTGCTCTTTGCTATACCAAAAGAGGGCTTGGTTTAAGTGAATTTTCATTATAAAGAACATTGTTTTGAATTTTCAAACGTGTGTGTGTCTGAAATTTGTACCTGTGAATTTTTGGGAGAAGTCTACCAGAGAGCCCGACAGAACATAAAGTAGTTATTTATAAAAGCAGAACAGATTAATTTAGCTATAAATTTCAAATTCCATTGTGTATATTTTGATAAAAATATATTTAGATAAAAATATATTTAGGATAAAGCCTGCTTTTGATGCAGGATGAGAGAGTAAAAAACATAAGGCAGGTTGCTCACAGCCTTTTTAATGCAGACTGACATTACAGAAACAAAGGATTTTATGTCAAGTCCCTGAGGCCACTCTTATTAAGATTATTTTAGGCCAGAGATGTCAAACTGGCAGCCCGCAGACCAGATGTGCCATGCGCAGGCCATGACCACCCCAGCTCTGCAAAGAACCATTGTGATACATCACCTGATGGCAATGTGGCATGACGAGTTTGACACCCATATGTGAGGCCCAATAATGTGGAACATTTGAGCCACACAGATTGGGGCCACACAAGGACCTGGGGGGGGAAAATAAGGTGCACAAAAATCAAATATAAGAATATGCATGAAAAATTGTATTTTTCATGCAGAATGTGGGACAAAAATTAGCTCTTTCAGCAAAAATAAAATAGTAAATTTCACTCATGAAAAAATAAAATTTCATTCCCTACACTTTCTGATTCTAAACATTAATGGTGTGCCTTTAAACTACAGCAAGACAGTTGTAATAGAATTGAATTCTTTATTGGCCAAATGTGATTGTGCACACAAGGAATTTGTCTTTGGTGCATATGCTCTGTACATAAAAGAAAAAGATACATTTGTCAAGAATCATGAGGTACAACACTTAATGATTGTCATAGGGGTCAAATAAACAATGAGGAAACAATATTAATATAAATCATAAGGATACAAGCAACAAATTACAGTCATGTAGTCATAAGTGGGAGGAAATGGGTGATAGGAATGATGAAAAATACTACTAGTAATAGTACAGATTTAGTAAATAGTTTAACAGTATTGAGGGAATTACTTAATTTGTTCCGTGACCAGGTTCTTAAGTAGAAAAGTTTGTAAGTAGGAGCAATTTTTCCCATAGGAATCAATGTAAAAGCAAATAATGTGTGCAAACCCATTACGAAAAAAAAATAAAACTTCGGAATTTGGGTGGGAGGAGGAGGAGGAGGAACAGGAGGTGGACAGAAGGTGAGGTGAGGGGAATCAAAAAAATCCAAAACTTTAAGGCTTAAAAAAATGGCAGGAAACTGGCCAGGCCTTTGTGCCACTCTCAAATTTCCTGGAAAATTTTTCCGGGCTCGGGTTCTTAAGTAGAAAATAGTTCTTAAGAAGAGGCAAAAAAATCTTGAACACCCAGTTCTTATCTAGAAAAGTTCTTAAGTAGAGGCGTTCTTAGGTAGAGGTACAACTATTTGTTTAGCAAAGTGAGGGTGTTTGGGGAAAAACTGTTCTAGTGTCTAGTTGTCTTGGTGTGCAGTGCTCTGTAGTGACATTTTGACTGTAGGAGTTGAGACAGCTTATGTCCAGGATATGGGGGTCAGTAAATATTTTCATTGCCCTCTTTTTTGACTCATGCAGTATACAGGTCCTCAATGGAAGGCAGGTTGACAGCAATTATTTTTTCTGAAGTTCTGATTATCCTCTGAAGTCTGTGTTGGTCTTGTTGGGTTGCAGAACCAAACCAGACAGTTATAGAGGTGCAGATGACAGACTCAATGATTCCTTTGTAGAACTGTATCGGCAGCTCCTTGGGCAGTTTGAGCTTCCTGAGTTGGCGCAGAAAGAACATTCTTTGTTGTGCTTTTTTGATGATGTTTTTGATGTTAGGTGACCATTTTAGGTCTTGAGATAGGATAATACCTAGAAATTTGAAGGTCTCTACTGTTGATACTGTGTTGTCCAGTATTGTGAGAGGTGGTAGGATGGAAGGGTTTTCCCTACCCATAATGTTGCATTATTCTTTTTAAACCAGATTTCCATAACATTCTTTACTTTCTTGAGAAAAACTTTTCAGTACCCCAAGAAGTTTGAACACCTCATACACACACACAGACACTCACATAAACACACATATGTATGTATGTATGTATGTATGTAAGTATGTACGTATGCATGTATGTTTCATGAACTTTAACCAACTTTTCCGTTGCTGAGATGATTCACAGAATGTGACTACAGTTCCTTGTACGTTGCTTTTTAAGTTAGGCACGGAAAAATCATTGCGTTGTTACGACTGCAAAGGGAGTCATCTGAACTTCCTTCAGGAGACATTTAAATTTGAGCAGATGAAATCCTGGCAGGTTAAGCTAATTAAATGTAACCCCTGGGATTAAGGGCGTGGATTGACACTGAAAAATTATTGAGGTCTCAACAAAATAGTTCATGACATTAGCTGCAAATGTGAGTAAAATCGCCTACTTTGTTGTTTTTTATTAACCTTTAACATGGGAAAACAAGGCTGACACAGAGCATTGGAAAAGATGATATTTCATGTTGCAACGTTACAAAAATATCTAATAAAGGGACATTGATTTCTCTTTTTTTAAGATCCCGTTTCAAAAATAACTGTGCCTAGTAACCACCAGCAGATGCTGCTCAATAGCCACAATCTCACTGCTTTATTCCAGAATCAGTGTGAATCTGGCCATCAAATGCCCTAGATATTTTTATATAAGCTTATGTAATCTACATCCAATATTTATATTTAAATATATTAAATACACGTTATGTGTGTATATAAATAAAACTGGTTTTTTAGATCTGCAAAAATATAATTTATGAAAACATTTTTTACTCGTGAGTGTTTAATGTCAAGGGATACAAAGCAAAACTATGAATAGTTACAGCCTACTACAACACAACAAGGACTAATTTTTAATTCGCAACATCTTCAGTTAAAAGGGATTGGTAACAAAAATTGTAAAAACATATTCTGTCAGATGAGTATTTATTAAAACTTTCTAACTTATCTTTCTTGTATTATGTTTAAACAATGTATGAAAGGGTAATTGATATAATCAAAATGCAGTAAAGTACATCTGTATGGTGAAACTACAAAACTAGATAACACAAATGTTTAGTTCAGCAAAAAGCCTTATCTTGAGACAGAAGAAGCAACCTTTTAGGTGATTTATTTCCAGATCAAGCAGCTCTTTTCCATTCCGGGAAGAACTTGGTGGCTAAAAACGGATCAGATATGGAATGATTGTGGAGAGGCCCAAATTGAGTTTCTTTTGAGCAGGCCGTGAAAAGAGTCAAAAGATGACAACTTTGCTAGGAATCTCCTTCCCATTGGGTCTTTTTAAGACTCAGGCCCAGAGATGGGTTTCTCTGGGTTTGGACTGGTTTGCCTAGACTGGTAGCAACCTGATGGTGATGTCAGATTTGTACTGTTTTGTTGTTGTGAGCTGCTCCGAGTCTTTGGAGAGGGGCGGCATACAAATCTAATAAATAAATAAACAAACAAACCAATCAATCAATCCTAGCAACATGGCCTGCCCAGCATATCTGGGCTTTCATTAGCAGGGTGGGAATTGATGGCAGGCCTACCAGGTCCTCTGAATTCTATGGAAGCAGGTCGTGTGGTAGTGGTTAAATTGCCTAGCATGTTTCCTGTTGTTGTGATTCCGTCTGAGGCCCCTCAGGGAACGGCTGATCCTCTGCCGGCTTCCTGCTCAGAGGGGGAGGATGAGGAACAGGAGGTTCAGGCAGACGGGGAGGAGGAATCTCAGGCTGAGGGAGAGGGAGGACAGCCAGAGTCCCCCGAGAGGGGGCTCTCCTCAGCAAGCAGCCTGGATTCCTTAGATGAAAATGCACAAGCAATAATCGATCTCCGGCAGAGAAGAGCAACACAACGAAGGGGACAATTAGCCAGGTACTTTCAGCACTAAAGAGGCAACAGCTGGGTTTGGGTGTGGTGCTCTCTGGAAAGGCTGAAAAGGCAGACCTGGCTTGTGGAGTATTATCTTTGGGAGTCCTGGGACCTGGCTGTGATCTTTGGTGTCTTGGAATTCTGGTTTGTGACTTTGAATACTGAAACCTTGGGGGGAAAAGGTGTGGGTCTTATTCTCTACAGTGGTGGGTGTGCCAGCAAGAAGTCTGCTGTATTGTCTGGCCATCAGGACTCTGCTGTGAAGTCTCATAGCCTGCCTGTTGGGAAGAACAGGTTTTTCTCTGTGTTTATTTTTCAAACTATAAAGTGCTTTTGCTTTTACCAGCGTGTCTGGCTGCTTTTTCCAGTTGGTGTTGAAGTCTGGGGGCACCCAGACAGAACACCTGTATACAGTCCAAGTCTCACTGGCATACAACAGGGTAGTTAGCACCACTGCTTGGTAGACTTTGGTCTTTGTAGCAAGGCTTATTCCATGTCGATTCCACACGTTGGTCATTAGTCTCTCAAATGCAGAGCTTGCCTTGATGATTCTGCAGTTGACCTCAATGTCAATTGTCAAGGTAGGTAAATTGGTACACTGCTTGTAGCTTTTGTCCCTTTACTGTGATGGTGGGCTCTTGGTACACACACACACACACACACACACGGGATTCCCTGGGGATGTTACTTAATGTTGATGTCAATAGATCGGTTTTGACTATTGACCCATGAACATGCAATTCTTGTGTGATGGATCACGTCAGTAATAATTAATTAATTAATTTAATTAATAAGCTTTTTTTTATACAGTACTACTTCTCCAGAGCAGCTAGTAAACAGAAATGTTAATGTATTATTGGGGTAAAGGGAAATCTTTGCTTTCCCAAATATGCCCATGTTACTCCAACACTCCGCAGTCTGCATTGGTTGCCGATCAGTTTCCGGTCACAATTCAAAGTGTTGGTCATCACCTATAAAGCCCTTCATGGCACCGGACCAGGGTATCTACGAGACCGCCTTCTGTCGCACGAATCCCAGCGACCGGTTAGGTCCCACAGAGTTGGTCTCCTCCGGGTCCCGTCAATTAAACAATGTCGTTTGGCAGGACCAGGGGAAGAGCCTTCTCTGTGGCAGCTCTGACCCTCTGGAATCAGCTCCCTCCAGAGATTTGAACTGCCCCCACCCTCCTTGCCTTTCGTAAACTCCTTAAAATCCACTTCTGTCATCAAGCATGGGGGAATTGAAACATCTCCCCCTGCCTATGTAGTTTTTTGTGTATGATATGACTGTATGTATGTTTTTATATATTGGGGTTTTTTGTTTTTTAGACTTTTTAAATGTATTATTGTTATTTTAGATTCTAACTATTAGATTTGTCATTATATATTGTTTTTATCATTGCTGCAAGCCGCCCCGAGTCTATGGAGAGGGGCGGCATACAAATCTAATAATAATAATAATAATAATAATAATAATAATAATAATAATAATCATGCAGATATCTACTGTAGCTAAATGCCAAAACCAACAGCAAAAAATAAAAGTGGGATTAAAAGTCATGGGAAATAAGGAGGTTCCCATTGAACCCCAAACTATTATAAAGGCTACCAGAGATCTTCTCAAAGGACCTGGGAAACATCCAGATGGATCTAGGGCTTTCAGCTGCAGAATGAAGTGGAATACGAGGCTCAGATAGGAATTTCTTGGCCTAGACTTTTCTCTCTTGATGGAGATAAAGGCTATTAATCTTCCCAATTTTATCTACATCTTACATAGAGAAACAAAGATTTGGGTGAAGCCAGCCAGTGTAAAACAGACTCATATGTTTTATACTAGCTGACCTCTTCCAAAACGCACGTGCTAATTAACATAATTAAAATTAGATGCATCAATATAGCATTAAAGCAAGTGTAATCAGAACACAGCAGGTCAACTACAGTATTTTGAACTGTGTGAGCCCGAAGCTTCAGCAATTGGGTATTTCATTCATTGAACTCAGTGCTGTATAGTCCTTCATGAAAGACATGGGAACTCCCACTAAACCCTGCTTTTCTGCTCCATTTTGGAGAGAGATTAGGTTGCTAGGCAACATTTCCCATGTAGCTTCCCCCTCATCAAGAAGAGTAGATAAAAAGTGAAGAAAAGAGAAAAAAATGTCCTCCTGTTGGGTCAAGTTATTTTAGTGATATGACGAGTCGAAGTAAGTTAGAAAAATACTCCTCAAATGGAAACTGCATTTTAATCATTTGTATTTAGGTAAATCCAATCCAATTTATTCATAATCTATCCTTTAATTTTTTCCCCTCCACTACTGAAAAATATTCACAGAAGAGTTTCAATGCAATTGAAAATCACATTCAATTAAGCTTATGGTGGATCAATCTATTATCATCTATAAGATTTGGGGCAGAAAATACAATTATACACTCATTAGCGGGAAGAAAGTCTCTTTTTCCCAGTCCAATAATAGTGCTGCTGTCAGCTTTAACACAAACCATGTAAAAAACATGATCTGATGTAATCCACTATACAAATTCTTTGGAAATGTAGATCTATTTGTTTTCCAGCTTTACCAGTGGAGGATTTTGCATGCTATAATGAATTTGCTGAAAGAGATAGAAGGGCAGGAAGAAGGGATTAATGCCTGATTTGTCAAATACATCCAAGTAAAGTGTATTCAACGTTCAGCTTGCAACAGGAGAGAATGTGTGAATGATGGTGGTGGAAAAAGAGCATATTACTGAGGACTTATCGGGTTGCATCTATTCTACGCAAGGAGTACCCATTTGTAAAGGCTACAGTGGAGGGCTGGGTTCTAACTTTTCTTGCTCTCGGTTTGCTTCCTCCAATGCCACGTAGCTCTGCCGAAATATCTGAAAATAATAATAATTTTTTAAAAGCTAAAAACAAGATGGTGACGCATGTGCAGTGCCAGAAACCCGGCTTCTGCGCATGTTCAGAAGAAAGAAAAAAACCCTTCCCAAATTCCAAATAATAATAATAATAATAATAATAATAATAGTAATAAAACATGGCGGAACCAATGGACCACCACGGACTGAATCGATTTTGTGACATCAATATGATGTCACCAGTACCCTGTTTCCCCGATAGTAAGACACCCCCAATTGTAAGACGTATCGGGGGTTTCAGAGGCGTCGTCTAATATAAGCCGTACTCCGAAAGTAAGACATATGTCTTACTTTCGGGGAAACACGGGGGTATTGCCGGGGGGGAGCCCGATGACGTCGCTTCCAAGCTCCCCGCGCACCCCTCGCCTTCGCCGCAACGCGACGCCACCGCCTCTTCCCCGGCTTGGCAAAGCGAAGGACGGCGCTGGTCCGAAGCGAGACGAGCGGGCGGCGGCTTGCAGCGAAGGCGCTCGTCCCAGCAACCGAGTCCTGCCGAGGCTTGGCTGCAAGCGGCCGGCGAGGCCGACCTGCTCTGAGGTGAGCGGCCGGAGCTGCGCCCTCCTTCGCCCGCTTCCTTTCCGGCAGGCAGGTGGGGCTGCCCAACTGCGCAGAGCGGCTCCTCCCCTCCAGACACACGCTTCCCCGACACGCATCTGCGGCTCCACGTGTGCACGCCACTTGGAGCCCTGAGGTTGAACTTGGAAAAGGGCTCACGAGGCTCCTGTCCCGCGGCTGCCCTTCTGGACTCTGGAGAGATGCCTTCGGGAACGCGACCCTTTCAATTTTTTTCCAATGTAAGACATACCCCGAAAGTAAGACATAGTGGGGCTTTTGGGGGTAAAAAGAAAGTAAGACACTGTCTTACTTTCGGGGAAACACAGTAGGAACTCATATCTACTACAGTGTGAAATAAATGTTCATTTCCATTTGGTTTTTGTTGGCATTACAGTGCTCTTGTTCTGTCCAGACTTTGAATCCCCCTGAGAAAACATGGCTTGTCTGGGCCTACTCCCTTCCGTTTTGCATACTTGTGTAGTTTTTGCCAGAAGGAGCACCTCCTTCTCCCTACTCTAATAATATCAGGAGTTGGAAACCTGGAGAGGAGTCTATATCAAGCATCCACACGCTGTTCCATGTAGTCATTCTCTCTATAGCTGGAGCTAAAAGGGAGATAAGAAAGGATGGGATGAAATGATATCAGGCTTCCAGATCACCGGGGGGGGGGGGGGGGGGCGCGGGAATGCCACATTGGATGTTAATCAGTGGTCCATCAACTGAGTTTAGAAAATAATTTTGGTGGTTGGTACCCATTGCCTTCTCACTTGCCTCAAAAACAAAGCTACTTAAAATGCCTTTGAATATACAGTGATCCCTCATTTTTCGCAGGGAATGCGTTTCAAGACCACCCGCGAAAAACGAAAAACCGTGAAGTAGAGATGCTATATTTACAACATAAATATAACATTAAAAAGTTCAAAAAGCATGGCACCCCCAACACACCGATGCCGTTCGCCCCTCCACTGCCTGCCCCTTGCCCAGCGCTCCTTTTTAACCTGTGCCTTAAACCAGGAGAGAAGGGGAGGAGATATATGTGCATGTGACCGGTCGGGGGGCTGCTGTCAAGCCCGGCAGCAGCGAGCAAAGCCGCCTGCCCGGGGAAGTGCCATGTTTGAAAAGCTGTGGCTTGGGCACAGGAGGAAGGCCGTTCAGGGTTCCTCTCTCTTTCCTCCCTCCCCTGCCGCTGTCACCTCTCCTGTGATTGCTTCCCCCGGATAATTGTGCAAGAGACATTGTACAAGAAAAGAAAAGCCACGGCTTGCCTTCCATGCTCGCCCCCGGGGGAGGGACAGATCGGGAAAACCTGTGGTGTTAAAAAAAATGCGGATTATTTTTTCCATTAACATTTTTTGAAAACCCGTGGTATAGCCCTTTTGTCGGACCCGCAAAGGTCAAGGGATCACTGTACCATTATTTTTCAATCACCATTATTATCCTCGTATGAAATTCCATTGAACTCTGAAGTGTGTATATAATGTTGCTTAAGTATGTGTGCATTAATGTGTGTATGCGAAGACACATACATGGTTAAGTTGCTTGTTCTTAGTTAAATGTATGACTTGTTTTGTAGGCATGAGGCTCTTGCAGCATTTGCACCAAATTCCATTTAATAATTATCGTTTTATGGTATGAGATGGTGTGCGCTGATATGCCAAAAAAAAAGTTGTCATAGATTTTTCTGTCTTTTCATGACTGATTGTGAGAAAAATAAATCATGCATCTTGCGTGAATGGTACCTTCATTGGCATGCTGGAGCCGGCTTGTACCAACAAGAACTGAGGATTCAATTCTCTGAAATTTGGTCAGTGGCTGGGAGCAGAGCAGCTAGTAGCACAGCACATTGACACAAGTGAGCCAGCTGAACCAATTTTTAAACATTTACCAGCCTGCCACTGTGGCTATATTGCATGCACGAATCATATATCACCGTGATGGTGGACCTATGGCATGAGTGCCACAGGTGGTATGCAGAGCCATATGCATGGAAACACAAGATGTTGCCCAAGCTCAGGTCCAGTGCACATGTGTCTACCAGCCAGCTGATTTTCAACTGGCCCCACCCATGCCACTCCCCTCCTCCCAGGAGTTTACACACAGCCTGTTTTACATGCCAGGTATGTACAGGGCACATTTCCAACCTCCAGAGGGAATCCGGGCAGCACAGGAGGCCATTTTCACACTTTCCAGGCTCCAAGAAAGCCTCTGGAGCCTGGGGAGGGCAAAAAATCGGCCAACTGGGACCACCGGAAGTCAGGAAATGGCCCATTTCCAGACTCCAGAGGCTTCGAAAAGGCCTGCCTGACCCAAAATGGGGCATTAGGAGATTTGCACATGCATGCATGGAAAGCAGGGGTATGTGTGTGGGGGGGTCATGCATGTGCAGGTAGCAGGCACATGAGAGCATTGTATTATGAATGTGGGCACATATGCTTGTGCTATCACACATGCACTTGTGCTTTCGGTACCCGAGGAAAAATGGTTTGCTATCACTGGTATATCACATACAGTGGTACCTCTACCTCTGTGGTGCCTCTACTTACAAACTTTTCTAGATAAGAACCGGATGTTCAAGATTTTTTTGCCTCTTCTCAAGAACCATTTTCCACTTACAAACCCGAGCTTCCAAAACTGTAACTGGAAAAGGCAGGGAGAAGCCCCTAGAGGGGCCTAGGAATCTTCTGGGAGGAAACAGGGCTGGAAAAGGCAGGGAGAAGTCTCAGTGGGGCCTCCCTAGGAATCTCCTGGGAGGGAACATGGTCTCCGCTCGCCCTGTGGTTTTCCCAATGGCACGCATATTGATTCCTATTGGAAAAATTGCTTCTTCTTACAAACATTTCTACTTAAGAACCTGGTCACAGAACAAATTAAGTTTGTAAGTAGAGGCACCACTGTACTTAAAAGACTATGGGACATGTTGCCACCCAAAAACATTGTCCTGCATCTCACAGGGCATAGTCAGTACATTGAATATCTGACTATGACTTTAAATATAAATTATCCATCTCTTCCAATTTTGGGGAATCCCCTTTAAAGGCTAAAGGCTGGAGCCTTTATTGAACGCAGTTTCCAAATCTAGAGTAAGAGGCGTAATGCAGATTTCATTTTATTACTCGTAGTTTCTTTGGATTAATGTTAATGGCTGGCCCATAAGGCAGCTGAAGTGGCAAACGGTGCTGCTTTGTGCTTACATCTCTGGTGCAGGCCACCGATTCAGGCCATTACTCAAAGACTGTGTCCCAGTTCATTGGTCGACCTAATTGACTTTCCTCCCCCCACCTCCCAACAGAGAGAGGTAGCAATAAAACCTCTCTAAAATATGGAGATTGCAGCCGGTGGTGCAAAAGGTGAATGAGCGCAGAATGCAAAATGGTGGCGCACACTAAGAGATTGGATTCTGCTGCTATTTTTGCTCCGTCATCTTGTTTCCTAAATTTGGCAGACTCCTTTCAAAAGAACACATTCTTTATGGCACCAGAGCCAAACTATCAGTTATTTTGAAAACCATCACGTGCACATGCGGACTTTGGAGAGGGAGGATAAAACACATACTTGCTTTCGGAGCTACATGTAACAAAGGATGGATTGCAAGGCTTTTAAACACATCAGCAGCAGTGACCACTACCCTAAATAGCTCTGTCAGAGGAATTTAGGGCTGATTTCTGCATGCAGAGAAATCACACCTTACGCTGTTTTCTGCTCTAAATATATGTCTTTATTTACAGCGGGTTGTGCATTACCAAAAGCTGTTTGTAGCCAAAATTCATAGCTATTCTTATTTACTTGGCATTTTTCAAAAAGTTGTCTTCTTCTGAATTGGTATCTGATACGCTAAATATTTAGAATATAATAATAATAAATAATAATAAATACTTTATTGTTATCGTATGTATAGACAGTGTTCTTCCGGTCTCTATGGTAGGAGCCTCTCGAAAATTCAAGGGTACAAATTGCAGATACACACACACGTTTGAAAATTCAAGACAATGTTCTTTATCACAAAATACAAAATAAACTAAGCACTCTTTTTGTATTGCAAAGAGCAGTCATCCCAAAACAACTGGGTAATCTGTACAATTTCCCTTAAACAGTCATTAAGTACTTAGCTAGCAGCTGTGAAGAAACTTCACACCCCTTCTTCTTCCAATGAAGTGAGACACACACACACTTTGCTCTGCTTTGGTTTCAAAGGCGTGAAAAATCAACAAACAAAGTCCAGAAAACAGCAACACATGATTCCTGAAGAACTGCGATCAGATACTCTTTCACAATGGCCAAACCCTCACGCTGCTATTTATAGCAGCAGCCTTAATTACAGCAGCCCCAACCAACCACAGGTGGCCTCATTTTCTCTTGTAATAATCCTTCAGTTGTTGTCTCCTATGCATCACTCTACGCATATGTGGATGTGTCATTAATTCTTGTTCAGAATCCAAGGATGATACAGATGATTGATCTCCTCCTGGGCTGTCTGCCAAACTCCCCTCTTCCCTGTCAGAGGAGGCTTCATCAGCAGATTCCATTGGGAGAAAAACAGGGATGCGCGTGCAAGATTTCAGTGATTTTTTTTGCTTTTGCGCATGTGCAGAAGCAAACAATTGCCGAAATCTCTCTCACGCGCATGTCCCCTCGTGAGATTTTGCTTCCTGCACATGCCCAGAAGCAAAACCACACTGGGACGCACACACACGCATGCAGGAGAAGAGAAGCTGTGTACACAAGTGCAACGTTCTCTATCGGTGCGCCATCCTCAACCGTATCAGTAGGAACCCAATACTGGTCTCCGGGACAGTAAGAAAGCATGCTTGGTGTCTCCCAGTCAGTCTTCTGAGGTAATCCAGAGAAGAAGTACCCTCATAAATACTAGCTCTAACTTAATTGTAAGGTAACACTAACAGAATGTTGCATGTCTGAAAGTATATCTATATATAGTATATAATAATAATAATAATAATAATAATAATAATTATTATTATTATTATTATTATTATTATTTATTAGATTTGTATGCCACCCCTCTTCAAGGACTCATGGTTACATATATAGTATGTATGGGACTTTTTGATTTTAAATGATTTTAAATGTTTAGTTTTTAAGACAATTTTTATCACCGGACCAGAATATCTGCGAGACCGCCTTCTGCCGCATGAATCCCAGCGGCCGGTTAGGTCCCACAGAGTTGGCCTTCTCCGGGTCCCGTCAACTAAACAATGTTGGTTGGTCGGACCCAGGGGAAGAGCCTTCTCTGTGGCGGCCCCGACCCTCTGGAACCAGCTCCACCGGAGATTAGGATTGCCCCCACCCTCCTTGCCTTTCGTAAACTTCTTAAAACCCACCTCTGCCGTCAGGCATGGGGGAACTGAGACATCTCCCCTTGCCTATGTAGTTTTATGTATGGTATGTTTGTGTGTATGCTTTTTAAATAACGGGGTTTTTAGGCTTTTAATGTTAAATTGTTATTTTAGACTTTTAATATTAGATTTGTTATTGTATATTGTTTTATCACTGTTGTAAACCACCCTGAGTCTGCGGAGAGGGGCATACAAATATAATAAATAATAATAATAACAATAACAACAACAACAACAACAACAATAATAATAATAATAATAATAATAATTATTATTATTCTATTAATTGGCCTAGAAATGTTTTACTTATTGTATCCTTTTACCAAAATGTTGTACGCCGCCCCGAGTCCATGGAGAAGGACAACATATAAGTCCAATTCATAAATAATAAAAAATAAATAAATATCTGTTGCCCCTCATCTTTACAGTGCGAGAAACTAGGGAAGGTCCTGTTTTGCCAATTCTTTTGGAGACAGAGGCAATAAGTCTGGGGTGGGCTGCTGGGGGTTCACGGGGTCTCAGGAGAACCTCTAGCTAAGATTCTGGGCAGTTCGGAGAATAATAAGCTCATGGGATTTTTAAGCTTTCTTCTTAATTCAGGCAAACAGATTTAAAAGCATAACATAAAAAGCATACAGACCAAGAAAGTTTCTTATAAGCTGCCAGGAGCTCCCTAATGACAACAGCAGAGATGCTCCAAGGGGGGTCAGTTTTCACGGCATCCAATGCTTGGTTCTGTGCAGAAGCTCCCAGCAAACAACAACTACCTCAGGGTTTTTGTAATTTGGCACATTTTATGAGATTGCAAGATCTGTTTTCAGCGTTCCAAATACCATCCGAGAAATAAATCAGAGTCCAAGATTTGGCCTTCTTCAAAGTTCCAATTTATTAACCGGACCATGTTAGCACAACTGGAGAAACCTGAATCTAAAGCTATGAGGGTATCTCCACCTGGGTTAGAGTTCATTTCCTTGCATCTCCTCCCACAAGCCCATCACATGAACCATACATTTTAGTGCCACCATATCTTGCAACTCCCAGCAGCTTCCGGCCAGATGCTGAACAAAGGCTGACCTTGAGAACCTAAAAGGAATGTGTCATGGCATGCAGCCATGCACGCACACACACACACACACAAGTTTCCACAGCAAGAAACATTCTAAAGCATTTAAATGTGGCAGGCCAGAGGCTTCAATAAAATATGGCTTTGGCTTGACGAACCAACCTTGATTGGGTAACACACAATTCTGGGATGGAAATTGAAAGTCAAAAATTTTCACAAGTGTGCAACTATGCTTTCCTTTATTCAACAAACAAGAATGAGTTCTAAATTTCTAGCCTTTTTTGAAGGTGAAGGAGAAATCAAAATTGTTGTGGTTAGCTCTGGCCCAGCTCCTGCCCCAAGGAATGTGCAGGTGGATGTGGGGGAAACATCCACATGCCGCAGGCCTGTTTTGCTCCTGATGGAATCTGCCGATGAAGCCTCCTCTGACCAAGGAAGCGTGAGTGACAGGGAAGAGGGAGTTTGGCAGACAGCCCAGGAGATCAATCTTCCTTATCATCCCTGGATTCTGAACAATAACTTATGACAGACCCACGCATGCGGAGAGGGATGCATAGAAGAGAAAAACTGAAGGATTATTACAGGAGATAAGTGAGGCCACCTGTGGTTGGGTGGGGCTGCTGTAATTAGTGCTACAGATAAAAAGAGCAGCGTGCTGATTTAGCCTTGTGGAAGTTTATCTGATTCATAGTTTTGTCAAGATCGTGGTTTTGCTGTTTCCCTGTTCAAGACTGTGTGTGGACTTTCAGGACTTTGGAATTGGACTCAATTTCCCAGTTACTGGGTGAGAAATTGGATTGCATTTAACCTGTGCCTTGTGTGTATCAGAAAATCCCTTTGACATTTTAAAAGGGATTTTTTTTCTGCTTTTCTGTTGATAAAGACTTTTGGTTTTCCTTCTATTGTGTGGTGTGTGTCTTTCTGGACTAATTACCCTGTAATTACGGGTGGTTGGGACACGCCGGCAGAACACAAAATAAGTAATCATCTCAGTTGCTCTGACTTCTTTGCATTTTTCCCCAAAGTCTCAACAACTTTTTTGTAATGTGTTTATGTGTTTATCTTCTCTGTCAGACTATTTTTTATTTCAGTGGGTTCAGCAGTTGTAATCAGCTTGAACCCATTTTTTCTTGTAGGTTTGAGAACCTTAGCAGTATTTCCATTACTTAGAACAGGGTTTCCCAACCTTGGCCACTTGAAGATATTTCGACTTCAATTCCCAGAATTCTCCAGCCAGCGAACGCTGGCTGAGGAATTCTGGGAGTTGAAGTCCAAATATCTTCAAGTGGCCAAGGTTGGGAAACACTGACTTAGAAGCATGTACGATAGTATCGAAAAGGAACCTGAAGCTTCAGGTTACAACGCTTTAATCCGTGTGTCTCACTTCCAGCAATAAGCATTAAAAATGTCTTTATCTTTTTGCTGCAGCAGCGAGAAAATTCATATTTTTGCAAAAGTATCTTAAGTAGGAAGAAAGATGAGTTACTTTTTTCTTGACTATGACAAGTGTTTCTGTAAAGCATTACAGAACAGAATTTAAAGTAGCAGATTCTGAATAATTTTATTAACAGAAACAGAATACTTGGCAGTGGATTTTCATCCTGCTTTAAAATGAACTGGCTATTTTTCCCTGAGGAGGGAATCGGGCCCAGTGGCACCTTCCAAATCTATAATTCTGTAATTACCTACTGGGCAGCCCATTGGCATACAGGAAGAAATATACTACTTATATTACAAAGATGAATAAATGCCCAACCTTGAAAAAACACAATTGTATGCAAACGTTTAGTTACCCTTCATCAAATTCACTGACTCCAATGGGAATAGAGGATGACAGGATGCAGAGTTAAGCACAATGTTTTTCTGCAAACCTGAATTCAGATTTCTCATTTATAGGCAGATGTTTACTGAGTCAAAACAACACAAACCAAAACAGCATGGCAACTACAGAGGTATAGATATTTTTCTGGTTGTGAAGTAATGATGCTATGATATCTTCTACGGCAGAAATAAAAGTTTCCAAAGATCTAAAGGAATCCAAAGTTTCGTTTAGATAGGAATATTTCGTTTCTGGATTTGGGGATTATCCCCTTTGAAGAATGGAATTATTGAAGAATTTTTCTAGTTCAGAAATATTCTTGGATTTTTGCCATGCACTTTGCAGGTTTGATTTGCAATAATCTTCTAATATGGGGAGTGTGAAGGCCATTTCAAGGACTTTCATTTTCTTTTCTGGAGAAATTTGAGGATTGATTTGCAGCTATACAGTGGTACGCCTAAGAACACATCTACTTACAAACTTTTCTAGATAAGAACCGGGTATTCAAGATTTTTTTGCCTCTTCTCAAGAACCATTTCCCACTTACAATCCCGAGCCTCCGAAACTATAACCGGAAAAGGTGAGGGCCTCTCTAGGAATCTCCGGGGAGAAAACAGGGCTGGAAAAGGCAGGGAGAAGCCTCTGTGGGGCCTCTCTAGGAATCTCCTGGGAGGAAACAGGGCCTCCCCCCTCTCTGTGGTTTCCAATTGCACGTATTATTTGCTTTTACATTGATTCCTATGAGAAAAATAGCTTCTTCTTACAAACCTTTCTACTTAAGAACCTGGTCATGGAACGAATTAAGTTCATAAGTAGAGGTACCACTGTAATTTTGGTTTGTGCTGTTGCTGAAATGTCAATCTCTTTCTGGCTTCACTTTCCTTACTAATGGTAGAACTTGAGTTTGAAGCTAAGTGGATCTCTAATGGCATCCATTCTTCCTTCCTCCTGCACCAATTATTTCCTCTATTGTTTAATTACCAATCATAATACACAGGGGTGGGTTCTAACCTACCTTGATGCTGGTTCACTTCCTCCCACACGGCGTGGCTGCACCTAATAGCCATATGGACTCACAGTGCCAAAAAATCTGATTGTTTGAATTTACAATTGCACTAAAAAAAGTAACTTACGATCATTTTTCACACTTGTGACCATGGTAGCATCCCATGCTTTACATTCGGATGCTTGACAGCTGGTTCATATTTATGATGCTTGCAGTGTCCTGGATCATGTGATCCCCTTTTGTGACTGTTGTGGTTCATTTGCGCCCTGAACAAATAACCATGGGCTTTGAGGATGCAGAGACTGTGGAGGTGCGGCACAGACATCCCGGGTTCTTGACACCTGAGATGAACAGTGAAGTGGATGAGGAGTCAGGGCAGAACAACCAGGGCCTTCTGCACTTCCTGCGATGAGTGAATCAACACTTCATGTGAAGAATGACTTTGCATTTCCTGTGCTGAGTAACTCAGGGGAAGAGGAGGAGCCTCTTCTGGATGCCAGGGTTCGAAGGGCATCTAGAAGACATGAATGGTTGGCTAAGAAGAGAGTCAATCAGGAGTAGTGCTGGGGACTATTGGGCCGCACCCTTAGGGTACTTAAGAGTGAGCAGAGCCATGCCCCAGTGCAGAGAACAACAGATTATTCTGGCTTCTAGTTTCATGATCATTGCCTTGCATTTGAAAGAACATATTTGGCTTTAAGAAGAACTCTAAGCTTCAAGATTATTCCTGTGCAGCTTTGCGTTTGATTAATTCCAGCTGGGTAATTATTATTTCTGTTATCTCTTTTTCTGGGACTCTTGCCAGCTGATAGAACTCTCCTTGCTAATTTCGGCAAAAGACTTTTAGATACTTTTACTTTATTCAAAAGACGTTTCTTGTAAATATATATCTACAGTATATCTATCTATCTATCTATCTATCTATCTATCTATCTATCTATCTATCTATCTATCTATCTACCTACCTACCTACCTACCTACCTATTTACATCTATCTATCTATCTATCTATCTATCTCTATCTACATCTATCTATCTATCTATCTATCTATCTATCTTTCTTTCTTTCTTTCTATCTATCTATCTATCTACCTACCTATTTACATCTATCTATCTATCTATCTATCTATCTATCTCTATCTACATCTATCTATCTATCTATCTATCTATCTCTATCTATCATCTATCTATCTATCTATCTATCTATCTATATCTATCTATCTCTCTATTGCTCTCTCTCTCTCTATCTATCTAATCTAAATTGTACGTAGTAAATATTTTATTATCTACACTCATTGGTCTCCATTTGATTCTTGAGGGTCTTGGTGCTAGAACATAACAGTGACCTTCTAAATCAATGGGGAAGCCAGAGTCACTTAACAATGGTGTTACAATGGTCTGTGGAGATTCTCAATCATCCAGGTCATGGTTGTCCCCAAAGTGCTTTTTCAAGAGGCAAACTGGACTTTCTAGTTTCTCTTTGAAGATGTTTTGCTTCTCATCCAAGAAGTTTCTTCAGCTCTGACTGGCTAGTAAGGAATGGAAGGATTTATGTTCCTTGCAGACAAAGAATGCAAAAGACCAGAATAAATTCTTTCACTCTCCACTATCCAGTCCGAGCTGAAGAAGCTTCTTAGATGAGAAGCAAAACGTCTTCAAAGAGAAACCAGAAAAAGTCCAGTTGCCTCTTGAAAGAAAGCACCTTTGGACAACCGTGTTGTAATTTAACAACTGAGGTGATTTACTTTAAAAAATTATTTATTTAATTTATTTATTTATTTTGTCCAATACACAATAATACACAATGAAGGTAATAGAGGACACCTTCAAGGAAATAGAATTAGAGAAAGAATAGAAGAGAGAGTATAGGATAAAATAATCAATGAGAGAATAGAAGAAAGATATAGGGATAGAAGAGAAGATATATTGGATATAGGAGAGTGTTCTGCCGGCGTGTTTCAACTGCCCGTAATTACAGGGTAATTCTTCTAGGAAGACACACACCACACGATAAAAGGAAAACCCAAAGGTTTTTATAAACAGAAAAACAGAAACAGCTCCCTTTTTAAATGTCAAAGGGATTTTCTGGTACACACAAGGCACAGGTTAAATGCAATCCAATTGCTCACCCAATAACTGGGAAATTGAGTCCAATTCTAAAGTCCAGAGAGTCCCCACACAATCTTGAACAGCACAAAAACCATGATCTTGACAAAACAATGAATCAGATAAACTGCCACAAGGCTAAACCAGCACGCTGTTCTTTTTATCTGTAGCACTAATTACAGCAGCCCCACCCAACCACAGGTGGCCTCATTTTCTCTTGTAATAATCCTTCAGTTGTTGTCTCCTATGCATCACTCTACGCATGTGTGGATGTGTCATTAATTCTTGTTCAGAATCCAAGGGTGATACAGATGATTGATCTCCTCCTGGGCTGTCTGCCAAACTCCCCTCTTCCCTGTCACTCACGCTTCCTTGGTCAGAGGAGGCTTCGTCGGCAGATTCCATCGGGAGCAAAACAGGCCTGCGGCATGTGGATGTTTCCCCCACATCCACCTGCACATTCCTTGGGGCAGGAGCTGGGCCAGAGCTAACCACAACAGAGAGACAATAGGACAGGGGTCGGAAGTCGTAAAATGGGGCAAAACCCATTTAACAAATTTGTCACTTAGCAACATAAATTCTGAGCTCAATTCTAGTCACAAGTCAAAAACTACCTGTAGTACATATCACGTTTACATAAAATAAAGATGGGATACATTAAGATAAATAAAGTGATGAGGTTAGAGAAAAAAACCCTCCTTTTCCCATCGCACAGGCAGCACCGCATTCTACCCTCTGGGCATTTACTTCATTGTCAGCTAAACTTCTCAGCAGCCATTTGCTGTGATCTGTAGGTTGTGTTTTGCAGATTTGACCTCGTTTTAGGTCAGTCTTAGCCTAGAGTTATCTTGTTCTTCCAGATCTTGTCTTGACTTTGCTGTTCTCTGCAACTGTATTAGAGCAGAAACTGCTAGCTAGAAACATTTAGAGACATTTTTATAGCTCTGTAAAAGTCAATACTGTAATCTCCCTTTTCACAGACATTTAGACAGGTTCTTTCAGGAAACCATGATTGCTGAAAGTAAACAGCAGGAAAATCAGTCACAATCTGAGGTTGTTCACCTCTGGTCTTGTCTTCATATGACTAAGAGTTGGTTTAATGATCTTATTAAAAACAGGGGGGAAAAGCCAAGCAGCACTTAATCAGCCGAAAAAGTGTTTAATTATGCATCTGCCATATTCACCTTTTTTTAAAAAAAATTGAATCTGTGAACAGCTGCACTTCCTAAATAGTGATGGGCGAACCGAACGTGCACAATTCGGGTCCATACCAAATTTTGGGGTTTTCGGTATGCCGAACACGAACCTGAAATTTTTTGAAACTTCGGGCAAAGTTTGGGGTTGTGTTTGGTGTTTGGAGCTTTGACATCACCGGCAGGTTGCTAAGGACGCCAAGGTGATCACTTCCTGGATTCCATGGAATCCAGGAAGTGATCACCTTGGTGTTCTTAGCAACCTGCCAGTGACGTCAAGGCTCCGGCCCCGGAATCTCTTCGTGGGAGGGATTCCCCAGCTCCTTCAAAGGCTGGTCTTCACGTAAAAATAAACATTGTTATTTTTACAAAAAACGACGCCGCAGTGATCACCTTGGCGTCCTTAGCAATCTGCTGGTATACGTGACGTCAAAGCTCCGGGCCCCGGAATCTCTTGGTGGGATTCCCCGTTTGGGTTTGGGTTCGGCTGAATTTTGCGTAAAGTTTGTCCGAACTTGCCGAACCCAAACACTGTTGGGTTCGCCCATCACTATTCATAAATAGTATGTATTCAAATCTGCAAAGAGATGACACATTTAACTTTGTGTAATGCAAAAGTTGCCTTTTAGTTTCAGAACACACTGAAATTTGCTTAAACTTTTTTGTGCAAATGTACTTACCAAATACTTGAGATTTCCCATTATAAATGAACACGTATGTGTATTTTTTTCCATTTTACAATCACACTCAGCTCCATTCAGTTGCCCCCACTCTGACACCTTTATATTTGCTGCAAACTCTGTTTAGGCGTTTTGCAGAAGTTTGCAGCAAATATATACCTCCCAGCGGCTGGTTAGGGTCCACAAAGTTGGTCTTCTAACGGTTCCTTCAGCCAGACAGTGTTGGGCTGGTGGGACTGAATGGGAGGGCCTTCTTTGTGGTGGCTCCAGCTCTGTGGTATCAGGTGCCCCCAGAGATTCGCTTGATTCCCCACCCTCCTGGTTTTCTGAAATGTTGTAAAAACATGACTTTTCTGGCAGGCCTGGAGCTGTTGGATGGCTCCATCTTGTCCCGGCTGTATGGATGAATGTTTTAAAATTAAGGGGTTTTTATAATTGTTTTAATTGTTTTTATATTGCTATTAACTATCCAGAGTCGGTAAGGAGTTGTGCAGCATAATGAATGAATGAATGAACGAACGAACGAATGAATGAATAAATAAATAAATAAATATTTTCTCTTTGTGCCCTGATAGAGAAACATTTATTGCTGCCTAGGATTTGAACTCTCAACCTTCCAAATGGGAGGTGAGTGTCTTCATTACTAGGCATATCTATGTATATGTTTATGTTGTTTATGTTTAGTTATAGGTAGTTCTAAACTTACAACTTCGTGGTTAAATTTTTTATATTTTTTTCCACTCAAAAACATATTCAGTATCATATACCTTCCATCTACATACACGATACCCCCCCCCCCCGATAATACAATAATTATCCATTTGCTTTTGGTATTTATCCTTCCACAAGTGCTGCCTCCTTTCTTTTATCACCTGAAAAATCAAACATAAAATTTTCCAACATCCTTGTTCAAATTTACAATGCCATTAGCTAATACATCTAATCAAGTGTTTTTACTCATCAATAAATTGGGGCCAAAGGGAACTTGCAACTTCAGTTCGTCCCAAATTGTGTTGTTAAGTGAGATGTGTGTTAAGTGAGTTTTGCCCCATATTGTGAACTTAAGTGAATCACCACTGTTGATATATTAGTAAGATGGTTGTTAAGTGAATCTGGCTTCCCCATTGATCTTGCTTGTCAGATGGTTGCAAAAGGTGATCATGTGACCTTGGGATACAGCAAGATGCATTAGTATGAGTCAGTTGCTAAGCGTCTAAATTTTGATCACATGGTTGTGGAGATGCTATGAAGTTTATGTCTGAAAAATGGTTTTTCAATGCTGTTTCTAACTTTGGATGGTTACTGAGCAAACTGTTGTAAATCACTTTTTTCATTGCTATTGTAACTTTGAATGTCAACAAATGAACTGTTTATTGATCATTCGAGGATTACACGTACAGTATATGTGTATGTGTGTACATGTATATGCATATGCATATTCTGGAATCGGAAATAGAAGGATGTGGATTTCAAATATAAACTGCTCAAAAAAAATAAAGGGAACACTCAAAGAACACATCCTACATCTGAATGAATGAAATATTCTCATTGAATAATTTGTTTGAGCCGTTCCGAGTCTCCGGAGAGGGGCAGCATACAAATTTAATACATTATTATATTATTATTATTATTATTATTATTATTATTATTATTATTATTATTATTCTGTACAAAGTTGAATGTGCACAACAGCATGGGAAATTGATTGTCAATCAGTGTTGCTTCCTAAGTGGTGTTGTGGTTAGCTCTGGCCCAGCTCCTGCCCCAAGGACTGTGGATGTGGGGGAGACATCCACATGCCGCAGGCCTGTTTTGCTCCCGGTGGAATCTGCTGATGAAGGCTCCTCTGACCAAGAAGACATAAGTGACAGGGAGGAGGAGAGTGTGGCAGACAGCTCAGAAGGAGATCAATTATCTAGCTCCTCCTTGGATTCGGAACAAGAGTTAATGATACAGCCACGCATGCGGAGAGTGATGCATAGGCAGCAACAACTGAGAGATTATTATCAAAGAAAATGAGGCCACCCGTGGTTGGGTGGGGCTGTGGTAATTGGTGAGGCTGCTATAAATAGCAGCCTTTGGGTTTGGCCATTGTGGAGGATTATCTGATCGTTGTGTTTTGTGACTGCTTTACTGACTTTGACCTTTTGTGTGCTGTTTTTTCCCCGCTTTGAAACTAAACCAGAGCAAAGTATGTTTCACTTTGTGAAAGAAGAAGGACTGTGAATTGCCTCACAGCTGCAAGTTAATTGTCACAGAACTGATAAGGGACTTGTACAATTACCAGTTTGTTTGGAGACCAGTGCTCTTTGCTGTACAAAAAGAGGGCTTAGGTTAAGTAACTTTTCATTATAAAGAACATTGTTTTGAATTTTCAAACGTGTGTGTGCCTGAAATTTGTAGCTGTGAATTTTTGGGAGGAGTGTAGCAGACAGCCCGACAGAACAAGTGGACAGTTTGATTTCAGACAGGTTCGATTTACTTGGAGTTATATTCTGTTGTTTAAGTGTTCCCTTTATTATTTTGAGCAGTCTATCCCCAATAACCTTTTCCCTAACACTTTGAGAAATGGAAGCAAAAGTCCCTGCCCTTTGCATCTAGAGGTGGACTTCAGCTACAATAAAGAAGCATGGCTATAAAGCACCATTTTTTATGATGACAGAAGTTGATGGAAAAATGGCCATCCAGGGAGAATATAATGAAACTAAGCGCATTTTGGGAGGGGGGTTGCCTTCTTGCACAGTATGCTGTGCCCTGTATTCTTAATTGAAATGGCTAGCTCCCTGTGTAGCCAGGAGGCATAGGGGTAGCTTTTTATGGGCTCCTCTGGGTCTTAGCTATTACCTTGGAAATGCAGTGGGCTTTATGGATATGGGAGACAGTGATATTTCTTAAAATGCACTTGGAGGATCCAAAGAGATTTGGAGTTAAGATGACCCTGTCGCATGTAACCATTAGCTAATATATCAGAAAATATGTATCTTTTCCACCAATTTCTACAACGCAAACACTGATATTGGTAATATCAGTAGAAGAAAGAAGCATTCTCTTCCAGAAACAGCTGTGTGAAGAGTTCCTTTATCAGGAGGAGAGGCCGTGAGGTTTAGCATACTCATTAAAGCCTTTGCTTTAAAAAGCCAGATAAGGCTGAGAGTTGAATAAATCATTTTATATCCATTTAGTCATGGCAATTTGTGACTAATTAACTATTGGGGAGATGACCTTTTTTGAGCTGTTGAGATGCGTTCTTTGCAGGCGCTGGCTGAGAGCACATCTCAAGGGATGGAAATCCACCCCGCAGGGCAATTATGATGTAAAGCAAAACAAAGCAAATGAGTGTTTCATTTTCAGGGCAAAAATTTTGCCAGATGCATTTTGTTTCAAATGATTCTGCATCGTTTGGGTTGTTTGCGAATGTGCGTTTGCAAGCATTAAAAATTAGGCTTTGCATGAAAATGTTTAATAATAATAATAATAATAATAATAATAATAATAATAATAATAATAATTGTTCGGTCTGGGTCCCCCCAGACGCCAACACCAACTGACCAGAGTAGCCAGACACACTGGTAAAAAAGCAAAGGCAGTTTATATATTTGAAAGCAAACACAGGTAACAAAAACTGTTCTTACAAACTGGAATGCTATGAAGCTTCACAGAGGTTTCACGACAGCCAGGCAATACAACAGGATTCTTGCTGGCAAAAACACCACTGTAGATAATAAAACCCACGCCTCCCCAAGTTTTCAGCCTTCTAGGCCACAAGCCAGGATCAGAGACGCCAAGACTTGAAGCAAGGTCACAGGACTCCCAATAGATAACTCTCCACAATACAGGAAGGGCAGGCCTGCCTTTTCAACCCTGCTGAGGAGAACCACACCCAAACCCAGCTGTTGCCTATTATGGATGGAAATACCTTGCTAATTGGCCCCTTCTTTGGGCTGCCCTTCTCTGCCTCATATCTATGATCGCCTGTGCATTTTCATCTAATGACTCCAGGCTACTCGCTGGGGAGAGCTCCCCCCCGGGGGTCTCAGGCTGCTCTCCCACCTCCTCTTCCTGACATTCCTCTTCTCCGTCTGCCTGGTCCTCCCCCTCCTGCTCATCGTCCTCCGCCTCTGAGCATGGATCCGGCAGAGTTCCAGCCGTTCCCTGAGGAGCCTCAGGCTGAATCACAACAAATAATAATAATAATAATAATAATAATAATAATAATAATAATAATAATATGTATGGACAGTAATATAATTAAATTAAGTTAAATAAAATAATAATAATAAAAACTGTATGGACAGTTGGCGGAACAAAGCATTGCATGGCCAGTTCTTGGAGAAGATTGAAGGCAAAGTGGATAAAGAAAAGACCTGGTCATGGCTTTCAAGTGGAACACTCCAAAAGGAGACAGAAGGACTTATACTGGCGGCACAAGAACAGGCCATTAGAACAAATGCTGTCAAAGCCAGAATTGAAAAATCAACAGACGATCCAAAGTGCAGACTCTGTAAAGAAACAGATGAAACAATCAATCACATACTCAGCTGTCCCACAGACTGACTACAAGCATAGACATGATGCTGTGGCACAGATGATCCACTGGAAGTTGTGCTGGAACTACCATTTCCCAGTGGCAAAGAGCTGGTGGGATCATAAGCCCGAAGGTCGAAAATGAGCAAGCAAAACTGCTGTGGGACATCCGACTTCAGACTGATCGAATTCTGAAGCATAACACACCAGACATCCTGATTGTGGAGAAAAAGAAAGTATGGATCATCGACATCGCAATCCCAGGGGACAGCAGAATTTAGGAGAAGCAGCTAGAGAAATTAGTGAAATATGAAGATCTAAAAATTGAGCTGCAACGACTCTGGCATAAGCCAGTGAAAGTGGTCCCAGTGGTACTTGGCACGCTGGGCGCAGTGCCAAAGGATCTCAGTGGACATTTGAATTGACAAAATCTTCATCTGTCAATTGCAAAAGGTCGCTTTACTGGGATCGGCAAACATAATTCGCTGCTACATCACGCAGTCCTAGGTGCTTGGGAAGTGCCCTACTGGTGATGAAATACGAAATCCAGCATAGTGATCTTGTTTGCTGTGTTGAATTGACATAATAATAATAATAATAATAATAATAATAATAATAATAATAATAACAACAACAACAACAACAACAACAACAATAACAACAACAACAATAATAATAATTTATTAGATGTGTATGCCGCCCCTCTCCGAGGACTCAGAGCGGCTCACAACAACAATACACAGTGTACAAATCTAATGTTAAAAGAACAATTTAAAATCCTTATTATAAAAACAATCACACAACCTAACAGACCATACATAAAAAGCCATCGTAGCTAAGGGGTATATCAGTTTCCCTATACCTGGTGATATAGGTGGGTTTTCAGGAGCTTTTGAAAGGCAAGGAAGGTAGGGGCAGTCCTAATCTCTAGGGGGAGTTGATTCCAGAGGGCCAGGGCCGCCACAGAGAAGGCTCCTCCCCTGGGTCTCACCAGATGGCATTGTTTAGTCGACGGGACCCGGAGAAGGCCAACTCTGTGGGACCTAATCGGTTGCTGGGATTTGTGCGGCAGAAGGTGGTCCCAAAGATCCCGAAGATCTAAGATTTTAGTCCCCCCACCTTTTCTCACAATTCATGATCAGGAACTGTAAATGATTGAATGGTTTTCCCCAACTGTTTTTCAAATAGGGGATATATCCCTTCAATGCAGCTTTGAATGATACCTGGTAGAAAAACAGGATTTAATTTTTTTGGTGGTGGTGGAGGGTGTATAGACATAAAAATAAATCTGCAGTTTTGACACTTAGAAGAACATTCACTTTTCTTTTTTCGCTGGGACTGGAGAGTCATAGTATATATAAGGCATATATAATTTTATATTTCCAACTGTATTTTACCAGTGTGTTCAGCCTTGCAATAACTGGTGGAGGAAAAAGAAAAATGATTCTGTTTTCTAAAAGATCTCCTCTGGGTCCATTCAGGGAAGCCACAAGTCTGAATTAACTGGCATTTCAAAGTCTATTATCCATTTGAGTTCATGGACTTGGCTACAGATGGAAGCTATTTGTTTTTTGCCCACAATTTCTAAAGAAATTGCCCTCGCTGACAGGTGTGCACTCTATCAAAATTATTAGTGTGAGATTATAGCAAGATGCGGCTGTGTTTGGTTTATTTCATTCTTTTTATCGCCTGACAAAACAATTGTCAATTTCAAGATGAGGAACTTCTAAAGCAACAGTTGAAGGCACTGTGAGATGAAAGTGGTCGGAATAAACCAAACCAAATGTCTATGGAGATGCTCAGTCATCCAAGTCATGGTTGTCTCAAAGGAGCTTTTTCAAGAGGCAACTGGACTTTATTTTGCTTTGAAGAAAAACAAGACAATCCAGTTGTCTCTTGAAAAAGCACCTTTGGGAAAACCAAACCAAAATAAAATACATATTTATAAGAGGTGTAAAAGGGAGATATGTAGGTGATAGGAAGATGTTATTTTCACTTGTTTGTTTAAAAAACAAACACCAAAACAGGCGATGATGTTAAATTCAAGTTTTGTGTTTAATCAAACTTCAAGGCTACTAACTATTAGGATTGCAACATGCATATTGCGGGCCAGGCTATAGAAACATAGAAATATAGAAGATTTGACGGTAGAAAAAGACCTCATGGTCCATCTAGTCTGCATTTTATTTTAGGATGGATATATATTTATCCCAGGCATGTTTAAATTCAGTTACTGTGGATTTACCAACCACGTCTGCTGGAAGTTTGTTCCAAGCATCTACTACTCTTTCAGGAAAATAATAATTTTTCACGTTGATCTGATCTTTCCCCCAACTAACCTCAGATTGTGCTCCCTTGATCTTGTGTTCACTTTCCTACTAAAAACACTTCCCTCCTGAACCTTATTTAACCCTTGAACATATTTAAATGTTTCGATCATGTCCCCCCTTTTCCTTCTGTTCTCCAGATTATACAGATTGAGTTCATGAAGTCTTTCCTGGTAAGTTTTATGCTTGAGACCTTTCACCATTTTTGTAGCTCGTCTTTGGACCCGTTCAATTTTATCAATATCTTTGTGTAGGTGAGGTCTCCAGAACACAGAATTCCAAATGTGGTCTCACCAGCGCTCTATACAGCGGGATCACAATCTCCCTCTTCCTGCTTGTTATACCTCTAGCTATGCAGCCAAGCATTCTACTCGCTTTCCCTACCACCTGACTGCACTGATCTCCCATGTTGAGGCTGTCAGAAATCACTACCCCTAAATCCCTCTCTTCTGAAGTTTTTGCTAACACAGAACTGTCAATACAATATTCAGAAATATCCAGGAATATCAACCCTATTGCACACTTTAGAGTTATCGGTAAATAGGCAAACCTTCCCTTATTATGTTCCCTTGCTTCAGACATGGATAAAAAAGGGCAAATTATAATGCTGGGTAGGGCAGGGAAGCATGGGAATTGCTAGGTGTAGAAAATAATCTTTTCCATCCTTCTGCACTCTGGCCCAAACCATTTTAATGAACTTTCTATTGTTATTGCTGGTGCCAAATGAGTTTGCTTGTGCAGTCAGATGTTTGTACATCAGTGGATCAGTGGGTAGAGCTTCCATTGCTACTTCCCTGGTCATCAGGAGGAGAGGTGGCTATTGCCTACCCATTAGATCAAAATTACAGGGGGTGTCCATTCTCTCTTCAGAGTTGATTGGGCTTCAGCTACAATATGAATCAAATTTAGTCAGGCATCACAATGCAATGATCTTGTTTTCAATGGCTTGTTTAGGACAGCAATACATATTGTTGCATTTGTAGTGCAGTCTTTTGATGAACATTAACTACACTCAATATTTGGGAGGACAATATAAATAGGGCAAGGCTGAGTGAGCCGATTTTCTGGATTTTACTGGTTTCCAACTGTAATAAAAATTGAAATTGATTTTCTTAATCAATCCGGAGTTGATTAAGAGACTTTATGAGATGTGTTGTTTTTGTTAAAAGAGGGCAACAATTAAGATGCTGGGCTTGTCAGCTGGCAGTCCAGGTTCCTCATCTCAGCTCCTGCCAACCTAGCAGTTACAAATGCAAGTAGATAAATAGGTTGCATTTTGGTGAGAAGGTAAGAGAACTCCATCATGTCATGCTGATCATATGATACAGAAATGTCTTAGGCATCACTGGCTCAATGGTCTTGAAATGGAAATGAGCACCAACCTCTATAGTTAGCAATGACTAGTTGAGTAAAATCCACAGGGACTCCTTTTACCTTTATTGTATGTTAAATCTGTTGTAAGTCTCTTTTAGGGCCTACATTACAATTTTCATAAGCAATATACACTGCTCAAAAAAATAAAAGGAACACTTAAACAACACAATATAACTCCAAGTAAATCAAACTTCTCTGAAATCAAACTGTCCACTTAGGAAGCAACAGTGATTGACAATCAATTTCACATGCTGTTGTGCACATTCAACTTTGTACAGAACAAAGTATTCAATGAGAATATTTCATTCATTCAGATCTAGGATGTGTTATTTGAGTGTTCCCTTTATTTTTTTGAGTAGCATATATCAACTGTATATAAGAAATACCGTATTTCTTATAGTATAAGACACATATAAGACACACCTTAGTTTTGGGGGAGGAAAAAAGGGAAAAGAATCTGCTTACCAGGTATTCATCTGGCTAGCGTCCTTAGTTTGGTCAGCTTCAGCACATTATTTTATCCCCTGGTTAAGGGCTTAAAAAATTTATTCTGAGAGACTAACAATGAAATAGCTTTCAAGACAGTAAGAGCTGAGAACATCATTAGCACCTGGAAAGAAACAATCTGAGCAAGTAAAGCAATGGAAAAAACCCTGCAAAAACTTAGGGCTTGGAAAACATTCTTTATTGTAGAGAGTAACAATGAAAGAGCTTGCAAGTGGATAAAAGCTGGGAACATCATTAGCACATGGTTAGGGCTGGAAAGAAACATTTGGAGCAAGTTAGATCAATGAGGAAGATTTAGAGCTTGGAAAAGATTTAGGGCTTGGAAAACATTCTTCTCAGAGAGTAACAATGAAAGAGTTTGGGTACATTAAAAGCACCTGGTTAGGGCTGGAAAGAAACATCTGGAGCAACTAAAGCAATGAAAAAACCCCCTACAAAAACAGGGTTTGGAATACATTCTTAGCAGAGAGTAACAATGAAAGAGCTTGCAAGCCGGTAAAAGCTGGGAACATTGTTAGCACCTGGTTAGGGCTAGAAAGAAACTTACTCAGAGCAAGCTAGCATAATGAAAAAAAACCTGCAAAGACTTAGGGCTTGGAAAACATTCTTGGCAGAGAGAAACAATGAAAGAGCCTGCAAGGTAAGAGCTGGGAAAATCGTTAGCAGCTAGTTAGGGCTGGAGAAAAAAAGCTACATTCAGAGTATAAGACACACCCTAATTATCAGCCTCTTTTACGGAGGAAAAAGGTGCATCTTATACACTGAAAAATACGGTACTCGTGTACTGAAGTACAGTATTTCCCCATCCTGTTGGTAACTGAGCGGGCCAATTTTTCTTTCATCTTAGGCAGCAGCAAAATGTCCGAGTCAAACTATGTTCCAGGTCTTAATTAATGGAAGAGTCAATTTCATTGCCTCCAGAGGAAAAATAGGGATATGTGTGGAAAGAACTAACTCCCTGCAATATGGAGATATCAGCAGAGAAGAGTAGATTAAGATTTCCACAGTGTAAATGGCATTGGCACAATTTTTTTTTTAAAAGGAAAGGATTATGCTAAAGAGAGACCAACATGTTTTGGTTCCTGAGGCAGAAAATGTAAATGATCAGAGTAAATGTAGTCTTACCAGTTGTGTCCTGATTAAAATTGCGCTGCAACTGATTGCCTGGAAGGGTAAATAAAGGCTTTCCATAATTAATGGAAGATTCTCTGAGAAGGTCCAACCTGACCTACTTGGAGAAGAGATAGTCTGAATTCATAGGGACCTAATATTCTTTCTATTATTCCTGGGAGTTGTCCAAATCAACCTGGTGACTTGGCAGGGTGGTCTGCAAATATTTGGAAGTGGAAGAAGTGAGTGGAGGATGGATGTTAATGTGTTTTTAAAAGAGGCTCTAGGGTCTAGGTAATGCCAACTGCACGCCCATCATCAGGCAGAAATTAGATGTACGAACTGTAGACTTTTTTTTACTGACCCTGTAATTCTTTGAGAAAAGGGCTTTTGTTTCTACCAAGTTCTGCTCTAATGTCACACCTGCAGTGTGAGAAAGGAAAAGGGTTGAGGTCTCTCTTTCAAAGCAGGGGACAGAACAGCCTGTAGTAATAGCAGAATTATAGGGTGGGTTGCAATTTCCCATGTTTACTTTCTAAATTTGTAATAGGGGGAAATGATAGGGGGAAAGCCCTGTAATGCAGAGTTACTGTACTTCTTGGTTGTTGTTGTTTTTATTTTTTGGAAGGTTATATCACTGGGGGAAAAAGAAAACAGCCTAGTCCTTTAATTTAAAAAAAGCCAACAACCTTGGAACAATAGCCTCTGTAGTTGAACTGTAACAAAATGCTGGGCACAGTGAAAAGACAGATTCACACTAAAACTACCTTTGTGAAGCTGCAATAAAAAGTCTTTTTGCATTTGAATAACAAATGGAGTTGCTTAGCAAAAGAAGAAGAAATGTGGATCTGCATTTATAAGACAGTTAAAAACAAAGGATTTGTACTTACTCTCTCACCTTTTTCAAACCATCATTTTAACCCTATGAGTTTTGGAACCCAAGGGACAGCTAAGCCTACTCAGAGAACAGGGCTGGAAGTGAAGTCTCTCCAAGATACAGAGATATCCAAATCTCTAGGATACAGAGATATCCAAAATGCCCAAGTATATCAGTGTCTTACTCAGTGAAGGACTCCTCTTACCTTTTCCTACCGATACCAGGATCCCGAGGCCGGTGTGAGCATCCACCCAACATGTGTGTGCACCCCCCATGCGAGACTTCGTTTCTGTGCATGTGACCGAAGCGAAATCTCATGCATTACAACTTTGTAAATGACAAACTCAAGGACTTGAGACCTCTCCCACCACTAAAAGGACCCAACAACAAAGAATGCTATGATGAAACAATCAAAGCTAATTTCTTCAACACATTCTTTGGCTCAGTTCCTGTCAAATAGACAAGTGGTCAAAATAGGGAGTGCTCTATCTGATCCCATTCCTGTTAACAGTGGTGTATCCAGTGATGGGCTACCAAAATTTTTTACTACCACACTATGGAAGTGGCTTATGCATTTTGTTTCAACATCTTTCTGTGTAAATTGGGTGCTCTGGGGTGGAGTTCCATTTTCGCTACCCTACTACATTCTCCCCTGTCTGGGGAGTAGCCCACCCCTCATTTACTGCGATAGGAAAAACATACCCAGAGCCCAGAAGGGAAAAAAAGAAAAAAAATCAAAATTTTGCTACCGGTACTGTGTACTTGACCGTACCCGTAGGAGCCCATCACTGGGTGTACCCCCAAGGCAACGTCAGTGTACTAGGACCAACACTCTTTATACTCTATATAAATGACCTTTGCAATCAAATTACAAGCGACTGCATTCTCTTCGCCGACAGTGTAACTCTCTTCAACACTACTGACAATACTGCTACCCTCAAAAAAGAACTTAACTTTGTGTCAGAATGGTCAAACATCTGGCAACTCCAAATCTCAACCAACAAATGCTCTGTTCTGCACATTGGCAAAAAGAATCAGAACACCAAATACAAGCTGAATAAACAAGACCTTGCAGATGACCCTCACTCTGTGAAAGATCTTGAAATATTCATGTGAAATGACCAAAGTGCCAAAGCCCATTGCAACTAGGCTTCAAGAGTTGTTAACCTAATCTTACATAGCTTCTTCTCCAGCAATATCACAATACTAACCAGAGCATACAAAAACATTTGCCAGACCAATCCTTGAATCCTCATCTGTCTGGAACCCACGCTTCATATTGGACATAAATACATTAGAAAGTTTTAAGAGATACTTTACTAGAGGAGCCCTCTAAGGTATTCTCCTCGCAACAGAATACCTTAGGCAACCACACTTGAAATCCTGGGCTTTGAAATCTTAGAACTATGTCGTCTTTGGCACGACCTAAGCATAGCTCATAAAATTATCTGCTACAATGTCCTACCTGTCAACAGCTAATTCAGTTTCAACGACAAAAATACATGAGCACACAACAGATACAAACTTGACTGTAGAAAATACAACTTTAGCAAGAGTGATTAATGCCTGGAACTAACTACCTGACTCTGTGGTTTCATCACTAAACTTACCCTTAGACTGTCCACTGTTGACCTCACCCAATTCCTAAGAGGTCAGTAAGGGGTGTGCATAAGTGCACCAATGTGCCTACCGCTCCTGTCTTAATGTTCCCTCTTATCAGTACCCATCTTATGTATAAAACAATGTTATATCTATGTATATTACAAATACAAGTATCTGACAAAATAATTAAATAAATAAAATTGATGATTTTTATGAACTGGCAGCCATTTCCACTTCCTCACATTATCCAATAACCTTATCAGAAGTTAAAATGCCCTCCCCCCCCCAGCCCCACCTACATTTGCATTTAGATTGTTTGGTGCCAACATTCTCAATAAGATACTTTTCAGCTCTGTCAAACAAAACCCGATTGTCATTTAGCACAGTGGCAGTCAATTTACATTTCCATTAACACAGGCCCCACACAATTATCAGAGGAAATAATAATAAAAAAAGAAAATGGCTCTACCCAAAGCAACCTTTGTCCTGGTGGAGAGTTCAGAGGTTAATGATGGGATGAAGGAGGTCAGCCTGAGAAAGAGCAGCAATGAGATGTCCTCACCTTCCCTCATCTGGAAGGTTAGTCGAGATGACAGAAAAGGATCCAGGGAGAAGATTATGCAAAGACCTTGGGCAGAAAGTCCAAGAGCTGGCAAACAGGCAAGCCATCATCTAGATCAGCATTGAAGGAGAAAGAGGCAAAGTGTGGGTGGAAAAGGCAGGGGGCACGCCGTGAGAGGGATATACTAAACATAGGAACATGGATGTGTGCTGTAAATCATAATTCAATATTATGTAGAGAGGAAGACCTAACACCCATTTGCTAACTGAAAAGTTTTGTGGTTAGCTCTGGCCCAGCTCCTGCCCCAAGGACTGTGGATGTGGGGGAGACATCCACATGCTGCAGGCCTGTTTTGCCCCCGGTGGAATCTGCTGATGAAGGCTCCTCTGACCAAGAAGACATGAGTGACAGGGAGGAGGAGAGTGTGGCAGACAGCTCAGAAGGAGATCAATTATCTAGCTGCTCCTTGGATTCAGAACAAGAGTTAATGATACAGCCACGCATGCGGAGAGCGATGCATAGGCAACAACAACTGAGAGATTATTATCAAAGAAAATGAGGCCACCTGTGGTTGGATGGGGCTGTGGTAATTAGTGAGGCTGCTATAAATAGCAGCCTGTGGGTTTGGCCATTGTGGAGGATTATCTGATCATTGTGTTTCGTGACTGCTTTACTGACTTTAACCTTTTGTGTGCTGACTTTTCCCCGCTTTAAAACTAAACCAGGGCAGTGTGTTTCCCTTGTGAAAGAAGAAGGACTGTGAATTGCCTCACAGCTGCAAGCTAAGTATCACAGAATTGATAAGGGACTTGTACAAATTACCAGTTTGTTTGGAGACGAGTGCTCTTTGCTATACCAAAAGAGGGCTTAGGTTAAGTGACTTTTCATTATAAAGAACATTGTTTTGAATTTTCAAACGTGTGTGTGTCTGAAATTTGTACCTGTGAATTTTTAGGAGGAGTCTACCAGAGAGCCCGACAGAATAGAAAGGTTGCCTGGAAATGCACCGTGTAGATTTCAACACATATACAGTGGTACCTCTACCTAAGAACGCCTCTACTTATGAACTTTTCTAGATAAGAACCGGGTGTTCAAGATTTTTTTCTCTCTTCTCAAGAATCATTTTCCACTTACAAACCCGAGCCTTCGAAACTGTAACCAAAAAAGGCAGGGAAAAGCCTCCATGGGGCCTCTCTAGGAATCTCCTGGGAGGAAACAGGGCCAGAAAAGGCAGGGAGAAGCCTCCACGGGGCCTCTCTAGGAATCTCCTGGGAGGAAACAGGGCCTCCACCCTCCCTGTGGTTTCCCCAATTGCACACATTATTTTCTTTTACATTGATTCCTATTGGAAAAATTGCTTCTTCTTATAAACTTTTCTACTTAAGAACCTGGTAACGGAACTAATTAAGTTCGTAAGTAGAGGTACCACTGTATTCCTACTCATTTTGAAACAACATTGAAGTATTTGTATAGGAAAACCTTCTGTTACTTTATAATGGCAGTCAGAAGTATTGTTCTATGATTGCAGGGGGACCAGTGGTGATGCATTTGAGGTTCATAGATAGCAGCTTAATAAATGTACAGTTCAATTCAAAGAACGGCCTGGTGAATTGGGATTATGCAGTTTGAGCCTGAGTCTTAGTACTCATTATCTTGCTAATGAATCTTGTCTCCCGTGATTGGTTACAGTTTTCCAAGACATACCACAGTCCCATCACCTGCTATTTTAGTCTTTTACCCTGAGATATTATGCACCATCTTGTGGGAACTACTGTGCTCAAAGCATGAAAGTTATTATAAAAGTGTTATTTTTTTGGTGGAACTTACTTCTCATTTTAATGAATTTCTGATGTGCTCGCTTGTAATTAAGGTGGCAAAATATTTTATGCTTAAGTAAGAATTCATAAAGGATAGCATCAGGAGCAATTGGAGGCATATAAATATTCTATATAAATACGGAAAGCATCCTAAAGGCATTTCCATGCAGCAAAGCAATGAAAAGATCTCACATACACTGGTCCTCTTGTGTGAAAACAGTGCCTGCCTTCAATAAAGGGCTTTAAGTAGGAGATCAGTATTGGTTCCTACCCGATACGGGCCACACTACACACCGGTAGTAAAATGGGAGCTATGCGTGCAGCTTTGGGTGTTTGGCGTGCAGGATTTTGCTTCTGTGCATGTGCAGAAAGCAAAATTTTACAAGGAGAAATGCACGCAAGAGATATTTCAATGATATTTTGTCTCTGTGCATACATGGAAGCAAACGAAATGTTGAAATCGCTCTTGTGCATGTGCCCCCTCGCAAGATTTTGCTTCTTGTGCATGTGCAGAAGCAAAATCTTGCTGGGACGTGCATGCATGCACGCCGGACACCCAAACCCGGACACCCAAACGCGGACATCCACCTGTAGGGGATGACTAGTTACCGTCGCTTGCTCTCTAACTTTTAGCGCTTGCATAATTCAAACCCAAATTTTCCAGAGTATCATATAATATGGTTGGCTATTTCTAAGACTAAGTTGCAGATGTCAGACAGCTGCATAAATTGCATTTATGTTCTATGATCCCTTATTAAACTGACTTTTCTTTCTGGTCCGTTTAATGCTGTGGATTAGCCCAATGGATCTTCACAATTCCCAATTTGTACATCGTCTCAGGGGTGGCAAATTGTGTTGGAAGGGAAACACTCATGGCCTTGACTCTTCAGCAACTCACAGCCTACCGATGAAGAAAGATACGGATTTATTTATGTCCCCTCTTGGTCTATCACTCTTCCTGCTTTTATTTTCTGAAATTGCTAATCTTCTTTATGCTTTTTGTTTTCAGATGTGCCTACAAAAAAAAACCAACCTTCTTTGCCTGGCACTGATTTTACTCATGGGACAGATCCATCCAGGATCTTGGCTCAGCCTGTGTTTCCTTCAATCATCTTCTTTTTCCTCTGGGAAAATCGTAACTCTGTTTTATTCATCCTTGTCCAGATTTGATTCCCACTCACCAGAAATGTTCATCCGCACATACAATTTTGCTATTTGAGGCAAACCATGAGGTGCTGGTCCCAGGCAAGGACATGCTGGCCCCCGGGGGTGATCCTCAGCACATTTTTGGGACAGTTAGAGAGCCTCGGTGGTGCAGTAGTTAGAGTGCAGTGCTGCAAGCTACTTCTGCAGATCATCAGCTGCCAGCAGTTTAGCAGATCGAATCTCAGTAGGTTTAAGGTTGACTCAGCCTTCCATCCTTCCAAGGTCGGTAAAATGAGGACTCAGATTGTTGGGGGCGATATACAATGGTACCTCTACCTACAAACGCCTCTACTTACAAACTTTTCTAGATAAGAACCGGGTATTCAAGATTTTTTTTGCCTCTTCTCAAGAACCATTTTCCACTTACAAACCCGAGCCCCCAAAACTGTAACTAGAAAAGGCAGGGAGAAGCCTCTGTGGGGCCTCTCTAGGAATCTCCTGGGAGGAAACAGGGCTGGAAAAGGCGGGGAGAATCCTCCATGAGGCCTCTCTAGAAATCTCCTGGGAGAAAACAGGGCCGGAAAAGGCAGGGAGAATCCTCCGTGGGGCCTCTCTAGGAATCTCCTGGGAGGAAACAGGGCCAGAAAAGGGGGGAGAATCTTCCGTGGGGCCTCTCTAGGAATCTCCTGGGAGGAAACAGGGCCAAAAAAGGGGGGAGAATCCTCCGTGGGGCCTCTCTAGGAATCTCCTGGGAGGAAACAGGGCCGGAAAAGGCAGGGAGAATCCTCCGTGGGGCCTCTCTAGGAATCTCCTGGGAGGAAACAGGGCCAGAAAAGGGGGGAGAATCCTCCGTGGGGCCTCTCTAGAAATCTCCTGGGAGGAAACAGGGCCTCCACCCTCCTTGTGGTTTCCCCAATCGCAGGGATTATTTGCTTTTACATTGATTCCTATGGGAAAAATGGCTTCTTCTTACAAATTTTTCTACGGTCACGGAACGAATTAAGTTCGTAAGTAGAGGTACTACTGTACTTCCTCCCTGTAAACTGCTTGGAGAGGGCTGTGAAGCACCATGAAGTGGTATATAAGTCTAAATGCTATTGCTATTATGAATTCCATTTTGTGTGGATCAGCAATGAGGAAGACATGAAAAAGAAAAGCATAAATTGCCCCTGCCACTGAATCACTCAACTAATCAGAAAAGAATGTTCAGCGAGAGAAGGAAGAGAGAGATCCTGGGAAATGCTAAGAGGTTGCAGGACCCGGTCACTTAGATTGCTTGATAACTAAACACCATGTTCTGTATCTTTTCTAAATCCCGGCTCTCCACCCAAGCAAAACAAACCGCCTTCACTCAGGTTACACTAATTGTTATTTTATTTAAAGGATGAGAACACTGTCACTGTCGGTCATTTGTACTCATAACAACCATTGACATTTTCTAAATAATATATTAACATTCATGTGTAACAAAATCCTTGTTTCTGACATGTGCAAAGTACAAAGGCTTTTTTCATTTGCAGAAACCTCCCCCCTCCCGCCCCAAAGTATAACAAATTTGGCCTTTTACAAAAAGAAGGCTGCAAGGACAATTTCTTTCTGTCACAGGAAATGTACACATGTGCAGGTGCTCTACCCCCTCCTCATGCTTTCAGTCCATTGAAGGGATATTTGTCAATGGAGTCACTGTACAAGCAAGATCTCATCATAGAAGGACAGAGAAGTCACTGTCTGAAGCCTGTGGATTGCCTTTGCTTGTGCTATTTAGGCGGGATTGGTTGACCACTGGAAATGAGCGCCAGCTACCACGATGAAAGAGATCTAAGAGCCAGCCACCCATATTTGCAGAGCATTGAACCGTCAAAGGAGGTCTTTATCCTCAGATGAAGTGTGATGGATGAGTCCTGCAGCACCTCTTTGCTGGAGGGGAATTTGTGGTAAACCCAACTCTTTTTAAAAATACTGAATTCTGAAGAGGGGCTTTTTTGGCCAGGGGTGGAGTTGGGATGAGGTAAATTATTGACTCTTTTGGCTTCACACAGATGAAACACCTGCATCCTATAACACCCAGTAGCTGTTGTCCCCTGTCCAAAGAGCTCTACCAAGACATTGAATCTTTTCCCCACACAAACGTTACTCAAGGTGGCCAGCTGAATATACAGAATATAAGAGCTACAAACCTCTGCAATTGTATATTCTGAGCATGGAAAGAAGCCACTATGATATAAATTTGGCTTCATGTTTACTAAGCCAGTTATTTTAGCAGCAGGCAAGCTTTTGTCCGTATTGAGGAGGAATGGGTGTGCCATCTCATTAACGGTAACTCTACCTCTAGTTCGCCTATCACAAATTGCCTTTCATATTGACTTTCCAAGGAGAAAAGCTAAAAAAAAGAGAGATGTTCACAAATGCTTGGCACTTGGTCCCTTCCAGTATCATTTATGATTCATCAGTTTTGGTACGCCCGATTTAATGCGATTTTAATTTAAAAAATGGGATTCTGGCATTTGAAAAGCAAAGCATTGGTGGTTCGCTGTTTCGCATCCATGGGATCTTTTGGAAAGTTTCGAGACCCTAAGTAGATCCCATAAATATTTCTAGGAAACAAATGTCAGGTCATGTACACCAATGCTTTGGGAATATGCTCGTTGTTCACTAGATCAACCAAAGTATAAAATTAGGCAGAGATATGAAGTGAAGAGCATTCCGAATCCTGACATTCAGGATCTGAAAGTGGCAAGCAATCTGCCTTCTAGTCAATAGATTTTGGACTCATCTTGTTCTCTTGGGATTAGGTAAACTTTCTCCTGCCAATTATATTCTGCAATCATCATTAACATAGTTTACAGATTCAAAGTACCCCAGTATTAAAAAAAAACCCACCTCAAACACTTTAGTGTGTATGCTGTGTGTGTGTGTGTAGGATATTGTGCAGCAAAGTTGTTGGAAACATTGTGATCCCACTATTTCTTCACTTATTTGAGGGCGTTACCATGCCATTGAGGGTCTAAAAACTCATGCAAAATTGTGGCTGAAGTTTGCATAGGAGTTGGGAGTGTTATGATTTAACAGAACACAAAAAATACATTACTCTTTCCTTCCATTTGTTCCTCTTCAATCTCCTTTCAGCTCTCTGCCTCTGTCTCTTTTGAACTCTTGCCTGAATGTTTGTAATGTCTAATTTTCTCTAAGATCTTTTAAAGTTTGGTGGGGAAATTAACCATATGGAAACTATATGCCACTAAAAACAAAAGGACTTAAAAATGATTTGCTTTGGCTGGATCTTGGGAATTATTTGAGCTTTGAGAAGGGAGGGTTTGGAAGCGCTCCATGCATGGAATGTGCTACCCAAAGGGAGGATTTCAGGCTGGAACCTGGAAGACTGGTTCCATTTTCTCCAACTGGAGGGGAGGCAAGGGAAAAGGAGACGGGGAGATTGGAGATGGGGAGGAGGGACGGGGGAGAGGCAAAGAGGGAGAGGGCGATGAAGAGGGAGAGAGAGAGAGAGCGCAAGAGGGAGAGAGAGGGAGAGATAGAGTGAGATGCAATTGCTGCAGTACATTTCTCATAGGAATCATGGACTGGATGATATTTTTTTTAATTCCAAAAAGATAGGGAATGAAATATATGAATGACAGCTGAAAATGTTGGCATGCACTCTACTTAGGACTTCTCATTTTAGGTAGGCAAGGATACAGTGCCAAAACTTTAGACTGTCCCATCTGCAACTCTGGGTACATAAAGATGTACTGTACAATTAAACTACAGAAAAGGAATATAAGAAAAATAGTTAAGATATTGCTGAACTTATTTGCTTTGCTCTGCTCATTCTCTTGGGTGTTTTTTTTTTATGGACAGAGACCTATAGAGTATTTCAGCATATTAGCATTATGTTCTTGCATCAGATTTTTTTTCTTTTTGTAAAATAATTACATGCACATCTCTCAATTCAAGTATCAACTGGCTACCCCCTAAAATACAGTCAACAGATCAGCCTCTAATTCTATGAGCCTTTGTCCAAAGATTGATGTCATCAGAAATCTATCTGTAGTAGGCAAATGCTTGCTTGCTGTTTCAATTAATGTGGGGTCTGACATCATTAAAATATGCAAAGCCAACTATGCCTTACATTTTGGATGGATATTGGTCGGCATCTCTTGTATTCATAAGATATTGTATGGAAAAAAAGGACATACATTAAGCAGGAGAAAATAATCCCTTTCAACAATGAGAATATTTCGGAAGATGTTTCTGACATCTAAATGAGATGTAGCACATACATGACTAAAAATATTCTTCCACCTGTTAAATAATGTTAGCAATGTCACCAGCCAAGTTGTAGGTTTATTTCTTGGCTCCCTATTTATCGCACCTTTTAGGTTCCTGGTTATAGGAAGCTTCTGTTGCCTGAAATGTGGCTTGAGCTGGGTTACAAAACTAAATAGTGCTTAGAATGATACATTTCTACAATAACAAATCATATGTTATCTTTTTCTCTGATGGTAAAACAGAGATAAGAAAAATTGCAATGCTCTGTGCTTGTGGGAGACTGCAGTGTTCTTTTTATTGCCAAGTGGAAGACACTTAAAGTGAATTGTCCTGGGAACGCTTCCCATTCTCCAGAAATGACCATCCATCTAGCGGGAACACCATGCTTTCATGAGACCTTCCACGTATTATTGTAAGAGGGAGGACCTTGTGGTACTTAGCAGTATTCCAGAAGACTGTCCCCCCCATTTGATAAAGCATTAGCAGCTCCCAGAATCTGATGTTAGCTCCTGGAACGAATACAAAAATTCCTAGAGAAATAAAATCTGGGTTTATGAACAGATATTAATGTAGCAAAGAATGGGATGAATCCAGATATGCCAGGTATCTTCTGCTAAATATCATGATGTGGCTTTGCAGAAGAAATGGGAAACAGGTATTTATTGGGCAAATACCAATTTGCCTAGTAAGACAAATTGAGACAGAACACAGCTGATCCTAAAATGGGTTGGTAACTATTGGTCAGGTGCAACTAGCTGCTTTTCCTGGAACTGCACTCCTACCCCTCCAGAAATGGTTCCCTAAAATAGTGTCTGCCTGATCTATGGAAACAATTTCGAAGTATCACTGTGATATTGAAAGAGTAGCAGCAAACAAACAAACAAATATATCAACTTGCAAGACTCGGATGGACATTGATGGAGTTGTAGCCCTATCAGATATCTGCCCAGTTGACTATCCACTCCTACACAAACTGCAACTTTAAGAATGGGGATAGATTTTAAAGATGTGTGTAAAGTGGCGAGAAGTACTTCTCCAAAAGTGATTTGATTAGGGTTTGTATGGAATTGGGTTATTGTAAAAAAGCAGTGACCCTTTATGAATTCCTGGACCTTGTTTTCAGGACTGGTGGCAAAATTCCCGACTAGGGGAGGATTTCAGTGTAATTTGAAAGTTCATGTCCATGACAACCAGAGGTTTATCACACACCGCTGGGCACGTACTAGATGTGGTCTTTACTTCAGAGCAGCTGTATCTCTGTTCTGCTCTACTCCAGATTGAGATAGAGAATACTGATAATTGATCTTTGCTGTGGTCAAACCACTTCCTTGTCAAACTAAAGGTCATAGCTATAGTATTCTGAATTTCTGCAAGGTTAGCAGATCCATTACTTTGATCCACTCTAGCACCAAATGGATTCACTTGGTTTCCAGAGAATGATAGAGGTTTTCAACTATTTTGGCAGACTCATATCTGATTGGCTTGCAGAACATGGAGGTAGCCAAAGTATTTGATACAACTGCTTCAATACCTTGTTTCTCCAGTTACTTATCCCAGCAAGATCCTTATTTTTTTTTTAACAGCCAAATGAAAGTTGTGAGTTTCCTATCACATAAAGTTGCTCAGATCTGCTCTGTTTTGACTGAATGGACAAAGTTTACAGCAATAAGGAGCTATGTTCATGGAATTATTTAAACTTCTTTTGCACCTACAAATAAAAAAGAAAGAAAGAGCGAAAGAAAGAGCGAGAGAAAGAAAGAAAGAAAGAAAGAAAGAAAACTAGCAGCAATGTTTGGTAGCCAATCTGTTTCTTTGCAATTCTTGCCTTGAATTTCAGCTAGAATTTTTAAAAACAGTCTCCTTTAAGGAAACAACAGAAATCCCATTTAAGATAGACCAGGATTACTGGGGAGACAGATTATTCTCCAGCGATATCCTATGTTTGTTCTCCTCTGTAGCTATTATCAGTCCCAACTGGCAACCTTAAAGTTTTGTTGGGAAGAAAAAGCTCCTAATTTAATCAGAGCAACAAGCTATGCTTGGATTTAGATAGAAACAAAACAATCCCTTTGGAAGCCACACTTCTTGACAATCCCTTAAAGAAGCTGCATCTTTTCCTCAACTTGCATGGTAGCCAGGAGATTCCACAAAAATACATCTTTTGAGTTCAGAAGATGCTGAGACAGTGAGACAAGATGCCTTGGAGCAGCTAGGGTTGTGCTGTCAATGCCTCCTCATTGAAGGGTCTGCAAGATGGCACATACAATTGTGTGACAAATGTCCCATCTCTTTATATAGATGCATTATATTGACTCATATACAAAAGTATGGAGCTTTGAGCCTTTTGGACCCCTTGGAAGAATAGGAAAATATGAATAATGTATGTTTTCCCATTCTGCCCCCCCACTAGTATTTTTGCACATGCAAAATCGGACCTTTTTTCCAGATCAACTAAATGTTGACCCATTGGATACGACAGGAATTGCATGAATGTCAGGATTGGATGACAATCCTTGAAACAGTCAATGGAACAAAATTTGGTTGGTCTGGGGAAAAAAAGGACCCTCCACTTGAAGGAAAATGTTAGGAGGGGAACAAAAGTGACCCCAGAAGATGTATTTTTTTCAAGGGGGCATCAACCGAGGGAGATCCACTGTGAAGCTTCTTTTTGGCTTTGGTTCCAAAACACAGCCCTTTCTAACTTTAATCTATTTCTGGGGTGTGTCCATGGTAGATGTAGAAGCTGGACTGCACTAGAGCTAGAGGCAAGGCCTGATACACAGGACAAAGTCTTGCAAGGAGATTTTTATTTGCCCTATGGATAAGAGATTCCTTCTGTCCCCTGTACACCATCCTTTATTATTATAGCTCAACAGGATTTCTAGTTGAATTGATTAGCAACGACTTTCCTTCCATTCTTCTTTCGTAAGAGTTAACTTAAAAATTTGATATCTTGCCCTAGTTTACTCATATTGCCCTATTACAGGGGTAGACAAAGTTGGCTCTTCTATGACATGTGGACTTCAACTCCCAGAATTCCTGAGCTAGCATAATTGGCTCAAGAATTCTGGGAGTTGAAGTCCACAAGTTATAGAAGAGAAAACTTTGCCTACCCCTGCCCTATGATGTTGATTAGAATTTAGGGCTTCTCTTCTTCATGAAAAGAAGGTATTTTTCTCAGGCTTGAAGCAAGTCAAGGGGCATCCAGAACCCTGCATCTTCATTATGAAACTGGATTCATGCAAGTCATAGGACTCATGCAACCTTTCAAGGGAAAGGTTTATTTGCCTGTGTTTATCGGGAACAATGAGGCAGATGTTGAACTACAGTTAGGAAGCAGCCCCAATCATGTGAAATGTTAAAAGCTGTAATTCACCAACATCTTCAGGGCCTCAGGAGGATCACTAATTCCCTACACTAGTACTTTGGAGTCAAGATCTACCAGACATATATAATTACCACTACAACAATGATTTCCTAATAGGTGTCTTTTAAAGACGTTCTAAAAAGCTGCTCCCTATTTGTAAAGAAGTCTTTTATTATAAGGAATATCATGCCTTTCTTACTTTAGAAAATTATATTGTACAAAACTTCCTTCTCTTTGAAACCCTGATCAAATAAAGCACCAATCAACAGTAAAAGAGGAGCCAAAAAGTATTTTGGAACAAATGATAACAGCACAGAACTGTTATCAGTTCAATACTGGTGGTTTCCTAGCAATATCTTTTTAATGTGGGGAAAGGAAGGGGCTTTGACCTGAGCTGGTGATGAGCTGCTCATTACAGACGGAAGGAAGGAATGGGAAACCCTGAAAGATGATACTCAATCTAACAGTAGATTCTGGTTGGTATCCATTCAGGTTATCCAGCCTGCCACTTTTATTGTACAGTGATACCTCATCTTACAAACGCCTTGTCATACAAACTTTTCAAGATACAAACCCGGGGTTTAAGATTTTTTTGCTTCTTCTTACAAACTATTTTCACCTTACAAACCCACCGCCACCACTGTGATGCACCGCCTACGGACTTCCATTGCCAGCAAAGCACCCATTTTTGCGCTGCTGGGATTCACCTGAGCTCCCCTCCATGGGAAACACCACCTCCAGACTTCTGTGTTTTTGCGATGTTGCAGGGGAATACCAGCAGGGGAATACCAGCAGTGCAAAAACGAGCGCTTCGCTGGCAACAGAAGTCCGGAGGTGGGGTTTCCCAGCGAGGGGAGCCTCGGTGAAATTGCAACATCGCAAAAACACAGTCCAGAGGTGGGGTTTCTCATGGAGGGGAGCCTCAGGGGAATCCCAGCAGTGTAAAAACGGGTGCTTCGGCTGGCAAAAGGGGTGAATTTTGGGCTTGCACGCATTAATTGCTTTTCCATTGATTCCTATGGGAAATATTGCTTCGTCTTACAAACTTTTCACCTTAAGAACCTTGTCCCAGAACCAATTAAGTTTGTAAGACAAGGTATCACTGTACTTTTCTTCCTTCCTTAGAGCAGCATGAATACACAATGAGCTCAAGTGGCTTTACCTCCCCGCAAGGCAGTTTGTTGACCTTTCCCTCTGTATTGTGAGCCAGTTTCAGTGCAGCTGTTGGCGTATCCTTGTCCCCCTTCCTCTCACCCCCTTGACTTCTCTCACTAATGGGAAGTCCAAACGCAATCACTCTCCCAAATGTGAGCGAGGCAGAACTGGGGATTTCACTACTCCCTAATCAGCTCCTTTGATATATATTTTTTTCTTTCCTGGCAAATCTATTGATCTTCTCTGAGAACGATTTCCCAGTGTTAACAGCTGTCAAAGGGAGGCAGTGGGAATATTGATTTCTCAAGTCTTCTGGAAAATGGGAGATCAAAACCTCAATCTTGTGGTAAGAACAACCAGGATTTGTGAAAGCTGTGGCCCTGGGCTTTTGCTCCGTCCCACCCACTAGACATTTGTAAATGATGGGGGAGAGTGCTTTCCACACAAGTTCAAGCCAAGAGAAGGGAATCGTAGGAGCTGTGACTCAAAAATCTAGGGAATGGCTTGTCAGGATTAATACCTGAGGTAATATTCCAGTTACAGTGGAGTAGAATGTAATTAGTGTAAATTAAAAGGAATGCTGAGTCATGGTGGATCAGCAGAATGTGCTACGACCTGATTGGTTAAGAACTGTATATACTGTAATGCACCTCTGCATAGATGTAGTTTGTGGTTGGTCTATGATTGTGGTTAGTGGTGGTATGTCGTCTAGTGAGAGAATGTTGGTGTTATGTAAATAGAATGTAGAGAGTATAGTTTTGCTACAAAGAAGTAAACGTCTTCTCAAGAATTCCTACTATATTGTTTTCAATCAATTCCTGATATTGTATCTGATTTTGGGCGGGCAGCTTCTGAACGCAACTCTGACATGGCTTTCCAAAGAGGCAAGCCTTAGATGAAGCAACAGGTGGAGGAAAAAACCCCTTCCCCCAGCTTGTCTTTATGGGACTTGTTGTCCAAAGAAAGCTATGCTTGGAGTCCCAGATCCTTCTCCCAGGAAGGATCTTTTGACCTGTTGATGCTGCTCTGAATTTCTGCAATTGGCAACTGGATCAAATAGGTTGCATCATCTAGGCTGGGCCCTTCAGCCTCCAGCTCCTTGGACCAACCATTTTCCTGTTTTCCTGCTGCCTTCATGTCCTCTGCTGATAGAGAGAGGGTTGCTTCTCTTCCCAATATTGCATGGATAAGGACCAGCAATAAAATACAGGCTAAAAATGAAGGACAAGCAGTTAGTTACTACCAAAGAGTTGGAAGGCTGCCTTCTACTGGCTAAAGTCCCAGTTCCAGCCCCAATGCTCTGGGCCAGATTTTCTCCAACATCTGAAAATTCCCACACCTTGTTTGGCCATGTACTAAATTTGGCTGATTGCTCATTTCCAGGTGATGTCAAAAAGAGCATTTGATGCCCCCAGCGCAGGAAATGTTGCCTTGCCAGGGATGAGCAAGAGCTTTCCTGTTGCCCATAGCCCTCTTTGTCTCCCAGGTCTTCTCGTACAGCTTCTTCTAGAGCTTCCTACTGAAAGCAAGATATCCCTCCACAACCCTTCTGTCCTGTTAGCTCCAATGCTTTTTAGAGTTTGGGGGGATAGATGTGGAAATAGCCACTCCCTGGGAAGACCTGTTCCCAAGTCCAGTCTCCACAACTCGCAGAAATAGGCTACACACAGGCAAGTATCTGGTATCTCTTACAACTCTTACAAAAGGCATCCCTGCAGAGGATCTACTGGACCAACGGGAGCTAAGCAGATTGCTGTCTCTGACTGCACCAACAGCTCGGCACTCTTGGTGGTCAGCTGGGGAATTTTGGAGTGAGACAGGGAAGGAAACGCAGCTTCCAAACCAAGTCAACGAAAGCAAAGCCAAATTTGGGCTGGGAATGTCATGATGAGGACATGGGATAGAGTATTTTTGAGGTATATGTGGAAATAAATTATGTTTTGGGGTTCTGGTTCTTTCTACGCGAGCAATATTTTCTGCACATGCCTGTTATTTGGAGGATAGACAACAATCGTTCCCTGGCTGGCCTCTTCAATCCAGTCCCTCTTTCTCTTCCCTAGGTCAGTAATAAGAACACTGCAGCTCAGATAAATAAATTACAGAGATACAACACTTTTCTTTTCCAAACATAATTCCTCTATCATTTACATGAAATATACTGGCTGGGTTTTTAACGTGTGTCCTCTCCATCTCTGATCTGTTCCATGTAGAAGGCACGACTCCAACATACCGCTGTATGTACTATTTGAAAGCGCCGCCAGACCCCTCGTTTCCGGGTGGTCAATCACAGAGCCTTTGGGACTCACAATCATGGCTCTCTCCCATTATGGCAGTTCCCCTTTGTTGCTGCTTTTATACGGTTTTTGTGCTGAAACAATTTCCTTCAGGAGGTCCCTCAAGTCCACGACCCAAGCCTTCAAAAGCTCTCCACAAAGCTGCCGGGAAAGAGGCCTGACCTGCCATTCCGCTGTAACGTCCCTTTGTACCAACCATCTTCCCTTTTCTTGTGGACGAACACAATGTCGCCCTCCTTCAGTTCAATCTCAGCTTCGCTCTGCGGGGGATACGGGACCACGACACGGTATCTTCCAGGAAAGAAAAGGGGGGAACAAAAGCTTATTGCAGATACTGTAGATAATAATGATAATAATAATAATAATAACAACAACAACAACAACAATAATAATTTTACAAGTATAGACATGATGCGGTGGCACAAATTATCCACTGGAACTTGTGCCGGAACTACCATTTACCAGTGGCAAAGAACTGCTGGGATCATAAGCCAGAAAAAGTGGTCGAAAATTAGCAAGCAAAACTACTGTGGGACTTCAGACTTCAGACTGACCAAATTCTGAAGCATAATACACCAGACATCCTGATTGTGGAGAAAAAGAAAGTATGGATCATCTACATCGCAATCCCGGGGGACAGCAGAATTGAGGAGAAGCAGCTAGAGAAATTAGGGAAATACAAAGATCAAAAAATCGAGCTGCAACGACTCTGGCATAAGCCAGTGAAAGTGGTCCCAGTGGTACTTGGCACGCTGGGCACAGTGCCAAAGGATCTCAGCGGACATTTGAAAACCATCGGAATTGACAAAATCTCCATCTGTCAATTTCAAAAGGCCACTTTACTGGGATCGGCAAATATAATTCGCCACTACATCACGCAGTCCTAGGTGCTTAGGAAGTGCCCGACTGGTGATGAAATACGAAATCCAGCATAGTGATCTCGTTTGCTGAGTGGTATTGACATAATAATAATAATAATAATAATAATAATAATAATAATAATAATAATATCAATTTATTAGATTTGTATGCCATCCCTCTCCAAGGACTCGGAGCGGCTCACAACAAATAATACATGAGATACAAATCCAATATTAAAAACAATTTAAAAAACCTTATAAAAAACACATACAGTTCAGTCAAACCATACATGAAATGGAACAGCTAGGGGTATGTCAGTTTCCCCAGGCCTGGTGACAAAGGTGGGTTTTCATAAGTTTGCAAACGGCAAGGAGGGTGGGGGCAATCCTGATCTCCGGGGGGAGTTGACTCCAGAGGGCTGGGGCTGCCACAGAGAAGGCTCTTCCCCTAGGTCCCGCCAGACGGCATTGCTGGAGAAGGCCAACTCTGTGGGACCTAACTTTTTGTATCTGTTTATTGTGAACCACCCTGGAGAGAGTGGCATAGAAATCTGATTAATAAATAAATAAAACATGTTTATGATTGATTCATTTTGTGCTTTGAAGAGAACAGATCTGCTGAGGACTAGCCATCATTATTGGTACCCTGCCATTGCAGGAAATGCCCAGAAGAATCAGTGCACCATACCAGATTGTGTGTGTGTGTGTGCAAAGCTTGCCATGCAGGCATAATGTGCCACATATACTTAATATTGATTGTATATGTATATTTATTTATACTCCGATTTAAAATTAATTGGCACCCCCCCCTAAAAAAATCTGATTGTCACCTCTCTTAAATATGCATATGGACAGATGTAAAAAAACGTTTGGCACTAGAAATCTTGTTTGACTGAGATAACGCTTCCTATCAAATTGCCTATGGCAGAGCTGCTCCTCTTACATTTAGGGTGCATTGCCAATTTCAACCCCTTGTAAATAAGCGTTTGCATTATTTTAAACAAGTGTTAGCTAATTGCATTATTACATTACAGTAATTTTAGCTAGAGCATTGCCAATTAATCTTGCAACTCCATGCGGATAAACAAAACGAGAGAAAGTTAGTCATGATTCACTGGACCGGATCATTTTGGCAAAAGGATGTGTAAACTTCTCTTTCCCAGAATTCTTCAGATTGATACGCATTGCACTGATAGAACAATCTTGACACTGATTCAAATTCCCCAAATGCTTTTTAAAAAAATGGAAAATCAATTTTAACAACAAAATTTCCACTGAAGGGTTAGATATATTTCCACTGAACAAATGAAGAAACTTTAAAGTGATACATACACAATACAGTGGTACCCCTATTTACAAACTTAATTTGTTCCGTGACCAGTTTCTTAAGTAGAAAAGTTTGTAAGAAGAAGCAACTTTTCCCATAGGAATCAATGTAAATGCAAATAATGAATGCGATTGGGGAAACCACAGGGAGGGTGGAGGGCCTGTTTCCTCCCAGGAGATTCCTAGAGAGGTCCCACAGAAGCTTCTCCTGGCCTTTTCCAGCCCTGTTTCCTTCCAGGAGATTCCTAGAGAGGCCCCACGGAGGTTTCTCCCCACCTTTTCTGGCCCTGTTTCCTCCCAGGAGATTCCTAGGGAGGCCCCACAGAGACTTCTCCATGCCTTTTCCGGCCCCGTTTCCTCCCAGGAGATTTCTTGAGAGGCACTACGGAGGCTTCTTACTGCCTTTTCCCATTACATTTTTGGAGGCTCCGGTTTGTAAGTGGAAAATGGTTCTTGAGAAGAGGCAAAAAAATCTTGAACACCCAGTTCTTATCTAGAAAAGTTGGTAAGTAGAGGCGTTTGTAAGTAGAGGTACCACTGTATATGCTTACATACTTAGAGACACATGAGATTTTGTCTCCTAAAAATATTGACTATATTATTATTATTATTATTATTATTATTATTATTATTATTATTATTATTATTATTAATTGGATTTGTATGCCGCCCCTCTCCGTAGACTCGGGGCGGCTAACAACAGTAGTATAAAACAGCATGTAAATCCAATACTGAAACAGTTAAAAAACCCTTATTTGTAAAACCAAACATACATAGAAACAAACATACCATGCATAAATTGTAAAGGCCTAGGGGGAAAGAATATCTCAGTTCCCCCATGCCTAACGGCAGAGGTGGGTTTTAAGGAGCTTACAAAAGGCGAGGAGGGTGGGGGCAATTCTAATCTCCGGGGGGAGTTGGTTCCAGAGGGCCGGGGCCGCTACAGAGAAGGCTCTTCCCCTGGGTCCTGCCAAACGATATTGTTTTGTTGACGGGACCAGGAGAAGGCCCACTCTGTCCTTTGTGTTGTTGTTGTTTTGTTCAGACAATCGCACAAATAACAAGCCATTAACTCTCGGGAGAATGCTCTGCTGTTTTGCCAAACCAGGCTAATGCAATGTCAGTCCTTAACCTAGGGCAGAGGTGTTTCTATGACAATCTATATAGCAGCTCTCACAGGGAAAAACTTCCAGGGGGCTCGTCTCAATTCTGTTGATATGTTTATGCAAGTCTTCCAGATGACAGGTGCTGTCTGAGCAATGACTCCAGCTTCATTGCACAAAGTTGCCAGAGGCTTGCGAGTATGACACCCAAGGCTGTAATCTAAATTAGGCAACCTGGTTTGGTTGCTACCTTCCCTGTCCTCCTATTAACTCCCCCTAATCTTTTTAACTTCTTCCCACTGGCCTGGACTGAGTCTCTCTGCTGACTCCTCCAATGTCTTCTAACAGCTCTACTCAGGCCATATCTTCCCTGTTTTTCCCATTGGCCTGTTCACACCCCTGTCTTCTTAGCATCTTAGCATCAGAGAAAAGATGGTTCTTAACAAGCTCTCAGACGCCCATTCTGATTTTTTTGAACTTCCATCTACCTATTGTCAAATATTATTCTATTATAATCTTACCTAGCGACAAACACTACCTGTTAGAGACTTTTCACCTTCAACTGCAACAACACACGAGCACATAATAGATTTGAACTAAATGTCAACAGCTCCAAACTAGACTGCAAAAAATACGACTTCAGCAACATAGTAATCAACGCCTGGTATGCACTACCTGACTCTGTGGTTTCTACTCCCAACCCCAAAATCTTTAACCTTAGATTATCTACAGTTGACCTCTCCCCCTTTCTAAGAGGTCTGTAAGGGGCGTGCATAAGCGCACCATTGCCTGGAGCCCATCCTCATTCCCCAGAGATCAGGAATGGCCTATTTCCCGATTTTCGATGGGCCTGATATACCCATTTTTCAACCTCTCCAGGCTTTCTTGGAGCATGGGAGGGCGAAAACACCTTCCCCGCCCCCCCCCCCCCAGAGGCCAAAAACACCCTCCCAAAACCTCAGCATCAAAACCACCCTCCCAAAACCTCAGGAGGGGGGCATTTGCCCAGGTTCGCCTGGTGCACCAGTTGCAGCCCTATCTGGACTGGGACTCACTGCTCACAGTCACTCATGCCCTCATCACTTCGAGGTTCGACTACTGTAATGCTCTCTACATGGGGCTACCTTTGAAAAGTGTTCGGAAACTTCAGATCGTGCAGAATGCAGCTGCGAGAGCAATCATGGGCTTCCCAAGGTATGCCCATGTTACACCAACACTCCGCAGTCTGCATTGGTTGCCAATCAATTTCCGGTCACAATTCAAAGTGTTGGTTATGACCTATAAAGCTCTTCATGGTATCGGACCAGAATATCTCCGGGACTGCCTTCTGCCGCACGAATCCCAGCGACCGGTTAGGTCCCACAGAGTTGGCCTTCTCCAGGTCCCATCGACTAAACAATGTCATCTGGCGGGTCCCAGGAGAAGAGCCTTCTCTGTGGCGGCCCCGACCCTCTGAAACCAGCTCCCCCCAGATATCAGAGTTGCCCCCACCCTCCTTGCCTTTCACAAGCCCCTTAAAACCCACCTCTGTCGTCAGGCATGGGGGAATTGAAATTTCCCTTCCCCCTAGGCTTATAGAATTTATACATGGTATGCTTGTATGTATGAGTGGTTCTTAAAATTGGGGTTCTTAAGATTATTTTTAATATTATATTTGTTTACATTGTCTTTTTATATTGTTGTTAGCCACCCCGAGTCTTCGGAGAGGGGCGGCATACAAATCTAATAAATAAATAAATAAATCAGCCAAAAATCATCTGGCTGTCACACACATGTACGTTGGAGCTGAGCTATGGCAACAGCTTGCTTGCTGGTAGATATGACTCTGCATTCCACCCATGGCACACATGTCATAGGGTCACCATCACAATTTTATTCCATGTAGAGTGAAAAAAAGAGAAAGATGTTTGCTAAACAAGCAGCAACTGATTCTCAGCAACCAGACCAAACAGACTAGCTAATCTTCCTGGTGATGTATCCTTGGATTCCAATCTTTGTTTTATATCTGTACTGGGTGGGTCTATTTTGAAAGATAAAGGAAGGCAGTAATTTGGAGTTAGTCCAGTAATTAGATAGGATACTTATGAATGAAATATGAAACATCTAAATGCAGAGTATTTGGGTGTATCTAGTAGTGACTGGTGTCACGTTGTAAATTGGCAGTGGTTCTTCACTATGGATCAGACGTGCACCAGATGGGACACGAGGCTTTGGGTACACATTTTAAAAAGGCACTTTGACTATATTTATGAGAACAAATGGATGTGGAATGAACTTCCAGATTAATATAGCTGCTCAAGTAATTCCAAGACTAAGCTCCTCACAAAAAGATGAAATTAATATTCCTCACTTATTGATTAAAAGTATACCAACTGCTAAGGGATAAAGATCAGCTGCAACTCTGTACTATATTCCACCACATCAACTCAAAATATGAATTGATTTAATTTAATTTAATTAATAAATAGGTTAAAGGAAATTCTGCTTCCTGAGTGCACTTAAGATTATTTCAGTTAGAGGTTATTCTTGGACTTGATTGGCAATCAAAATGCTGGATTAACTTCCATTCTTAGGATCACAAGTGGGACAGAATTATTTTGATCATTCTCCCCACCCTCAATATTACAATCAGTGGGGTGTGTGTGTGAATAAATCTCTTTACTTTCCATTCTGGAAGAATTCTGATTGGTTTGCTTTGACAATAGGAAAAAAAAAGCCAAACTGAATTCAAATATTACCGTTGCTGTTGAAACTATCTTGTGGGATTTTTTTAAAAAATGGCCTTAATTAGAAGTATTTGGAAAAGCAAATCTGTAAATAGGGAATTTTCATTGCATCGTACGAAGGTCGCCCAGAAAGCAATGAACCACATTTTTTTTTCTCAGCTTACAGTAATGGTACGAATATGAAACTTTAGATATACATTATTTGAATTCTCAGATGTGCATGTGTAAATGTTTCTTCAGACATATAGCGTAGCTGCAGCAGTGTTTCGAAATGGCGTCTGTAAGTGATGTACGTTACATGCAGCGTGAATTGAATTTATCACCGCGGAGAAAGAAACTGTTGGGAACATTCATAAACGTTTGTGTACAGTTTATGGAGAATCTGCAGTCGACAGAAGTACAGTTAATCGCGGAAGACATTTTGAGGGTGACGAAGATGTGATTTGCCCAGTGTAGAAATGGCTTCGAGACGCCCTTGTGTCTCGCTGGAAGAAGGCCATAGAACGGGATGGAGATTATGTGGAAAAATAGGGAATGTAGAAGAAACATCACTCTTTCTTGTGTGTAAGTTTCATTGTGTTCAATAAATAAATGTTGAAGGAAATAATTATGGCGCATTACTTTCTGGACGACCCTCGTCTTTGCACTTAAGGCCTTACCTTTCTCGATTCAACGGCTTAGCTTCTGGGTGGCAGGTTGCCATTGAAGGTGGCAGTTGCCTTATGGGAGAAGGAATAGAAAAATTCAGATCCAAAGATCCCGTCTTTCTGTGCAGAGGCTCCATCTCCATCGCGCCTTGCATTTCACTCTCGATAGGGCACGATCCTGCCCTCCCGTGACTAGAGAGAGAGGACAGTTCAGGTCCAATTGCGCCCTGCAGCATCCCTTCCACTATTGCCATAGGATCATGGGTTGGAGACATGGAGGGAGGAGAGCGGGACTTCTTTTTCGTGGATGCTCCCGCCAGAAGTTTCAAGAGTCCGCTTTTCTTTTCTTTCTGCAATGAGGATCACAGAAACCATTGAAGGTACGATTATGCAGTTGAAGTAAACACCACCACCTGTTTTTAATATCTACCAACATAAAAGCTAAATAGTCTTGCAGCAGTATTTATTATTAACTGTTATTTGTTAATTAAATCTGTATGCCACCCACTCCCGACGGACTCTGTAATGCAGTGGTCCCCAACGTTTTTTCCACCAGGGACCAGTTTCAGCAAGACAATTTTTCTATGGCCCAGTGGGGGTGGAAAGGGGCGTGGTTGGGGGCGGGATTAAGCATGGGGGTGCTGGTCCTCCCCGCCCCTCTTTCCCGCCATCGTCCTGTGGCCGGCAGAACCTGCCTCCCAAGCCCTCTTGCCCAGCGGGAGCTAAGCGCTGGAGGGAGGGGGTGGCGGCATGAGGGCCAGCAGCTGCTGACTCCACGGACCGGTGCAACATGCCCTGTGGCCCGGTACTGGTCCACGGCCCGGTGGTTGGGGACCCCTGCTGTAATGGACCTCTGGGTATGGACCTCTGGGAGTATGCATATGTGATTTTGTGTGTGTGTGTGTATTTACCTTGGTTTGCATATGATACCTCGTCTTACAAACGCCTCATCATACAAACTTTTCGAGATACAAACCCGGGGTTTAAGATTTTTTTGCTTCTTCTTACAAACTATTTTCACCTTACAAACCCACTGCTGTCGCTGGGATGCCCCGCCTCTGGACTTCCGTTGCCAGCGAAGCACCCATTTTTGCACTGCTGGGATTCCCCTGAGGCTCCCCTCCATGGGAAACCCCACATCTGGACTTCCATGTTTTTGTGATGCTGCAGGGGAATCCCAGCAGGGGAATCCCAGCAGCGCAAAAACGGGTGCTTCACTGGCAAAGGAAGTCCGGAGGTGGGAATTCCCAGCGAGGGGAGCCTCAGTGAAATCGCAGCATCGCAAAAACACAGAGGTCCAGAGGTAGGGTTTCGAGGACTTTGGTGTTTTTGCGATGCTGTGATTTCACTGATGCTCCCTTCACTGGGAAACTCCACCTCCGGACTTCCGTTGCCAGCGAAGTGCTTGTTTTTGTGATGCTGTGATTCCCCTGCTGGGATTTCCCTGCAGCATCGCAAAAACACAGAAGCCCGGAGGTGGGGTTTCCTATGGAGGGGAACCTCAGGGGAATCCCAGCAGTGCAAAACGGGAGCTTCAGCTGGCAAAAGGGGTGAATTTTGGGCTTGCACGCATTAATCGCTTTTCCATTGATTCCTATGGGAAACATTGTTTCGTCTTATAAACTTTTCACCTTAAGAACTTCATCCCGGAACCAATTAAGTTTGTAAGACAAGGTATCACTGTACTACAAACCAGGGGTGAAATACCATTGGTTTGGGCATACCCATAGTGGTGGCCACTGGCGATTTAGAAAATCGGTAGTAGCGGCAGCACAAAGCACCACCCACCCACCCACCCGTACATTGCCATTTTCTTGTTTTTAACCCTCTGCGCATGCCCAAAGCCTTCTGTGCATGCACAGAGTGTGATAATGTGCATGCAAAGTGCGTGTATGCAAAGCGTGCACTTCCGAAACGGTAGGGAAGGTAAGTAGATTTCACCGCTGCTACAAACCCAAATATTCATCTAGGGCGGCTGTTGCACCAAAGGATTTTATTTAGGCAGTACAATAAACAAGAAAGCAAGCTACATTTATACATTATCTTTGCAAAGATGGCTGTGTCCTTACGGGCTGTAAATGCGATGTTCAATACTGGAGCTGGTATTACATTTCATTGCAATAAGGACAAATGATTCATCCCAGGGAGGGAATAGGCAACTCTAAACTGCTGAAATTTGAAAAGGCAATAATGTTTGAGTCTACCCATGGGGGAAACAGAACACTGAATGTCTAAGTCCTTGGTGAAACAAGAAATTGGTTGTTCCTACAAGCATGTTGTTTCTCTGCTTATTTCTCTTGCTTCCCTCCTTTTGACTGATCCCAGCACTGGGGCCTTTGTGAGATCAGAACATGAAATCAATGTGTTCTCTCAATGCAACATTTTCCCCTTTCGCCAGATCTTTTAAGTCAGCCTTGACACTATCAACTTTGCCTGATAATAATAGTGTATCATTCTGACTAGCGGACGAGTGGCGTTGTAACTGAATATATAAGCAAGCCCCATGTGGTTTAAGTTTTCTCTAAATATTTATTTTTTGTTAATTTAATTGTTTTTCCAGGAAGCACAATGTGGTCAATGACAGCGGTCAACAACTGGTGGTCCATGAGAAAATTTTGGTGGTCCGCAGAAAAATGATTTGCATTTTTTATATTGCATTAAATCAGGGGTCCTCAAAATATGGCATCTGGGCCGGATACCTTTTATTTTATTTATTCATTTATTTATTTCGTCCAATACACAACAGTACACAATGAAGGTTATAGAGGTTATACTGGAATATTATATTAGAGAAAGAATAGAAGTGAAAATTTAGGAATAGAATATATCAATTAGAGAATAGAAGGATAATATGAGAGTAATATAAGAAGATTAGAATAGAAGAATAGTAGATATGATATAGGAGATATAGGAGAGACAATAGGACAGGGGACGGGAGTCACATTAGTGCACTTATGCACGCCCCTTACTGACCTCTTAGGAACCTGGAGAGGTCAACTGAGGATAGTCTGAGGGTAAAATGTTGTGGGTTAGGGGAAGATACTATAGAGTCCGGTAATGAGTTCCATGCTTCGACAACTCAATTACTAAAGTCGTATTTTTTACAGTCCAATTTGGAGCGGTTAATATTAAGCTTATACGTGCAATGAATGCTTGTGTTGCTGCAGATGATCTCCCTCTTTGGGGTCTTTTTGTGCGAGTGGGAGGGGAACAGAAATTCTGACTTGGGATCTCCTTCAGCCTCCTTGTGAGGGACTTTGGGTGACGGCTGGAAGAAAGCGCCATTGGTGGCAAGGAGCCAGAAGGCCTTGTTCTAGTGGAACTTGTTTCATGGCATGGAACTGGATGACCATGGCAACCTGCTGAGCCTCCAGACACCAGTACCTGGCCTTACACTCCCACAGGTCTTCCATCTGCTTGAAAAATCTATGCTCGTAGTCCTCAGTGAGGTGCTTCTGCTGAGACTCCTTCTCAGTCAGATCCAATTTGAACTTAGCCAGCTGTTTTGCCAACTCTGTGAGGTTTTTTATAATTATTGTAATTATTATTATTATTACTACAAGATAAAACAATGTGCAAAGTCTCAAAGGCTTATTTGAATGGCACAATTACTAACCCTCCGTTTTCCCTCCAATTTTTTCATTTCTTCTATTTATTTATTTTTGGCAAATTCCCCTTAAACCTGTAAGGAAAGGCAGGAGCTTCCTTCTAATCTATTGATAAATTAATCTGGCAAGATATATAAAATATATAATGTTAATTAAGGCAATGTGTTTCACTTATTTATACTCTTGCAGACTTATCAAATAAAATCTTCATTATGTTAAGAAACTAGTACTGTACAGTGGTACCTCTACTAAAGAACTTAATTTGTTCTGTGACCAGGTTCTTAACTAGAAAGGTTTGTAAGTAGGAGCAATTTTTCCCATAGGAATCAATGTAAAAGCAAATAATGTGTGCAAACCTATTAGGAAAGAAATAAAAGCTCGGAATTTGGGTGGAAGGAGGAGGAGGAAGAGGAGGAGGACAGTCGCTGCCGAAGGAAGAAGGTGAAGTGAGGGGAATAAAAAAAATCCAAAACTTTAAGGCTTAAAAAAACACACGAAAAAGAGGGACTCAGAGACGGCGAGGAGGAGCACGCGCCTCCCATACAAATGGCACAAGGATGCCTCCCATACACTGCGCCAGAGAGAGAAACCCAGGGGCAATGGAAGGAAACTGGCCAGGGCTTCGTGCTGCTCTCAAATTTCCAAGGAAATTTTTCCGGGCTTGGGTTCTTAAGTAGAAAATGGTTCTTAAGAAGAGGCAACAAAATCTTGAACACACGTTTCTTATCTAGAAAAGTTCTTAAGTAGAGGCCTTCTTAGGTAGAGGTACCACTGTATATGCAGATGTACAATAATTCACAATTAATCAAGGATAAGTTTAATTATTATTTTCCAGTGTACTTGTCTTGCTGAGCCTTATATCAAATACCAGAATAATACACCTAACCGAGAGAGCACCAAGAACCTCATGGTTTTCTTTTTCATTTTAATTTTCTTATTAAAATTTACAAGCTGCCCGTGGCGGCCAAAGTCTCTATTTAAACGATGGCTTGGATAGAGCCCAACTCCGAGGGATTCTATCTCAATCATATTAAACTACCCATTTATTTCTATATACTGTATTTTATGGAACTGATGTGTCTCCTGCATTGCTATTGCTAAAATTTATCCTGATTTTCAACGGTTGTGAGTCCACTTTTTCCTGCCTAGCAGTATACAGAGTATTCACCAATACAACACTGAAAAAGTGTTATGTTCTTGCTTTTTAAAACTTTGGCAAGTTTACCTAGTTTGGGGTTGGGACAGTCTTAAAACATGCCAGCTGAATTTTGTTTTGTCCTAATTAGATTCAGCTTAATGGGATCCAGACCCAGATGCAGAAAAAGTAATGTCTTAATAATTTTTTGGAACAGAAACAAATATTTAGGCTGATTGGCGAGATCATCTATAAAATGTCAAACTAAGGAAAGCTATTGATTGCCTGTTATTTCAGGATGTCTTCAGGAACCCAAGTAAGAAAGCTCTCCTAGATGTTGTGACTTTTTACCAAGCAAAAATGTTTTCTTATTTATTTTATTTATTTCGTTTGTCAAAACATGAGATAACAGGCAAAAGTATAAACATGGAAATGAACACAGCAAATGGCTATTAATAAATGGAGAGAGACAGGGAGGGTAGGCATGCTGGTGCCCTTATGCGCATCCCTTATAGACCTCTTAGGAATGGGGTGAGGTCCAGAGTAGATAGTTTAAGGTTAAAGTTATGGGGGTTTGAGGATGTAACAGTAGAGCCAGGCAATAGAGCCAGAGTATTCCAGGCATTGACCACTCTGTTGCTAAAGTCATATTTTCTGCAATCTTGTTTGAAGCGATTTACTTTGAGTTTGTATCGATTGTTTGCTCATGTATTATTGTGGTTGAAGCTGAAGAAGTCATTTACTGGTAGGACATTGTAGCAGACTATTTTGTGTACTATGCTTAGGTCAGACCATAGGTGGCATAGTTCACGGTTATCCAAGCCCATAATTTCAAGCCTAGTGGCATATAAGTCCAATCAATCAATCAATCAATCAATCAATCAATCAATCAATCAATCAATCAATAAAAATAAGCTATTCCCTTGTGAGCAGAGCAGTGAAGTACGCTTCTTGTGAGATATTTCTGCACCCTTGATTCTTGATGAATTTTTTATGATTAGTATTGAGATAATTTTCAAAGCACCAGAAGGCAGGACAAGAAGCAATGGATGAAAACTAATTAAGGAAAGAAGCAACCTAGAACAAAGGAGAAATTTCATGACATGAGAACAATAAACCAGTGGAATGGCTTATTTTTAAAACTTGTGGATACTCCATCACTGGAGGCTTTTAAGAGGAGATTGGGCAGCCAATCATCTGAAATGGTACAGGGCAGGGGAACACCGGAAACTGGAAGAGCAGCTCCAGTTGAGCTTCCGATTTCCGGCGTGTACATGCGTGTTGGTCACCTGGTCTTCTGGTTTCTGGCCAGCGTGTATCTGTGGGCCGGAACCCAGAAGAGCAACGGCTGACGGCTGGCCTGCCCTGAGAGATGGCTCTGCATGTCACTTCTGGCACACATGCCATTGGTTCGCCATCATGAGTATAGGGTCTCCTGCTTGAGCAGAGAGTTGGACTAGAACATCTCCAAGTTCCCTTTCAAGTCTGTTATTCTGTTCTCGTAATTACTATGTATAAATAGGAGTAAAAAGCTTGTCTAGTTCTAGTCTTTCAACCTAACCTACATTTAACTTTGATCAGTTAAAGAAAGAATAGCTATTTCTGTAGATGACCAGACTGAGCCTGAGGGAGGGATCAAATGTGTCATCAGTCATGTCTCTGTGCACTCACGAGAGATCTAAGTCCAGTCCAACTTGAATTCCTTTCTTAACTCTCTTCCCTTCTGCTAATAGTCAGTTTCTTGTAGAGAGCTCAAGCTTCGAATAAGTCTTTATACTAATTTGAACCACCTGAATCTCCTGATTTCCGTGGCGCATAATAATTTCTGGTTGATTTTTTCTGGCAATACTTCTACTCATTCAACAATTGGTCAAGTCTTTACGTACATAAGATGGATGTTGCCATCATCCGATAGGAAGAATTAGGGGCCACTGAAACTCAAGCTATCAAGTCATGTGTAATCTTACTAATGACGATTCTTAATAATAATAATAATAATAATAATAATAATAATAATAATAATAATAATAATTTATTAGATTTGAATGGCACCCCTCTCCGAAGACTTGGAGCAGCTCACAACATAACAGCAATACAATATAAATACAAATCTAATGTTAAAAACTTAAAAAAAACTAATTTAAATACATTATTATAAAAAACCTATCTGTTACACAATCATACAGACTCAGTTCGACTGAACATAAACATAATAAAGGACAGCAAAAAAAGGAGGGGAGGAGATTAATCCCCCCACGCCTGGCGGCAAAAGTGAGTCTTCAACATTTTACGGAAGGCGAGGAGGGTAGGGGCAGTTCAAATTTCCGGGGGGAGTTGATTCCAGAGGGCAGGAAACCTATCAGATGTTTGTAGTCAATTATACCATTTGGATTTGCTAGCCTTTGTTGCATACCCAAAATTACATCTTCAGAATTTTGTAATGTACACTGTATTTGGCAACTCAAAAATTAGTATATAAATGAAAGTATAACCAATATATTAGCAAAAACTATGCATCAAAATGCTACCACCTAAAGAAAAAATTGCTACCCTAAATCCATCTTTTCTTTAAGAAAAGCATTAAAATGCCCACAATACATATTTTGGAAGTGTTTGTGAAAATGCCTACGGTTTAACTGCAAATATTTTCTCACCAAAGAGCAAACAGAACATGCAGAAGTTCAGATGAGAAATTTTGTGCACAGCTGACAAAATCATTTTCTGTATCAGAAGTAACGGAAGTATCTTAAGTGAAAGCAGCAAATGAAGCATGCGGAATGACAGAAGTGTCCTCAGTGTGTGTTCCTTCTAACTGGTGGGGTTTGGAAAAAAATGCTGGCCTGCAAAGTACTCTCCAAATTAGAGAGCAAAGCAGTGTGAGCATCCTTGAAATATTAAAATAGGGCTTTGGCTGTCCTTGTGATATAATGGCCATGGTCAGGGGTGGGTTCTAACTTACCTCGCTGCCACTTCACTTCCTTCTGCGCTGGTGTGGCTGTGGATTATGGACGCTTGCGCATGCCCAGTACTAAAAAAATAAATAAAAATTCCAATTCCCCCCTGAAAACAAGATGGTGACGCATGTGCAGTGGCGGAAATTTAGCGCAGAAGAAAGAAAACCTGGGAAAATATCCCCCCACCAAAAAAAAAAAATCCCCCCCAAAAGATGGAGGACTCCACAGACCAGTACTGACCGAACTGGTTCTGTGATGTCATTGTGATGTCACCTGTGGGTTATTACTGCTTTGGGTGAACTGCTCTGAAGCTACCTTTAGCCATGGTATATCAAAACTGCCAGCACCAACCTCACTGTTAGCAGGGAACACTGCAATGGGGCACAGGTATATTTGGGTCCCTCTAGTGCAGTGGTCACCAACTGGCTGTGCATGGACTATGAAAAAATTTGGGTGGTACTCAGAAAAATGATTAGCATTTTTTATATTGCACTAAATCAGGGGTCCCCAAACTATGGCCTCTGGGTCGAATATCTATCTATCTATCTATCTATCTATCTATCTATCTATCTATCTATCTATCTATCTATCTATCTATCTATCTATCTATCTATCTATCTATCTATCTATCTATCTATCTATCTATCCACCTATCCACCTATCCACCTATCTATCTATCTATCTATCTATCTATCTATCTATCTATCTATCTATCTATCTATCTATCTATCTATCTATCTATCCATCCATCCATCCATCCATCCATCCATCCATCCATCTATTAGATTTGTATGCTGCCCCTCTCCGTAGACTCTGTGGGACCTAACTGGTCCCTGGGATTCGTGCGGCAGAAGGCGGTCCCGGAGATATTCTGGTCCAGTGCCATGAAGGGCTTTATAGGTCATAACCAACACTTTGAATTGTGACCGGAAACTGATCGGCAACCAGTGCAGACTGCGGAGTGTTGGTGTGACATGGGTTATGACCTATAAAGCCCTTCATGGCACCGGACCAGATTACCTCAGGGACCGCCTTCTGCTGCACGAATCCCAGCGACCAGTTAGGTCCCACAGAGTGGGTCTTCTCCGGGTCCCGTCAACTAAACAATGTCGTTTGGCGGGACCCAGGGGAAGAGCCTTCTCTGTGGCGGCCCTGGCCCTCTGGAACCAACTCCCCCCAGAGATTAGAATTGCCCCCACCCTCCTTGCCTTTCGTAAGCTGCTTAAAACCCACCTCTGCCGCCAGGCATGGGGGAACCGAGATACACTTTCTCCCTAGGCCTTTAAAATTTTATGCATGGTATGTTTGTATGTATGATTGGTTTTTATATAATGGGTTTTAACTGTTTTTAATATTGGATTATACTGTTTTGTTACTGTTGTTAGCCGCCCCGAGTCTGCGGAGAGGGCGGCATACAAATCCAATTAATAATAATAATAATAATAATAATAATAATAATAATAATAATAATTAGTGGTCCGCAGGATTTAATGGTCCCTGAAGTCTAAAACATTGGTGACGCCTGCTCTAGTAATAACACAACATATGGAAGATTGCAATAGGAATGTAAGAGTGGTAAATGGCAAGAAGCATGAAAGCTAGAAAAAAAGGAATGCTGTATACCTATGACACAAGGTATTGATTGAACCTGGGCTAATTCTTTGAAACAAAATTGATGAATACATATCGGGGAATGAAAATATATTTATTCTTGAAGGGTTAATATCTATATCAAAGATATGAATTGGTATTATTAATTATGTGTAAATGTGAGAGTAGGAATAGTGTTATGATAGCTGAATGCTATACTCCAGTGTATGGTACCACTGGGAACCTAAAAGAGAAAAACAGTTGTACAAACTTTTGCATGCCAATTATCCTTCCATATAGAGAAAAGAACATAGCACTTTTTGGCTGTTTAAAGGTTCTTTTCCATGTGACAAGATGGAAAGAAAAGGACTGTAATGGCATGGCAAAATATTGCTGGAGGAAGGCTGCTGAATGTAGCTAATTTTTTAAATAAAAATACACTGTGACTTGACTGAAGCTGGGATTTGGCACAAACTGCTGGATCCGTGCTGGTCCTTGATCTGTAATAATAAACTAAACTGAAAAGTCCTGGATAGTCCAGCATACAAAAGTCAGGATTGCTTTAGCAGTATGCGCTTTCTCCTTCAGCTGAGATAATAACGCGCACATTATCTGCACACATACAGAGAAGAACAAAAGAAACACATGTGTGCCAAATGTCATAGGGTTGCAGAATGATAATGCTTACCCTGTTAATAATGGTAATAAAAGAATGATCAATGCGTTTGGTGCATTTGAAATATTATTCTGAATAATTTACACGGCCTGCCTAGCAACTCTAGTATTTTCTCGTTCTGATTCTCAAGTAGACTTTGAAGTTATTAAATTTCCTCTCCTCCTACTGTATGGGGAAAAGTGAGCAAATGGGATTATTTCTAGCAATCTAGAAAAACTGGAACCGGAAATTTCTTCACTATAAGAGGGTAATCAAAAAGAAGAATTCTGCTAGAAATCAACAGCTGCCGGATTGGATTTAAATATTCATTTGTGGCATACCACTAATGCTTCTATCAGACACAGAAAATTTAATGTAATTTGCCTTTACTGAAGGCAAATCATGTCAGACTAATCTCAGTGATGTCTTTGACTATGTCACAAAGGTGTTGGATGAAGGTGGTGCCGTGGATATTGCCTACCTGGACTTCAGCAAAGCCTTTGATACGGTTCCACATAAAGAGCTGATAGATAAATTAGTGAAGATTGGACTTAATCCCTGGATAGTTCAATGGATTTTCAGCTGGCTGAAGCGTAGACATCAGAGAGTTATTGTTAATGGCGAGTATTCTGAGCAGAGTCAGGTTACAAGCGGTGTGCCACAAGGGTCTGTTCTGGGTCCTATTCTTTTTAATATGTTTGTGAGTGACATAGGGGAAGGTTTGGTAGGGAAGGTTTGCCTATTTGCCGATGACTCTAAAGTGTTGATATTCCTGCATATTCCTGGAGGCGTCTGTAATATGGTAAATGATTTAGCTTTACTAGATAAATGGTCAAAGCAATGGAAACTGCAGTTTAATGTTTCCAAATGTAAAATAATGCACTTGGGGAAAAGGAATCCTCAATCTGATTATTGTATTGGCAGTTCTGTGTTAGCAAATACTTCAGAAGAAAAGGATTTAGGGGTAGTGATTTCTGACAGTCTCAAAATGGGTGAACAGTGCAGTCAGGCGGTAGGGAAAGCAAGTAGGATGCTTGGCTGCATAGCTAGAGGTATAACAAGCAGGAAGAGGGATTGTGATCCCGATGTATAGAGCGCTGGTGAGACCCCATTTGGAATACTGTGTTCAGTTCTGGAGACCTCACCTACAAAAAGATATTGACAAAATTGAACGGGTCCAAAGACGGGCTACAAGAATGGTGGAAGGTCTTAAACATAAAACGTATCAGAAAAGACTTAATGAACTCAATCTGTATAGTCTGGAGGACAGAAGGAAAAGGGGGGACATGATCGAAACATTTAAATATATTAAAGGGTTAAATAAGGTTCAGGAGGGAAGTGTTTTTAATAGGAAAGTGAACACAAGAACAAGGGGATACAATCTGAAGTTAGTTGGGGGAAAGATCAAAAGCAACATGAGAAAATATTATTTTACTGAAAGAGTAGTAGATCCTTGGAACAAACTTCCAGCAAACGTGGTTGGTAAATCCACAGTAACTGAATTTAATCATGCCTGGGATAAACATATATCCATCCTAAGATAAAATACAAAAAATAGTATAAGGGCAGACTAGATGGATCATGAGGTCTTTTTCTGCCGTCAGACTTCTATGTTTCTATGTTTCTAATTCAAGGGGTTTTTATTGAAAGGATCAAATAATATCCGATTGCATCTTATATGTTTGTACCCTACAATCAAACATTCATATGTTAATTACTATCCTAACATCTTCATATAGAAATACTATACAATGGTTTTAAATTTAACTGTAAATTTAATTTTAAAATATTTTTCTTCCTTTTTTAAGGTTTGTATTTTGAATATTAAAAATCCACGATAAAGAATCGCCTGAATGGGATTGGGATAAATTCTGGAATGGACAAGTGAGATAAGTCCTTTGATGATATTTTTTTAAAAGAACATTCTGAGATGTCCTGTCAATAAATTCAAAGTAGAATTGGGTTCGTTAGCATGAAAGTACATTCTGAAGATTACAAATGTTTAAGGAAAGTTTTTTAAGTATGTTTGAAGAAGAGCTAAAGCTAACAGCAGAAGAGAAACCTGTTTTATTACATAATTTGAAGCATACTATGTATTGACAGTTGGAGTTCATACATTTGACTGAGTTAATTGCCAGCCTGGGAAACAGTCCTCCATTGATTCTATAGATCTTTTGCTGTAATGTTAGGAAAGAAATGGCAGGTAAAATGCTAAGCATGAGATAACTCTTATAGATAAGTGTTTTATGTTCCAAAACCTTCATGGCCACAAAATAAATGAAGTAAAGGATCTACAGCCCAATGTACAACCCAAATGGGAACAAGATCAATAATTTGCTTTAAAGCTAACATTTTAAATTATTTGAATCACTGACTGGACAGTGGGCCTAAACAAGCACAGTGAAATGGCTTTAATTGCCTTGGAGTCTTCCTCGATACTTAATTATGTTTGGTCATTCTTTCTGATGAACTTCTGATATGTTAATTTATATAGAATTTTATTATTCACAGAGTCTTTGTACCTTTATTTGAAAATAAGTCTTCTAGATAAAGACACCCTGACATGACTCTGCAGTTTCTCCCACAAATCCCCAAAACTTTAACCTTAGATTGTCTATTGTTGCTTCACTCTATTGCTAAGAGGTCTATAAAGAGCGTGCATAAGCGTACCAATGTGCCTACCGTCTCTGTCCTAATATTCCCATGAACTCATCTCCATCCATCTATATACATGTTTATACTTTTACTGTAATCTTACATATGCTTGACAAAAATAAATAAACAAAAATAAAATTATAAATTACAAACAGTAGCTGAAAACAATGAAACATCTAATCCAGATTTCGACCTCATCATAATTTATTCCATTTGAAAGACATTTCCAAAATGCTCTACACCCCATAGTTTCTCCATATTGTTTTCTCCATCCTAGAATATCAAACGTGTTCGTATAGCTCCTATTGTATATTCAGCTCCCAGGAAGCACCTCCAGCCAAACATTTCTTAGCCTGAACTAGTTAGTTGCTGATCCCTGTGTAACACTCACAGATTTGCCACTAACTGCCATTAACAGATTTAAAACAATACATTTATAACAGATAAAAAACATGATGCCCGAGATAAAATATAAATCCATTTATGAAAAACCACAGTTGCAGCAATAAACTACGTCAAAGTCCTGGAAAAATGCCTGGAGAAACAGCCAAATCTTCAGAACCTTGCAAAAGTTGAATAGGGTTTTCAGGTCACTATCATTGACAAGTCACTACTCCTGGTCCAGCAAAATGAAATTATTGAATGGAATTTCATGTCCTGTCAAGTCCAGAGCATGGCACTCCAACAAGCTAACCATATGCCATACAGATATTCATAGGTGAGAAATGTATCTTGAATCATATTTGGAAGCTTACCAGAAGGCAGTGAGGCTCATGGAGCAGTCTTTTATCAGCCTACCACTAGAAACACCAAAAACTATCTATACTGTTGAGTTCCAACTGCTCTTTATGGGTAGTCGTATACAGTAATCCACATAAGAATTGATTAAGGCTTGATTAACTGTGAACAAGACCTCCTGGTCCAAGAAGGGGCACAAGAAGGGGAATGAATGAATGAATGAATGAATGAATGAATGAATGAATGAATGAATAAATAAAAGTCTACAGAAAGGGGCGGAATACAAATCTAATAAATAAATAAAATAAATAAATAAATAAAAGTATATCCTCTATACTCATTTTATATTTACTATATGTATACCCAATATAACCCTCATTGTGTAATGGACAAAATCAATCAATCAATCAATCAATCAATCAATTGATACACAAGATGAACTTGTGCAAACTATCAGACTTACAAGGTAGACCACATCAAGAAACTGCTGCATAGGTTTACAACTATTGTTTAATAAAAGGGCTTTAGTAACAGAATCTTGCAGATTTAAATCTATTTTCCCTCCTCCTTCTTTTATTTTCATGTGAATTAGAATAATTCCTGTGACCTTCCTGTAATTCCTGTAACAGACCTTCCCTCTCTCTATCAAGGTCAGCCTTTATATACCCAACACAAAGGCCCCCTAGCGATGTTTGCCACTTGGTCATCACTTATATTTAGTAAGCTACACCCAGTGAAGGGATACCAAAATATTTACTAACACACTATGGGCGTGGCTTATGCAGGATGCCCTGCATTTTCTTTCGACATCTTTCAGTGCAAATTGGATTCTCTGGAGTGCACCTTCAGTTTTATTACCCTACTGCGTTCCCCCCTGTCCAGGCAGTAGCCCACCCCTGGCTACACCACTAGTTGCCTTTCCTGTATTTCATACTGTATAATAGAAATAAAGCTTACAACTGTGCCGACTCACTTGCCGTTTTATGTATTCAATAGAACGGTATGATTTCTTTCTGGAGTAAAAACTGTGGGGCTTCTAAAATTATAAAGCTGAAGGATGGGAACAATCTCCTAGACTATTGAAGGCAAATCTTTTTTGATTTGCGTGGCAAAATAGGGGCCAGAGCAGGGGGTCGTGGCCCTGCCGCTCCCAGCTTGTGATGGCCACCTGTTTTTTGCTCTCCCCAGGCTTCAGAGCCTTTCTAAGAGCCTGTGGAAGATAAAAATGGCCTTTCCCACCCCGCCAGAGGCCATCCAGAGGCAGAAAATGGCCCATTTGCCAACTTCCACTTAAACCGGAAAGGCCAGGGTTTTTGTGCTCTCTTCAAGCTCCAGAGCCTTTCTAGGAGTCTGGAGAGGGTGAAAACAGCCTTCTCCACCCCGCTGGAAGCCATCTGGAGGCCAGAAATGGTCCATTTCAAGTTGGGGAACAGGTCTCCAGCGGGAGAGGCAGTTTTCACCCTCCCCAGGCTCCTAGACAGGCTCTGGAACTTGGGGAGAGCAAAAATGGGACCTCCCTACTCAGCTCTGGAGCTTGGGGAGAGCAAAAAAATGGGCTTTTCTTACTCCATCCGGCCCAGAAGGCCCGAAAATCAACTGGCTGGCACACGCATGTACGCTGGACCTGAGCTTGTGTGCCGACCAATATGGCTCCACGTACTACTTGTGGTACGTGTGTCATAGGTTCGCCATCACAGTCTTAGACTCACTATAATTTCTCAAGATTCTTAGATTTTGAAGGCATCGGTTTAGTTATTTACTATAGAGTGATATTCTTAGTTTGTACAGCCTGATGCACCAAATGAAACATATTAAAATGTATGTTTTTTAAAAATCACAATATTATGCTCCTTGCAAATATTGTTTTGCTGCCAAATCAGTATGCAAAATATGAATCGAAGACAAGCATATTCTTCAAAAGAAGAAGACAAGCAGATCACATTGGGAGTTCTCACCATGGGTGTTCCCAGAGTAAAGTATGTCTGGTTCTGTGCTGAACTTTGATTCTGTAACCTATTTCTGAGACAAAGATGGGTGTGGGAAAGAGCTACAGAATGATACACTGTACAATTTACATTATAAGATTAAAATAGTTTGGTTTTATATAATATCCAATTCTTCATTTCTGTTTAAATGCAACCTTTCAGGAATTTTAGCAAAGGCTCCGTTTAGCAAACATAGAATCCTACAAATGTTCTTTACCTAATATTCCATGGAGACTAAACAGCAACTACTTAAACAATAAAAGTGTGAAATTTCCAGATATGTCAAATTTCTAATGAATCATGTGACTATTTCTGAACCAGCCAGATCAGCCTTTTGGCAAAGGGAAAGCTGTGGGCCACATGCACCGAACAGAACCCCATCTGTACATTAAAAGGAAATTGAACTTTAGCAGTTAAATCAAGCTTTTATCATTGCAGAACAAAATTTGGCAGTGCTACATTTCTATAGTTAAGAATAAATTAGAAATGAGGGGAATCTATGTCTGCAGCTGCATGCTATTTTGCTTTTTTTCTTTTACTATTTTCTGGATCTAAAAAGCATATTCCTAAATGTACTAAGACCAAAAAAATACAGGAACTATAATCAATATACTAAACTGAAATAAAATTGCATCTTGAACTAATTTAATGTTAAACATCCAAAACACTCAAATTTCTGAATGATAGTCCAAGATGTAGTTTATGAACAAAAGGAAATATTTATTTATGATGTTAGGTCCAAGACATTAGCATAACAGTATAACAGAGTTCGAAGGGATCTTGGAGGTCTTCTAGTCCAGTTCTAGTTACTACTAGAGCAGGAGGTTGGACTAGAGGTTAGACCCTCTACCATTCAAGACAAATGGCTGTCTTCTTAAAAACTTCTGAGGAAGATGAGCCAGGCCCCTCGGGATACCCTGGGCCAGTGGAGTTGCCAGCTGATGCAGAGAGTGAGAGTGATATAGAAATAGACCTGGATGAACCTGAGGAACCACCAGAAGGGACAGATATGTCAATGGGGGATCGATCCGAGTCAGAGGATGAAGGGGACATAAGAGTGGATGAGCCACTCTTAGATACTAGATTCAGGAGGTTACAAAGCAGACAACAACACTTGTATGGTAAAAGGAAGTAATTTGTAGTTTTACCTCTAGGGGGTTTGTTGACTAGCAGGTGTAAAAGAGAAGGATCTTGGGAAATTCTGGGTGGAGTTTTAACGTTTATTTCATGGACGCTGTGTTAGATTTGGGGTTCTAGAAAATGCTCCCCTAAATACCTGATTTCTGCTCTGCAAAGGCCTTCTGCTATAAGCTGCCTGACTGTCAGAATGTGGTGAGCTGAATTTTATACCTGAATTTTATTGCCTGTCTTATCTTGCTGGAATGCTAATTAGCCCTGAAACTGGGGTCTTTCCCAGTAGCTTATTTGATAACTTCTCAGCAGAGAAATCTATTCCATGAACTCTTAAAGACTGAATTCTGCTTGGAAATGTTACTTTTTCAAATAAAGAGTGTAATTATAAGCTTAAATCGTGGGTTTCATCTGTTTGTTTCAATCTGAAAAGCCCGGGATAGTACACATGTCATTTCCCCCCTCCTTTAGCATTCTTACTTCCATGATTCTAGTCTACTATTTCTTTGATATTAGTGTAATTCTTGTCCCGTGGTTAGTTGCCCAGCTGAGTTTCAGCCTTGGGGAAGGTTGTTTCACCCTCTGGACCCTTTAGGGAAGTTTCCCTGAAGCCATGGAGTGCAAAAAAATACCCAACCAGCAAACCGGAAGTTCAGAAAACAGACTTCCGGTATGCCCATTATGCAAACCGGAAGTCTGTTTTTCTGAACTTCTGGTTTGCCTGTTTGGCCAGTTTTTCACTGTCCCAGGTTTCAATGAGGCCTGTGGACATGCGTGGGAACGGAGGGTGGATTGTGCACATGCACAGGGGCCAATGTTCCCTCTAATTTTTTTTTCTGTGTGGGCGGAAAAGTATAGTGTCTGAGTGTTTCTTTCTCTCTCACTCTTTCTTTCTATCTCTCTTGCTTTCTTTCTCTTCTCTCTCTTGCTATCTCTCTCCCCCCTTTCTCTCTGTCTCTTTCTCACTTACTTTCTCTCTCCCTCTCTCTCTCTCTGTCAGCGAGGGGGCTGCGAGAGTGCTTTCTCCGAGCGCTTCAGGAACGCCTGCCCTGCCTCTACTGCAGCCCCCTTGCTGAAAATCCGGGATGAAAGCGCTCCCAGCACAGGGGCTGCGAGAGGGGCGAGGCAGTCATTCCCGAAGCGTGCGGAGAAAACCCTCTCTTGCAGCCCCCTGGCTGGGAGCGCAGATGAGAAGAAGGAGGAGAAACCGCAGCCACCGCCGCGGGAGAAGTCGCGCCCCAAGGCAGGAGGCGGTGGAGGAGGAGAGGGAGCGGATCGGGCGGGCGGGGGCAGCGCCGAGAGGCCAGGGGCGTGAGGGGGGCCGGAGGAACCGTGGGGAGGCAGGGGCGGCCCCGGCTCCCTTTCCTTCTACTGCCAGTGCCTCCCCGCCCCCACACACCCCCTGCGGGCTGGCAGGGGGATGGGGAGCGCGCGCCCACGGAAAAGGGTGCGCGGGGGGGGGTATTTTGGGGCGCGTGCCTGTGCACAGGCTCCAGCTTATGGGGAACGCTGACAGGGGCAGCACTAGCCTATACCTTTGGCCATCTAAATAAATTTCCCCCAAATTTCTGTGCTGTTCTTTCTATCGTCCACGGGATTCTGAATTATGAATGCCTGACTAATCTTTCACTTGGGCTACCCTTATGAGCACCACATCATTCCTTTGTTCATACAAACATCTATAGAAATACATTAAGAGGATTAAATATTAGATCAATTAGTGGTTTGACACAGGGCTTTGTTACAGTTCCGTTCCTACTTCAAGAACAGAACATAAGGAACATTACCAATTTCTGGTGTGGGTGACTTTTCTTCGTAGATGGCATTCAGGTCTATTTTTTCTTTCTATCCTTAGCAGGCGTCTGTCAGTGGCTACTTAGAGTGGATCAAGTAAAGTGAAAGTGAATCCAGACAAGGTGGAGGAACTAGAGATGGGGTGGGGATTTCATTCAGCTGGAAGGCTCAATCCATGCTATTTTGAGAAACTGTAGATTTGTGTTCATTGGATAAAATCCTACTATATATATCATTCCAAAAAAGAAGCTTGTCTTGAAACTACTAGGACCCAGTCAATGGCAGCCCACTATTATGAAATTCCTTCACCTAGTCTATTTAGACTGTCCCTTCTATATCATATATAAATGAATAATAATAAACAAAAACTTTAGCTTTCCCCATATGGTTCTGTTATTTTTATTCTACTATTTGTCTTTTCGTGGCAGTGTTATACTTTCTTGCCTTCAGGTCTCTTCTGTATTTTTATTACTGCACTACTTATTATTTTAATAAAAGATGTTTCCACAACATTTGCTATGTCATCGTTGGGGTGACATGGCCCGCTGTGATCCAACTTGTGGGAGTGTTGCTATAAATAAAAATAAATGTAAAATATATAAATAAATATACTTTTGTGTGAAATCGGCATGCTTTCATCTGAGGGGTAGCAGCTGCTCAATAGCTGTGGCTAATTTAATTATTATTTTATTAAACTTCTAGCCTATTTTTCCTCTAGTAGATCTGAGCAACTGGTATAAACCCGTGTCTCTGAATAATTTCTAAGGCCAGGCTGGATTAAATTGTAGCTGCTGAACACCTCTATGACTATATAGTGGGCGGCATGCAAATCCAATTAATAAATAATAAAATAAATAAATATAAAGGGCTTCTCTATGGTGGTACCTAGCCTGTGGGAAGCCTCCTCGCCCACCAGGATTCCAGAAGATGTAGCAAACAGAAACGCCATAAACAGGCTTTACAGTGTTTCTGTTTGCCTTCCTTGAAAATTTTGGTGGAGAGTTGATTATTTTTACTTATCATCTTTTATTGTTTTCTTTAACTGATTTTTTTTTGCTTTTATGTTTAGTTAGCTGCCCAGCAATAAGATATAAATTTGCAAAATAAATATGTAAGTACATTTGTAGGTCATCCCAGAGAAGAATTGACGTTATTTACTAACTGGTAAAAAAGAAGAATCACTACACTATTTTAAGCATAATGTATAGGACAGAAATTATGCACGAATCAATAATTCCTTAAGTCCATATGGTAATTCTACCCTACATTAAACATTTTGAACAGATTTTACTATTGGCTTAGAGCAGTGATGGCGAACCTATGACACGCGTGTCAGCACTGACACGCGTAGCCGTTTTTGGTGACACGCGGCTGCTCCCGAATCTCCCCTCTACTCTGCTGCTGAGAGTCTGGCGGTGGCAAGGAAGAAAGCCAGGGGGCGGGGAGGAAAGCACCCTATGGCAGAGCAGCAGCAGTTCCTCTCCCTGAAGGCAAGAAAGAAATTGGCCAATTGCAGGCCCGCTTTCCTCCCCGCCCCCTGGCTTTCCTCCTCCTCCTCCTCCAGACGCTAAGCTGCAGACCGTATTGGTCCCTTCAGTGCCGCTTTTTTGCTTCTTCACCGCCCCGTGAGAAGCCTGGAAGCCCTGCAAGAGCGGCTGGAGGGGACCGTAAGCAAGCCATCAGGACCCCCGCACACTAACTTGCTGACGGCCATGCCGTCCCGGATCGTGGGGAGGGGAGCTCTTCTCCCGCCAAGTGACGGCGAGGCCCTCCCAATGCTTGCCCGCCCAGACCCCGCACTTGGAGCCGGGGCGACGGGCCTAGCCTCAGCTTACTTGGCCCCAGCGCGGCCGAAGCGTGGGGCGGAGTAGGCGGCGGCTGCTTCAGGCCCGCCCCCGAGCTGAGCTTCCTTTGGCTTCCTTCGAGGCAAAACTGCAAAGCTCACCTGCTGCCTCGAAGGAAGCCAAAGGAAACTCAGCTCAATGAGGATCGGCTGTTGGTCTCTTCAAGCTGCTGCCACCCACTGCGGAGATCCCTTCGCCCGAACAGAGGCGGCGGCGGGTTCAAGGGACCAACAGCCGGTCCTTTTTGGGGCTGCGTTGTTGCAGTGTCTGAGGCCGCCGCCTCAGCCTCCAGGCGAAGGGATCTCCGCAGTGGGCGACAGCGGCAGGTTTAAGGGACCAACAGCCGGTCCTTTTCGGGGCTGCGTTGTTGCAGCCTCCGAGGCCACCCACCGAGGAGATCCCTTCGCCTGGAGGCGGAGGCAGCGGCGGCCTCAGACGCTGCAACAACACAGCCTCGAAAAGGACCGGCTGTTGGTCCCTTGAACCCCCCGCCACCGCCTCTGTTTAGGGCCCCCCCCCGCCCAGGAAAGAGTTGCAGCAGGAAAGCAGCGCATTTGAAAAGCGTGCTGCTTTCCCGTAAAGCCGGCTTTCCTGGCTGGCACAGGGCTTTCCCGGGCAGCTGGCTTGAACCTTGTGCCGGTTAGCAAAGCCGTCTGCCCGCCGGAGACGTGGAGAGAAAGAAGGGAAAAAGAGGGAGGGAAAGAGGAGAGGAAAGAAGGAGGGAAGGGAGAGAAAAGTGAATGAGAAGGAGAGAGAAAGGGAGGAAGAGGGGAAGGAAGGAAGAGATAAAGGAGAAGAGGAAGATGAAAAATGAGAGGAGGAGGAAGAGGAGGAAAAGGAGAGGAAGAGGAGGAGGAAAAGGAGAGGAGGAGAAAGCGGAAGAGGAGAAGGAGAAGGAAGAGCAGGAGAAGGAGAACCAGAAGGAAATGGAGGAGATGAAGAGGAGGAGAAAAAGGAGAGGAGGAGGAAGAAGAGGAGAAAAAGGAGAGGTGGAAGAGGGGGGAAAGGAGATGAAGAGGAGGAGAAAAAGGAGAGGAGGAGGAGGAAGAGGAGGAGGAGAAAGAAAAGCAGGAGAGGAAGAGGAGGAGAAAAAGGAGAGGAGGAGGAAAAGGAGAGGAAGAGGAGGAGCAAAAGGAGAGGAGGAGGAAGAGAAGGAGGAGGAGAAAGAAAAGGAGAAGAGGAAGAGGAAAAATGAGAGGAGGAGGAAGAGGAGGAAAAGGAGAGGAAGAGGAGGAGAAAAAGGAGAGGAGAGGAAGAGAAGGAGGAGAAAGAAAAGCAGGAGAGGAAGAGGAGGAGAAAAAGGAGAGGAGAGGAAGAGGAGTGGAGGAGGAAGAGAAGGAGGAGGAGAAAGAAAAACAGGAGAGGAAGAGTAGGAGAAGAGTAAGGGAGAGGGAGGGGAAGAGGGGAAGGAAGGAAAGGAGAGAAAGAGAAAAAAGTGGAAGGAAGAGAGAAGGAAAGAAAGGAACAGAGAGAGGGGGAGAGAGAGAGAGCAAGAAAGAAAGAGTGAGTGATGAGAGAGGAAGGAAGTGAGTGAGAGAGAGTGAGAGTGGTTTTTTCTCAAGGTGACACACCACCTGAGTTATGCTCGGGTTTTTGGCAAATTTTGACACACCAAGTTCAAAAGGTTGCCCATCACTGGCTTAGAGGAACAAATTGTATTTTGAAATAGATGGCTTTTAACTAACTTGGGTATATTTTAGGCGTCAGAAAATTACAAAGATGCTTTGTCACTGATGAAGGATTCATAAGCTGTATGTAGCTACAGCGCCATATGCTTTGGGAAAGTTTAATCAGAATTCTTATCAGAAGTCAGGATTTTTTTTTAAATCCGAAAAAGAATAATTAGATGTTTAAACATTTCCAATGTGATTTGCTTCATCAGATTAATGAAGTCCTGGAACATTATCATTTTGTTCAAGTCAGTAGTTACACCTGACATGAAAACAATAGCTAAATCATTTATCAAAGAAACTGTCAGAAGAAAAATAGATTGATATCAAATCATAACATGTTGGTAATTAACAGATAATATTCCCGTTAAAGAGCAAATTATATTTTGTGTTTGTAACCCATATTACACTGCTGCAGATTGGTTTATGATAATACACCAAAGAAATGTATATATCATTAAATCCTTTTTATAAAAAAATATAAAAATATTGCAGGTTCTTTTTGTTCCTTGTGCTTAACATTGTAATACTAAATTATCCACACCCATAATTATTCTATTATTTCAACTTGAAATTGTTTTAACTTCTCAAAAGGTGGCTTGAAACTTGGAGGTTTCAGAAATAGTGTTGGGCAAACCCAACGAAGTTTGGGTTTGGCGAACTTACCCGAACTTGGTGGCAGAGTTCGGGTAAGTTCGCCGAACCCAAACACTTCTGGAAATAAAGTCACGCACCAGGAAGAAGTCTCCCTGTCATCAAAGCTCTGCCCCCGGAATCCCATCGTGGGATTCCCCACCTCCTTTTGTTTGCAGCGCCGCTGCGGCGTCCTTTTCCGTAAAAATATTTTTTTTTTTTACGGAAAAGGACGCCACAACGGCGCTGCAAACAAAAGGAGGTGGGGAATCCCACGATGGGATTCCGGGGGCGGAGCTTTGATGACACGGAGACTTCATCCTGGCACGTGGCTTTATTTCGGCCTACCAGTTCTCCAAACTATGCAAAATTTCTGCTACCGGTTCTCCAGAATTGGTCAAAACCTGCTGAAACCCACCTCTGACTCCAGAGGGTAGCAGACAACAGGAAGGCCTGGAGGAACATTGTCCATGGGGTTGCGATGGGTCGGACATGACTTCGCAACTAACAACAACAAATGCTTTAAACTGGCAATTTATATTTTTTAAAAAATTAAAAAATATATTTTTTAATATGGCCCCAAAAACAGAAGAAGAAAGAACGAAAGTTCCATCCAGAAATCCATAATCTCTTCGGAGAGGGGCGGCATACAAATCTAAGTAATAAATAAATAAATAAATAAATAAATAAATAATCTTTAGCAATGAAACTAAACAGAACAAAAATGCTCCAGTCTACCTAGCAGTTCAAAAGCATGCAAATGTGAGTAGATTAATAACTACCACTTTGGTGAGAAAGTAACCGCATTCCATTCCATACGCCTTTGGCATATAACTATGGTGGCCACATGATCACAGAAAATGTGTTTGCATAATGCTGGTTCCCTCGGCCAAGAAAAGCGGTGAGCCCTGCATCCTGGAGTTGGACACAACTGGACAGGGAGCCTTTACCAACAAATTTATGACTAATAAGGAGGAACGCTTTTACACACACACTTAGATTTTTGCTCCAATACTGTATTTTTAAACAGTGGTTAATCATGAAGTTCTGCAAGTAGTTTTTAATAGACAGAATTCATCACTTATGCAGGAGAGTTACAACATGTGTAAACTCTAAATGAAAACAAAATGCAGCATGTTTAGATCAGCTTGGTACTAACCTTCACTGCACTGACACTGAAAGACTCTTCTGAAAGTGAATCCCATATGCCTGCACCTTTAGTGAATCAATCACATATTCATATTTAACCCTGTCCTGTTTTACTGAAGCATTCAAGTGCAATTTTTTGAAAGAACCAGATATGTTTACAGTACTATTAAAACAGCCTCAAACATTCACGTGTCAATGTTTTAATATGCCACTGACTCTAAGACCCCAAGGCTATGTGATATTTAACATCTTCAGTCTAATTAATCCATTTTGGCTGATCTTGGATATATGGCAAACGACTATTTGATACTTATTTTGTATACATGAGCTATCAAATTTACAGCACTTAAACAAAGCATATCAATCAAAGAGGTACAACAGATGGAAAAGATAGTGAATTTCTTAATATGTAGGTACTCACTCAAACAGCCAGCAGCTCCAAAACTAAATTTTAACAAAATGTATAAAGAGTAAATTAATCAAGATTGAATAACCCAAGGATATATATATATATATATATATCCTTTGAAAACCTTTGATGCAGTCTCCAGAGTTCTTTGAGAAATTGACATCAAAATGCAGTGATGATTGTGACATAAAGAGAACATTTATTACATGTTCTGTCTGGGTCCCCCCAGACGCCAACACCAACCAAAAAGAGTATCCAGACACACTGGTAAAAAGCAAAGGCAGTTTATATAATTCAAAGCAAACACAGGTAACAAAAACTGTTCTTACAGACAGGAACACGATGAAGCTTCACAGAGGTTTCACGAAGGCCAGGCAATAAAACAGGATTCTTGCTGGCAAAAACAACGCTGGAGATAATAAAACCCACGCCTCCTCCAAGTCTTCCAGACTTCTAGGCCACAAGCCAAGATCAGAGACGCCGAGAATCGAAGCAAGGTCACAGGACTCCCAATTGATAACTCTCCACAAGACTGTAAGGGCGGGCCTTTTCAACCCTGCTGAGGAGAACCATACCCAAACCCAGCTGTTGCCAATTCAGGGATGGAAATACCTTTCTAATTGGCCCCGTCTTTGAGCTGCTCGTCGCTGCCTCATGTCTATTATAGCCTGTGCGTCTTCATCCAATGAATCCAGGCTACTAGCTGGGGAGAGCCCCCCCCCCCCCCCGGGGGTCTCAGGCTGCTCTCCCTCCTCCTCTTCCTGATGTTCCTCTCCCCCGTCTGCCTGGTCCTCCCCCTCCTGTTCACTGTCCTCCTCCTCTGGGCATGGATCCGGCAGAGATCCAGCCGGTCCCTGAGGAGCCTCAGGCTGAATCACAACATTACATATCTAGTAAGAAAATCAATTCATTCATGAATTCTTTCAAGGCTCATCATAATGTATCTACTCTTCCATATTGCAAAGGGATCATTTACCTTTTCAGTTTTCCTTTCTTCTGTTTTGCAAGCGGTGTTGGTTGGGCTGCAAGTCACCAAGCTACTGATGGGCCCATTTCCAGCTTCTCCGTTCAGACTGACTGCAGTGACATTGGGAGGAGTAATTGCTGCAGCTGCTGAAGTGAGAGGAATAATAGGTCTGGCACACGGTGCTCCAGGGATGACATGCACAGGAGAGTGGTGGATATGTTGTGGAGAAACCACCGAGTGTGATCTGATCACAGTTGCTGGGAGGCGAGACGGAGAATTCTGACTTCTCAGTGGTGAGACTGTGGCGGTGGGCCGATCCTGAGCCTGGACAGAATTGTGCACAACTAACAAGAAAAAGGGTGTAAGGAAAGAGGAGGGGGAAAAAATAATTTCAGAAACACTGTCAAAATATAAATGGGGATATTATTATTATTATTATTATTATTATTATTATTATTATTATTATTAAAATTTGCATGCCGCCCCTCTCTGTAGACTCGGGGCGGCTCACAACAATAGTAGCAAAACAATATGTAATACAAATCTAATAATTTAAACTAAAAACCCATAATTTAAAAACATGCACGCAACACACTAATTTCAATTACTAATTGAAGAGTTCAAACTCAGATGGAAGGTTCAAATTCAGACGGAAGGTCTTTGATTTACAGCTCATCTACAATACAGAAACAGTAACATCTCAGTAGAAGCTGTGCAAAAGCTTACAATTTTCATCTTATATTTTGATTAGACATAGGCAAAACTGCATGCAATCCAGAAATAAATGCAAAAATACTCAGAATCAGATTGAACTAGATTTTTGTATAATATTTTTAAAAGAAAAGCTATATGGACTACTTTAACTGAAAACTACATTTCTTACATACATACGAATTATGGAAGCCTTCTTATTTACTCCCCTACTGTAACTACCGGTATCTATTCTGACAAATGAAGGAACCCAGAATACTTGAACAACTAAAATTATTTGTGGGGGAAAGTCAATCAGATTCATTTTGACTTGGAATTCTGAGTTGGAGAAGATTATACAGGTGCTATATTCACAATTATTTGTTCTACTATTTTGAATTGTTTTTAGTTGTCTAGGTTTTAAGGATGTCGACAAGATCTATCTATCTATCTATCTATCTATCTATCTATCTATCTATCTATCTATCTATCTATCTATCTATCTATCTATCTACCTACCTACCTACCTACCTATCTAGCTAGCTAGCTAGCTAGCTAGCTATCAATCATCTATCTATCTAGACCACTATGCCGCCCAATTCCAAAGGACTCAGGGCAGCTTACAATAATATAAAATTACAAATACAATAAAAAATAAGTCAATTATAAAATCTAAAACTATAAAATCCCAATTAAAACCCATGGTTAAACTATCCAATCACATGCATACCATTCACACAATTTGGCCATGATAGTTGGCCCTCAGTCCTGCTAGCAAAGCCAGGTTTTCGCGGCCTTGTTGAAGGCCAGTAGGCTGGGAGCAATATGAACATCGGGGGGTGGGGGGGTGGGGAGGGGAATTGATTCCATATATGAAGAGATGAGTCTTTCTGGACTCCCTGGGAAAGTTGAATATTGGGACTATCATTTTACAGTGGTTCTGAATCTTACTGTCAGGCTGGGTCCAGAAGGTGATACTGGAAAGCTGTGATTTGAAACCTAGATTGTATATTTGCCCTCTTCCATAGGGCCATTTAATTTTATCTCCCATGCTATTCGTGAACAGAATAACGAAGATGACCTTGATGAAGACAGGTGAGATCCATCACCAGGAATGAGGGAAAAACAATATCTTGAGCTCAAAACATGCACAAGGTATGTGACAGTGGCTCAAACATCTCCTTAACCCACATGGGTATAAGAAGGGGAAGAGGTTCAGCATAATCAGACTTTCAGGATTCTGTCCTTAACCTTCTTGTGAAGTTGATTTTTGGTCTGGTTTACCTGGTAGGGATAACAGTTCAATATTTGCTCCAAAGTACAGGGAGAGGTTATCTGGAACTTTGGAATGGGTTGTCATCAATATGCATTCAATTCCTAGGTAGCTGTCAGTATATTGTAAGTTTGATATTGAAAGATGGATAAAAACAAGACATGGTGCTCTTGGGAAACAGGAAACTGATCTCAGGGATTAAGTATCAGACTGTTTCTTTGTCCTTGAAAGAACAGATTTTTAGCCTGAGAACATTCCATGAACCTCAGCTACCATTAATAATGTATTTGATGAGGAATGCACATGTCTATCCTGGAGCCAGATGAATTTGGCACGAATTATTATCTTGGATACCTTGAGTACTGCAACATGCTCTACATGGGGTTCCTCTTAGTAAGTGCCTGGGAGTTGTAGCTTGAGAAAAAGATAGAAAGCTAAATGCTAATTGGAATCATATGATGTTGCAGTAATATTTACACTACATGTATACAGTGAACCCTCGAGTTTCGCGTCCTCAAGGATCGCGAAAGGGCTATTTCGCTAGTTTTCAACCCGGAAGTAAACTCCACCATCTACGCATGCGTGCCCTTCCACGCATGCGTAGATGGTGGAGTTTCCCCGCCGGGCAGAGGCTTCCCTGGGTCTTCCCCCTCTTTCTCTATGTTGCTTCTTCCTCTCTCACACTCTCTTCCTCCCTCTCTCATCTCTTTCTTTCCTTCTCTCTCTTTCTCTATCTCTCCCCCTCTTGCTCTCGAGCGGCCGCCTAGCAGCTGATCTGCTCGGCAGCGCAGCAGCAGCGAGGAGCCGAAGATCTTCGGCTCCTCGCTGGTGCTGCGCTGCCGAGCAGATCAGCTGCTAGGCGGACGAAGGAACCTTCCCTGGGTCTTCCCCGCCCGGATCTTCGGCTCCTCGCTGCAGCCGCGCGCCCCTCGCCTTCGCCTCACCTGGCGGGCGAAGGAGGGCGCAGCTCCGGCCGCTCGCCTCGGAGCCGGTCTGCCTCACTGCCTCCAGTCCGCGGCAATTCCCCTCAGCACGCTGCCGGATCCAGCGGGGGAGGGGGGGAAGCGAAGGCGCGGCGATGGGCAAGGGCTGCCAGTGAGCCTTCTCCGTCCCTTTCCTGCTGCACCGGTCTGGGGCCAAGTGGGCGGGGGGCGGCCGGGACCTCGCCTGTCTCCGCCGCCCGCATCGTCCCTCCGGCGGGCCGGCCTCCCCCACCCGCCTCTGCTGCAGCCGCCACCGCCTCCCCGACTGGCACAAAAGGGCCCCGCCCGCCCCGCCCCGAAGCTTACCTTGCGGCGGGATTCCCTCCCCCCGCAGCCAAAACTAAAAGCCTGTCTCTTTTTTTTCTTGCGGCGAGCCCAAGCCGTTTCTCTCCCGACCGCAGCCGAGCTTCCCTCGGCCCCGTCGCCTCCTCCCCGCCTGCCTTTCCTCGCCAAGCGCACGAAAAAAAAGAGAGAAGGCTTCTACCAGAAGCGGGTGATGGCGGAGGAGCTCCGAAAGCTGGCTAGCGGCTTTTCCCCCGCAAGAGATCCTTCATGCCCCTGCCCGCCGTCCCCGGCTTCTGGTAGAAGCCTTCTCTCTTTTTTTTCGTGCGCTTGGCGAGGAAAGGCAGGCGGGGAGGAGGCGACGGGGCCAAAGGGGGCCGAGGGAAGCTCGGCTGCGGTCGAGAGGGGAACGGCTTGGGCTCGCCGCAAGAAAAAAAAGAGACAGGCTTTGAGTTTTGGCTGCGGGGGGAGGGAGTTAGGAAAGTCCTACTTCTCTCCCCGCAGCTAAAAACTCAAAGCCTGTCTCCTGCCGCCCGGTTTAGCCAGGACACGAGCGGCGAAGTGACACCCCCCACCCCAGCACTTTGAATCCCGCCGCAAGGTAAACTTTGGGGCGGGGCGGGCGGGGCCCTTTTGTGCCAGTCGGGGAGGCGGCGGTGGCTGCAGCAGAGGCGGGCGGGGGAGGCCGGCCCGTCGGAGGGGCGATGCGGGCGGCGGAGACAGGCGAGGTCCCGGCCGCCCCCCGCCCGCTTGACCCCGGGGGGCTGAAGGGAGCCGGGCGGGGGCTACTCCCCCAGCCGGTTAACTTGAAGCGCTCGATTAACCGGCTGGGGGAAGGCAGGGCATTTGCCTCCTCTTTCCAGCTGAAGGAAAAGCAGACAACTGCCTTTCCCTCGGTCGCTTCCCGGAGACCGCTTTGGAACATCGCTTTGGGAGAGGGAGCAACTGCTCCCAGTTAAGAAGCAAGAATCCACCCCCTAGCCAAATGGCTTTTTTTGTGTTTAGCGCTCGAACGCCGTGCTAAACAGGAAAAAAGCCATTTGGCTAGGGGGTGGATTCTTGCTTCTTAACCGGGAGCAGTTGCCCCCTCTCCCAAAGCGATGTTCCAAAGCGGTCTCCGGGAATCGACCAAGGGAAAGGCAGTCGCCTGCCTTTCCTTCAGCTCTAAAGAAGCGGCAACTGCCCTGCCTCCCCCAGCCGGTTAACCGAGCGCTTCAAGTTAACCGGCTGGGGGGAGGCAGGGCAGTTGCCGCTTCTTTAGAGCTGAAGGAAAGGCACGGCGTTCGAGCGCTAAACACGAAAAAAGCCGTTTGGCTAGGGGGTGGAAGTGAAAGTGAAATGCCGGCGGCTCTAGCAGCTGCTACAAGCAGCATTTCACTTTCCCTCCCAGGCAAAAAGATGCCGGCATTATGGGCTGATGGGGCCGGACTTCCCAGGCGGAAGGCGTGCCCCTCTCCCCGGCATCTTTTTGCCTGGGAGGGAAAGTGAAATGCCGCTCGTAGCAGCTGCTAGAGCCGCCGGCATTTCACTTTCCCTCCCAGGCAAAAAGATGCCGGCATTCTGGGATGATGGGGCCGGACTTCCCAGGCGGAAGGCGTGCCCCTCTCCCCGGCATCTTTTTGCCTGGGAGGGAAAGTGAAATGCCGGCGGCTCTAGCAGCTGCTACGAGCGGCATTTCACTTTCCCTCCCAGGCAAAAAGATGCGGGGAGAGGGGCACGCCTTCCGCCTGGGAAGTCCGACCCCATCAGCCCAGAATGCCGGCATCTTTTTGCCTGGGAGGGAAGGTGAAATGCCGCTCGTAGCGTGGGCGGGCGCGCGCGCGGGGACCCCAGCTTCGCTTCCCAGCTGGGAAGCGGCCCCAGCAATGGCGTGGGCGGGCCCGGGGAAACCCCAGGCGCGAGCAACGGGGTGGGCGGGCGAAGGGCGGTGGAAGTAAAAACACCATCTGCGCATGTGCAGATGGTGTTTTTACTTCCGCACCGCTACTTCGCGAAAAATCGATCATCGCTTGGGGTCCTGGAACGGAACCCTCGCGATGATCGAGGGTTCACTGTACTGCTCAAAAAAATAAAGGGAACACTCAAATCCTAGATCTGAATGAATGAAAACACTCATATCCTAGATCTGAATGAATGAAATATTCTCATTGAATACTCCTACTGAAGAATGCCTCTACTTACAAACTTTTCTAGACAAGAACCGGGTGTTCAAGAGTTTTTTGCCTCTTCTCAAGAACCATTTTCTACTTACAAACCCGAGCCTCTGAAATTGTAACTGGAAGAGTCAGGGAGAAGCCTCCGTGGGGCCTCTCTAGGAATCTCCTGGGAGGAAACAGGGCTGGAAAAGGTGGGGAGAAGCCTCTGTGGGGCCTCTCTAGGAATCTCCTGGGAGTAAACAGGCCCTCCACCCTCCCTGAGGTTTCCCCAATCGCACACATTATTTGCTTTTACATTGAGTCCTATGGGAAAAAGTGCTTCTTCTTACAAACTTTTCTACTTAAGAACCTGGTCATGGAACGAATTAAATTCGCACTGTACTTTGTTCTGTACAAAGTTGAATGTGCACAACAGCATCTGAAATTGATTGTCAATCAGTGTTGCTTCCTAAGTGGACAGTTTGTTTTCACAGATGTTTGATTTACTTGGAGTTATATTGTGATGTTTAAGTGTTTCCTTCATTTTTTTGAGCAGTGTACAATACAATAAACATAATAGAATAAATATCTCTTTTTCTTTAATGTCTACCAGAACCTACATGCAATACAGTATATAGTCATTTAAAAATAAGACCTTTGTAATGAGTTAATTGCCTTGAAAATGCGGGATAACGAGCCACTTATTCTGTGATTTGAAACAGTCACCTAAAAACCCAACTCCACTCTATTGCACTTCTGATCAGAGGCTGCTTTTTCTTAATATGTTTAGGACAAATCAGTATTATATGTTAGGAAAGCAATCTGGGGATCGTCAGAAAGTGTTTCTGAAATGATTCTGAAAAGCTGCTGGAATATATAATTGTAATAAAAAAGCTCAAAAGAACAGCAGTGTAAAAGCTGATTATATATGCATGCAGAAAATTCTTTGAACAAAGAATGCCATGTGGGGAAAAAAGCCCATTACAGAATGCATACACTCTATTTTTTTTAAAGAAAGAAAATTGTATTTCAAGCCTGGCCTGGATGTATTCCTTGTTTTGCATTGCACAATAAATATCTTTCATTTTATAACCCTAATAAACTGTTTCGAAACATTCAAGCAATTCATGACTTGTTAAGTAGACTTATCAAGTTTACTTCTTAACCTACAGGATGCTTCGTGCTTCCCAAATGAATTAGTGTGTAAGTACTGTAGTGGGACTTCCACTGTGAGTACAGATAGTCCTCGGCTTACGACCATTTACGACTTGCAACGTTCATAAATATTAGTCAGTTGACAAGCGTCTGAATTTTGATCACATGACCATGGGGATGCAGTAATGGTGATTATGAAAAAGTCACTTTTTCCAGTGCTTATTATAACTTCAAATGGTCACTAAGTGAAACATAGAAACATAGAACATTGGTGGCATAAAAAGACTTCATGGTCCATCTAGTCTGCCCTTATACTATTTCCTGTATTTTATCTTAGGATGGATACATGTTTATCCCAGGCATGTTTAAATTCAGTTACTGTGGATTTACCAACCATGTCTGCTGGAAGTTTGTTCCAAGCATCTACTACTCTTTCAGTCAAATAATATTTTCTCACGTTGCTTCTGATCTTTCCCCCAAATAACCTCAGATTGTGTCCCCTTGTTCTTGTGTTTAACCCTTTAACATATTTAAATGTTTCGATTATGCCCCCCTCCTCCGTTCTGTCTTCCAGACTATACAGATTGAGTTCATTAAGTCTTTCCTGATACGTTTTATGCTTAAGACCTTCCACCATTTTTTGTAGCCCGTCTTTGGACCCGTTCAATCTTATCAATATCTTTTTGTAGGTGAGGTCTCCAGAACTGAACACAGTATTCCAAATGTGGTCTCACCAGCGCTCTATACAGCGGGATCACAATCTCCCTCTTCCTGCTTGTTATACCTCTAGCTATGCAGCCAAGCATTCTACTCGCTTTCCCTTCTGCCTGAACACACTGGTTCACCCATTTTGAGACTGTCAGAAATCCCTACCCCTAAAGCCTTCTCTTCTGAAGTTTTTGCTAATACAGAACTGCCAATACAATACTCTTCAGTTTTTGTAGTCTATCCAGACCAGTGTTTCCCAACCTTAGCAAATTAAGGATATCTGGACTTCAACTTCCAGAATTCCCCAGCCAGCAAATGCTGGCTGGGGAATTCTGGGAGTTGAAGTCCAGATATCTTCAAGTGGTCAAGGTTGGGAAACACTGATCTAGACAATACAAAAGTGAACTGTTGTAAGTCAACGATTACTTGTACAGGACAGCAAGGAAACCAAAAACGTAGTCCATGCAAGCAATAAATACCACCTTAAACAATGCAAACCAAAAGCCAAAGGAAAATTCTAAATCCTATCACCGATTCAGTTTTGAACAGAGCCAGGAATTGGCGGAGCAGCCCTAGACAGACAGAAGGTTCCGGAAACCCTCTTCTCTGAGGTGAATTTCAGAGGACCAGATTCCTGCAGATTATACGTACCCATTTGCACAGTGCCGCGAGGCTGAATCACTGGGTGCTGAGAAGAGTATCTCAAACAGTTATTCATCTGTGGCGAGCCTGCTGGCAGCTGGGTCTGAGAGGGAGGGGTTGTGATTGGAACGGCTGGTCTGGTAACAGGAGCAGAACTGGTAAGAGCTGGGGCTCCCGGGGCAGCATCTCGAGAGGAGGAGCCTTTGGCTGTTGGCGAGCCTCCTGTTAAATTCCTGGGCTGGTTGGTTGCTGCGGGAACCCTGGAGAAAAAGGAAGACCAATGTAAGAGCACTGTGCAAGAAGTCAAAAGCAACATATTGAAACCAATGTTCCCTCGTCATGCGATCACAGATTGTCCTTAACTAACTACGGTTTACTTAATGACCATTCAAAGTTACAACGGCACTGGGAAAAAAGGACATCACAACCATCTTTCGCACTCATGACTGCCGCACATCCTCACGGTCATGTGATTTATATTCAGGCACTTGTCAACTGATTTATGTTTATGACGGTTGCGGTGTCGCGGAGTCAGCGTGATCCCCTTTGGTGACTCCTGACAAGCAAAGTCAATGGGGGAGCCAGATTCATTTAACAACTGTACTACTAATTTAATACAGTGTTCCCTCAATTTTCGCGGGTGATGCGTTCGCAAAAGTCGAATTTCCGCGAAGTAGAGATGCGGAAGTAAATACAGTATTTTTGGCTATGAACAGTATCACTTCCCTTAACACTTTAAACCCCTAAATTACAATTTCCCATTCCCTTAGCAACCATTTAGATTATTACTCACCATGTTTATTTATTAAAGTTTATTTAAAAAAATATTTATTAAAGACAGCCGAAAGTTTGCCGATGACATATTACATCATCGGGCAGGAAAAACATGAAAAATGCATGAAGTAAAAACATAAAAAATACATGAAGTATTTTTTAATTAATATTTTTGAAAAACCGTGGTATAGACTTTTCGCGAAGTTCGAACCCGCGAAAATCGAGGGAACACTGTAATTGTGGTGATTTGCTTAACAAAGGTGGCAACAAAAGTTGTATAATAGGGCAAAACTCAGTTAACAAACATCTCACTTAGCAACATAAGTGTTGGGGACTTATGGTTGCAAGTTGGGGGCTATCTGTATTTGGCACAGCATCTCCTGAGATTTCTGTTGGTGTGCTTATCAAATAAATAAAGGATAAACTTTTAAAGTAGATGCTAGATGCCGATGAGCTTCAACATATGACTGCGATTAGAATTGAAAAACCCGTCATAAGCTATTATGGTCATAAATTGAGATGCCTTTGTGGTTTTATGACCTTTAGGACCTCTTGAATAAACTCATTCAATGGTTGTTAAGGAAAAGTAATGGTTGTAAGTGCGAATCCATTCATTTGAATAGGTTGGGGGGTGGGGTTTGCCAGAAACTGGCCAAAACATTGTGAAGCACCAAAACTTGCTGCCAAATGAAACAGAGAGACCATTTACAATGGCTGGGAAATAGTATACAGGCTTGCTGTTCCAAATAAAGATAGTCCTCAACTTCCGACCACAATTGAGCCCAAAACTTATGTTGCTAAGTAAGACATTTGTTAAAACTGAGTTTTGCCCTATTATACAACTTTTGTTGTCATCTTTGTTAAGTGAATCACCACAATTGTTCAATTAGTAATACGCTAGTACACCCATATCTATTGTAAATGTTGTTAAACGACCAGTTATAAGTTGAGGACTACCTGTGGAAAAGCACATGAGAAAGTAGCCACACAAGCAATATGTATTATACAAAATATGCAACGTTAGCTCTATTATGGAGAGAAAAGCTGAACTGAAATCCTTACTTCTGGTGTTGAGAAGAAATGTAGGCTGTACTACTACTTGTATAAAAAGTTCTATTTGATCTCTTTTAAAGAAAGCATGAACTATGCCAAAAGTAAGAAGCAGAAAAAAATGGGCATTTCAGCTGATCACTGAATCATACAAATTTTCTAGTTACTTTTACGTTATTTCTAGCATATGCAGCAGTTTAGATATAGAGCAGTGATGGCCAACCTTTCAGCACCAAGTGCCAAAAAGGGAGGCGCGCATGTATGTGTGCAGCACTGAGTGCTGAAAAGGGAACACTTTGTGCTCGTGTGGGCGCTTTGCATACTCGTCTGGGCCACGACTAAGAAGAGCAGCTGCCCTGGGAGAATGTGTGGGCTAGAAAACGAACTTCCGGTTTCCAGCATGCACATTCACGCCGGCCAGCAAATTTTATGTGCACATGCCAATCATCTGGTTGGCACGCATGCTTGCGCCAGAAAATGGAAGACCAGCTCTTCTGATTTCTGGCACTGGCACACGGACAAAGAGTAGCTCATCATTGCATGCATTTGCGTGTCAGGAACCTGGAAGAGGAACGGGCAACGCTATGCGTGCCAGGCAACATGGCTTTATGTGCCACTTTGGGCATGTGTGCCATAAGTTCACCATCACAGATATATAACCTTTCCCTGCCTAGCTATGAGCAGCCCCTCTATCTAGACAACTATCTGAGATCACAGAGAGGATGAACATGTACTTCAATGTGGAGCAGTAATGAGTTTCAGTGTTGGTTATGACCTATAAACCCCTTCATGGCATCGGACTAGAATATCTCCGGGACCGCCTTCTGCCGCACGAATCCCAGCGACCTGTTAGGTCCCACAGAGTTGGCCCTCTTCGGGTCCCGTCGACTAAACAATGTCGTCTGGCGGGACCCAGGGGAAGAGCCTTCTCTGTGGTGGCCCCGAATCTCTGGAACCAACTCCCCCCAGATATCAGAGTTGCCCCCACCCTCCTTGCCTTTCGCAAGTTCCTTAAAACCCACCTCTGTCGTCAGGCATGGGGGAATTGAAATTTTCCCTCCCCCCCTAGGCTTATAGAATTTATACATGGTATGCTTGTATGTATGGTTGGTTCTTTAAATTGGGTTTTTTTAGATTATTTTTAATATTAGATTTGTTTACATTGTCTTTTTTTATTGTTGTTAGCTGCCCCGAGTCTTCGGAGAGGGGTGGCATACAAATCTAATAAGTAAGTAAGTAAGTAAGTAAGTAAGTAAGTAAGTAAGTAAGTAAGTAAGTAAGTAAGTAAGTAAATAAATAAATCTTTGCTACTGGTTTGGAACTGTGAATGTATGCACATGTGTGCCTTGCTCGTGCCCAGCGCTTCTACACATAACCTTCTATGCATGCACAGATTGTCTGGGATGACGTCCAGGCGGGTGGGCAGAGCATCCTGCAGCCGTCGCTACCAGTTCACCCAAACCAGGGTAAACTGGTAGCAACCCACTACTGCTATGAAGATACAAGTGTGAGATCATGCACAGTCCTTCAGAATCACAAACTGTCCTTATAACCCATTTGTGCAGATGTTATGATAAAAATATTATGGAATTGAAAATAATATATTAAAATCAAAATAAAAACACCCTTTTAAAAGACACTTTTGGGGTTTTGTTTCCCTTCTTTGGGAGGTGGTCATGTTAGATTGCTAAATCTCCCACACTGCTTCTCACCTGGAAACAGGAGTGACATAATTGCCTGGAAAGACGCCACACATGCCATTTCTCAAGGACGTCCCTTTGAACCAGCCGTCCTGACACTTCTCGATAACACGATACATTTCGCCCTTACGTAGTTCTAGTTCATCCGTCTTCTGAGGTTTGTAGGCATATAATGCCAAATAACTGTCAAAAATGATAAATATATAAATAGTGAGAGGGTAAAGCTGAAGACGCGCCTAGCAAGTAAACCATATTTTGTTTTAAAATAAAATACCTGTTGTTGCTAAATTTATTTATTCAGTAGGGAGCAACTGAAATTATTAACCAGCAAAAAAAAATATATTGGAAAACAGAAGAGAAAATTCCATCCAGACAGCTACAAGATACATTGACAGCATCAGAATATTAATTGGAAAAGTGTCTACAAATTTCAAAAATAGGTTGGATTTAGCTGGATATTGATTATCAAAATGAAAAGCAAATCACGGTGAAGAAGACCCTCAAGTAATTCTAAGTAATGTATTTTTAAGATAGAATAGAATAAAAAATTTTATTGGCCAAGTATGATTGGACACACAAGGAATTTATCATTGGTGCGAATGATATTTTGCACTTTAAAAATAGGCAGCTGAATTAAAGGACAAATGTAATTTAATTTATTCAAATTCTATGATGCCCAATCCCATAGGACTCATTAAATTAAAATAGTATTTCTAAAATTACAAGAACTCATTAAAAAAACCCTATAGTTTTAAAATTTCCCTATTGTTATATATATCAGAGGGATAGTCCTTGAAAATCAGGGTGGGGCGTTTGATGGATATGCTGGTCTGGGTGATTGAGACACTTAAAAGTCTGGGCACAGGTTACACTGTGCTTGGATATCTCTGGTCATGGAGAAGAGCAGGGTTGACATATAACAGCTTTGCCTTCTTTGTCCCATAAAATCTCTTGCCAGGATTCTTCCAGATTTTTATTTCAGCCAAAATCCAGAACAATCAAAATTCTGCCAATGCAAAATGGTTGGGCAGAAGCTCGGGGACATGAAGGTTTGTTTCAAGTTCAAAACAAATACAGTAATACCTCATGATACGAACTTAATTGGTGCAAGGAGGAGATTCGTAAGACAAAAAGTTCGTAAGACGAAACATTGTTTCCCATAGGAAACAATGTAAAGTCAATTAATCCGTGCAACCAAAAAACTCCCCGCAAAAAAACAGCTTTCCGGCTGTTTTAAAAGGTGACAGCCGGCCTGGGGGGGCTTCCCAGCACCCCCCCGAACCCGGGTTTGGAGTTCGGGGGCGCTGGCAAGCCCCCCAGGCCGGCTGCAACCTTTTAAAACACCCGCGCCGCTTCGTAGCTGTCTCCTGAAGCCGAACGCTAAAGCCGAACTTCCGCGTTCGGCTTCGGGAGACAGCTGCGAAGCGGCGCGGGTGTTTTAAAAGGTCGCAGCTGGCCTGGGGGGCTTCCCAGGAACCTCCCGAACCGAACCCGGGGTTCAGCAAAATTTTGCCTCTTCTTACGAACTTTGTTCGAGTTAGGAACCGGCGTTCGGGAGGCTTCTGGGAAGCCCCACCGCCTGGCTGTTACCTTTTAAAACAGCCGCGCAGCTTCCCAGCTGTCTCTGAACGCAGGTTCGTAACTCGAAAAAAGTTCGTAAGAAGAGGCAAAATTTTGCTGAACCCCGGGTTCGTATCACGAGTTGTTCGTAAGACGAGGGGTTCGTATCTTGAGGTACCACTGTATACTGCATATTCTATTGTGTGAATACCCCTAATAAGATATTCTATGTATAAAACTATACTGGCTTTGCTAAATTACATGTGATTTGTTTTTTTTGTAATTACTGGAAGGTGTATAACTGCAATATCCTCTACATAGCAGTTCAAAAACCCCCCCAACACAATACTAAACTACATAATTCAATTTGAATACAGACTGTATCCAATACACACGAAGCCTTAATTTTTCTGCTTTCTAGAAAATATAAGTTGAAAAATAAATGTTGCTTGCTTTTTTATTTTGTCCCTGCACGCAGTAAGCATTCTCACTGCAAGCAGAAAATAAACAGCAATAATGATTAGACTGCTCATATCTTTTAACAATTCCTCGAGGCACTCTTTGCCTTGATTTATCAAATGCTTCCACTAGGCACCATCCTGATCAAATAATTAATGTATATTTTTCACAAGAGGCTTGAGGAATTATTGTCACATTATGTTTTGTCAGTGGACGTGCAGTGAACTATGTTAATTGGCACGAGCGTGCGCTCTGATTTTAGAGCAATCAGTTCTAGCTACTTGGAACAAAATGTAAATCCCTCGGCTATCTTTAACTACCCAGTGGCATTAGAAAAAGGTATTGAACTTGGGGCTTTTTGTGAGGCTGGGTATCTGGGTATTATGAGTTAAGTTTCAGTCTACACTATTCAGCACCAATAATTGCCAGGTAGAATTGTATTCCAGCTTTAATTTTAGGCTAGAGGGGTTCAACTGTGACTGATTTAAAAATGTCAAATTCATGGTACTATGATTGATGTCATCTTTGTAGGCCTGTTATGAATTTGTGGTACACCTTTGAAGTGAAGGCCTGGCTTTTTAGTGTTTAAGAGCACAAAAGTGTTTATTTCCCTTTTCCTTAGGCATATTAAAAACATTTCTGCAATTTGTCAAGTGGAATTTACAGAAAAAACAAAGATAGAGCAAGTTAATTAAACATACATAATTAGGTACTCATGGTAGGTGTTATGTATGTAGGTAATTCTTGTTTAATGACTGTCTCATTTAGTGAGAATTTGTGCTTACAGTGATGAAAAAGTAATCCAAAGTGACCAATCCTTTTTATGTCTGCAAAGCAAAGGAAACTGAAATAAGATCACAAGCTGTCACAATATTATTTTTTGACCGCTTTGCTTAATGACCTAGTCAAAATCTCATTTTGTCACTGCTTTGTTTAATGACCTAGTTGCTGGTTATTAACCACATTAAACAAACCTGACATCAATCATAGTACCGTGAATTTGACGTTTTAAAACCAGTCACAGTTAAGTCTTGGTGGTCTGTGGTCACAAAACATATTTAAAGGGGATCTGTGATAAAGAAAAGGTCGAGAACCACTTATTTCTTATATTTATGATTTTCTCTATTTGATAGGAATAATACCTGCCAAGGAATCATTCACAGAACTATAATAAGTAACTTGGAAATTAAAATTTATGTGAAGCTGTGGGTACAAGTGACCTGGCCTTTCACTCATCACTTTTCAATGTGACAAAAGTCTGGTTCACCCAAACCAGCGATAACCACGAGGAAGGTTTCTGTTGACATTTCCCAACTATAAATATTAATGTTAAAATTATACATTGCTCTTCAGAGCAAAACTTTTGCTTACATATTGAGTGGTAGTTGGACCTTTGATGGTGTTCCTTGATCTCCCACAATTGCACTGGTTCTGGGTCCAGCCATGGTTGCGGATCCAGCTAAAGTAGAATCCTAGAAGCAACAGAAGTGGAGAAAAATGAAAGGAATGCACATTTTACACTCATTTTTTAACTCAATTGTATGACCCTCAATATGTTTATTTATTTATTTATTTCACTTATTAGCATCCATTTATTTTCTTTAAGATAGGTTCTTTAGTAGTGATGGGTGAACCCAATGGTGTTCGGGTTTGGCAAGTTCGGCCGAACATTACGCAAAATTCGGCCGAACCTGAACCGAACTCGAACCCGAATGGGGAATCCCTCCCACGAAGAGATTCCGGGGACGGAGCTTTGATGTCATTGGCAGGTTGCTAAGGATGCCAAGGTGATCACTTCCTGGATTCCATGGAATCCAGGAAGTGATCATCTTGCCGTCCTTAGCAATCTACCGGTGACGTCAAAGCTCCGAATGCTGAACACAACTCCAAACTTTGCCCGAAGTTTGGAAAAATTTCGGGTTCGTGTTCGGCAAACCGAACACCGCAAAATTCAGTATGGGCCCGAATTGTGCAGGTTCGGTTCGCCCATCACTATTCTCTAGTTTTATGCCAGAGGTCTTCAAACCTGGCATTTTAAGGCTTGTGGACTTCAACTCCCAGAATTCTCCAGCCAGCATAGAATTCTAAGAGTTAAAATCCACAAGTCTTAAAATTGCCAAGTTTGGGGACCCCTGCTTTAGAATGCTTAAGAATGTAGTTTTTGCAGAAGAGTCACCAATAGGTCCACTATAAAAAAAAATCTAAAAAAACCAGTATTTTTTTCAGCCTAAAACAAGATTAATCTCTCCATCCCTCACATTATACCATGCTTAATTTGATAAGAGACATTATTCGCTTTTAATTTCATTTTCTTATTAACTTCTTGTTGCAGTAATAATACTTGATATGTACTATATGTTAAAAAACAAATTGGCTGCCAATTGCTCCAATAGTTATTTTGTATATTACTTTTTATAATCAGCCAGAAATCTCTTCACCAATCAAATGTGAATTACAAAGGCACTAAAATAATCATTGTCATTGTACGTAACTCAGTTTATTATTATGTTCTTCATTCTGAGTTCATATTTCAGTGTCAAAAGGGAAACCAGATCTACTACTGATGAAACATATGATTTTTAAAAAATAAAAATGCTTATGCCCTTTCTACTTTCTAATAATAAAAAAGTTGTTTGGAAAGGAGTAAATTTTGCCCTTTTTGAAAGAAAAGAAATGTTAAAAGCTTTCCTCGCTATTTCTTGTCTGTGAATTTTTAAGAGATTGTGTGTTTCATTCTCTTTGAATGGAATTTGGACCAATTATTTTAAAAGTTTCCAAGGTTTTGCAACAAATGGATGGATTCATTTATTCACTTATAAAGACTCCTGATATGAAATATATTCATAAATCCTTCTTCCTCTTTATGTCATCTTGTGGGATTTTACAAATCCCCAAGTTAAGACGCATTTCATAAGCTGTGAAGTGTGACAAATTTTAATGCTTCTTTCCAACTCACCGTCTCTTAATCTTAAAGCATCTATCACTCATTTACTTAGCTAACTGTAGCACCAGGGACTGATAGAGGGGCAATAGTGCAGAAGGACAGTTTTTAATGCTGATATTGGATACCTGGTTTTCTAATAAATTGTCTTTCTGAACAGTAGGAATATACATAAGAGTAATGCTCTACAGAGAAAGGTTGGAAAGAAGAAATATATTGGACCTAAAATATAATGGATTCTCCCTTCCCCCAATTAAATTGCAGAATACAGTAAAAATGAAGAGAAATAAGTCATTGTTCAGCTCGGACAAAAAAATATCCAGGTCAGAATCAGTCCCTATATGCAACTGATCTAAATAATTCCATAATATGGTTCTTTTGAACTGTACTCCCAAAATTGTCAAGTCAAGCTGAGACTTGATACATTTGGAATTTACCCGTTGGTGAAAATTGTCCATCATTTTTGAAGAGGACTTTGACAAGAATGGTGGAAGGTCTTAAGTATAAAACGTATCAGGAAAGACTTAATGAACTCAATCTGTATAGTCTGGAGAACAGAAGGAAAAGGGGGGACATGATCGAAACATTTAAATATGTTAAAGGGTTAAATAAGGTTCAGGAGGGAAGTGTTTTTAATAGGAAAGTGAACACAAGAACAAGGGGACACAATCTGAAGTTAGTTGGGGGAAAGATCAAAAGCAACGTGAGAAAATATTATTTTACTGAAAGAGTAGTAGATCCTTGGAACAAACATACAGCAGACGTGGTTGGTAAATCCACAGTAACTGAATTTAAACATGCCTGGGATAAACATATATCCATCCTAAGATAAAATACAAAAAATATTATAAGGGCAGACTAGATGGATCATGAGGTCTTTTTCTGCCATCAGTCTTCTGTTTCTATGTTTCTATCTTAGACGGGATGTCAAAACTTGTGCATGAATTGGATTAAAGTGAGGGAGAGGTGCGCATAGCCAGGCTCACTCTCTCTTCCCAGATTCAATAGTAGGACGAGACAGTTGGAGATGATCTGGGCGCAGTGGTTGACCAGGGCATCTTTTGTGTCTTGCTGTTTTCTTAGCGTACCACATCGCTTGCAGAGACTGCCTTTATGACCATGGTCCTAATTTAGCAGATTTCATCTATTCAGTCCGTTAGAATCTCTCTTTACATGCTCGGGAAAGACAAGTCCCTATCACACAGAAGGCCAATGACCCAACGGCTACTCTCAACCTGGTTGGCCAGCCTGTCGGAGCTGTTGCCCGGAGCGTGGCTGCTGCACATGCTACAGCTATTGGGAGCCACAGGTGAGAGCTGAGTGACAGGTGGGGACCAAAGGTGAGCGAACTGCCCTAAAAGCTGCCCTAAAATGGACTGCTGTAAATTAGCAGATGATATCCCAATAGAGAATATGCCCCAATTGCTTAATATAGATAATAAATAACATTATTTTTCACATGGAACATTTTCTGTCTGTCTGTCTGTCTCTCTCTCTATTTTTCTGTCTGCCTGTCTGCCTGCCTACCTATCTATCTATGCGAAAATCATTCACACATTAATCACGAAATATCCAGGACTGAAAAACTTACAAACTTAAAATTTGCCATGTATGTTCCTTGCGGCTTCTAGGTGTTCACTGAGAAAGGATTTTTCAAAATAACAATCAGAGCATGAGTATTTCTTATATTATTATTAACAAACTCTAATGCTAAGGAATTCTACTCACCTCTCCCAACCTGAAAAGAAATCTGATCCAAATGCAAAACACAAGCAGAGGAGTTTCAGTTTTGCTTTTGCTTTCACATCAGAACAGTTGAACTAAGACACACACAGACTCCTTCCTGTATCCTTCTTGCTCATACAGCAAATACTGTTTGAGATTCCAAACACCCCTATACTGTCTCACACACTAACAGAAAGCTAGCCAGATGAATACCAATGTATGCTAGTAGGCAGAGACAGATTCCCCACCCCCATTTTCCTCCTCATTTCAGATGAATATGTTCTTCTACTGTAACACCAGTTAAAGGGAATAGAGGTAAAAATGCAGGAAAAGACTTACAGTGCGATTAGAAAAACACAAGTAAGTGTATCTGTTTTTCCCATGTCCAGTTCTATGTGGCATGTTCCAGAGTCAGTTCACCTGACAGCCTGGTCATCCTCCAGCCAGACAGCAAAACTAGGAATGTTATTTACAGGGAGGTCCTGAGCAATTCATCTGAAGGATGAATTGAAAGTCTGTGCTATGCAAATAATGCCTTCACCTGTACAGAAACTTAGCTTACCATCTCTAACAAAATAATACAGTCCCTTTTTGAATTACTCATTAATTTTGAAGCTTTAAGTGTAAATTTATCACATAGTTTTGTAGCAAACACCGGTATCAGCTAGCATTTTATATGACAGAAAGAAAGCGATCTGGATACACATGCCCACTTACCCCAGAGGGAAGTGCTACATGATATATTTGCATTTTATTTACATTCACTTTCCATCTAATCTTGAGACTCAGGGCACATTGTATCTGTATGATATCTACTCTGGTTAGGTTTTACAATGATAAAATAATGTAATGTGTGATTGAAAATAATTTTGTACAAATATATTATCACTTGTGCAAATCTTGTCTATCTAATTATGCCTGTTTCCAAATATCACAATGGTAGAGGGAAAACTTAATCTCTTCTAAAAATGTTTTACATAAATTAGATTGTTTGGGGTTTGGCTTTGCTAAGCATAATATATAAACTTACATTTTGTTTACTTCAGGAAACTGTTATTAAAACAGTTTAACCCATTAAAGGATACTTCCAAGATGGCATTTTGATTTAAGAGATAATAATCTTCAGAAAATTACATTTCATTGATCTATGAACATAGTAATCTATTAACAGATTCTTTGCTTCTCCACATATTGACATATTTGTTTAGGAAAGCGTGAATTTAAAGAAAACAAATCATGGAATCTAGAAAAAGCAAAATAACAAATTCTTTTTCTATTTTGTTAATGAGGCAAACATCTGATTTAGTTTTTAACTAAACCATATAAGGGGGATATGGTCATTTATTTATGCCTCTGTCTCCAAGAAAAAGAAACAAATGAAAATCAAAATACAAACTAAATGGAAAGTTACTGCAGACTGCAATGCTGTAAATGTGTTTAGGATTATGAATCAAATGGAAGGACCCAGAAGGTATGGGAGCAGAGGAGAAAGGCAAGAGGAAAAATATCTGTTGCCATTTATTATTTTCCTAATATTTCTAGTTGTCATATACATGCTAATTAATAGTTTCCTTTCACTTCCTTCCTTTCCTTTCCCAATGTCATCAGTTGCTTCTAGTTAATTCCCATTAGGAAATACTTTCTCTTTTGTTGCTTGTTAATAGCCATATTTTTATTAATACATTACATCTATACCTATATACAGCGGTCCCCAAACTACGGCCTGCGGGACGGATGCGGCCTGCTGAGGCTATTTATCCAGTCCGCGGCAGCCCACAAGATTTTTCCCATCGAATTTCCCGTCCGCTCAGTGTCTGCGGTCTTGCTCCTGAGCGTCTGGCGGCAGCAAGGAGAGGTGGAGAGCCAAAGGGCAGGGAGGAAAGCAGGCCGGCAATTGGCCCCTTTCTTTCCCGCCTTTAGGGAGAGGAACTGTTGCTGCCCTATGGCAGAGCGTGAGAGAGAAACAGAAAGAAAGAGAGAGAAAAAAGGAGAGGAAGGAAGACAGAGAGAAAGAGAAAACTCGGCAAGGAGTTGGGGACTTGCTCCACTTCGCCTCCTCCTCCTACCTCAGGGCGGCGTTAAGAAAACCGCAGGACTTTTTAATAGTCCGGCTCTCCAACAGTCTGAGGGACAGTGAACCGGCCCCCTGTGTAAATAGTTTGGGGGACCCCTGCCTATATATACTACAGGAGATAAGTAACAAGGAAAAGATCTTAGAGCCCCTTCAAATATAGTGGTTGCTCAATATTCAAACATTAATGGTGACACTTTCCTATGGACCTGATATTGAGGAAGGAAGACAGATAGAAAACAAGGCATTTTTATCTGTACAGAGAAGCATTTATTGGAAAGACTACATTTTATCACAGTATCTGAAGACAATGGGAGGCAAATAAATTGACAAGGCAACTTTAAAATCATGAATTCAAGGCAACATTTGGTGGAATGGAATTGTCTAGCACATCCAATACAGTAAGGACTTTTTTTTTTTACTCCTTTCCCCATTTCTGGTATTAAAGACAAAGGCTCAACACAAGAAATGCAACATTCCTCCCCCCCAACCCTCCCAAAAGAACCAGTTTGATGTTGTAGTAAATGCACCAGGGTAGAAGTTGGATAATTGGGAGTCTTAGTTCTGCTTTTGGTACAACGTCAGCTGAGTGATTGGGGACCAGTCACTCTCAATCCAAAGAGGACAAAGCAAGAGCAAACAATTTCTCAAACAAAAACCTTATTAACTACTTTAGGTAGTCAGTAGGGGTCAAGGCATTCAAAAAAAAGACCATGTGGTTTTGACAATACCCCAAGTGGTATATATTTTGCTATCTGTTGTTCTCTTTGGGGTGGAGAAGTAATAAAGTTAATACTGATAGGAGGTCTTTTCTCTATTGTGTTGCTCCCTGTGTGGGCTTTTCTGGTGTCTGAAGACAGATTCAACTAAAATCTGACAGTGCAAATTGATTTTCTGTGCATATGCATGTGCATGCACGCACACACACATACACAGTAAACATTTTCTATTTCATGCATGCATTTTTGTTTTTTACATAGTGCCTGGGAGGGAGGTATTCTTACCACAATCGTAATTGCTAAAAAGGTTTATCAGATACTTTTTAGCTTCTAGTTGCATTTTCCAAGATAAATGGGAGTCATGTAACCTATAACAAAATACCGTACTACAGACCAGCACTACAACAAGTTTAAATCCAAATGTGCTGTTTTATTGGATAATGGATGCACTTGGGCAAAAGGAATCCTCAATCTGAGTATTGTATTTGCAGTTCTGTGAAGAGAAGGATTTAGGGGTAGTGATTTCTGACAGTCTCAAAATGGGTGAACAGAGCAGTCAGGAAGTAGGGAAAGCAAGCAGAATGCTTGGCTGCATAGCTAGAGGTATAACAAGCAGGAAGAGGGAGATTGTGATTCCACTGTATAGAGCGCTGGTGAGACCACATTTGGAATACTGTGTTCAGTTCTGGAGACCACACCTACAAAAAGATATTGATAAAATTGAACGGGTCCAAAGACGGGCTACAAAAATGGTGAAAGGTCTTAAGCATAAAACTTATCAGGAAAGACCTAATGAACTCAATCTGTATAGTCTGGAGGACAGAAGGGAAAGGGGGGACATGATCGAAACATTTAAATATGTTAAAGGGTTAAATAAGGTTCAGGAGAGAAGTGTTTTTAATAGGAAAGTGAACACAAGAACGAGGGGGCACAATCTGAGGTTAGTTGGGGGAAAGATTAGAAGTAACGTGAGAAAATATTATTTTACTGAAAGAATAGTTGATGCTTGGAACAAACTTCCAGCAGACGTGGTTGGTAAATCCATAATAACTGAATTTAAACATGCCTGGGATAACCATATATCCATCCTAAGATAAAATACAAGAAATAGTATAAGGGCAGACTAGATGGACCATGAGGCCTTTTGCTGCCGTCAATCTTCTATGTTTCTATGTATAAAAATTATGTTATCTAAATTTGGAACAAATTTGAAAGTGTTTCTCTGAATATTGGATATTGTGTATTGCAGTAATGTTATATTTATTAATGAAAGTAATGTATTTCATGTCTTTATTGCATATTTAGATTTTATTTTTAAAGTGAGAGCAATAAACTTAAAATCCACATGCAGGTTTTAATAATATGTGATCCTGTGGCAATTTCTCAGCTAGAAAATTGACTAATAGTCTTTGAGACTCATGCTGCTTATTTCTGTCAAACGCATTGACTAACCAATGGGTCATGCAGTTTCTCCAAGCCTTAATGTTCTTAGGAATAATGCCAAAGCACTGAAATTATATTTGCACTGGATCAACTATTGGCAAGAAAGCGCTGCACCCGAGATAAAGCATTCTCATCAAATGTTAATTAACGAAGTGGGAGTTAGGGCATCCAATGACTCCAGCACACAGCTTTTCCGTTAGTGGTGCAATATATTAATAAACACTCTTCCACACACTGATAAAATATAATTACAGCTGCAGATGGGCTCACACAAGCTATTTCTCTATTGCAGGAGGTGATAAACATCAATAGATTTATCTAACCCATAAATTACAAAAACATCTGTGGTATTTCTAACTCTTGCCTACACCAGGCAGTGTGAGAGGCTAAAAAATAAACTATGGCTCAGTTGTTTCTGTGTAGCTGGTTGGGAATATTAAGATCATTCACTAGTAACGAAGAGCATCTGTTTAATGAAACACCATACCAAGGAGGACCCAAAGTGCAGAACTCATATGAATGAACTTTTCACTTGTCACTTGTCTTTGCCAAGAGAAAGAATTTACATTGACTTTCATATCAGATGAGCAACAAATGTACAATATAATCTCACAAATAATTATTGTTTTACTTGATAGTAAATACGTCTTAATTCAACGTGGCTTCTTTTTTCGCAATACAGTAGTACCTCTAGATACAAGCTGCTCCTAATGTGAGTATTCCAAGTTACGAGCCGCGACGCAAGTGAAGTTTCTGTTCAACACCCGAGCTCAAATTCGGGATATGAGCCGAGCTTCCACTAGGTGGCGCAAGAATCTCCTTGCTTCCAGTTATCTCAGTGCAAAAAACAAAGTCTAAAGGCATTCGTTCGAGATGCGAGTTGATCGACTTACGAGCTCGAGTCTGGAACGAATTAAACTCATATGTCGAGGTACCACTGTATTGGTGGAAAATTTCTATTCTATTATCAGAGGTTCTGATACAGAAAAACAGTGTGTCCATTTTAATTAAAAAAGCCATTTAAACAACACAAAGTATAAATGGAAACATTATTCTACTGGGTCCACTCGTTTGCACAGACAGGTAGAGAACTAAACTGGCAATGGAGAACCTATGGCACCCGTGGCACGAAAAGCCATATCTGCTGGCATGCGAGCCGTTTCCCTAGCTCAACTCCAATGTGCACTTGTGTGCCGGCCAGCTGATTTTTTGCTCAGACAGAGGCTCTGGGAGAGCATTTTTGGCTTCTAGAGAGCCTCCAGGGGGATGGGGGATTGCGTTTTTACTTTCCCCCAGCTCCAGAGAAGCATTTGGAGCCTAGAGAGGGTGAAAAACAGGCCTACTGGGCCCACCGGAAGTTAAAAAACAGACCTTTTTCAGCCGGCGGAGGGCCTCCAGGGGACAGTGAAAGCAGTTTTCACCCTTCCCAGGCATTGAATTATGGGTGTGGGCACTCATGCACGCTCTTTCGGTACCCGAGGAAAAAAAGTTTCGCCATCACTGGCCCATCTCATAATTACTACATAATTACTACACTTCTTCATATTTACACCTCTTTACAACTCTTCTTCATATTTTTGATTGTGACTAAGAGTTTCAATTTAGGAAATATCAATTTAGGAGGATGTCAAGATGATTTTAGATACAAGATTTTTAATCTGAAATCAACTGCATCAAACACAGAACTTTATGAGTGGCTCAAACAACCTCCAGTGTTTGCCACCAATTCTATCTTTCACCCACAAAAAATTGTGTGAAGTTGTGAAAGGCAAAACAATTAAATAGGTGCCTTTATGAAAAGATCTTCATTTAAATGTTTCTTGTAGGCATGCTCCTGAACGGACCCTGAAGCTTGAAGAATAAACAATATTCTTCCCTTAGAGAATTAGTATGAATAACCAGGATGAATGTATTTGTTAATTTCCAGACTTCTTTTTAAGTGTTTCAAGGATAATGTCATTGCAGGAGTAGTGAAAATCTTAGATTCAAAACATTTCAATTTGACTCATAATCTCAAGGGATGTATTGGTGAACATATTGGTGATCTTGAGTGATCATAAAAATAGACATTAGCTGCCCGGCACGAATTCTTACAGGTACAGTATTACCCTCCACACATGCTAAACATGTCATCTGCCATAGGTTATATGCAATGAAGGGCTACAAAAATTTTACTACCACACTGTGGGCGTGGCTTATGTAGGACTCCCTGCATTTTCTTCCAACATCTTTCAGTGCAAATTGGATGCTCTGGGGTGGGGCTCCATTTTCGCTACCCCTCTGCGTTTCCCTCCCCTACGGGCAGTAGCCCACCCCTGGTTATATGAGAGATCTTTACACCTATCACTTTTTTGAGTGATTTAAATTTTTTTTGGGGGTGTGTAACTTTTCAAAAATAAGCATTAAAATGTGCAGTTTGTATAACATATGTGAATAGTGTGTTTTCAGTTTTTTAAAAAATTCAACACAGATCCATGCTTATATTATGGGTATACGTAAATTTCCACCTCAATATATGTGATTACAGTGTTCCCTCGATTTCCGCGGGGGATGCGTTCCGAGACCGCCCGCGAAAGTCGAATTTCCGCAAAGTAGGGATGCGGTAGTAAATACACCATTTTTGGCTATGGACAGTATTACAAGCCACCCTTAACACTTTAAACCCCTAAATTACCATTTCCCATTCCCTTAACAACCATTTACTCACCATTATTACTGATACTCACCATTGCATAAGATACTTAGTGATCCTGATATTTATAAACATAATTATTTATTAATAATTATTTTTTTTGTTATTTATTTGCAAAAATTATTAGTTTGCCGATGACATATGACGTCATTGGGTGGGAAAAACCGTGGTATAGGAAAAAACCCACGAAGTATTTTTTAATTTTTTTTTTTTTTAAACCGTGGTATAGGCTATTAGTGAAGTTCGAACCCACGAAAATCGAGGGAACACTGTATATGACTTTACTGCTTTGTCTCAGTAGGGCTAAATCAACTCAAACCAACACTGGGTTGGCAGGGAGCCAGCTGAATTTGACACAAAAAGTAGTTTGAACTTTGATGATATGTTATGACTATAACTACCATTATTCACAAAACAATATTTCTTTGGAAGAGAAAATTAATTGACTCTGTCCGAGTGAAAAATCAAAGAGGATTTGGATTGATTTCTCCTAGTCTCCAACACACAGACATAAATCTAAACCTTTTCCTTTGGTTTCTCTCTGTTTTAAATATAATCCGTATGGTTCTTATCTTTACTCTGCCAATGATCTTCTACAGTGTACAAAATAGGAGCATGCTTCTTGTTTTCTATTGACCGAGAGTTAGCTACATTTGCCCACTTCCTTTTATATTGGATAATCATTAAGACAGACTCTGTTGTTTTATCATTGCTATTGTAATTTACGGTATGATTCTGCAGGAAGATGGCTTTCATCTTCAAAATATATACCATACAACTGGGAAGTAGGTATTGGCTCTAATTGTGAACAAATGTGCTCTCTGCTCAAGATCAGAATTTATTTTGAACACATAGAAGCTGTGCTCTAGCATTCTTATCACCCAGCTCAGGTTATATACTGAGAAGGAAGCAGCCATGCTTCATTATTTATGAGATTCATCTTTGGCCAGAAAAACCTAGGGATTTGGAGCTAGCTGACCTGTGACCTTTCCAAATAGCAAAGAAGAATAATTCATAAGGGGTTCAAATGGAGAGAAGATGAGACATCTGAGGCCTAGGCAAGATTGGTGAGCCAAGTGGGACCTCCTCTGCTGTTCAGACCAGTTTACTTTCACATATCTTCTCTATGAACCTCATGCAGGCTCAGTTTTATCACTACCCTGCAGCTGTATTATATTCTCAATACAAATCAATTTAACTAGCCTATAAGAACACTCGATGTGACAAACAGACACAATTTAGAAGGCCATATTTAAATTTTATGGCTGCATTCAATCACTGGGCATCAAATGTGCTAAATGCAAATTAGGTCGAGGCAGGGCACATACTGATCAAGACAATACAGGTTTCTACAAAAAACAAACATTAGCAAAATCTGCCACTAAATGCCTTGCTTCCTAGGGCTGCTGGAAGCTATTCTTGAGCTTTTTGTGTCTATAGAAATTAGAATCCATTAGTTTCATGCTTTTCAGGCGATAAAAAGGCTTAAGAATACTAGTACTTGTTTTCAAACGCATTTATAGCAGCACAAGAAATGCATGTGCTTATTACTGACAAGCAGGGAACTGTTGAGACTTGAAGAATAATCTTTGAGTTTTGGATACTTAGCACAGCAGTAACTCTAAATGCAGATTCTTTCTGAGGTATTAACATTATGCGATAGAGTATTAAACATAGTTATTTAAAGTAATAGTGCTACATGTATTTTGCAAGTTAATTTCTTGTAATGGGTTCACTTTTGTATAACGTTTCTACGTTTTAATGTACAGAAAATCTTAAGTATATAAGTTCTGAATCCATCTTATTGATTTCAAGAGGATCTAATTCTAATAAATCATATTTTGCATCAAGGTATGTGGGTCATTCTATGAATAATACTACTGATCAGGATTAATTTTTAAAAATTGTCAGTAATCTTTGATGACATGCAAGTATATTTTACAAACTATTTCATTAATAAAATAACCAACTGCCCCCTGCAATGTCTTTTAGTAAACATAAATCCTTTTGGACTTTGTATTTCTTATTTATTTAGTTTGCATATTAAGAAAATGTTTTAATAAAGCCTCTCATTTCAAGCAACAATTGCAACATTATCCTCAAATGATACTACAGTGTTCCCTCGATTTTCACGGGTTCGAACTTCGCGAAAAGTCTATACCACGGTTTTTCAAAAATATTAATTAAAAAATACTTCATGGTTTTTTCCCCTATACCACGGTTTTCCCGCCTGATATCATCATATGTCATCGCCAAACTTTCATCTGCCTTTAATAATTTTTTTAAAATAAACTTTAATAAATAAACATAGTGAGTAATAATCTAAATAGTTGCTAAGGGAATGGGAAATTGCAATTTAGGGGTTTAAAGTGTTAAGGGAAGGCTTGTGATACCATTCATAGCCAAAAATAGTGTATTTACTTCCGCATCTCTACTTCGTGGAAATTCGACTTTCGCGGGTGGTCTCGGAACACATCCCCCGCGAAAATTGAAGGAACACTGTATAGTCATTTCATTTCGTCTGTTTGAAAACTGCACTTATGGTAATTTTGTTCATTATTGTGTAAAGATCTCTGACTTCAAGACTAAATGCATATGCAGCTAATAGTTACAGAAAAAGTATTCAAGGCAAGGATGGCTAAAGTTCTTAAACAAATTAGCAGGATGTGACCATGGTAGTCACAGCCACAGATCTTGGACGGAAGCTCTCCTTATTGTCCCAGCTATAATTTAAAGACCATGCAATGGGAAGAAGGATAGGATGAAGAGATAAAAAGTTAGCTTACCACAATCTTACCACAAGGTAACTACGTGCTATATATACACAGTCGGCTTTGGATGTGGCGAGTGGGACGAGGGAAAGAAGAGAGGAAGTAGCAGCTTAGATAGTTTATCTTTTCAAAGTAGATAAAGAATAAAAGATATTGTGCCGGTTGGTAGCTTGACCAATATGCAGCATAAGGAACTATGAAGCAACCATACTATAGATTTGGCTGGGAATGAATTGTGGTTGGCAAAGCCAAGATGAAGGAAAATGAAGATATTGGAGGGAAGATGGAAGGAACAGAGAGGAACACTGCTACATGCCATGCCAAGTCAATTATGGTTAATTTTTTTTGGCAAAGGGGAGGAAGAACTACACTACTTTAAAAAAATCATTAGAATTTTTTAATATAATGAAAATATAGTTTAAAAAAAGAATAGGAAAAAAGGAATGGAGAGCTCCTTAGTTTTAAATGGGATATTTGGAGGATTTGTTCCCAATGAGTTCAATACCTTAAGTATGTTTTAGCAATGTACTGTAACTATTTTTTTTAAAAAAATAGTCTTTATTGAATAAATATTATAAAAAAAGGATGAAAGTAAAGATATGTTGCTCAAAACAAAATAGAAAAACAATAGCAATACAGACAAGGTAAAATAGGAAGGGGTACAGTTTCTGTAACAGTGCATATTACCTATAAAGTAAGAGTACATTTGGTTTGGTTTGGTAATTTGAAGCTTTCTCATTACATACATAGGGTTAATTCTTTTTAAGTTAGTCGATTGTGTCAATTTCATTTCTACATAAATTTTCCTATTTTTTTATTCAGTTTTGGTTAGGTTTTGGTTCAAGAGGAAGAGAAGGGGGGGAGAAGAGAAAGGTAGAGGTGAGAAGGAAAAGAAGAGAAAGAAGGAATAAAACAGTATAGTAAGAAAGAAAAAGAATAAAGTGATATAGAATAAAGATAGTAAGGAGCCAGCTAAAGGCTGGTATATCATTTTCATACGACGTTAAGTCCATGTTTATCATTGGTACAGTATTCCCTTTCTTGGTGTATTTGATGGATTCTATTGATTGGTTTAGGGTTATGAGTGTGAAAATTTTTCCAGTGTTAGATATGGGTTGTATCTTATAGCTTATATTAATTGGAATATTTTTTAATAATTTGTCATTCGGTAGTAAGTTTTTTTGTTGAGTTATTTTCTTTTTGGATTATTTGGGGCAAATGGTATGATTGGCTAAAGTACTGTAACTATTTTATACAGTTTTTGCATACCCATCCACCCACGCACCCATCCATTCATCCATCGAACAAATAAAGCAAAAATATAAAAACAAATATAAAAACCTGTTTTCTGTGAGCTACATTGGTTGCCATCTTGCTTCCAGGTCCAATTCAAGGTGTTGGTCTTAACTTTTAAAGCCCTTCATGGCACAGAACTGGGCTATTTGAGGGACTTTCTCTCCCCGAGTTACATCAGCCCATCCCATTAGAGATGGCTGAGAAGGCATGCTGCAGGTACCATCAACTAGAAATCTATATTTGGTGGGCCCCAAGTGATGTGAAATCTCTGCTATGGTACCCACCTAATGAACCTTTCTTTCCTCATGAGATCATATTAGATTTTGATATTCCAGAAGCCTCTCATGATCACATTATTGTTAGTAGGCCTCAGGTTATGAGAGAATTGAAGAAATGCTTGAGTGGCTCCATTGCTGAGATGGCTATTCTCTCTGCTTTGGGTTTATATATTTATATTTACATTTATATTTTTATATCTAAGATATAGAGGTATAAAAAAACCACATTAAAAGATGAATAACCATGAAGCTTCCAAATATTCAAGTGCAGCCCCATGTACAGCGCATTGCAACAATGCAACCTGGAAATGACAGCACGGCTGTCTCTAAGGATGTATCCAGGTAGTTCTCGACTTACAACAGTTCATTTAATGACTGTTTGAAATTACGATGGCATGCAATATGTATGACTTATGAATATTTTCCACATTTCGCGACCATTTCAGCCCCTCCATGGTTGTGTGATCAAAAACCTCAAACATTTGGCAACTTGTTCATATTTATGACAATTACAGTGTCCTGGGTCATGTGATAAACTTTTGCAACCTTCTGACAAAGTCAATGGGGAAGCCAGATTCACTTAACAATTATGTTATTAACTTAACAACTGTAGTGATTAATTTACCCACTTTGGCCAGAAATGGGGTAAAATGGGGACAAATTCATTTAACTATCACACTTAGCAATAGAAATTGTGGTTTCAATAACATGTATCTGTATATATGGGTATATCTGTATGTATCTGTATGCAGGGGTGGGCAGCAGGCAGGACTGGTGGAACACAGTTCCACCGGCGGAAATGAAAATGCGTGCGCAGCTCCAACTGATAGGCGGCTGTCACTTCCTGGACTACTGGTCTCGGCTTGGCTCTCCTTTTTTCCCCTGCTGCTGCGTCTGCGCTTCTGGCTTTTTTCCTCTTTCCTCCTTCCTGGCCTTGGACGACCTTCCTTCCCTCCTGCCCGTCTCCCCTCCAGTTTCACATGGCCACCTCCTGCCTGAAGTACAAGCAGAAGGCGTGGGTGGAAGCGGCGCTGGTAGCATTTATGCTTCTGGCAACAACCATTCGCCTAGCTACCCAGCCTGAGGTGGGGGGAGCAATCCAGGAAGGAGAGCATGGGAAACGCAAAGCAAATTGTCATCCCAGCAAGTGACACTGGTAAGGTTGTAAGTTGAAGACTTAATAGTTCACTTGAACGATGATGATCCTTCAAGCCACTCCCACCTGGTCACATGGCCGGCAAGCCACCCCCACCCAGCCACATGACCATTAAGCCACACACCAAAAATAAGCCACACCCACAGTGTGGCAGTAAAAAATTTGGCTACCCATTACTGTCTGTCAATAGAATCTGAATATTGCATTGGCAGTTCTGTGTTAGCAAAAACTTCAGAAGGATTTATGGGTATTGATTTCTGACAGTCTCAAAATGGGAGAACAGTGCGGTCAGGAGGTAGGGAAAGCGAGTAGAATGCTTGGCTATATAGCTAGAGGTATAACAAGCAGGAAGAGGGAGATTGTGATCCTGCTATATAGAGTGCTGGTGAGACCACATTTGGAATACTGTGTTCAGTTCTGGAGACCTCACCTACAAAAAGATATTGACAAAATTGAACAGGTCCAAAGACGGGTTACAAGAATTGTGGAAGATCTTAAGCATAAAACGTATCAGGAAAGACTTCATGAACTCAACCTGTATAGTCTGGAGGACAGAAGGAAAAGGGGGGACATGATCGAAACATTTAAATATGTCAAAGGGTTAAATAAGGTTCAGGAGGGAAGTGTTTTTAATAGAAAAGTGAACACAAGAACAAGGGGATACAATCTGAAGTTAGTTGGGGGAAAGATCAAAAGCAACATGAGAAAATATTATTTTACTGAAAGAGTAGTAGATCCTTGGAACAAACTTCCAGCAAACGTGGTTGGTAAATCCACAGTAACTGAATTTAAACATGCCTGGGATAAACATATATCCATCCTAAGATAAAATACAAAATATAGTATAAGGGCAGACTAGATGGATCATGAGGTCTTTTTCTGCCGTCAGTCTTCTATGTTTCTAAGTATGTGTATACAGTGGTACCTCAAGATACGAACTCCTCGTCTTACGAACAACTCATGATACAAACCCGGGGTTCAGCAAAATTTTGCCTCTTCTTACGAACTTCGAGTTACGAACCGGCGTTCGGAGACTGCTGGGAAGCCGCGCGGCTGTTTTAAAAGGTAACAGCCTGGCGGCGGGGCTTCCCAGAAGCCTCCCGAACGCCGGTTCGTAACTCGAACAAAGTTCGTAAGAAGAGGCAAAATTTTGCTGAACCCCGGGTTCGGTTCGGGGGGGTGCTGGCAAGCCCCCCAGGCCGTCTGCGACCTTTTAAAACAGCCGCGCCGCTTCCCAGCTGTCTCCTGAAGCTGAACGCTAAAGCCGAACTTCTGCGTTCGGCTTCGGGAGACAGCTGCGAAGCGGCGCGGGTGTTTTAAAAGGTCACAGCCGGTCTGGGGGGCTTCCCAGCACCCCCCCGAACCCCGAACCCGGGTTCGGGGGGGTGCTGGGAAGCCCCCCAGGCCGGCTGTCACCTTTTAAAACAGCCGCGCGGCTTCCCAGCAGTCGCCGAAAGCCGTTTTTTTGCGGGGGGTTTTTTGGTTGACTTTACATTGTTTCCTATGGGAAACAATGTTTCATCTTATGAACCTTTCGTCTTACGAACCTCCTCCTTGCACCAATTAAGTTTGTATCATGAGGTATTACTGTATATATATGCGTGTCCATGTGTGTGCACACACACATACATAAATACACTTAACCCAGGCAGAAGGCCTGATGAGTATTACCGTAATTCTATAGGAGCACAAAGAGGTCTGTTTAGGAAAATGCACACATTGGATGTAATCAGCTCTTGAATTTAGGATCAACTTCTAATTTACAGCAGAGACTATATAAACTAAACTGACCTTATGATCACAGTTTTGATTAGTAAATTGCCATTATGGGGAAATTCCACAAGCAGCTTTCACTGCTTAGAATTCAATGGAGTCCCCCTGCTTTCCATTATTGTCCTGTAACACAATATCCCACCCATTTTTGAGAATGACAATTAAGTGTTTTTTTCATACAATTTTCCATCAAACATGGAATTTCCCACCAGTGGTAAGTTGTGACATTACTATACATATGTGAATGTAGACATGGCATGGTTGTGTCAAATTTGGATGGCTTTTCATATGGTTCTAATTTTCACATTCTACCACTGGAAAATATTCCTTAGGTAATAAAGTTTATTAGTGAACCAAGCTTGCGTTTTTGTCACTGCAATAGGATTTGGAAAAGACCTATAAATTTTGCTTTGTGGCAAACCAGGGAATTGTGATATTATAGGATGGTTACAGTGAATTTTTTTTTAAACGTACGATTGTTTATCCAGACACTCTACTTACTAAACAATAAAACATTAAGTCTGGACCCACTGATTACATAGTGGGAATAGCATTTATAGCTCTTTAAAAAAAAAACAACCCACAGCCTTACAAAATGGCTGCTGCTGGTTCTTTATAAAACAATATTAGTCTTTCTCCATATGGTTGTATCTTTGAGTATGTATGATTGCATAAAGAAAATATGCACCCTTTATTTTTTGTAAACTTGATTTTGCTCCCTTAGGAGGATTTTATTTTATTATCCCACTTCTAACAGCAGCTTTCCACACCACAATTTGCATTTTAAACCTAGGGGAGCCATAAAAGCATTTTGCAAAACAACACATAAAAGCTGCTGTTGCCCGTGCATCACTGTATGTATGGAAGGGCAATTTAAAGCCAATTTCGGTTTATGCAAACCTTTTTGCTTGGCTGAAAGGAGTCCATGTATCATAGTCTCGGCTCCACCTATATGAAAGGAGCAATATAACCAGTCCATTTTGGACAGGACATGCAATTATTACTGAATGGTAAAGCTTGTAGTCTTCCATATGCTCTTGGAAAACAGAAGTGTGTAAATAATGGCCATGGAAAAAACACTAGGCAGAGTCCTTTAAAAAAAGAAGAAGCTTATTTTATTCTGATGTATAGATTAGTAGAAACAGTAACTTTCACTGCATGCTTCTACATTTTCATTAAAGTTTTAAAAAGCTTTCCTACTTAATGCACATTGGTCTATATAACAATAGCTATTAGGTAAATCCCCAATAATACAGTATAGGAATTTTTTTTATACATAGGGAAAAAAAGAAACATTACAAATTAAGAAGAGATTGGACAATCTTTTGTCTGAAATGGTATAGGACAATGATGGCAAACCTTTTTTTTCTTCGGGTGCCAAAAGAGCGTGGGCATGTGCTATCGAGCATGCGTGATTGCCCACACTCATAATTCAATGCCTGGGGAGGATGAAAACAGCTTCACCTGTCCCCAGGAGGCTGCAAATGGCCTGTTTCCCAACTTCTGGTGGGTCCAGCAGGCTTGTGTTTCGCCCTCCCCAGGTTCCAACGCTTCCCATCCGCCCAAAGGCTCTCTGGAGGCCAAAAACACCCTCCCAGAACCTCTGTGCAAAAATCAGCTGGATGACACACACATGCACCTTGGAACTGATCTAGAGCAACAGCTCATATGCCAGCAGATATGACTCTGCATGCCACCTGTGGCACCCATACCATAGGTTCGCCATCACTGGTACAGGGTTTCCTGCCTGAGCAGGGGATTTGACTAGAAGACCTCCAAGGTCCTTTCCAACTCTGTTATTCTAAATTCTAAATATCATCACCTCTTTGGCAAGAAATAAATTCTACACAATTCATTGGGACTTAATACAGGCAAATAGTTGTATAGCTACAAGCAAGGTTGGAAATATTAAGTCCTCCTGCTAATGTTGATCTCTCTTTCTCTCTCATACATACACACACACACACACACAGAGGGAGGGGAGAGGTTTTGCATTTGCACAACAATGGAAGAGTGAAGAGATCCCTACAGATGAAAATGCAAATTAAAAAAAAACATAATGTGCACAAATGGATAGACTAACACTTGCAATTAAGGAGAAGAAGGAAACTGAATACTTTTTGACATGGGACTTATTTTATCAAAGGCTAGCTAATAAAAACAGAAGTTAGAAACTTGTGGATACAAGAAAAGGACTAGTGATAAAAAGGAGGTTTGTTAAAATGGACAAGCAAATATGATTATTACTACTATTATTATTATAGAACTAATACAAATGTAATGAATACTGTTATAAACACTTTGATTATTATTTTCTAAAAATATCTGTACTCAGACAACATACTGTTTAACTAAAAATGGAATTTTTATGTTATAAAATAAAATATATATAAAAGAAAAGAAAAGTTTCATCATTTATAAGCTTTTAAAAGTACTGCAAAAGTAATAGTATTGTAATAGCAGTAATAACTATCATTATAATAAAACATTAATCAAATTAATAATCTTAATTTTGTTTTCATACAAATCAGAAGTAATGTAGACATCTATATGTTCCAGATGTTTTGAACTATAATGTCTACAAATGCTGCATCTTTCCCCCTAATTCCATGATTATCCCTCTGCAACAGCTGCACAATTGTGGGAAATCTTATATTTGATTTAAGGAGTTACAGAAATATGCTGTTTATGGCCCCACAGGCTCCTAATAATTTTTTGCTTTCAAACCTGCACATTTGTAATATACTGTATATGAAAAGGTTTGAAAATATTTATTTAAAAAGTTCTTTTCCTTAGCATTTTTTCCTGACTTTGGCATCGTACTTGCCTTGTCCTTTACCACGAAAGGTTGTTTAACAACTGGCTTATTGCAGAGACTCTAACTAATTAAGTTTCAGAAGTAGCCCAAAATCACTCAGCTGTCTTCTGTGCCAAAGGAACACCAGAATCTGGACTTCTCTACTCCAAGTCCACCACCTTAACCAATATATCATGTTGGCTCTCTATAAATAAAAGCATTATTTACCTATCATCCATCATCTCTCTGTCTGTCTGTCTGTCTGTCTGTCTGTCTGTCTGTCTGTCTGTCTGTCTGTCTGTCTATCAGTCAATTATCTATCTATCTATCTATCTATCTATCTATCTATCTATCTATCTATCTATCTATCTATCATCTCATATAACTAAAATCAAAGCAACAAATATGTGTAATAACTAAAATGAAACGGAACACAAATCGTTTTAAAAATGCTTAAAAGCCATTAATAACAGTATTAAAAGCAGAAAGCCTTTGATGCTAATATTAGATCTCAGATTTTAAGAAAAGACAAATGTATTTGCTCAGTCTCCACAAATGTCCCATAGTATATTATTCAATCAACAAGCCTTTCCTTGAAACAGATTTTTAAAAACAGATTTGTGTACATAGAACGATAGAACGATAGATAGAACGATAGATAGATAGATTAATTAGACTTATATGCCACCCCTCTCCGAAGACTTAGGGGGGCTTACAATATATATAAAACAATATAAAACATCCTAAGTCCAAAAAGTTAAAACCCACCTAGCTCAACAAAAAGAACCCAGCTTTTAAAAGAAAATGTGCAGCCACAATCATACCAATCATCAATTATCAAACCAACAATCAGCCGGAGCAGAGTGTCAAGCTCAACGGTCCCAGGCCTGCTGGCAAAGGTAGGTTTTAGACCCTTCTGAAAGGCCAGGAGATTAAGGGCAGTGAGAATCTCCGGAGGGAGTTGGTTTCACAGGGTCAGAACTGCCACAGAGAAAGCTCTTACCCTAGGGCCCGCCAGACAACAATGTTTGGCTGACGGGACCTGGAGAAGGCCGACTTTGTGGTCTCTGATCGGTCACTGGGATACACTTAGCTGTATAGAGCCAAAGGAATTTTCTAGGAAATATCCCCAACTGCTTGCTTATATGACAATTTTCAGTGGAATGTGATGATTATTTTAACAGGTACAAATCCTGTAAGCGTAATGCACAAAGACCTCAAGAAGAACACAATGAAATGGGGCTGGCGAATCACAATGTTAGTGTTACGATTCAATAATGTTGCAGAAATTTTAATGTATCGATAATACAAGCTGACAAGCGCATCATATATTGGTGACTCTGCGAATACATTCTTATAGAATTATAATATTATAATATAATATTCTTGCCAAATTGTTTTGGCAAGAATATTAAATTTAAAAAAAATTCTTCTCAGAAAAAGAAAAACCATATTGCAAAATCCTATTGTGTTGCCTCTATCACATGAAAAGGGAAAAAAAAACCAAAAAAACGCCACCCAGACAAATCCCCAATAAGTTTAAGCCAATATCAATTGGGCACTTTTTTTCCTCGGGGCAATTCCTGACAATGTTTTGATTGTTTGCCTTTTTCTATGGGGTGATTTTACTTCTGGGGGAAAATGAGAAAGAGTTCTAGCACTACAAATGAAAATAAATTATAAAATTATTTCATCTTTTTTCTCCTTAATGGATTTATATTTTTGTTCTTTTTTTAAAAAAGTGACAGAAGGAGGAGTAGGATTAGGAGGAATAGGAGACGTAGAGATAGAAGGAGGAGAGAGGGAGTAATAAAAGGCTTGACAAGATGTTGGCAAAACGATTTACAAATTGATGAAAGAGAAATAGTACAATATATATATAAAACCAAGAATACAAGAGTTAGATAGATGAGAAGGAAATTTTTACACAAATGGTACTATACACCAGCACAACTTTCACACTTCCAGAGGAAAGGGAAAGGGAATTGTTGGCATGGTTGCCAAGAGAAAGGAATCTTCATGCATATGTTCTGGGAGTGTGTTGAAGTTCAGAAATTTTGGAAGGAAGTGCAGAATGAAATAAATAAAATGTTAAATATTAAGTGGATAATTACAAAAGAAGTAGCGATATTAGTTAAACAAAGAGAATTAAGAGACTTCAAAGAAATAAAAACTGCAGCATTAGAAAGCGCTCAAGCGGTAGTGGTATTGGGTTGGAAAGAGTCTAAAAAATGGACATTACAGAATTGGTACTGGTACATGGTGGATCACATTCACTTTGAATGGAAATAAGATTAAACAATTTTGACGAAAATAAATTGGAGAAGCTGATGGTACGATGGAATAAGGTGAAAGATTATAGGCTGAGTAGAATTTGTGACGAAAATGTGAAAAATAAACTCCAATCACTCTTTCAATAGTAAACAAATGCAAAGTAGAGCTAAGGAAATAAAAGAATATAAATTAGTAAATATTTGAAACCCCCGCAATTGGTGGTGGTGGTGGTGGGATTGTCAGTCGGGTGATGGGCACATGCATGTGCACCGTTTTATGTTTGTTTTATGTTAATTTTAATGTGCAAAACCAATAAAAATATATTTTAAAAAAAGAGACAGAAGGAGGAGAAGGAGGAGGAGCAGAAGAGGAACAAGAACAACAACGAGGAGAAGAAGAGTAGTAATTGTAGCAGTAGAAGTAATGTTATTTTGGGGCCAACCGATTGTAATTTAATAGCCAAAGTACATGAAGTCACTTATATCTGCTCTCTCCCATTGTTGACTGAGTATTGTGGTTAATTAAAAGTTTACCTGGACTGGTGCACTGGTGGAAAGATGAGCCACATCTCCAATTCTGGCCGCAGCGCGGGGGTCACTTGAGCTTATTAGAACAGGAGCACTAATCTCCATGGAATGCCTATTATTCAAGGCCTGGGAGGACTTGTGGGTCATACTGAGAGCAGTGAAGGAGTGGCGCTTCTTGGCGTTCTTCTTGCCATCCATATGTCGCTGAATGGCACTAACTGCTCCAGCACTGTTCAGTGTGCAGCACTGGGCTGTGCTTACTGCCAGGTTAGTGTCAACTGGCAAAGGGACATCACTGCCAGATGCAACAGCTACATTGGTCTTGTCCATCTCAATAAGCTGCTTAGCTGATTCATTGAGCTAAAAGAAGAAATAGAAAAAGAAGGGGGAAAGGGGACATTACAACGGTGTTATCTTTGAATATCTGTACAATTCAAATTCCATCCTCAAAGGAGAGAATACACAGTAGAAGACAATCAGCATAAGAATGAATTTTTTCTAGTACTTTAATTTTCTCATGTCAACCTAATGTTTTTCACTTCATTTAAATTCAATTATAACTTTCTGTTAGCTAAATGCATGTGAGATTATCAAAATTCTGTCTTAGAAGGAGAGTACAGTGGCTATGCTTTTGAATTAAAATAAAAAAAATATTCTGTCACATAGATGTTTAATTAACAGAAGCAGTTTGTTCAATGATCAAAAATCCCACTGATAAATTAGGTTTTTTTTGAAAAGCTGAAGTAATTATTTGATTTAGAGCAGTCCTGTCAAAAAAGGCTTCATACAGGCATTGTGTAGTAACATAGAGAAAGCAGCATTAGAGCGATAACTCTACTACAGTGCAAAATTTACAGTTCCATCACGTAATGAGACATTACTTCATGCAAATCCTAAATATACAAAGATAAATACAATAGGAAAAATTATCCAGATCATTCTCTTAGATTATCATTAGTATTTTACTTTTAATTTTAAAGCCACAACTTTAAAAGTCAATTTCTTTTTTCGATCCAATGAAATATCCTTTTCCCCAAAATGTGTTGGTTCAGAATTTGGTGGTCCTTACAGTTCATGTTAGAACAGATGGCAACTGTGTCTAAGAAAGCCTTTGCACAAATCCATTTTGAAAGCAAATTTTGCATGTTGCTGGACTAGGAAGTTTTGTTCATGGTTACTCATATCTTAATCATTTCTTAGGTAGACTATTGCAATACAGTGTTCCCTCGATTTTCGCGGGTTCGATCTTCGCGAATAGCCTATACCACGGTTTTTCAAAAAATATTAATTAAAAAATACTTCGCGGGTTTTTTTCTATACCACGGTTTTTCCTGCCCAATGACATCATACATCATTGCCAAACTAATAATTTTTTCAAAAAAATTACAAAAAAAAATAATTATTGTTAATAAATAATTATATTTATAAATATCAGGATCACTAATTGTCTTATTCAATGGTGAGTACCAGTAATAATGGTGAGTAAATGGTTGTTAAGAGAATGGGAAATGGTAATTTAGGGGTTTAAAGTGTTAAGGGAAGGCTTGTGATACTGTCCATAGCCAAAAATGGTGTATTTACTTCCGCATCTCTACTTCGCGGAAATTCGACTTTCGCGGGCGGTCTCGGAATGCATCCCCCACGAAAATCGAGGGAACACTGTACATTATTCTTGAAGAATATTAAGAAGCTAGAATTGGCTGACAATGCATATGTTGTTAAAATAACTATTTGATTATACTGCATCTTTTTCATCAGTTATTTAAGCTATTTAAGTTACAGCTAGTCCTTAACTTACAACAGTTCATTTAGGGACCAAAGTTTCAACAGGTCTGAAAAAGTGATTTATGAACTTTGCGGCATCCCCATGGTCACGTGATCAAAATTTAGATGTTTGGCAACTGGTTCATTTTTATGACAATTGCAGTGTCCCAGATCACATGATCAGCTTTTGTGACCTTTTGACAAGTCAATGGGAAAGGCTGGATTTGTTTAACCACCGTGTTAATAATTTAACCACTTCAATGCTTCACTTAACGATAGTGACAAGAAAGGTCATAAAAGAGGGCAAAACTCACTGAACAAGTGTCTCACTTAGCAACATAAATGTTGGGCTCAATGGTGGTTGTAAATCAAGGAGTACCTGTAAAAGGTGTATTCACATTTTTCAGATAAGTGCAACCATTCATGATCCCAAGGACACTGCAACCATTTATGTTTCCAATTTCCAAAATCTTGATCTTTTTGCTAAAGGCTTCTTAGGCCACAGCTGCTATCTGTTCCTTAAAACATGAACTGTAGGGACAACAAATTTTGAACCAACAAATTTTTGGGAAACAATCCAGTCTCATAAATGGGAAATCTCCAGATCCGGTGAGCCATAAAACCCACAGCCACTTAGTCTAGCTACGACTAACCCAAAGCTTTTTCTTCTCTATTCAACAGCCTCTCTCAATTGCAAAAGAGCCTTGATACAGTAGGACAGTTATGGTGAATCTATGGCATGGGTACCACAGGTGGCAGGTAGAGCCATATCTGCTGGCATGTGAGCTTTAAGGTCCATGTGTGTGCCGGCCAGCTGATTTTTGGCTTGCACAGAGGCTCTGGGAGGGTGTTTTTGGCTTCCAGAGAGCCTCCGGGGAATGGAGGAGGGTGTTTTTACCCTACCCTGGTTCCATGGAAGCCTTTGGAGCCTGGGAAGGGTGAAACACGAGCCTACTGGGCCCATCAGAAGTTGGAAAACAGGCTATTTCTGGCCTCCAGAGGGCCTTCGAAGGACAGGGGAAGCTGTTTCCGCCCTCTCCAGGTATTGAATTATGGGTGTGGGTACTTGTGCATGCACGACAACCCGCGCACACGCTCTTTCGGCACCCGAGGGAAAAAAAGTTCACCATCACTGCAATAGGATCACTCGGATAATCAAAGGCAGATATGTACAACTATTATCATTGTTACCCATGATAATCGTCTCTAAACGTTATTCCATTTCTTACATCAGAACAATACCCCCAAATTATACAGATTCAGCCCCCAGAGGTTTTCTGAAACAGCCAGCTCTTCACAGGTTCCCAGGAGATTATGTGTGATCATCCTTTTTTTATAAAAACAATTTCAAACATTTATTTATTTATTCATTTAATTTATAGGCTGCCCATCTCACTTTAAAAGTGACTCTGTTGAAAGCCACATGTGCGGTACATTAATTGTTTGTTTTAAACTGTCTATAGATGATATATATGCTTCTCAACTCCTATATTAAAACATATTGTGAATTTATTAAATCTATAAATTACTTTAAACTTTAGTCCAAAGCTACACATCCACTGAGATAGAGATATATGAATGGTTCGCACAACAGCAGCCTCCATTCTAGTTTCACCAGAAAAAACAAATCAACATTTCTTTGTTAATATTCCTTGATTTTTAAATGATAGGGAAAATCTGTTCTCTATGGACATTGGGATATTGGGGAGAGTATATCATTTCCAATAATAATACAAGATCAACTAATCTACTGTAATTTATCTCTAATTTTTTGCATTCTTAACACAATATTGCATTTGCTTCATTTTTTAAATAATCCTGAACTTAAAAAGAAAACAATTTAGTTCCAAGGGTCCAATTTGTTTGAATCTTCTACCAATGAAAAAGGAAGACATGATGATTGTAAGACTGAGCAGCACACTATTCTGTACTGTGTGTGTTAATTTAGACTAGCAAATGCGGAATATTTCACAAAATGTTCGTTCAATCTCCATTACAATAACTTTATTCTACAGTATCAAGATATATAGTATAATGCTTACTGACCTTGTTTCAGGAAAAGGATAAGTACAATTAATTAGCTTTAACATATTAATTTCCTGTTTGATTGTGATAGTGGATAAAAGTCCAGATTCTTTGCTAGTTATTTATGCTCAAAGAGAGAATTATACATTTTATACTTACACAATGTTTTCATTTTTATATTTACTTGAGTACTCTAATGCTAGTGTTCAATACTCTGCAAGTACATTTTAATTTTTACATTCTTGTATCAACATTTGTAGAAATTCTGACATAGCCATTATTATTAAACACAATATGTATTTACTATGATCTTTACATATAGCTTCTCTGTTATTTACCGGGAAGATTGTTTATAAGTAAATTCCAAAAAGAATACACATCAAAGCAGTCTGTGTTTAAGACAGGATAGCATGCACGAGTTTCTAAAAAGAAAATAAATAATGCATATAGCAACAGTAAGCATTAATCCCTTGGCAGTGAACAAGGGATCCCCCCCCCCCCATCTTCCCTAGAGCAATTATAATATTTGAACAAGAAATGTTACAGTTAATATTTTACCTAAGTAGAAACCTGGATTTTTGTGGAGAATATTCATCAAGAATACTATTTTCTATGAATATATAATATTGAATAATATACCTTTAATTCCATATTTGACAGGCTGTAGAAGTTTAAGGGAGACATAAAATCCTTGAGAAGACTATTACATTCCTTCACCTTAAACTACCAAAACAAAATATATCTTGACATTGCTGAGAAGTGATTTACTCAGAGCTAGTATAATCCAGCTATTTTCAAAGTGTCTATAATACAGTCCAGTGATCTCATTTTTGGATTTACAGGCTTAATTTAGTTGAATATTCTGTGCAAATACTAAGCTTTGTTGGCAGTTCCAATTTACAATTTATCATTGTAAATACTCCTTTTTAAAAAAATAAAATCTTGGTTAAAAAACCGCAATAAAATATTTTTCTGATTCTACCCTTTACTATAAATTTCCCACTACCTGATTAATATCACTCCATTTTTGAACAATAGTTAGTGTTCAGTATTTAAATATTGTGAATATGAGTGGAACAGCTAAGCATTGACTTATTTTTTTATACATGGCATGTGTGTTAAAAATCCAATTCACTCAGTTTGATAGACACCTGTGCTAATCTGGATATTGGACCTAATCATATTGCCTTGTATGTGGCTGAAGACAATCTTCCTTTACTAATGGAAATTCTATTTTACGGCTGTGACGTCTATATAGTTTGGAGAATTTACCCAAAAGCAAATTGTGACATTTATGAGTTACACTGCCAATAAAAGAATTCCGAGGTACACAAGGACATGGTTTGTGGTTTTCAAATGAAAAGATTTGAAAGTTAGATAAGATGGGGGAAAAAAATCAGACTTACTAAATATTTCTGTTCCTGGATAGTAGGAATCCTCAATGTTTGTTAAAATTAGCTCTCTTAAAGTACAATATTGTACAAGGGTCGCCTAGAAAGTAATGCACCACATTTTTTTTCTTCAGCAATTATTTATTGAACACAATGAAACGTACACACAAGAAAGAATGATGTTTCTTCTACACACTCTATTTTTCCACGTAATCACCAACCTGTTCTATGGCCTTCTTCCAGCGAGACACAAGGGTGTGTATGGCCTGTCGGTACCACTCCTTGTTCTGGTCACAAAGCCTTGGAGTTCTGCCGAACCATCTTCTAATGGCTTCACCCTCTGTGCCCAGCAACTAACTGTACTTCTGTCGACTGCAGAATCTCCATAAACTGTACAGTGTTCCCTCTATTTTTGCGGGGGATGCGTTCTGAGACCGCCCACGAAAGTCGAATTTCCGCAAAATAGAGATGCGGAAGTAAATACACTATTTTTGGCTATGAACAGTATCACAAGCCTTCCCTTAACACTTTAAACCTCTAACCTGCAATTTCCCATTCCCTTAGCAACCATTTAGATTATTACTCACCATGTTTATTTATTAAAGTTTATAAAAAAAATATTTATTAAAGGCGGACGAAAGTTTGGCGATGACATATGACATCATCGGGCGGGAAAAACCGTGGTATAGGGAAAAAACCCGCAAAGTATTTTTTAATTAATATTTTTGAAAAACTGTGGTATAGACTTTTTGCGAAGTTCGAACCCGTGAAAATCGAGGGAACACTGTACACAAATGTTTGTGAATGTTCCCAACAGTTTCTTTCTCCACAGTGAGAAATTCAATGACAACACGCTGCTTGTAACATACATCACTTACAGACTCCATTTTGAAACACTGCTGCAGCTATTCTGTCTGTCTTACACATGCACTCCTGATAATTCAAATAATGTATATCTAAAGTTTTGCATTCGGACCATTACTGTAGACTGAGAAAAAAAATGTGGTGCATTACTTTCTGAGCAACTCTCGTAGTTTGACTTTATTCCTTGGGCTTGCATTATGTTGAATTTCAATATTGAATGATCACTTTCCCTGCCCCACTCCAAGTTACTTTACAACAGCAGTCCCAAAACATATAAGTGGTTTTTGAACAATAAAAGTCTTTATGATAACTTTCAAGAGAATTTATTTATTTATTTATTTATTTATTTATTTATTTATTTATTTATTTATTTATTTATTTATTTATTTATTAGATTTGTATGCCGCCCCTCTCCACAGAATGCTGCCTTGTACAGAAAATAGTGTATATTTTACATTAAAATAATATATGTTACATTTCTGTTGCATAAGTTATGTTTTCCAGAACATGTTATGTTTCTTTCCAAGCATCTTTGATGGCATGGAAGGTGACACTATGGGAAATAGAAGGATCCTACAGAAGAAAATTTCTTGAAAAATTGAAAATTTCAGCTTCTTTCCCAGATCTTAAAAGAAGCAAAATATGAACTAGGAACTATAATTGTTTGTGAAGTTTCCTCTTTCATAATGACATTATAGATTGCCGAAAGAAGTTAGAATGAATTTCTAGTAGACTTCACATCTTAATTCTCAAGAATATGTTTGACTGAACAATCCCCTGAAGATTTCTTTACAATAATTAGTTTAGTCCTAGTGCATTGATTAACAGGAGCTTATCAGCCAAGAGAATTCCCACCGTGTATCATTTAATCAAATAAACTGCCTGCATCTAACATTATGAGTATAGAACATCATCAGCCATTACACCAACATAAGCAGTCAATGTTTCAATAACAGTTGCTAAAACATAATTTTAAAAATTATAGCTGTTGTCACTGAAGAATTTATATCCATGCTGCTTTGCATAATATTGAATACTGTACTGCTGTTGTGAATATGCAGACAGCTACTGTATTTTTTAATTTTCCTTCAGGTCTTTTAAAGAGAGCAGTGACTTATTTCCAAGGGATGGGTTACAACATTGGGGATAACTTATTTTGAGAGATTTATTTACATGTTATTATATGTAATTGCTATGTTATGAGATGAAGGCTGTGCATGTAGATTTTCCACTCATTTTATACTTATAACATTCCTATGAGTTAAGAGTGATTGGCCTTAAGTTATCTTATATAACATAAATAAATCATTAGATCTTTCCATTCCATTCCAACATATTAACCATAATACTACATATGTTGCAATTCACAATCAACAAAATTGTTGTTTCAGCATGATAAACCCAAACATAGGTAGTACATTCATTAAGAAACCCTTCCTGGTGATGTCAAAAACTGGGACATAATTAACTTGTGATAATCTATTCACTTTATCTGTCAGATTTCATTATTACATGTAAGTTTCCTTATGCACTGAAGAAATGAATTTTTGAGTGGAGTGGGAATTATGCATTCAGTTTGACTAAACATTGTTTTTAAAATATTTATATTTCCACCTATTCACATAGGGTGAGTCAAGGAGGCTTACAGGAATATAAAAACCTCACATATAAAATAATAAATCTAATGAAGTAGAATAATCATAATATAATATAATACTGTATAATATAATAATCCCCCACCCCAGCAACAACACATCACACAATCCATGTAATGGGCTCCATCCCCTTCTGTGTTCTCCAGGCCCACTGGCAGAACATGGTATTCAACGCCTTCTGGAAGAGCGTTAGACTGGGGGCCATTCTAATGTCTGGGGGAATGATGTTCCAGAGAGAGAGAAAGCCATCATGAAGAAAAACCTTCTTCTGGGTTGTACCAGGTGTATCTTCCTAGGGGATGGGACCTATAACATTCCTTGCCTCTCCGCTCTGATGGGTTGGATAGATGTGACTGGCAAGTGATAGTCCCTCAGAACTTGGTCTCAAGCCATTAATGGCTTTAAAAGTGACAACGAGCACCTTGAATTGCACCCGGAAGCAAATCGGCAACCAATGCAGCTCCCACAGGAGAGGTGATACATGTACACACTGAGATCTGTAGAAAACCATGTTAGCCACTCAGGGGCTGCCCACTTTGCTTCCCTCCATCCCGCCCTTAGAATTTCAAAGCTTACTTTTTCTTTCCTTTGTTTTTTTAAGTTGCACAAAGAAGCATTGCTACTTGGTTTCTATGAAGTTGAATCCACCAGTTCTTTTTTTTTTAGCCCTACCGGAACGCGCCGGAAGCGTGCCCCTGTGCGCGCCCCGGCCGCACGCCCATGCCCTGCGCATGATTAAGCTTTTGTGCATGCGTGGAAGCCAAATCTCACACAAAGACGCAGGCTTGTGCGATTTCCAGGGTTTTTTGCTTCCGCGCATGCGCGGAAGCAACCCCCCCAGAAATTGGAGACAAGAGCTGCCGGTCGCAAGCGACCGGCAAAATAAGGTAAGAGCTGCACCACCAGCCCCCGTCGCCCTGCCCCCCAGCCCCCCATGCCCTGGCTGCTAGCAGCTCCCATTCACTCAAACCCCTGACAGCTTCCGCCACGCTGCCCCCCGCCCACTGATGCCAGCACGAGCGATGGGAGTTGCCGGCTCCCATCCGTCGGCCGCGTTGCCAGCTGCCACCACACCACCACCCGCCCCCAGACACTGGCATGAGTGATGGGAGCTGCTGGCTCCCATCACACCACCATGGTGTCAGCCACTGCCGCCCCCTGACACCGGCACGAGCGATGGGAGCTTCTGGCTCCCATCCAGCCACCGCCACACCATCCCCCACTCCCTGATGCCGGCACGAGCGATGGGAGCTGCCGGCTCCCATCTGCCCGCTGCAGCCATGCCACTCTCCACCCCCTGACACCGGCACGAGTGATGGAAGCTGCTGGCTCCCATCAGACTGCTGTGTTGCCAGTCGCCGCCACTGCCCCCTGATGCTGCCACGAGCGGCATGCCCGCTCCACCATGCCGTGGCTCTTACCTTCGATCTCCTGGTCGATGGACCATGGCGCAGGGAGCAGACAGGGCGGCCCCGTGCTCTCCCACGTGCGGGACAGCAGACAGCAGGCCACCCGGTTGGAACTCGGGGGGTCGGCTGTTGCTTGCTGGTTCCAGCTGCCAATCTTGCATTGACGTCCTTGCAGCAATGACATTTGGGTAAAAATTGTTGTTTCTTTGCTTCTGTGCATGCGCAGAAGCAAAAAACCTGGTAATTTTTACCGGAATCACCCCAGCTGCATGTGCACGGCACATGCACACCCAGTGGCAACAGAGCAGGCCTACGCGCTCCATTGCCGCTGCCGGCATTCCTGACGTTCCGGATAGTAGCCCACCATTGCATTTTGCACCAACTGGAGCATCCGGATGCTCTTCAAGGGCAGTCCCCTGTGGAGTGTGTTTGAACAGTGAAGATGGGAAGTGACTAGGGCACAGGGGTGAAATGTTCCCAGTTTGGGCATGCCTGCCAGTGGTTGGAGAACGGGAAGCATTGGCACCATGAGGCTTTGCCCAACCTCCTGGACACCACCACTTAGGTTCTTTTACCTTCTGTGCATATGCAAAGTGTTATATGCATGTGCTGATGGTAAAATAACCCACATGACAGCATCCAGGTGGTTGGGCAAAGCTTTGCGCTATGTCACTCTCCGACCACTGGCAGGAACGCCCAAACTGGGAGCTCTTCACCCCTGCTAGGGCATGAATGACCATGAGTAAGGTTTGTTGGTCCAGGAAAGGGCATAATTATGATCGATATTGGCACAAAATACCAGTGAAAGTAGAGACCCTGCAATGTGAATTAGGGGTTCCACAAATTGCAACACTATCAGATACAACAGGTCATATCTTGCAAGTGCAGCTTTGAATGATATGCAAAGGCTGCTATGAATAAGAATTTTCCTGGAGAAGCTCACTTTTAATAAGTCATTCCATTAGAGGATTAGCTTGGTTAGCAACTTGTGCCTTCAAAAAGCAGCATTACCTGGATTAGAGGACAAGAATTCAGTATACTAGGCATTCATAGATATGGAAACAGTAGAGGAAAAATGTACAGTTTCAAGCAAGTGCAAATTCAATTCTCTTGTAACTGAAGGTAGACTTTCAAACGGATTTATCTATATTGATTCATATTTCTCAAAATGATCAACTAAAATGGGCATTATCTCCTTCACATAAAAGTCTCTGACAGTTGCCAAAAGTATATTTGTGGTGACAGGGCTGTTTGTGATGTGTGTGTTATTTATATGTTATATGTTCATCTCAGATCAATAGAAAAATCCTGCACTTTGTGTTCACCATTAAAAGAATTATATATATGTAACATTAGATATAAGATTAGATATACAGTGTTCCCTCGATTTTCGCAGGTTCGAACTTTGTGAAAAGTCTATACCACGGTTTTTCAAAAATATTAATTAAAAAATACTTTGCGGGTTTTTTCCCTATACCACGGTTTTTCTCGCCCAATGATGTCATATGTCATCGCCAAACTTTCACCTGCCTTTAATAAATATTTTTAAAAATAAACTTTAATAAATAAACATGGTGAGTAATAATCTAAATGGTTGCTAAGGGAATGGGACATTGCAATTCAGGGGTTTAAAGTGTTAAGGGAAGGTTTGTGATACTGTTCATAGCCAAAAATAGTGTATTTACTTCCGCATCTCTACTTCGCGGAAATTCAACTTTATAGGGGCGGTCTCGGAACGCATCCCCCGCGAAAATCGAGGGAACACTGTAGTTCTCCACTCCTCCACTCGCAACAGAATACCTCATGCCACCAGACTTGAATTTTTGGAATTAGTCGCCTTTGACCCAATCTAAATGTACAGTAGTTCATAAAATCATCTGCCACAAGGTCCTATCTGTCAATGAATACTTCGGTTTCAACCACAACAATACACGAGCACACAATAGATACAAACCTAATGTAAACCACTGCAAACTCAATTGCAGAAAATACAACTTCAGCAACAGAGTGATCAATGCTGCTGGAATTTACTACCTGATTCTGTGGTTTCTTCCCCCAAAACCAAAAACTTTAACCTTAGACAGTCTACTGTCGACCTCACCCCATTCCTAAGAGGTCTGTAAGGGGTGTGCATAAGAATACCATTGTGCCTGCTGTCCCTGTATTACTGTTCTATTGTCTTAATTTATCTTACTTTGCTTATGTTTGTTTATACCTGTATATCTGTTATCTTGTACACGTTTGAAAAACAAAATAAACAAAATAAAATAAAATAGATTTCATTTCACCATAAAAATCAAATGACAAGTTAAAACAAGCAAGCTTTTTCTCTCAAAAAAATAAAGCACAAAGATAATCTGATCTTACCTCCACATACAGAATAGGGAATATTCCAATTTTATCCCCCAGCATTCCTTCTGCCCAATTATCATCTACTCTTCGGATGACAGTCAAAATTTCATCCTAAAAAATTATAAATAAAAATAAAATTAATTTTTTTAAAAAATATTTGTTTCAAAAGAACTGGTAATATTTTTTTCTTTAAATATGTCTTACAAAGTAAAGCAAAAATAAATATTTTAGGAAACTGATGATTTTCACCAGAATAAGATATAAGTAGTTACACATTTCTAACTACTTCTCCAACTATTTAAAAGGCTACACAACAATCTTTTAAATTGCATTTAGCCATTGTTAAAAAAACATGAAATGCTTTTTTTTAATGCTATCTTGATTTGTTTGTAATCTTTTATTGTAGGTGTATATGCATTCAGGATAAAAACCACAGACATTTCAGTTCAAGACTAACTTCAAAATGAATAGTTTCTAAACTTGACTTTTGTTCAAAGAACCTGATTTTCAAATAAAAACAATATGAATCCCCAAACTCTAACACACACTTTCTTGCAAAGAATGCATTGTATCTCTTGAAATGTGCTCATATGTTTTATATTAACTCCTTTACTTCTGCTATATAAAGTATTTTCTTTTTCAATTTCCTCTATTTCCTTTTCAGCTGTAATAATTAGCCATTTCATATGCTAATTATTATAATGGAAAAAGAATAACACATGTTTTCCTTTATTGGCCAAATCTGGCTTTTCAAATTGCCTGAAATGTTTTGTGATTCTACTAAGTGAAGACTGATGAGGGATGACTAAAATAATTTTTGTAAACTACTTTCACATAGTAAAATTTAATTTTCATATGTTTTGTAGTCTGATTTCTAAGTTTTTCAGTTAAGCTGCTTTGAGTATTTCCGTGATTTGGTGGCTCTATAGAGCCAAATATATATAGCCAAATAAACAAAGAAAGAAATGCAAACCCTGTTGCCATTTTAAATCTGCACTGAAGCATCTGCTTACAGAAAAATCCCCCCCAAAGTCCCCTAGATCTAAAAGTATAAAATTCAGAATTTAGGGAATTTGAAATCAATAAAAATATACTAATGAAAAATGTTAAAAATACTATGTAACACAAAAGAAAGACATATTATATCGGACTGAATTACCATCACAAACAATACTCTCAAACTCTATTGTCCATATTGCAGAAGCTGTACTAGTTGTTCAGTTGTTCCTGCTTCTATATGTGTTATTTCACTGCTGGTCTCCTCTGTCTTCTCAACTTGACATTTCAAAGCAGATATCTGAAGGCAGTTGGCTTGCTCCACGCCATTTTCACAAACAGAGGATAAATGCTGCCTACTCCTTACAGAAGCCCCTTTTCTTCCTCATGTTGGATTTCCCCAACTCTTTTTCTTAGGTGTGATAAATATTAGGACTGCACACGACCACAGATTTGAAGGCAGAAGGATGCAGGGACTGGCCATGTAGCATTTGTCTGTGATTCTTATAAACAGCTTTCATGTAATATACAGTACTTATATACAGTACTTTCATGTAATTACAGTGCAACTCTTGAGAGATTATGCAGCTCCTTTAAGGAAGCAGCTTTTTGCTTTTCAAATTCAAAATACTATCCCACCCTAATGAATATATAATACAGTGAAGCCTCAATTTAACAGATTGCCCATTTGGCAGACTTCTGATACAACAGACCAAATGTCTGTCCAGATGTTCTGTTGAAACAATGGACCGGCCTGTTGCACCAAAGCCCATAGTTTGAATGAGGCATTATAATTACATTATTTTCTATTAATGGTATGTTATGTCATATAGTGAAAGAAATCATCAATTCACTTCACAGAGTTGTTGTAGGAAAAATAGGAGGAAAAGGGAGTGCCATATATGTTAGGTGCCTTGTGTTATTTATAAAAATAATAGGAGGGATAAAAATAAGTGAATCCATAAATAAATTGCATAAGGAATACTGAGAATTTTAATGGGCTTTTGGTCCTCCCCAGATGATCCATTAAAGTGGGATTTTTCTCTAATAAACTTTGCAATGAAAACTTTAAGAACAAAAAGAAATGTTTCTATTTATAAAAGTATTGAAGTTCAACCCCAAAGCTAGGAATGGTATGATGTCCACTTGGTTCATGTTCAATAAACTCAGTTTTAAATCCTTATGTGAACTGAAACAATGGTATTTACCCAGATTTGCAGTTCCTCAAATATTAATATTAAGTGTAACTTTATGTTCATTGATTTGTATATTGGTGAAAAATATTCAGAAATATGCTTACAAGGAAAAATTTATACCAAAAAATAATGCTTAGAAAAAATATATAAAAACGTATATAGTGAAAGAAATGCATAGAAATATTTATGCTATGAGAAATATATGTAAGCTCTTCTTGTCAGTTTAAAAAAAATAACACAACTGGCAAGGAAACAAGGTGGAATAAATTTAAGACCGTAAAAAAAGAGCAGAGCAAAATTGATTTGGCAGATGAACTGTTATGTAGACTAAGCTGTCTGCCTAATTTCCATCTCGTGTAGCAGTGAAGTATTATATAACTACATGAGGAATGAAATCAGTAGGATGATACTCCGTCGAACACAAAATACACCATTTGCAGGACAAAAACCGAGCCATTGCCAGCTTTGTAACATTCCACTGAAAAATGTAATGGGTCATTCCAGGTCCTTTCTGACTCAGATCAGTTTTCATGTCACATTTTATACGAAAACATCAGATGTAGGCAACATTTACCATTCTGCTCCACCATAACATACAAATTACTGACATACAGTTCCCTGAACTGTTGATATTTTATGCTAACAAAAACAAACATTGGCAATCTGTGTTTCTACACCAAGGATACACTAGGGGGAAAAAAAAGAGTTGTACTAACATCCTTGTGAACTTATTTTTCACTTTATCTTTATTTACAAAGCCTGCTATTTTACACTTTTTTTTTGGAGGGGGGCTATAATGCATAGGGGGCTATGTGCGTCACCAATGAGCTGTATGAAATAGACTTTACCGGCTAACTTTCAGATAAGTTTCTAAATTTACAGATTGGAAACTAAAAGGAAGAAGAGAAAGAGGAAGAAAGAGAAAGCCAGAGATTCTCAAAAGACTAGAAACATTTCCTAGTACCATGCTGTGTTTGTTATGGAGTTTGGCAGGTACCCTGCTCTCACCACGATAAGCTCCATATGTTCCCAGGATTCAGGCACAGATTTGACAGGAATGAATATCTCCTGTCCAGATTGATTTCTTCTGTCCTTTTAATTCAAGACAAATTCAAGGAGATTGGGCTAAACCTAATAAAGGCAGTTTCTGAATTTCTCTGAATCAACCCTGGCTGCTGAAGAAGATGTAGATTTGTGCACGGCGTGTACAATTATGGGAAAGCATCTGACTGGTTAGTATGTGGGATGTTGGATAATCCCTTCACATGACCTAACAGGATTCCTTTGTTTTAAAATTGTTATACACTGACTTGGGAACATCTTTTAGAAACAGGATGTGAACTGAACCAGGGAATAAACAATCCATCATTTATTTACATAAATGATGAAGTGCCACTTGATCTTACTGCATGGTCTGCTATTCTATGCATACTGATTTCCATCGAACAAAGCTGTGAATCATTGTTTCAAAATTGTTGTCCGTGTGAGATGTTATGTCTTTTCTTCTGTTCCTTGTTGCTAATATGCCTCAGAATTAATCACTGTCTGACATCGGCTTCATGTTATTGTTAAGATAAGAAATTCCATTTTATCATTGACATCAAAAGCTATGCTGGAAATCAATCACTTCAGTCAAAATTGATTTTAGTGTTATTCAATGGACTAGAAGTCAGCTTTTTTTTTCCCCAGGGAAGGGGAAATTACATGGAAAACTGTTTCAAGCAGTTTCATGCCACATGTAAAAGTATGTATTAACACCATTCCTGCATTTTTGAGAGCCAAAATGAGCAAGGGATGATTGCAAAATAATGTATTTTTCCACTACCACTACCTTGTTTGCCAATTGATAATAAGAACATAAGAACATAAGAAGATCCATGGTGAATCAGACCAAAGCCCATCGAGTCCAGCATTTTGTGTCACACAGTGGCCCACCAATTGTCCATGGGGATCTTGAGCAGAAAGAGAAGGCAAAGCCCTCCCTTTCCCTTGACCCTCAACAAATGGTACCCAAGGGAATCCTGCCTGCCTCAACCAACACAGAGGCAGCACTTGGATATCCATTTCAATAACCACTGAAACACTTGGCATCCATGAATCTGTCTAATCCTGCTTTGAAGCTATCCAGGCTGACAGTTGTCACGACCTCTTCTGGAAGTGATTTCCATAAAGCAATAACCTTCTGGGTGAAGAAATATTTCCTTTTATTTGTCCTCACTTTCTTACCTATGAGCTTTAGGGAGTGCCCGCTCATCCTAGTCTTGTGTGATAGAGAAAAGAATTTTTCTCCATCCATCTTTTCTATCCAATGCATGATTTTATATAATCCAGTCACCTCTTGAACAGTGTCTTTCAAGACTGAAGAGACCAAGGCGTTGCAACCTGCTTTCATAAGGGAGGTGCTCCATTTCCTTGATCATTCTTGTTGCCCTTTTTTGCAACTTTTCCAGTTCTAATAATGTACCTCTATTTATATGGAAAAAATATATGAGGATAAATTGCAAACGGTCTAATATATGCATTTGAATCAGGCAAGTATACGTGATTTGAAAGTGAAAAATTTGTGAGGGGTTCCATCACAGTTTTTTCAGCATCCACTAGCCTCATGTGCCTCGCACAAATTGTGTATTCTTAAATTCCCCTTTAATAGTAAAGCAAGAAATGTTTTGAGGAATGCTTGCCCACAATTTTCCTTCATATTAGTACTGAGGAAGGATTTGAGATAAGAAGGAACAATGTGCCTTCTGAATCTGCTTTGCTTTTCCATAGGGTGCCTGAGTAACAACATGATCATTTAACTCACAACAATCTGATAGTAAGGTCATGCTGAAAGACCGTGACTGGCTTGCAGTACTGCAGTCTAACCATTGCGCCACCACGGCTCTAATATATCTATTAATATAGGAGTCTTAAATTGAATCAAACAATAACATCCTATAGTGGCAGCCTATAGAATAGAATAGAACAGAGTAACAGAGTTGGAAGGGACCTTGGAGGTCTTCTAGACCAGCGATTTTCAACCTTTTTTGAGCCGCGGCACATTTTTTACATTCATGAAACCCTGGGACACATTGAGCGGGGCGGGGGGAGGGGCTAAAAAAAGTTTGGACAAAAAAATTATATCTCTCTCTCTTCCTCCCTTTCACTCTATTTCTCTCTCCCTCTTTCTCTCCCTTCCTTCCTCTTTCTATTTCTCTCTCCATCTCTCTTTCTTTCTCTTCATTTCTTCCCCTCTTTTATGCTCCCTTTCTCTCTCCCTGCCTACCTTCCTCTATGTCTTTCTCTCTCCTTCCCTTCCTCTCTTTCTCTCTCTCTTGCTTTCTTTCTCTCTCTTTCTCTCTTGCTTTCTCTTGTTCTCTTTCTCTCTCGCTCGCTCTTTCTCTCTTTTGCTTTCTCTCTCTCTCTTTCTCTCTTTCTTTCTCTTGTTCTCTTTCTCTCTCGCTCGCTCTTTCTCTCTCTCTCTTGCTTTCTTTCTCTCTCTGAGCTTCGCGGCACACCTGACCATGTCTCACGGCACACTAGTGTGCCGCAGCACACTGGTTGAAAAACACTGTTCTAGACCAACCCTCTGCTTAGGTAGGAAATCCTACAGTGTTTCAGACAAATGGTTGTCCAATCTCTTCTTAAAAACTTCCAGTGTTGGAACATTCACAGCTTCTGGAGGCAAGTTGTTCTTGACTCACATCCATTTATTTAGTGACTGCTCAAAGTTACAACAGCACTGAAAAAGTGACTTTCTGTCCTCCAACTTGAGTCCTGAGTCCTTTGGATTAGGCGGCATAGAAGTCAAATTAAATAAATAAAATAAACTTACAACCGCTAAAGCATACCTAAGATGATATGATCAAAATTTGAGTGCCTGGCAACTGGCATATATTTACGATGGTTGCAGCATCCCTGAATCACGTGATCATCATTTGTGACTGTCTCAGCTGGCTTCTGGCAAGCAAAGTCAATGGAGGAAACCAGATTTGTTTAAAGACCATGTGATTCAATTAATAAAAACTGCAGTGATTCATTCAACTCCCCCTGGAGATTCGTCCTGCCCCGACCCTCCTTGCCTTCCATAAGAGTCTTAAGACTCATTTATGTCACCAGACTTGGGCCCCTGGCCAACAAATGATTGTATGTTTTTTTCTACGAATGGTGTAATTGATTTTACTATAACTAGGGATTTTAGATAGTAATCTCACCGCTGGGTGAGATCATCCAAGGACATGGGGTGAGGTATCATCAATACGCTGATGATACCCAGCTTTACATCTCCACCCCATGTCCAGTCAACGAAGCAGTGGAAGTGATGTGCCGGTGCCTGGAGGCTGTTGGGGCCTGGATGGGTGTCAACAGACTCAAACTCAACCCGGATAAGACGGAGTGGCTGTGGGTTTTGCCTCCCAAGGACAATCCCATCTGTCCGTCCATTACCCTGGGGGGGGGGAATTATTGACCCCCTCAGAGAGAGTCCGCAGCTCACATTAGAGAACAATCTTTCAGCTGTGGCGAGGGGGGCGTTTGCCCAGGTTCGCCTGGTGCACCAGTTGCGGCCCTATCTGGACCGGGACTCATTGCTCACAGTCACTCATGCCCTCATCACCTCGAGGTTCGACTACTGTAATGCTCTCTACATGGGGCTACCTTTGAAAAGTGTTCGGAAACTTCAGATCGTGCAGAATGCAGCTGCGAGAGCAATCATGGGCTTACCTAGGTATGCCCATGTTTCACCATCACTCCGCAGCCTGCATTGGCTGCCGATCAATTTCTGGTGACAATTCAAAGTGTTGGTTATGACCTTTAAAGCCCTTCATGGCACTGGACCAGAATATCTCCGAGACCGCCTCCTGCCGCACGAATCCCAGCGACCGATTAGGTCCCACAGAGTGGGCCTTCTCCGGGTCCCGTCAACTAAACAATGTCGGTTGGCGGGCCCCAGGGGAAGAGCCTTCTCTGTGGCGGCACCGACTCTCTGGAACCAACTCCCCCCAGAGATTAGAACTGCCCCTACTCTTCCTGCCTTCCGTAAACTCCTTAAAACCCACCTTTGCCGTCAGGCATGGGGGAATTGAAACACCTCCCCCGGGCATGTTCAATTTATACATGGTATGCTTGTGTGTGTGTCTGTTAGTATATGGGGTTCTTTTAAATCTTTAAATATTTTAATGTTATTTGGATTATTTATGATTTGTTCTATCTTGTTGTGAGCCGCCCCGAGTCTTCGGAGAGGGGCGGCATACAAATCTAAATAATAAATAAATAAATAAAAATAAAATAAATGTAATTTTAATATAATTGGATTTAATTTTATTGTAACCTACTGTTTTTTATATGTTGTAAGCCGCGCTGAGTCCACGGAGAGGGACGGCATAGAAATTCAATCAATCAATCAATCAATCAATCAATCAATCAATCAAACAACAAACAAACTTAACATATATGGCAAAAAAAAAGTTGTAAAATTGGGCATGACTCAGTCTTGCTTAGCAATTGAAGTTTCTGGACCCAATCACAGTCATAAATTGAAGACTACCTGTACTTTAAATGAACCAGAGACTTATTTATTATTATTATTATTATTATTATTATTATTATTATTATTATTATTATTAATTAGATTTGTATGCCGCCCCTCTCTGCAGACTCGGGGCGGCTCGCAACAGTGATAAAAAACAATATGTATTGACAAACCTAATAATTTAAAATCTAAAATAGCAATTGTACATTTTAAAAAATCTAAAAACAAGGAACCCCAATATAAAAAACATACATACAGTCATATCATGCACTAAAACTACATAGGCAGGGAGAGATGTCTCAGTCCCCCCACGCTTGACGACAGAGGTGGGTTTTGAGGAGTTTACGAAAGGCAAGGAGGGTAGGGGCAGTTCTAATCTCTGGAGGGAGCTGATTCCAGAGAGTCGGAGCCACCACAGAGAAGGCTCTTCCCCTGGGTCCCGCCAGACGACATTGTTTAGTCGACGGGACCCGGAGAAGGCCAACTCTGTGGGACCTGACCGGTCGCTGGGATTTGTGCGGCAGAAGGCGGTCTCGCAGGTATCCTGGTCCGGTTTAATATAAAGAAAGACACTTAACATTTTTACATATTTGACCATACAGTCTTATTAACTTACTACTGGAAAGCAGTTAATAGAAATAATATGGAAAATCTGGTTCAAGAGTCACAGAAACAAATAGGATTTTTTCTTCTCAGCCAAGGTGAAATGAAAATTTTAGCCTGCATCTCTTAGAGAAATCATATCAATGGCAAAGAGATAGGACGTGTCATTGTGGTGGAGCTGAGTGAGTGAGTGACTTCAGTAGCGTGTGGGATCTGGAATCTATCTCAATAGGAATAGCTTCTTCAGCAGAGTGACAACTATAATTAGCATAGAAACGTCTGACGAAATAAAGACAGAGTGAAATCCAGAAATGAAAAATAGATTATCTGCTGTCAGAGAAAACAACAGACAAGAACCAAAGACGTGTTTATTCTAGGTGACAAGGCATATATAGCAGGAAGGAAGCTGAAGAATGAAAATGTGATGGAGAGACAATAGGAGCCTTAAGGCACCCAAAGGAGAGAAGGATCACATTAGAGACAGCAACTTGATCAAAGTTGGATAAAAAAGCTTCTACAAAGTTAACCAGAGAGAGAAAAACTTATTAGGCACCGTGTTTCTCTGAAAATAATACATGTCCCCATAATAAGGTGAACAGTGCAGTCAGGCGGTAGGGAAAGCAAGTAGGATGCTTGGCTGCATAGCTAGAGGTATAACAAGCAGGAGGAGGGAGATTATGATCCCGCTATATAGAGCGCTGGTGAGACCACATTTGGAATACTGTGTTCAGTTCTGGAGACCTCACCTACAAAAAGATATTGACAAAATTGAACAGGTCCAAAGACGGGTTACAAGAATGGTGGAAGGTCTTAAGCATAAAACGTATCAGGAAAGACTTCATGAACTCAATCTGTATAGTCTGGAGGACAGAAGGAAAAGGGGGGACATGATTGAAACATTTAAATATGTTAAAGGGTTAAATAAGGTTCAGGAGGGAAGTGTTTTTAATAGGAAAGTGAACACAAGAACAAGGGGCCACAATCTGAAGTTAGTTGGGGGAAAGATCAAAAGCAACATGAGAAAATATTATTTTACTGAAAGAGTAGTAGATCCTTGGAACAAACTTCCAGCAGGCGTGGTAGATAAATCCACAGTAACTGAATTTAAACATGCCTGGGATAAACATATAACCACCCTAAGATAAAATACAGAAAATAGTATAAGGGCAGACTAGATGGACCATGAGGTCTTTTTCTGCCGTCAGTCTTCTATGTTTCTGTGTTTCTATAAGGCCTTGCAGGCTTTTCAGCGCATGCACTGAAATACCCCCCCCTGCAAATAAGCCCCCCCCCAACTACTTTCTGGAGAAAGGGGGAAACATGCCCCATGTATCCCACATGCTCTTACTTAGACGTGTTGCTTGCCGCCTGCTCTTGCCCATTTGTCCCAAGCCCCTCACTCATTTCTTGAAGAGAGAGAAGGTGGCGGTAGCAGCAGCAATCACCCAGTGATTGAACTCAGGCCCAGTGGCGTGGTGAGAAAGAGCCAAAGTGGCAGAGGGCCCCGCTATAGAGCCTGCCAAAAGAGTCACCCACTGAGCCAGAGGTGCAGGGAGGCAGATCTCAGAGTGGGCAGCTCGAAGGGCCCTTACGCATCTTGCCTTAACAGGGGGCCTTGGGATTTCCCCCCTCTGAAGCCTCGATCCCTGCCCTGGCCCTCTGGAACCAACTCCCCCCGGAGATTAGAAACATAGAAACATAGAAGTCTGATGGCAGAAAAGACCTCATGGTTCATCTAGTCTGCCCTTATACTATTTTCTGTATTTTATCTTAGAATGGATATATGTTTATCCCAGGCATGTTTAAACTCAGTTACTGTGGATTTATCAACCACGTCTGCTGGAAATTTGTTCCAAGGATCTACTACTCTTTCAGTAAAATAATATTTTCTCATGTTGCTTTTGATCTGTCCCCCAACTAACTTCAGATTGTGTCCCCTTGTTCTTGTGTTCACTTTCCTATTAAAAACACTTCCCTCCTGGACCTTATTTAACCCTTTAATATATTTAAATGTTTCGATCATGTCCCCCCTTTTCCTTCTGTCCTCCAGACCAGCGTTTCCCAACCGGTGTGCCGCGGCACAGTAGTGTGCCGCGAGACATGGCCAGGTGTGCCGCGAGAAGCTCCAGCTGGGCGGGGTGCTGCCGGCGCCCCTGCCTGAGTGTCGTCCTGTGGATGGTCTTGGGCTTCACAGTCGCTTCCTAGTTCCCTCTCCTCCCACCGCCTGTGTCTCCCGCCGTCGCCTCCCACCAAGCCGTCGCCCGTTGCCGTGGGTTCCTCGAGTGGGAGCTGCCGCTTCCCTCCGTCCAGCTCAGCCACGCTGCCGTAGAAAGCACAGAGGTTATTGCCACCGCTTCTGCCTCCACTCAGGGAGCCACCGTGGTCACCGCGCCTTTTCCTCTCACTCAGCTCAACCACGATGGCTGCCTGAGTGGAGGCAGAGGCGGCGGCAATAACCTCTTGGCCGAGGGGAAGCGCTGACGGGCTCTCCTCCTTCCCCACCCCCGCGCTTCTCTCCCGCCCTGGCTTTTGCTTCGCCCCATGATTTCCCCGCAATTTCATCCAGGCCACCTCTTGCCTCCTTTTGAACTGCGGGGAAATCTGTGGGTGAAGGAAAAGCCAGGGCGGGAGAGAAGCGCGGGGGTGGGGAAGGAGGAGAGCCCGTCAGCGCTTCGCCAAGCTGCCTGCTTGTCCTCGCGCCTCGTTGCTACCTCCTGCCTTTTTCCAGGGGCCTTTGGAAGGTACCCAGGGAAGGGGGGGGATTGGGGGTGGCTGCAGCGGCTTCTCGTCCTTCTCATCGGGCTGCTAACGCCCGCCCGGCCCCTCTTGCATGCAGCTGAGGCAGGATTTGGAATGTCAGGGGTGTGTGCGTGCGGGCTCCGCATCCCCCTGCCACCCGGAACATTTAAAATAAGAAAAACCTTCGCCGGCCTCCGCAGAGAAGAAAGGAAGAGAGAGAAAGAGAGAGAGAGCAAGAGAGACATAGCAAGAGAGGCAGAGAGCGAGAGAGAACGAGCAAGAGAGACATAGCAAGAGAGGCAGAGAGAGAGAGAGAGAGACAGAGAAAGAGAAAGAGAGAGAAAGAAAGAGCTAGCAAGAGAGAGAGAAAGAGAGACAGAGAAAAAGAAAGAGAGACAGAGAGAGAGAGAAAGAGATAGCAAGAGAGAGAGAAAGAGAGAGAAAAAGAGAGAGAATGAAAGAGAGATAGCAAGAGAGGCAGAGAGAGCAAGGGAGAGAGAAAGACATATAGGGAGGGAAGGAGGGAGAGAGAAAGAGAGCAAAAGAGAGAGGAAGAAAGAAAGGGATGGAGAAAGAGAAAGAAGGGAAGGAAGGAAGAGAGAAAGAGTGAGGGAGAAATAGAGCGAAATGGAGGAAGATTTTTTTTTTGTCAAAACTTCTCTTTAGCCCCCCCCCCTTTCAGTGTTCCCCAGGATTTTGAAAATGTGAATAATGTGCCGCGGCTCAAAAAAGGTTAGGAAACACTGCTCCAGCTTATGCAGATTGAGTTCATTAAGTCTTTCCTGATACGTTTTATGCTTAAGACCTTCCACCATTCTTGAAGCCCGTCTTTGGACCCGTTCAATTTTGTCAATATCTTTTTGTAGGTGAGGTCTGCCCCCACCCACCCTGTCTTTCGTAAACTACTCAAGACTCATTTATACCGCCAGGCATGGGGGAGTTGAGATAGCTCTTCCCCCTAGGCCATTACAAGTTATGCATAGTATCTTTGTGTGTATGTTTGGTTTTATAATAGGGGTTTTTAGTCGTTTTTTATTATTGGATTGTACATGCTGTGTTTATTATTGTTGTTAGCCACCCCGAGTCTGCGGAGAGGGGCGGCATACAAATCCAATAAATTATTATCATTATTAATTCTTCTCCTCACAGGTAGGAGCGCATTTCAAAATGCCACCTGATGCAGAACCCAGATGAGGTAAGCCAATCCCATGGGATGTGCGCAATGCTGCGGAGGAGGGAGTTGGCAAAACTGCCTGTGTATGCCCATCTCTTGCTCGTGCTCTTTCTCTCTCTCTCTCTCCCTGCCGGGAGCCATTATTTTTTGCATCAGCAGGTGCTCTTTTGGCCAGGGGAAGGAGGGGGAGAGAGAGCGGGGGGACAGAGGGAGGGAACAAAGGACGAGTTGCCTGGATTTTTAGGTTTTCCCAGGCTGTTTTGGGAAATGCCACCACTGTGTCCACTGCCACGGAAGCTGCAGCCACTGAAGCTGCTACCGATCCCCTCTCCAACAAGAAGATCACTTCCATGCCTGCCTTGCGTATTGCCTGAGGGGTGGCGGGGGGAAGACTCAGGTGCTTAGTTGGGAAAGTTGCCTGGGAATTGAACGGTGGGTGAAGGTTGCACCAGGGTAATTTCAATGCAGGAAGCACCAAATAGGAATTTGCTTGGCTACCTTCCCGAGAACTCCAATCAAAGGCAGGCATGGCGTGGGTGGCTGGTGTACTTGAGTGGCTGACTCAAGTTAGGGAAGATGCCCCTGCTGGTGCTGCTTCCAGTGACGAGGATTGCGGATTCTGCCACCTTGGCTGCCTCTGGCAACGGCAGAGGGAAGAATGGGAAGGGGATGTGTCTTCTGCCCCAGTGCCAAGCCCCCAAATAATTACGCACACATGTCCAAAGAGTTTGTTTTTGTTATTAACACAAAGTCTCCTAATAACTTCTTAATAGCGTAAAAAGCAAAAGAAAAGGCAGAAGTTATTCTGTTCAACAACCCCAGTTGTTAATCAGCTGGCTGAAGACCAAAAGATAATTGGCAAGTCTTACAGTACTTGGCACATGTCCCAAAACTGGCAAATGCAAGAAACAAGATAGGTGCTAAATACAAACTTGGAATCCCAGAAGTCAAGGTTCAGAAGCTACATTGTTCCCTGCAACTATGCTTAGCACGGTTAAGACTTATGTAGTCAAAGAGCATGGCCAATTAGCCTGCAGCTCTACTCTTGAGGAGACCTCCCCCTGCATAGCCACTCTTGCCTGCTAATAGCCCTGCCTGCCCTAGAATCGAGAAGAGGCTCCTCCTCTTCTTCTGCATCACTCATTGCTCCTCCTTGCTATTGGACTCAGGTGCCTGGTGCACGGGTCGATGGTACAGCACCACAACCGCCTCTTGGTTCTTGGGATCCATGACCAGCTGCGCAGGATGTGGGTGGGCAACAACAATATTAAATTTTGCAGTGGGGTACTGAGTGGAGTCAGGCTCCTCTCACCGCCCCCTTAAGCTCCTGCCTCGCTCATTTTTCCTCAGTTGCCCGGACATGCATGGAGCCTATTCTGCTGTCCAAGCTTGGCATACCTCAGATGCCGCCTTTCCAGCTACTTCCCTGCCGCCAGTGGGAATCGTTGCTCAGCTTGGCCTTCCACCTGCAGGGCATGGCTGTTCACTCACGCTACCTGGTGGTGGCAAGTCTGAAGGGATTTAGCCTGAGTGGAGATCTGTACAGTGCAAGGTGTTGCTATGCATCTTGCGTCCCGCCCCACCCCATTCCCCAAACTCCCAAACTGTGCCCCATCATGAGGCATGCGTCTTTCTGGAGTTTGAAAACTCCGTAGTGTCTCTCAGCTGGTCTGTTTATGGGAAAAAAAACTTGCACAGTACAGAAACTCTTGTCACTGCGAGAAGTTGTTAATTGCTTGCCCTCGCGAGAACAATTTCTGTATTGTGCCAGGTGTTTTCTAAACAGGCCAGCCAAGAGACACCACGGAGCCGCCAAACTCCAGTAAAAGGTGTGTCTTACAGCCTGCCCTGCCCAACCTGCCACCCCCAAATTGCATCCCATCGTGAGACACGCAAGCTACCTGACACTTGTAGCTCTGTCACGTTCCTTGGTGTTTTGTCGAGGGAAGCCTGTTATAAATGAAAACTTCTTGCAAGTTCGAGAATTTTGATTGAACTCATGAGAAGCTTCCTTTTCAATGGGCTTCTGTGGACAGAACGCTGAGGAACATGATGGAGCTACAAGTGTCAGATAGGACATGCAACTCTTGGCCTAACATATCCCACCTGCCAGAAATGAATCTCTGTGAGATTCATCATTCTGCTGCCTCATGGAGCAGGTCTTTGTAAGGCTTGTTGTGCCGTAGCATGCACGAATGGCAGCACAACCGCAAGATAGTCCTGCAGTTCGTGCATGCAATGGTACAACAAGCCTTTCAGAGTTCTACTCCATGAGGCAGTGGTGATGAGCCAGCTGCTCAGCCGGCAGCAATGGGACATCCAGTCTTATTTTCAGGAAAACAAAGTACAGTGGTACCTCTACTTACGAACCTAATTTGTTCTGTGACCAGGTTCTTAAGTAGAAAAGTTTGTAAGAAGAAGCAATATTTCCCATAGGAATAAATGTAAAAGCAAATAATGTGTGTGATTGGGGAAACTACAGGGTGGGAGGAGGCCCTGTTTCCTCCCAGGAGATTTCTAGAGAGGGCCCATGGAGGTTTCTCCCCACCTTTTCCAACCCTGTTTCCTCTCAGGAAATTCCTAGAGAGGCCCCATGGAGTCTTCTCCCTGACTTTTCCGGTTACAGTTTCGAAGGTTTCGGGTTTGTAAGTGGAAAATGGTTCTTGAGAAGAGGCAAAAAAAAATTTGAACACACGGTTCTTATCTAGAAAAGTTCGTAAGTAGGGGCATTCTTAGGTAGAGGAACAACTGTAATGATGTAACATACATATTCAAAAAAAGAAAATCCACCATCCATGTGTGGTGGATACAGAAAATGGAGAGTTGGCATTTAGATCTGTGGGGAAGATGAGGAAACTGCAATGTCAACAAAGATGCTCTAGTAAAATGTTATGGGGTTGACCCGTATCCTTTTGTTTCATGTCCAAGAAGTGAATGTGCATGCAATTCAACAACAGTCCTACTATGCTGGGTATTGGAAGTTGAAAATCCTACACACCCTTCTTTTCCTTTTTGGCAGTAAACACATTGTAGCAGTAAATTAAGTGAGTAACAGTTTGCTGCTTCCTTACCATGACATATAAAAATAGTCAACTCTGGAGACTAATTCAATCAAAATGTGTTAATGAAAATATTTTCTCTTCCTTTAGGACTGCCAGAAAAGGCACCGGGTGCAGGAATGATTAATTATTGTTTGTGGTTCTGCAGTTTTGTGATACTGCTAAGTTCTTGGTTTTCTTTTCCACTAAATAGCTCCCTCTCAGAGGAATTAAAAACGCTGAAGTTCCTTCATACATATAATGATGTAATCCTGTGAACACATCTTCATGTGATTAGATCAATATAAAGTATCTGCCGATAAAATGTAAGTTTCCCAGACCTTTCCAAAATAGATTTTACCTTGGCAATAAGCCCTCCCCTTCAATGAAACACTTTCCATATTTACAAAATATACACACCTACGGGACCGTCTTCTGCCACACGAATCCCAGTGACAGGTCAGGTCCCACAGAGTTGGCCTTCTCCAGGTCCCGTCAACTAGACAATGTCGGTTGGCGGGTCCTAGGGGAAGAGCCTTTTCTGCGGGGGTCCTGGCCCTCTAGAATCAACTCTCCCCAGAGATTCGTACTGTCCCCAACCTCCTTGCCTTCCGCAAGAGTCTTAAGACTAATTTATGCCACCAGGTTTGGGGCTATTAGATTCTTGCCACCAGGTTTGGGGCTATTAGATGAATGTGCTGAGAGAAAGTTGATTGGGAATGACTGCTTTTTATGGCTTGGGTTTTTTTAAGATTTTATATTTAATTAATTGCATCTAAAATGTTATACATTGTTTTATTATATGTTGTAAGCCGCCCCGAGAGGGGCAGCATAAAATTCCAATAAATAAATAATAAAAATCCAACCTAACATAGGACAATCAAATTTATAATTTTAGGATTTTCTTTGATATAACATGTGCTCCCTAAAACAAGAGGTAACTTTTGTTTTCATTTTATTTAAACTGTACTAGACTAGTTATTAAACAGTTATTTAAATTAGGTACAGTTATTTAAACTGTACTAGGTAGTTCCAAGGATCTTCGCAGAAAAGACTATGCCATCTTTTTTTACAGGTGAAGTCATTTTTCCTAAGGTTTCTTCCTAGTCCAGAATTTCTATCTCATGGCTTTCAAAAACTGATATTTTGATTTGGGCCTTCCTCAAGCTTTTTTTGTTTTATTTATTATTTATTGATTTTGTCCAATACACAATGAGGGTTTTAGTGGGTATACACATAGATTTTCGTGGGTTTGAACTTCGCGAAAAGTCTATACCATGGTTTTTCAAAAATATTAATTAAAAAATACTTCGGGTTTTTTTTCCCTATACCACGGTTTTTCCCACCCGATAACGTCATATGTCATTGCGAAACTTTCATCTGCCTTTAATAAATATTTTTTTAAATAAACTTTAAGAAATAAACATGGTGAGTAATAATCTGAATGGTTGTTAAGGGAATGGAAAATTGCAATTTAGGGGTTTAAAGTGTTAAGGGATGGCTTGTAATACTGTCCATAGCCAAAAATAGTATATTTACTTCCGCAACTCTACTTTGCGGAAATTCGACTTTCGTGGGCGGTCTTGGAACGCATCCCCCGCGAAAAGCAAGGGATCACTGTACATGATAAGGTTATAGAGGATATACTCATAGTAAAATATATCTAAGAAAGAATAGAAGAGAAGTTATAGGAATAGAACATATCAATGAGAGAATAGAAGAAGAGATATAGGAATAGAAAAATGTCCCATCAAGAGCAGGGGTGGCAAACTCAAGGCGTAAGGACCTGCTCTGGCCTGTCGGGTACTTAGATATGGCCTGCGGGACTGCCCTGGAAACAGCAAAGCACCTGCCAACAGTGCTTCTGCCAGCGAAAACAGACTCCCGAGCTCCATTTTCACTGGCAGAGGGTTGCAGGAAGCTGTGGCAGCAGAAAATGGAGCTCGGGAGCCTGTTTTTGGTGGCAAAGTTCATGGGACACCACAGGTGCTCCCGAGTGGAGTGACGTTGAAATGCTGCCCAACCCCGAGGTCAAACACAATTCTGATGCAGCCCTCAATGAAATCGAGTTTGACACCCCTGATCTAGAGAAAGTATTAGGAGTTCTGACGCCTATAATATATCTTGCCAGATCTTCCAAATTTATTTGTGTCTCTCCACCTCCTTCAGTACCCCTTACTTCTTTCATCTCCATGGTTGTGCTTCTCATTGGAAAAAAGATAGGGTGAATTGTGATGATATAACTATACGCCTGACCATATAGTCAGTATAAGGGAGAGATGCATATACCTGTATTAGTTTTTGTCTAGATTAGTGAATTGTATTAATGCACAGCCACAAAATCTCAACTGCATGAGGTATTGTAAGTACAATGATATTTTAAAAAAAATTTTAAGGTACCACAAACCTTAAAACTTTAAATCTTTTAAAATTGCTGCTGCCAACATGATTCATATAGGGGACATAAGAACAAGGCAGCTGTTCCAGGCTTTCATAGCAATGTCCTATGGATAAAGCAGTAAAGTTTTAATGCAAGATTTCAGTTCCATAAAATATTTCATGGTCAGCAAAAGCTGAACATTAAATCAGAGGAATTCTGTAACATGAATGAATAGAGTTATATTAATCTTTCAAAGGTTGTGGACCACAGAGCTACAGCAGAAATTTCAGTCAGTTTTGTGCTAATTTCTGATTCTAAGATAATACTGTTGTATTCTCCAAACCTAATGATATTTAAAGATCTTAATCTCTCTTTCCATTCAGTCCCTTATGATTCTGGTCATGTCCATCCACAGTTCAAGTTTCAAGTGCTAAATCCATATTTTTGTGGTTTTATCTGAAATTTGAGAAACTAGAACTTTTATTTTGGCAACACTGAGGTTTGTGAAACACCCCCCCCCCCACACACACACACAAAATAGAGTTAAAACTAGAGACATTCCTATTGGGAATATTGTCAGAGAAATATAAGTAAGAAGAACTATATTTGATTATACATGTGGTGACTGCGGTACAAAGAGCATATGCTCAAAATTGGAAATTAAAGTTGGTTCCAACAGGAGAAGTGATAAAGAAGATATTGGACTGTGCAGAAATGAACAGATTGACAATGAAGACAAAGAAGATTCTGAATATTATAAAATATGGATGAAATTTTATGCGTGGTTGGATAAGAAATTTAACTAGGAAAAAGACTAAGTAAACATTGAAAAGAAAGGGGGGGATTAGAACCACTATTTACAATCCAGGTGACGAGAATAGTAGGGAATGGGGAGGCAGCACGGATAAAAGTTATACATTTGAAACAATTTCAGCTTAGATTAAAAATATTGATATAATAATAAAAACTTTGGCAAGATGACGAGATAGAAAGAAACCGCCAGTCTGTTACATTAAATGATTTTAGAACTACAAATAATTCACTCAAAGGTAAAGAAAGAAGGAGAGGAAGTAGAAAGATAGGAGGAGATAGGAGGTGGAAAGATAGCAATAAATGGACAATCCAGAATTGGTACTGGTATATGGTGGACCACATCCACTTCGAAATTATGGAAATAAGATTAAATAACTTTGATGAAAATAAATTGGAGAAGCTGATGGCACGATGGAATAAGGTGAAAAGTTATATCTTAAGTAGAATTTATGACGACAATGTGAAAAATAAATTCCAATCACTTTTTGTATGTAAAGAAATGTAAACCGGAGCTAAGGAAGAAATTGAAATTTATTGGAAATAATTTAACCCCCTAAATGGTGGTGGGGTTTATTGGTGTTGGGCACTTCTTTTTTAAGTTTTCTTTTTGTTTCTTTATTTGTTGTAATAAAAATTTAATAAAAATGTTTTTTTTTTAAAAAGATAGGAGGTGGAAAGGTTGGAGAAGGAAGGGGGAGAGAAAGTTAAAGAAAGTAGGAGGAAGAAAAGAAGAAGGCAAAGGAAGATTGAATGAATAAAAAAATGGAAGTTTAGACTGGCAGATCATGGCAGCAAAGATTTGGATTGAAGTCAAAGCAAGATGCTCTTGCTTTTTGTAATACTTGGTTTATATGGATGTAATTATTTGATGTATGGTGGAGAAAAATAAAAAATAAACTTTTTAGAAAAAAAAAGTTTCAAGTGCTGAATCCATATTTTTGTGGTTTTATCTGAAACTGGAGAAACTAGAACTTTTTTGGGGAGGGGCAACGGGTTTGTGAAATATCTTTTTTTCAATTAGTTTACTCTTATTTTACTTGGTTTATCTGACATGCTAAGCAAAGTGTGTTCAAGCGAAAATTACATGAAGTGTTAATACCACTTTATAATGCCTTGGTAAGGCCACACTTGGAATTCTGCATTCAGTTTTGGTTGCCACAATATAAAAAGGATGTTGAGACTCTAGAAAGAGTGCAGAGAAGAGCAACAAAAATGACTAGGGGACTAGATGCTAAAACATATGAAGAACGGTTGCAAGAACTGGGTATGTCTAGTTTAATGAAAAGAAGGACCAGGGGAGACATGATAGCAATGTGCCAATATCTCAGGGGTTGCCACAAAGAAGAGGGAGTCAACCTATTATCCAAAGCACTTGAAGGTACAATAAGAAGCAATGGGTGGAAACCAAACAAGGAGAGAAATAACTTAGAATTCAGTTATTAGTTTCCTGACAGTTAGAACAATTAATCAGTGGAACAACTTGCCTCCAGAAGTTGTGAATGCTCCAACACTGGAAGTTTTTAAGATGTTGGATAACCATCTGTCTGAAGTAGTGTACTGAAGTAGTGTAGGGGGTTGGACTAGAAGACCTCCAAAATCCTCTCCAACTCTGTTGTTGTTGTTGTTGTTGTTGTTGTTGTTGTTATTATTATTATTATTATTATTATTATGTGCTGTGACCTAAAAGCAATCCAATTTTAGTCCTTTGAATCAGTTTTACTTCCAGGCACGTACTCTCTGGTCCTCCAGCAGATGGTTGGGTCAGTTGTAGCCACTAACTGCAAGAAATTCCACCCTCTGGTTTTACAACAATGAGTCCTGTTCTAAAGTCTAACTAACAGGACAGGAAACCATTCAGGAAATGGCGGCAGATGCATGAAAAAATATTTTTGAAACTATCTCATTACATCAGAGAAGCATTCATTTCCAAATAAAAAGTAATCATACCATATCACTTCAATGTTCTCTTTGTAATTTTATCATTCCTTCAGGCTACAACTCCTTCCTTGTTGCCTGCCTGGAGGAAAATAATCAGAATGACCAAGTTCAAAGGCCTTCTGGGGATAACGTTGAGCTGGGGCATCGTCGCGGGCAACAAAAAAGGTCAAGATGGCAAACACAAGCACAGGATTGGAGTCTTGTTTCTCTTTACATGTGTTATGGGAAAAGAACATTAAAAAGGGTCGGGACTTCAATTATGTAGTTTGGACTGCCAATCTGACTTTTTTTTAACCTTCCGCCCTGGAAACCTCTGAGTTGAGCTCTGTGGTAGCTCCAAAATTCATACTTTAAAGAAAAGTGTTTTAAAGCAAATACATTAGGAACTAAAATGAAACTAATTAGATTTTTTTTTTTTAGAAAAAAGAAAAGAAACTAATTAGAAAAGAATGGGCATTTCTACCTTGGTAAAAGTCAAACAGTCTTTGTCTTGATCTTTGTCCTTTATTTCAAAGTCATAAAGTGCTTTGCCTTGTGGCGGGGCTGGCGGAAGAGGCTTGATACACTGGATGTAGCTTGCTGGGAAAAAGCCATGATTTCCATTTAGTTCCCCATGATACCAATTCTCATCTACTTTTCTGCGCAGTATAATAAGGTCTCCTTTGTTAAATTTGAGGTCACCAGGTTCTTTCCCTTCGTAGGCATAAAGAGCTTTTCCATAGGGAAGCTGAGTGGAGTTCTGCAACAACAAAAAAAGGAAAAATACTATGTACTATTATGCAATTAATTATAATATACATTATCGTTCCCCTTTGTTGCATGTTTTTAACCATTTCTCATCTTAGAATTCACTACAAAATAGTTTAGTAGGAGGCAACTACAAATCAAACTCTTATTTCTTGCACTTGGGACAAAAAGTGTCTCATATTATTTGCTTATATGGACACCAAAGTAAGGATGTTTGTGTTATATCCACCAGCTGTTTTACAAATTATGACTGTTAATAAGGTAATTATCATTCTCTCTATCCACTATATTTTATTTTTCTCTTACTACAGTGTTTTCAATTTTCTTCTCTTTCAGTGAGTGAATTTATACTCTTTTTTGAAGAAGAGCAATTGGAATATATTTATATTTATCTGTAAAATGCAGGTAACTTTGTGTTTAAAAGTGGTCTACCCGATGATATACAAAAAGATTTATTTATTTAAAAATTTGAGTAGCACAATGAATAGAAATCAACTTCGCTACAGCATACAAATCCAACTCTATTTTTATAAAGTATCAGTCATGGTTGAATATCTTTAAGTCTCTATATTTCAGCACTGGAATACCCAATATTCATTGCACAATCAATTAAGTACCATTTTCTGTATCTCTTTGTTAAGTAGATACAGGAATTTCCCCTCTTTTTCAAGCTATTCCCTGCTTGTAAGCTAGTTTTCTTCTCTTCCATTGCAAATTAATTGGCCAGTGAATCTCTAAATTAGACAGAATTCCTCTCCACTTTTCTTCTACTTACTCTAATTAAAAAGACACTCCTGGAGAATGTAGCATCACATTAAAGCAATTTCTCTACCAAAACCAAAAAAACCCACAACCCAAGTAATTGATTAGTCTTACTGATTTCCTCTTCGCTTTCTTCTATCAAAAAAAATGAAAGGGAGAATGTCCCTCTGTTATAAATGTACATAGGTTTGTCATATCAATGAAGCAGCCATGGAAGTCCAGCATGTCTTCTACATCCACATTGAATATGTCTTTACTTGAACCAATCAATTCTCCTAAGACGAAGTGGGCGATTTACGTGTACTTTGGGGGAAAAGTGAAGTCCTAATGACATGCTGGGGATTCAATCATTGAACATTTACATTTCAGACAAATCAAATGGCAGCACTTAAGAAACAACAAGCAAACAAACAACAATCAGGAGGCAATTAAATGGTAACTAGGGCCTTGAAACCAATGAATTGATTGCTTAGTAGAAATCATTGTATGACACTCAGTGCGTCACTATCTTCTTCCCCTGTTCAAAAGCTTTCAGCCGCCAAAGAGCTCTCAGGCTCCCTATTATGCACAGTTCTTCTTATCCTCTGGTTCATTGTGGAGGCTTCCCTCAGCATTATTCTATTTTCTCAAAGATTCCTTTTTAAATCGCCAATACCTCATGTTTCTGTTTCAGCCTATCTTATGCCTTGTTGGCTCAATTTCTTTCTCTCCCCAGCTTAGCGTGTTGCCACTTCTCTTTTTAACATGCTGTGACACTTCTCATTAACCTCCCCCTGTCTCAGTTCCTGATCTCCTCTGAGCTTTTCCTCCCCTCTCTTTTACCTACCCCTTCCTGTTTTCTCAGTCCGTGACTCCTTTTACACGCTTTTTTCATTTCTGAGCGTCATGCCTATTAGTTTATTCTGCATCTTGGAACCTTTTTTGTTACAATTTTCACCCTACCACACAGATGAGCAACAAGCCGGAGCTCAACTCAGACAGGTAGAAATCCTGTCATGGAGAAATATGCTAAACCGGAGATTTAGAAAAGAACAACTGTTGCAATGTCTTTGGAGCCATCATCTACTACAGTAATAGACTGGGGTACATTTCCCAGCATTGCTGCAGCAGTAGCCATTTTTAATTCATTTGTTTATCTTTATTTTATTTACTTATTTATTCATTTGTCCAATACACAAATACATGGGAAGAAAAATAGACACGTGGTAATATATATAAGGGTAAAGTGAACTTAGAGGAGAGGATATATGAAAGGAAGAGAATATATATGATAAGTGAGAGAAAGGAAAGACAATTGGACAGGGGACGAAAAGCACACCAGTGCACTTATGTACGCCCCTTACTGGTCTCTTAGGAACCTGGAGAGGTCAATCGTGGAAGTCTAAGGGAGAAATGTTGGGGGTTAGGGGTTGACACAATTGAGTCCGGTAATGAGTTCCATGCTTCGATAACTCGATTGTTGAAATCATATTTTTTACAGTCAAGTTTGGAGTGGTTCGTATTAAGTTTGAATCTGTGCTCTTGTGTTGTTGCGGTTGAAGCTGAAGTAGTCATTGACCGGTAGGACGTTGCAGCATATGATCTTGTGGGCAATACTCAAATCGTGTCTTAGGCGCCGTAGTTCTAGGCTTTCTAGGCCCAGGATTGTTAGTCTATTTTCGCAGGATATTCTGTTTCGAGTGGAGGAGTGAAGGGCTCTTCTGGTGAAATATCTTTGGATATTTTCAAGGGTGTTGATGTCTGAGATGTGGTATGGGTTCCAGACAGATGAGCAGTAGTCTAGGATGGGTCTGGCAAAAGTTTTGTAGGTTCTTGTGAGTAGTGTGAGATTGCCTGAGCAGAAGCTGCGTAGGATCAGGTTAACAACTCTAGAAGCTTTTTTGGCGATATTGTTGCAGTGGGCATTAGCACTTAGGTCATTCGATATTAGTACTCCAAGGTCTTTTACTGAGTGTGGGCTGGCAGTGAGAGATTGTTTATTCAGTTCGTATGTGCGGTTTGGATTCTTTTTGCCGATGTGGAGGGTAGAGCATTTGTTGGTTGATATTTGAAGTTGCCAGGTGTTAGACCGGTCTGAGACAACCTTTCTAATGCCGCAATCCCTTAATACAGTTCCCCCAACCATAAGTCTAGCACCAATTCCCCAGTGAAGGGCTACCAAAATTTTTACTACTACACAGGGGGGGTGGCTTATGCATTTTCTTTCAACCTCTTTCAGTGCAAATTGGGTGCTATGGGGTGGAGCTCCATTTCTGCTACCCCACTGTGTTCCCCTCCATCTGGGCAGTAGCCCACCCCTGCAATTCTCCCAACAGAGCTTTACACTGATTGGCAGGAAGGTCAGAGGGACCCTAAAAACCTGATTGGTCAGATTGTAAAAATATGTTCCAAGGTGCCAGAATAGAAGCTTAAGTTCGTAACACCATGGGAAATTTGTCTTTTCCCATGGTCTTAGATGATCCTATGAAACAGTCGTTCGACCCTCAAAGGGTTGAGTACCACTGATCTAAAGAATATAATATAACTCAAACAATGTAATTCTGGGAAGCTTACAACAGAAAACAAAACAAGAGAAGCCACAAGACAAATTGTTTTAGCCCTATTCCTTATCTTAGCAATATACTGTATCATGTATGATGTCCTTGACAGTCAGCTCTTGCTTTCTAAAGGGGCCTCACCTGTCCACACCACTTCTTCCTTTATCTTTGTTATGCAGGCTTTGGAAATACACATCTCCTTCTGACTTCATGCCATCAATAGGCAGGTGGGGAGAGTTGCAGGATACCTATAGTTCAGAGGTAGGTTCCTACTGGTGTGGTCTGGTGTACTGCTCGGGCAGCAGCCCACCAATGATGCAACGGAGCCATCCGATGCAACAGCTCCGGTGCTGTCTTTGCTGTTCTGTGCACGCCACCATCTCTCCCCCATAATTTTCGGCTCTCTGAGCATGCATGGAAGTAAAATTGTCCCTTTGTGCATGCGCGGAAGCAAAATCGCACAAGGGGACACACGTACAATGTGCACTGGTAGGAGGAGGTAAGATGAACCTGCCTCTGTGGACTGCCAAGTGGGTAATTTTGATCATCTTTGGGCATGGGTGGTAAATCCTTCCTTCACTGCAGTTAGAACGGTCACTAAATGAGTGGTCACAAGTCATGGAATACTTATACGGTTATATTTTTATCAAACTGTTCTCATTATAAGCAAAATGAACAAACTGCAGCTAAAAACAGCTAAAAATACATTTAATATATAATTAATAAATAAATTAATTAATAAATAGTGTCTCGAATTTATGTCTGCCAGGACTAGTCCCACTTCTGGTTAGCTTCTGAAATCATTATTAGCCAACACAATCATGCAAAATGTACAAGGGGAATGAAAGAATAGGATATCTATAGTTTGTCCGCTCAGCAATGAAACAATAGATGTCAGCAAGGCATTAATAACAATTAAAACTGGTAATGCTTATTTTGTAGCTCATTACTTGAGCCGCACTGGAGCCATTTCTCATTTTGTGAAGGAATTCAAAGGAGAACCTCCACATTCTGATAGATCCTTTACACAGGCAGTCTGGAAGAGACATATGGTTTCTGTCATGCATTAAAGCTTCTCGGAAAACCCATCAGCTATATCCAGAAGTGAGAAGGGTTTCTTATTTAAATATTAAATTGAAATAATTTAAACCAGCAGAAACTGAAGCCAGTACAGAAACTGGTTGAATTAGACCAGTGATGGCGAACCTTCTTTTCCTTGTGTGCCCAAAGAGCATGGGAACACACTATTGCACATGTGCGAGTGCCTACACCCATAATTTAATGCCTGGGGAGGGCAAAAACAGCTTCCCCGCCCCCCGGAGGCCAGAAATGGCCTGTTTCCCAACTTCTGGTGAGCCCATTAGGCTCATGTTTGGCCCTCCCCAGGCTCCAAAGGCTTCCCTGGAGCCAGGGGAGGGTAAAAACGCCCTCCCCCATCCCTCTGGAGGCTCTCTGGAAGCCAAAAGTTCCCTCCCAGAGCCTCTGTGTGAGCCAAAAATCAGCTGAATGGCACACACATGCACGATGGAGCTAAGTTAGGACAACTGCTCATGAGCCACCAGATATGGCTCCACGTGCCACCTGTGGCACCGATGCCATAGGTTCGCCATCACTGAAATAAACCATTCACAAACAGATATGTAGTACAGGGAGTCCTTGACTTATAACAGTTCATTTCTTGACTGTCCAAAGTTACAACAGAATTGAAAAAAAAATACTTATGACCGTTTTTGTGAAACAATGTGGTAGTATCCCATGGTCATATGTTCAAATGCTTGGAATTAGATGCTTAGAAACTGTTTAATATTTATGATAGTGGTAGTGTCCTGGGATGACATGATCACCTTCTGTGACCAAAACTCACTTAAATATTTCATTGAACAACACTTAATGTTGGGCTCAATTGTGTTCGTAAGTACTTCACTTTTGTTTAGCTGCACAACTGTGGCAATTGTTGCATTACCATTATGAAAAGGTGGCAGAAGTCTGGGTGATTCAAAAGATTTCTCAATTGCATGTTAGTAAGAACCAGAAAAATAAACCACATCAGCTTATTAATTAGACCTATTAAATAATTATGCAGTTATTAGGAAGGAAAGAACACTAATTTTCTACTGTTTCTCCTCTTCTCAGATAAACTTCTCAGAATTATTGATGTACATCAGCAATTTTTCAATATTATTCCTGTTGACTATTTAAAAAATAGTCTTACTTCCATTTTTCTAGTTAAGGGGTCCTGAACCCTTGGGCAGTGGCCCGGAGCTGGCCATGACCCATTCAAAAGTGGGGCACACAAGTGGCAGGTATACACATTTGCAACTCCATTTGTGGAGGTGAAGGGCATGCCGGTTGCTCACACAAATGGAGCTGTGCGGGCATGCACATAGGGCATTCATATGGAGACATTCCTCTTCCCCCCTCCAGTCTGTAAAGTTGGAAAAGTGGGGACCTCTAGTTTGGAGAAAAAAAATCCAAGGATGCTTTGCAGTGGAAAGAATTTGCATTGAAGAATTTCTAACTTTGCACTGTTTGAAGGAGCTTTCCATTTGCTGATCTGGAGTAAGTTTCAGAATGCCAATAAGGAAAGGTTTGCATATATGTGCCCAAGAAGTTAAGCCAGTTTATCATTCTCCGAAAAGGAATTGGCAAAACCAGCCTCCAAAATCAAAGGCATATATTATTTTGCATGAGTTTATTGCCAGACATGGACATTTCAATTTTACTGCAAAAACAAACATTCTAAAAAAATGATAACCATGGGAATGGATGCAATAAAGTTTTGCCAAGAGGGCATATCATCATAAATTTGAACGTTCATTTTATAGATAAACAATTGTTTGATGAAAAAGAAAATCTAAAGAAAGATGGATTTGCTAAGTTTTAACAGTGAATTCAACTGATATATTCAAATCATGTAGTAGTAGTATACAGTACTGCTTAACTCTTTTGTAAATGGAGGGAGGGAGAAGGAAGGGAAAGAGAAGGAAAGGGAGAGGGAGAGGGAGAGAGAGAGAGAGAGAGAGAGAAAGAAAGAAATAAAAAAAGAAAGAAGGAAAGAGAACATATTTAATTTCTTTGGACATTTGTGAAGAGAAAGTTCCAATTTAAATGCATGGGGAAATCCCTTCCCCATTAAAAGTTTCTTACCAAATGTTCCAAATCATTTATTTGATGTATAAAGAAAGCAATCTGAGTTGCTTGTCAATGGTGTGCTAACACTGAACATAAACAATCTCTTAAGTAGAAGAGCTATGGCATCAAAGGCTCAGTTTTCCCATGCAATCTTGTCATAATTAAATAGGACCTTAAAAGTCCCATTTCTCAGGCCAAACTTACAACTATTTAATGAGGGAAAATTGAAATATTGTCACAGCTTACATTGGAATAGCTCCACTAAATATAATGTGGGAAGCCAAAGTGATGAATAAGAGTCTTCTCAAGGGCTATCAGATCGCTTTAGCCCTGCAGTATTTAGAATATAAAATATCAATTATGGGTAATCATTAGAATGTGAAATATACTGTATATAATTTCTTGGGTTTTTTCCTCCGAATAACATCTTCTGCTGTTTAAACCTTCCACTCACAGTGATCATTTCATGAACATGACAATCTTCTCTAACTCAAGCCCTACTGAGCAATATTCTAGTTCTTAAAGTGCTACTGGATCATTTGCTGCTCATTTACCATAAAGGTAAAGGTTTCCCCACATATGTCTGCTAGTCGTTTCCTGCTGTACAGGTAGTGCTCATCTTTGTTTCTAAGCTGAAAAGCCAGTGCTGTCCGAAGATGTCCCAATGGCCACGTGGCCGGAATGACTTAACACACAAGGCGAACGGAGCGCTGTTAATCCTCCCACCAGAGTGGTCCCTATTGTTCAACTTGCATTATTATGTGCTTTCAAACTGATAGGTTGGCAGGAGTTGGGACAAGTAACAGGAGTTCACTCTGTTACGCGGTGCTAGGGATTCAAACCACTGAATCTAATTGAACCTTCAATATTGTTCAACTTTCCAACTTTTTTTAAAAAAATGGGACATGCAGAGGCTTTGGGACTGTGCAATGCTCCTGGGGACTGGGAAGGCAAAAATGTGACGCGTGGGAGCTTTGGGAGGCAAAAAATTGATTGTTTTTCTATGAAAACAGGCCTCTTTTTTTTGCAGAAACGGAAACATGTTTGTTTGTTTATTATTTATTTATTTATTGGATTTGTATGCCGCCCCTCTCTGGAGACTCGGGGCGGCTAACAGCAACAATAAAGTGGTGTACAATAATAGTCTGATGTTAGAAACAATTAAAAACCCATTAATATAAAAAACCAAACATACATACATACATACCATGCATAGAATTGTAAAGGCCTAGGGAGAAGAGGGTCTCAATTCCCCCATGCCTGACGGCAGAGGTGGGTTTTAAGCAGCTTACGAAAGGCAAGGAGGGTGGGGGCAATTCTAATCTTTGGGGGGAGTTGGTTCCAGAGGGCTGGGGCCGCCACAGAGAAGGCTCTTCCCCTGGGTCCCGCTAAGCGACATTCTTTAGTTGACGGGACCCGGAGAAGATCCACTCTGTGGGACCTAACTGGTCACTGGGATTCATGCAGCAGAAGGCGGTCCCTGAGATAATCTGTTTGCCCTTCCCAGCCCAGAGGAGCACTCCCAAAGCCTCTGAGGGTCCCCTTTTTGCAAAAAATGGGCCTGTTTTGGGGGGGGGAAAGGCCCATTTTCGCCTTCCAACTGCCCCCCCCATCATGATTTTGCCCTCCCTAGTCCCCAGAAGCACTCTGTAGGCCTCCCAAACCCTTTCTATGCCCCGAGGCCTACAGAGTGCTCCTGGGGACTGGGGAGGGCAAAAGCACTTTTTTTCTTGTTTATCTCTTCGAAATCTTGGTGCGTCTTACAGCCGCCCCGAGTCTTCGGAGAAGGGTGGCATTCAAATCTAAATAATAATAATAATAATAATAATAATAATAATAATAATAATAATAATAAAGAAATTAGTGAAATACGAAGATCTAAAAACTGAGCTGCAACGACTCTGGCATAAGCCAGTGAAAGTGGTCCCAGTGGTCCTTGGCACGCTGAACGCAGTGCCAAAGGATCTCAGCAGACATTTGAAAACCATCAGAATTGACAAAATCTCCATCTGTCAATTGCAAAAGGCCGCTTTACTGGGATCGGCAAACATAATTCACCACTACATCACACAGTCCTAGGTGCTTGGGAAGCGCCCGACTGATGATGAAATACGAAATCCAGCATAGTGATCTCATTTGCTGTGTTGTACTGACAACAACAACAACAACAATAATAATAATAATAATAATAATAATAATAATAATAATAATATAGTCTTAAAAATTCAATAAATGTATAAGTTGAAAGACCCGTTGTACCTACCTGAACGGTCTTCTCGATGCACTGGAAGGAGAGTCCAACATGGGTATTTAACCAATCCTATTGGTAGAGACTGAGTAAAAAATTTACATAATAATAGGTACCGCCCCCCTTGCAGTCCCCCCATGAGCTCAGTTTTAAAAACGAAAGGCACTTAAGAGGATAACCAACTTTTATTGACCAATTCAATAACTCATGAACCAACCCAACCTCCGGTGTCCCTGAACTTCAACTACCGGGTGGGTTTGGACTCTCCTTCCAGTGCATCGAGAAGACCGTTCAGGTAGGTACAACGGGTCTTCTCCACTGCATCTGGAAGGAGAGTCCAACATGGGATATACCAAAGATCTTTAAAGCCCATGGGAGGGAGAAGGTCTAACTAGGGACTTAGGAGAAACACAAACTCTTTGAAGAACCCTCCTGCCAAAGGCCGCTTCTGCTGAAGCAAAGGAGTCCAACTTGTAATGTCTAATAAATGTCGTAGGGGCTGCCCAGGTTGCAGCCCGACAAATGTCCTCTATCGATGCTTGAGTAGACCAAGCCGCTGAAGTCGCCGCACTCCTGGTTGAGTGAGCCGTCAATCCTTCTGGAACTGTGTGTCCTCCGGCCTTGTAGGCCTCCGAGATACAGTCCTTAATCCACCGACTAATGGATTTTGCCGATAGTCCAAGTCCCTTCCTATATTCAGAAAATGAAATAAAGAGAGTCTCAGATTTACGGAACTCCTCTGTCCTTCTAATGTAAATCTTTAGAGCCCTCCGGACATCCACCTTATGCCATAGTAGCTCCGACGGATGACTCCCATGAGAGCAGAAATCCGGAAGAATTAGTTCTTGCTTCCTATGGAACGCCGTGTTCACCTTTGGCACAAAGGTGGGGTCCAATCGAAGAACCACCCTATCCGGATAAAAGACACAGAGGTCAGGTCTCACGGATAAGGCCGATATCTCCGACACCCTGCGTGCAGATGTAACAGCTACTAGAAAGGCTGTCTTGATGGAAAGTAGCCTAATTGGTATAGACCTCAACGGTTCAAAGGGAGGTTTAGTTAAGGCCTTAAGCACCCACGTGAGGTCCCAGGATGGAAATCTCCTGACAGGCGGAGAATGTTTATTCGTGGCTCCCCTAATAAAGTCTCTGATCCAAGCATGCTGAGCCAAGTGACGAGACTCTGGAGTCTGAATCATGGTGGCTAGGGCTGCCACCTGTCGTCTCAAGGTATTAGGGGCTAGGCCACGTTCCACTCCTGCTTGCAGGAATTCTAAAACAGTAATTACAGAAGCTTCCCTAGGGTCCCGTAAATCCTTGTTGCAAAATTTACAAAACGCAGCCCAGGTCGCCTGATAAATCCGTGAAGTCGATGGGCGCCTGGCAGCCTGCATGGTATCTATGACCTTCTCTGGTAAGTCCAACTGCTTCAATTTATGCCTTTCAAGTGCCAACCTGTCAAGTGTAGCCATTGAGGATCTGGGTGTTTCAGATTCCCCTGGCTCAGCGAGATGATCTGATCCGGGATCCTCCACGGGGGTGACACTGAAAGTTCCACTAAGTCTGCGAACCACGGGCGACGTGGCCAGTACGGTGCTAGTAAAATCACCTCCGCCTCCTCGTGAAGAATCTTCTCCACCACCCTCGGGATGAGATTCACGGGGGGAAAGGCGTGCAGGAGACCGGGAGGCCAAGATGACAGTAGGGCGTTGGTCGCTTCTGCCCTTGGATCCGGAAACCGTGTGAAGAACCGCGGGAGCTGAGTGTTCTGGCTGCTGGCAAAAAGGTCGACTAGGGGAACCCCGAACCTCTGGGTCAACTGGTAGAACAAGTCTGGATCGAGTTGCCACTCTGACGGGTCCAGGGTAGCCCTGCTGAGCCAATCCGCTGTGGAATTGCTGATCCCTGCGATATGTTCTGCGGTCAACGACGCTAGATGGGTCTCGGCCCAGTTGAAAAGCCGCATAGTTTCCTCCATAAGACGTTGAGACCTTGTGCCTCCCTGGTGATTCAGGTGGGCCCTGGTTGCTACATTGTCTGTTAAGATAAGTATGTGTTTGCCCTCTACTAAGGGGGCAAAGGCCAGTAGGGCTAAAAACACTGCCCTTAGTTCTAAGAAGTTGATATTGACCGAAGCCAATTCCTCCACCGTCCATTGTCCTTGGGCCATATGTCGGCCCAGGTGGGCACCCCACCCGTATAAACTGGCGTCTGTGGTGAGGATGAGACGGTCCTGAGTGCGAAAGGGGGAACCTTCCTGAATTGCTGCGGTGAGCCACCACTTCAAAGACTCTCTGACTCTCTTTGGTAGGGAGATAATCCTTTGTGAGTGGCTGACCCTGGCCCTTTGAGCTGGTAAAAGAAACCACTGAAGGCCTCTTATATGGTGTCTGGCCCAGGGAACTATACCTATGGCTGACACCAACGTTCCTAGCACTTTTGACAACAGAGCCAGCGGGGCCCGTCTGAGGCGGATCAAGCCGGAAACCAGCCGATGAATATTCTCCTGCCTCTCGGGAGAAAGGGTTACCTTGCCTGATATGGTATTGATGATGGAACCCAGGTGCTGTAGTCTGGTTGCCGGGGACAGCTGACTTTTCTCCACGTTTATAGTGAAGCCATGCGCTTCTAGTGTCCTTATTGTTCTGGCTAGGTCCTCTCTGGCCTGCTCGGGGGACCTGGACAAAATAATTATGTCGTCCAGGTAGGCCATCAGTCTGATAGAATGAGACCGAAGGTTGGCCGTCAGGGCGTCCAGCAACTTGGTAAAAGTCCGTGGGGCCGAGGAGAGGCCGAAGGGCATCGCCCTGTATTGGTAATGGACGCCTTCTGAACAGAACCTGAGAAATTCCCGGTGTGTCGGGTGCACAGGTACGTGGAGGTAGGCCTCCTTTAAATCTATTGAAGTCAACAGGTCCCTGGAACGTATTGAGGGGAGAATAGTCTGTAAGGAGTGCATGTGGAACCTCCTGTATTTGATGTAGATATTGAGTTGTTTCAAATTCAGTATCATTCGGTATCCTCCTGAAGTCTTGGGTACCAGGAAAATCCTGGAATAAAATCCCCTGCCCACTTCTTGCTGAGGTACCTGTTCGATGGCTTGTATTTCCAATAAATGGGCAATCTCCTTGCGGATCTGCTGCCTCTTGTGTAGGTCCCGAAGCCTCGGGCAACTTACAAAGCGATAAGGAGGAGGCCCCATGAATTCCAGGCGAAGTCCTTCCGATACGGTGGCTAGAACCCACTTGTCCGAGGAAGTGAGCAGCCAGGAGGGGCTGAAGTGTTGTAGCTTCCCTCCTAAAGGTAGAGGCCCGGAGGAGTCATTTGGAACGACGATATCCCCTCTGGTTGCCTCCACGAAAGGGCCGCCTGGACTGCTGGAAGCCTCTGGAACGATCCTGATAAGATCCGCGATCATTCCTGAATGATTGTTGGGAATATTGATTCTGGTGAAAACCTCTCTGCGCCTGTCCTTGTCCGGTAGAAGCATCCCAACGTGGGTTCTGCCGTCTAGTGTAGGGAGTAAAGCGGCGGTCCTGGCGTCTATTGGACTTAAGGAGGACCTTCCTCTTGTCCTTGTCCTCTATGAGGACTTTATCCAAAATGTCACCGAAGAGCATCGATCCCTGCAGCGGAGCTGATGCCAGGCGCCCTTTTGATTTCAAGTCCGCTGGCCAATTTCTCAGCCACAACAGTCGGCGTGACGACAGTGTAGTGGCCATGCCTCTACTGGCAAACTTAGCTGCGTGTAGGGTGGCGTCGGCGGAAAACTCAGCTGCGGCCTGCAGCTTGCTGATGTCCTGGTGAAGTCTGGCCTCCTCCGGGCTGAGGCGTGACTGCAGCTCCTGGAGCCACATGATAGAGGCCCTGTTGAAGAAGGAGGTCGCGGCAGCCGCTCGGAAACCCCAGCCCGCCATTTGGTGGGTCTTGCGTAACAGGGTTTCCGCCTTCCTGTCCTCTGGTTTCAAACTCTCCCCCGTCTCTGACAGTACAAGGGCACTAGAAACCAGCGTGACTACCGGCTGGTCAATGGGGGGAAACTCCAAGAGTTTTTCCACCTCTTCGTCGAATGTGTAGAACTTGCGCTCCAAATTCGAAGGTCCCTGAGCCGCTGCGGGGTGTTGCCAGGGTTTTTTAACTCCCTCAACAAAAATATGCGAGGCCGGGATGTGGTCCGACTCGGGTTGGGGTTCTCGTAAAAGGGAAGCAGATGTCTTGCCAGTCTCTGCTTCAGGTGTCTTGGCCGCTCCTTGCAGGTCCATTACCTGCTTTGCCTTAAAAAGCAGAGTCCGAAACAGTGTGGGTTTAAACAGACCAGCCACTGGCTGCTGTTCTGGGGTGTTCTCATCCTCTGAGAATTCGTACTCCTTATCACTGTCCTCGCCAAAGTCCGGATCCTCTGAAAGAGACCCCAAGCCCGAGGGGGGCGGTATTGGCCAAAGGTTTCTTGCTTGAGTCTGAGGGCGGTTCACCTGCTGACCTGTCCCGGCATTCACTCCTTGAGCATAGACATTTGCAAACATCTCCTGTAGATCTGGAGGCACGTGCTGCCATGAACCAGTCTGGGGGCGCAGTCCCGCCGCTGTAGGTGTAAATGTAGCCAAAGGTGCCTGGGTACCCCTTCTTGGGAGTCCGGAAGGTTCAGGCCTAGTCCAGGACAAGGCTGGAGACGGGGCCTGTGGCAGCGACATGAACTGCCCCTCTGGGGACCAGTCACCCTCCTGTAGGGGCCCCAGGTGTCCAAAGGCTGACTGAGGGGTCCCAGGTTCAGGTGTGGTTGACTGCCTCTGAGTCAGTGGTACTGGTGAGGGGGAGGGGTGCAAGGCTGCCTCCAATTTCTTCTCCAGCGCTTTTATGCGCTTTTCTGCCTCTTTCAATGAGGCCACTGAAGCAGGGGACTGGGAGGGTTTTGACCTCTCCTTATCTTTCCCCTTAGCCTTTTCCTTGCTCACCACTGGGGAGCTGGCTTTCTCGGTACTGGGTTTATCCTCCATTGTACTCACAGCTCCGGTGGTTGTAACAGGTGAATTGCAAGAAATTGCCTCTCAACAGCTTCGTCACGCACAGAAAAATGGCTGCTGCTGCTGGCCTCGCCCTTGCGGCTGCGCATTAGAGCCGTAGCCCAATTTGCGCCTCTCAGCTGCCGGAAGCCCTTCCGGTTGGCGCCCTTGCGCTCCGAGGGGGAGTCTTGCCAAAATGGCGCTGCCCAGCGTCTTCGCGGGCTTTTGTGCCCACTCCCCGCTCTCGCCGCTTCCTCGGGCTCACCCAGCCCGTTCTCGGCCGTCCGGAGCTCGCCCAGGCCAGCCGCGGCGATCCCAGCGCTGGCGGCTGCGGCGGCGGTGGTAGTCTCTGCGGCATTCCTCTCGCCGCTTCACAGCTGATCCGGGCTCCGGCGCTGCTTGCGAGCCCCTCCGGGGGCCGCCGTCCTCCTCGAGCCTCCCAGTGGGGGGGGGCGGACCCCCCCACCTTCGGCTCGCAGCCCTTGTTTGACCGCTGGGGCCAGGGACTCCGGGCTGAGGTGCTCCTCTTGGGGGCAGTTCCCTCGGGGGGAAACAGCCCCTAAGGAGATCGTTGGGGGTGTTGTCCGCGGAGGACAGAGACCCCTTTCTCCAACGTTGATCAATCTGTAAGGAGACAAAAGAAACAAGATTAAACTGGTAATAACAACCATTAAATTTATCTAGCAAAACTCAGTATGTCTCTACTCTGGGACTGAGTTTTTAAAACTGAGCTCATGGGGGGACTGCAAGGGGGGTGGTACCTATTATTATGTAAATTTTTTACTCAGTCTCTACCAATAGGATTGGTTAAATACCCATGTTGGACTCTCCTTCCAGATGCAGTGGAGAAAATGTTATTACAAACAAAATGTAAGAAAAATAAATCTGATGGTTGAACAAATAACTTTGAGAAAATATAATATCCTAAAAACATGTTAACACATTACAAAACTCCTAGGAACCCATAAGAGCTGGGGTGGTGCAGGACTGCAGGCTACTTCAGCTAACTGCTAGCTGTAGTTCAGTAGTTCAAACCTCACCACTGGCTCTATGTTGACTCAGCCTTCCATCCTTCCGAGGTGGGTAAAATGAGGACCCAGATTGTTGGGGGCAATATACTGATTCTGTAAACCGCTTAGAGAGGGCTTTAAAAGCACAGTATATAAGTCTAAATGCTATTGCTAATGCTATTTCAAGTTTGAATTTTTAGAGAACAGTTATTTTTTAATTTGAAAAACATTGTGCAGATCCAATATACTGCATTTTAATGAACTTGCAATATTTTAGATTGCAGTGATTAGTATTTTAAGTATATGGTTATCAAATTCCCACCTAGTACTGTCTTTTAAAGCAGTTATTCTCTTCAATTAACCTAACCAATTAAGCTAGTACTGGAAGAATGATTGGGATAAGGAAAAAAACAAGAGGGGTTTTTTTTGCAAAAAAGCAGACAATGCAACCAAATTAATAAATGTTATAACTGCATTGTATCCATCAACTGTAACATAATACCAATTACCTCGTGAAGTTTATATGCAAATTATTTTAATTTATGCATCTCAATGATTTGGAAAAAAAGAGAACATGGCCAAGTGCTAATTTCTGATGTGCTGCTACATTCTAGACTAAATTATGGCAGAGGATTGTCCCTGCAACCCCACTTTAACTGTGCAACTCCCATCTGTTTAGTGTATTCCATAAATGCTATGAACACTTTGGAGTCAAATTATGTTTTGGTTTTCCAAAAACTGTTAAATCTACAGTGGAACTGCATATTTGTGCAGTGATATAGTTAGAATTTGGCTTTGTATTCTCCACTGGGACACAGCTGACTCTCTAACCCAACAATTTGTTACTCTAGCAGTTCCAAGAAAAGTATGGGGTCGATAAAGAACACAGATTTGGCAACGGAGTGTTATCAAAACAGTTAATTGAAAAGATCTTCAATTTATTAACTTTGTATGATTCTAATGCTTGTTTGGAGAGAAAGAATATTACATTTTCTTAAGATCTGTTGAAAACCGACCATAAGTCATGAATTTCAGCCCCCCACTATCTCAATTAAAAATTGTTGTGCTGACATGCCTGAGACAATAAAATAAGGGCTGATCAATATTCCTTTGAACATCTGGCAACTTTCTATAGCAATGATACACTAAGAATAGTTTGTGTGTGTGTGTGTGTACGTTTATCCTGCAGTCCTTAGTTTACTTGCTAACTCTGTTTTTCCCAATAGAAGGTTTTGTTTGTTTCTGTCCTGGTAACATCTGATCCAGTAGTGGGTTCTAAATCCTGTTGCTACTGGTTCTCTCATGTGTGTGTGTGAGCGCACAATGCTTCTGTGCATGTGCAGCAGCATCCCAGGCGGTGGATGGAGCCTCCCGCCACTGCTGCTACCAGTTTGCTTAACCGGGTCGAACAGGGAACAACAACAACCCACTGCTGATCTGATCCTGTTCTTTCTGGATTCTTTCTTGCCATAAAAATAATTGGTGCTATACAATGGCACCTCTACTTAAGAAATTAATTCGTTCCGTGCCCAGGTTCTTAAGTAGAAAAGTTTGTAAGTAGAAGCAATTTTTCCCATAAGAATCAATGTAAAAGCAAATAATGTGGGCAAACCCATTAGGAAAGAAATAAAAGCTTGGAATTTGGGTGGGAGAAGTAGGAGGAAGAAGAGGAGGAGGAAGATAGTCGCTGCCAAAGGAAGAAGGTGAGGTGACAGGAATCAAAAAAATCCAAAAGCTGCCCAGAGCGAAGGGAACGTTTCTTTTCTCTGGGTGCTGGCAGAGGTTTATTCCCTCTCCAAGTGCCCACAGAAAGGAAAATGCTTTGTTTGCTCTGGGCTTCCAAAGTCTCCTTAAGCACTACCAAAAGGCTCTTCTGGCAGCCCAGAAAAGCCCGAGATGGCCGGGATTAAAGGGAGAATGGCAGGAAACTAGCCGGGCCTTCGTGCCGCTCTCAAATTTCCTGGGAAATTTTTCCAGGCTCGGGTTCTTAAGTAGAAAATTGTTCTTAAGAAGAGACAAAAAAATCTTGAACACTCAGTTCTTATCTAGAAAAGTTCTTAAGTACAGGCATTCTTAGGTAGAAGTACCACTGTATTTGTAAACCCATTTTACCACTGTGTGTTACAGATCAAAGGCCTTGTAGTGGTATTCTCAAATAGCTGACAAACATTTACAATTTGCTAGTCTACACAGCCTGATTGATTGAGCAAAATTCAATGGCATCACTGTTACCATCCTTCCTGACAAAAGCAGAGATCTTTTGAAATACCCATTGGAATGCTCCATGAATGAAACAGGACCCAGGATTGGACATCTATTCCACACATTTTTAGATTACCAATCAAATCTTTATTATGATTGTGGACTAGTATTAGGAGCATAGGATACGGGATAAAATTAAAAACATATAAGATATATCAGCATCTAAAAATATGGAAAGCTAGAACCCACATTCTAGTTCCGTGAGGCCTGTTGTAGTCTCCGGATGGCATTAGAGACACATTTTGAGACAGGAAGGGTTAATGTTAGAAATTTGAATTGTGCAAAATTGGAAAAGGAGCCCAGCTAAAGAAGTTGTGTTATTGGTTTGGCTTCAAATAGCTTGAATTGGGGAAGTATTTAAAAAACAATAAAGACCAGATATGTATGAAGTCCAGATATGTATGAAATTACTGTCTATTTTGCACTGTCAGATGCCCCGGATCCTATTTAGTTTTTGGGGAAGAAAACAAGAAAAAAAGATCTGCCTCCCAGCATCCAGCTGACTAACGTCCTTGCAGCAAACAGCAAACAGCCTGTTTATCTTCAGCACATTATCGCATCTTGATTTAGGTGATTGGCAGTTGGATCGGCCTCCCAGAATAACATTGATCAGCTGTTGCAGGCTGTGGGGATTGCCACACTTGTTGCCGCCTCCATTTACCCCATTTTTAGCCTCCACGTGCTCCGTTTTTGACCTCAACATGCCCCATTTTTGGCCTCCGCCGGAAAACATTTTCAGCCTGTTCCAGGTAACGGGGATTGTCACTGCTTTCTGTCACCACTAAGGGTGGGAGCCGGCGGATGGGCAGCACTTTGGAAACATTCACAGACATTTCCATGCATTTTTTTGGGGGGGGGGGAGGGGGAGGGAAATGCATCTTATAGTGCGAAATATACGGTACTTTCTCTGGCATCAGAAAGATCGGTTTGTTTGTTTGTTTATCAACAAGTGCAAGAAAACAGGACACATGAAAAAAATGGAACAAATAAATGGACAAAAAGAAACAAAACACAGCCATAAACACATACAATAATTACTACAGTAGGACTGGTATGGTATGCATGCTGGTGCACTTATGCTATGCATGCCCCCCCCCCCCTTTTTTTACATTGGAGCAATGTGCTATAGCTTAGGTTAGAAGGCCAAAGACTTCAGCCAGTATCTGATTAAAGTTTTGTTAACTCAGCACAAGCCGGCTGGAGAGTCCTAATCAACCAATTAAGGTCACAGAGCTGAGCTTGTTAACTTATGCTTAGCACTTATTAGGGAAGCGCTACACTGAGAAAAGTTGTTCCGGAAATCACAGCTTTCTACATACTTAGAAACCTGTACAATATTTGATTTTAAGGCTAAGCTTGCAAGACAGAGAGGGCACATCCTCTTTTTGTCAGACTTCTGAGAACCCTAATCCTGCCAGATGCTTTAAAATAGATTTCTGAAATATTGGGAAAAAAACCCCAACCTTAAGGCCCTGTAATTTAAATTATACGATGTACTCAGGGGTGGGGTGCTAGCCGGAACGCTAAATTGGGCTCCTGGGGGTGGCTTATGAGTGCTTGTGGGGTCAGCGCGATTTTGCTTCTGCACCTGTGGAGATAGCAAAATTGCACATGGAGCCGCAGGTGCACCCATGTTTTGGCGAGGTTTTTTTGCTTCCATGCATGCCAAAACACGGGCGCACCTGCGACTCTGTGTGTGATTTTGCTATCTCCACAGGTGCCGAAGTAAAATTGCGCTGACCCCACAAGCACTCACGAGCCACGGTGGCAAGCCCAATTTCGTGTTCCGGCTGGAGCCCACCCCTGGATGTACTGAAATAGCAAAATGTTTGGCATTGCTAGGTGTTGTGCTCAAAACAGTGGTGGGCTCCTGCTGGTTCTCACCGGTTCTCGCAAATTGTATCTTAATTTTTCTGAGTAGTTTGGAGAAGCAGTTGTTGGGACAAATTTTTCCCCACTTTACAGAGCTAATCCTGCAGAGAATGCAGGAAGGAAAGATTCTACTGTGCCTGTATTTCTCGCCTAATCCTTATCTTAATTGCCGCCCCTGTGACTTTAAGTGTTTTCAGAAACTGCGTCTGGGTTAAGCTTTCTTACATTGTAACAGCCTCAATAGTTCTTGGCAATATGCCCAGACTTTCAGTCTATAGCAGTGGTTCTCAACCTTTCTAATGCCGCGACCCCTTAATACTGTTCCTCATGTTGTGGTGACCCCCACCAGTATTGGGCTGCCCCCGCTATGCCTGGGATCGCCCGATTTGTTAGTGAAAACAGCGATGCATGTGCATCTGTGCACTCCCGGCATGCCCCCTTTCCTCCTATGCACCCCCATGTAAGAATTTGCTTCCGTGGATGTACGGAAGCAAAGAAATCGGCAAAAATCGGCAAAAATCAGTGATTTTCAGCCTTTCTTTGCTTCTGCGCAGAAGCAAAGAAATAAGTGAAAATAGCTGAAATCGCGTGGATGTGAATGTCCTCGTGTGAAATTTTGGAAATGTTTGCCGATTTCTTTGCTTCCGCGTATGCGCAGAAGCAAATTCTCGCATGGGGTTGTGCACGTCTGCTGCTGCTTGCACTTGCTAGCCGCCAGGACCAATCCAGGAGAAAAAGATAAATGCGGCCCTTCACTGTCCCCAACCATGAGTCTAGCACCAATTCTCCCAACAGAGCATTAAGCTAATTGGCAGGAAGGTCAGAGGAACACCCCCACAGTAAACTGATTGGTTGGATTGTAAAAATATGTTCCAAGGCGCCAGAATAGAAGCTTTAGTTCCTAACACCATGGGAAATTTGTCTTTTCCCATGATCTTAGGTGACTCCTGTGAAAAAGTCATTCGATCCCCCCAAAGGGGTCCCGACCCCCAGGTTGAAGACCACTGGTTTATAAGTAAGCTTTTCTGGAGTTCCCTCCACCCCCGGAGCTTTTTTGTGGTTTTCAGGAAGTCCAGTTGCCTCTTGAAAAATACTTTTTTGGGACAGGAGTCTCTTGCACTGCTTCAGAGGGGCTGAGCTACATGATTGCTCACAAATAATAAGTGGATCCTCCTTCCAATTTGTTATAGTTTGCTCTCGTGATAATATGGTATAATAAAATAACACCAATTGAAGAAAATTAGCACACACACCTCTCCTAGAAGAATGAAATATTTTGAGAAATATTAAAAAGGAAGAATATATTTCCCTGGATGAGAAATGGAGAAACATGTTTTCTTAGAAGAAGAAAGCAGTCTCCACTTTCCTTAATAGCCCACACAAGATGTCAGCACAAAAGAGATAGATAGTTATTCCCAATGGCAAAAATTCCCTGCAGAAAGGTCTGACCAAAGACAGAATGGGTTTAGCCCTCACTCAAGGTGTTAATTTGTTAATTGGTCTCTTTTGGCTCAGCATTTTATAGCCCAAATATGCCCACCCACTTTCTGAAGAGCTTAAATTACCTCTCTGCTAAAGGATTCCACTTTATGAGCAAGAGTTGGCTGTATTTTAACTATTTTAATTCCTCTGTGGGTGCTCTGGCACCCTGCATGATTTGTAACTCTGGGTTGCAGGTATTGCTGAGGATAAGAAAGGTATTTGTGACAGCTATGACTCATTTATCTTCAGTGTGTATTCCCCCATTTCTAATCTAATGATCGATATTTAGGGCAGCTTTTTGTAAGCAAAGAAACTTTTGGTATTTTTATACAGGTAATCCTTGATTTACAACAGTTCATTTAGTTGACCATTCAAAATTACAATGGCACTGAAAAAAATTGACTTATGATTGTTTTTCACACTGCAGCATCTTCATGGACAGGAGGCTAAGCACCCCTTAATGTGAATGACATCAAGGTGGCCACACCTACTCAGTCACATGACCACCAGCCACGCCTACACAGATAGTCATTAGGACAGAGAACTGGTTGTTAAATTATTTAAAGCCCACCACTGGTTTAAAGTATTAATTGCTTCAACATAACTAAATCTCTTACAGATAATTCTTCAAGTATCAGCATTCCTCCAAGTCAGATCAATATTAAAGCAAACCAAAACTCTTCCCCTTCTTATTTCAGATATACATTTATATCTAAATATAGCAAAAGTGAGGTGTCAAAAACATCAAGAGGGTATTTGCAGATGTATGATCAAAGTCTAGTCCCTTTTTTATGTGTGTCACACATGCAATTCATGAATGAAGTAGCAGGGCTTCTATTGTACAGTTATTGATGCAATTTTGGCTTTTTTGACTACTCTTGCAGCTGGCCTGCTTAGAAATATGTAATTACGTTGTACTATTGGTCAAAAGAAAGAAAAAATAATAATTCCAAAAAATATAACTTTTATTTCTTTTCTACAATATTCTCAAATATTTTACGCCTGTTTTGGAGTCAAATAACTGAGTTTTCTGAAATAGTACAGTATCTATTTTTATAGGTAGATAGCTGTGTAAAAATATTTTATATACAGCTAACATGGTTTCACAATCAGTACAGTAGCATCAATTTGTGAAATCACAATTATTTTTTAGTATTACTGGTAGGGATAAGGACTGAATATATGACAGATCATTTGTTGCTATATGCCACTGAGTTCAAGATAAGTATTTTTTAGTTGAAAATTCCCAAAGACACTCAAATCAGTCTATTCAATTTGCTATTCATTACCACACTTACAGATAATTAACAGGAAATGAGCACCACTGCAATAAAAATGAAAAACCAGAGAGATGAAATGCTTGCCAGAATTCTAGGGGCTCTGAACATTTGCAAGTGAAAGAAAAACTATTGATAATTAGAACACTGGAATAACTGCAATTCAGGCTACAAAATAAACTGTTAATACGCAATCATCACAAATGTTTTTTTATTTACTTTATACATAAGAAGTGGTTCTTTATTACAGAATGACTTGTTAAACTTTCTATGCAAGTGAAAGACCTAGGGCAGGTGCCGAAAGAGCGTGGGCATGTACTATTGCCCATGCGCGAGTGCCCACACCCATAATTCAATGCATGGGGAGTGCGAAAACAGCTTCTCTTGCCCTCCCGGAGGCCCTTTGGAGGTTGTTTCCCAACTTCTGGTGGGCCCAATAGGCTTGTGTTTCACCCTCCCCAGGTTCCAAAAGCTTCCCTGGAGCCAGGAGAGCGTAAAAATGTCCTCCCCCCCCCGAGGCTCTCTGTCATCAGGCATGGGGAAATTGAAATATTCTTTCCCCCTAGACTTCTACATTTTATGTATGGTATGTTTGTATGTATGATTGGTTTTAAAACAAGGGTTTTTAGCTCTTTTAGTATTGGATTGTCGTATGTTGTTTTTACCACTGTTGTTAGCCGCCCCGAGTCTACGGAGAGGAGCGGCATACAAATCCAATAAATAAATAATAAATAAAACAAAAACACCCTTCCAGAGCCTCTGTGTGAGCCAAAAATCAACTGGCTGGCACACACATGCACGTTGGAACTGAGCCAAGGCAATATCTTGTGTACCAGCAGATATGGCTCTGCGTGCCACCTGTGGTACCCGTGCCATAGGTTCGCCATCACTGACCTAGGGCATATTGGGCAAGTCTTCTTTATTGCCTAACCATAATCCAACAAAAGAGATACATTTACATTAGTATTTGTTTTGTGGGAATGAGTTATGAATTCCAATCTTTCACAAATAAACAAGAGCAGAACATACTATCTAATTATGACTAAACAAACATCCAAATAAAAATATTGTGAATCTACACATAGTTCCTGATCAATAAATCAATTTTTATTACAGTCACAAAACAGCATTAGCTCCTGATATAATAAGCTGAAGAGGTAGGTGGATTCATCTGGAAAATGAAATAGTGGAGGACACAATGAAAGGATGAAAGCACAATCAGGTTGAAAGATAACAATCATCATCTAATCCATACTCAACTTGCAGTGGTGGGAGGAGAAGCTAATAAGACATTTTGTCTTGGTTGATTGCACACAGTTATCAAAAGCAACCTTTGAAGGCAACACAAAAGACCTAGATACACAAATAAACCTTTAATGCTTCTTTATTCAATCATCAACTGTTTTTAAGCACGAAGAAGATATATATTTGAGACGAGAGGTAAGAACAACTGTTTTTGACAGAAATGTTTTTGAAATATAATTGTATTATTGTATTGCTACAAAGTGGACATCATTTGCATGGAGTTATGCATGTAGAACAACAACTGTTTCATGGGTTAACTTGCTTTATATATTTTGAGGAAATAAGATAGATCAATTTCAACTTCCAATACATTTTCATTTTGTGAAATATACAGTAGTTATCTAAGACAGGAATGCCTCCTGTAGAGAGATTTTCAGCATTTTTTGAAATAAAACAACAACCAAAGTTATATTTTGTTGGGGAAGTCGACAGAAGAATTCGCTACAGCCAAATCTTCTGTAGAATAAGAATGTGCTGTGCATTTAGAAAGGGAATTTTGCAAAGCTCATTACTATATATTAATGAATTATCTCTTTACATTAATGCAATACAGTTCAGCAATCGATTTAGGGGGTTTCTGTCTGTCCATGTTTGTATATATGTAGCTGTTTGGTTAGCAATCCCTACGGAGATGCACACCACTGGATCTCCTTAGAAGTGGCCATGCTCGGACTCCTGCAAAATGTAAAACTCTTAAACTACTTTGAGGAGAGCCTTTTCACTCAAACAGTGCACTTTCCAAAATGCCATCTTCAAATGATTTGTACAGCTATAACACAGAAGACATAGGTTTTAGAAACATTATCTGTCTAGTGATGGTGAAATAATTTTCTTAAGAAAACAGGTATGATGAGTGATCAGCCGCCACTGATTTAAACAACAAACCACATTTGTCAATGAATACATAATTCCAGGCAAAGAAACAAACTTTTAAAGAGTTTAACTGAGAAATAGTAAAAAATGAATTAAGCTCTAGTTACCCCTTACTCAAGATTTAGATCAGTGGTGGGTTGCTCCCAGTTTGGCCCAGTTCTACGAACCAGTAGCACCAGCAGTGGGAGGCCCCACCCACCCGCCCAAGACGCTTGGACTTGACTGAATGGAAACCATCATCATGTGATTACTCACAAGGCTGCATATATAGGGGTTGGATACTGTAGCCTAGAGCAGTGTTTCCCAACCTTTTTTGAGCCGCGACACATTATTCATGTTTTCAAAATTCTGGGGAACACTGAAGGGGGGGGGCGGGGGGGCTAAAGAAAAGTTTGGACAAAAAAAATATCTCTTCCTCCATTTCACTCTATTTCTCCCTCCCTCTTTCTCTCCCTTCCTTCCCTTCTTTCTCTCCATCCCTCTTTCTTTCTTTCTTCCTCTCTTTTTTGCTCTCTTTCTCTCTCCCTCCTTCCCTCCCTCTGTCTTTCCCTCTCCCTCCTTCCCCCCTTTCTTTCTCTCTCTCTCTTGCTTTCTTTCCCTCTCTTTCTCTTGCTTTCTTTCTCTCATTCTCTCTCCCCTCCTTTTTCTCTCTCTCTCTTTCTCTCTCGTTCACCACGCCAGCAACAGAGAGAAAAAGAAAGAGCGAGAGAGAGCCGGAGAGAGAGTGGAGTGCGCAGCAGCCATCAGCCTCCTCGCCCTCCCAGACGTCCCCAGCGCCCGGCCTCGCGCCGCCTCCCATTAGCCCGGTCGAAAGCCACACAGTCCCGGACTCCTGGATTGCTCGCTTCTCCGGCCAGCGCGGCGCTTTCCTGGGCAGATGGCTTTGCTGACCGGAGAAACGAGCGATCCGGGAGTCCGGGACTGTGTGGCTTTGCGCCATGAAGAGAAAACGGCAGCAGGGAAAAGTCGGCCGTTTTCTCTTCATGGCGCAAAGCCACACAGTCCCGGACTCCCGGATTCCTCGCCCCAAGGCAGGAGGCGGTGGCGAAGAAGAGTGGGCGGATCGGGCGGGCTATGGGGCAGGACGGAGAAGCCAGGGGCGCGTTTGGCCGGAGGCACCGTGGGGAGGCAGGGGCAGGGAGGTGCGGCAGTAGGAGTAAAGGGAGCCGCGGCTGCCCCTGCCTCCCCATGGTGCCTCCGGCCAAACGCGCCCCTGGCTTCTCCATCCTGCCCCATTGCCCGCCCGATCCACCCACTCTTCTCCGCCACCGCCTCCTGCCTTGGGGCGAGGAATCCGGGAGTCCGGGACTGTGTGGCTTTGCGCCATGAAGAGAAAACGGCAGCAGGGAAAAGTCGGCCGTTTTCTCTTCATGGCGGAAAGCCACACAGTCCCGGATTCTCGGATTCCTCGCCCTAAGGCAGGAGGTGGTGGCGGAGAAGAGTGGGCGGATCGGGCGGGCAATGGGGCAGGACGGAGAAGCCAGGGGCGCGTTTGGCCGGAGGCACCGTGGGGAGCAGGGGCAGGGTGGTGCGGCAGTAGGAGTAAAGGGAGCCGCGGCTGCCCCTGCCTCCCCACGGTGCCTCCGGCCAAACGCGCCCCTGGCTTCTCCGCCCTGCCCCATTGCCCGCCCGATCCGCCCACTCTCCTCCGCCGCCTCTCGCCGCGGCACACCTGACGATGTCTCGCGGCACACCAGTGTGCCACGGCACACCGGTTGGGAAACGCTGGCCTAGAGGATAATTCTCTGCCTTACAAGGCAAAGGTTGCAGGTTCAAGTCCCAGTGGGTATGGCTAGCTGATGAGGCCAAAATAAGGCCGAAATAGATCTATCCTAGTCTCCCTTAATTTTCAAATTCAGCAAAAAAACCCCACCATGTGACACACACACACACACACACACACACACACACACACACACACATAAATATATATAAATATGTTTCCTCATACAAGTACACATTTGCTAACTACATTGGTGCTATTTTTTTTAAAATAACTATATATATTGGTATAATTTCCAATGCACTAAGATACTTTGTTGTTTTGTACCCTGTTTTCCCCAAAATAAGATAGCATCTTATATTAATTTTTGCTCCCAAAGATATGCTACGTCTTATCTTCAGGGGATATCTTATTTTTTTTTCAATGAAGAAGAATTTACATTTATTGCTGAACAAAAAAAAAAGAACATTTATTATATACTGTACATTAGTTGCCATCACAAACCAGCATAACCAGACAAACTGTGAATCCTACCAAGAATTTCTTACTACTACCGTACCATTATTTACATGTACAACAATTATACTTTCTTCAAATATATGTTATATAAGTTCTGTTTGGGAATGCTGCGAAACGAAACGTCTCCGTCTTACTTTTGGGGGATGCCTTATATTAGGCAATTCTACGAAACCTCTCCTATGTCTTACTTTTGGGGGTGACTTATTTTCGGGGAAACAGGCCAGCAAAGGTCCTCTAAAGGATTACATTCCCATAAACCTTGGTTAATGTGTACAAATGAATTGTACTTAGTAGTGAAACAAATAGTTTGCTTTAATCTGGATACTGAAATGACAGTAACTCTTTATTTATAGGATAGCTATTAATATCTCTAATGCAATTTTGGCTCACTGATACAAGATTTCTTGGCTTAGTCAATGAGAGAATACAGTATTCATATCTCAGGAAATGCATGGATTAGTAAGAACTGCCTTGCTTGATGAGTCAAGATCCATCCACTTCAGTATTGTGTTTGCTGGAGTCATCCAAATGTCTGGAAGCTCACAAGAAGGATATGAAGTTAACAACCTTCCATAAATTTATTCCTAGCCTAAAGTGTGGGAGGGAAATATATATATATATGCTTGAACAGATCTCATCTTGGCTTTCTATGTGACAGCTACATCTTGTTCAAATTCCTCCCACAACCATTTGCCTTAGGTGCCAGGAGACTGTGGGAATTCTTCACTGACCAACTCATATTGCTTTATTCCTTTCATTAATGCAGGGTTGCACAAAATATACACATCCATTACTAATATGACATATAGTCCAATTTGCAACTGGGAATCCTTACCTTTGAATTCTTAATGCTTATCGTGAGCTGACACAAGCTATATTCCTCTGTCTTGCTGTTTCCTGCCTTCCATCAACTAATTAGCTGATTGATATTGCCTTCTCATTTCTATATAGCTTTCATAATTTAAGGATTTCATAGCCACTGAAAGTGTGGTTGTTTTGTTTAATACTTACAATCAGTTGATCTTAAGAAATCTTAAAATAAAAAATAGGTCTATTTATACCATTGACTCCAACCACTCTTCTCATTGCAGGAATCCAAACGAAATCATTCCAAATGCACAGCCTCCACTAAAACACACATTCAATAAAGGGGAGCCTCTTACCTCTTAGGTGTGTGTGTGTGTTGTGTGAACAAGACACAACTTAGCCATTCATCAGCTAGTATTTTTGAAGGCTGATGCTGACAAGTCTGGAAGCAAAGAGCCTGATATCAGAGAAGACTATTATTAAAACACAGTGCAGATGATGCCCTTCCATCAAATGAAAAAAAAAAAGCAGCAAGAAGACTGTTACCATTTAATGGTAGAAGAAAGAGAAGTGGGAATTAAATAGAAAGCTTCATGGCTTGATTTTGCCATAGCCGATGTACTTCACAATTAGCCCTTGTATCCACAATAAATACAGGGTTTGTTTTCTTAGAGAGAGATTTATTGCCAAGCACTGCATAAAGCTCTATTAATATCCAAGGTTGCAGTTCAGTTCAAGATCTGAACTCATTCAAAAAGCTATTGACCATGTTGATCCTTACCATTTCTATCTATCTCATTCTTTAATCTTGGCCTTTAACCATGGCTTTCCCTAATTTCTGGTGCAATGTGTAATCTTTTTTTGTTGTTGGAGAAAACTCGATCAATGAAAAGAATTGAGCAGCTCTTTTTTAACCTGCCATCATTTTATCAACTTAACTTAACAATTCATATGCAGATTTGTTTGTTTTCTTTTCCTTATATCTAAAGAAATGCTTTTAAAGTGATTCTTACCACCCCTTGCCAATATTTATTCATTCTGAGGTTTTCTGAAACCAGTCCCTTTGTTCTGTTATACTCACATTTTGGGACCTCTCCATTTACATTTCCTGTATGCATCCTCTTTTGTTTTTAGAGCCTCATATCAGCTTCTTTTGCTTCCCTCATATTTTGTCCATGTATTGGAGCTGTTTGCAACCCTGCCTTTAGAATCTATTTCGTAGGACCTCTGATCCACCCTGAGCATCTTCACCCACTAAGATGTTAATTACAAAGGAAATGGCAGTATTAGTTAAAAGTAATGTGATGGGAGAATTTAGAGAAATAAAACAAGCAGCGATAGAAAGCGCTCAGGCAGTAGTCTTGGGTTGGAAGGATGCGACAAAATGGACAATGTAAAATTGGTACCGGTACATGGTGGACCATATTCAATTTGAGATTATGGATAAAAGGATGAATTCGGTTAATGAAACTGACTTGCGACAACTGATGAGACGATGGGACAAAGTAAGACGATATATGACGAGTAGAATCCGAGACCAAGCTACAAGGAATAAATTGGAATCGCTCTATAATATGTAAACAGATATTTTGCTCTTGAGTTAAAATGGTATACTGTACACAAGAAACACACCCAATTTGGTGGTGGGGTGTGAATGCTTGTCTGGTGGTGGGCACTACTCACAGAGCACCTGTTTTATGTTGTGTCTGTGTTCATATTTTTAAAAAATCAATAAAAATGTTAAATAAAAAAACCCATTTATGTATCTTATAAAAACCTACTTAACATTGTTCTGATTTTGTCAAAATCCATTGTTTTATGCATTTCACTATGTGTAGTTTTAGTCTGCCTTAAAATCAATAATTCCAGCATTATATCACCACTTTTCCCAATGCTCCAGCTACTTCCCTTTCCTTAGTTATATTTACTTGTTTGGAAATCAAGCCAAGGATAGCTGATCCTCTTGTGTCATCCCGTACCCTCTGAAGAAGAATGTTGGCAGCAAGGCAGGCCAGGAATTTCTGGGAAGACAAGCCTGGAAGAATTTGTTTTCCAACAAATGTTTGGACTCTTTCATCACTGCTACTTCATGTCTCTGAAACATCTGAAATTTTATTTTTAGAGGGCATCATTCACTTCTTTTTTGGTTGGGAGTGGGATAGGGGTCACCATTAACTGTGATATTTTTGTTTCTACATTTGTATTCAGTTAACCCAGAAACTTTCTATAGCATTGGCATTCGTTTTTCTTTTATAAGAGCTGTTGTTGTTGTTATATTATTATTATTGTTGTTGTTGTTTGCACAGTCAGCCAGATATTAGATTGGATTTATCATCTTTGCCTACTTATCAAGTTCTTTCCAAGATGCATTCTTGGATGTTTGGTGTCGTTACAGATATCGTCACAGGGTGGAGGTTGTTCTAAGTAAAACTGCCTTTTAAAAATTTCTTGGACATTGTACCAACTGCCCTGATGACAATGTGTATCACTGTTACGTATTTCATCCATAATTGCATAGTTTCAATGGCCAGGTAACAATATTTCATGATTTTTTTCCAGTTCTTTTTCTTTGACTCTGGCCTCTCCTGGTAGAGCGATATCAGTAAATTGTATGCTTTGGTTTTTGACAATTATTGTTGTTGTTATTATTATTATTATTATTATTATTTTATTATTATTATTATTTATTAGATTTGTATGCCGCCCCTCTCCGTAGACTCGGGGCGGCTCACAGCAATGATAAAAACAATATACCAAATATCGACAAACCCAGGCGCCTGGTCGCCAGTGGCGCCTAGAAAATGTTGTCTGGCGCCTAGAAAATGTTGCCTGCTGTACTGTATGTATACAGTATATTTTTCCCGCCTTGTGTTTACGCCCAGAAATGGTACATCTTGGCTTCCGTAGCTCCGCCCATCAACCTCGGAGCGAGCTGCTTTCCCAGCATCCCCTGCGCTTGCGTGCGTCTCTCCCTCCCCCCCTTGCCTCCATTCCGCCTCCTACTCGAACCCCTTCACTCCCCCCCACCGCACACAGACGCTCCGATCTTGGCCGCTCACCCGCCTTCGGAGAGAAGCGGAAGCCCCTCCCCTCCCGGCGTGAGGTTTTGTTCATTCCTCCTCCGGCCACGTGCGCGGTGACTTCCGACCAGTAACCCCTCCTCCCCCCTCCCCCCCTCACCCGCGTCCCCGGCCCGGTCTCCCTTTCCTTCTTCTCTGTTTCGGTTTCTGACTAACGGTCTCCCCTCGGATCCCGACGGGAGTACAGCAGAGCCGGCTCGGCGGAGCCAGGCCTGCGCCGGGGGGGAGGGGGTGAAAGCGATGTCAGGTGGAGACTCGGCAGCTGCCGCGGCCTCCCCTCAGCCGTTGCCCTTCTCGCTGCCCAAGCCTCCCCCCCTGATGCAACTGAACCCCGGCGAAGGCGTGCGTCCTGTGGGACCTCCCGGGCCGGAACAGTCGCCGAAAAGCGCTCGCATGGGTGGCCGGCCGGACTGGCCTGCCGGGAAACCCGTCAGTCTTCTGGCGCCTCTCCTTCCGCCGCGCGGGGAACCCGAACCGCTCCTTCCCTTCGGGCCAGTAATCTCAACCACACCGGACTACGGTGTGGTTGAGATTACTGCATTGGCTCATCATTTTCGTAAACAGCTATCTCCACCTGAAAGTGATGACCAATGCATTCACTCACTCCTCAATGAGTGGTATGAGTTTAAGGTCCTTGGAAAAGGAAAGAAACTGTGTGAGCTTCTGGATTTGGCACTCTCCAACACCGAGAGATTTCCAGTTCTGGGAAACCTGTTGTCGATTGTAGCGGTGCTCCCTTTCTCAACCTCATGTTGTGAAAGAGGATTTAGTTTGATGAACATGGTCAAAAATAAATTCAGATCAAGGATGCAAGAAGAAAGTTTAAGTGACTTGTTTATGATCACCATGAATGGGCCATCTGTGAAGGCGTTTGATCCTGCCAAGGCTGTGGACCACTGGTACTTCAGCTCTAAAATCACAAGGCATGTTCATGGCCACAAAACGCAAAGTGAAAAACACTAGAATGTTGCCTAAAATCTAAAATATCAAAATATAATATTTATTATCTTTAAAAGTAAAATGTTGTTTATAACGTTTGTAATGTTTTTTTTGTTAAATTAAAAACCAAGTTTGCTTAAAAAAAATTCTGGCTCCTAAATTTTTTGGCTGGCTCCTAGATTCTGAACAACTTTGTCGACCCCTGCAATATACAATGACAAATCTAATAGTTAGAATCTAAAACAACAGTAATACATTTTAAAAAGTCTAAAAATGTCATTGTTGTTAATATTATTACCATTAATATATGGCATTGTTAAATTAGCCAGGAGACCACAATTCTATTGCAGAGTAGTAGTTTGACTGCCAATTTATCAGTACTGTTGTAGGACATGCTTTCATGCTTCCTAAGGTTTCTCACAGGAGCTGGCTTTGCACCAGAAAGACAGACAAGTGGTTTTTCTGCAGCAGCATCCTAGGTCCCTTCCCTTCCCCAAAGCTGCACTGCAGTCAGGAAAGTTCATAGCCGGCAGGAATTTGATTGCCTGCATGGAGCACCAATTCGTCTCTCTGTGTAGAACATGCTTTCTAATTGTAAGATGGGCAGAAGATGAGGCAAGTGATGGGAGTTCACCCTGCCATACAGTGCTAGGATTCAAATCGCTGGAATAGAGATAATCTCCAGTGTCATTAAGCCACTGAGCCAACACACTTCTCTTTCTGAGCAAGAATAGACGTTATTAACATACAGTGCAGTTCCTCCTCCTTTTCGGTTCCTTCTCTTTAGACATAATTCCAAAGATGATGATGACGATAATGATGACGATGACAACAACAACCACAACAAGAAGAAGAACAAGAAGAAGAAGAACAACAACAACAACAACAATAATGTGATAAAATCAAGAATGAAGAATTGGCAAAATAAAGCATTACATGGCCAATTTCTGGAAAAAATAAAAGACAAAGTGCACAGTGAAAAAACTTGGTTATGGTTAACAGCTGGTACTTTAAAGAAAGAGACAGAATCATTGATCCTGACTGCACAAGAACAGGCAATTCGTACAAATGCCATAAAGGCCAAAATTGATAAATCCTCAAATGATGCTAAATGTAGATAGTGTAAGGAAGCTGATGAAACTGTAGACCATGCGGTCAGCTGCTGCAAAAAAATCGTGCAACTGATTAAAATTACGGCACAACTCTGTTGCACAAATGATCCATTGGAATTTATGCAAAAACTATAACTTCCATAGTGCTACAAACTGGTGAGAACACAATCCTGAAAATGTCACTGAAAATCAGTTGGTCAAGATCTTGTGGGATTTTCCCATACAAACAGATATGGTACTGCCGTGTAACACCCCAGACATTACGCTGGCTGAGAAAAACAAGGTGACTATCATCAACATCGCAATACCAGGGGATAGCAAGATCAATGAAAAGGAACACGAAAAAATCGCAAAATACCAAATTCAACAATTATGGCACAGACCAGCAGTAGTAATTCCAGTGATGATTGGAACACTAGGTACTGTCCTGAAAGCACTGGAATTATATTTAAAACAGCTTAAAATCACCATCAGTCAAATGCAGAAAGCTGCACTGCTTGGTTCGTAACATATATTTTGAAATATATTACGATGTCCTAGGCCGCTGGGTGAGCCTCGACTAGTAACTAATGCCAAATCTGGCAAAACAATTGTCCGCTGTGAAATAAGAAGAAGAAGAACAACAGTACATTGATATCTCTACTTAAGAACTTTTCTAGATAAGAACCGGGGGTTCAAGATTTTTTTGCCTCTTCTTAAGAACCATTTTCTACTTAAGAACCCGAGCCCGGAAAAATTTTCCAGGAAATTTGAGAGTGGCACGAAGGCCTGGCATGTTTCCTGCCATTCCCCCTTTAATCCCGGCCATCTCAGGCTTTTCTGGGCTGCCACAGGAGCCTTTCGGTGGTGCTTAAGGAGGCTTTGGCAGTCCAGAGCAAACAAAACATTTTCCTTTCTCTGGGTGCTTGGAGAGGGAATAAACCTCTGCCAGCGCCCAGAGAAAAGAAACGCTCCCTTCGCTCTGGGCAGCGACTGTCCTCCTCCTCTTCTTCCTCCTCCTCCTCCCACCCAAATTCCGAACTTTTATTTCTTTCCTAATGGGTTTGCATGCATTATTTGCTTTTACATTGATTACTATGGAAAATAGGCGTTGATTGCTTACCTGAACGCCTCTTCTCGTACGGTGAGCGGGTACAGCAGTCACATGGGTTGCTCATGTCCAATCCGGTGGAACTGAGCCTAGTATTAAAAAAGCTTGCCGGATCCGCCCCTTCCCCAGAATTCGCGAATCCATAGACTAGGCTCAGTTGTGAAGCTCTGTAGTGTTCAACTCTTATTGTTAGAGGAAAAAGGATTATAGAAAGGTGAAGAAGACACATACAAGGGCGGGAAGTGACTGCTGTACCCGCTCACCGTACGAGAAGAGGCGTTCAGGTAAGCAATCAACGCCTATTCTCCGTACTGAAGGAGCGGGTCCAGCAGTCACATGGGACATACCCAATAGATGGTCCCTAGGGTGGGATTAGATTGCTATCGTGTGAGATAACGGATTGGAGTACCCTTCTGCCGAAGGCAGCGTCCGCTGAAGCGTAAGAATCAATCTTGTAGTGCCTGATGAAGGAATTTGGCGAGGCCCAAGTGGCTGCTTTGCAGACCTCCTCCAACGGGGCTTGAGTCGCCCAAGCGGCCGAGGTGGCTGCGCTCCTGGTGGAATGCGCTGTGATGTTCCTTGGAACTGAGAGGGAGGCCGACTCATAGGCCTTAGATATAGTCCCTCTGATCCAACGGCCTATTACTGTTGAAGACACTTTGGCCCCCATGACTCTGGGATGATAGGCTATGAAAAGTGCTTCTGACCTCCGAAAGGGTCCTGTGCGTTGGATATAGATTCTCAGCGCTCTGATGAGATCCAGGGTGTGCCATCTAATTGCCAAGGGATGGTCTCGTTGGAGGCAGAAGGAAGGTAGGACAATATCCTGAGATCTGTGGAACATGGAACTGACCTTGGGTAAGAAGGTGGGGTCCAGTCGCAAGACTACCTTGTCCTGATGGAATTGACAAAGGTCCTGCCTGATTGAGAGGGCAGCCAGCTCCGAAATGCGTCGGGCAGAGGTAATAGCCACCAGGAATGCTACCTTAAAGGATAGGTACCTGAGGGACGCCGATTTTAGGGGTTCGTATGGTGCCTGCGTGAGGGAATGGAGAACCCGTGGCAAATCCCAGGATGGATACCTGTGGACCTTGGAAGGTCTGAGGTTGGCTATGCCCTTGAGGAATTCCTGAACTTCAGGGAAGGATCGGAGAGGCTGTCTGCGGGGACCTCCTAGGACAGATGAAATGGCTGCCAGATGACGCCGGAGGGTGCTGGTGGAAAGTCCTTTATGGAAGCCTTGCATAAGGAAGGAAATAATTCTGTGTATGGGGATGCACAGAGGGGAGAGACCTTCCTGTAGACACCACTGGTGAAACTTGGACCACGTGTGGTCGTAGATTCGATTGGTCGAACCCCTTCTGGCCTTTAAGATGACCTCCACTGAATCGGGGTCATGACCACGCAGTTCTAAGTCTCTCCTGATAACAGCCAGGCGGTGAGGTGGAACCACTCCGGGTCTGGGTGGAATGAGGCCCCCTGCCGCAGCATATCCCCCGAAACGGGGAGTCGCCAAGGGTCCTGGACGGACAGCTGTTGGAGATCCGCGAACCAGGGCCGGCGGGGCCAATGAGGGGCGATTAAGATTACTCGGGCCCTCTCGGTGAGAACCTTGTGAATCACGTCCGGGAGAATTGGAATTGGAGGAAATGCGTAGAGTAGGCCTGGAGGCCATGGACTCCGGAGGGCATTGATTGCTTCCGCTCCCGGGGATGGAAATCTGGAAAAGAAGCGAGGGAGTTGGGCGTTCGCATTGGTCGCGAAGAGATCCAGGACTGGTAGGCCGAATCTGAGGCTGATTTGATGGAACAGGTCCTGATGGAGGTTCCACTCTCCTGGGTCTATCGTTGCTCGAGATAGCCAGTCCGCCTGGACGTTGAGGCTCCCCGAGATGTGGTCGGCTAGGAGCGACCGAAGATGCTTTTCCGCCCAAAGGCCTAACTTGAGGGCCTCCCTCATGAGAGCTTTGGATCTCGTGCCCCCCTGTCTGCAGATATGGCTTTTTGTGGCAATGTTGTCGGTGAGAATGAGAACGTGCCGGTTGGGAATGCGAGGAGAGAAATGCTTCAGAGCCAGGGAAACGGCTCTTAACTCTAGCCAATTGATTGGCCTGGAAGCTTCCTCCGGGGACCACGTGCCCTGGGCTATCATCCCCTGGGCGTGGGCGCCCCATCCCGATAGACTGGCATCTGTAGTGATGACAAATTGATCCGGGCATCTGAACGGGGATCCTTTGTCCATGGCCGGAGACTTCCACCACTTGAAGGATCTGCGAACACTCGGTGGGATGACAATGCGCCGATTTGAGTTGCTGTGCCCCGATCTCTGAAAGGGTAATAGGAGCCACTGGAGTTCCCTAGCATGAAGGCGAGCCCAGGGAATGATGCCTATGCATGACACCATCTTCCCCAAAAGGGAAGACAGAGTTACTATGGATACTGAAGAATTAGATAAAATGTTAGAAATTAACTCCCCTATACTGAGTTTTCTCTCGGGAGAGAGAAAAACCTGGGAAGATTCTGAATTGATAATGGAACCCAGGTGAGAAATGGATGTGGAAGGTTGGAGGTGACTTTTTTCAAAGTTGATGGAAAAACCATGGTCCTGAAGGACTGACATGGTGACAGAAAGGTCTGTTTTCACTTTCTCTAGGGAGTTCCCATGAATCAAAATATCATCAAGATAACATAAAATGTGAATGGGAGACGCCCGGATATAGGCCGCCAGGGACCCCAAGAGCTTTGTAAAGACCCGAGGGGCCGAGGAAAGGCCAAATGGCATCGCCCTATACTGGAAATGCCTGCCTTGAAAGGAAAAACGTAAAAATTTCCTGTGGCATTTGGCTATAGGAATGTGAAGGTAGGCCTCAGTGAGGTCTAAGGAGACCATGAAATCTCCGGAGTGAATGGCGGCCAAAATAGAAGATAAGGAGTGCATTTTAAACTTCCTATATTTGATGAATAGGTTTAGTTTCTTTAAATCCAAAATAGCTCTCCAACCTCCGGAGGATTTTGGAACCATAAATAAAATGGAGTAAAAACCTAGGCCCTTCTGACCGGAAGGAACCGGTTGAATGGCTCTGATGGACAATAGATGAGAAATGGCCTCCTCCATACGGTTACAATCCGAGGAGGACCTGGGAGAAGGGCAGGAAATAAAACGTTTGGGGGGAGGAGAAATAAATTCTAAAAGAAGGCCAGTTTGAACAGTGTCAATGACCCAGGGGTCCTTGGAGGTGAGACGCCAATTTGAGGCGAAATGAGCTAGGCGACCCCCTATGGGAATAGAGGAAAGATTACCATCTAGGTTTTTTTGAAGCCCTGTTAGAAGAAGCTCCCCTTTGGAAGCGAAAACCTCTACCCCTGGAGTTCCTACTTTGGGAACGAAAGCGGGGGGAATACTGACCTGGAGATCTCTGATAGGAAGCCGCTTGATCTTGCTGGCGCCCCGAGCGACGAAAGGACTGCGTTTTGGTAGCCTTTTTTGTGGTTGGACCCAAAACTTTCTTCTTATCCGTGGTTTCCGTGAGGAGTGGATCCAGAAGATCACCGAAAAGAAGGTCGCGCTTTAAGGGTCCCTGGGATAACTGCCACTTCTGGCGTACTCCCGCTTGCCAAGGGCGAATCCATAGGAGTCTCCTTGCCGTTGTAGAAGCTGCAATAGACTTAGCAGAAAAACTGGTAGATTGCAAGGTGGCATCAGCCACGTACTGGGCAGCTGCAAAGACCTTGTTGAAGTCTTGTTGACCTCTCAAGTCATCGGGAGGAATATGCTGTTGAAGTTGGCGAAGCCACAGCAGCATGGCTCTGGAGAAAAAGGAGGCTGCTGCAGAACTTTTAATGGCCCAGGAATCTGCCGTGAATCCTCTTTTGAGCATTTGTTCAATGCGCTTGTCCTCTGGGCGGAGGACTTCCTCCGCCTCTCCCGGCACAGCCGCTGCCGAATGAAGGATCTTGACAGGTTCATCCGGTTTGGGAAAGGATAGAAGCTCTTCATAGGAAGAGGAAAGTTTGTACAACTTCCTGTCTTTAGTGGAGGGATTAAGACTAGAGGCTGGGAAATCCCACTGTTTGAGTAAGGCATCTTTAAACAATTTAGGCATAGGAATTACCTCGTTATCCTCCTGTTCCTCAGTGAAATAAGGTAAATTCTCCTCCGGGGGATCAGTGGAAGTGGAGGCTTGTTTCTCCTGGGCCGCTAATCCCGTAGAAATCCTAGCTTTGAGGAGGAGAGATTTGAATAATTGAGAAGGGAAAATGGTAATTGGAGAAGGAACCTTTATTTGGGATTCCTCATCATCTGATAGCCCTTGGAAAGGGTCCTCATCATCCTCCATATCCTCATATTCGTCCTGAGAGGAATCTGAATCATCCTGAATAGGAGCCCTAACCGCTGGGGAAGAACCCAAGGGGCGGGAGGGACGAGAAGGAGGAGGAGGTAAGGGAAGCTCATTGATGGAAGAGAGTTTGGCATCAATGGCCTTAGACAACACAGCAAAAATAGATTGGAACTCAGGAGGTAAATTAGAAATATCAGCAGGAATGGCAGAAGAATCCCTAAAGGCCTGGGAGGATCCTGGCTGGAGGGAATCTTCAATAATATCTGGTTCCTCTGGCCCTATGCCCCATAGGTTAGGTTGGGGTCTGTCTAGGTTAGGCTCATCCAGAGATAACACAGGGACCCCAGAAGGAGGTAGACTAGAAGCCTCTGGGGGGTCTTGACTACTGAGTACTTGGGCCTGCACTTTTAAACGTTTTGCTGATTTGTCATGGATTCTTTGTAGGGCTAGGTCCCTTCTCTTCTCGGCCCTGGTGACCTTAGTCGAGGGGCGGGCCCCAGGAGAAGAGGAGGAAGAGGCCTGGGGGATACTAGTAATCTCATCGCCTGTAGGCCTGGCCTCTCTGGGACCTTTAGTTGTGCCTCTCTTGGGAAAGGAAGCCATAGTCTGATAATTAACAGAAGACAAGGCTGAGCCAATAACTGAATAGAAAAGGAGAAGAATTTTAAGGACTTCCCAAGAGGAATGGATCCTGCTTCGAGGCCTCGAAGCTGCTGAGACGTGAGGACAATCTGGGCAAACCCAGAGTTCGTGCCCCCAAATCCAGCGGGGCCAGCCTCCCTAAACTTATCAATTAAGTAAACCAAGGCACTCTGGTTGGAGGCTTAGCCGGTGGAGAATTTAGCCTGGGACCCCCAAGGCCCGCTCCGGGATCCACGCGGTGGACTGAGGCCTACGCGGCTGGCAGGAGGCCAACACGAGAGGCCTAGATTTAAAAAGGGCGCGAAGGCCTTCGCGCCGAAAAATCGCTCCGAATATGCCTTAAAGGGGAAGCGATCGACTAAGTCCAGGAGACTAGAAAGCCGTCTCACTCCGCAGGAGGTATTTTTAAGCCCTTTAATATATATGCAATAAGGCAATCAATTAATACTTGCACTAGAACCTCCAGGCCAAAGGATTAAAAGAATCCACAAGCGGCCGCGGGGATCGTACACGGCAAAACCGCCGGGGGAAAACGAAACCGCAACTTCTCCAAGGGAAAAAAGCCGAGCCGCAAACGGCTGGCGCTATTAGTGCAAGTAAAACAAATAAGGATAAACAGTCTTACTATTTTTGAAGGAAAAGGTCGAAGGGAAGGTGTTAGAATGTTGAACGAAAGTTGAACGAGCTATCACAATACAACCGCAGGATATGCGAACTGAGCGAATTCTGGGGAAGGGGCGGATCCGGCAAGCTTTTTTAATACTAGGCTCAGTTCCACCGGATTGGACATGAGCAACCCATGTGACTGCTGGACCCGCTCCTTCAGTACGGAGAAAATCGCTTCTACTTACAAACTTTTTTACTTAAGAACCTGGTCACAGAATGCATTACGTTCTTAAGTAGAGGTATCATTGTAATAGAAATAGTAACAGCAGCCTTTATTGTCATTGTACATCATGTATACAACAAAATTGATTCAGCCTCCACTAGTGCAATCCGTAACAGAAAATACAAGACAATACAGTTCCCAATTTATACCAGTAATTGGGGAAAGTAAAAAAGCCTAATCATTCATTTCCATGTGTACATGGAGTAATTGTGATTGTGTTTAGGAGTCTGACAGCCTATGGGTAGAAGCTGTTTTTAAACCTGTTCCTCCGGCTGGCTATACTTTGATGTTGTCTGCCCAATGGTAAAAATGAAAAGAAACACTGACCAGGGTGTGAATCATCCCTGAGTATCTTCCTTACTCTGCTGAAATTGCAAGACTTGGCAATGTCATCCAGTGGTGTTAGAGGACAACTAATGGTTTCTTGTGCTGAATTGATCACTCTCTGTAGTGCCTCCCTGTCCGCAGCTGTTAAACCAGCGTACTAAACTGTTAGACAGTATGTGAAGACACTTTCTATCGTGAACCGATGAAAGAAGTAATCAGTTGTTGTTCCACCTGATTTGTCCGCAGGACTTTAAGGAAATGAAGTCTCTGTTGAGCCTTACTAACCACCAGGGATGTGTTGTTTTGTCAGGTGAGATCTGGACTAATGAGCACTTCCAATAATTTAAAAGAGGAAACCCTCTCCACACGCTTCCCCCTTGATATATAGTGGGGCAGGTTGATGCTCTTACGAAGACCAGAAATGCATCTCTTTAAAATTATGAATGATTAATAATAAATAATAAACACTTTCAGAGTAGAGCAGAGCAGATCAACAAGAAGGATCAAGGGGTTATAAAAGACACCGCAATAGTTGACATATACAATAGTCAAATCCATGGTATTCTATGCTTGATCTTGTTTATGAGGAATGAGCTGCGTAATTTTATTAGAAAAGCTATATACAGTGTTCCCTCGATTTCCACGGGGGATGCATTCCGAGATCACCTGCGAAAGTCGAATTTCCGCGAAGTTGAGATGCGGAAGTAAATACACCATTTTTGGCTATGGACAGTATCACAAGTCTTCCCTTAACACTTTAAACCCCTAAATTACCATTTCCCATTCCCTTAACAACCATTTACTCACCATTATTACTGGTACTCACCATTGAATAAAACACTTAGCGATCCTGATATTTATAAACATAATTATTTATTAACAATAATTTTTGTTTTTTGTTATTTATTTGCAAAAATTATTAGTTTGGCAATGATGTATGACGTCATCGGGCGGGGAAAACCGTGGTATAGAAAAAAACCCGCAAAGTATTTTTAAATATTTTTTGAAAAACCGTGCTATAGGCTATTCGCGAAGTTTGAACCCGTGAAAATCGAGGGAACACTGTAGTTGAAATATACAATAGCCAAATCCATGGTATTCTATGTTTGATCTTGTTTATGAGGAATGAGCTGCGTAATTTTATTAGAAAAGCTATATATTTCATATTTCTTAACTGCCCATCTCCCTGTCAGACATCAGAATCGCTTTTCCCTTTTAATATTTGTAGCTCTAACAACCAACATGTTAAACATATTAACAATGAAATGTAATCAGCCTCAATACCATTTAAATTACAAGAACATTTTGTTACAAGCCATTCTTTTTTATGTTGTAGATGAGTCTGAAGAGGCTTTTTCAGCATCTTCCTGTTGTTATCCATTCACCCTGATCCGTTGCATGTAGCAACTCATTAACTGCAATTCATTGGCACACGCTCTCTTCATAAAGATGATTAAGAGCCTCTTGAAAGTAAATCCTGCTGACAGTACAGACTGACACATTCTTGTGCTTGTGTATTAGCCTGAACTCCTGCCACAGGGTCTTTAATCAGCTCAACCTTGATAAGTGTTGAGGGGGTAGAAGACACAGCCTGCTACAACACTGATCATTTCCAACTAGCTTGGACTACTTTGGAGGTCATGCACTCTTACATGTCAAACTGTCCTTCTCTGAAACTCTTTTCACAGGAAAACTCTCAATATCAGTTGTTCTACTTCTTTTTTAAAACTGCAACTTGAATATCTTCATTATATTTTTGATCAGATAACAGCAGTACTTCGAAAACCAGCTGGGAAAAGTATGAAGATGCAAGCATCCAGAATGCAAATGAGCCTTTCATGTCCCTACAATGAATTTTTTTTACATAAGGAAAAAAATCATTATTTACAATATATAGGTCAAAGAAACACTATCTAAAAAAACCTCAATTATTGCAGCTGGATTGAATTTAATTCCACCTAATAAATTCCAGGGATTTTTTCATGCAAATAATTCTGTCATCATGTCAACCCACTCTAAAAGCTCAAGGTTCATAACTGAATGTGAAATGTTCTTTGAGTCCCTGGTTTAGTTGATACAGTCTATTTAAATCTGAATGATTTAAATTGTTATGCCAAACTGAAGGTGACTTCCATTTATATATCCCAGAGGATCACAGTTCCAAAATATAATTGATACAACCTTCTATTTTGTTAAACTCTTGGAATTTCACAGGACATCTCATAGCAAAATATTCAGTTGTATGTTTGCAATCTTCTGTCATAGCTTTGCATGTGGCAGTGTTTTTCAACCAGTGTGCCGTGGCACACTAGTGTGCCACGAGACATGCTCAGGTGTGCCGCGAAGAAGGAAGCTCGGGTTCCAGTCTCGCAACTTTTTGCTGAGAGAAAGAGAGAGTGAGAGAGAGAGAGAAAGAAAGCAAGAGAGAGAGAAAGAGAGAGAGAAAGCAAGAGAGAGGAAAAAAGAGAAAGAGAACACAAGAGTGAGAGAGAGAGAAAGAAAGCAAGAAAGAGAGAGAAAGAAAGCAAGAGAGAGAGAGAGAAGAGGAGAGGAAGGGAGAGAGAGAGAGAAATGAGCAAAAAGGGGAGGAAAAAAGAGAAATGAGAAAATGATTGAGACAGAGAATGAGAGGGAAGAGAGATAAACAAAAGAGAGAGAGAAGTGACTCTTGATTTAAAGCATAGGATAAAAAGCACCCAAAGAACAAGAGAGAGAAAAAACCCTGCCCTCACCTGTTTTTGGAAATGGTTCAAGAGTGTGTATATACACACACACACAAGGGGGGGAGGAGACAGGGATGGAAAAAGAGAGAGTGTCTTAGAGTGTCATTTTGGTTGGTGGTGTGCCCCAGGATTTTGTAAATGTAAAAAATGTGCCGCGGCTCAAAAAAGGTTGAAAATCACTGGCATGTGGGAAATTCATGACTTATGAAACTGGTTGAAGTACTATGTAAATCTATTAACTAAACTATAATTTTTCCAGCCTCCGAAACCTCCATTTCAGAGGCTTTTTCAGCCACTGAAACCTCCGTTTCAGAGTATATTTTTCTCAGCATCTGAAACCTCAATTTCAGAGGCTTTTTTCTGTTCCTGAAATCTCCATTTCAGAGGATATTTTTCTCAGCATCTGAAACCTCAATTTCAGTGGATTTTTTTCCCCAGCCTCAGAAACCTCTCTTTGTGTTTGGATTCAGTGACAAAGGAAATGTGTCCTCTCTTTTTTGTTTCTACCTTATCAAACACTACAACCAAAGATGGTCAGCTCAACCTCACTTGTGTTGGGGCACCAATGGTGGCCTGGATGGGACTTGGGGCATCCACTATCTCCAGTGGAGGAAGATAAGACCAGGGATAGTACCAAACCTTTGTCCTCTAGAGGAGGCTTGCCGTCCCTCTCAGTCAACATGGAGATTCTTGGATAGTGGCATAGGCTGTCCAGAGCCCTAGGGCAACAGAGGCAAGCACCCAGCATGGTCCTCAGGCTCCCAGGGCATTGGAACCCCACAATCCAGCACACAATCTGAGGGGATGCTTGGCTGTGCTTACCTCCTCCTTGAGGCTGCTATTGTTCTTACTCTCCTTGGCTATGTTGCTCATGAGCTGTGTGAGAGGGTAAAGTGTGTGGGGCAGAGGAGACCCACTCCCTCTCTACGCAAGGAGACCAGGCTTTATAATCAAAGCATCCTCAGTGATTGCATTGGCAGTTCTGTGTTAGCAAAAACTTCAGAAGAGAAGGATTTAGGGGTAGTGATTTCTGGCAGTCTCAAAATGGGTGAACAGTGTGGTCGGGCAGTAGGAAAAGCTGCATAGCTAGAGGTATAACAAGCAGGAAGAGGGAGATTGTGATCCCCTTATATAGAGCGCTGGTGAGACCACATTTGGAATACTGTGTTCAGTTCTGGAGACCTCACCTACAAAAAGATAATGACAAAATTGAACGGGTCCAAAGACAGGCTACAAGAATGGTGGAAGGTCTTAAGCATAAAACGTATCAGGAAAGACTTAATGAACTCAATCTGTATAGTCTGGAGGACAGAAGGAAAAGGGGGGATATGATCGAAACATTTAAATATGTTAAAGGGTTAAATAAGGTTCAGGAGGAAAGTGTTTTTCATAGAAAAGTGAACACCAGAACAAGGGGACACAATCTGAAGTTAGTTGGGGGAAAGATCAAAAGCAACATGAGAAAATATTATTTTACTGAAAGAGTAGTAGATTCTTGGAACAAGCTTCCAGCAGACGTGGTAAATCAATCCACAGTAACTGAATTTAAACCTGCCTGGGATAAACATATATCCATCCTAAGATAAAATACAGAAAATAGTATAAGGGCAGACTAGATGGACCATGAGGTCTTTTTCTGCCGTCAGTCTTCTATGTTTCTATAGGATGGAAAACTACCAGGATATGTCAGGAGGAGACAGGGTGGGTTCCTAATTTTTTTACTATCACTCTGTGGGCATGGCTTATTTTGTGGGCATGGCTTGTCATGTGACTGGATGGGAGTGGCTAGCCCAGCATTTAGACCTTCTCGGGATGCTTAGGTGGTGGTGGAAACAGAGATAGCTCCTGACACCTGTTCCTCCCCACCTTGGCAGCTTGAGAAGAGTCCGACTGTGCAAGATGCCTGGGATCATTGCTGCATGTTCGGAGCTTTTGGGGCTGCTGAGGTGGGGGGAACGGAGATAGCTCCTGCCGTCCATTCCTCCCCTCCCCAGCATCCTGTGAAGATCTGAACATGTGATGATGCCTGAGATCATCGCCACGCGCTCAGAGCTTCTCGGGCTGCTAAAGTGGGGGGTGGGAATGGAGATAGTCAGAGCCTCCTAGAAGAACCACCAATCTTGCTGCTCCCACTGCAGGAGTTGCATTGATAGGCAGGCAATGTCTTCCCACTTCTCCAGCTGCTCCCGAGCTCCCCTTTTCACCACCAGCCTTGGTTGCCCCCATCCAGATCCTCCCACTGTTCCCCACCTTTAATGATCCCAGGGGGGGAGAAAACCCCGGGCTTGCTTGTGGTGAGCTCCAGGCCTGCCCCTGCAGAGATGTCATGTGCTCTGACCCCTTCCAGGCTTTTAATGGGACGGCCCGCAGCTGGGAGGAGGCGACCGAGAGGCAGATGGGGAGAGAGCGAGAGCTGTTCTCCGTCTTCGTCTCTCATCAGGGAAGGAAGAGAATTGGTGGACCTCAGCTTCTGAGGTGCAGAATGGGGAACAATGGGAGAGCCGAGCTACGGCAATGACTCAAGTCAGTTCCTGAGGTGGGGGGCGTGACAGTAACAGCACACTGGACCGCACTGGGAGGAACCCACTTCTGGCAAAAGGCACCAGGACTACTAGTTCTCGGTTAGGGGCGGCATATAAATCCAAATCCAAATCCAAATGCAATGAATGAATGAATGAATGAATGAATGAATGAATGAATGAATGAATGAATGAATAAATAAATAAATAAGCAGGCAGGCAGGCAGGCAGGCAGGCAGGCAGGCAGGCAGGCAAGCAAGCAAACAAACAAACAAACAAACAAACAAACAAACAAATAGTGGCCAAGTGCTTAGGCAGGACTTCCCTCAGACTCTCCTTCCCTCTCCTTATAATCTCCTTTCTCCCTCCCTTCCTTTTCCTTTCTTCTTCATTCTCCTTTGTTCTTCCTTCCACTGTTTTTTTTCTTTTTTCTAACTTACTCTCTTCTGAGCTCCGTTTTCGCACAGCTGGTCCTTCACTGTCTCCACAGCAACCCTGCAGGCCAGATCTAAGCACCTCACCAGTTGGATGTGGCCCGTGAGCCTTGGGTATGACACCGCTATATTAGGGGAAATTGTGTGCTATCTCTTGCAACATCCCTTAATTGTGAAAGTCAAATGTGCCCTCAGTTTTGATGCAAAAAGTATTGTACAATTAGTATAAAACTATATGAAACATTGCCTTAAACACTGATTCAAGATGTTTAAGACATGACTCGAGTCTATGATTTGCTTATCTGTGATATTAGAATCGTAATGAAACAGAAGCAACTATATCACAATTATTGAGGGTAATTGTGACTTAGGACAAGTAACTGGATCTTCTAATTGTGGTTCTTTTGTCATTTCTCCTAATATTCACTAAATATTTCCCCCCTCAAAGCCTGGAAGTCTGAGTACTCTTTTTAAAATTCTTCAGAAAAACTATTCTTCTATAATATTCTACTGTTTGGAGGGCAAAACAGGAAATGAACTGGCTAACATACCTCAAACTAAAATGTACAATCTTATTTCCCACAAAGGGAATCCAAATATGGCAAAAATTCACAAATATTCCACACTAACATGTAATTTTAAACAAATGAGAAATGTGGAAATACATGCTTATAAATTGGTTTGCAAAGATATAAAACAGTAGTTCCATTCTCTAAGAAGAGAACCAATCAATAAAAGAAATGCCCAATTACAAGGATTAAATGCAAATTCTTCCCAGTCTCCCAACCCTTTTTTAATTCTTATTTTCCCTCGAAAGCTTAGTTTCATTTTCTCGAATTCAGTCGGTGTTATCTTTTATAACAGTGTTTAGACTGCTGGAATCATTGCCAATAATTCCATGTGATATCCTTTAGCCACAGTTCAGTCAGAGGAGTAGTACAGATTTGATTATATTATTTTAGACTGAGAGCATCTTCCAGATATAATCAAGCATATTGATCATATCTGGATAGTTGGGAGAAGTTACTTTGTGAGTTACAAAACTACTGATAATAAGCCTGACTTTTCAAACATTAGAAGGCTTCACTAACAGGGTGTTTTTTTTTTAAAAAAAGACGCTGTACTGTATTATGGAAAAAGTTTGCCCTAATGTATATTATGTTAATTTAAACTCTAGGAATAAATGTCCCAAAAGTAGTTGTAAGTGTACGTTTTATGTTAGAAACAATGAGACAAAGTAAGCTACTTTTTAATCTCTACATTCTGGCTTCAATCCTGCAAAGAAACAGTGAAAATTAAACTAATAATTTCTAAAGGACTGGCTATGTTAAGCAGCTAAAACAAGTAATATCATAATTGGTGATCTAATATAGCTACTTGGGCAGTGATATTTTCTGCTTAGGACTTGGCTAGGCTAGTTAGCTTGCTCAAGCATTCAGTGTAATTTCTAACCTCATTTAACTGACACTCTGCACTATTTTCAGAAAGATAAAATAAAAATGTTGTTACTATAAGCCTTAAGGCATTGTTCCCACTGAAGCACTTCAGCTCTGTGGCTTGATGATATGAGAGAGAAGAGAGGTGGAGGGAGGAAGGGAGAGATAAGAAGGAGGATGAACAGGAGGAAGATGAGGAGGAAGTAGAAGAAGAGGAGGAGGAGGGGGAGGAAGGGGAGGAGGAGGAAGAAAAATGAAGAAGAGGAAAAAGGAGGAGGAGGAAGAAGAGAAGGAGGAGAGAGAAGAAAGGAGAGGGAAAAATAACCCCTTGCTTCCTTTGTTTCTATCATAAATTCCTCCCGTGTAAGAAATTTCTTTGCTTCTCAAGAATCTCCTAAAATCCATCCTCACTTTTAAAAAAAGAAAAATTGCGCATATTTGATACATGCAATAAAATGGGCTCTAGATCCATGAAAAGTTATGTTTTATTATTATTAATACAAAAGATAACCAGTCTTTGTTACAATTATGGCATATATTAAACTATAATGAAATATAATCAAAGTTGAGGTGAATATGGAAAAGACACATTAAAATAAAGAGAGGCTGGTTTAATATACATGTTCTATGGCAGTATTATGAAGAAACAAGCTTTAATTTCAGTTTGGATTCTATAGAAGTTTCAGTTTCTATAGGTGCATTTGCAGGTGGGAGGTAAGCAAAACAGTAACTCTTTCAATGAAATCTTTTTTTCTTTTGATATCAACTCATATAAAAAACGATGGAATTTTACATCTGGTTGCAACCATTGTCTTGATTTTTTTTTTTTTTGGAATATCCCCAATCTGCAGATATCTCTGGTCTCCTGGAATGTGAGATATAATTGATTGAACTGGCTGACTGATTTTATTATATTAGGGTTTTAGCTTATAGTTTTTAATTAATTAGATTTGTTTATACGCATTATATTATGTCTTGTGAGCCGCCCCGAGTCTTCGGAGAAGGGAGGTATATAAATCTAATAAATAAATAAATAAATAAATAAATAATGCAAAATGTAGGTTTGTTCAGTAATACTTATTCTTTGATTAGATGTCTTCAAAAAGCTCAGAGTGAACATTCTAAAAGAATGAGGAAATTACTTTTCCAAAATGTTTTGTTTATATGTTTTGTTTTCTGTTATGTTTGTTTGTTTTTATTTACTTGCACTTATTTTGTTTGCAATGTCTTTGTATGTACAAAAATTAAAAAAATTAAATTAAAAAAAAGCTCAGAGTGGGAGGGCTGTTTGGAAGTTATAATTAGCTGAGATTATTGAAGATAATTTCAATGCTGTTTTCTGTGATACCTTTTGTTGTCCTTCTGAATCTTGTTCAAAAATGTTGGCTGAAGTGCTATATAGAGTATAGGTTTGCTTTTGCACAACTTTCTGTATGGACTACTGCAGTGTTTCCCAACCTGTTTTGAGCCGAGGCACATTATTCATATTTTCAAAATCCTGGGGAACATTGAAAGGGGGGGCGGAGCGGGGGGGCGGGGGGCGGGCTAAAGAAAAGTTTGGACAAAAAACCCCTCTCTCTTCCTCCCTTTCGCTCTATTTCTCCCTCTTTCTCTCTTTTCCTTCCTTCCCTTCTTTCTCTCTCTCCATCCCTCTTTCTTTCTTTCTCTTTTTTGCTCTCTTTCTCTCTCCCTCCTTCCCTTCCTCTATGTCTTTCTCTCTTCCTTGCTCTCTCTCTCTCTGTCTCTCTTGCTATCTCTTTCTTGCTTTTTTCTCTCTCTCTTGCTCTCTCTCTCTCTTTCACTGTCTTGCTATATGTCTCTTTCTTTCTCTTTGCCTCTCTTGCTATCTCTCTTTCTCTTTCTCTCTCTCTCTGCCTCTCTTGCTAAGTCTCTCTTTTTCTCTTGCTGTGTCTCTCTTTCTTTTTTTCTCTCTGCCTCTCTTGCTATGTCTCTCTTTCTCTCTCTCTTTCTCTCTCTCTCTTTCTCTGCTTCTCTTGCTGTCTCTCTTTCTTGCTCTGTCTCTCTTTCTCTGCCTCTCTTCTATGTCTCTCTCTCAGCTGACTGCAAGCGGGAGCCCTGATGGTGGCAGCTGGACGTGGTGCTGGACACCGTATATGCCAGGCCCGCAGCGCCAGCATGTACGGCGTCCAGCAGCACGTCCAACCGCCACCGTCAGGGCTCCCGCTTGCAGTCAGCTGAGAGAGAGAGAGAGCGCGCTCCCTCTCGCCGCCTGGAGCTCCCTCTCACCGCCGCTATCTCCCCACGACTGCCTGCGGCCGCTTCAGCCATCCCCCCCGCTCCTACCGCCAGTGCCCTCCCGCCGGGCCATAAAGGACACTTGCCGCCGACGCCAGAGAAGTTCCAGCTGGGCGGGGCGCTGCCGGTACTTCCGTCCTGGGGCTACCGCTCGCAGCTGTCCCTCGGCTCCTGCTCGATGCCATGGTTTTCGGCTCTCCTGCTGGGCTCCAAAGAAGGAAGGCGGGAAAAAGGCGCGAAGAATGGAGCTCTCCTTCTTCCTGCCTTCTTTCTTTGGAGCCCAGCAGGAGAGCCGAAAACCGCGGCATCGAGCAGGAGCCGAGGGACAGCTGCGAGCGGGAGTCCCTGGACAGAAGTACCGGCAGCGCCCCGCCCAGCTGGAACTTCACGGCACACCTAGCCCTGTCTCGCGGCACACCAGTGTGCCGCGGCACACCGGTTGGGAAACGCTGGACTACTGCATACCCCTTTTGCTGTCTAAGGTGCATTAAATATAATTGTGATGCAGAGTTTTTGGTATCTGTTCCTAAATGTTTCCCCACCCACCCGATTAGCTTCTTTGGAACTCATGCCCTCATCACCTCAAGGTTCGACTATTGTAATGCTCTCTACATGGGGCTACCTTTGAAAAATGTTTGGAAACTTCAGATCGTGCAGAATGCAGCTGCAAGAGCAATCATGGGCTTTCCTAAGTATGCCCATGTTACTCCAACACTCCACAGTCTGCATTGGTTGCCGATCAGTTTCCGGTCACAATTCAAAGTGTTGGTTATGACCTATAAAGCCCTTCATGGCAGCGGAACAGGATATCTGCGAGACTACCATGGAATCCAGGAAGTGATCACCTTGGCGTCCTTAGCAACCTGCCGTTATACGTGACATCAAAACTCCACCCCCGGAATCTCTTCGTGGGAGGGATTCCCCAGCTCCTTTTGTGCCTCCCTCCCAGCCTCCCAACTGGCCGACGGCTCCCCGGTGTTCGCTTTCCTCCACCGCCACTGCCGCCTGGCTCCTCCTCCTCTTCTCAGCAGTGGACAGCCCGGCAGTGGCTTTCACGGTGTTCGATACAAACGCTGAACTGAAGCACGAATTTAAAAAAAAATTCAGGTTCGGGTCCGGGATGCCGAACACCACAAAATTCGGTATGGACCCGAATTGTGTGGGTTCGGTTCGCCCAACACTAATAGTCAGTGCTAGAAGAGACTGTTTGGAGATGAGGGGGCGGAGGAGGACTGTAGGGTCCTTGGTGCTATCTCAGCTTGGGTTTTTTTCTTGCAAACATTTCATTATCCAAACTAGGTAGCATCATCAGTGCTGCATCACTAGTTTCATTACCAAAACTAGGTGTATTTCAGTTATGCTTTCATTAAAAGTAAATAAATAAGAGAAGTAGCATAAATGTTATCTTAGTCAACTGTTCTGATATGAAACTCTTGTCACCTAACAACTGAATTATCAGCAAGGTAATTGAAAGCTTTTTTGGCTGTGTTGATTTACTTGAGAAAATGCAGCTCTCTCCAGGCAGACTCTCTGGGTGCTTATGCTGCATCTTTCACAGGTGCACACTATATTTCTTCTTAACTTGTTTTTGCTATGGCTTTCCGTATTTAGATTGTGTTCTCTTTTTACTGCTGAAATCTGAGTAAGAAAATGGACTAAGCCACTTCTCTGCATACCAATACACATACTATTATTGTAAGTATTAAGTAGTAACATAGTGTATTTTCACTGGCAAATTCTGATGTCGGTTCCAAATTTTCCACATTCCATTCCATTCCACTTCCATTCTAGGAATAGGTCATGCAACCCGAAACTCAGAAGTGTATATTTTTACACTTTTAAAATAAAAAACATAAATACTGCAATGTAGCCTTATTGGGTTTTTTTTGGGGGGGGGGGGGGTTGTCTCCAAAAATCCAGGGGAAAAATTGCCTTCTACATAAGTGTAAAGCAATCCAGGCCAATTGGCAGATTCCTCTCCCTGTTGTGACAAAGTATGTCTTCCAGCTATCAAACAACTTCCCATTGCTGCCTTACGCCACTAGGACATTTCACTTTACACGGATGAAATTGCCGTTCCCAATTGCTGTCTAACACCAAGTCTCAGTTAAGAGTCAGAGCTCATATATTAAAATAGACGATATTACTCTGATCAGATATTTACACAACTATTTTCTACATACTGTAGAAACCGGAATGAAACAGTGCTTAAAGTAAAGGAACATTTTCAATAGCAACAGGTACAGTGATACCTTGTTTTACGAACTTAATTGGTTCCGGGAGGAGGTTCGTAAGCTGAAAAGTTCGTAAGACGAAACAATGTTTCCCATAGGAAACAATGGAAAACCGATTAATACGTGCAAGCCCCCCCCCCAAATCACAAAAACAGGTGCTCTGCTGGGTGCCGCCACTCGTCTGTCACCTTCCAAAACAGCTGGGTGCTTCTCGGCATTCTCCCGAACACCGAACCTGAAAAGTTTGGGAAAAGTTCAGGCTTGGCGTTTGGGAGACCGCTGAGAAGCGCCGCCGCCCAGCTGTAACCTTCCAAAACAGCCGGGGGGCTTCTCGGTGTTCTCGCGAACACCGAACCTGGAGGTTTGGCAAAAGTTCGGGTTTAGCGTTCAGGTTCAGGAGACCGCCGAGAAGCGCCGCCGCCCAGCTGTCACCTTCCCAGAAGAGCTGTGGAGCTGTCGGCCGGTCGGGAGCCTCAAATGGAGGTGGGGAATCACAATAGGGAATTCTAGGGGAGGAGCTTTAATGTCACGGAGACGTCCTTCCTGGAGTCCCCATTTCCGCTGGCCAGCTCTGCATCACTGGTGTGCACGTACATGCGCCCCAGCAAAATGTTGTTCTGTGCATGCACAGGAAGCAAACTCTTGCAAGAGGACGCGTGCATGCGAGATTTTGACAATTTATTTTGCTTCCATGCATGCGCAGAAGCAAAAAATGGCTGAAATCTCACGTGTGCATGCACAGAAGCAAAATCTTGCTAGGGCATGCACACGCTGGCAATGCAGTTCCATTTTCGCTACCGGAACGCAGTGTGGTGCATTCCGGCTAACGCTGGTTAGGTTGTATGTAGGTGTTACCGTATGTCTTTGTTTCTTTTGCTATTCAGTATTGTTCATTTTGCTGTACAAGACTATAGAAAAGCTATTCAAGTGTTATGTACAAGAGCCATTTGTATGTTTTATGTGGACTTCAGATCAGTTAGTTCATTACATACATCACAGAATTGGAAACAGCCTTGGAGAATCCTCCTCAGCGAGGAAGAAATTTCAGAGCTAAAATATCCCTTCCTCCCACGAGATCAGCTTCTGCTTGCCAATCTACAGAGAGGAAACACCATCATTCCTGGTGTTCAATTGAAATCTTTTGTTCTGAAACCTATGCACATTAGATTTTATTTTATTGATTTTATCTATCAAAATTTTGAATCTCCCTCACAGAGGAACATAGATTTTTATGCAGGAGCAAGAAGCATGCTTTTTGTGATCGATCTTATATAATTTGAGAAAAACAATGATGCACACTGATAATGTTACCAAGTTTGGTAATGAAATGTCTGCAATCAGTTTAAAAAGGAAACAATTAAGGATATGTGACCGAATACGTTATAATTACTTGTAATTCCAATACTGAAAATATGTTACTGATCATTGCAGCTTCATCATGAGAATGTGGGTAATCTAAATTAATATACATCTGATATGTATAGCCAGATGTTAAAGTGAAGGATAAATGAGTTGGACAAATGTTCTGTATGTAGTTATTTGCTGAGAAGGCAAATATCTATATACAGAAATCAGGAATTGGCATACATTTGCCAAAGGTTTATTAAACCATAAACAGTTCAGCACAATCATCATTTACTTTTGCTCAATTTTTAAATGCAAGGATATAAACCAAATCATAGCATGCAATATTCAAGTCTTAATTTGACTCTATTTTATTTTTAAGGTTCAACAGACAACAAACTGTTGGAAAATATAAACTGTCCATCAGGACTTGATATTCTGGAAGAATCAATGTAAAATGTGTTAGCTAATGATGTTGGAAATGCTAGATTAAATTACACTGCAATAAATTCCACCCTGAGGGAGATGAAGAACAAATGTTTGGGGGAAATGGGATCATTTATCCACATCCAATATCCTAATAGTTTAGAGCTATTTCCCATCAGAATGCACACATGGTTCAATCCATAAATGAGAAAACTATTATATGTGCACGATATATATATATATGAATGACATGTGGTGGGTCTGTGTGAATATGCATGCAACTGTGTGGCCATCTGAACTTTCTCCTTGAAATATCAAAATTCCACTTCTTATCTGTTGTTGCCAACGGTAAGGACAATATGATTTAAACTGAAGTTCATCATTTATATATCAGAGATTCCAGAAAGGAAAATTAATTTCAGTTAGTTATTATAATCTGGAAATACAGGGTGCATTTCAAAAGTAATGCAATTTTTTAAAAAGTAATTTATTGAACAGATTTGCACAAACACTTAAAATTCTTCAAAGTACTTTCCTTGGGCCTCTACACGTTTTTCAAGCGATTTTTCCATGACTGGTACGTGCCCCGGAAGGCGTCTTCGGGGACCTCTCACAAGGTCTTCGTCATGACTGATTGGATCACTTCTATGGACAAAAACTGGGTTCCTTTCAGGGCTGCCTTAATCAGAGGGTACAAAAAGAAGTCTGCTGGGATGACATCTGGACTCTAGAGGGGGGCAGCATTGGCCCCTGGTGTTTGGCCAGGAACTTGCGGACTCATAGCGCATTGTGGCAAGGCGTGTTGGTGTGATAGAGTTGCCAGGTAGCGGAGATGTCTTTTCTCGTCCTGATGACCCTTTTTCAGAGTCTTTCCAGGACATCCGGGTAGTAGGCAGCGTTGTCTGTCCTTGAGGGACAAACTCCTTATGGACCACTCCTTTACTATCGAAAAAGACAATGAGAATAGTTTTCACTTTTGATTTGCTCATTTTTGCCTTTTTGGGCTTGGGGGACTGGTCGGTATGCCACTCAGAGCTTTGGCGTTTTGTTTCTGGGTCGTATTCAAAAACCCAGGTTTCTTCACCAGTGACGACGTTATCCAAATAATCAGGTTCAATTTCTATAAGTTGCAAAAGTTCACTTGAAATTTCCATTCAATTTTTTTCGTGACACGGTCGGCATGCAGAGGTTTACAATAACTGACATCCTGCCGCTTCCACAGCTTGGAGAGCACTGAGACTAGTTTCGCGGCAAAGCTTAGCATCCCCCACCTACTCTGACCAATAGGAAATTCAATTGCATTACTTTTGGAATGCACCCTGTATCTATGCACAACATTTATCTGTTATTGTTGTTCAGTTGTTCAGTCATGTCTGACTTTTTGCAACTTGACACATATCATTTTCATCTGGATTGTCTCTAACATTTTTAACGTTATTGTCTGTAACATTTTTGTATTTTTGTCAGCCCCTGCTTGTGTCATCAGTAAGTATATTTTGCATTTTGGGTGTCTTTTTTTTCTATTGACTTTAACTTTTCTCACATCAGGTCTTTTGTAATGACTCGTGCTTTAGCAAAATATTTAAGGTTTAGCCTCACGGTTAGTATTTCTAGTGAATAGCTTGGTTTTACACAATCTAGTACTGAATTATCTGTTCTCAACAATTTTCTCCAGCACCTCAGAATTTGAAAAGATCCATTTTCTTTCCCCAGTCTTTCAGATGGTCCAACTTTCACAGCCATGTATTACAATTAATTCCAAGATCAGGTGATAGTCTTGGCCCAGAGGGACTTTGCACTACTGTCGGTTGTGCACCAGTTACGCCTTTTCCGGGAACAATCCTTACTCACACTCACTCATACCCTAGTCACCTACTGTTTTGACTATTGCAATGTGCCCTACATGCAGCAGCCCACATGGTTTTGTGCAGACCTCACTGGTTGCTTCTGGGAGCAATTCAAGGTGTTGGTTCAAGGGTTTAAAGCCCTTCACGGTTTGGGACTAGGTTACCTGAGGGGCCCTCTCTTGCTGCTCACATCCACCCTACAACAGAAAGTCCATGGAAAGGGGCAGCATACAAATCTAATAAATTACATTAAATTAAAATTATTGCAGGTCCTGTCTCCTAAGGACATACATCTGATAGAATGTGTGATAGAGCCCACTTATTTAACTCAGTGTTGTTGCCATGTGTGTGTGTTTATTTTTATTTAATTTTAGCTTTAAAGTTTTATTTAATTTTAGCTTTTGCTGTATTGTTACTGTTGTTGTTGCGAGCTGCCTCGAGTCCTTGGAGATGGGTAGCATACAAATCTAATAAATTATTATTAATTATTATTATTATTGGTTTTTTATGTTTTTTAAAAAATTCTTTAATAAAATTGACTCAACATAAAATGTCAAATACTAGGATTTGTTTTTGTATTGAGGCAGACACAATGCGATCTACGGGAGGGGTGGTTATTGAGCTTAATCAGATGTGGACAAATTACTCCCCAATTATTATCAATAATGATTCCCTTCCACAATGAGGAAGATCAAATGGCAGCTGTGTCCAGGACAGCTTTGGTTGAGTTACACCTGAGGCAATTACTGAATTTAAAGGAGTTGCTCATAATGAGCCAAGGTGGCGCAGCAGGTAGAGTGCTGTACTGCAGGCCACTAAAGCTGACTGTAGATCTGCAGGTCAGCGGTTCAAATCTCATAACCAGCTCAAGGTTGACTCAGCCTTCCATCCTTCCAAGGTGAGTAAAATGAGGACCTGGACTGTGGGGGCAATATGCTGGCTCTGTGCTATTGCTATTGCTAACATGTTGTAAGGCGCCCTGAGTCTTAGGAGAAGGGCGGCATTAAAAAAAATGAATAACTAACTACCTAACTAAATAATCATGCATAATTTGTCACCTCTTACTTAAATTGGTTACGGCAAGGTTCGACAAACCCAGGCGCCTGGTCGCCAGTGGCGCCTAGAAAATGTTGTCTGGCGCCTAGAAAATGTTGCCTGCTGTACTGTATGTCAGCGTTTCCCAACCGGTGTGCCGCCTGGGCAGGGCGCTGCGGTGCCTCTGACCTCTCCGCTCCTGCCCGATGCCGGGGTTTCTGGCGCTCTCCTGCTGGGTCCCAAAGAAGGCAGGCAGGAAGGAGAGCTCCATTCTTCGCGCCTTTTTCCCGCCTTCCTTCTTTGGAGCCCAGCAGGAGAGCGCCAGAAACCGCGGCATCGAGCAGGAACCGGGAGGTCGGAGGCACCGGCACGGCAGCGCCCGCCCAGCTGAAGGTTCCCTGTCGTCATCGGCAAGTGTCCTTTGGGGCCCGGCGGGAGGGCACTGGCGGTGGGAGCGGGGGGGGGGGGGCGCGGCTGCAGCGGCACAGGCAGTCGCGGGGAGATGGCGGGGGGGAGCGGGGGGCGGCTAAAGCGGCCCCGGGCACCGTTCCCTGTACGCTTTTCCAGGGGCGCGCAGGGAGCCGCGGCCACCCGCCCGCCTACCGGATTTCCCTCCGCGCGGCTGGGGAGGTGGATTCGCCGCCCCCGCCAGCCCGATCTCCCTCCAGTGGCTGGTGACGTAGTTCTACCGCCCTCGCCAGCCTGATCTCCCTCCGTGGGGGGGTGGGGGGCGACGAACCGACGACCGGGGGCTGTCCGTCCGTGTTGGGTGGTGCAGGGCAGGCACAGGCAGCCCCAGGGGAGAACAAGGGAGGGAGAGAAAGGAAAGAGAGAGTAAGGGAGGGAGAGAAAATTGAATGAAGGAGGGAGAGAAAGAAAGAGTAAGAAGCAGAAAGGATAGAGAAAAAGGAAGAGAAAGGGAGGGGGAGAAAGGAAAGAGGGAGGAAGGGGGGGAGAGAAAATTGAATGAAGGAGGGAGAGAAAGAAAGAGTAAGAAGTAGAAAGGATAGAGAAAAAGGAAGAGAAAGGGAGGGAGAGAAAGGAAAGAGGGAGGAAGGGGGGGGAGAGAAAATTGAATGAAGGAGGGAGAGAAAGAAAGAGTAAGAAGTAGAAAGGATAGAGAAAAAGGAAGAGAAAGGGAGGGAGAGAAAGGAAAGAGAGAGAAAGGGAGAGAAAGGGAGGGAGAGAAAATTGAATGAAGGAGGGAGAGAAAGAAAGAGTAAGAAGTAGAAAGGATAGAGAAAAAGGAAGAGAAAGGGAGGGGGAGAAAGGAAAGAGGGAGGAAGGGGGAGAGAAAGAAGATATGAAGGAGGGAGAAAAAGAAAGAGAGATAGGAAGGAAAGAGGGAGAGAAAGGAATGAGAGAGAAAGGGAGGGAGAGAAAGGGAATGAAAGAGGGAGAAGGGGTGAGAGATAGAAAGGATAGACAGAAAGGGAGAGAAAGGAAAGAGAGAAAGGGAGGGAGAGGAAGGAAAGAGATGAGAGAGGAAGGAGGAGACAGAGTTGGTGAAAGCGATGTCAGGTGGAGACTCGGCAAAAAACCAAGTTTGCTTAAAAAAAATTCTGGCTCCTAAATTTTTTGGCTGGTTCCTAGATTCTGAACAACTTTGTCGACCCCTGGGTTACGGGATGTGTATAATGCTGTCTTTGGAAAACATTCATAAGCTGGTACACAATGAGGTGAGCTAGGCAGTGAAGGGTATATCTAGATACTGAGCTACATTGATTGTTAGTTGGATTCCTGATGCAATTCAAGGTGCTAGATGTCATCTTTAAGACCCTACATCAGTGATGGAGAACTTTTTTTCCCTTGGGTGCCAAAAGAGCATGGGCATGTGCTATTGTGCATGCATGAGTGTCCACACCTATAATTTAAAGCCTGGGGAAGGCAAAAACATCTTCTCTCACCCCCTGAAGGCCCTCTGGAAGCCGGAAACGGCCTGTTTTCCAACTTCTGGTAAACCTAATAGGCTCATGTTTTGCCCTCCCCAAGCTCCAAAGGCTTCCCTGGAGCCGGGGGAGGATAAAAAGCCCTCCCCCACCCCTCTGGAGGCCAAAAATACCCTCCCCAGAGCTTGTCTGAGCCAAAAATCAGCTGGTTGGCATACACATACAAGTTGGAACTGAGCTAAGGCAACAGCTGGCGTGCCAGCAGATATGGCTCCATGTGCCACCTCTGGCACTCATGTCATAGGTTCGCCATCACTGCCCTAAATGGTTCTTAGACTGGTTTATCCAAGGAGCCGATTTCTCTGTCTGTTGTGTCAGACTCAAGAGAATCAACTCCTTCCAGGTCCCATAAACATAAAATTGTCATCTGAGGAGAAGACAGAAGGAAACATTTCCAATCACCTTCCCAATGATTTGAGATTGCCTCCCTATAGAAATCAGATCTATCGTTCTCACTGCAGTGAAAAACTGTGAAGCTACAAGAAAAAAGCCACCCACATTCTAATTTATTTGTGCAGGTTTAATTATATAGCATAATTGTGACCCTTTGTAGTGAAGACAATGATTCAAAACACCTTTTGGTTTCCCCCAGCATAAACCTTATTCAATTATTACAATTGTCCTGATATACAGTGATACCTCATCTTACAAACGCCTCGTCATACAAACTTTTTGAGATACAAACCTGGGGTTTAAGATTTTTTTGCCTCTTCTTACAAACTATTTTCACCTTACAAACCCACCGCCGCCACTGGGATGCTCCACCTCCTGACTTCCGTTGCCAGCGAAGCGCCCGTTTTGGTGCTGCTGGGAATCTCCTGAGGCTCCCCTCTATGGGAAACCCCGCCTCTGGACTTCTGTATTTTTGTGATGTTGCAGGGGAATCCCAGCAGGGGAATCTGAGCAGCATAAAAACAGGCGCTTTGCTGGCAACGGAAGTCTGGAGGTGGGGTTTCCCATGGAGGGGAGCCTCAGGGGAATCCCAGCAGAGCAAAAACGGGCAGTTCGGCTGGCAAAAGGGGTGAATTTTGGGCTTGCACACATTAATCGCTTTTCCATTGATTCCTATGGAAAACATTGTTTCGTCTTACAAACTTTTCACCTTAAGAACCTCATCCCGGAACCAATTAAGTTTGTAAGACAAGGTATCACTGTACTTTTATAATCTTGTTGAGAACTGTAGCTTGTACATTGAGCATTTACCTTGCAACAGTCATGAAAAATTATCAGGATTTCTGAGATCATAATTAGTTTACATGAACATGAAATGAGGAGACAGAGGAGGTTGCATTTTCCAGAGCCCATTCACATTGCCAGTTTTTCTTAATATCAAACAGATTGTAGTAGCCACTAGCTCACTGCAGACCACAGCAGAAAAAAAGGATATTCTATCCCAAATCATTTGTACACCACTACACCAATTCCTGGCACTGCTGGTCATATATGAACACAGAGCAATAAAAGTATATTTGGCTTTTTCACAGTCTGAACCCAGACTGGAATTTCCTGCCTAGAGAGTTGTGCTTTCTCTTACTGAATGCTCTTTGATGTTTTAATTCTTCTTCTAGGTTTTACGTTTCAAATGTTAATCTTTACTGCTTTGTTCCTTCTTTTTCATAATTAGGGATTAAAGAATTTAGTGTACCATATATTTTGATTGTATTGTTACAATGTTTAGATACACATGTTAGTTTTCCATGAACCTTTGGAAAAAATGGTTTTTTAAAAAACAGAATACAGGATTGAAGATATTTTATATCTAAACTATCACTCTGCTTATATTGTGAGAAGTAACAATACAAAGCGACAAGCTTGAAAATAGAGCAAAGAAACATATGCGGAATCTTAGTAAGTTATATAAAATGCCCAACGTATTTTACTATACTGGGTGCGTTCCAAAAGTAATGGAATTGAATTTTCCGCGCCGCTCCTATTGGTCGGAGTGGGACCGAAGGACTTGGAGTAGATGGGTGGGACGCTAAGCTTTGGCGTGAAACTGGTCTCAATGCTCTCCAAGCTGTGGAAGCGGCAGGATGCCAGTTACTGTAAACCTCTGCGCGCCGACTGTGTCATGAAAAAAATGGAATGGAAATTTCAAGTGAACTTTTGCAACGTATAGAAATTGAACCTGATTATTTGGATAACATCATCACTGGTGATGAAACCTGAGTTTTTGAATACGACTCAGAAACAAAACGCCAAAACTTTGAGTGGCACACCAACCAGTTGCCCAAGTCTTTTTTGACAGTAAAGAAGTGGTCCATAAGGAGTTTGTTCCTCAAGGACAGACAGTTAACGTTGCCTACTACCTGGATATGCTGGAAAGACTCCGAAAAAGGGTAATCAGGACGAGAAAAGACATCTCCGCTACCTGGCAACTCCATCACAACAATGCGCCTTGCCACAACGTGCTACGAGTCCGCGAGTTCCTGGCCAAACACCAGGTACCAACGCTGCCCCTCCCCTAGTCATTTTTCATCCATAGAAGTGATCCAATCAGCCATGATGAAGACCTTGCGAGAGGATCCCGAAGACGCCTTCCGGGGCGCGTACCAGTCATGGCAGAATTGCTGGAAAAATGTGTAGAGGTCCAAGGAAAGTACTTTGAAGAATTTTAAGTGTTTGTGCAAATCTGTTCAATAAATTACTTTTAAAAAAATAATTGTATTACTTTTGTAATGCACCCTGTATATCTAAACTATCACTCTGCTAATATTGTGAGAAATAACAATAAAAAGCGACAAGCTTGAAAATAGAGCAAAGAAACATATGAAGAATCTTAGTAAGTTATATAATATGCCTAGCATATTTTACTGTACTATACTATCAGAATACTGGAAAAAGAAACCCAAAATACTTTATGGTATTTAAATGGCTATTGTTTCTAAGTTTTTGTCTTTAAATTATGTTTTTTTCTTATGTCACTTTCTGAGGCAAAAGGATTGCCCAAGGATTTGGCGGATAAATATTCACAAGTCCTAAGTACATGAAACATGTATGAGCATGAGACCTCACAAATATGTTTCCTGTACAGGACTATGAAATAATTGGAAAATATTTCAAAATGTACTATACAGTTTTAGTCTCCAGTGTAATAATAATATAAAAATTATAGATTTTAGCAATAGGTTGGGGAAGAGAAATGCACTTTATAATGTTCTACTGTTTTATATATTCATAGCCAATATTGCATGGAATAATCCCAGGGTGTTCACTATCTATAATAGTTTTGTGAATTGAGGATTGGTTTGAAAAATAATTTAATATAACTAAAATGGCTGTAAATGAGTCTTAAGCCAAAAAAAGCATCCCTTGTTAAAGAAGTGTCAGATAAAATATCATTTAAAACGATAATTTTAGGATACGATGCCAAGCTCAGTTTGTGCACTGTAAGTCAAAAGAAGTTTACAATCATAATGTTCTTTCTTTAGAAATGCATCCTGTGATGAGTGGACTTTGACTTTCTGCTGACCATTATGCACAACATTATATAATACAATAAATCTCCAGTAATTTACTTCAAAAGAGAATTAAACCTGGTATGCACTCTGTCCTTGGAACCTTTTAGGATTAATAGTTTGAGGAAGATTGTAGGAACATTGTATGAATACCAGAAAAAAAGTTAATTAGGCTTTGATTTATAAGAATTAGAAAGTTGCACATTGTAAAGAACAATATATAAAAGGACACGTATAGGGTATGACCCATCTTAAATTAACCATCTATTAAATCCCATTGATACCAGTATATGATAGGAAAGCCTGTTTTTACTGGCTCTGTTGTTAAAATAAATGAGACTTTGGAGTGCTTAGTGTCGTCTGGATCATGCTCTTACAGAACACATTACCAACATTAACTATTCCCTAGAGTGAAAAAATACCATTATGCTTCAAGAGTATAAAAGGGTAGTTGTTTTATTATTCCCCTGATGAATCATGTAAGGCAATTTCTCCACTGCTTTGATCAATTCTTCAATCTTTTTGATCAATTCACAAGTCAAGACACATTTCTGAAAATAGCTTGGTGAAAATGTGCTATTACTATGGAAATAACATTAACATATGGCATTATTGACTGCTAAAACCCTACTGTGAAAATATAGATTGAATGTGGACAGAGAATGTCAAATGTAGTGATTTCTAGTACATAGGAAATCTCGACTTCAATTGGTGACAATTCTGTGATTTGCTGCATTGTTTTAACTGGATTGTAGAAGGACAGTAGTGTTGCTTTAATTATGTTACAGGTTTTAAAAGAAGAAGAGATCGGCGATGTCTTGTTTTATTTCTCATTCAAATATTAGACTAGATTATTATATTCCCAGATAGGATTTATGTTGCATTTAAGGATCTCTGAATCTTTTTATTTTATTTCCAAAGTTAAAATACAAAGTTCATCCAAAAGGAGAAAGCAAAAACTAAATAACACAAAAATGTGCACAGAAAAAGTAAACATACACATATATTGTCTCCCCTAGTTGAATATTAATGCCTTTTAACAATAATAGTTTCAACCCCTTGCAAAACAGATCTACAATTTATAAACTTCTGCAGCTCTATTTACCCAGCTACTTAATCTACCATCCATTTATTGCAAATAAAACAGTTAACAATGAAGCCCACAACAAAACTAAACTTCATATCCCTCTGTTAATAATCTATTATTGTATTTATTTATTTATTATTATTTATTAAATTTGTGAGTCGCCTAACTCCTTCTGGACTCTGGGCAGCGCAGAACAGTAAAAATAGTATAAAACAGTTGAAAACCCCATTAATAAAACCATTCATACTGCTGGGGCAGAGCTAGATGCCCAAGAAAAACCCAGGTTTTTTCTGTCAGGCATTTTTAATAAGTTTTTTAAAAAAGAAATTCAGTATCTCATCCTTTATATTATTACAGCAGCCAGGATTGTTTGGAAAAATAAAGAGATACCTAACAGGGAAACAATAATTTTTTAAAAAATTATGGATTGTGAAAAAATGGATATGCTTACAAGGAAATTGAAAGGAAAACAGGAATCTGATTATTATAAAATATGGAATAAACTTTATAATTGGCTAAAAGAAAGAGGTGATACATAAAGTAAAATTACATAGGGAAACTTTTTAGTAGCTTAATAAAGGTTATTGAAGAAATTTTTTATAGTATAAGCAGGGACTATGCAATCATAACATTAACAAAGCAATGTACAGTGATCCCCCGGTTATTGCGTTCCCGACCATTGCGAACAGGGTAATTTGCGATTTTTCAACCCGGAAGTCAAAACACCATCTGCGCATGCGTGCCCTTTTTTCTATGGGCACGCATGCGTAGATGGCGCTGGGCAGATCAGCTGCTGGGCGGCTTCCCTGGGTCTTCCCCCTCTTGCTGGTGGGAGGGCGAAGCCCCCCCCAGCACCCGCTCGCCCGCCGTTCGCCCGGCCACCCGCCGTTCGCCGCTCGCCCGCCCTTCGCCCGGCCACCCGCCGTTCGCCCGCCGTTTGCCGCTCGCCCGCCCTTCGCCCTTCGCCCTGGAAGTTCGCCAGGAGTCAACGGAGAAGCCGTGCGCCTGTTTTAAAAGATCGGAGCCGGCCTGGGGGGGCTTTCCAGCAACCCCCGAGCCCGGGTTGGGGGTTCGGGGGTTGCTGGAAAGCCCCCCCAGGCCGGCTCCGATCGTTTTAAAACAGGCGCGCCGCTTCTCCGCTGACTCCTGGCGAACTTCCCCGCGTTCGGCTTCAGGAGACAGCTCCTTGGCGCTCGTATCCCGCGTGTTTTAAAAGGTTGCAGCCGGCCTGGGGGGCTCGGGGGGGTGCTGGCAAGCCCCCCAGGCCGGCTGCAACCTTTTAAAACACGCGCGCCGCTTCGCAGCTGTCTCCTGAAGCCAAACGCTAACTTCCGCGTTCGGCTTCAGGAGACAGCTGCGAAGCGGCGCGGGTGTTTTAAAACGTCGCAGCCGGCCTGGGGGGCTTGCCAGGCCGGCTGCAACCTTTTAAAACACGCGCGCCGCTTCGCAGCTGTCTCCTGAAGCCGAACGTGGAAGTTAGCCTGTTTTAAAAGATCGGAGCCGGCCTGGGGGATCGGCTCCTCGCTGCTGGGAAGTAAAAACACCATCTGCGCATGCGCAGATGGTGTTTTTACTTCCGCAGCGCTACTTCGCGAAAACCCGCTCGTTGCGGGGGGTCCTGGAACGGAACCCCCGCAATGATCGGGGGATCACTGTATAATGTATATATCTGATAATAACTTCTGACAGAAAACAGGCTATAAATGCCCCAAATGTTTGTTGTATTACTGTTTTTGCTGTGTGTGTACTTATTCAAAAATATTTTTTTTAAATAAATAAAATAAAATAAAATTCATGCCTCTTTCAGTGTTCTCCAACGAGCCCACAACTCTCTCTCCCCACCCAATCCTCCTTCAGTTCTGTCAGCAGCAAATTGACTTCCAATCCACCCAACTTCAAGTCTGACATAGCTGTTATTATTTGCACCTAAATATCAACCTTAGGTTGATTTATGACTGTAGTTAAATCATCAAACCTTTTATGTAAATTTTCATTCAGAGGTTGTAAATTGAAAAACATTTTTTTCAAAGGCTTCCAAGAAGGAATTAAATTGATCTGGCTTTATTGTTGTTTCCATTTTTAATATAATCCAAATTTCTTTTATAGCCAGAGTTTCACAACGAAACATAGGTAATTTCTCTCAAGGACAAAAGAAATAGATGTTATATAACAAAATTCCCATCTCTTTAAAGACACACAGAGAGAAAAGTTCAGAAATGAATAAAATAACAAAATTCCTTTAAAAACTAGTAAAATGCAAACTTCTTGTAGTGTAAATCCAATGTAAACATAAATAAAATCAAATATCCCTTTTTCTACCAATGAGAAAGGTTTTTGAACTGTCTTTGCTTCTATGTGGCATGTGTTTTACAATTCTTTAAAAAGCAATAAAACAGGTAAAAAGTTCACAGTCTAGCAAGGGGATATAAAATAAATCAGCATTCAACCTGACGATTAATTAAAAATCAAAGTGTGTTGTTTAAAACAAAAGTATGCCTAAGAAACAAATACTGATAGGAAAAGATGTTTATATTATATTTTTATTATTGTTGTAAGCCGCCCTGAGTCCTTCGGGACTAGGCGGCACAGAAGTCGAATAAATAAATAATATATAAATAAAATTTAAAATAAATAAATAAATAAATTTACATCTTCGATGGCCAATTGTATGAATGGTGTGTATGTTTATGAGTGTGACCGCCATTTCTTATAATAAGAGAGACGGAGTGGTGCAACAAGTAGCGTGCTGTACTGCAAGCCACTGAAGCTGACTGTAGGTCTGTAGACCAGTGGCTCAAATCTCATCACTGGCTCAAGGTTGACTCAGCCTTCCATCCTTCCGAGGTGGGTAATATGAGGACCCGGGGGCAATATCCATCCTTCCGAGGTGGGTAATATGAGGACCCGGGGGCAATATCCCGGCTCTGTTAAAAAGTGCTATTGCTAACATGTTGTAAGCTGCCCTGAGTCTAAGGAGAAGGGCAGCATAAAAATTGAATAAATAAACAAACAAACAAATAAATAAATAAATAAACAAACAAACAAAACAAACAAATAAATAAGTAAGTACGTACGTACATACATACATACATAACTTTTTAAATGGGGTTTTAATTTGTTAATGTTTTAGCCTTAGATAATGTTCGACTTCTTTTACTGTTTTGTATCTATTTATAATGTACTCATACTGTTGTTGTAAGCCGCCCTGAATGCTTCGGGATTGGACGGCATAGAAGTCGAATGAATGAATGAATGAATGAATGAATGAATAAATGAATAAACAAACAAACAAATAAAAATAAATAAATAAATAAACAAACAAATAAAAATAAATAAATGTTGACCCCAACCGGATCTTCCAACTACAGTGCTCCCTCGATTTTCGCGGGTTCGAACTTTGCGAAAAGTCTATACCACGGTTTTTCAAAAATATTAATTAAAAAATACTTTGCGGTTTCCCCCCCCCTATACCACAGTTTTTCTTGCCCGATGACGTCATATGTCATCACCAAACCTTTGTCCACCTTTAATAAATATTTTTAAAATAAACTTTAATAAAGAAACAACTAATCTAAATGGTTGCTAAGGGAATGGGAAATTGCAATTTAGTGGTTTAAAGTGTTACGGGAAGGCTTGTGATACTATTCATAGCCAAAAATAGTGTATTTACTTCCGCATCTCTACTTCGCGGAAATTCAACTTTCGCGGGCGGTCTTGGAACGCATCCTACGCGAAAATCAAGGGAACACTGTACTCTTAATGAGAATTGCAACTATCTACATTACTCTTCCCAGATTAGTACATGGTCTTCTGAAGGTTGTTTTCAGTCATTCTCAAAGAACCAGATTTGGCAGTAAAGTCAGCTGTTTGTCAGCAGGAGGGGAAAAAATCATCCAGCTGCTCAGCACGCCATTTGCTGGAGAACTCCCAGGATCTCTGAATCTTCTGCTGAAAAACTAGGAGTTGGAGCAAATCTAAACAGATGAATAAACTTGGCAGAAGCCTAAGCTCAAAACAACTATCAGGATCCTCTCTCACAAATGTTTATTTTTTGACAATTTTAAAAATTGTTTTAAAACATCAGTGTTATCCCAAACAAATATCTTCTCACAGAATATACCTATTCTTTTATTTAACTGCTTTTTTCTGGCATTATGCCAGTTAAATCTCAGCAGGTGGCTGGCTGAACTGTTCCAAGCTCAGGAGCTAAGCGGAGTTGGGAGTATTTGTGCTGTTTATAAACAATGAAAACACAAAAGAAAAGAAAACTGAAAGGTGGTAATGACAATCCACTTCCCTACTCCTGCCAAGAAATGGCATACACATGTCCACAAAGCCACCAGGAACTGAAATTGGCTGAAAAGTTAACTTTCCAAATTCCAGTTGAATTAATCAGCTGTGCTGAAATGAATTCAAATCCAGGAGATACCCAAGAGTAGATGTTACGCAATCTTCCATTTCTGCACGAAGGTACAATCTGATGCTACAGTTGGGAACAAATTTCATTCAATTCAAGTGGAACTAGTAACTCTACAAATTTGCATGATATTTCTAATCTTTTGCCATCTTATCCTAATTACATTTACTATACTATATATATATATGACGGTCTTGGTATATTCGGGTTTCTTCCCGTGTAGGATTTGGAAATTTCTGGCGACGTTTCGACGAGGTCCCACTCGTCATCTTCAGGCTGGTGTTTCTGTCCTTGTTCTAAGGCGAACACCTTAGAAGAAACCCGAATATACCAAGACCGTCATACCTGTACCCGTGAAAATCTACGAATATATATATATACAGTGTTCCCTCGATTTTCGCGGGTTCGAACTTCGCGGAAAGTCTATACCACGGTTTTTCAAAAATATTAATTTAAAAATACTTTGCAGGGTTTTTCCCTATACCACGGTTTTTCCTACCCGATGACATCATATGTCATCGCCAAACTTTTGTCTGCCTTTAATAAATATATTTTTTAATAAACTTTAATAAATAAACATGGTGAGTAATAATCTGAATGGTTGCTAAGGGAATGGAAAATTGCAATTTAGGGGTTTAAAGTGTTAAGGGAAGGCTTGTGATACTGTTCATAGCCAAAAATAGTGTATTTACTTCCGCATCTCTACTTCGCGGAAATTCAACTTTCGCGGGCGGTCTCGGAATGCATCCCCCGCAAAAAGCGAGGGAACACTGTATTCGTAGATTTTCACGGGTATATGTATGTAGATTGTTCTGAGTTCGGGTTTTGCCCCATGTAATATTTTGAGTGTCTATGCGACGTTTCGGTGAAATCACATTCACCGTCATCAGGCTGAAGTTGTAAGCTTCGTGCTGCTGTAAATATAGTATGGTGAATGTGATTTCACCGAAACGTCGCATAGACACTCAAAATATTACACGGGGCAAAACCCGAACTCAGAACAATCTACATATATATATATATATATATATCTCAGATTTATAGTATTCCAACATAAATCGATATAGCAAATATTCCTTTTATTCTTGTAATGTACTTTGGGTGGCATTACTGACAAATAATTTCATTGATAGGGCTTGTTATGAAGACCAATTCTATTTGGCTTTCTTCTATTTTATTTTCATTCTTGTAGACCAGGTACTCCCAGCCCTGCTTAACTTCTGATCACAAAGTCACAGATGATCTATTTTAGTTGAAACCGCAACTACATTTTTTCTTACTGTCAAACTAAAAATAAAGAGTTTCTCCTCTTAAGTTCTGAAAGAGTTTCAAAAAGAATGCTGGATTTTAATTGGATCACTTGGGAATCATTCAGATATAAATCTCAGATTTATGCTAATGATAATCTACAATTTTTTTGTTCTTTTTTCATTTTATGAAGCCAGGAAATAATTAACATATATTAATTTGCATGTATGCTGTAATTTTATATTTTTAAAATAACTTTTGACGCAATTTGAGTATCTTACATAATATGATTCTATAAATTTAAAGAGACTAAAAAATAACTAGGAATTCATGTTTCTTCTATAATCTGACAATTGATTTTTTAGATTCATTTCCTACACATTTTAATGGAAAACTATTTGAACAAAGCATTTCTTCTCATGCCTTACTCTCAGTTTTCCTTTTTATATGACTTCATATTTCCTCTGTATACTTTTATTTAACCACAAGCAAAATTAACTTCTCCTGAACTATACTAGAAAACGTCCAACTATTAACCACATTGTATTTTCTCTGTCAATCTGTGCACTAATTATTTTTGTAACGCATTTCTATGATAACAAAAGGCCACAGGAATCTCTGCCTCTTAGCCATTATTCTGTACAACAATAGTATTTTTTCTTTAATGGTTAAACATTTTAATTAATCTTTGTAGAGCTTTGTACTCAGTGACTGCTGTGTGTTGCATGCATCATTGGGTCTGGGATACTTTGAAGACTTTCCTATAGGATATTAATTATATTTGCTGAATCTTATCATTCATTACCAGATATGGCCTGTGAATTAGGAACAGGTTTATGGAAAACCTGCCAGATCATAATCAAAGTCTAAGATTTAAAATATTGAACTTCATCAAAATCCAATGCTTAGAATCAGAAAATAGAAAAAGACAATGATTTTATGCTGTGCTTACAAATGCAGCATTTTTCTATTGGTTATCTTCTGGAAACAGAATGATGGACTCTATGAATCAATTTGTCAACGTAATGACATACAGCACACTAAACTAGTTAGGATCTTCATTATCATTTCTTAAAGGAACATTTCTACTTAAAATGTCCCAGAATTCAAAATGGACAGATTTCATTTATATTAACAGAGCTACAGAAAGCTCTTCAAGTCTCCTCGCCTCAGAATTATTTATTGTTCATAAATTCACAGCCAACTGACAGAAAAGGGCACGATGGAACTAATTTAACATTCCTTTGGTCAGATTATGTTCACATCTGAATGAAAAATCAGTAAAAAAAACAGTGGAGCAAAATTTATTATTTTACTGAAATGGTCATGGGTTAGGTTATCATACATACACCTTGTGCTTGTGGCAGGAAGATTAATTTTCAGACTTGTTCACAAGAAAGACATTCGGGCCAGATGACTTTGCTTTCTCAGAGGCATTAAGCTTTAAATATACAGTGCTCCCTCGATTTTTGCGGGTTCGAACTTCGCGAATAGCCTATACCACGGTTTTAAAAAAAAATTAATTAAAAAATATTTCACAGTTTTTTTCCTATACCACGGTTTTCCCCACCCAATGGCATCATATGTCATTGCCAAACTAATAATTTTTGCAAATAAATAACAAATTTTTTTTTAATTGTTAATAAATAATTATGTTTATAAATATCAGGATCACTAAGTGTCTTATTCAATGGTGAGTACCAGTAATAATGGTGAGTAAATGGTTGTTAAGAGAATGGGAAATGGTAATTTAGGGGTTTAGAGTGTTAAGGGATGGTTTGTGATACTGTCCATAGCCAAAATTGGTGTATTTACATCTGCATCTCTACTTCGCGGAAATTCGACTTTCGCGGTCGGTCTCGGAACGCATCCCCCGCGGAAATCGAGGGAACACTGCACAGCTTTTTCTCTAAATCATTTTGGAGAGAATAGCAAAGCTAAAGAAATGGGTGAAGCACCTTCAATTGAATTGTTAAATGCAATTTTCTTCAGGTTGTGATGGAATCATGAATATATTTAATGTCTTACTATCATTTTATATTTTAAGATAGATTAGCCGTATACGGAACACGGATTTAATTCTGCCTCAGTGCTTTTGACATTCCTACCAAAAGAAATTCTGACTCCCTCCAGATTTCTATCAAAAGGAATCCAGTCAGGAAAAAAAGAATGTAAAGGTCTATAACTCAAACAAGTTGGAACAAGTCTGATGTTTTGTGATATATTTCTCAGAGAACTGTGAAAAATGTTGATAAAATATATTGTATAGGGCAGGGGTCCCCAAACTTTTTACACAGGGGGCCAGTTCACTGTCCCTTGGACTGTTGGAGGGCCAGACTATTAAAAAAACCTATGAACAAATCCCTATCCACACTGCACATACCTTGTTTTAAAGTAAAAAACAAAATGGGAATGTATTATTTAGAGGGGGGAGAAGGTCTGAAATTCATATATGTTTATGTTTTGTTTTTCATTTTCTTTTGCTGACATCTGATTGGCTATACAAGATTTTCTTGGCTTATGAAAAATGTATAAAGAAAGAAGGAAGCACTTTGGCATAATGGTTAATAAGTTAGAAATATAATTGGTGTTGCACTTTTTGAAGGAACATTAAGGAGGAAATTTAATTAAAAGAAAATGAATGTAACTGGATGACAAAATTAGGGAAAAAAAACTTTTGCAACTTTTTTGATGATTGATATTAGTTACTAACAAAATACTGCATTTTATTCATGGAAAATTAGATGGTGCACTGTGTTGTTTGAATGTATGTTGAGAGAAAAAAATTAAAAAATTACCCCCACCCAAAATAGACCTTCCTTCCTCTGTCCCTCCATTCATTTCATTCTTCCTTCCCTCCTTCATTCCTATCCACTTCTCCTTCCCTCCCTCTCTTTCCCTTTTCTTTCTTTCTCTCTCTCTTTTCCCTGTGCTCTTGTCACTCACTGGCAGGCTGGATAAATGGCCTCTGAGGGCCGCATGTGGCCTGCGGGCCATAGTTTGGGGACCGCTGGTATAGGGTATAATTTCCATAGCACTCTCATATAGGAATCGCATGCAATAGTTTCATAGAAATAGTCAATTTGGTATAGTGCTTAAAGCATCAGACTGGAAAACAAGAGACTGTCAGTTCTAGTCCCACTTTAGCCATGAAAATTTGGGCCGGTTTCATTCAGCTAACCTCACTGGATTGTTATTTTGGGAAAAATAGGAAGAGGAAGGTGTATTGAATATGTTTGTTGCTTTAGGTCAGTAATGGGGAACCTTTTTGTCCTCGGGTGCCAAAAGAGCGTGTGCGTGTGGTGTCGCACATGCGTGAGTGCCCACACCCATAATTCAATGCCTGGGCAGGGCGAAAACAGTTGCCCACCCCCGGAGGCCTTCTGAAGGCCGGAAACGGCCTGTTTCCCAACTCTTGGTGGGCCCAGTAGACTCGTGTTTCCCCGCCCCCTTTTGAAGGCCGGAAATGGCCTGTTTCCCAACTCCTGGTGGGCTTGTGTTTCCCCCTCCCCAGGCTCCAAAGGCTTCCTTGGAGCCGGGAGAGGGTAAAAAGGCCCTCTCCTATCCCCCTGGAGGTTTTCTGGAAGCCAAAAACAGCCTCCCAGAGCCTCTGTGCAAGCATAAAATCAGCTGGCCAGCACACACATGGAGCTGAGCTAGGGCAACAGCTCGTGTGCCAGCAGATATGGTTCCACGTGCCATCTATGGCACCCATGCCATAAGTTCACCATCACTGCTTTAGGTTATTTGTAAAAAATAATTAACGGGGTATAAAAACAAATAAATATAAAAAATTATCTTGGAAAGAAAAGGGATATAACTAAATGTGTAGGAAAAATTTTGTTGAGGGGATTCTTTTAAGCAAAACATGCAACTCAGGGGAAAATTGTGAACTAAATCTTTTAGCAGGTACATTCTTAAAGCAGTTATTTTATCTTCAGCAACAACTCATAGAACCTGCTTTCAATCTTAAGATATTTTCTGCTCTTTCTTCTTGTGTCCCCTGTTGTTTTCTTGCATTTTCTGAGCTCATAAGCGCTGACAATAGTGAGAAACACTTGCTGTGTGCATTCCTTCTGAAACAATACTAACTGGATCTAGTTGAACAGCTGGAAACTCTTGGGCTTACAAAGCTCCATAGTGATCCACTTCCTGATAAACATGACTAAGATCATTTGTTTGCTTCAACTCTGGCTTCTCTTCACTTCTCCTCGAGGTAGCTCTGTTTGTCAATTTAGTTTTTGACCTCGTTTTTCATGCATGTTCTAAAGCAGTGTTTTTCAACCAGTGTGCCGCAGCACACTGCTGTGCCGAGACATGGTCAGGTGTGCCGCGGAGAAATTAAACATGGGTCCCCAAACTACAGCCTGTTTGCCAGATACGGCCTGTGGAGGCCATTTATCCGGCCCGCCACCAGCCACCTCCATCCGAACATAAACATTCCCCTCACAATCCCTCCAGCTATCAGCAACAGGAAGAGTGGAGGCACAGCGAACGCTCATTGACCAATCACCTTCTAGGATTCATCCCAACCACTAGTGATGAACCAATAGCAGGTCGCCTCTCATCCACACCCAGGAAAGTCCCCGCTCGGGCGGCTGCGCACGTCATTGTGAGGCCGCGGCGAGTAGTTGAAGCTGCTACTCCTCCCCGTGGTCCCAATTTCTAATCCTGGTTAGGACTGCTACTCCTCCCCGTGGTCCCAATTTCTAATCCTGGTTAGGACTGCTACTCCTCCCCGTGGTCCCAATTTCTAATCCTGGTTAGGAGGTAAATGTTGCCACCATTAGATGAAGCCTCAGCCTCAGCTGGTTATGTCTATCCTGATGGTGTATATTATTAACTATATGTACTATGTTAAAGTGTCATTTTGTGTCATTTTGGTTGGTGGTGTGCCCTAGGATTTTGTAAATGTAAAAAATGTGCCGCGGCTCAAAAAAGGTTGAAAATCACTGTTCTAAAGCCTCTCAACTTTGCCAGTTGCTTTGGTTCCTGTTGGATGATGAAGAGATTGGGGAGGAACTTGGGCCAGTTCTGGAGTATCAGAAAGGCACTGATGGATGCTCTGCGTTGAACACAGAAATAGAGCCAGGGCCGCCTGACATTTCTCAGCCATCAGAGAGGCAGCTGCCTTTGGAAGCTGGTATGAGTGAGGAGGATGAACAGCTGTGGCCTGTTCCAGATGCATGTATGCGCAGAGCAGTTAGGAGAGGGGAACAATGGAGAACAAGGAGTCAACCCGGGAAGCAAAGCACACCTGGATGCTGAATGGCCCCTCACTGGATGGGGAGTAAATAGAAGGAAAGGTGAGTGATTGTCGTAGGAGACAACAGTTCATATTTCTGAAGGTTTTGCTCATTTCTTTTTCATGCCACAAAGACTGCTTGCCTGAACTTAATTTGTAGTTGTGAGTCCAAGATGATCCCAAGGTTATGCACCTGTTTGTCAGAGGTAGCGCAACCTCATCCAAGATGAAAGATGATAAACTCCTAGCTACAGAGGGGCCTACCTACAATCACTCTGTCTTACTCAGTTGAAATCTACCACTCCTCATCTAGATTCCTACAGCTTCCAGGCATCCATTGCGTCACTCACTTCACTGGAGATGATAATATATAGCTGAGATATTTAACATACTATATGTGCTCCACACAGCTGATCTGTGCAAAAAAGACTACAGGATAGCAGTGAGTGCCAGGTATGAAGGGAATTAACATCAAATTCACAACCGTACAAATTATATATTTATATTTTAATCCCATGTGTCCTTTTAATTCTTTATCATTCCTTTATATAACTTGCACTTTTAGAATATACCTAGTCTTTTATGCTTTTCCTTACTGCCAGTGACCTAGGCAGGAAGTGAAACCTTTTAGTACTTTTTTTGGATCAATAGAGTATTGTGGTTATAAGACTATACAGTACTCCATTTTTTTAAAGGATGTTTGGCTCTTTGAATAATTATCTTGGAAGATGATCCAAGGATTAAATTTATTTCACCAAATCATATAAAGCCCTGTCCTAATCTTACTTTTAATTCTGAATAACTGGCATTTCCCCCCCGATCCCTGTTTTTTCTCAACTTTAATCATGTACATGTTCTTGCTTTATGTCTCTTAGACATTAAGCTATGCCTGGTTTTGATTATGAACTGCTTCTGACTCATTTGGTATGCTGGAATTCAAACTTGCATGGTCCATGACTTGATTGCTTCGAGACTTCATAATCCCCATAATTTAGATATGCTTGATGGTCTGCTGTTTTAACAGCTCAACACCTGAATTATTATGCCATTGATAATTTTATGTGAATATTTTGACTATGAATAATTAATTGTTCATACTTGTACATTACAGCAATAGCCAATAAAAATGAATGATAATTTAAAATAGTGTAATAAGATTGCGACTAAAATACCAGGTGAAAATGCTTAATATATTGGATTTTCAGAATGTTCTGAAAATATGTTATTTAAATTTGGAAATACTGTGAGCATGGATATTTTTTAAAAACACTACCATCAAATAATAATAATAACAATAATAATAATAATAATTATTATTATTATTATATTTGCATGCTGCCCCTCTCCAATATATGATATATATGATATGTGATACATGATATACTGTATATGATTATGATATATGACATATGATATATAATATATCATATCTACCTAGATAGATAGATAGGTAGGTAGGTAGGTAGGTAGATATGATATCTGTCTGTCTGTCTGTCTGTCTGTCTGTCTGTCTGTCTATCTATCTATCTATCTATCTATCTATCTATCTATCTATCTATCTATCTATCTATCTATCTATCTATCTATCTATCTATCTATCTATCTATCTACATGCATAGCCATGTGGCGCGGAAGTAAGTCAACCGGCAGCAAGGCATGTGAAAATATATACTGCTCAAAAAAATAAAGGGAACACTCAAATAACCCATCCTAGAGCTGAATGAATGAAATATTCTCATTGAATACTTTGTCCTGTACAAAGTTGAATGTGCACAACAGCATGTGAAATTGATTGTCAATCAGTGTTGCTTCCCAAGTGGACAGTTTGATTTCACAGAAATTTGATTTATTGGGAGTTATGTTGTTTAAATGTTCACTTTATTTTTTTTGAGCAGTGTATATCAGGAGTGGGTTCTAACTTAACTTAGCGCCAGTTTGCTTCCTCCCACGCCTCATGGCTGTTCTGCCTGACCGGCCTCAAGCAATGATTAATGGTCCAGAAAAGAAGGTCAAACACACACGTGGATAGTTAATCAGCAAACTTGTATTTAAACAGTAAAGAAAAAAGACTAAAGCAAATGGTCCTTACTTTCAGGAGAAACCAAGAGGATTCGTTGCAAAATTCAATCAGCTACAAAGTTCAGTGAAAAGCCAACCCATACAAAAGTCATGGAGCAGAAATAGTCCAAGAGTCTCTGAATATTCACAGCACAAAAGCAGCAGCTTGTCCCAGAGCGTTCAACTCCCCCAACGCTGAAGTACAATCCACTAGCAAGAACTTCAGAGCAGGAACAAACCACAAACCACCCAGATAATCAGCCACAGTTTGCCTTGGCCCCGTTCCCTTTTTATGCTGTTTAGCCCTCATTAAGGGAACCACACCCAGCCCAGGTGTGTTTCTCCTACTTCTTAAAGCGACCCCTTCTTTGTAAGGCCCTACGGCTGCGTAAATTGATGTATTGTCCTGCAGACGAGCTGAGAGAAGATAAACTGTCTGACAAATTGCCAGCCCCTTCCCCTGAACTGTCTGCCAATTCATCCTGGCTCTCTGCCCCATCTTCCTGACTGCTGGCTACATCTTCCTGGCTGTCAGCTGCATCATCCTGGCTGTCAGCCAGGCTTTCACAGTCACTGTGTGCCGCGTCTCCCCCATCTGTGGGGGCAACAGCTGGCCCAGGCCCAAACACAACAATGGCTGCCCATGCATGCTGAAAAACAAGGAAAAAAACAGCTACCCAGCAAAAAAAACCCAAGATGATAGTGCATGCACTGTGCCAAAAATTCAAAAAACAGCAAAACATTTCAAAAAAAAAAATCCAAAAAAGAGATGGCGGCATTCATGGACCGGCACTGATAGAACTGGCTCTGTGATATCATCATTTGATTTACGACCGGTTCTATAGAATGTGTGTGTGTGTGTGTGTGTATACAGACACACATATACACATACACAGAAGCATAACAATAGCATAACAATTTGAATTTTTATGCATTAACCCTGTTGTTGTGTTTGCATTTACTATACACTTGTACTGTTTTGGGTGTAACGAAATGTAACAATCAGCGTGTAGCAAAAAGTAAACAAAATGGAAAAAAAACCCCACACTCATAGTCAGAACCCGTCAAATGAGGAAAAGTCAATTAATGACAAATTTCAGACCTGCGTGACAAATAATCTACTGGGTCTCAAATTTCATTTCGGGTCATATAGACCCGAGCATAGGAGCAAGGTTAAAAGAAGTATTACTTTGGTGTGAAATCATCTGTTTGTATCAACTATTGTAATGAACCTTAATACAAAATTTAATGATTTATTTAAATTACTTATATCTGCCATATTTAAAAAACTAAGTGAATGATATGAAATGCCCTATGCTTCAATAAGGAAGAACTTTGCCCAAGGTATTCAAGGCTAAGAATAGGCCTTTTTAATAACTAAAACAAATAGCCGAGCAATCTTAATGAACAGCAGAATTTAAGACTTTGGACCACGACTATGGAAATGAGAGAAATGCAGATTAGAGTGAAGAAGGATAAGCTTAACAACTGCACATATTAAGGAAGTACATAATTCTAAGGACGTGAATTACTTGAAGCCTTGCGCCATTCATTAGAATGTCCTTCTAGAATTGGAGCTATATTTAAAATCAACTCAGGCAAAAAGGGGAAGGAGATAATTGCCCACTCTAATAGAGCTCATCCATCAAATGGGGTATTCACACTAAACTAATAATAACAAAGCAGCAAATTATTCTGGAGTTTCTATGATCAAGGGTCAGCAATCAAGGGTCATTACTTTTTACCAAAGGCTATGCATAAAACAGAAACTCATATAGTGTAGTAATACTAAATGGAAATCTGAGGAAGTAAAGGCCATAGAAAGCTTGGCAGTATTTCAGAACTATGTGAGGGAGTATTCCAAATTGTAGAAGATATTATAATATAGTATCTTCCATAGACATAATTTAGAATTATTGCAGCCTCTGTATTTAGGACTTATTACCGAGGCTCATTTTTTATAGCCTCAGTTTCTAAAGAACAGTATAATGAAGGAAAAGCAGGTAGAGAAAATTCCATGAGGATTAGACATGCAGCAGAGGAGGATACCAATAAAGTACTATAGTACCAAGTCCAATATGGAATCAGAAAATCATCTAAGCCAGACTACAAAGAAATTAGGTAAACAATAATCCTCATCAGAGGAAATAAAAGTCCAAATTTACCTAAAAGAAATCCACACTAACCAAGTATTCTGCTATACAAGTAACAACACAACCTCCCCCTAAGAAGTTTTGTGACCTTTCTTGTGGTCATTAAGTGACCACAAGAACTATCACAAGACCACAAAATTGACTGTAAAAAATATGACTTCAGTAACCGAGTTGTCGAAGCGTGGAACTCATTACCGGACTCCATAGTGTCATCCCCAAACCCCCAACACTTTACACTTAGATTATCCACGGTTGACCTATCCAGATTCCTAAGAGGTCAGTAAGGGGCGAGTACAAGTGCACTAGAGTGCCTTCTATCCCCTGTCCTATTACTCTCCTATATCTCCTATTCCTTTCTTCTATTCCTATATCTCTTCTTCTATTCTTTCATTGATATGTTCTATTACTATATCTTCTTTTCTATTCTTTCATAGATATATTTTACTATGAGTATCTCCTCTATAACCTTCATCATGTATTTTACTATGTGTGTATTTATATTAAATTATATGTCACATGTTTTTTGCTGAATTTGAAAATTAAGGATAGATCTATTTCGGCCTTATTTTGGCCTCATCAGCAAGCCATACCCTCACTGGGACTTGAACCTGCAACCTTTGCCTTGTAAGGCAGAGAATTAACCTCTAGGCTACAGTATCCAATCCCTTCAGCTCTGCACCAGGGAAGGGTTACATATTTTTGTGTCGAATCATCCTGGTGTATTGAAGGAACATCACAGCTCCTATTTTGCCTCTCGGCAATATATATATATATATATATATATATATATATATATATATATATATATATATATATATATATATGTTAAAATGTTTTCAGCTGGAATTTTAAAATTAAGGGAGACTAGGATGGTCCCATTTCGGCCTTATTAGGCCTCATCAGCTAGCCACACTATACCCACTAAAACTCTCATTGTGTATTGGACAAAATAAATAAATAAAAAATATAAATAAACAAGAACCACAAGACTATCTTTGGATTCTCCAGCTGACAATCCAAAGATAGATAGATGGAGGTTGTACTTTTTCCAAATAAGAAGCAAAACTTGTCAGCAAGGATTAAATGGGAAGAGATTTCCCCCACAAAGTTTTAATTCTAACCAGTGTTTTAATGGACAAATCCTCACACAAACCTCAACTGACAGGCAACTTAGCTTCAGCATCAAGCTTACAATGAAATTGCAAGGAGGAACATGAAGTATTCTTCTTAAGAACTTGGGAGTGGATAACCTCCAAACCTCCAATACACAATCCGGGATGATTTACATCTTTTATGAAGATCTATGTAGGCATCAAGAAGGGCATTTGGCCAGTGAATGTTCAACTGAATTCAGCTGACCCGACTCCACCCCAACTCCATCAAGGGATTACAAATTGTAAAAAGTAAAAACTGTTTTATGAAAATACTATCTTCTTCTTAAATTGATTTCCAACAGCATTACTTTGCTTGCTGGAGGACCTAGGAAGATTGCAAATGACCCCACAAAATCCCGGAATATTACACGTTGTAAATTCATGCCAGGAGCCAAGCACCCAAATTCTAATGATGTGACCATGGGAACACTGTGATAGTGATAAGTATGAGTCCTGTTAACATTTCAAATGGTTGTTTAAAAACTAACGAGTCAAGGACTACCTGTACAATCAAAGTATGGGTAGTCCTCAACGTACTACCACCAAAAAATTATGTTAAGTGAAAAATTTGTTACATGAATTTTGCCCTATTTTAAGATTTTCCTTGTCACATTTGTTAAGCGAATCACTGCAGTGTTATATTACAAGGGTTATCCAGAAAGTGTTCTGGTTTCTGGTAGAAATTTAGCAATTACAAATAAATCTTATTAAATGTATTATATCATGAATAAAGAGACTCCATTTATTTCTCTGCTCTTCTGGAATTCAAACACATTTCATACACGCACTTATCTGTTGGTCCGTTATCTCCCTTGTCCGCATTTCTCACATTCCTTCTCCTTCTCCACTTAACAAGATTTATTTTCCTAAATGCATGATCTCTAAAAAACAGCAGCCCTGACTGTTAATCAACACAAAATACTTTTGCTTACTTGAGAGAGGTAAGAAAAACATCCATCTTTCTCATCGGCAACGTTGAAGCTCCACCCTTCTTCCCCACTGACCCCCTGACATGCCAAATACATCACTACAGTATTTAACCCATTCCTCTCCTTAATATCTTCTTCCAGACCTATGTTCTCTACGTTTTTGGGCCCTTCTGAAATTAGGGTTAACCCAGCGAGCGTCTGATTCTCCCTCGTTAGATCCTGAACTCATAGCCCCATCATGTGGCTGGCCTCCCACCTGTTCTACTACCTGTAACCCCGGGCACCCCACTAATTCATAAACACTATCTGAATCAGAGTCCTCAATATCTTCATCATCCTCCAACTGACCAGGAGTATGTACAACAGAAAGTAAGTTTATAAGGTGCGTGGCTCTTGTGGGGAATGTTCATGGAGGAAGTTGGTATTACTATTGTGCAGCGAGAAGCCAGCAGAAGAGAATGAGCAGTGCCAGTGGTTAGTAGATTATCGACTGGCATTGTGGTGAAGGTTAGAGATGAGCATCTTCATTCCATTTCCCTCCAAGTGTGAAGTGCGCGCTGTAATACGCTATCTGAATGTTAAGGGCATGAATGCTGCTGCAATGGCTACCCAAGATGTAACCTTACTTTGCAGATAATCCTCATAGTAACTTGGAGAGGGGCGGCATAGAAATCCAATTAATAAGATGATAATAATAATAATAATAATAATAATAATAATAATAATAATAATAATAAACCATGAAACCTGTGAATCTTGTTTCCTATTTGTCACAAATGGGGATCACCTAATTTCAGGACTGTTATAAATGTGAGTCAATTGTCAAGAATCTGAATGTAATTCACATGACTATAACAGTCATAAACATGAAAAATAGTCATGTCACTTTTTTCAGTGATGTTGTAACTTTGAACGGTCACTAAATAAACTGTTGTAAATTGAGGACTACCTGTAGTTGTTTCCACAAAATAATGCATCAATGTCTTTCATAAATGGAAATTCAGATGCAATCAGTTTGAGCAATTTAAGACTTTTAAATATTGAGGAATTACATTCCAATCTTCTCATAATGGGAAGGAGCAGGGAAAAGCTACCTTATTTTGTTCACAAATACAATAAAAATCTAATACGATTATCAGATTCACTCTTTATAACTACAATAGACTTTACAAAATTATCTTGCTATTTATAATTACTTTTAAAATGTAATTCACTTAATTCATATGTATATGAAGAAAATTGCCCCCTAGAATTGTCAGCTTGTGAAGATACTTAAAATAAAAGCCCCAAAGGAAATTAGGTTGAGGATATAACTCCATGCACCATTAATCCAGAAAGTGCATTTTTCTTTTTCACGTATTTGTTTCAATTAGAGTTCGGTGAATCATCTTCACAGCCCCAGAGAGAACTTAAAGCAAGCACCATCCCTGTTAGAAGATAATTTAGAATGCTGTCTCAAATATATATGGCACTTCTCTTTTAGGTCATTCAGAAACACGAGAATGGAAAAATGAATTAAAGTAAACGAGTGCACATTGGAATTTTGAAATTCTGTGCATAGAAATATGTCTGAGCAATAATAAAGCCTAACCCTTTCTTCAGGCAGTATTTCAAGACCTCATTTAATCTCAGTCTCAGAGGAATACAGTATCATCACTGTATTATTTGAAATGCACACGAAAGAGAGACAGAGAATTATTTTGCATCTGTCATCTGAAATGTATTTTAAACACTAAGTAATCCCACAGTCTTCTTAGAGTCATTTCTATTGTGTAAATTCTTTATAAATCATGTAAGTTTAAAAAAACATATTATAATGTGCACAAAAACACACAAAATACAAAAATGTAATAACATATGCGTTCAAAACAAACCTTAGAAAGTAAACAGTAACATGCATATATTTCATTCCAAACAAATTTACAAGCATATAGAACAAAATAATAGTCCAATGAGAAAAAATGTTCTTTCTTCGTGTCACATAAAATATAGACTTAAGCTTTTTGATCTCCTTCAGTGAATTTTTAAACAGCTGATATAGCCAGAATTGGAAGAGCTTTACAGCATATTCCAATCTCAGCTGTCGTTATAAATCTAAGTAGTACAGGTAGTCCTTATTTAGTCATCACAAATTGGACTGGCAAGAGAGGAGGATTGAACAAGTTACATTCCACTGAACGTTATTGAATCCAAGCAAACTCCATACATTATCTTAAGCCAATAATAGTGTCATTAGCAAACCTAGACTCCATGTGGTTTACTTGGAAGTTCAGGTCATCTCCAAAAGAAAACTAAACACATTGGTTCAAAACAGGTTTTGCACACCCTACATCTCTTTTGTGAAAACAGTCCATTTACTTTAATTAACTACCTGCTTCCTATTCTTCACTAATGGCATCTCTTTTTAGCACATAGCTATAATGCCTCTCAAGAGGTAAGAGGTGAGTGAGATGAAGCTTTGCAGAAGCAATTTTGATCCTTCTGCATCTGTTGAGTAATTTCTAATCCATGCAGTATTTTGACATAGCCTACTATCAGGTACTCCTCCTTACGTTAGGTCTCCACTAGACTTTGAACAGTGTTGGTGAACCTTTTTGTCGCCGAGTGCTGAAACGGAGTGTGTATGGCAGAGCTCCAGAAACCGGAAGAGCAGCTCCCTGACGCACACTCATGGGAATGCAAGAAACCAGAAAAGCAGTTCCCCAGCACACGTATGTGCACCAGGAAGCCAAATTTCCAGTTTCCAGTATGCACATGCATGCCAGTCGCCTGGTCTTCTGGTTTCTGGCATGCATGAACACACGAAGGCCAGCTGGCTGGCATTTATGCGCGTGTCAGAAACTGGAAACTCAGCTTCCTGGGACATGAATTCCTACCAGGTACCTGCTCTATCACCAGCTGGTCAGCATGCATGTGCACACTGGAACCCAGACCAGCAAAGGGTGACAGCTGGTGGGCCTGGAGAGATGGTTCTATGTGCCACTTCCAGCGTGCATGCCATAGGTTCGCCATCATTGATTTAGAACATTTCTTTTATGTAAATTCCAGGAAAGATTTTTTAAAATAAATGATAGTCTTTCACCAACAATTCAAAGCTACATATTTATTGAACAAATGCTAGTTATGAATGGTCCTCAAAGTTCTTGCTGTTGTAGTGACGCCTTGGTCACATTATTAAAATCCAGGTGCTTGGTGACTAAAGCACATTTATGACTGTTGCAGTGTTCCAAAGTCATGCCCTGCCCTGCAGAAACTGCCTCTGCTTCAATTCCTCCCATCCACCTCCCTCCCTATCCCTTTGGTCTTCCTGCATTCTTCTGCCATCCTAGCTTTGCTACCATCCTAGCTGACGTTTGCTGCTTCTTCTTATTGCTGCTGGCCTGGGGTACAAATATTGGGGGAGGGCACAGCCCCAAGACATAGAGTGGCAGGAGATAGAACTTTATCTGAAGGGAGATCACTGGATCCAGCTGCTGAGAAGAGAACAGAAGTGGGTGGCAAGAGGTTGGGTAGAGGAGCCCTATCTTGTGCCATTGGAGTAAGGAGGGATTGCCTACAGATTGTGGAGAGTGCACAATGCAGGACAAGTAATGGGCAAAGGTAATATCTTTGAGGAAGAGCAATGTCTAAGGTGACAGTGGAATTGGAGAAAGCAAAGGGATGCCGACTTCCTAGAGGCATAGTGGGCTCTCTGGAGCTTGTATTGGAAGCTGCTGGCCATTCATGATACATCCATAAGTTCACCAATGATCTTTCATGACTGATTATACACTTGAATCTGCATCTTCCCAGTTCAAGCCCAAGTATGATGACTACTTGTTTTATTTTAGATTAAATGATGTTTAGTTATTAAGCAGTAAAGTATAGGGTTATTTTATTTATTTTTAATGAAAATAAATCAGGTATATTTGTTATTGTGTGAAGTTTATTAGTTTTACTAATTGAAATTATTATTTTTATTTTTATTAGACTTGTATGCCGCCCCTCTCAGAGGACCCGGGGCGGCTCACAACATACAATACAAAACAATATGAATACAAATGTAATAGTTAAAACAGTAAGCTAAAACCCCATTATGTTAAAAAAACAGTCAATCTACTCAATCACATCCATACATAACATTTAATGGTCAGAGAAGAAGGGGGCATGATCTAGCTACTCCATGCCTGGCGACATAGATGGGTCTTAAGGGTCTTGTGAAAGGCGAGGAGGGTGGGGCAGTGCGAATCTCTGGAGGGAGCTAATTCCAGAGGGCCATGGCCACCACAGAGAAGACTCTTCCCCTAGGCCCCACCAGATGACATTGTCTGGTCGACAGGACCTGGAGAAGGCCAACTCTGTGGGACCTTATCGGACGCTGGGATTTGTGCAGCAGAAGGCGGTCCCGTAGGTAATCTGGTCCGATGCCATGTAGGGCATTGAAGCTATTTATTAATGAATAAACTATTTATTAATAAACTATTTATTAAGACGACTGGGGAGGAGGAGATCATAGGCTAAATAAATATTAAGAACAATTCACTTTTAAATATGTTAAGGACATAAATGTTCATTCTGAAAATTCATATCATGATCTCCTTTTGGTAGTCTTCATGAATATAAACTTAGCCACACATATAAGTAGAACTAGAAGTAAGCTATGTGCTATCGCTTCCAATGAAGTATGTTATAGTACCAAACATGTAGTAACTATAAATATCCATCTACAAAATATTCTGTATAATTTCCAAGAACTATGTAATACATTGATTTCTGACTGGTCAAGGATTGTTGTCATAGTCACAACAAAAGTATTATTCCAATTCTTCTCAATATGCAAGATATCATCTATTTCAATTTCATATTTCAAAACGTATTTCCATAATTCAGGAGGCATAAAAATGCACAGCATGAATTATCACAACAAATCTAGAAAGCAATTGTAAACCTTAAATTAGTTTTTTTTAATAAAGCCCTTATAGACAAATTGCAATGTATTACTGGAAAAGAACGTAAGATTCTACAATACGAATCTTTGATGTGAAAACAATATACTTTGAAATAAATTGATATGGCATTCAACTGAGGATAATTAACATACCTGAATTAATACCAACAATAATATTGAATATTGAATGTTGAACATAGATACATAATATCCGAAACAGAAATTATTTTTAAAAATCTTGAATTTTCAGATTTCAGAATCATACAAGTTGCTTTTCAATGTTAACAATGTTCAATGTTAACAACTTTCAAACAAAATGTGCTGTACCCAATGAAATAAACAAAAATGTTCATAATTAATCTCTATTGTTTCTATAATTCTGTAGATAAAAGGCATAACTCTAAAACATGCTTTTTAAGTTGAGTTTGTTAACCCAAACTTATTCTTAAACACTGTTCTGTTTGTTTACACAGCATACATGGCTCTTGCTGTAAATAATTACAAACTGTCTGACAGTTGTCTGTCAAATGTAAGGCAAGGAGTTTAATGGATTTCAGTTCTTGGATTTAAATACTAAGGGTTAAATTAGAAAGAGATCTAAACACATCAATCTGATGATGACAGATTAGCACATATTAAGATTCATGAAAGTTTTTATGAAAAAGTTCTAAAAGTATTCCAAAACAATATTTCCTAGCATACAGAAGTATAAAAAAATAAAATAGGTTTGCCTGACTTACTTTGAAGAAGGATTGATTTTATACATTTTCAAAGTGAATTTTTACAAACATTTAATTTAAATCACCCTTTTCTCAACACCATATTCCACAAGCATTCCATTTTGTGTTTAGAGTTTGATTTGCCCATGACTGCACCCAACCTAATTTATAACTGATAGAGCTGTATAAACCCTTCAGATGTTCTTTGGAATGTGGTAGAGCTGAATAACTTACATCCAACTACTAAAAGAATCATAAGGTTCCTGCTCAGACAGCTGCTTTGAAAGTTGTTGGCTATTTCTGCCTATATATCCACACAGATCCACTGACTTGAGCTGTAAATGGAAAGGATAGCTACTATTCTTAATAGCATTCTCAACACTGTCATTCTATACTCCCCTGGATTTTTGGGATGAAGGATGACAGTTCATGTAGCATAAATAGGCATTTTCAGGAAAGATACCATCAAAGAGGCAATCCCTCCCCCATCAATTTAGTTCCAGATATTTAAAACAGGAAATAGTTTTGCGGGTTGCAACTATAATGCACATAATTTACATTAATATTACATAATTTTTCAAGAACATATGCATTAATTTCTGATGCTGCTTTATGCAAAGCTATGTGGTGAATTGAGATGCTTTTTTCTTGTCTTAATAGAGCATCTGTGTAATGCCACATTTCTCATGCATGTTTCCAGAATTTAGTATAAAATGAGCCTTTGCTAATTCCAAAATTCATTTTCAAGCTCATGAACAATAAGTCAAAATGATCAGATGATTATGAACCAGCTGGCCCGGCTTATTTATACAGCCAAAAATCATTTCTATAAACAGGTGTGGGCTCCACTGTCTCTCCCCCTATCCCTAGTTTATTATGACTAACAACTGGACTATATTGCTTCAAGTCAAATTCATTGAATAGAATAAAATATATATTTTTTATTGGTAAGTGTTATTGGACACACAAGAAATTTATCTTGGTGCATATGCTCTCAGTGTACATAAAAGAAAAGATATATTCATCAGGAATAATAAGGTACAATGCTTAACGATAGTCCGGGTACAAATAAGCAATCAAATCATATTAGGAATCAGTCAATATAAATAATAAGGATACAAGCATAAAGTTATAGTCATACAGTCATTAGTGGGAGGAAATGGGTGATGGGAATGATGAGAAGATTAATAGTAGTGCAGACCTAGTAAATAGTTTGACAGTGTTGAGGGAATTATTTGTTTAGCAGAGTGATGGCATTTGAGAAAAACACTGTTCTTGTGTCTACTTGTTCTGGTATGCAGTGCTCTATAGCAGTGTTTCCCAACCTTGGCAACTTGAAGATATCTGGACTTCAACTCCCAGAATTCCCCAGCCAGCAAATGCTGGCTAGGGAATTGGAATTCTGGGAGTTGAAGTCCAAATATCTTCAAGTTGCCAAGGTTGGGAAACACTGCTCTATAGTGTAGGAGGGTAGGAGTTGAAACAGTTTGTGTCCAGGATGTGAGGGGTCTGTAAATATTTTCACAGCACTCTTTTTGACTTGTGCAGTATATAGATCCTCAATGCAAGGCAAGTTGATAGCAATTGTTTTTTCAGAAGTTCTGATTATCCTCTGCAGTCTGTGTCTGTCTTGTTGGTGTTCTGTCTGGGTCTCCCCCAGACGCCAACACCAACTAAAAAGAGTATCCAGACACACTGGTAAAAAGCAAAGGCAGTTTATATATTTGAAAGCAAACACAGGTAACAAAAACTGTTCTTACAGACAGGAACGTTATGAAGCTTCACAGAGGTTTCACGACGGCCAGGCAATAAAACAGGATTCTTGATGGCAAAAACAACACTGGAGGTAATAAAACCCACGCCTCCCCCAAGTCTTCAGCCTTCGAAGCCACAAGCCAGGATCAGAGACGCCAAGAATCGAAGCAAGGTCATAGGACTCCCAATTGATAACTCTCCACAATACAGTAAGGGCGGGCCTGCCTTTTCAACCCTGCTGAGGAGAACCACACCCAAACCCAGCTGTTACCAATTCAGGGATGGAAATACCTTGCTAATTGGCCCCTTCTTTGGGCTGCCCGTCTCTGCCTCATATCTATGATAGCCTGGGCGTCTTCATCTAATGAATCCAGGCTACTCGCTGGGGAGAGCCCCCCCCGGGGGTCTCAGGCTGCTCTCCCTCCTCTTCTTCCTCTTCTGCCTGGTCCTCCCCCTCCTGTTCATCGTCCTCCCCCTCTGAGCATGGATCCAGCAGAGTTCCAGCCGTTCCCTGAGAAGCCTCAGGCTGAATCACAACAGTTGGGTTACAGAACTAAACCAGACAGTTGTAGAGGTGCAGATGGCAGGCTCAACGGATTCCTCTGTAGAACTGTATCAGCAGCTCCTTAAGCAGTTTGAGCTTTCTGAGTTGGCACAGAAAAAAACAAATTTTCTCTATTTTTTTTATGATGTTTTTGATGTTAGATATCCATTTTAAATCTTGCAATATGGTAGAACCTATAAATTTGAAGGTTTCTACTGTTGATACTGTGTTATCTAATATTGTTAAGAGGTGTAAATATGGGAGGGTTTCTCCTAAAGTCTACCACCATTTCTATGGTTTTGAGAGTATCCAGTTCCAGATTGTTCCAGTCGCACTACAAAGTTATTTGTTCAACCTCCTGTCTGTATGCGGATTCATCATTGTCTCAAATGAGACCTATCACTGTTTTGTCATCTGCAAACTTCAGGAGTTTAACCGATGGATCCTTAGAAATGGTATAGAGAAAGAAGTGGAGAGAGCACACAGCCTTGGGGGGTCCCTGTGCTAATTGTACAGGTATCTGATGAGATTCTGCTTACCTTCACCTGCTGCTTCCTGTTTGTTAGGAAGTTTATTATCCACTCACAAGTGTATTCAGGTACTGTTAACTGGTTTAGCTTAATTAAAAGATTGTCTGGAATGATGGTATTGAATGCTGAACTAAATTCTACAAAGAGGACCCTTGCGTAGGTCTTTGGAGATTCAAGATGTTGTAGGATGCAGTGCAGATTAACCGCATCATCTGTTGATCTTTTTGCTTGGTATGCAAATTGCAAGGGAGGGTCTAAAAGTAGATCTGTGATGGTTTTCAAGTGGGAAAGCACTAGCCTTTCAAAGGTTTTCATAACTACAGATATTAGAACAACTGGCCTGTAGTCATTCACTTCCTTGATGGTGTGCTTGTTCAGTTTCTTCCTGCTTGTGGAAATAAGGGGAAAATGTACATATGTGTTGATGCTGAACAAATTATTTTTGGAATTGATATGCAGTATTTAGGCATCGGGCCAGAATACCTCCGGGACCGTCTTCTGCCGCACGAATCCCAGCGACCGGTTAGGTCCCACAGAGTTGGCCTTCTCTGGGTCCCGTCGACTAAACAATGTCATCTGGCGGGACCCAGGGGAAGAGCCTTCTCTGTGGCGGCCCTGACCCTCTGGAACCAGCTCCCCCCAGAGATTAGAATTGCCCCCACCCTCCTTGCCTTTCACAAGCTCCTTAAAACCCACCTCTGTTGTTAGACATGGGGGAATTGAGATATTCCTTTCCCCCCAGGCCTATACAAGTTATGCATGGTATGTTTTTGTATATGTTTTGTTTTTTAATAAGGGGTTTTTAAATGATTTTTTAATTATTAGATTTGTAATATATTGTTTCTATTGTTGCTGTGAGCTGCCCCGAGTCTGCGGAGAGGGGCGGCATACAAATCTAATAAATAATAATAATAATAATAATAATAATAATAATAATAATAATAATTTTTTTCACTTGAAGAAATAGTAGCTTGATTTAATTTTATCAATAATAGATATTCAAGCTGTATCTTGAAATGGAACATGTAAGTTAAGAAGTTATTTGGTCCTTTCTTGGGCTGCATAGTTTTGCCTTGAGTTCTACAATGCACAGGTTGTTAAAAGGCCTGATAATGTGAAAAGTTAAATCAAGCTAAGTCAAATAGAGTGTGAATAAAGAATAATTTGCATGTGTCTATAGAAATCATGTTTGGCATTAAAAGGGCAAGCCTGAAAAGGCCTTGAAGACGCATTGCCTTTCTTCTGCTGTCCCAGTTCTCCACATGCAAAGAGATTGTATCAGAAGGTTCCACTTTCATCATTAAACTAATTGCAGTTCCCCATCATGTCTGAATTCGGAAACGTGCAGTTTGTACTAACTATAGTTAACGTATCAAAATATCAAATGCAGAATTTAATTCTAGCTCCTTCTTTTCAATCCCTGCCGAGTCTGTCAAAATATGTGTATATAATTTTAAAAGAACAAGTACTCTTTATCTGGTCTTCTAGGTATGACAAAGCTTTGCATTAGTCTGGGGAAAATGTCAGGCAAAGTGGCAGTCTATGCATATACATATGGAGACAGCTGGAAGTAGCTCCTAAGCAGCTGCTACATAAGCCTGGAAAAAGATGCAGCTGCCTTAACAATTCAAAAAGAGATACTTTTTACAGGACATCTGTGCATTTGCAGCACTGCTTTTAAAGGATCTGTACTGCTGGGCTCTTCAACATTAACTGTCTGAATGTTTGATGATCTTCAAATACTAAATACACTTGTCGATTTCTATATTTCATTTCTGAAAATGCCATTACTTATTTTTGCACACACACACAAAAAAATTACTTGCAAAACAGGCAATTGTCTGAAAGAAACAGAAGATTGCGAAAGGTTAATTTTTATACTGTGGTAAATGCCAGATACTTAGGGAACAAAGATATTCAGTAAATACACATTATCTTAAAACTTGGTAATTGTCACATAAAACTGAAACAACATTACAGTAAGTACGGTAGATTGAGTTAAGATTAGTTGTAGACCTCAAAGCATTGAGTGATTAATATGAACAATACAATACAACTCAGAGTTATCTAATGCACAAGCACAGCCATACAAATATTTACCTAAATCACACATGTTGTGTTGGAAAATTGTGGAATTATGAGAGTTTCATAACTATCAGTACCAATCCAAAAACCGCTACTCTGCACCAACAAGCCTTGCAAAAACTGGAGAAAAAATACTCTTATGTAACCAAAGACTAATTGTTAAGTCTAGAAGAAAAATTATGTTTATGTTGAGTGCTGACTTTAACATAAAATATTGCTATATAAAGCTCTTCTGAGATGAACATTCCAAAGTAGCATGAAGTAGGTTTTATGGATAATGAGATGAAGGTGATTCCAATATCCAAGTGTTATTTATAGATTTATACTTAGCCACACACATTATGTATCTAAAGAACAATGCTGAGTATAACATCACAAATTAGATATGAAGGATGAAGATGTTTTTTCCCACTGACCTTTTTTTCCCCATAGTAAGGACCTGAAAATAGGATCCATCCTTTAAGCATTGTTTCTGTGTGATTATCTGCCTTAAGCACAAAGCCAGCTAGGTGACTTTGGGCCAATCATTTTCTCTCAGCCCTAAAAAAGGCGCAATGGCAAACCACTTCTGAAAATCTCACCAAAAAAATCCAGCAGGGACTTGTTCAGACAGTCACAAAAAGTCAGACATGACTGAATACAGTAGATGAAAAATGTGTGTGTGTGTGTGTATTTATTTATTTAGCCACCTGTTTCACTATTGAAAAACTCTGGGTGGCTGAGTGATTATAAAAGGGGATAGTATACTCCACTCCTTGCCTCACTCAATACTAACAAATTTGACATTATAAACATATGTATAAAATACGTCATGTTTTTTTGTGAATTAAAAATAATCATTCCAGTCTGAATTATTGAGGGCTGTAGCATGTTTTGAAAAATCAAACAAAGATAATTGGAAATGTTTATAAATATTTACTAAACTATAGAACGATAGGTTGGATATTGAAAGATAATATGATCAGTTGGTGCAAAAATTTTGGTAAAGAGATCAATTTAGACACTTGGGAAAAGATATGGATGCATAATTGGAAAATAACAAAATCAATCTCTTTTAAAGAAAACCAAATTAAGATGTTTTATAGATGGCACCTTCCACCATATAGAATTTCTAAAATGTTTCCATCTGTATCGCCTATTTGTTGGAAATGCAAAAAAGAAGTTGGTACATATTATCATGCATGGTGGACCTGTTCTGAGACTAAAATATTTTGGAATAGAGAATTGGATAAATGAAATAACAAAGGAGAAGATTAAAAAATCTCCTGAATTTTTCTTATTGGGTATTTCAAATATAAAGTATAAAAAAGAAATTTACTATTTAATAATACATATATTGGTGGCGGCACGAATAGTATTCGCACAGAAATGGAAAGAAAAGACGATACCGAAAGATACTGAGGTATTCAAAAAAATTATAGAATGTGCAGAATTAGACATGATGACTAAACGTTTGAACAACCAAACCGAAACAGAATTTTACAAAATATGGGATAAAGTATATGATTGGTGGAATGTTAAAAATAGTATTAAAAATTAAATATATAAGAATAAATGACTATTTGAAGAATTATAAGATAGAATTAAATAGTTTATATTATAACTAACTTAGAAGTGCTTATTTTATCTTCTTTTTGTATTACTAATAATTTGTTTATTTCTCTTTATATATATATATATATATATATATATATATATATATATATATATATACACACACACACACACACACACACACAAGTATATTATTTTTTAAGATACAAAGAAATTTAATTAATAAGTTTAATGTTAAAAACATAGAATTAAATTTAATAATAATGTAATTCACGAGAGTGGTATTTCTGCATAGATCTGGTAATAGTTAGAGTTTTTTATTTTCTGTATTAGTTAGACTTCTACGATAAGCGGAGCAATGGCAGCTCCTTAAATGTTCAATGTTGTATGTCTTTGTTTGTCCTTTTTTGAAAATAATAAAAAATATTTTTTAAAAAAATGAAAAATACTTCGGGAAAGGTATCAATATCTTTCTGAGTTTTCTGTTCAGATATAAAAGCATCTGTGTCAGGCACAGGTTATTGGCATTTTATTTTAGCCGTCTTCTGTAGCCTTCAATTTGCACTTAGCCACAAGCTGTGAAAAAAGGAAACATTACCACTTGCTTCTCAGTTTAGTGACGTTCACCAGCGTACATCAGCAAAGGCATATTTTCTGTGAACAGAATGATGGGACTATTGATTGTGTGAAGCTGCACAGATGCTCCTCCTCTACACACAGATTCTTTCATGGTAGAGTGATGAATTACTTCTGTGCCTTCCTTTAATCTAGCTGCAATTGTGAGATAAGAGGAATCTGACCTCATTCGAAAGCCACCTGTTACAAAAGGCCTGAAACAATGCATACTGAGAGCCACAGCTGTTTACTGAATTTTGCATAATTTTTAAAGTCAGAATTTCTTTTATTGCTTTCAGAGACGGCATAGTCAATACTAAAAAAAAGCATGAAGATTGAGTTTGAATAAATATTATTTTACTAATGTCAAATAAAACAGTGAAATATTAACTATGCATTAAGCCACTTCATAAAGTCAGGTCTGACCCCCTGCATACCAGCAATCCAGGCTACCCAATGAATAATAATAAAACAGGACTTATCTTAATTATTATAACAACTTAAGAGGTTCAGTACATCCTTTACTTTCACATGTTACATATTATACCGTTTTTCTTACAAATTCTTCAGTTTGCTACATTTAATGAAGTACTGTAAAGTACTGTACGCAAATAAAAGAATAATGGAAAAAAGAAAGACATTTTAAGAGATAAAATACATTTATTAGAGCCAACTACTTTTTAAAATAATGTGAACCATCAAGAAAATAAATAAGTGGTGTAAATATTTAATTTACTTTTACAAATTTGGACTTGTATAACTTCAAAATAAGGCAAAAATATCAGCACATAGTTTACAATTTTTCATTAACCACAGAATAGTTAAAACAGAGTATATGATTCTATGATGAGTTTATTTATTTATTTATTTATTTATTTTATTTATTTATTTTGTCCAATGCACAATACATATTGCAGAGGATAGACATGAGTTATTATATATAAAGAAAGGATATAAAAGTCCAATACACAATGAGGGTTTTAGTGGGTATATATCAATATACACATAGTAAAATACATGATGAAGGTTATAGAGGAGATACTCATAGTAAAATATATCTAAGAAATAATAGAAAAGAAGATATAGGAATAGAATATATCAATGAAAGAATAGAAGAAGAGATATAGGAATAGAGGAAAGGTATATAGGAGATATAGGAGAGCAATAGGACAGGGGACGGAAGGCACTCTAGTGCACTTGTACTCGCCCCTTACTGACCTCTTAGGAATCTGGATAGGTCAACCGTAGATAATCTAAGGGTAAAGTGTTGGGGGTTTGGGGATGACACTATGGAGTCCGGTAATGAGTTCCACGCTTCGACAACTCGGTTACTGAAGTCATATTTTTTACTGTCAAGTTTGGAGCGGTTAATAATAAGTTTAAATCTGTTGTGTGCTCTTGTGTTGTTGTGGTTGAAGCTGAAGTAGTCGCCGACAGGCAGGACGTTGCAGCATATGATCTTGTGGGCAATACTTAGATCTTGTTTAAGGCGTCTTAGTTCTAAACTTTCTAGGCCCAGGATTGAAAGTCTAGTCTCATAGGGTATTCTATTTCGAGTGGAGGAGTGAAGGGCTCTTCTGGTGAAGTATCTTTGGACATTTTCAAGGGTGTTAATGTCTGAGATGCGATATGGGTTCCAAACAGATGAGCTGTATTCGAGGATGGGTCTGGCAAAAGTATTGTAAGCTCTGGTAAGTAGTGTGAGATTGCCAGAGCAGAAGCTACGTAGGATTAGGTTTACAACTCTTGAAGCCTTCTTGGCTATATTGTTGCAGTGGGCTTTGGCACTTAAATCTTTTGTTATTAGTATACCAAGGTCTTTAACCGAGTGGGGATTATCTGTGATAATTTGATTATTCAGTTCGTATTTGGAGTTCAGGTTCTTCTTCCCAATGTGTAGGACAGAGCATTTGCTAGTTGAGATTTGGAGTTGCCATGTGTTAGACCACTCAGAAACAGCGTCAAGGTCTTTTTGGAGAGTAGTTGTGTTATCGGTGGTGTTGAAGAGTTTTACATCATCGGCAAAGAGGACACAGTTGCTTGTGATGTAATCGCAAAGGTCATTGATGTAGAGAATGAAGAGCGTTGGTCCCAGTACACTACCTTGGGGAACACCGCTTTTAACTGGGACGGGGGTGGATATGGTGCTTCCTATTTTGACCACTTGTTGTCTGTTTGATAGGAATGCTGTAATCCAGCTGTGGAGGGATCCTGAGATGCCATAGGATTTGAGTTTTAGGAGTAGTTTGTCATGGACCACTGAATCAAAGGCTTTGCAGAAGTCAATATAAATTGCATCTGTAGATTTCCCTTGATCTAGATGAGTTGTCCATATATTTTTGCAGTGGAGGAGCTGCAGGTTGCAGGATAGTTTTTTTCTGAAACCAAATTGTTTATTAGAGAGCAAATTATTAGTTTCTAAATGGAGAGTAATTGATTTGTTTATAATTGATTCCATGACTTTGCATGGGACGCAGCATAGTGAAATTGGTCTGTAGTTATCTACAAGAGAGGGGTCTCCTTTTTTGAAGATGGGGATGACCATTGCTTTCGACCATAGCTTAGGAAGTGTGCTGGTTCTGAAGGATTTTTCAAAAATTATGCTTAGTGGTTCAGCTATGGCAGAAGAGAGCTTTTTTAGAAAGTATGCACATAGACCATCTGGTCCAACTGATAGAGAAGGTTTAAGGTCACGTAATGCTTTTTCAACTTGGTCTTCAGTGAAGTCTACTTGGGTTAAATCATTGAGGGAGTTTGAGGTGCGATTGATGAAATTGGGGGATGAGCCATTGCTGTTAACAAAGACAGAGCCAAAGAAAGAGTTGAAGAGGTTGGCTTTGGATGAATCATCATGGTATTCTCTGTTGTTGGGTCCTTTGAGAGGTGGGATTGGTCTAGAGTCTTTGAGTTTATTGTTGACAAAGTTGTAGAAAGCTCTATTAGATTTGGTGCGTAGGAGGTTTTCCTCTTGTTTGCTGTAGTAGTTAAGGCATTCTGCTTTTATTTGATTGCAAATGCTTTTATATCGGCTTTTGAAGTTGGAAACTTGTCCTTTTTTGTTTTTCCTCCAGAGAGATTTTTTTCTTGTTTGTAATTTTCTTATTGAGATGGGGAGGTTATTTTTTTTGTTTATGGTACATGTTAGAGGTACATGAAGTCTGATGATAATTTTCATTTCGCGTAGGAATGTGTTGTAGAGGTCATCAGTAGTGTAGCATTCAGAGAATAGAGTTTTCCAGTTTAATGTTGAGAGGTGGGCTTCAATGAGTTCGTAGTTCGCTTTTTTGAAATTGAATTTTGGTGTTGTATTATTTTGGTGGTTCATAGTGTGGCTTAAGTTGAGACTGAAGTTTATCATGCTGTGGTCGCTGTTGGAAAATGGTTCTGTTATTTGTAAGCCATATATTGTACTTTTGCTGTTACAGAAGATGAGATCCAGACAGTTATCAAGTCTGGTATTTTTAGTTACTAGTTGGTCAAGTCCCAGTTGGGTGACGGTATTATATATAGTAGAATGGATGGGTTCCGTGCTGCATTCATTTAAGGACCAGTTGATGTGTGGTAGGTTGAGGTCTCCGAGGAAGATAATGGGGTATGGGCAGTTGGTTGCCCACGTTAGTAATGTGGATAATTTGTTAGCATGTTCGATGTCGTAGTCCGGGGCTCTGTAGCAGAGTAAGAAGCGAATTGTGGTATTTAGGGATAAATCACAGACAATAATTTCAGGTACCAATAAATCCTGTGCAACTTTAAGGATTTTTAGGTTCAGCGATTTTTTGTAAAATATAGCTACTCCGCCTCCTCTGCGGGATTCACGGTCTGATCGGAAAACATGGTAGTTTTTTGATGTGATAATGGAGTCTGGGTAGGAAGCATTTAGCCATGTTTCACATATAAAAATTATATCAAAATTGGAGGTGTCAAGTAGAAGGAGGAATTCAGATATCTTGTTGACTAAACTTCTAGCATTTAATAGTTTACATTTGAGATTGGTCTTGTGTTGAGAATTGGTTTTGGGGTGGTTAGAGGAAGTAAGGGGCACGCTTTCCTATTCTTGGCTTGAGGTGGTAGGGTTGTCCATTTGTTGTTGTGGAATGGTGGTCTGGCTGGTGTCAGTTTGATGTTGTGAGATGGTAGGTTGAAAGTTAGACCGGAAGATGTGGGGAGAATTATGGGTTTTGGGTTTGATGCTTTCTGTGCGGTAATCTATGTAAAGGTTTGTTTCACCAAGTTCATAGCGTCTCTTGAGTTCTGCCCGTAGTTCGCGAGAGCGAATACGTTGGAGGAGAGAAAGATCTGGTCTGGATCTGAGTTTGTTGAAGGACTTGTTATTTCTGGCAATGTGGTTAATGGTGTTGATGAATTGCTGTTTTATTTGTTCAGTTTTGCATACTACTTTGCAGAAGCGGGGAGCTATTGAGCCATTGTTATACTTGTGCTCAGGTCCAATTCTGGTAACTTCCAAAATGTCTTCTTGGGCGAATGTTTGTGCATGTGAGTGATGTTGGTGGATGATATTTCTTATTCTTGTTATATCTGATTCATGACTTTCATCAAGACCAAAGAGGATAGCATTCTGGCGTTTTTGTTCACGTTCCATGGCATCCTTGACTAGGGTAGAGATATCAGTGGTAGAATTAGTGGGTTTTTGGAGTATTGGAAGTGGTTGAGGGTGGGGTGGTGGAGTGGTGAGTGGTATTTTGTCGGGTGGATTCAGTGTTTGGATATTTTTCTCCATGGATGAGAGTCTTGATTCAATACTTTTTTTGAATTCTTCTTGCGTTTTGAGAAGTCTTGGTTCAATACTTTCTATTAATGTTTTTTGGGTTTTGATGGCTTCTTTTAAGGTATTAATCTCATCAGACAAGTTGCTAAGTATATTTAGCTTGGGGGCACAGGATGAGCACATATAAAGAAATGAGGAGTTTGCTTTTAGGAAGGTGTCAATATGTTTAGAAATATTGAAGCAGCTTTTGTGAGCAGACTGATTGCAAGTCTGGCATTTTATGAAACCATCATGATCATTGATAATGTCTTTGCATTTAAAGCATTGATAGCTGAGTTATGAATCACTAAGTAAAGAAATATATTTGTAAGTAAACAAAACTTGTGAGAAAATCTTCTTTAACAAGTTATAGTAATTCCTTAATGAGAAAGAAGCACTTTTATGTTCCTGGCTTTATAATTCTTAGATTCTGAGTAGAAACATGAAACTAGCTATGTTTTCATTATATCTGCAGAACTTGATCTGTCTATGCAAGGCTGAGATCAAACAAGACTTGATCAACAGAGTAGCTAACATTTTTCAAAGTAAAACATACATTCTGGGAGAAGAAAATCAAAGAAAGCAAGAAATTGCTTTTTTCCTGATGTTAAATTTGCTTCTGGAAGACAACATCAAAGTGGGAAAAACCTACCCAACTTAGGAAGAAAGATTCTGAAAGTTTTACTTCCTTTTCCTACATTTTCTGTGAAGCAATTAATTTAATGTACATACTCATTAATATATCGATTAATGGATAAATCAGCCCTCAAATATTTAACCAAAAATTATGAAAACTGTACCACCCAAAGATAAGTTGACAATCAAAATTTTGTGTTTTTATTTACCGAATTGGTTTACAATGATCCCTCATTTTTTGCAGGGGATGCATTTCAAGACCACCCGTGAAAACTGAATGAATGAAAAATGAAAGATTTTTTTATGTATTTAACGAGTATTTGTACTTTTAAAACCCACCCTTTGCATTAAACAGCCATTCTATAATGTTTCTCAGCTGGAACTACATGTGATATCCTACGAGTTTCTTTAATAGAGTACAGTAGTAGTGTAGAAGAATTTTATGAATTTTTAATGGATTTAAAATTTTCAATGGATTTAATGGATTTAAGCCCCCTTTGAAAACCCGTAAAAGAGCAAATACGTGAAAGATGAACTGCAAAGTAGCGAGGGATTACTGTATTGGTAAAAATTGATGATTAACCTATCCATGAGTATAGATCAGGGGCGTCAAACTGGCAGGCCGCGGGCTGGATGCATCACACACAGGCTACAACCATCCCAGCTCCATGAATGGGGAAAATGTAGTGAAACAACATGTGATGGCGACATGATGCAGTGAGTTTGACACCTATGATATACCGTATTTTTCAGAGTATAAAACACACTGGAATATAAAATGCACCTTCATTTTGGAGGAGCAAAAAAAGAAAAAAAAACAATTCTGGGGTGCGTGGGGTGGGGGACACAAGAGCCACAGAGATTCACAATTCTCCCACCTGACTCCTGAAATCAGGTTTCTTGAGACCTTGATTTGGAGATTTTTATTTATTGATTTTGGTGGTGATGTGTGATGAACTTCTGGGCAGTTTGTGCTGGATGACTCAAGTTATTTCAATACCTTGATTGCTATTTCAGGTTTTGTGCACTCAGGTCAATCACTTTCCTCCCCATTTCAAAAACGAAGCATGCGGAGGCAAAAAAAGAGCAGGCAGAAACAACTTGAGCTAAATTGGTGTTTTTATGGACTCACAGTCACAAAGTTATGCTTTGAAACTGACTGCCAGCAGAACACAACTAATGATGGAGTCTTTGAAATACAAAATTGCAATCTGAAGAAGTTGTACAAAGTCAAGAATGACACCAAAATAACAATCAATGTTTTAATTTTGTCAGCTCTCTTCTACATTTCTATAAATACCAAATATTTATTGTTCTAAAACTTTTCTTTACTTATGAGCCATAAAATAATTATTCATGTATCTCATTATTATATTCTACAAGTATCTAATTTTCCGAACTTTAGCTGTATTTAATAAAAATAGTGGACATAAAATAAAATAATAATAAAGAGGATTAATCATTCAAACTGAACCATGTGTTATGAAGCTGATCTCCAAATCTATTCAGCTTCTGAATGAAAAAGGTTAAAAAGCCCTATTCTGCAACATCAATCAAGATACTGTCCAAGATGGTCTTCATCATTATGGATATTATCAGTGACCATATTCTTTTGTCTATTCACTGCAATAATCATGCAAATCAATTTCAAGTGATATGAGCACATGTATAATTGATGTGTTCTGGATGACACAATCGCCTGCAAAAAGAGAGACTCAGATACAATAAAATTGCAATTAATGAACTGAAGTGCCCTGAAAAGCAAACATGCAGTATAGACACAATCCTATTCCCGAAGATTATTTTGAAAATTATAAGCAGTTGCTCAGAGGTGTTGTTTTTATGTATTCTCAGTACATCCACCTTTTTTAAAAAATTTTCACAAATAAAATCTCTAATAAAAAAAGAAAAATAGTTTTTTCCTCTTTTTTTCATTTCACATTCCTCAAAATTTAAAAATATCTAGAAATATCTGGAAAGTATGCAGGTGTCATTTTTATTCACTTTTTTTTTTTTTTTACAGATAATGGGATTTGAAAATGTATTGGAAATAGAATCTCTTATCAAATATTCAAGATTATTTATCAAATCTCATTTTCGATCAAATAGTGCTGTACGTATTTAGATAAAGTTTATTCTAAATATTATAGAACAGAATGGTAGCAATTAGATAAAGATAATGCAACAAAATTTGAATTTGTGGATTCAGACATACTCTTTTTATATGAAGAAATTCATATCTATTTATTTTCATTTATTTGGACTTTGCCTCACAAACTTTATATTCCTGATGACAAGATTGATAAATTCTATTATTTTTTTATTATTATATTATTTATTATTTAATTATATTATATTGTTTTTCTGGGGAGTAGCCAACATACTAAAAAGATTAACATTTTTTTCCAAATAAGGAACACTTGCAAATGCAGATTAAATAAATACCAAAACAAGCAACACAATGCATTAAGAGATATCTCAAGGAAAAGTCTGAAAATTACAACTAGAAACCTCATTCCTCCTTTTTTTCAGATTATAAATTATGATAGAGGAGGGACATAACCTGATTATGAAAATTCACAAAAGTTATACATTCAGAGAAGGAATATTTCACCTGCTCTTCCTTACCTTAAATAATCTCGTTCTCTCTCCTGTTTATATAGCTGCTCATTTCACAGAATGTTGCTATAGGACACATACAATAAAAATATATAATAAAAAATTAACAATTAAAAACCATTCTACAATTTAAAAGACTAGTCTAATTTACCAATGACAGAGAGTAACAAACTCTGTTAGAGCTATCATAACACACAATATAGCCATCTCACTAATTCACCAGGGATTACTGTAAGGCTGTTAGGAAGGGGCCAGTCTCACCTTAGGGGGAATGATGTTTCACAGGGCAGGAACCACAATAGAAAAGGCTGTTTCTGCCAGATGTAACTCTTTCTCTGACGAGACCTCTAGCCTAGCTCTTCTGTTAGGTCTTATGGGACAGGCAGATGTAACCAATGGTGGTGTCCCTCAAATAACCCAGCCCTGTAGCATGAAGAGCCTTAAAGATCAACACCAACACTCTGAATTTAACCCAGACTGACAAGCAATGCACCATACAGAGCAGAATTGTTGCATACACTCTTCAAGAAGCACACCTATCTGCCCATGCCACTGCATTTTGTACTACCTGAAGCTTCCAAATACTCTCCAAGGGAGATCCCATGTAGAGCACGTTGCAATAGTCTATTGAGACAGAGGGCATCAGTGACTGTGAAGAAAGCCTCCCAGCCCAGAAGCAAGTACAACTGGCAGACAACATGAAGTTGTGCAAGGGCCCTCCTCACCAGAGTCTACAAACTTTTGCCAGACCCATCCTTGAATACAGTTCATCTGTCTGGAACCCATACCACATCTCAGACATCAACACCCTAGAAATGTCCAAAGATACTTCACCAGAAGAGCCCTTCACTCCTCCACTCGAAACAGAATGCCCTACGAAAGCAGACTATCAATCCTGGGTCTAGAAAGCTTAGAACTACGACGCCTAAAACACAATCTAAGTATTGCCCACAAAATCATATGCTGCAATGTTCTGCCTGTCAATGACAACTTCAGCTTCAACCGCAACAGCACAAGAGCACGCAACAAATTCAAACTTAATATTAATCGCTCCAAGCTTGACTGTAAAAAAATATGACTTTAGCAATCGAGTTGTTGAAGCATGGAACTCATTACCGGACTCAGTAGTGTCAACCCCTAACATTTCTCCCTTAGACTATCCACGATTGACCTCTCCAAGTTCCTAAGAGGTCAGTAAGGGGCATACATAAGTGCACTAGCCTGCCTTTCATCCCCTGTCCAATTGTCTCTCCGTATCTCATATATCATATATCTTTTCTTCCTTCATATATCTTCTCCTCTATTTTTATATCTTCTCTTATATATAATACTTCATGTCTATTCTCCTCAATATGTATTGCGTATTGGACTAAGTAAATAGATAGATAGATAGATAGATAGATAGATAGATAGATAGATAGATAGATAGATAGATAGATAGATAGATAGATAGATAGATAGGCAGGCAGGCAGGCAGGCAGGCAGGCAGGCAGGCAGGCAGGCAGGCAGGCAGGCAGGCAGGCAGGCAGGCAGGCAGGCAGGCAGGCAGGCAGGCAGGCAGGCAGGCAGGCAGGCAGACAGATTGATTTGCCATCTGTTGTTCACATAGGAGATGTAAGAACTAGGAAAATCCCTAGATTGTACACTGGATCTTTTAAGAATGATACAACCGCATTCAGTATCAAAGATGAGGTAGTCCTTGAATCAGAGGGCCTAAAATCCAGAGCCTTGCCCATATTCAGTTGAAACCTGATGTTCCCCAAGGAACCCCACAAAGGAGTCAAGGGAAGGTTCTCTCCTCTACAACTCCATCAATAGGTATTGACCCTGAAGAAAAGAGGAAAACCAGCACAATACAGCACTGCTTATCCTCAATCTCTTGAGCTGATCTAGAATACTATGACCAATAGCATGGAAGGTCAACTACAGTAAGGTTGAATGCACAACCTCCATCCTGACCCCATCAGAGAAAAGCTTGACCAATGCCATTTCTGTCCTTTACCCAGGCATGAATCCTGACCGGAAGCGTCCAAATAACCTGTTTCACACAGAATCCTATAAAGCTGAGACCTGGCAGGGAACAGAAGTATGGTGAGCCCCCTTCTAGATATCCAAATGATTTCTAAAGAATCTGTGGCTTAGAGGTTAAAGCTACTGCCTTACAGGCAGATTGCCGAGGTTCAAATTCCATAATGGGAGCAAAATAGCTTGAAATAGATCTATTTAATGAACAGGGTTTCACATTAGCAACCTGTGGAGCAGTGTCTTTGAAATCCTTAAGTGACTTATGGTTGATTGCCACATTACCACCCTTGCCTGAGGTCTCAGCTGACACTACACCTGAAACAAAACTGGAAAAATTCCCCACACTACTGTCTCAGTAATGCATGGAAAAGCAGAAGCACAGACTAAGAAACATATAAAGAAGACTCAGGACTTGATAAAAGTGTGTAGATAGAGAAAAAAATTGCAATTATGAAATGAAAGCATATCTATTTGATTTAATACCATTTATTTTGTTAAATTGTTAAATACAAAAAAAAATAATTGTTTCCACTTTAGTCTCTTGCATTAGATCGTCTAACCTAAACTTAAAAATCTATCACATATTCTATTAAAAGTTTTAATGATGCATGCAACTTTTATGTAAGTTTTATTTATTAAATAATCACACAGGAGTAAGTTATAGAAAATTACTCTATTTAAGAGCCTGGATTTTTCATTAATCTCTTTGAATATTGGTTTGCAAAACCCACCTCTCGAAGACAGAGGTTTTCCATTAATGGAAAATCTAGTAATTACTATATACAATGAAACAATGAAACTGTCCTAAGAGTTAAGTATAGTTTCATAAAGTTGTGTTCGGTACCTTAATATAAGCTGCATATTATTGGGCAGTGTATCCTCTGGTGTTGTTTATCAGATTGCTGTTCCATCTATGTCCATGATTCAGAAACAGATTTCAAATACAAATTTTAGGAACACACAGCCCTTGAAATCAAGCCAACCCAATTGCTAAAAATCCACTGAGGATGGTGGGTACCACTACAAGCATGTCAAGGAAAATTTCTTTTTATCCATCTATATGTCTCAGAAAATCTGTAAGGCCTAAAACCTAAAAATTCAGATAAGCATAGCAAGAAATCATATATTTTTTACATATGGAAAAACAATAGTATGTCACAAAGGACAAAACAACATCATTTGTTTGAAAAAAAGAATGTTTCAAATAAGGAATCAGGTCGATATTGAAGTAACATTGAGAAGCATTGTGTTTATTCCATACAGCAGTACAATAGCATTTCTGCAACATAATTTTTTTCCAAATTGTAGCAGCATTGAAATTGTACAGTATGTTTTATTGTAAATTTATAACATATCCATATCCATAGCAGATGTAAAATGTACAGTCAGAAAAAAAAAATTTACAGTTTATGCAAAGACTGATCAACAGCAGTTTTGAGATCACAATATGAGACAGAATATACAGTTCAGTTTACTGCCACAGTATAAATCCAATTTTGGCCTGCTCAATCAGTCTCATTTTTAGTCTTCCTATACCAGAATTCTGTGTATTAATTTCATTAATCTTGAACTTCTCAAATTATAACACAATTCTAACAACTCCTTAAATTTTAAAGGAATTGCAATAGCATTTAGACTTATATACCGCTTCACCGTGTTTTACAGCACGCTCTAAGCAGTTTACAGAGAGTAAGCATATTGGCTCCAACAATCTGGGTCCTCATTTTATCGACTTGTAGCATTAAGAGTAGATATTTATTGAACAATTCATACAAGGCAGATTTCAAGGCAGAAGTAATTTCTAATCATTGCAGGGCCTCCCAGGAGTAGGGTTTTGATGATGTCCTCATACTGGGAGAAAATGAGGAACAATGTTTCACCAGATTAAGGCCAGCCTACAACATTTACAGGCATAAGGGCTCAAAATAAAAAAAGGGAAATGCCTGATCAAGTTGAGTTCTTGGGATTTTTGATTGACATATTTGGCATTTGGATATGGACAGTAAAAACAAAGCCAAAAAATATGCCCAAACTAATAAAACTGAACTGCAAGTGTTCCTAGGACTTTTAAACTTTTACGCAATTTTCCTTAAATAGAAGTTAACAGTTGCTGAGCCATTGGACCGGCTCCTGGGGAAGTCAGCTATCTGGACATGGGTACCAAGAGAGGTCACCACATTCCAAGTAGTAAAGGAGGTATTATCATCAGACAGTGTCCTCATCCAGTACAATGACAACCTTCCCCTATTGCTGACTTTTGATGCATCTCCATTTGGAGTAGGAGTCGTCCTGAGCTACAAACTTCCAAATGGATCCAGGTGCCAATAGCCTACTATTCTAAGATTCTGTCCACGGCAGAAAGAAATTATAGCCCAAATAGACAAAGAAGCATCAAACATGAATATCCCTGTTGCTGACAATTCAAATTAATAACCAACCACAAGCCCTTGCTGGGACTTCTTGCTGGGAACCAGCAAACACCAACCTACATGTCATGGCTGTGGAGTGATTGTGCTAGAAGTTGTCTGGATGGAAATTAAACATCTTTTGCAAGTGTACTGGAAATTTGAGCATGCAGTTACCAATTTCTGGCCCAAAGGGAAAAAAGGGCCATCAGCTGGAGGATTCCTTGAAAAAAGTGAAGTGAAAACATCTATAAAGCAAGGAAGAGAGGAAAGGAGGAAAGTGCCTAACTGTAAACAGACACCTAGATTCTTCAGATAAACTTGGACCAGAAGGGCTGGATAGAAGATATAGAGGGAACTGCATCAGTGCAACATCTATGGAAAGAGTGGCTGATGATGAAAGAGTGAAGCACATATCTAAGTAATTCCACCAATTCCCTCCCTCCCTCTCAGTGAGAAGCTGAAGGGGAGGGAGGAAGAAAATGGGGGAGTTGGTAGCTAAGCAACAGAGCTTGTGGTTGCTAGAGAATAGCCCTGGTAGTGAGATCTGGAGAAAGTTTATCCCCTTCTGGTAAATAGTAGTTCCTTATTGATGTACTGTTATTCTACTATATGTAGTTCTGTACATAGTAAAAGGACCATAAATACCTCCACTGTCTCTGCTTCTGAATAGAATAGAATAGAATAGAATAACAGAGTTGAAAGGGACCTTAGAGGTCTTCTAGTCCAACCCCCTACTAAGGCAGGAAACCCTACACCACTTCAGAGAAATGGTTATCCAACATTTTCTTTAAAACTTCCAGTGTTGGACCATTCTGGAGGCAATCTGTTCCACTGATTAATTGTTCTAGCAAGAAATTTCTCCTTAGTTCTAAAGTTGCTTCTCTCCTTGATTGCTTCTTCTGGTGCTTTTGATAATAGTCTGACTCCCTCTTCTTTGTGGCAACCTCTGAGATATTTGAACACATGTTTCTTCTATTCCTTCTTTTCATTAAAGTAGCCATGCTCAGTTCCTGCAACCGTTCTTCATATGTTTTAACCTCCAGTCCCCTAATCATCTTTGTTGCTCTTCTCTGTACTCTTTCTAGAGTCTCAACATCTTTTATACATTATGGTGACCACGATGTGTTTTCAAAGCAAGTGTGATTTTTAAAAACCACATACATACATTCATACATACATACATACATACATACATACATACATACATACATACATACATACAGTTTGTATATATATTTGTTTATATACCCGTATTTTTCAGTGTATATAAGACGCACCTTTTTACCTTTAAAAAGTGCTTTGAAAATTGGGTGCGTCTTATGCATCGAATGTAGCCAAGGCAGGATAGGAGGTAGCGGAAATTGCTGAGGCATCTCTGGCGGCTTCCCTTCAAGGAGCAGCAGCACCGGGAAAGTCACCTCCACGCCCCAGGCTGTCACCGCCGATGAATCAGAGGCCCTGAAGGGGCAGAGTTGTCATCTGCACTGGCGCTATGTTATTGGGTGGCGGGCTTGGCTCGGGCGAGTGGCTGTGGCATGGACCGGTCAGGTGCCGCCTCTCTCAAAGTGAAGCTGTCTCAGTCGGCCTGGTCATCTGGCGGGAGGGGGCTCGGATCCATCGGCCCCCACCCCAATCTCCTGCCTTTGGGAGGGCGCGGCGAAGACGCCCCCGAAGGTGGGAGATTGGTGTGGGCACACACACACACACACACACACACAGAGGGAGAAAGAGTTGGAAGGGACTCTGCACTATAGGTCATCTGGCCCAGGTGTCTCCAACGTTGGCCACTTTATGACTTGTGGACTTCAACTCCCAGAGTTCCTCAGCAGTAAAGGTGGCTGAGAAACTCTGGGAGTTGAAGTTCACAAGTCTTAAAAGTGGCCAAGGTCGGAGATCCCTGCTATAGAAACACTCCTTTTAAGGAATATTTCAGGTTTATCATCATCACCATATATTTCCATGCACTTCAATTGTGAAAATTGGAGTAATCAAGGGAGGGGTCTTTGAAAACCTCATGGTATAGTAGTAATATTAAGACAACCTCAGCAGGGAACTGTAATTGTAAATGATTCTATCACTAGCCATTTCTGTGTCTAAAGGAACAACTAACAAAATGAATTGTCCTCATTTGTTTGTTTTGTTTGTTTGAGTTAGGGGTTAGGAGTGCAAGATCTTCAAACCTGGCATGTTTAAGGCTCATGGACTTCAATTCCCATTTCTGAGCTAGCATGACTGGTGGAGGAATTCTGGGAGTTGAAGTCCACAAGTCTTGAATCTGTCAATTTTGAAGTTTGTAAAAAGTGTACATGGTTTAAAAAAGTATATATGGTTGTAAAAAGTATTCTGCTATACTGGTATTTTATTAAACAATATATTACTACACCATTTGGTTCAGAATACTTTTTTCCTTGTTTTCCTTCTCTAAAATCCAGGTGCGTCTAATACACCGGTGCGTCTTATACACCGAAAAATATGGTGTGTATATATAAACAAATGTCACACTGTGATAGTCATCACACAAATCCTTCAAGAGGTAAGGAGTATTTAAGGGCAATTCACAACATGCTGCTCTCATTTTGTATATTGTTGAAGTTTGGTCTGCAAAAATCTTTAGCATTATTTTATAACACACGAAAGAACTACAACTCCTTGAAAGCTTGAGTATTCTTTACTCAAGAATATATACCTGGAATATAAAGAGCCGCTTTCCAGTCTTCTGAGCAGTGCTGGGTTTTCCACACTTGCTTACAAACAGCATGTGGCATTTCAATATCTTCTAAGAAAATCCACAATTTTCTTGGTATTCCCCCAAATCCTGCAACTTTGCTTATTAACAGACAAACTCAAAGGGCAAACTCAATGGACCATCGGGTCTCTTTCTGCAGTCAGCCTTCTATGTTTCTATATGTTAAATGGACTACAGTAGTCCTTCACCTATCACTGGTGTTACGTTCCAGACCTGGCCGCAATAGGTGAAATCCGCGATGGGGAATTTATCGACTGATAGTACTTATTTAAGTATTTATATTGTAATTGTTTGGTAAGTTTTCATTGTTTTAAGTGTTTATAAACCCTTCCCACACAGTATTTATTTTAGATACAGTATTTAAATACAGTATTTACAATTTTAGATTTTTTTTTTAAAAAAAACAACCTGCGGATCGAGTTTGGCGGGCTGTTTAAATCTGCCGATCGACTTCCTCAGAAACCCACGATGAAGTGAAGCCGCAGTAGGTGAAGCGCGGTATAGCGAGGGACTACTGTATTAAGTTCACTTTACAAAATGCCTGTCTCTAATTCAGTGATCTTTTTATGTATTGTTGATTTGGAATCATTTCAGGTCACCTCTTCTACTTTATTTTCATATCTCTACAATTATATTTTACACAAAAAAAATCATGGTTAAAATAAATAGTGATTGAGCCATTGCCTCCAGATTTTAACATCAGCATAACCCTGTTTGAAGCATCTTATAACATTACCAAGATCTCTACTTTTAAAATTTATCTCCAAAATATATTCCGGATTTTGCAGTACACCATATGATTTATTGTGTTTGTTTCTTATATGGGAAAAAATCAAGCTATTAAAGAGCTTCTTCCTTTCATTATTCAAAGGTTAATATTCACATTTTACATTTTCTTGAAGTTGCAATATATAATATATTTTCATCAGTGGAGTGGAAATATTAAAATAATAAGCAAACTTAATATTAATAGCTTTCTGATTCATTAATGAATAAGACACTTATTATGATCACTCGGCATTTACTGAGAATTAAGCCAGACATCAGTGATTGTCTATGTTAATTATTGAGATGGCTACACATTTCTAAATAAATTACTTTGCCTATTGGACCTGCAAAATTCCACCCAAAAAGAAACAGAAAAACCCACCCATTGTTGGAACTAGTGCTTTCTGAATTTCTACAGTCCAGATTAAGGTGGCAGTACAATTTTCCTAGTTTCCAAGACTGCATAAATTGAAAAGAAATAAATTCTAAATAGGTTTCTAAAGATTAAAAGGAAATGGGGTATTAACCTATTTAAAAGAACAGCCATTGTAGCTCAGCACACTATTACAGACTGCTAAGGGCTAGAGATCAATCAGTCAGTCATTCCCACCTTGGTTTCCTCAAGGTGTGTGAGTGAACATACTGTAATGTTCTCTGCATGGGACTGCCCTTGAGAAAATGTACTCAAAATGTACAATACTAGTTCAAAATATAATAGATTATGCCAGTCTGCCAATTCTGCCCATCCAGTAGGGTCAGGCAAAATGGTCATACTTCAGATGCCATTTATTAAAAAATGCTTATCTTGCCAGAGTCATGAAGCATGTCTTCCCAGTAGTGGTACCTGCCCTCTGGAATGACATCCCTCCAGAGGTCCGAATTGATTTCACATTAACAATTTCAGAAAATTGGCTGGGAAGAGAGTTATAGAATCTTTCTTGTCTTTGGTTTTGTGACATTTTGCTAGCCTTCTAATCAGTTGCTGCTTTTGATATATATACATACATACATACATACATACACACAAACAAACACAGTGGTACCTCTACTTACGAACTTAATTCGTTCAGTGACCAGGTTCTTAAGTAGAAAGGTTTGTAAGAAGAAGCAATTTTTCCCATAGGAATCAATGTAAAAACAAATAATGTGTGCGACTGGGGAAACCACAGAGAGGGTGGAGGCCCTGTTTCCTCCCAGGAGATTCCTAGAGAGGCCCCATGGAGGCTTCTCCCTGCCTTTTCCGGGTACAGTTTCGGAGGCTCGGGTCTGTAAGTGGAAAATGGTTCTTGAGAATAGGCAAAAAAATATTGAACACTCGGTTCTTATCTAGAAAATTTCGTAAGTAGAGGAGTTCTTAGGTAAAGGTACCACTGTATTTCTTTTTAACTGTAAGTTGTTCAGAATTAGGCAGCCTTAAAATTGGATAATAAAATAAAACATATATATAATTGTAGTATGGACTGACTACCAACACACTGAAGAATTCATAATCAAACAGCCTGGATATTTTCTCTTAATAAGGAACTCCCTTGATCAGAAAGTAAACATAATAACAACAGTAATTTTAAAAAAATCAGTGATTGTCTGCTATAGCTGGAAATCGGATATGAGCCCTTAAAGACTTTTCAATTGAGAAAACGGACTATAGTTATAATATGGAATGCAGTTTTGTATTTCTTATACAATTATTCTTCACTAGAAAAAAGTTTAAAGGCTTTAAAACAATGATGGTGAATCTATGGCACGGGTGTCACAGGTGGCACTCGGAGCCATGTCTGCTGGCACGCAAGCCGTTGCCCAAGCTCAGCTCCAACGTGCAGCTGATTTTTGGCTTCCAGAGAGTCTCCGGGGGGGGGGGGGAGGAAGGAGGGTGTTTTTATCCTCCCCCATCCCCAGGGAAGCCTTTGGAGCCTGTGGAGGGCAAAACACGAGCCTACTGGGCCCACCAGAAGTTGGGAGGGAAGCTGTTTTCATCCTCCCCTGGCATTGAATTATGGGTGAGGACACTCGCGCATGTGCAATAGTGCACACACATGCTCTTTCGGCACCTAAGGAAAAAAAGGTTCACCATCAATGTCCTATACAATTATTCTTCACTAGAAAAAAGTTTAAAGACACTAAAACAAAAGCAGTTAAAGTATAATATAAAAACCACACTTTAAATTTCAAATAACAGTTCCTATGAAATCTCAGAAAGAAACTCAAATAGATTTAGGAGTTTCATTTCAAGAAACAAAGATTGCAGTGTTGCAATTAAAGCCATCACACGTAGGCTGGAGTCCAAATCACACAAACGCTTGCCAAGGGCAACCCATTAATAGGCAACCTTGCATGAATTTATTCTCAGATCTGTATTCTAGCCAATGTATTAGCCTACTCTTCTTCTTTTCATCAAAATTAGCAAAAATTAATCGACAATAGAATCCACTAATCCTATTTTGATGATAACATCTAAATCAATTATAATCGTGACTTGTACCCAGTGTGCAGCCATTAAAAACTGATTTGGTCACAGACAAAGAAATATATTATATTGTGATATAGGGGAATACTACTCTGACATTTTACTTTTTAAAAATCCCACTAACATAAAATCTCCAAAATGACAAAATAGTATAATTATGCTCAATCAATTTTAAAAATTGAAATATATTCCATCAAAAGAATATTAAAAGACTTAATTATCTAGGGTCAGATGCCTACTAAACCAACAGATTCTGCCTTGGCAAAACTCAACACTTGTTAACTAGTGATTTCTTTACATTCCCCCCTCCCCTAAAGAAGCCCTATATTTATGTATTCAAGGAATAGTTGCATTCATATTTATGCTGCTGTGCTGGAATCAATTTGGAAGAAACAACTACGGTATGTACCAATTTCTCCAAAGCAGATATTATAAAGATTTATTACTTGATACTTAAGTTCATACATTGGCATTAGACTTTTTCCCTCTCATTCAGATCAAATTATAAATAGGTTTGTAACAAGGAAAGACAAGGAATTAGGGCAATGTTTGTTTAGTAGTATGGATACAATGTTGCAGAGGAAGAAAGAAGAGCAAGATTATTCTGCCAAATTTTGCAATAATAAAAGGAATAACTGTGATTATAGAATTCTCACTAATTTATGCAACGTTTTTTGAATTTATGTCATAAAGTAAATGACATAAATTCAAACATTTTTTGGATTTATGTCATTATAGTAAAAATATGTGTGAGGGTACAATCAACTTATCGTAAATATGCTTCTGGAATCTCAAATTAATATACACACCTATTTAAGACCATAATAAAGCATCTTTCATTCATCCATTCAAATAAACAGAGAAGGTAGTTCTCAATTTACAACAGTTCGTTTAGTGACAGTCTCAACTTACAACAGTTCACTTACAACAGCACAGAAAAAAAGTGACTTATGACCATTCTTCACATTTAAGACTGTTGTAGCATCCCCGTGGTCACATGATCAAAATTTAGATGCTTGGCAACTGTATTATATTTATGATAGTTGTATCATATTTATGATAAGTGTACTGGAGATATATAATCACTTTTTGTGATCTACTGACAAGCAAAAGTCAATGGGGAAGCCAAATTCACTTACTGTATTTTTTGGAGTATAAGATGCACCATAATTTTGGGGGAGGAAAACAAGGAAAAAAGGCCTCTGCTTCCCAGCAATTTGCCAAACAGCAAACAGAACAGATGAGATCATAGTTCCCTCTAAGCTGAGCAGTGAGCAATCGCTCACTTAAAAATCATCATCAACTCAGAGTTTTCCAAACCTGCCCAGAAGCCGAGAGGGAAAGAGTGAGAGGGAAGGAGAGAGAGAGGAAGAGAGGAAGAGAGAAACAGATAGAAAAAAGAGAGGAAGGAAAAGAGAAAGAAAAAGAATGGGAGTAAGGAAGAGAGAAAGAAAATCAAAATCTAGTTTGAAACTAGCTCAACTATTTAAGTGGCATTTTGATATTGATAGAGTTGCCCTATTATGAGCTCACTGTTATAGACACACAGTACAGTATTTTATTTTGAAATTCTCTGAGGCAAAACAGGGTGGGTTTTTTATTTGTTTGTTTGTTTGCTTGCTTGCTTGTTTGCTTGTTTGTTTATTTATTATTTCTGTGCCGCCCAGTCCCAAAGGGACTGCCGCTCAGACACTATACTTTTCCGCCCCCCCCCCAAAAAAAAATTAGAGGGAACACTGGATGAGATACACTGTTTGCTGTGTATTTCTGTGCATGTGTGCCTGAGCCACAGAAATAACAAAGAATTGGAGAAATGCACATTATGGTAGCATATTAATCCCAGAAAATTGACAAAAGTATCTTTTCTTTTATGTACACTGATAGCATATGCACCAAAGACAAATTCCTTGTGTGTCCAATCACACTTGGCCAATAAAGAATTCTATTCTATTCTATTCCATCCCATCCCATTATATAAGTTTTGTAGCACCAAAACACACACACACCTGAGAAATGATTGTTTTGTCTTCCTTTTGATTTCTTCATAGACATAAATCTTTGACCAAACACATTATACATGTAGAAAGAAAAATAACGTGAAATCAATCAATGAATTAATTTTATTCGGCCACAGACCAGCAGATAAAATATAAAAGTCACAATTCATTAGGATAAAAAATAATAATTGTAGTTAGAATGAAAGAAAATGTACCAACTGGGATGCAGAAGACCTGATTTCAAATTTGCTATTTTAGAGATGTAAAGGGAAAGTTTTTCTCTCAAGAATGGAATTGTGCCATTCGCACTATAATTGCCTCTCACAATGAGATTGCTGAACAAAACAATACAGCTGTTTCTAATACAATGAATTTGATTCATTTGTCCGGTTCTACAGCAACATCCCTATAAATATGTAGGTTTCTGAACATGACAGTATGTTAGTTTTTCCCAGGCTGATGCTTGCCAGATGTATTGGACTAAAATGCACCATTTCTAGCCAGCAAGAATATTGTGCTTGCTGACTGGGGATTATGGGAATTTTATTCCAACACATCAGGTGGCCCAGAGTGAGGAAGGCTGCCATAATGCAATACGTCATAGCAGATGCCAGGATTATATTTTGGAACACAAAGAACTGGGGTCTGGCCTAATACTGAATAGATCTAGTGATTTCTCGTGCTTGGTGAAAAATTGTTTGGGCGAATAACCAAAATATAGACAATATCAAGTATATAGCACAAGCATCAATTATAACCTTTTCTATATCCAAAAACATGATAAAGATTATTTAATGAAAAGTTCTGTTACTAAAGTGTTACTAAGCATTTCACTTATAAACACAATCCACTGATTAAAACATTATTTTTACAGCAGATGGAGGGACATTTTCCTGCTCTCTTGTATACAAAGAGTATACAGAGTGTTAATGTTACACATAGTGAAATAAATATGTCATGCCCCTTCAGGTCTGAATATGTTGGGGAAGATGAGCTCGGACAAGAGCTGACAGAGATTGAGAGGACATTGGTCTTGGAGGAAACTGGGGAAGGGCAAAGTCACCCCAGGTAAGGCCTTTCAGGATCAGAAAGGCTTGCAAAGAGCAAAGGACCCCCCCCCCCCGATCCTAGAGTATGGAGAGAAGAGAGAAGGCAAGAACAACACAGACTGAGCAGACTACGAGGAAGGAGAGTGTCCTGCCTCCCTTCACAAGGCACATCTGGGGATTGAGATGTAAGGAGGTACTGGTACCTGGAGTCCACGTTTCGGACGGCCAGGAAGGATGTCTTTGTGATGTCAAAGCTCCGCCCATGGAATTTCCTATTGGGATTCCCCACCTCCTTTCCAGCCTCCCGACTGGCCCGACAGCTCCGCGGCTCTTTTGAAAAGCTAACAGCCGGGCGGCGGGACTTCTCAGCATCCTCCTGAACCTGAACGCCAACCCCGAACTTTTGCTGAACTTCCGGGTTCGGCGTTCGGGAGAACGCCAAGAAGCCCCCCGGCTGTTTCAAAAGGCGACAGCCGGGCGGCGGGGCTTCTTGGCGGCCTCCCAAATGCCGAACCCGTAAGTTTGGCAAAAGTTCAGGTTTGGCGTTCGGGTTTGGGAGGACGCTGAGAAGCCCCCCGGCTGTTTCAAAAGGTGACAGCCCGGCGGTGGGGCTTCTCAGCGGCCACCCGAACCCGAATTTTTGCCGAACTTCCGGGTTCGGCATTGGGAGAACGCTGAGAAGCGCCCGGCTGTTTCAAAAGGTGGCGGCGTTTTTTTGCTAGTTTTTTTTTCTTGCACACATTAATTCATTTTACATTGTTTCCTATGGGATACAATGTTTCGTCTTACGAACTTTTCACCTTACGAACCTCCTCCGGGAACCAATTAAGTTCATAAGGCAAGGTATTACTGTATCTGTTTATTTTTATATGTATTGATACACAGTTTATGATTTAAGCTTTTATAAAAGCCTCTTTGCTCATGAAAATATTTATTCCAATTTACAAATAATTTGTAAAATTATTTTAAGGTTAGGATTTATTGATGTTACTTTTATATTACTGAGTTACTACATGATATAACCATATACTTTTGGGTGTATGTATGTTGGAAACTACTGTATATAAATAATATGGCTAAAATGACAATTTTTATTCTATTTACTTATTTAGAAGCTTCTACAGGCAGACACATATTCTCAGGAAATACTGCACACCTTGTCAGTTTAACTAAATATTGAAAATGTAAGAGTTCAAAGCACTAGCTAAGAACTAAAAATAATTTATAGTAGCAGGTTATAATTTGTCAATTTTCATAGAGACTATTAAGAAGGTTAACTTATTCAAGAAGCTGTCTAAAATGCAATCTGTTGTGTGCAGCATGTTTTCCTTGTCAATCTAATTTGTAATTCATTTTCTTAAAACTGGAAAGCTGATTCTTGCAAAAATTTGCACTTAGGAGAACATTTTATTTAAAGCTGTAGAACTCAAGCTTATTTTAACCGTAGTAACCTCATTTTCCTCCTACATACAATAATTTTAAATTAACTTATCAGTCTCTTATGGGTGCTTGAATACAGTGATCCCTCTATTATCGCGAGGGTTCCGTTCCAAGACCCCTCGCGATAATCGATTTTTCGCGATGTAGGGTTGCGGAAGTAAAAACACCATCTGCGCATGCGCGCCCTTTTTTTCTATGGATGGTGGAGTTTGCATTCCCCGCCGCCCACGCAAAGGGGAACCCCCGATTCGGCTCCTCGCTGCTGCTGCGCTACCGAGCAGATCAGCTGCTGGGCGGCCGAAGGAACCTTCCCTGGGTCTTCCCCCTCTTGCTGGCGGGCGGGCGAGCGGCGGGCATCAGCGAGGAGCCGGGGTTTCCCCTTTGCGTGGGCGGCCGGGAAGACCCAGGTTGGGAGTTCGGGGGGGTGCTGGGAAGCCCCCCAGGCTGGTTGCGACCTTTTAAAACAGCCGCGCCGCTTCCCAGCTGACTCCCGAAGCCAAACGCGGAAGTGGTTTTTTTTTTTAAATTAATATTTTTTTAAAAATCGCGATATAGCGTTTCGCGAAGATCGAGATCGCGAAACTCGAGGGATCACTGTATATCAAACCCACATGAAAAATAAAGCTGAAATAGTAACAACTGTAGATATGTATTCTCCACTATAAAGCATTGTTCTCACTTGGAGATATTCTCTGGTATGAGCAGAATGGAGGTAATGCGTCCATCCTTGACTTCTCAGTAGGTTTGATACCATCCACCTTTGTATCCTTAGGGGTTGCAGGATTCGAGGCTAGGTGGCTCAGCCCTGTGTTTATTCAGCTTCTTTCTCCAAGACTGGTCCCAATTGATGTTTATAGGCAGAGAGCCAACCTTTTGCCACTCTTTTGATGCATGCTGCAGGGTTTGGTACCCTCTTTGCTATTTTTTAACATCTATATGAAGCTGGTGGGTGAGATCATCCAACATCATAGAATGAGCTATTATTAATATGCGGATGATACTCAATTTTTTATTTCTACCTCTGGTAACCCAAGCGTGTTGTTGCCTTCAGCTGTTAGGACTCTGGATTGGAGACAAAGTGCATTTGAACCCTGGTAAGGCTATTGGTACATGGAACCTTGTGATCTGAGAGTTTAAATGCTCTGTATGGGATAGTACTACCCAAGATAGATCCCTTACACAATTTGATGGTTCTCCTAAACTCATGACTCTTGAAGAGTAGATGGCAGTTGTAGCTAGGAAAGCCTTAATGCAACTTCATGTTGTGTACCAAATATGTCATTTCCTGGATTGTGCTAATTCACTCATGATCTGATCATCTCTTGCTTGGATTACTGCAATATGCATTACATAAAGTTTATCTTAGAATATTCAGAAACTATGTGTTTCAGCAAACAGCTGCAAGTTCAGTTGTAATAGCACCTATGGCAGGTGCATGTAACACTGTTGTTATATGAGTTGCTCTGACTGCCAGTTGGCTTCTATGACCAATTCAAGGTATTGGTTTAAACTTTAAAGCCTTTTATGATATCTGAGGAATTGTCTCAACTTAATGCCCACCCTTATTAATTCTGGCAGAATGGGCATGCTTCAGTTCCCGTTGGTCAAGGAATTTTAGAGGGTGGGGTCCAGGAGAAGAGCATTTTCTGCTGTGTCCTTTGCCCTTTGGAACCTCTTGCTACTGGAGACAAGATCCGCTCCCAGCATCTTTAGTCTCACCCAAAGGACCTCAAAACCTGGTTCTGATGATTGGGACCGTTATGGGGGTATTTTATGCTAGAAGAAAAGTATCTCCATACTGCTTGTTTACTTGCTTTCTAGTTTTATTTAATTCCTGTTAATTCTAATGTTTTAACATTTTAATGCTTTTGTGTTGCTTTTATTGTATTGTAAGCTCCCCAGAATCACTTTGGATAATGAGATAGGTAGCTCATATATCGTATCTTTGGAGTATAAGACACACCTAAATTTTGGGAGAGGAAAATAGGGGGGAAATCTACCTTCCAGGTATTCATCTGGCTTGTGTCCTTAGTCTGTTTACCTTCAGCACATTATTTTATCCCATGGTTAGGGCTGAAAAAATATTTCTCAGAGGGAGTAGGAATAAAAACAAGCCTGCAAAAGACTTAGCGCTGGAGAAAACTACTTTGGAGTAGGAAGCAGGTAACGGTGTAAGCACCTTGTTAGGGCTGGGGTAAAAAAAAGCTTCAAAAAAGTTACATTCAGAATATAAGACGCACCCAAATTTTCAGTCTCTTTTAGGGAGGAAAAAGGTGCATCTTATACTCTGAAAAATACGTTATATATTGATTATTTTAATATATTTCTCTAACTAGCTTTTCTCTCCCTCAAAAAACATACTTTAAGAGTAATTTCAGTTTGCAATATCTTATGAAGGCCGTCTCAATTTAAGATCAGTTCTAACAGCTGAATTTTAGATAAGATGTTACGTTTGGCTCTTTTGTGGACTTTTGGGTTGTGACATGGTGGAAGACCAACTGAATAAGAGTGTTTGGATTGTTATTTTACTCTTATGTATCATGGCTTTTTGTTCTTTCTGTTAAATTCTGTTGAATTTTATGAAAGCTGCCTTTATAAAAGCTGTGATAATTTTGGTTGAATTTGGTTAACAGTCATACAAGTGTTTTAAATAAAATAAATATTAAGTTTTGAGGAAGGACCAAAGATTATGTAATTCACGCCTTACATGAAATGCTTCTTTTACTCCATCAAGCATTTGCTATTTGTACTGCAGCCCACAAAAATGATGATTTCATGTCTGCTAAATCCTCATAAGCTGGAGAGGAAATAACTATGTTGATCAAATCTGGTCCTTGTTTCCATGTCTGATCCATGCTACTACAGGTACTATTCAAAGACAGAATAACTTACTTACTTACTTACTTACTTACTTACTTACTTACTTACTTACTTACTTACTTACTGGATTTGTATGCCGCCCCTCTCCGGAGACTCGGGGCGGCTAACAGCAACAATAAGACAGCATATAATAATAATCCAATACTAAAAACAATTAAAAACCCATTGTTATAAAAACCAAACATACATACAGACATACCATGCATAAAATTGTAAAGGCCTAGGGGGAAAGAGTATCTCAATTCCCCCATGCCTGGTGGCAGAGGTGGGTTTTAAGTAGCTTACGAAAGGCAAGGGGGGTGGGGGCAATTCTAATCTCTGGTGGGAGTTGGTTCCAGAGGGCCGGGGCCGCCACAGAAAAGGCTCTTCCCCTGGGTCCCGCCAAGCGGCATTGCTTAGTTGACGGGACCCAGAGAAGACCCACTCTGTGGGACCTAACTGGTCGCTGGGATTCATGCAGCAGAAGGAGGTCCCTGAGATAATCTGGTGATGGCAATTGAAATATAGGCTAATTTTCTAAATGATATAATCAGGTGATGGCATCATTTTGTCACTTAAATTTCCTCTTGCGATGCAAAACAGTGCATGCAGGACTGGCAAACCCACTGTACCTCCACCTCTAAAGTTTCATTTGAATATGTGGAACGGAGACATTTGGATTCTTTTTTAAAAATTTATATATAGAACAGGAAGCCACAGTCTGGATAGAATACAGTGAAACGGACTGTATCCATGTGAGACAAGGCTGTTATTGCCGTTCCCCATTTATTCAATCTATGCACTTAATATATTCTGATGGAGCCTAGATTGGAAAGTGGGAAGAAGAAATATCAATAATCATTGCTATGCTGATAACGCTACTCTGATAATTGAAAATGTGAATGATCTCCAAACTGTGGTATTAAAAGACAAGGAGCATAGTGAAAAACAGGACTACAATTAAATATAAAGAAGACTTCACAAAAGAGGGCAGGTAGGGCAGAGAGCCTTAGAAACTGACAATGAAGTCACTGAAATGGTGGATACCTTCTACCATCCAGGACTGAATATTTAAATTTTTATATTCTCCCATTTCAGCATAGTATCTCTCATTGCCTAACAATACATAAAAACAAAAACAAAAACAAAAACAAGTACAAAAACAACAAAATACCAATTTTATTTTTTTTAAAAGAAAGGATCTATCACATCAGCCTCAAAATAACTATAAACAATACAATGTAACCAATGTAATTCCTAATAAACCATCTGAAAAATTTTATACATTTGCTCAACTAAGATTCTAGCTAATAACAGAAAAGCTGGATTTCAAAGCTCTACAGAAGAATAAGTTAATTATGTAAGGTCAAACACTTCCCAAAGCAACAGCTCTAGTTCAGTGGAGCTTTTGAGGGAGAAATTTCAAAGACTTACCTTTGAATGCATGAACAGGACAAATTACACTGAAGCACAAATTGATTCATTAGCAACATAGGAGGCAAAAACCAGCAAAAAAGGGGATTCTACCACCTTTTTATAGGTTTAGACAAACTAGAATATGCATATAATTGGCTACAGCAGCAAAATATTTGATTAGGTGTAGACAACAGCAAGTATTTGATTGGGTATATACAGTATGTCATATTCATAGCAAAGACAGTGCGTCAAGTAAGATGTAACAAGGTTGGACTACAAAGACAATGATGTTTTGCAAGGATAAAGAGGGAGTTATTCCATGAACATGGACTTGTGTTAAGGTTTCAGGCACACACAGTCAGACAGTACTCAAAAGCTGAAGGAGATAACAGCAGAGAGAAATGTAATTCAAATGCGTAGCAGACAGGACTTGCCTGAAAAGTGACAATTATAGTCCGAGAAACTATAGCCTTGCTCAAATACATTCCTAGAGTCGTAAAAAGCCAAATCGGGTAGGATCATGAAGTAACAATCATAAACTAGAATTACAAGTGGTTGTTTCCAGCAAAGACTGCAAACCAAGCTACTGCCTAAGTCTGCAGACAGCTGGCTGCAATTATACCTTATCCTTTGCCTAGCACGTAACCTGATTGAGGAGCCTTACTCTGCTCACCTGTGTATGTTTTTGAACTTGGGATGGTCCAGCTCAACAGGAGATGCTTGTGGCTAACCAGCCTCAATTGAGTCCTGGCTTGAGACAGAGGCTAAATCCAGAAGAACAGGCTCAACTGAAGCAACATTGTCAGATTGAAAACCAGCATCAGATTCTGAATTATGGCTCATAAAACATGTCATTTTAGGAAGCTACTTTGGTTTCCTTTGCTCACCTCCCAGTAGAGGCAGTCCTTGACTTACGACCACAATTGAGCCCCAAATTTCTGTTGTCAAGTGAGACATTGGTTAAGCGAATTTTGCCCCATTTTATGATCTTTCTTGCCACATTTGTTAAATGAATTGCTGCCGTTGATAAGTGGATGACTGGCTGTTAGGTGAAACTGGCTTCCACATTGACTTTGCTTGTCAAAAGGTTGCAAAAGGTGATCATAACAACAGTTGTAAATATGACCCAATTGCCAAGCATCTAAATCTTGATCACATGATCATGAGGATGCTACAAAGGTAAGTGGCTTATAACAACCTGTGGTGGCAGCAAAATCGTGCACAGAGCCGCAGGTGCACCCGTCTTTTGATGAGGTTTTTTGGCTTCCATGCATGCCAAAACATGGGTGCACCTGCGGCTCCATGCGCGATCTTGCTACCTCGATAGGTGCAGAAGCAAAATCGCACTGGCCCCACAAGCACTTACAAGACGCGACGGTGAGCGCAATTTAGCGTTCCGGCTAGTAGCCCACCACTGGTTATAAGTCACTTTTTTCAGTGCTGTTATAACTTTGAATGAACTTTTGTGAATTGAGGATTACCTCTATCTTTTCCCATCTTATCATTCTTTTACCTCTAAAATGTTTAAAGGCTAAGCTGACAGGGAAGTTTCCACAGGATGTGTTTTTGTAAAGGGGCTAATTGCCTAATTTGACACTCTTAAGTTGGGCCAGTACTTTGTCTCCATGGGAAGATGTACAGGGCGTGTTCCAAAAGTAATGCAATTGAATTTCCCGCACCGCTCCTATTGGTTGGAGTGGGACCGAAACGCTTGGAGTAGGTGGGGGGGATGCTAAGCTTTGCTGCGAAACCAGTCTCAGTGCTCTCCAAGCTGTGGAAGCGGCAGGACATCCGTTATTGTAAAACTCTGCACGCCGACCATGTCACGAAAAAAATGGAATGGAAATTTCAAGTGAACTTTTGCAACGTATAGAAATTGAACCTGATTATTTGGACAACGTCATTACTGGTGATGAAACCTGGGTTTTTGAATACGACCCAGAAACAAAACGCCAAAGCTCTGAGTGGCACACCGACCAGTTCCCCAAGCCCCCGAGTCTACGGAGAGGGGTGGCATACAAATCCAATCAATTAATTAATAAATAAATAAATAAAATAAAATAAGCCCCAAAAGGCAAGAATGAGCAAATCAAAAGTGAAAACAATGCTCATTGTATTTTTTGTCAGTAAAGAAGTGGTCCATAAGGAGTTTGTTCCTCAAGGACAGACAGTTAATGCTGCCTACTACCTGGATGTGCTGGAAAGACTCCAAAAAAGGATTTTATGAGCAAAGACATATCCGCTACCTGGCAACTCCATCACGACATCGTGCCTTGCCACAACACGCTACAATGCTGCCCCCCCTCAGTCCTGACGTTGCCCCAGCAGACTTCTTTTTGTTCCCTTGGATTAAGGCAGCTCTGAAAGGAACCCGTTTTTCATCCATAGAAGAGATCCAATCAGCTGTGACAAAGACCTTGTGAGAGGTCCCCGAAGACGCCTTCCAGGGCGTGTACTGGTCATGGCAGAGTCGCTGAAAAAAATGTGTAGAGGCCCAAGGAAAGTACTTTCAAGAATTTTAAGTGTTTGTGCAAATCTGTTCAATAAATTACTTTTTAAAAAATCATTGCATTAATTTTGGAACGCACCCTGTATTTGGATTAGGGCAGGGTTGTCAAACTGGTGGCCCACAGGCCATGCCCATCCCAGCTCTGAGAATGGGGAAAACATTGCAAAAATATGACAAGTTTGACACCCATAGATTAGAGGCTTTTAAACTGACACATACACCCTATTTACTTTTTTATAGATAAGAGGAAACTATATTATTTATGGATGCAAAAAGTTCTTTCTTTGTTTTAGAAAGACCCAAAAGAGCAACAGGAAAACCTTTCTGAAAATAGCATTCCATAAATTGCAGATTTTTTTCATTGCTTTACAAAATTGAGAACATTTCTCTCAAGGGTTGGCCTATCTAGTCTACGGGTGGAAGCTAGAGTATGTCCGATGCGAATGTGAGGGCAGTGTCTGAAAAAAGTGAAACTAACTAAATGGATTATATTGCTGGCACATGAGGAGCAGATGGTTTTCATATTCAAATGTACAGATAATGAAAACAGATTAAAAAGCAAAATCATTTAAATACTAATGAATAAAACATGGAGTAAGTTTAATTTAACAAAAGAAGTATCAAAAAGGGGATAAATTAAGACTGCTTATTTTTACACCCCTTTTAACCGTGCTACCTAGAAATTATATTGGAAATGTGCAGTATAATTTAACCAGAATACAAAGAGTTAATTTCATATGATTTTATTTACTTAGCTAAGCGAATGCAGGGAAAAAGCCCCATACTCACAATAGCAACTGTGATTAAAATACAAAGACAGATGGCAAAGTATACACCAGTGTTTGGTAGATAAGGAAGAGAGTGATGCATTAATATTACTTTAAATTCTCAACCACATATACTGATTCTTTTTTCAATGAAAGCATTGTCTTGCATATGCATTAGCATTCCAGACACTGCCAAAACTCTAACCCTTCATACCATCACAGTCTGCATATCAAACATAGGTTTCGGAATCTGTACACAAATCAGCACAATTATGTGTTGGCACGGAATCCCAATGGTTAGCTAGGCCAGCAAACCACTCTCTCCCATCTGTTCCAAGTAGTGAAGGGGTGTATCTTGGCAATTACTCTCACAACAGAAGGTCTTTGTGAAAAACTGAATTTGGAAACCTGTTCATTACACAACTTCCAGAAGGTTTGTCGTCTTTATTCAAACTACCTGGCAGGATAAACGGAGAGAACAAAACTAGAATCTGTCCTTCCATATTTAGTTTCTTCTTATTCACCATGAAATCCTAAAAAGTCTGCAAAACAATTTGCAAAAGCCTCTAAATTATTATTGGACTAATTAGCATTCTCTAATATTTCAATACTCTGGATAAGATCTGTAATTATGAAGAGTATGCAATATATGTTTATTTTCTATGCATGGGAGAAATATAGATTTTCACTTAAAGATGGGAGAACCAGTTTGGCATTGTGGTGAAAATGTTGGTTTAGAAACGAGAAGACTGAATTTTAGGCAGAAAATCCAGCTAAATCACAAAGTTATTGTTTTGGGGGAGGAGGAAATAATCGACAAGAATACCTGTCTTGAGTTATATATTAAAAGGTAGGATAAAATCTAATTGTAACAATAATTTCCTGATATTTGTTCATAATTCTATTCATCTTATTGTTGTGGGCTAGATTTTATGCATCGAATTGTCTGTCTTCATCCTCATTCTAGCCTCCTTCAAAGCCCATCCTCAGAGCCTCTCTTCAGACCTTTTGCAACATATTCCATTCTTGGTTGTTAAGCAAATTGGTTGCCTAGTGAACATACACACAAATATATTCATTACTGACGCTGCTAAGATCACTGTTGTAATTTCATTTATATAAAGTTCTACAATGTATTTTGCCTTTTATTCCCCCTTTTTTGCCCTCTCACAGCGTAGAGAGATTGTTGGAACTATCTCTCCCAGAGATGCTTTTCTCTGCAGCACAGTGTGTCCCTAAAACAACCACAAGTTAACAAGCTCAGCTTTGTGGCCTTAATGAGTTAATTAGAACACTCTGGCCAACTCTCAGGGGCTGCCTGACCAGACCTTAATCACACCTTTACACCAAACTCTTTTGTTGTCAGGGCACACAAACTTTCTACCTTGTACAGAAAAGGATTTTTATTACTATGTATTACCTTGATATTTGGAGATGGTCATTAATTGAGGCAGTTGCCAAATGAGCAGTAGTTGTATTTTTGTACAGATGTACCAGTTACCTCTAGATACATTCAATAGTCAATTATATAGATCACACAGCCATCATTTCCATTGTTGAATAAAATGAAAACTGGATTCCCATTCGTATTAATTTTCGAACCACCAGTTTTAATAAGTTAATGTCTGTATTAATTTATTCTGAGTAATTTGGAGGGTGATATAACTATATACCAGTATGTAATTTCATATGTATTAATTTTATTAATCTATCCAGAAGAAACATGGCAATCATAACAATCTAACAGACATAATAGATATTTAACAGCAGGAATGCCTGCCTAAGGCAGTGCTTCTCAAATAATGGGCTTGCGTCTCCCTGGGAGGGGCACGGAGCAATGCAAGGGGGGCACATGACCCCCAAGAACATGCTTTTTTTGCCATAGGGAGGACGTGCGTCCTACCTGATACTTGTACTGGAACTTCCGTTGCGTTCCTTGGCATTGTCTCCAGGGCAGCCCGTTCTAAAAGAAAAAGTTTTGTGAGTTCAATCAAACTTCTTGAACTCGTGAGACTTTTTTTTAGAATGGGCTGCCCTGGACACAACACCGAGGAACACAATGGAGGTACCAGTACAAATGTCAGGTAGGATGCACATTTTGCGCCCTCGCCCATCCGATCTGCCACCCCCAAATTGACTCTCACTGTGAGACACATGTCCTACCTGACATTTATACTGATACCTCCATCGCTTTCCTCAACGCTGTGTCCAGAGCAGCCCATTCTAAAAGAAAAAGTCTTGTGAGTTTGAGAAGTTTGATTGAACTCACGAAACTTTTTCTTTTAGAACGGGCTGCCCTGGAGACAATGCCAAGGAATGTGATGGAGGTTCCGGTACAAGTATCAGATAGAAAGTGTGTAACAGAAAATAATTGAAAAGCACTAGACTAAGGGAACATCCTCCACCCCCCCAAAAATTTACATCCCTGTTAATTTTCTTGGTGTCCCTTAAAACATGGTTATACCATCTCATTGATGTTAATATCTTCTGCTCTCTGTCTTTTAACCATAACTTTTAAATTTTCTGGATGTGTTATTTTTTTTATATTCCTATTTTATTGTTTTTGCTGTATGCCTTCCAGAGTCATATGATTGAGTGAGTGAATTAATGAATGAATAAATGTGTTCTTTTACAAAGAACATAATCACAAAAATAAATTGCTTTGATCCTAAATGGACTGGTCATTTTAGCTACTTTTTTAAAAGGACATAATAATATTAACTGCTATCCCTGAACCACATTTGCTATTATTGTTGTCCACTGACATTCAGGAACCTTGAGAATTAATTGCAAGTAATGAAATTCATTTGTCCATTGGCCACACCAACTCCCCCCAGAGATTAGAACTGCCCCCACCCTCCTTGCCTTTCGTAAACAACTTAAAACCCACCTCTGCCGCCAGGCATGGGGGAATTGAGATCCTCTTTCCCCCTAGGCCTTTACAATTCTATGCATGGTATGTATGTATGTATGTTTGGTTTTTATATTAATTGATTTTTAATCATCAATACCAAATTACTATTGTACACTGTTTTATTGTCACTGTTAGCCGCCCCGAGTCTCTGGAGAGGGGCGGCATACAAATCCAATAAATAAATAAATAAATAAACTTACATATGTCAAATATATTTGATATTTTTTTAGTATTTCTACCAGCTTACTTTACATGGCAAAAATCGATGTTTACAAACTTACTTTACAAGACAATATTTATATAATTCTTAATAGACAATTTAATGACAACTTAATATTCATCAGTTCTTGGAGTATTGTATACCCATGAATGATAAGAAATGATAAGATGGCCCTGAGGCACAAAATTCAAATCTAGCTTTGATATGTCTTTAAAAATAACATCTACAGGATTGTTAGTAGCCTCATAAATAAAATACTTTGTACATGGAACAATTATATAACTTATAAAGACAGTTTACAGAGGATTCTAATCCTTAGGGGTTCAGCTAAATGTTAGTTTTTTAATGAAGCACCACAATTATAGCAACTTCTGAGTACTTGAAATAGCTATCTATCAGTTCCCAACTGGCTCAAAAACGTACCTTGAATTTAAGTGTTTCTGTCCAATTTTTTAATAACTCATGCTTCAGGGAATATTGCTGTTATGAGACTTCTATACCTTCAGTGCATTATTTGAAGAGCGATAAAAAATTAATTTGAAGCATTTTGAAATTGGAGTGTTCCGACAAGCCACACTGTCATGTAGGCAACAGACCAATAGGCAGAAATAAGGAATGCTGCTTTATTTATTTTTTTAAATATAGCTTCACTCCCTTGTTTGTGGTTGAGATATTGGAACACTGCTATCATGTCTCCCCTAGTCCTTCTTTTCATTAAACTAGACAAACCCAGTTCCTGCAACTGTTCTTCTTATATTTCAGACTCTAGTCCCCTAATCATCTTTGTTGCTCTTCTCTACACTCTTTCTAGAGTCTCAATAACCTTTTTGCATCGTGGCGACCAAAACTGAATGTAGTATTCCAAGTGTGGCCTTTCCAAGGCCTTATAAAGTGGTATTAACACTTCACGTGACCTTGATTCTATCCCTCGTTAATGCAGCCTAGAAGTGTGTTGGCTTTTTTGGCAGCTGCTGCACACTGCTGGCTCATATTTAAATGGTTGTCCACTAGGACGCCATGATCCTTCTCACTACTGTTGAGCAAGGTTCCACATGTACTATACCTGTGCATTTTGTTTTTCTTGCCTAAATGTAGAACCTTACTTTTTTCACCATTGAATTTCATTTTGTTAGATAGCATTCATGTTCAAGTCTGAACTGTATCACTATGCCAAGCATATAGATGGTTATTGAAACAGATGTCCAAGTGCTGCCTCTATGTTGGTTGAGGCAGGCAGGATTCCCTTGAGTACCACTTGTTGGGGGTCAAGGGAAAGGGAGGGTCTTGCCTTCTCTTTCTGCTCAAGATCCCCATTGACAATTGGTAGGCCACTGTGTGACACAGAATGCTGGACTTGATGGGCTTTGGACTGATTCAGCATGGCTCTTCTTATGTTCTTACTAGCAGGCCAAATGCAGAATTAAAAGAAAGAATATACATTTATTTAAAGAAATCAGACTTATATTGTAAAAATATTCAATTATGGGGGAGAATCACAATACCCTCCCTATGCCAATTCACTCTCAAGCAGCCCCATAGAGCCCCTTTCTGCCCTCGTGTGATACTACAGCATTTGTCCCTGGCTGCATCCCGTAGCACTCACTCACACATCAACTTACTTGCAAACCTCCTGGGATTGCAACTTCCTGCTGGCTTTCTCATTGATTTTGCTTGTTGAAAGCTGATAGCAAGTCGTAAGTCATTGGCACCTGAGGTCCACACTTAGCGAACCCCAACCCTCACTTAACAACAGCAATGGGGAATGGTGGTATTGCGATCAGTAAGCAATGCAGTCATGACACATTGCAACAGAACTTACTGTCTGTTCTGTCTGGGTTCCCCCAGACCTCAACACCAACTGGAAAAAACAGCCAGACACTCTGGTAAAAGCAAAAGTACTTTATAGCTGGAAAAAAGAAACACAGAGGAAAACCTGTTCTTCCCAACAGACAGGCTATAATACTTTACAACAGAGTCCTGATGTCCAGACAATACAGCAAGCTTCTTGCTGGCACACCCACCCCAAGGTTTCAGTAGTCAAAGGCACAAACCAGGATTCCAAGACGCCAAAGTTCACAGCCAGGTCCCAAGACTCTCAAAGATAAAACTCCACAAGCCAGGAAGGGTGGGTCTGCCTTTTAGCCTTTCCAAAGAGCACCACACCCAAACCCAGCTGTTGCCTCTTTAATGCTGAAAGTACCTAGCCAATTGGTTCCTCCGCTGTGTAGCTCTTCTCTGTCGCAGATCAATTATGGCTTGTGCATTTTCCTCTAAGGAATCCAGGCTGCTTGCTGGGGAGAGCTCCTTCTGGGGGGACTCTGGCTGTCCTCCCTCTTCTTCAGCCTGGGATTCCTCCTCCTCGTCTCCTGTTCCTCATCCTCTCCCTCTGAGCTGGAAACCGACAGAAGATCAGCCATTCCCTGAGGGGCCTCAGACGGAACCACAACACTGTCCCTGTTACCATTGTTAAGCAAACCTACCTGTAGATGTTTCGAGTTGACTAGAACTGAAAATTGGAATTCAGAAGAAATGCTTAAACAGTCAAAGTGCTGGCTAGATTATCCCTAAAGCAAACAGGACTAAAAGGCAGCAAGAGAAACAATTCAAACTCAAAGCAATTAACAAGGCTTGAAGCTAGACAGTGAAGCGATGAACTTTCCTTCCATAGTTTGGCTGAACTTGCTTTTCATTGTCTTTTAAGTTAAATAAGAGAAACCCTGAAATATTATGTTGTAACAAATCTTGTAGCACCTTTTAATAACACACTGTATTAGAAGGAATAAACTTTGGCTATAGAGCTTACTTGGTCAAAAGCACAGGGTGATTCAAATCAATGTTGGCTTTAAATAGAGACGGGCAGGAATCTGTCTCCTTTGATCTTCATAACTATCATGACTTTTTTCTCCTTTCTCCCCTTTCCTCATTCTATGCCATTAAATAAAGCAAGTTCATGAAAGCTTATTCTGTATAATTTAAAATGTTACAATGGAAATATAATTAATCTTAAAAGATGATATCAGACCTTGGCTACCATAGAAAGAAATGGGTGTCCTCTTACAATTAAAGATGATGTGGCAATGCCTCTCTCAATTAACTCCTTGAACCCATGCATTCAATCCATGACTTTCCTTTGTATTTCAGGCTTATTTTAAGGAAATATAATCTTAACCAGACTAATTTATAAATGTCCAACTGGAACAAGTAAAAGCAGCTTTCCAAAACTCACAAAACCTTGGCTAGAGTACAAAATAGGTTTCCAAGACTACAGAAATAAAATGAGGAGGAAAGAAGGAAATGAAACCATTTAACCGATTTCTCTTCTTATTACTGTGAAAACAAGCGTGATTTTCATCTAGATATTTCCCAGAATCATAACCTTTTATAAATTCACTATTCTCAAGTTTATATAAAAATATCTAAACAACTTTCTGCAATGAAAAACACATTGTGCATAGCTAATGCGGAGTTAAGCACTGCTTCTTGATTCAAGCTGCATCATACATAAGGATTGTGTGGCTTGTGATCATTGTAGAGCAGGGGCGTTGGTTCTTACCTGACATGCCCTTTTTAGGAGAATCAAAGGAAGACTCTAGTATGAGTTACTCTAGCCCCATAGCTCTATGGACTGAGTTGAATTTTCTGAGGATCCGCCACCCTGATGACGTTTCCTCAGTCGACAACACAGAAACATAGAAGTCTGACGGCAGAAAAAGACCTCATGGTCCATCTAGTCTGTCCTTATACTATTTTCTGTATTTTATCTTAGGATGGAATTATGTTTATCCCAGGCATGTTTAAATTCAGTTACTGTGGATTTATCTACCACGTCTGCTGGAAGTTTGTTCCAAGAATCTATTACTCTTTCAGTAAAATAATATTTTCTCATGTTGCTTTTGATCTTTCCCCCAAGTAACTTCAGATTGTGTCCTCTTGTTCTTGTGTCCACTTTTCTATTAAAAACACTTCCCTCCTGGACCTTATTTAACCCTTTAACATATTTAAATGTTTCGATCATGTCCCCCCTTTTCCTTCTGTCCTCCAGATTATACAGATTGAGTTCATTAAGTCTTTCCTGATACGTTTTATGCTTCAGACCTTCCACCATTCTTGTAGCCCGTCTTTGGACCCGTTCAATTTTGTCAATATCTTTTTGTAGGTGAGTTCTCCAGAACTGAACACAGTATTCCAAATGTGGTCTCACCAGCACTCTATATAGCGGGATCATAATCTCCCTCTTCCTGCTTGTTATACCTCTAGCTATGCAGCCAAGCATCCTACAACAAGTCAGAAGCTCCAGTAGAATCCACGAACTGTGGTCAGACAAAGAGAAGTCCTGCAGAAACACGAAACACCAAAGACTCCCAACGGCCAGTCAAAACCCCCAAAAGGTGGGACTGGACTCTTCCTTCGATCCTCGGAAAAAGGGCGTATCAGGTAAGAACCAACGCCCCTTTCCCCTCACATCGAAGGAAGAGTCCAGGACAGGCACTTATATACAAGTCCTGAATCAATAAAGGAATAAAAAAACCTTTTCAGTCCAGTTGGAAAAGGAAAATAAAATTTCAGGGAAAGTCCAGGAAAGATTAAATGTAAGAAGCAATTGAACAACCCAAAGCTCACAGGAATGGAAGGAAATCGTCCCTGAGCTGAGGACTGAGTTGAACAACTGATGAAACATCGTCAGGGAGACAGATCCTCAGAAAATTCAACCCAGTCCACAGAGCTATGGGACTAGAGTAACCCATCCTGAACTCTTCCTTCGATGTAAGGGGGAAATTATGCTGAACAAAAATCAGCAAGACATTTTTGTGTATTATAATTAGTAATATAATTATAATATAATTATAATATAATTACTCCTAACCCCGAAACCTTTAACCTTAGACTATCTACAGTTGACCTCTCTCCCTTTCTAACAGGTCTGTAAGGGGCGTGCATAAGCGCACCACTGTTCCTACCATCCCTGTCCTATTGTCTTCTTTTGTTACTTTTTATCATTACTTATAGAACCATAGAAACATAGAAATCTGACGGCAGAAAAAGACCTCATGGTCCATCTAGTCTGCCCTTATACTATTTTCTGTATTTTATCTTAGGATGGATATATGTTTATCCCAGGCATGTCTAAATTCAGTTACTGTGGATTTATCTACCACGTCTGCTGGGAGTTTGTTCCAAGGATCTACTACTCTTTCAGTAAAATAATATTTTCTCATGTTGCTTTTGATCTTTCCCCCAACTAACTTCAGATTGTGTCCCCTTGTTCTTGTGTTCACTTTCCTATTAAAAACATTTCCCTCCTGGACCTTATTTAACCCTTTAATATATTTAAATGTTTCGATCATGTCCCCCCTTTTCCTTCTGTCCTCCAGACTATACAGATTGAGTTCATTAAGTCTTTCCTGATACGTTTTATGCTTAAGACCTTCCACCATTCTTGTAGCCCGTCTTTGGACCCGTTCAATTTTGTCAATATCTTTTTGTAGGTGAGGTCTCCAGAACTGAACACAGTATTCCAAATGTGGTCTCACCAGCATTCTATATAGCGGGATCATAATCTCCCTCTTCCTGCTTGTTATACCTCTAGCTATGTTATACCTCTAACTTATCTAATGTTTTATTTGTACAAATTATCACCCTATAATTGTTTGACAAAATAAATAAATAAAATAAAATAAATAAATAAAATAGTTCTATGCAAATGAAAACCATACTGGTTTTAATATTAACAATCATTTTGAGGACAAGGAAGAAAACAGAATAATGCCAACATATGTAATACCATGTCCATATATACATTTTTTTTCAAATGTAGATGAAATTATTATTGAATTATCTTTATTCACAATTTTAGGTACTTTAATATTAGTTGAAATGCCTGAACTCTGAAAGAACATATTGGGGCACATCAATTAAAATACAATTACAGCCATAACAACTGAGTGCTAGGCCTCCAGTTTGTTGCTTATAAATAGTCACAATATATTTGCTTCCCTAAGTTGAGTGAGTTTCAAACAAAGAATATCTTGTTTACCATATACAGGTAGACCTTAATTTACCAATTGAGACTGGTAACTGTGTCACTCAATGACAGGACTATGTCAGACTTTTGTCAATTCTGCTCCAGTTGTTAAGGGACTCAACAGTGGTCATTAGCATGATTTCAAATGACAGTGACTTGTGACTTTCTGCCAGTTTCCCCATTGACTTTGCTTGTCAAAAACTGGCCGTGAAAGTTACAGATGATTATCGTGCGACTGTGAGATGCTACAGCTGCTATAAATATGTGCCAATTGCGAAGCACCTGAATAATGATTTTGTGTTTGTGGTGACATTGCAATGTTTCTCAATAGTTATTTTATTTCTCAATAGCAATTCACTGTTCCCAGACATTAACATTGGAAAGAATTTGGTCTGACTGTAATTTTGTAGCTTGCACCTTATGTGGATATGAATGAACAGTATCCAACTGTATGGGAGAATGCCCTGATACACAGATGAGCAGCTCTATGACTATATTTCATGCCCTTTGCTTCCCTTTTCCAAAAGGGCTTATGATATTGCTGTACTGCATAAATACAAATTGCTCATAAGAAGCTATAATAAAGCTTTCATGACTTAAAACTAAACCAGGAAGCATTAAATCAGTGGTTCTCAACCTGGGGGCCGGGACCCCTTTGGGGGTCGAATGGCCGTTCAACAGGGGTCGCCTAAGGCCAGGGGAAAAGACAAATTTCCCATGATGTTAAGAACTAAACCTTCTATTCTGGTGTCTTGGAACATATCTTTACAATCCGACCAATCAGGCGTTAGCAGTGGGGATGTCCCTCTGACCTTCCTGCCAATCAGCTTAAAGCTTTGTTGGGAGAACTGTCGCTAGACTAATGGTTAGGGTTACCACAACATGAAGTACTGTTTTAAAGAGTCGCGGCATTAGAAAGGTTGAGAACCACTGCATTAGATGTTTGCGCCTCATCAGTCACCTGAACAGGAACAGAAAGTTCCTATAAGTTTGCCTAAGATCCAATTGTACTAAATTCAGTACTTTTGCTGATGCCCAATTTCAAATTTTCTATAGTAGAGCACTTTTTGGGGGGTAGAAAATACATCTCAACTGCATGTCCTAACTGATATTCATATTTTCCTCAGAATTCCTGTGAGGAACCAGTGCTGTCCAGAAAGCAGAAATATCTACCAAAGCAACACCTGGAAAAAAGGAACGCAGATCATTCATGTGAATGCATTTTAAAGAACTACTGTTAGAATTAAGCAAGTTATTTTTTTTCACTGCAGTCCCTGTACACCAGGGGTCCCCAACCACCGGGCCGCGGACCAGTACCGGGCCGCGGGGCATGTTGCACCGGTCCGTGGAGTCAGCAGCTGCCGGCCCTCATGCCGCCACCCCCTCCCTCCAGCGCTTCGCCTCCCGCCGGGCAAGAGGCCTCGGGAGGCAGGTTCTGCCGGCCACAGGACGATGGATGGGACAGAGGGGCGGGAAGGACCGAGAGGCTCAAGCCTCTTTTGGCTTCTGCCGTGGGGCGCTTTTGCGTTTTTGGCTGGGGGGAGGCAGGAGGGCCAGCCTGACCCCCTCTCTCCAGCGCTTAGCTCCCGCTGGGCAAGAGGGCTTGGGAGGCAGGTTCTGCCGGCCACAGGACGATGGTGGGAAAGAGGGGCGGGGAGGACCAGCACCCCCATGCTTAATCCCGCCCCCAACCACGCCCCTTTCCACCCCCACTGGGCCATAGAAAAATTGTCTTGCTGAAACTGGTCCCTGGTGGAAAAAACGTTGGGGACCACTGCTGTACACCACACCTAAAAGTGAACAGCAAAATTAAGAAAGGGCAGTTCCAAGAGCCCATCTCTGCTCAATATATGTTTATAATCCTACTGCCTGTGATGCATTCTGTCCCATAAATCCAAACCGTCATGCTTTTAAAAAACATACAGGACAGGTGGCAGATATTTGCAAGTTACTGAAGTGGAGAGAATCAATGTAAAATGTCTGCACAAAGGTGTTGTGTTGGGGGAAGTTGACAATATAGACAAACCAAGTTTGTAATCTACGCATTGAATGAAAAATGAATACTAGTACAATAGTACAGAACTAAAGTAAGGTATAAAATGACAGAACAAGGGAACAAGGATGGGTGAGAAGAAAGGTCAAGGAATAAATTCCCTTTAAATGGGAATCAGAAACAATGCAGGAGGAAAATACAATCAGACCATAAAATCATCTTTTATGTATGAAATTATTGAATATAAATATTATAGTTTATAGCTGTAGTTTATAGTTTATTAGATTTGTATGCTGCCCCTCTCCAAAGACTCGGGGCGGCTCACAGCATAGCAGTAATACAATACATTACAAATCTAAGAATAAAAAATTAAATCCATTTAAAAAGACATTAATAACATAATAAAACCCCTAACTATGCAGTCACATACATTCAACCTAATCTATCATACAGTAAGGCCAAAAACATAATAAAAAGGGGGAAAGATGGTAATTATCCCCATACCTGGTGACAAAAGTGGGTCTTCAGCATTTTACGGAAGGCGAGGAGGGTGGGGGCTATTTGAATCTCTGGAGGGAGTTGATTCCAGAGGGTCAGGGCCGCCACAGAGAAGGCTCTACTCCTGGGTTCTGCCAGCCGACATTGTTTGGTCGACGGGACCCGGAGAAGGCCAACTCTGTGGGACCTAATCGGCCGCTGGGATTCCTGCGGCAGAAGGCGGTCTCGGAGATATTCTGGTCCAATGCCATGTAGGGCTTTATAAGTCATAACCAACACATTGAATTGCGACCGGAAACTGATCGGCAGCCAGTGAAGGCCGCGAAGTGTTGGTGAAACGTGGGCAGATCTTAGAAGCCCCACGATGGTTCTCGCGGCCGCGTTCTGCACAATCTGAAGTTTCCGAACACTCTTTAAAGGTAGCCCCATGTAGAGAGCGTTGCATAGGTGGACACTTGTTTTCTGACATTGTAAAGACTGGTCAAGTAAGCTGGGTAACTTGCTAAGAACAAAGTGAAAATACTTGCCCAAGAATCACAAAGCACTACTATCATCTGTGCTTCCAAAGAAGTATCCTTATTTAGCAGGCTTCTTACCTGTTTTGTGCATTTTGGAGAACGTATGAAAAATCAACATTCAAAAAGAATGGCCATCCACCAGTCAGCTATAATTTGCTGTCACAATCAGAGTATTTTTCATGCCTTAAGGCACAGCGTAAATGGCTCTCAGTCCCTTATCTATATATTTCAGCTGCAAAATATTTTGGGTTTTTTGTCATTTTCTTCTTCTTGGTTTAGAAAAAAATGGAGAGGCCAATAAAATTGACAGGAATGAAGTAAGAATAAATATCCTCATTTGGCCTTAGCTGACAGAGCAGAGAAGCTTCACAATAAGGTGACTGACTATTAAGGTAGTCATAATAAAAGAACTAAGGAGAAGGTTAGGGCATAGATTAAGAATAGGCACTGATATACATATACTCTTCTAGACAAAACTCTCCATAGTACCCTAAAGGATCCACTGAGGCTCCAATGTAAGCATAGACGGAGTAATAAAGAATACAGTGAAATGAAGAACACTAATTAGAAATTAGCTTTTTAATAGTAATACAATATATATAATTGTATATATCAAATGATCAATACAGTTTCCCTAGGCCTCTGTAATATTTACATTCTGTTTTATTTACAACAGAAGATTTAATAGAATAGCTAAGGCACAGTAATTGTATTAATGCTGAAATAATTTAGTACAATTGGATCTTTGGCAAACTTGCAGGAACTTTCTGTTTCTATTCAGAAACAGACTGTTACTGTTAGTTCATATCATAAGGACAAATGACAATAAGGGTGCTGCAACTGCTATATTTTGAAACAGGGTTGCTTGTATATAAATCCAATAAATGAATGAATGAATGTAGATTTTGAGTACGTGTGTGTCATAACTTTGAGCAACCTTTAAGTCATATCTTAAGATTACACATATGCTATGGTGGTGAAGGCATAGACCAGAAGCCTGACTTACACAGTTATTATTGTTGTGTAAGTTGTCAAAGAAAATTAGATTATAAATGGAAATAATCATAATGGTATTATTTAGCATTACAGTATATCTAAAGAAATCCTGAGCAATTTGAATGACCAAACATTCTCCAAAGTAAACAGAGAAACAGACAAATGTTTCTTAATGTTGTTGATGTTTCAGCAGAATTCCATTGTGGGAGGCAAGCTTCCATTTGTTTTTCCCAATTAAATATTTTTATGTATTTATTATATATTTTAAAATATATAATCATTATTATTTTTAAAAGTCCATTGCTTTAGAAAACATTAATTTCACATGTATAATTTTTGTTGCGTTAAAAATACTTTTAAAACTTCTAATATAGTGAGATACTGCAACTGCTGTAAACATGTGCCATTTGCGAAACAAAGTTTAAATAAAAATAATTTTATTGATTAAGGACAAAGCATTGAAATAGTGAAGCCAATTGTCAAATAATCATGAATTATTTGCCAATACAGTACTAGATTCTAACTCTAATCTTAGAAACTTAACACCAACTTGGCTAATTTCTAGAAATATAAACACACTAATTTCATAATTACACAAAGCCAAAATGTGGTTTGTTTCATTTTGATTTAGCATACTGTATGAACCCATCCTTTGTGATTAATAGCTTATATGAAAAGTCAATTAACTGAAATTTATTTGATAATTTGGTATTATACCAATATTATAATATATTAGGTATAATACTAATAATACAATATAACTATTCAGTAATTTAGGTGACAAATCATAGCAGAGAATGATGTGTAAATCCAACCTAAGAAATTTCACTATTAGGCTATATCTTTGGCCTATTGTTAAATTATATTATAATTGAATTATTCAGCTAGGCCAAATGTATTTCAGCCAGCGGTGGGTTGCTCCCAGTTTGGCCTGGTTCTTAAAACTGGTAGTGGTGACAGCGGGGGCACTGCCCATCTGCCTGGGACACTTCTACGCATGCAATAACAACTCCGCAGTCTGCATTGGTTGCCAATCAATTTCCGGTCACAATTCAAAGTGTTGGTTATGATCTATAAAGCCCTTCATGGCATCGGACCAGAATATATCCGGGACCGCCTTCTGCTGCACGAATCCCAGTGACCGATTAAGTCCCACAGAGTTGGCCTTCTCCGGGTCCCGTCAACTAAACAATGTCGTTTGGCGGGTCCCAGGGGAAGAGCCTTCTCTGTGGCGGCCCCAACCCTCTGGAACCAGCTCCCCCCTGTGATTAGAACTGCCCCCACCCTCCTTGCCTTTCGTAAACTCCTTAAAACCCACCTCTGTCATCAGGCATGGGGGAACTGATATAACTTCCCCAGGCCTATATTGTTTATGTATGGTGTGTTGTGTGCATGTTTTTTAAAATTATGGGTTTTTAGTTTTAATTATTAGATTTGTATTCTACATTGTTTTTTCTATTACTGTTGTGAGCCGCCCCGAGTCTACGGAGAGGGGCGGCATACAAATTTAATAAATAAATAAATAAATAAATAAATAAATAAATAAATAAATAAATAAATAAATAAAAACAACCAACAGGTTTTATAACCCACTACTGATTTCAGCCCTTACAGCTGGTGCATAGATCTATCCTTCTACAATATTACTATCTTCTGTTCCATTCTTTCTATTTCAGGTAGAAAGGTCGTGGTGCCTCCAAGCATCAACTAACTTCTGCCCTGAAAAGATTGCAATCAGGTTTTTTTTAAGCAAACATGACCCAGTCTCCAAAATACTCGAGCTACTATAAATATAAGTAGCAAATAAATAGCAACTAGGAAAAAAAGTGTCAGCAGTATCTGCAGGGGTTTAAAAATATGCAGGATGGCAAATTCAGTATTACAGCTGAGGCCATACAACACCTCTTTAATATAACGTATTTTTTGAAGAATAAAATGCACCTTTTCCCCCCCTAAAAGAGGCTGAAAATTTGGGTGAGTCTTATTTATTTATTTTATTTTATTTATTGGATTTGTATGCCGTCCTTCTCTGCAGACTCGGGGCGGCTAACAACAGCAATAAAACAGCATATAATAATAATCCAATACTAAAACAGTTAAAACCCCTTATTATAAAACCAAACGTATGTACAGACATACAGGGCCACCATCAGGAATTTTGGGGGCCCATACAGCCTAAGTGTCTGCCCCCCCGCCATTTTAAAACTATTTTAAGTCGCCAAGCCACTCCATCCCCCGGGGATCATTTCCCGCTTCATGCCAAGCGAGGCGGTCCCATAGGCCAGTGTTTCCCAACCTTGGCAACTTGAAGATATCTGGTCTTTAACTCCCAGAATTCCCCAGCCAGTGAATGCTGGCTGGGGAGTTCTGGGAGTTGAAGTCCAGATATCTTCAAGTTGTCATGGTTGGGAAGTACTGCCATAGGCTATTTCAGGAACTGGGTTAAGCCGATTGTGTGGACTCATCCAGGAGAAAGAAAGAAGCGGGAGTGACAAGGGAAAGAAAGCTCCTCCTGGCATCGGTCAGGCGGAGCGAGGCTTATTTACGGCTCCTTGGCACTTCTCCCTTCTTGTTGACAAACAACCATGTGCTTTCTAGCGAGGGGAGAGGGGAGGGGGATCCCACACCCGGGCAGCCACCGGCGAGGAGCTGGAAAGGACGAGGGGAGAGAAAAAGCAGGTACCAGCAGTCAGGCGGGTGTCTTGAGGGGGCACTCCCATCTGGAAGGAAGGGAAGAAAGGCGAGGGCAAACTAGGAAGGAAGGAAGGAAGGAAGGAAGGGTAAAAGGGGCGAGCAAGAGAGGAATGGGTGAATGAATGGATGGAGGGTGGGAAGGAAGGAAAGAGGGAAGGGACAGGAACAGAGGAAGGGTGCAAAGGAAGCAAGGAAAGGTGAAAGGGGAGAGTAAGAGAGGAAGGAGTGAAAGAAGGGAGTGAGGGAGGAAAGAAGGGAGGAAGGAGAAGGAAAGCAAGAAATGGAGGGAGGGAAGGAAAGAAAGGGGGAAGGGACAGGAACAGAGGAAGGAAGCAAGGAAACTTATGAAAGGGGAGAGTAAGAGAGGAAGGACTGAAGGAAGGGAGGGAGGGAAGAAGGTAGGAAGGAGAAAGAAAAGAAGAAATAGAGGAAGGGAAGGTAAAAGAGAGAAAGAAAAAGAGCAAGAAAGGAAGCAAGAAAGAGAATGAAAGAGAAATAAAAAGAGAGAGAGGGAATGAAAGAAATGGAAGGAGGGAAGGAAGGAGAGAAAGCAAGAAAAAGATAGAAAGCAAGAGAAAGAAAAAAGAATGAAAGAGCAAGAGAGAAAGAGAGAAAGAAAGAAAAAGAAACAAAAGAAAGAAGGAAAGAAAGAAAGAGGAAAGAAAGAAAGAGAATGAATGAGAAATAAAAATAGAGAGGGGGAATGAAAGAAATGGAAGGAGGGAAGGAAGGAGAGAAAGCAAAAGAAAGATAGAAAGCAAGAGAAAGAAAAAAGAATGAGAGCAAGAGAGAAAGAGAGAAAGAAAGAAAAAGAAACAAAAGAAGGAAGCAAAGAAGGCAAGAAAGAAAGAAGGAAAGAAAGAAAGAGAAAAGAAAGAAAGAGAATGAAAGAGAAATAAAAATAGAGAGGGGGAATGAAAGAAATGGAAGGAGGGAAGGAAGGAGAGAAAGAGAAAGAAAGAAAGAAAGAAAGAAAGAGAAAGAAAAAAAGAATGAAAGAGCAAGAGAGCAAGAGAGCAAGAGGAGAAATGTAAGAAATGGAAGGAAGAGAAAGCAAAAGAAAGAAAGAAAGCAAGAGAAAGAAAAAAAGAATGAGAGCAAGAGAGAAAGAGAGAAAGAAACAAAAAGAAACAAAAGAAAGAAAGAAGGAAAGAAAGAAAGAGAAAAGAAAGAGAATGAATGAGAAATAAAAATAGAGAGGGGGAATGAAAGAAATGGAAGGAGGGAAGGAAGGAGAGGCTCACTGAGTGGATGCATGAAAAGAGGGACCTTGCCTCCCCCTCGCGCCTCGCCCTTCCCACCCGGCCGGCCGTGCGCACTTATCTGCTCCCAGCGCCAGCAGCAGGAAGGCGAGTGAGTAAACTAGCGCCCGCCCAAAAGAAGCCATTGGCTCCGGGCGGCGGGCGGTGTTCACAGCCCCCCCCGAATCCCCGGCCCAGCACCTCCGGAGGCCGAAAGGCGCTGCTCTCTTGCTCTCGCAATCCTTGGGGGACACACAAGGCCGGCGGAGAAGCTGGCCAGGCTCAGTCCTCTCCCGGCTTCCCCAGCAGCGCGGCTTGGCTTCCGGAGCGGAGGGCCAAGTCACCCCCGCGCTTTCTTCCGCGGCTGCGATCGGGGTCCCTGCCTGTCTGCCGGCCTCCCTGCTTTCTTTCCTCGCGGGGGTGGGAAGAAGGTGCGGGCCGCGGTCAGAGAAGCTCCGCAGAGGCAAAGTTTGGTGAGGTGTCTCTGGTCCTTTTGCTTTCCTTGGCGCGCTTTTCCCCATCGCAATCTGGATTGGGGAGTTTTTGGCAGGCGCCGGGGCCCCCCCCATTTTCCAATTTGGCCGGGCCCGGTACGCCACTCCCAGTAGTACCGCCCTATCGGTGGCCCTGCAGACATACCATGCATAAAATTATAAAGGCCTAGGGGGAAAGAGTATCTCAATTCCCCCCATGCCTGGCGGCAGAGGTGGGTTTTAAGCAGCTTACGAAAGGCAAGGAGGATGGGGGCAATTCTAATCTCTGGGGAGAATTGGTTCCAGAGGGCTGGGGCCGCCAGAGAGAAGGCTCTTCCCCTGGGTCCCGCCAAGCGACATTGTTAAGTTGACGGGACCCGGAGAAGACCCACTCTGTGGGACTAACTGGTCGCTGGGATTCGTGCAGCAGAAGGCGGTCCCTGAGATAATCTGGTCCGGAGCTTATACTCTGGATGTAGCTTTTTTTTTGAAGCTTCTTGTTCGGTCCTAACTAGGTGCTAATGATCTCCCCAGCTCTTCCCTTGCAGGCTCTTTCATTGTTACTTTTGCTGAAAAAGCTTTTTCAGCCCTAACCAGGGGAGAAAGCAATGTGCTGAACCTGACCAGACTAAGGATGCTAACCAGATGAATACGTGGTAGATTTTTACCCCTATTTTCCTCCACAAAAACTAAGGTGCATCATATACTCCAGTGCGTCTTATACTCTGAAAAATGTGGTATGTAGTAAATGCATATATAAAAGTGTTCAGTTGCAATATCACAAACACCATCTTACACTTCCCATGCATGGAATCCAGAGCATGATACCATGATCTTTCGAGACTGAAGGATGCCAATGCAAATGTATAACTGCTCTAAATACCTAAGTATCATTTTCCATTCATCCTCATTTATGAATTTTATATGGCTATTTTTTATAACATATCATCAGCATTGAAGAACCTCTGTAGATGCTTCACAGACTAATTAACACTTTTGCTTAATAATGTTCAGTGATGACAACTAAATTTAATGGGGAACTGTCATATTATAAAAGACTATTTGAAACAGTGCTGTAAAAGCTGTTGATTATTTAACAAACCTTCTTACAAATAGTATTCTGGAACTTGGGAAGATTCTACAACACCAGTATATATTTTTATAATATTCCAAAGTACTGATAAAATAACAATCCATTTATAATCCACATAAAAAGTAAATAAACTCAATTAGAAACATTTTAATTTTGAATCTAAATTCGAACACCTTTAAAAACTATATTGTGCAGATTATTTATTTACCATATCAACTAAAACAACAAAGGATTTTATTCAGTGATTAAAACTGGCTAATTTGTGTCTGATACTTATCTCACAATGTATGTTTTAGAAAATAAATTGATTCAGATGTCACTGTTCTCATAGTTGTTCTCATGATTTGGAGGATCAGAGTGAATGTTGTTTGTTTCTTTCTTTCTATGTATGTAAATAATAGAATATTTCCAGGATATTCTACTGAAAATATGAAATATTTTTAATATCCTGTTTGCACTACTGGGCATAGAGAACTCCCAAAATGGCAAAGTGATTTTTGCTAATTTAAGTTCAATATTTTTTCTCATTTTCAATTACTCCATCTTTCCTAAGGTGTAACAGATGAATTTCTGACCTAAAACTGATTCTCTCCCCCCCACTGGTTGTCTGAATTAATGTTATTTATTATTGATAATAACATAGGTGGTCCAAAGGAGTTAACTTTTTGGCTTGTGATCATGGTTTTAAAACATTCTATATACCTATATTTTAAAACCTGCAGCATTAAATGTAATGTTCTGTTCAGAATAGAGAAGATTACCATATTTCATTACTTTCAAAGTCACTAAACCATTCAATTATTTAATGACTACCATATGCTTTCCTGACCAAACTCTGTTTCTCCAGAGAAGGCACCAATTAAAAAAACTACAAGTTTCCTAACACTGTTTCTCAGGATAAAAATAAATGGAAACAGTTGCATTCTTTGTGTTCTACAGATAGTCCTTGACATATGACTATAATAGAGCCTGCTGATTATTGTTGTATGCCATGATGGTCGTAAAACATGTCAGTCACATGACCAACCTGGTGTTATGGTATTTTTTTCAGTGTTCATTCCAGATGTGCAGGTTTTCAGCAAAACCATTGTAAAATATGATTATGTAACTGCAAGATGCTATCAACAGTTATAAATGCAGCAGTGTTGCTGACTAATGTTTAGTGACATGACTACAAAGGGGATCTAACTACTGGAACTTTGAATCAAGGTTGTAACTTCCTTTTTTGGGTGTGCTGTAACTCTGAACAGCTTTTAAGAAATTTGTCGTAAATTGAAGAGTACCTGTATTGTGGGGTAAGAAGAAAAAAGGACTATAGTCAGTCATTTGGAGTTGTAAAGGACATTACCATTAGCATTGTGAGGAGCACAATTAAGCCAGAAATTATGTTTATTTCATAGGATATTTATGTACCTGGGCTTGTGTGTCAGTAACAGGAGAATCATAAGCAAAAATTCTGCAGAAATGTTGCTGTAGGAGAATAGCAAGAAAAAGTCCCATGATTATTTATATATATCATGGAAATCCCATTAAAAATACTGGTAACTACTCTCTATGTTCTTCTGAAAACGTATGTCATATACAGCGTTCCCTCGTTACGTTTCAGGGAACACTGTAAACATAAAACAGTAAATTTTAGGTTTGCACAATAAAAAGAATCCTAAAATGTATTTTGGTTAACATTTTAACACCATACGATTTGATAAAACTTTATCCGGAGCAAGAAGCAACTATAAAGGCAAAAACAGTATTATTGCGCTACCACTAAGGTCCCACCACGAGGAAGGAAATGAGATTCTCCCGTAGCTACAGCAGGGCGGTCAAGAATTTGAGGGCAGCGCCAGAAAGCATGGAAAACCCTCTCCGGAGCTCCTGGCATCCTGCTTCCACTTTCAGACGAAGAACCACCTTGCAACCCATGGGCATGACAGGGGTGGGGAGACAGCAGGGCAGGTGCTCTGGATCCGCTCCGGATGGGAATGGTTGGATGATGTGGAGCGTCGGCTGCGGGAAGACGGCTCGGGCACTCCTTTATTTTTTGAGGGTGACTAGCACTGTTTTACTATACTGCTGCTTCTCCTCTTCTCTGGAGCAACTAAATCAGCCTGAAAATTGCAGCGTCCATGAAAGGTGAACCGTGAAGTGGCGAGGGAACAGTGTATTAACATCAATCCTGAAACACCCGGAAAAAAAACAGACTAGTATGCTTCCAGTTCCCCTTTTCTAGGATTTGACTCCCAAAAGAACACTAGTTTGGAGGAATCTTTCTTCTAAAGTTTTATAAAATTAGACAAACAGTTTTTGATTCCTTGTAAAATAATATTTCATTGATTTTTCTCTGTTGTTGTTGCTCCTGCTCCTGAATACTCTTCTCATGAATTATCCATCACTTCTCTAAAGTAAATGACTAAATGCCTAAACTCTTGTTGGACTTCATCTGCCACAACAGGCAGAAAATTACTGATATTATAGAATATGGTACAATGGTTCTGAAGGCTATCACTTTTCAATTGAGAACATGAAGTTAGAGATTTTCTCTGTAAAATTGTTCAGCTACTAAAATGTTCAGCCTAATTTCATCATTCCACAATTAAACATAAAATTGCAGTCTTGCTGCTGAACCATCAGTCTTACAAAATAAGACCACAAAGAGTGAGCAACATGCAGCTGTGAATTCTACATAATTCATTGCATTATATTTCCATGTACATATACATATGATTGCCAATGGAATCCTACTAAGTTAATTTATTATCTCAAAGCAACAATCTATTTATACGTTTACAAAGAACAAATAGTAAGAAATAACTTCTACAAAGGTTCATTTGGACATCAGCAGGTTTATGCTCTAAAAAGCCAAACAGTAAAGAACTCAAGCAGAGCAGTGGCTGGTGTATCCCTTTTCCCAACAGCACAATTCATGCTGCCAGTAGAAATCTGGAAATGTGATACTACAACACTTTGCTCAGAAAAGCAGGAAGTTTCATTCAGCATCTAGTAATTTCAGTAGATGTCATTGTGCCAAGCTCAAAGTTTATTTTCCCCCTCACTTTCTGATCTCAACTCAGAAGCTCATGGCTGAATTTGCTGCCAAAACTAGTGTGTTACAAGTACTTCTGGGAAAAGCTCAAGAAATATTGGCACCCTTACATCATTATCTCATTCATTCATTCATAATCATCTCAAAATAATCTCTGGTCACACTGCTTTTACTTCACTGAGTAACTATGTTCAATGTTCAACAAAAGTATGGAAAACATTTTCAAGCCAGAGATTTTCTATCCTTGAATATTAACTCTTAGAATGGCCATTCACCAGAAGGCTCTGACTAAAACAGACTCTTCTACCTATGTTTTGAGGCTGATAGGAGGGAACATTTCAAATGCAAAATATTTTCGTAGAACTGCAATTTTTAATGTTTTATTTTGTCTGAATCAAACTAATTCCAAAGAATTTTCATGTAATAATGTCAACATTTGTAAGCTGAGAAGCACATAAAGCACATTTTTTAGAATGTAACGCTAATGTAATTGTTACGTATTGGGATTTGGCATGTTGGCAAATTATTTTCACTCAGATCCGCTTTGCAGAGCGGGGGAATAAAGAGCGCTGATTGGTTCTCCCAACCCGCAACCTTCTATTTAAAGGAGGGCCCGCCGGCTGGTCTTTCTCTGGATTCACTTATACTAATAAAGAGCTGTTGTCACTAAGTCTGCCTCCTGACTCTTCAGTACAATAACCTAACAGTAATTGAATAACATGTAGCCTAAATAAGCTTGGTTAGGAACTGGTTTAATTTGTTTCTTAGCTTTATATAACAACAGAGTCCTTAGGGAGTTGGGTGGCATATAAATCAAACTAATAAATAAATAAAGTGTTGTAGGAGAGTACTATTAGATGACTATCTGCAGCTGCAAAAAGTTCCGTCTGCTGTTGTTTGCTATTGAAAACACAGGTGCTTGCTCTGACAATCAAATTCTATTTGGGACAGACCTGGAAAAAAATTAAAATAGTAAGCAAAATACCATTAAGCACCAAGTTTATCACACATCATTTTTAATTTAAAACCTAATTAAAAATAAAAAAACAGGAGTATTTATTTTATATGCAAAGTTCTGTAAGTTTGGATGGCATTTCAAGGCCTGATAAGAGTCAGAAATGAATCGAAAAGGAAGTTTCAACAGAGCTATCTGCAAATATGCAACTTAAATCCTCTAATTCAAGGGTCTTCAACCTTGGTAACTTTAAGACTTGTGGACTTTAACTTCCAAAATTCCTCAGACAGCTATTCCCTACTCTAATTTACTACACAAACAGAAACAAAACAACAACAAGGTGAAAAGAACTAAGGAATGAATTTTGAACAGATCTGCTTCAGCAGTGTCAAGGAATTCCGTTATGAAAGAGATAAATTGGCATCCCTATTAATAATCCATACATAATTCTATCCATTCATAAGTGCACCAGCATGCCTTAACTGCACCAGAGTGCCTTCCTAATGTTTCTCTCTTACTAGTATCATGTATATAAATATTGTTATATCTTTGTATACCATCAATACATACTTGACAAAACAAACAAATAAAAACAAATCAATAATTAGTTCTATATCATGAGTTGGTTGCATCTAAGAAAAGCAGCAACTAAGACACATTAAGGCAGGGATGTCAAACTGGTGGCACATGGGCCAGATGCGTCACACGCAAGCCACGCCCAGCCCAGCTGGGCGATTGGGAAGAACATAACAAAATATCATGTGATGCGGCAAGTTTGACACCTATGCATTAAACTATTTTCTTGTTAAGAAGATATAGGTAAATACCGAGCAAAAACTCTTAATGTTAATTTTTTATATAACCCAAAGGCATTTTCATACCATTTTAGCTGGATCACATTTAATTGAATACTGTATAGCAACATACTACAAGTTTTCAAATTACACAAAGTTTATCTTGTAGCTATATTTTTTACAATCTTACACAAAGGCAGAATTTGATCAAGGAAGATGTTTTTCTTATTTTGTTTGTTTGCTTGATCTCAAAGAATAGAAAACAAAATATTGTCATACCTGTGAGCCATCAGAGAAGTATCAGGGCTGTATGTTGCAAGTAAAAAAAAACCCCACAGAATCAAACAAATCAAAGAGATGGAAAATCATTTCGATATTACTGCCAAGGAAGCTACATTGAAGTGTCCATATAGTCACTAGAGGTTCAACCTGACTTGTGAAAAGCTTATCTTCATTTGACACCAAAATCTTCTGAGACTCTGCTCATTAACTGAAGGAATAGGATATTGTATGTTTTATTTTTTTATGGCTGTACAGGGACATTAGAAAGCTAACTCATTTTATGTTTTCTAACGCAGGAAATTTATTTTTAATCTGCTGGATTTTTAAAGATGTACTTTTTATGTTGGTACATGCTGGCTCTGTTAAAAAGTGTTATTGCTAACATGTTGTAAGCCGCCCTGAGTCTAAGGAGAAGGGCAGCATAAAAATCAAATGAATGAATGAATGAATGAATAATTTGATTTTATTGTTTTTAATGTATATATTTGTTCTTATGTCATGCTGATTTATTTTATGTAAATGAACTCTAGAACGTCTTGAAGTAGAAGCTACTATTAGCCAGAAAATGCAGCATTCACATTTTTATATACTTTCATACTCATTACCGCAAATGCAATCCAAAGAAAGAAAGATACAATATAAAGAAAATAAAATTCTAGACATTTTTATCTTAAATAAATTTATCATTTGTATCGAATGAATAGACTACAGCTAGGAAAATTGTTGCCACAATAAATATGTGGTCTTTAAAATGTTCTGTGGATTTTATATCAAAAGATGAGTCTTTGTGTGATAAATATACAACTCTGTATATGAATGTGTCTGAATCGCTGTATATGAATGTGTCTGAATCAATTGGAATTCCACCAGAATTCCACTTTTTTTTCTTTGATACCATTCTTATTCGTATATAATGAATAGCCATGTGTTTCTAACCCTGTATTCTGCCTTTTTAAATACTGATAAAACTCTATGGCAGACCTGGGCAAAGTGCGGCCCGGGGGCCGGATGCGGCCCGCTTGCTGTCTGTGCCCGGCCCGCGGAGGAAGGAAGGAAGGAAGGAAGGAGAAATGGAAGGAGGAAGGAAGGAGAAATGGAGGGAGGAAGGAAGGAAGGAGAAATGGAGGGAGGGAGGGAGAAGAAATGGAGGAAGGAAGGAGAAATTCTCTTTCCATGCCCTTTTGCAAAAGTCCAATAAAGGTTCGTTTTTAATTGTTCATTGGTTTCATTGGCCTTTCCAAGAAATTTAAAGCAAGCCCCCCCCCTCACCTCTCAGGGGGAAAAAAGGGAGGAGGAGGAAGAAAAGGAATCCAAAGCTACTTTCAGGCAAAGCCTCCGCTATTTTTTCTCAACTGACAATGTAGGTCAATTGAAGAGAGGCACCTGAAAGGAATATTTTGAAAGAGAAGTAAAGAACTGCCCAAAAGCAGAAATAAAAGGCAGAGAAAATCAGAGAGACAGAAACTTCTCTCCATCTGGAGAAGGAAGGAAGGAAGGAGAAATGGAAGGAACAAGGAAGGAAGGAAGGAAGGAAGGAAGAAAGGAAGGAAGGAAGGAAGGAAGGAAGGAAGGAAGGAAGGAAGGAAGGAAGGAAGAGGTGGGCAATTAATTTATAATTATAATACAATTATAATATATAATTATATTTATAATATGATATGATATGATATAATATAATATATAATTATAATATATAATTATAATTTATAATTATAATATAATTAACTCAGTTCTACCCAATAATATACAGTATTGGGTAGAACTGAGTTAATTATATTAATCCGGCCCTCTAAAACCATCCCAATTTCTCATGCGGCCCCATGGCAAAATTAATTGCCCACCCCTTTTCTATGGTATAACATAGTGAATTCTTATGACAAATATCAACTTTGAAGGTTAAAATCAGCCCCTTGATTCCTCTTAGCAATTATCAGGTTTACCAGCTGTTAAATATACAATCCTGCAGATAAATTGAAGTATAATTTTTCAGAAGGATTCACCAGAGTCTTACTTACATGGCAAAACAGGAAAGGGAGAATACTTGAAGAACAATGAACCAAAACATTTCAAAGACTCAAGATACATATCAGTAGTAAGCCAGATGGCATGTGTCATAAAAAGAAAAGCTGCAGGCAGTAGTAAAAGTTATTTGTCACAGATGGCTGTTAGGGAGGAGGTCTAAATTTGGGGCTGCCACTGAATTTATGATTTTATTAACTATGAATATTTAGGAAGTAGCTTTACAATTCTGTTAATTTCTAAAACTGGGATGGCCGTATCTTATGTTTGCTTTTTTAAAATAAGGATCTCAACTTGAAAACATCCCATATTTAAAGAGAACAGCTTTTATTAGAAATCTGCCTTGGTTTCAGGCATGGGGGAACTGAGACATCTCTTAATAATGGGTTTTTAGCATTTTTTAAATTATTAGATTTGTTCTTACATTGTTCTTGTTATTGTTGCGAGCCGCCCCGAGTCTACAGAGAGGGGCGGCATATAAATCTAATAAATAATAATAATAATAATAATAATAATAATAATAATAATATAATGGACCTTAATTCCCATGATCCACAATTTCTATCCATACATAATTCTATCCATGCATAACTGCACCAGAGTGCCTTCCATCCCGTCCTAATGTTTCTCTCTTATTAGTATCATGTACAGTGGTCCCTCGAGTTTCGCGATCTCGATCTTCGCGAAACGCTATATCGCGAGTTTTCAACCCGGAAGTAAACTCCACCATCTGCGCATGCGTGCCCTTCCACGCATGCGTAGATGGTGGAGTTTCCCCGCCGGGCAGAGGCTTCCCTGGGTCTTCCCCCTCTTGCCCCGGTAAGGCGCGAGCAACGGCGTGGGCGGGTGGGCGGCACACGCGCGGGGAAACCCCAGGGCCGCTTCTCAGCTGAGAAGCGGCCCCAGCAACAGCGCGGGGGGCGGGCGGCACGCGCGCGCGGGGGGAAACCCCAGGGCTGCTTCTCAGCTGAGAAGCGGCCCCAGCAACAGCGTGGGGGGGCGGGCGGCGCGCGCGCGCGGGGAAACCCCAGGGCCGCTTCTCAGCTGAGAAGCGGCCCCAGCAACAGCGCGGGGGGGGCGGGCGGCGCGGGGGGGCGGGCGGCGCGCGCGCGCGCGCGCGCGGGGAATCCCCAGGGCCGCTTCTCAGCTGAGAAGCGGCCCCAGCAACAGCGCGGGGGGGCGGGCGGCGCGCGCGCTGCGCGCGGGGAAACCCCAGGGCCGCTTCTCAGCTGAGAAGCGGCCCCAGCAACAGCGCGGGGGGGCGGGCGGCGCGCGCGCGCGCGGGGAATCCCCAGGGCCGCTTCTCAGCTGAGAAGCGGCCCCAGCAACAGCGTGGGGGGGCGGGCGGCGCGCGCACGCGCGGGGAAACCCCAGGGCCGCTTCTCAGCTGAGAAGCGGCCCCAGCAACAGCGCGGGGGGGCGGGCGGCCCCAGCAACAGCGCGGGGGGGCGGGCGCCACGCGCGCGCGCAGGGAAACCCCAGGGCCGCTTCTCAGCTGAGAAGCGGCCCCAGCAACAGCGCGGGGGGGGGGGGCGGGCGGCACGCGCGCGGACAAGCAGCAGCAGCGAGGCGGCGGGGAACCCCAATCTTCGGCTCCTCGCTGCTGCGGTGGAAATAAAAACACCATCTGCGCATGCGCAGATGGTGTTTTTACTTCCGCACCGCTACTTCGCGACAAATCGATCATCGCGAGGGGTCCTGGAACGGAACCCTCGCGATGATCGAGGGACCACTGTATATAAATACAGTGATCCCCCGCTCGTTGCGAGGGTTCCGTTCCAGGAGCCCCCGCAACGAGCGGGTTTTCGCGAAGTAGCGATGCGGAAGTAAAAACACCGTCTGCGCATGTGCAGACGGTGTTTTTACTCCCACAGCGCTAGCGAGGAGCCGAAGATTGGGGGCGGGGCGGCTGTTTGCCGCCGGCATGGAGGGCTTCCTAGCAGCCCCCCAAACCCGGGTTGGGGGTCCGGGGGGCGCTGGCTCTCGGCGCTTTTGAGCTGAGTCCGGAAGCGAATTCGCTTCCGGACTCAGCTCAAAACCGGCGATACCAAGCGGCAAGGAACGGCTTGTCTCGGCGCTTTCGAGCTGACAGCTCGAAAGCGCCGAGACAAGCCGTTCCTTGCCGCTTGCTATCGGCGCTTTTGAGCTGTCCGGAAGCGAATTCGCTTCCGGACTCAGCTCAAAACCGGCGATACCAAGCGGCAAGGAACGGCTTGTCTCGGCGCTTTCGAGCTGACAGCTCGAAAGCGCCGAGACAAGCCGTTCCTTGCCGCTTGCTATCGGCGGTTTTGAGCTGAGTCCGGAAGCGAATTCGCTTCCGGACAGCTCAAAAGCGCCGATAGCAAGCGGCAAGGAACGGCTTGTCTCGGCGCTTTCGAGCTGTCAGCTCGAAAGCGCCGAGACAAGCCGTTCCTTGCCGCTTGGTATCGCCGGTTTTGAGCTGAGTTCGGAAGCGAATTCGCTTCCGGACTCAGCTCAAAACCGCCGAGTCTACGGAGAGAGGCGGCATACAGATTTAATTAATAATAATAATAATAATAATAATAATAATAATAATAATAATAATAATGTTTCACACTCTCTATCCTAGAAAGTTACAGAAATATGCCTCAATAGTTACAAGTTTTTCTATAAAATGGTAGTTGTAGTACAGCGTTGTCAAACTCATGGCTGGATGCACCACATGCCCTGCCCATTTTAGCAAAGAGAGAATCAGTCCTGATACATTATGTGTCACCGCCATGACAATGCAAATTTGACACCCCTTTTGTAATGGAATACTTCCATGCTGAAAATCCATAGGGTGAAAAGGAGAAGAATGGTCCTCTCAACTTAGGCAGTTGCCTTGAAACTGTCACACTATTTGTCTATCGATTCCAACTACGGTTGCTTTTAACTGTTGTAAGTTCAGGAATTTTTATTATTATTTCTTTTTTTATTTTATTATTAAAGTTATTTGCCATTATTTATTGAGACACCAATTCACAACTATTAGAAACAATACAACTCAGAAAGAGTAACACAGTTAAATGTAAACTATGTAAATTGTGAAATGTATGCTATAAGAAAGTTTTAAAATGAAATATAAATAGGCTGTAAGGAATAAGGACCAGCAGGACAGCTGGCGTATAAGTTGATGGTTAAATGCTTATGTTCTGATACAAAAGTAATATATACTGTATTGCATATCTATATGTTTTTGTATGTTCTATATGGGTTTGTTTTTATTTCTTTTTTGTTATGTTACTATTTTGGTTTTTATGTGTAAATACCCAATAAAAATATTTTTTTTAAAAAATAATAAATTTATTTGCCATCCCTCTCGTGTCAAACAGAGGTTGTCGTATCAACTGCTACTTTAGTGTTTCATTGACAGCTGAACTGGATACCTTTGGCAAGAAAACCATTTGCTCTATTTCTAGCTATATCCTACTTCAGTTTGCAATAGTCTACAGCAGTGGTGGTATTCTACCGGTTCAGGGGAACTGGTACCAGCGGTAGCAGGAGGCTTTGCCTACCCACCTGGATGTCATCATGGACACTGTGAGCATGTGCAGAAGTTCCACACACGAACTAAGCAAGCACACACGTGCAGTCCCACGTCCTAACTGATAGCAGTGAATACAACTACTGCAGTAAGTTACCTTTGCTACTGGTTAAGACATGGAAATGTGTGAGCATGTGAGGTGCTTCTGCTCATATGCAGAATGACAATGTCCAGGTGGGTGGGTGGGTGGGCCACCAGTCCGCCCGAACCAGTGCAAACGGGTAGAATACCACCACACTACTATTCTGCAGTAATGTAGAACTAACAAACTGTAACTAAACTGCTGCTTAACAGGAACTCTCAGGCTCAAATTCATTATCATAGCACAATCTATAATGTAGTTTTCAGGATTGACAATGAATTTGAACTTGAGATTTCCTCTTTAGCAGCTTAGTTACATTATTAAATATAATAAGATAGCCATACTGAAATTAGTCATTAAGTATAAATGTGTTTTTGTCAACATATTACCAATCAAGCTAATAACTGTACCAAACCCTATAATGGTAAAAATGCAACCACAGTTACTACTGCCTAGGATACTAGATAGTACATGAGATATTTCCCTGAAAAATAATTAACAACTCATAGTTCAATCAATGATTACTGTAGGGAAAACTCTGGGAATATCAAGATTGAAAATGTAATCTCACTTGATATTGTATTTCAATCTACAGCATCATCAACTTGCAGAAGGACTTTCAGAATGGGACATTATGTGGTCAGTTAGCTTTAGAAAAGATGCAGTGTTGATGTCAATGGGACAGAAAGACACCCTAATCTCTTTAATGTTAAGGGAATCCCAGAATAATAGAAGGAACCACAAAGGTATTCTCTTTCAGAGACATGCTCTATGAAATGACAATTAATTGTACCACATCTGCTTATGGAAATTTTTAAAAGGGGCATAAGAGTGAAATGTATATTCCACAAATGAAGGCAAATACTGTATACTTGTCCCAGGATAATGTTGCAAGATTCAATCTGGGTTTACTTGGACCAGAGATTTACTCTTCTGAGCTAGAGCCCATCCCCAGATAGTAGAGAAAAGTTCTCTGAGGATAGGTTGCAGCATGAGTCTAAAAGCTCGGAAGACTAAACTTCTGCTTCCTGTGACTAATCCAGATTGGATGTTGTATACAGTGATCCCCCGATCATTGCGAGGGTTCCGTTCCAGGACCCCCCGCAATGAGCGGGTTTTCGCGAAGTAACGCTGCGGAAGTAAAAACACCATCTGCGCATGTGCAGATGGTGTTTTTACTTCCGCCGCAGCAGCGAGGAGCCGAAGATTGGGGTTTCCCCGCCGCCCACGCAAACTCCTCGCTGCTGCCGCGCCCGCCTGCCCTGAAAGGGAAAGCCCCCCCAGGCCGGCTCCGATCGTTTTAAAACAGGTGCGCCGCTTCTCCGCTGACTCCTAAAGCGGGGAAGTTCGCCAGGAGTCAGCGGAGAAGCGGCGCGCCTGTTTTAAAACGATCGGAGCCGGCCTGGGGGGGCTTTCCAGCAACCCCCGAGCCCCCAACCCGGGCAGGCAGGCTACGGACAAGCCGTTCGCTCGGGCCGCTTCCCAGCTGAGTACTCAGCTGGGAAGCGGCCCGAGCGAAGCGGCAGCAGCGAGGAGTTTGCGTGGGCGGTGGGGAAACTCCTCGCTGATGCCCGCCAAGAGGGGGAAGACCTAGGGAAGCCGCCCAGCAGCTGATCTGCCCGGCGCCATCTACGCATGCGTGCCCATAGAAAAAAAGGGCACGCATGCGCAGATGGTGTTTTGACTTCCGGGTTCAAAAATCGCAAATTACCCTGTTCGCAATGGTCGGGAACGCAATAACCGGGGGATCACTGTATTCCCTTTCCAAACACACGGTCAGCTCATTAGGTAGACCAGACCAAGAAACCAACTCCATAAGGATAAAGCTGCTTTTACTAAAATTAGCTATAATAACAAAATCTTGCAAGCTTTATTACAATTCTTCCTCCTTGTAATTCACTGAGTTAAGCAGGTGTCTGTCCAGATCACTTCTAATCATCCACCTAGCCAATTAAATCAGCCGAGGCAACCCTGATGATTAGTGAAAGAATCGTGAAATAGTTTTAATCAAGAAGATTAAAACTATTTTCTGGGCATAGATTTAGATTCAAGCATTCTAATTATAGAACAATTCTCTGAAATGTTGAAATGGCATCTCTTAATCTCTTTATGTAGCTGCAATCTACATTCAAATGGACAATTAGTGAAATTCTGCTGTGCACAACCAGATAGTCATGACTTCTGATGTGGTTCACTTTATAGAGCTGTGTTTCTAAAGTATGGGTTGCAATTCCTAGAACAGTGATTTTTATTTTTTATTTATTGTTAGAGTTGAAAGGGACCATGAAAGCCATTGAGTTCAGCCCCCTGCCCAAGCAGGAACCCTATAGTACACCAGTCAAGTGGCAGTTCAATCTTCTCTTAAAAATGTCCATAGTGTTTGAGTTCACAACGTCCACTGGTAGGTTCTTCCATTGGTTGACCACTCTGACCGTGAGGAAGTTCCTCCTTATCTCCATGTTGAATCTCTCCTTGGTCAGCTTCCAGTCGTTGTTCCTCATCCGGCCCTCTGGTGCCCTGAAGAATAAAGTGATCCCCTCTTCTCTGTGACATCCCCTCGTATACTTGTAGACTGCTATCATGTCCGCTCTGGCTCTCCTTTTCTCTTCGTAAGTCTTGGTTTTCAATCCCTTAATCATCTTGGTTGCTCTTTTTTGCACTTTCTCCAGAGTTTCAATGTCTTTTTTGAAGTGTGGTGACCAGAACTGAATACAGTACTCCAGGTGTGGTCGGACCAGGGCGTAGTAGAGGGGTATTAAGACTTCCGTGGTCTTGGAGTGTATTCCCCTGTTGATGCAGCTTAGGATTGTGTTGACTTTTTTAGCTTCTGCTGCACATTGTTGGCTCATGTTTAGTTGATTGTCCACCAAGACTCCGAGGTCTCTTTCGCAGTCGCTACTACTAAGAGGGGTTTCTCCCAGGTTGTATGTGTGTCCAGGTTTTTTTCTGCCTAGGTGAAGGACTTTGCTCTTGTCAATGTTAAACATCATTTTGTTGGTGTAGGCCCACTGTGATGGCGAACCTTTTTTTCCTCAGGTGCCGATGGATGGTGTGGGCATGCTATCGCACATGTTTGAATGCCCACACTATAATTCAGTGCCTGGGGAGGGCGAAAACAGCTTCTCCCACCCCCAGGAGGCCCTCTGGAGGCCAGAAACAGCCTGTTTCCCAACTTCTGGTGGGCCTCACAGGGTTGTGTTTTGCCCTCCCTAGGCTCCAAAGCCTTCCCTGGATCCGGGGTAGGGTAAAAATGCCCTCCCCCTCCCTCTGGAAGGCCTTTGGAAGCCAAAAGCGCCCTCCCAGAGCCTCTGTATGAGCCAAAAATCAGATGGCCTACACACACATGCACGTTGGAGCTGAGCTAGGGCAATGGCTTGTGTGCCAGCAGATATGGCTCCATGTGCCACCTGTGGCACCCGTGCCGTAGGTTCGCCATCACTGTCCTAGAAGATGTGGTGGTAACAAGACAATGGCTGCATGGCCATCACACATTAATTTTCTTACATTCCTTTCTCATCAGGTTTATCATTTTAATGTATAAGAAATTTAAAAAAACAATGCAACAATTCTGCAACCCTGGACCCAAGAATATTTACCTTTCAAGGGACAACCAAAGTAATAAAATGAGCAAATGATTCCCTCTGGAATCAACACCTCCCCAGAGATTCACACTGCCCCCACCCTCCTTGCCTTCTGTAAGAACTTGAAACGTACCTATGTCGGCAGGCCTGGGATCACTAGACCTTATCCTCTGCCCAGTAAATGTATTGAATGTGACAGTATGGATGTGATTGTTCGTTTTTAAATGACCAGCTTTTTAAGACATATTTTTAAAAGTAATTATTTTATTAATTGGCTTAGGGATGTTTTATATAGTATCTTTTTTATCGGAATTGTTGTGAGCCGCCCCGAGTCCACGGAGAGGGATGGCATATAAGTCCAATTAATAAATAAATAAATAATAAATAAAAGAGCTTAAGCAGTACAGAAAATTATTTAGTAACCCTTCTAGAAGCAATTGATAATATGCCAGTTAGGAGAAGGTGACTAACCTCCTCTTTAAGCTAGCATGGATGAAGTAAACCATTATTATTAATTCACCATTATATTTAGAAAGGAAACCATAAATGGAAAATAACAGGGACAAATGAAATCTTCCTTCTAACAAGGAAATGGCAAGAAATAATAGGAGAGGAGATAAAAAATACTGTACTTCTGAGGATCAGGAAAAGGATATATGCAAAATATATAGTGTAAAATCTACCAGATAGGCTACAGTACTGCATACAGGGCAGTAGTTTGATTAAACTCTACTTATTTTTTTGCCCCCTCTATATATATTTTAGCTATTTTTTTTCTTTAGTAATTTAAATACCGTGTTGAAGATATTTGCTCCTTTTCTTTCCCCTTAAGTTTCTTTTGCTTTTCTCTTTTATTTTAATTTAAAGGGCATTTATTATGAAAGAGGGTTTAAAGTATATATGAAAATTGATATGGAGGAGATTTTTGAGAAAATTGAAACATTTTGATCTAATTAGTTCGATGTGATTAAGAATAGTAACAGCCTAAAATGTATACAGTCTTTTTTTTTTTTACTTTTTTTACCATATGAGGAATTGGAATAATTAGTTTTTGGTGCAGATGTTAAATCCTAAGGAGGTGGCATTGGTTAATCTGTGTATACCGAAATTGCAAAAATGATATATTGTAAATTAATTTGAAATTAACGGTATCTTTTTTTTCTGTACACGTATTTGGAGAATTTTTTTTAAAAAAATTCACCCTTAAAAAAAACCCCTACTTATATGCCAGTGGCATGGTAAATAGTTCCCTCAATTCATATAGACTCTCTTGGGGCCTAACGAGATCAAATAATAATAATAATAATTAATTTTATTTTATTTTATTTTATTTTATTTTATTTTATTATTTTATTTTATTTTATTTTATTTTAATTGGATTTGTATGCCGCCCCTCTCCGCAGACTCGGGGTGGCTAACAACAATGATAAAAAACAACATGTAACAATCCAATTTAATAAAACAACTAAAAACCCTTATTATAAATACCAAAAATACACACAAACATACCATACATAACTTGTAATGGCCTAAGGGAAGGAATATCCTAACTCCCCCATGCCTGTCGACAAAGGTGGGTCTTGAGTAATTTGTGAAAGACAAGGAGGGTGGGGGGCCGTTCTAATCTCTAGGGGGAGTTGATTCCAGAGGGCCGGGGCCGCCACAGAGCAGGCTCTTCCCCTGGGGCCCACCAAACGACATTGTTTGGTCGACGGGACCCGGAGAAGGCCAACTCTGTGGGACCTTATCGGCCGCTGGGATTCGTGCAGTAGAAGGCGGTTCCGGATGTATTCTGGCCCAATGCCATGTAGGGCTTTAAAGGTCATTACCAACACTTTGAATTGTGACCGGAAACAGATCAGCTGACGAACTATCATATTTTGGGTCTGCACATATCTTCCAATATGCCACTAAGGCATATTTTAACTCGGTATTTCAGCTACCAAAAAGAGACGTTGGCCATCAGAGATTAGTCTGCATTCTCAAGTCAACTGTGAGTTAGATGCACAATGGGGTATTCAACACAAAGCATTTGGAAATTTCAGTTGCACTGCTTAAATGAAGCTTAAGTCATGAGAGTGGAAAATCTGTGCACCATATAACAAATGACCTTGAGTGTGAAAATTTTGGCAGCAGCTGGGATACACTTATTACTAATAATATGATTAGCAAAACTCACAGTGGTGTTTGAAAGCTTATGGGCAAAGACTTTGCTGTTTGTTCCAGGTCGCTGACGCTTGCAAGGAAGCATCTAGGACGGTGTTTAAATACTCTTGATTTGATCAATGTCAAAGCCATTAATTTTCCAAGAGTAGTGGTGGGTGACAGTTCATTTGGAGAACACATCTACTTTACTTTTATTGTAATTGATGACAAGTTGCTCCCTTCTGCAGTAATGGGCAAGAGAAGGAAGGCTCAGGCTCATTTGTGTTAAAAGATTGCTGCACTATCAGCATATAAAATTGATGAAACAGGTCTGTTGCCTGACACGAAGAGGATAAAATTTAAACTTTGTTGCATATTGAACTAATTAAGTAATATAAAAAGTGGCTTCGTCCCTTTGAGGTCACTAATGGTCATATTAGGCTAGCATTATCTTCTTGATAAATGTCAAATCAATAACAAAAGATGTCTCTCAAGAGAAATAGCTGCCAACTTCTCCCAAAGTCTATCCCTGAGATGGAATCAAAGGCTATAAAGGCAGCACAAAGGGTTCCAGGCAGATTCCTATTGTTTTGTTTTCTGCTAATGATGAAGATAAGGATGAGATACTAGTCAAGCATTAACCCTTCTTCCTGAAACAGTCTTGCCCCTGCATTGGACATTATGCATTGGATTTAGGGGTAGTGATTTCTGACAGTCTCAAAATGGGTGAACAGTGCAGTCAGGCGGTAGGGAAAGCAAGTAGGATGCTTGGCTGCATAGCTAGAGGTATAACAAGCAGGAAGAGGGAGATTAGGCGTTGATTGCTTACCTGAACGCCTCTTCTCGTACGGTGAGCGGGTACAGCAGTCACATGGGTTGCTCATGTCCAATCCGGTGGAACTGAGCCTAGTGTTAATAAAGCTTGCTGGATCCGCCCCTTCCCCAGAATTCGCGAATCCATAGACTAGGCTCAGCTGTGAAGCTCTGTAGTGTTCAACTCTCATTGTTAGAGAAAGAAAGGTTATAGGAAGGTAAAGAAGACACATACAAGGGCGGGAAGTGACTGCTGTACCCGCTCACCGTACGAGAAGAGGCGTTCAGGTAAGCAATCAACGCCTATTCTCCGTACTGAAGGAGCGGGTCCAGCAGTCACATGGGACATACCCAATAGATGGTCCCTAGGGTGGGATTAGATTGCTATCGTGTGAGATAACGGATTGGAGTACCCTTCTGCCGAAGGCAGCGTCCGCTGAAGCGTAAGAGTCAATCTTGTAGTGCCTGATGAAGGAATTTGGCGAGGCCCAAGTGGCTGCTTTGCAGACCTCCTCCAACGGGGCTTGAGTCGCCCAAGCGGCCGAGGTGGCTGCGCTCCTGGTGGAATGCGCTGTGATGTTCCTTGGAACTGAGAGGGAGGCCGACTCGTAGGCCTTAGATATAGTCCCTCTGATCCAACGGCCTATTACTGTTGAAGACACTTTGGCACCCATGACTCTGGGGTGATAGGCTATAAAAAGTGCTTCTGACCTCCGAAAGGGTCCTGTGCGTTGGATATAGATTCTCAGCGCTCTAATGAGATCCAGGGTGTGCCATCTAATTGCCAAGGGATGGTCTCGTTGGAGGCAGAAGGAAGGTAGGACAATATCCTGAGTTCTGTGGAACATGGAACTGACCTTGGGTAAGAAGGTGGGGTCCAGTCGCAAGACTACCTTGTCCTGGTGAAATTGACAAAGGTCCTGCCTGATTGAGAGGGCAGCCAGCTCCGAAATGCGTCGGGCAGAGGTAATAGCCACCAGGAATGCTACTTTAAAGGATAGGTACCTGAGGGACGCCGATTTTAGGGGTTCGTATGGTGCCTGCGTGAGGGAATGGAGAACCCGTGGCAAATCCCAGGATGGATACCTGTGGACCTTGGAAGGTCTGAGGTTGGCTATGCCCTTGAGGAATTCCTGAACTTCTGGGAAGGAGCGGAGAGGCTGTCTGCGGGGCCCCGCTAGGACAGAGGAAATGGCCGCCAGATGACGCCGGAGGGTGCTGGTGGAAAGTCCCTGATGGAAACCTTGCATAAGGAAGGAAATGATTCTGTGTATGGGGATGCACAGGGGAGAGAGGCCTTCCTGTAGACACCACTGGTGAAACTTGGACCACGTGTGGTCGTAAATTCGATTGGTCGAACCCCTTCTGGCCTTTAAAATGACCTCCACTGTATCGGGGTCGTGGCCACGCAGTTCTAAGTCTCTCCTGATAACAGCCAGGCGGTGAGGTGGAACCACTCCGGGTCTGGATGGAATGAGGCCCCCTGCCGCAGCATATCCCCCGAAACGGGGAGTCGCCAGGGGTCCTGGACGGACAACTGTTGGAGATCCGCGAACCAGGGCCGGCGGGGCCAATGAGGGGCGATTAGGATTACTCGGGCCCTCTCGGTGAGGACCTTGTGAATCACGTCCGGGAGAATTGGAATTGGAGGGAATGCGTAAAGTAGGCCTGGAGGCCATGGGCTCCGGAGGGCATTGATTGCTTCCGCTCCCGGGGATGGAAATCTGGAAAAAAAGCGAGGGAGTTGGGCGTTCGCATTGGTCGCGAAGAGATCCAGAACTGGTAGGCCGAATCTGAGGCTGATTTGATGGAACAGGTCTTGATGGAGGTTCCACTCTCCTGGGTCTATCGTTGCTCGAGATAGCCAATCCGCCTGGACGTTGAGGCTCCCCGAGATGTGGTCGGCTAGGAGCGACCGAAGATGTTTTTCCGCCCAAAGGCCTAACTTGAGGGCCTCCCTCATGAGGGCCTTGGATCTCGTGCCCCCCTGTCTGCAGATATGGCTTTTTGTGGCAATGTTGTCGGTGAGAATGAGAACGTGCCGGTTGGGAATGCGAGGAGAGAACTGCTTCAGAGCCAGGGAAACGGCTCTTAACTCTAGCCAATTGATTGGCTTGGAAGCTTCCTCCGGGGACCACGTGCCCTGGGCTATCATCCCCTGGGCGTGGGCGCCCCATCCCGATAGACTGGCATCTGTGGTGATGACAAATTGATCCGGGCACCTGAACGGGGATCCTTTGTTCATGGCCGGAGACTTCCACCACTTGAAGGATCTGCGAACAATTGGTGGGATGACAATGCGACGACTTGAGTTGCTGTGCCCCGATCTCTGAAAGGGTAATAGGAGCCACTGTAGTTCCCTAGCATGAAGGCGAGCCCAGGGAATGATGCCTATGCATGACACCATCTTCCCCAAAAGGGAAGACAGGGTTACTATGGATACTGAAGGTTGAGATAAAATGCAAGAAATTAACTCCCCTATACTGAATTTTCTCTCAGGAGAGAGAAAGACCTGGGAGGATTCTGAATTAATAACGGATCCCAGGTGTAAGATGGATGTGGAAGGTTGGAGATGACTTTTGTCAAAGTTGATGGAAAATCCATGGTCCTGAAGAACTGACATGGTGACAGAAAGGTCTGTTTGCACTTTCTCTAGGGAGTTCCCATGAATCAAAATATCATCAAGATAACATAAAATGTGAATGGGAGACGCCCGGATATAGGCCGCCAGGGACCCCAAGAGCTTTGTAAAGACCCGAGGGGCCGAGGAAAGGCCAAATGGCATCGCCCTATACTGGAAATGCCTGCCCTGAAAGGAGAAACGTAAAAATTTTCTGTGGCATTTGGCTATAGGAATGTGGAGGTAGGCCTCAGTGAGGTCTAAAGAGACCATGAAATCTCCCGGGTGGATGGCGGCCAAAATGGATGATAAGGAGTGCATCTTAAACTTCCTATATTTGATGAATAGGTTCAGCTTCTTTAAATCCAAAATAGCTCTCCAACCTCCGGAGGATTTTGGAACCATAAATAGGATGGAATAAAAACCTAGACCCTTCTGACCGGGGGGAACCGGTTGAATGGCTCTGATGGACAATAAGTGGGAAATGGCCTCCTCCATACGGTTACAATCTGAGGAGGACCTGGGAGAAGGGCAGGAAATAAAACGTTTCGGGGGGGGAGAGATAAATTCTAAAAGAAGGCCTGTTTGAACAGTGTCAATGACCCAGGGGTCCTTGGAGGTGAGACACCAATTAGAGGCGAAATGGGCTAGGCGACCACCTATGGGAATCGAGGAAAAACTACCATCTAGGTTTTTTTGAAGCCCTGTTAGAGGACGCTCCCCTTTGGAAGCGAAAACCTCTGCCCCTGGAGTTCCTACCTTGGGAACGAAAGCGGGGGGAATACTGACCTGGAGATCTCTGATAGGAAGCCGCTTGATCTTGCTGACGCCCTGGGCGACGAAAGGACTGCGTTTTGGTAGCCTTTTTGGTGGTTGGACCCAATACTTTCTTCTTGTCCGTGGTTTCCGTGAGGAGTGGATCCAGAAGATCCCCGAAGAGAAGGTCGCGCTTTAAGGGTCCCAGAGATAACTGCCACTTCTGACGTACTCCTGCTTGCCAAGGGCGAAGCCATAGGAGTCTTCTTGCCGTTGTAGAAGCTGCAATAGACTTAGCAGAAAATCTAGTAGATTGTAAAGTGGCATCAGCCACGTACTGAGCAGCTGCAAAGACCTTGTTGAAGTCTTGTTGACCTCTCAAGTCATCGGGAGGAATATGCTGTTGAAGTTGGCGAAGCCACAGAAGCATGGCTCTGGAGAAAAAGGAAGCCGCTGCAGAACTTTTAATGGCCCAGGAATCTGCGGTGAATCCTCTTTTGAGCATTTGTTCAATCCGCTTGTCCTCTGGGCGGAGGACTTCCTCTGCTTCGCCTGGCACAGCAGCCGCCGAGTGAAGGATCTTGACAGGTTCATCCGGTTTAGGAAAGGATAGGAGCTCCTCATAGGAAGAGGAGAGTTTGTACAACTTTTTGTCCTTGGTTGAGGGATTAAGCCCAGAGGCTGGGAAATCCCACTGCTTAAGTAAGGCATCTTTAAACAATTTAGGCATAGGAATTACCTCGTTATCCTCCTGTTCCTCTGTGAAGTAAGGTAAATTCTCCTCCGGGGGATCAGTGGATGTGGAGGCCTGTTTCTCCTGGGCCGCCAATCCCGTAGAAATTCTAGCTTTGAGGAGGAGAGATTTGAACAATTGAGAAGGAAAAATAGTAATTGGAGAAGGAACCTTTATTTGGGATTCCTCATCATCTGAGAGGCCTTGAAAGGGATCCTCATCCTCCTCCATATCCTCATATTCGTCCTGAGAGGAATCTGATTCATCCTGAATAGGAGCTCTAACCGCTGGGGAAGAACCCAAGGGGCGGGAGGGACGAGGAGGTGGAGGAGGTAAGGGAAGCGCATTGATGGTAGAGAGTTTAGCATCAATGGCCTTGGATAACACAGAAAAAATAGATTGGAATTCAGGAGGTAAACTAGAAATATCAGCAGGAATGGCAGAAGAATCCCTGAAGGCCTGGGAGGATCCTGGCTGGGGGGAATCTTCAATAATATCTGGTTCCTCTGGACCTATTCCCCATAGGTTAGGTTGGGGTCTGTCTAGGTTTGGCTCATCCAGAGATAACACAGTGACCCCAGAAGAAGGCAGATTAGAAGCCTCTGGGGGGTCATGACTACTGAGTACTTGGGCCTGTACTTTCAAACGCTTTGCTGATTTGTCATGGATTTTTTGTAGGGCTAGGTCCCTTCTCTTCTCAGCCCTGGTGACCTTGGTCGAGGGGCGGGCCCCTGAAGAAGAGGAGGTCGAGGCCTGGGGGATACTGGTAATCTCATCGCCTGTAGGCCTGGCCTCTCTGGGACCTTGAGTGGTGCCTCTCTTGGGAAAAGTAGCCATAGTCTGACAATTAACAGAAGACAAGGCTGAGCCAAATAACTGAATAATTAGGGAGAAGAATTTCAAGACTTCCCAAGAGGAATGGATCCTGCTCCGAGGCCTCGGAGCTGCTGAGACTTGAGGGCAATCTGGGCAAACCCAGAGTTCGTGTCCCCAAATACAGCGTGGCCAGCCTCCCTAAACTTTAATTAAAGTAACCAAGGCACTCTGGTTGGAGGCTTAGCCGGTGGAGAATTAAGCCTGAGCGTCCCAAAGCCCACTCCGGGATCCAAGCGGTGGACTGAGGCCTACGCGGCTGGCAGAAGGCCAACACGAGAGGCCTAAATTTAAAAAGGGCGCGAAGGCCTTCGCGCCGAAAAATCGCTCCGTAATAGAATTCTTAAAGGGGAAGCGATCGACTAAGTCCAGGAGACTAGAAACAAGCGTCTCACTCCGCAGGAGGTATTTCTTAAGCCCTTTAACAACCACTATAATAAATCAATGAAGCAATACTTGCACCAAGACCTCCAGGCCAAAGGATTAAAGGAATCCACAAGCGGCAGCGGGGATCGTAAACGGCAAAACAGCCGGGGGAAAACGAAACCGCAACTTCTCCCAAGGAAAAAAGCCGAGCCACAAACGGCTGGCGCTATTAGTGCAAGTAAACCAAATAAGGATAAACAATTCTTACTACTTTTGAAGGAAAGATCGAAGGGAAGGTGTTAGAATGTTGAACGAGCTATCACAATACAACCGCAGGATATGCGAACTGAGCGAATTCTGGGGAAGGGGCGGATCCAGCAAGCTTTTTTAACACTAGGCTCAGTTCCACCGGATTGGACATGAGCAACCCATGTGACTGCTGGACCCGCTCCTTCAGTACGGAGAATATGATCCCTCTATATAGAGTGCTGGTGAGACCACATTTGGAATACTGTGTTCAGTTCTGGAGACCTCACCTACAAAAAGATATTGACAAAATTGAACGGGTCCAAAGACGGGCTACAAAAATGGTGGAAAGTCTTAAGCATAAAACGTATCAGGAAAGACTTAATGAACTCAATCTGTATAGTCTGGAGGACGGAAGGAAAAGGGGGGACATGATCGAAACATTTAAATATATTAAAGGGTTAAATAAGGTCCAGGAGGGAAGTGTTTTTAATAGGAAAGAGAACACAAGAACAAGGGGACACAATCTGAAGTTAGTTGGGGGAAAGATCAAAAGCAACATGAGAAAATATTATTTTACTGAAAGAGTAGTAGATCCTTGGAGACAAACTTCCAGCAGACCTGGTAGATAAATCCACAGTAACTGAATTTAAACATGCCTGGGATAAACATATATTCATCCTAAGATAAAATACAGGAAATAGTATAAGGGCAAACTAGATGGACCATGAGGTCTTTTTCTGCCGTCAGACTTCTATGTTTCTATCTGGCAACAGCTAGACCAGGGCTGAGGAATTCTGGGAGTTGAAGTCAACAAATCTTAAAGTGGCCAAGGTTGGAGACCCCGGAGTTAGACTACCAACTTTCTATAGAAATTCTTTTACGTAGCTTATTCTTACACTTAGCAAGCTGATGGAGCCAAAGGTTTCTTGTTATATCTCTTTTTATATATTGAGATTACAGCAGAGCAAGTCTAGGCTTCTTACCAGATGCGTGTAAAGAAAATATTTACAAGCCAATATTGGGGATCATCAATCTGTGTTTGTCCTTAGCGTCCTGCCAAAATCAGATTATCCCAAGCCACTTTACCAATTTGGAATTGTGTAGTAAGTTTAGCCATTTCAAAAGAGAAATGATATAATGCTGGAGTAGGGATTAAACCAAATCAAGAGTTCAGACATATTTATTTCAATTAGGTGCCACATAACTCCAAGCTAACAATATAAAAAGTAATACAATACACTCATGCAATATAAAACAAAATGGGAATCCGCTCACTTGATAAAAAAAGAATAGACAAAAACACATTACAGGTAGTCCTCTTGTTATGACCGCGGAGCTTCCACACTAGGGTCAAAGTCTGGGTCAATGTTAAATGAAAGGCTTCCTGCCTCAAGTAACAACCAGCCACCCTTGCTCTCTCTGTGGTATATTTGTTAAACCAATGCATGAGTTGTTACATGGTGAAGGAGATTCTAGGAGGCACAAGAGCACCTGCTTCAAACCTTCTCCAAGCCTTCTGCCGCACGAATCCCAGCGACCAATTAGGTCCCACAGAGTGGGCCTTCTCCGGGTCCCGTCAACTAAACAATGTCGTTTGGCAGGACCCAGGGGAAGAGCCTTCTCTGTGGCGGCCCTGACCCTCTGGAACCAGCTCCCCCCCAGATATCAGAGTTGCCCCCACCCTCCTTGCCTTCCGCAAGCTCCTTAAAACCCACCTCTGTCATCAGGCATGGGGGAATTGAATTTCTTTTTTTCTCCCTTCCCCCTAGGCTTATAGAATTTATACATGGTATGTTTGTTGGCATGATTGGTCTCTTAAATTGGGGTTTTTTAGATTATTTTTTAATATTAGATTTGTTACATTGTTTTTTATTGTTGTTAGCCGCCCCGAGTGTTTGGAGAGGGGCAGCATACAAATCTAAATAAACTAAACTAAACTAAGACACCCCCATGTTCTGTTTTTCCTGCCTCTTGGGTGCCTTACCTGTTGGCCACTGAACAGCTGTCTTGTCCGCAAGAAACAGTGGACAAGGAAAATGCAGGGTGTGCCTGCCTTTCCTAATTTTGCCTCCACCTTTTCTCCTGCCCTTCTTTCTTGGGCACGAAAGGACCAGTTCTCCTAGCCTTTCAGAGCTTTCTGCACTCGTCAGCTGGCCATCGGGGAGGCTGCAAAGCTCTCCTCCCTTTCGCTAGGTTTTGGGAAGCTGGCTCTTGCACACAAAAGACAGCAGCTTCAGGACCAGCTTCCCAAATCTTTTCCTTGCTTAACTCCTCCTCCCTTTCTCAGAAAGCCACATTTTTTTTTCAATAAATAAAATTAAAGCAGCTGGGAGAGACAGACTTGTTGATCTTCACCTCCCACCTCAATCAAGTGCTAGAACTAAAGGCTCCACCTCTGCTCTCCAATCTCTATGTCTTTTAAAAACCTTATCTCTCCAGGCTGAAGGGTAGAGGAATGGAAGTGAGAAGGAAAGAAAACACCTTTTCTTCTTGAATTGATGGTGGTGGTGGGGAGAAGCTTCATATACAAAAGTTTGCCAACTACAGTGGTACCTCTACCTAAGAACGCCTCTACTTACGAACTTTTCTAGATGAGAACCGGGTGTTCAAGATTTTTTTGCCGCTTCTCAAGAACCATTTTCCACTTACAAACCCGAGCCTCCGAAACTGTAACCGGAAAAGGCAGGTTGAAGTCTTTATGGGGCCTCTCTAAGAATCTCCTGGGAGGAAACAAGGCCGGAAAAGGCAGGCATGGGACCTCTCTAGGAATCTCCTGGGAGGAAACAGGGCCGGAAAAGGTGGGGAGAAGCCTCCATGGGGCCTCTCTAGGAATCTCCTGGGAGGAAACAGGGCCTCCACCCTCCCTGTGGTTTCCCCAATCGCACACATTATTTGCTTTTACATTGATTCCTATGGGAAAAATTGCGTCTTCTTACAAACTTTTCTACTTAAGAACCTGGTCACGGAACGAATTAAGTTCGTAAGTAGAGGTAGCACTGTGCTATATTCTAAAGCAGTGATAGTGAACCTTTTTTGGTTCACGTACCAAAGGGATGTGTATGCGTGTGCTAGCATGTGTGCACTTTCCCACACACCATCTCTCGCCCGCCCCCGCATGCGCACCATCCCACGCTGCCCCACACACATGCGCACTGGCCTTTCTAAAGCCTGGTAGGCAGTGGTGGGTTCCTACCAGTGTGGTCCAGGTACCTGCACTAGTATGAACCCACTGATTTTCGGTGATTTTTTTTTACAACATCTCCAGGTGGAAGAAGCCCTCTCGCACACCCTTGTCTTAATGCTGATCTTTATTCGTCATCTGAAGCACAGCTGAAGGTTTCTTCCACATGAAGATGCTGGAAAAAAATCGCCGAAAATCAGTGGTGCACTCTGGACCACAGTGCTGGTAGATGAAAAAAATGCCCAAATGGGCAAACCGGAAGTGTGTTTTCCTGAACTTCCAGTTTGTCTGTTGGGGCATATATTTGTTTTGCCTCTGAGGCTTCAGGGATGCTTCTCTGAAGTATCCAGAGGACAAAACTGCCTTTCCAAAGGCCGAACATCAGTTGGCCAGTCCATGCATGCTTGCTGGAGCTGACACAGGACAAAATCTCACGTGCCCTCCCATATGGCTCCAGGTGCCACCTGTGGCACGCATGCCATAGGTTCGTTATCAGAGCTCTAGAACTTATTTAACAAAATAGAAGACACTGAGTCTTTGCAAGCATTAGCTGTCCATCTAACACAAATTGTTTCAACTCCTACCCTCAAAACGTCGCTACAGAGCACTGCACACCAAGACAACTAGACACAAGAACAGTTTTTTTCCGAACACCATCACTCTACTAAACAAATAATTCCCTCAACACTGTCAGACTTTCTACTAAATCTGCACTTCTATTCTACTAGTTTTTCTCATCATTCCTTTCACCCATTTCCTCCCATGTTGACTGTATGACTGTAACTTGTTGCTTTTATGCTAAGATTTTTATTAATATTGCTTCTTCATTGCTTATTTGACCCCTATGACAATCATTAAGTGTTGTACCACATGATTCTTGACAAATGTATATTTTATTTTATGTACGCTGAGAGCATATGCACCAAGACAAATTCCTTGTGTGTCCAATCACACTTGGCCAATAAAAATTCTATTCTATTCTATTCTATTTTTGTAAGCCACCCTGAGTCCTTCAGGATTGGGTGGCATAGAAGTCGAATAAATAAACTATTTGGCTCTCTGGATCTTAAGTGGAATCTGGGTGTGAATGTTTTTACTTATATAGCACATCTAATGCTATTCAGAGGAGATTATGATCAAAGGAAGGGAAGGAAGAAACGAACATGACTTGATTCATATTCAGTATAACTGAGCTGAAGGGAACCCCAAAAGCAATTCATAGCATGGCAATGTTTTGCAAGGTGCAGCATTTTAAGAGAAGAGAAGCCTTTAAAGTAAAGAAGCACCACTCCTCTTCCTTACTTTGTTAAATGAGAATGCCTAAATAGACAAAACGTTGGAAGTGCAAGAAGGAATCAGGGTGGATGTGCCCTAAAATAAAGTATTCTGCAATAAAATAAATTTGTTGGAAGAAATTATACAACAGGCAATTGAGTTAAAGCCATATCTGTTCTTGCTGGGAATTTTTAGAAGAAAGTTTAAAAAAGAGGATTGTTATATAATACAGTGGTACCTCTAGATACAAGCTGCTCCACATGCGAGTATTCCAAGTTACGAGCGAAATTTCTGTTCGACACCCAAGCTCAAATTCGGGATACGAGCCGAGCTTCCGCTAGGTGGCGCAAGAATCTCCTTGCTTCCGGTTATCTCGGCGTGAAAAACAAAGTCTAAAGGCATTTGTTCGAGATGCGAGTTGATCGACTTACGAGCTCGGGTCTGGAACGAATTAAACTCGTATGTCGAGGTACCACTGTACTCCATAAAACCACCACTATTAGGATTTTTTATGTGCACATCCTCAATGATTTTTAGAAAAATCTTAGAATATTCCAAGATATGCAAATTAACAATTGAGATACATGAGAAGAAAGATACAGAATTCTATGAAGCATGGAACAAATGGGTATAAGTGGATAAAACCCAATAAAAAGCTTCAAATTTGGTTATAAAATGAGGACTATTGTTGAAGAAATTCTAAATATTCTTACTTCCCTTTCCTATCAAAACAACTAGACTCATGTAATTAAAGTAGAAGAATTAAATGTTCAAAATATATTAGGAGACTTAATCCATTAAATATAGAACTGGACAAAAATAGTGAATGTTACAATAAAAATAGCAATTTTGTAAAGTGTAAATGTACTGTATTTGGAAATACTATGAAAAAGCTGTAAAAGTGGTTAGTTATTTCTATTTTTGTTTTTGTCTTATGTGTTTTTGTAAGTCTTTTTTACATATTGTTTTAAACAAAAAAAAAAACGCAATAAAGATTATTAAAAAAAAAAAAAGAGAATGCCTAAATAGAACCCAAGTGTTAGGAATTATGCCAAAGTAAGTTCATCATCCTTCCAATTTAAAAATATTTTAATTCTTGGGGCAGAAAATTTCTCCTTTCTAATGGAATGTGTTTTATTTATAATCCTGTAAGGTTCCCCCCATGTTTTGCTATAAAGATTAAAATGTAATAATTAACTTAATTAATTCCTTGCCTTCCTTAATTCCAGTGAATAATTTATGTCATTAATCATGTAAGGGACCATTCTATTGCAAAGTTTGAGAACATCTTCTGTAAAGTATCTATATGGGTACACTTCATGATGGAATCTCATGCACACAATCCATCCAAAATTGGTTTAACATACATTACATTATTATGCATAAATTCAATATATTCAATCCAACATTCAATAAATGTTGATATAGAGCAGGAGTGTCAAACTCACGTTGTCATTGCAGTGTCACATGATGAATCAGGACTTTCCCCCTCTTTGCTAAAACGGGCCTGGGCATGATTACCATGTGACATATATGGTCCATGCCCGGGAGTTTGACAGCCCTGATCTAGAGGATGTGGAATGAAAACACTAACATTTGATACTTTGAATTGTGGATTTCAAATAACTGCAACTTCAAAGAACTACGGTTGGAAATTGATGTGGCAGAACGACTTTGAGAAACCAAGAGTACAATGGTAAGACTGTTTGTTGGGCCATAATTTTCACTAAGCTGAGATATGTTTTTGAATAGACTTGTGTTATGTTGGCTTTTGGGCGCTAATATGAATGAATTGCAGATTGTAAAAGTGTTAATGTAATCTCTGCTTTTTATATTTGCAAATTAAATTTGCATTTCACATCAGTGATTAAAAGTAAGTTTCCATCTTTTTAAAGGTGTGAATTATATACATTTTTTGCTTCACAGATTAATGATTTATGGGAATAAAAATGAGCTTTCCAAATACCTGAAGCCACATAATCTCTTTATGATGTTGGAATAAATTATAACTGTGAAACTGTCAGTTCTTTGTATTCCCTCCTAAGTAATAATCCTGACAGGCAATATATGTGCTCAAGCTTCCTATTGCCAAAAACTGCTCTTTCATGTTGCGCTGCAGAAGACCAAAGACTTGTGTTACCTGCTTGGGAGAAAGCAGAATCTGAAAGCGTTGCAATGCAACGGGAAGGACGGAAGCTGTCGAGACAAGGAAAGTTCTTGGTGGTTAGCCTTCTGGAACAGATTAGCTATTCCAAACGCCCAGACTAAACAACCTTGGAAAAGACCAGAATCTGTTTCATTAAAACACTGGAAATACAGTATGAGAAACCATCCAGACATTCTTCGAACTGCACTTTATTGTAAAATCTTCCATGCTTAAAAATCCCACTTTTATGCAGTGATTCCTTCTTTTTCTCTAGCATAATTAGCAGTAGCACAGATTCACTTCAGTTCTGAGAAGAAATTACCTAGAATTACCTATTGAGACCAAATACATGTAGTAGCATCGTTCATGTAAGCAAAGTGCATTACACTAGATTTCCTTGGGTGACGAAAAAGTGTTTGTATGTGCTAGCAAGCATGTAAAAGTGCCCACACTCATAATTTAATGCCCTCATCACCTCGAGGTTCGACTACTGTAACGCTCTCTACATGGGGCTACTTTTGAAAAGTGTTCAGAAACTTCAGATTGTGCAGAATGCAGCTGCGAGAGCAATCATGGGCTTCCCTAAATATGCCCATGTCACACCAACACTCCACAGTCTGCATTGGTTGCCGATCAGTTTCCGGGCACAATTCAAAGTGTTGGTTATGACCTATAAAGCCCTTCATGGCATCGGACCAGAATACCTCCGGGAACGCCTTCTGCCGCACGAATCCCAGCGACCGGTTAGGTCCCACAGAGTTGGCCTTCTCCGGGTCCCGTCGACTAAACAATGTCGTTTAGCGGGACCCAGGAGAAGAGCCTTCTCTGTGGCGGCCCCGACCCTCTGGAACCAACTCCCCCTGGAGATTAGAACTGCCCTCACCCTCCTTGCCTTTCGTAAAGTTCTTAAGACCCATCTCTGCCATCAGGCATGGGGGAATTGACACATCTCCCCCGGGCCTATACAGTTTATACATGGAATGTTTGTGTGTGTGTTTGCTTTTAATAATGGGTTTTTTAGTGTTTTTTAAATTATTAGATTTGTTTTTTACATTGTTCTTGTTATTGTTGTGAGCCGCCCCGAGTCTACGGAGAGGGGCGGCATACAAATCTAATAAACAAACAAACAAACAAACAAACAAACAAATAAATAAATAAATAATACTTGGGGAGGGCGAAAACAGTTTCGCCCACCCCTGGAGGCCCCACTGGAGGCCGAAAACAGCCTTTTCCCAACTTCTGGTGGGCCCAGTAGGCTTGTGTTTCGCTCTCCCCAGGCTCCAAAGGCTTTCCTGGAGCTGGGGGTGGGTAAAAATGCCCTGCCCTCCAGTGGCTCTCTTGAAGCCAAGAAAGCCCTCCAAGAGCCTCTGTGCAAGCCAAAAATCAGCTGGCCATCACATACATACATGCGCATTTGAGCTGAACTAGGGCAACGGTCCACATGCCAGCAGATATGGCTCCACTTGCCACCTGTGGCACCCATGCCATAAATTTGTCACCACTGCATTAGTTCTATAATACATGAAAGCAGTATTTAAGCAGATAAGAAATGCGGAAATGGAAAGGTATTCTGCCTTTGATTAATTACCACAATTGTTGATCATCCAGTTCTGCAACAGTATATGATTTGTTGTATCTGATTATTATATTTATAAACATTAGGAAAATGTTATTTAATTTCTGAACCTTTGTATGGTGAAGATAGTTAAAAGGGACATATAGTATGTCATTTTGTAATCTATCTAATAGGAGCACATTGAATTTACAAATTGTAACAGATAATTGCAGGGTCTAGGAGGAGCCAGCAACAATGGAGGTCCTCCTAGATCCACCGTTGAGATTAGAACAATATCTGTTGGCTGTGGCTAGGGGGGCCTTTGCACAGGTCTGCCTGGTACACCAGTGGTGGCCCTATCTAGATGGGCATGCTTTTCTCACAGTCACTCATGCCCTTATCACCTTGTGGCTTGATTATTGCAATGCACTCTACATGGGGCTACCCTTGAAAAGCATTTGGAGACTACAACTAATCCAGAACACAGTCGTGTGAGCTGTTGTGGGTGTACCTAGGTACACCCACATAACTCCAACATTCCACTAGGTGCACTGGCTTCCAACTGGCCTCCAGATGCAATTTAAAGTGTTGATTATCATCTATAAAATCCTATATGGCATCAGGCCAGACTATCTATGGGACCATCTTCTACCACGTATCTCCCAGAGACCGACTAGAACCCACAGAGTTGGCCTTCCCCAGGTTCCATTGGAAAAACAATGCTGATTGGCAGGACCACGTGGTGGTCTGTGGGTAGTCTCTCTGGCAACTTTGCCTCTGTGGAATCAACTATCCCAAGACTCATACCGCCCCCATTCGCCTTGCCTTCCGAAAGGCTGTGAAAACATGGTTCTGCTGGCAGGCCTGGGGCCGTTGAGCAAGGCCAAGTAGCTCTGGCCAAGAGGAATGAATGTTACTAAATGATTGTTTTATTTTGGTTTTTGAAAACTGTTTTATACTGCTTTTGTTTTATTATGTCTTTTTATCATTGTTTATATTGTTATTATTATATTACACTATTTTTATTGCTGTACGGCTCCCAGAGTCTGCAAGGAGTTGGGCGTCTTAGAAGTCTAATAAATTAAATTAAATTAATCCTAAATTATTTTGAACAATGCCTTTGAAAGATGCATGTGCTAAAATATTGTTAAATGGTAAAGCAAACTTGTATTTTGTTGTGCTTTTCCAATGTGGTGTTTCCACAACCAGCAAACCCAGAAACCATTCTGTCATCTTATCTTATTTCTCTTCGAAGGATATTTGTGGCAGGAATACAACATATTCTATTCCAACTTCAAACACAGAAGTAGCCACAATTTTAGTCTTTGTTTTAATTAATAGACAAGAATACATTTCTCACAGCTTGTTTGGCCAACTAAACAACTTTTTTTTTCTAAAGGGTAATAAAGAGAAGAGATATAATAAAATGCCATTACAAAGAGACGTTTTTCCTTCTTTGAAGGAAAGGTCAAATGAGGATTTATAGAATTCTTTTTCAGAGTTGCAGATTCTTTTATTTTAGTTCCTGAAAAATACAGCCCAAAGACTGTAATCATAAGTAACTCTACAATATAATTCTTTTATGTCATGCCAAGAACCAATCCATAGATGTGTATGAATCAGCATGATTCTATAATACATGATATTGCTGAGTTCTGGACATTTTCCCTAGCAGATAAATCCTCAGCTGGAACTTTCTTAAATAGGCCTTCAATTCTAGTAGGAATGTTTTAATATTGGGGTTTTAAATTGTATTTTTATTATTGTATTTTTTATTGTTGTATGCTGCCCTGAGTCCATTAGGAGAAGGATGGCCTATAAATTTATATAAATAAATTTAAATAAATAAATTCTGATGAAATAACTTGCAAAAACCTAGATGACCAGGTTTTTGTCCTACAAATCTCCTCTATTGTATTGATGTTCGTCCATCGTGTTTGAAGAGAACCTTGACATCTAATAGTTGTGGGTTGTTCGTGATGTGTCTGGAGGTGGCTGGTAAGGCTTATACCGGTACAAAATGTTCTGCTACATGTTGGGAAGACAAGTGGGGGCACCATTGTTGCAGCATTTGCAGCTCTGGCTTTGCCGAGTGTTTGCTGATCTTGTGCTATCTCCTTCATAGCCCCTATGGATAGCAATGGGGAAAGAACATTACAGTAGTTACTATCCTGACAAACAATAATGCTTTGCCATCTGAAAATCAAACATTGCTAGTTATGGAAGAAACTTTGTTACTGGTATGTTGCTGCCATCTACTCAATTTTCATTCTGCTTTTTTTATTTATGTTCTTCACATGCACTCTTAACAAAACAGACATATCCATTCTACATCTGTATGTTTATTTTTTAAGGAACTATTAATCAAAATGTAAATCAAAGCCACGTTTATTCAGTATTAATCATCTAAAAAACATGATTTTAGCATGTTAGTTGGCACATAAACCAAGGAACATGTTGAGACCCTCCACCAAATATATTTTATTTTATTTTATTTATTTATTAGATTTGTATACCGCCCCTCTCCATAGACTCGGGGCGGCTAACAACAATAATAAAACAGCATATGACAAATCTAATATTTAAAATAATTTTAAACACCCTTATTAAAAACCAAACATACAAACAAACATACCATGCATAAATTGTATAGACCTAGGGGGAAAGGAATATCTCAATTCCCCCATGCCTGACGACAGAGGTGGGTTTTAAGGAGCTTACGAAAGGTGAGGAGGGTGGGGGCAATTCTGATCTCTGGGGGGAGCTGGTTCCAGAGAGTCAGGGCCGCCACAGAGAAGGCTCTTCCCCTGGGTCCTGCCAAACGACATTGTTTAGTCCAGTGTTTTTCAACCAGTGTGCCGTGGCACACTAGTGTGCCGCGAGACATGGTCAGGTGTGCCGCGAAGCTCAGAGAGAAAGAGAGAGAGAAAGAAAGAGAGAGAAAGAAAGAAAGAGAAAAAGAAAGAAAGAAAGCAAGAGAGAGAGAAAGAAAGCAAGAGAGAGAGAAAGAAAGCAAGAGAGAGAAAGAAAGCAAGAGAGAGAGAACAAGAGAAAGGAAGAGAGAAAGAGAGAAAGAAAGCAAGAGAGGGAGGGAAGGAGAGAGAAAGACAGAGGGAGGGAGGGAGAGAGAAAGAGAGCAAAAAAGAGAGGAAGGAAGGAAGAGAAAGGAAGAGGGATGGAGAGAGAGAGAAAGAGGAAGGGGAGAGAAAGAAAGAGGAAGGGAGAGAAAGAGGGAGGGAGAAAGAAATAGAGTGAAGGGGAGGAAGAGAGAATTTTTTTGTCTAAACTTTTTTAGCGCCCCCCCCCCCCGCCGCTCAATGTGCCCCAGGGTTTCCTAAATGTAAAAAATGTGTCGCGGCTCAAAAAAGGTTGAAAATCACTGGTTTAGTCGATGGGACCCGGAGAAGGTCAACTCTGTGGGACCTAACTGGTCGCTGGGATTCGTGTGGCAGAAGGCGGTCCCGGAGATATTCTGGTCCGATGCCATGAAGGGCTTTATAGGTCATAACCAACACTTTGAACTGTAACCGGAAACTGATCGGCAACCAATGCAGACTGCGGAGTGTTGGTGTAACATGGGCATACTTGGGAAAGCCCATGATTGCTCTCGCAGCTACATTCTGCACGATCTGAAGTTTCCGAACTCTTTTCAAAGGTAGCCGCATGTATATATGCATATATACATGCAAATATATATGCATATATATCATTCACTTAGAAAGGTGGATATGCAAGAATATGGGAAGTCTTCTTATGACTCTTAAACATTTTTTGAGCAAATTCTCCAGCAGTTTTCATAGGCACGTCTCCCATACAGAACAATGAAAACAAGAAACTTGGTTGGTATTCATAGCTACCACCACTACACAAGATAGAGTCTATAATTTCATACTTCATTCCATAAAGAAGAATATAGTTCCCTGGGGGGAAAATGAAATGAACTATTGATGTATCTAAAGTATATTCTTAGGTAATGTGTCAGGATTTCAAACAGCATTCAAAACTAAATCAGAATCCAAGGCAAACTATTCATCAAAATTCCAATTTATTAACAGAGCCATATTGGTACATATCCTAAAGAAGAGAAAGAAAAATAACATAGGGGGTTAACACAGTATTACTAACCACTCTTTTGGTTTACCTGGATATTTGTAATGGAATTGCTGCTGCTTCAGTGGCTGGCTGGGCCCTTGATTGTGGAATCAGGTCTGATGCCAGGTATTCTGAAGTGTGATGCCCACTCTGGCTGCATCAATAGAATTATACTGCTCTCGTCTCTCCACGGGGAGGAGGAGCGGCTTACTTTGTTTGGGATTGGCGGCCCAAAGGTCTCTTGACTGGCCTCTCAGACGCTTTTTCAGGAGGCGGATTTCATGGTACAAGATGGTGGCCATAGTGCTCCAGTTCTGGATCCTGTCCAGAACCCCTCGAATGCTGCAGAATTTCCTCAGCTCCGGGTCTAGGGCTTAAACATGTGCACTAAGAGCTATTTGGGCCAGTCCCATAGCTTTGCTGCTGCCCTTATGAATTCCCACACTAATTTATCTATCATCTCCTGCATTAGCATCTGTCTGTCTGTCTGTCTGTCTGTCTGTCTGTCTGTCTGTCTGTCTGTCTGTCTGTCTATCTATCTATCTAATCTATCTATCTAATCTATCTAATCTATCTATCTATTTATTTTGTGCAATACACAATGAGAGTTTTAGTGGGTATATATACAGTGGTACCTCGGTTCTTGACCATAATCCGTTCTAGAACTGTGGTTGAGAACCGATTTGGTTGAGAACCGAATTAATTTATCCCATAGGAAATAATGGAAATGGATTGAATTGGTTCCCAGCCCATTGACTTGCTGGGAACCAATTCAATCTACAGTATTTCCTCTATTTCCTATGGGATAAAGATCTCAGGGGACGGGATGAGAGGGAATGGGAGTCGGAACGCCCCTCCTGGCTGCCCTCTTAATAGCCTTCCACTCTCTACCTTGTAACTGCTCCACGCAGCAGGAAGGGTAGGGCTGGCTACAATACCAGCAGCTTCGGGGGGGCTACTTTCCTCAAAGTTCAGTTGGTTACCTACAAGCAGCTGCACCAATTTTTTCTTTCCCGGCGGTGGCGGCTCTGGCGGCTTCCGTTCAAGGAGCAGCAGCATCGGGAATGTCGCGCGGTTCAGTTGGTTACCTCCAGGCAGTTGCACCAACTTTTTCTTTCCCCGCGGCGGCGGCTCGGGCAGCTTCCCTTCGAGGAGCAACAGCAGCATCAGGAACGTCAACTTTCCCGAGAGTAGCGACGGCAGCAGAGGCTTTCCTTAGAGCAGTAGCAGCGCCGGGAACGTGAGATGAGAAAGGGAAGTCTCTGACGTTCCTGGCGCTGCTACTGCTCTAAGGAAAGCCTCTGCTGCCCTCGCTACTCTCGGGAAAGAGAAAGTTGGTGTAACTGCTTAAAGGGAAGACGAACCACTGAGGAAAGGAGCCCCCCCGAAACTGATGGTATTGCAGCCGCCCCCCCACTCCCTACAGCTTGGAGCACGACTGGGAGGCAGTTTAGTGGGCGGCCAGAATGGGCGTGTCGGATTCCGACTCCCATTCCTTCTCACCCCGTCCCCTCATTTCGGATAATAAACAAAATTTTCTGTGGCTGTTCGGCATCCGAATTTTTGTTCAGATACCGAAGCAAATTTTTGCCGAAAATTTTGTTCGGTATCCGAAATGTACGAGAACCAAAGCGTTCGAGTACTGAGGTACCACTGTATATATATATGTACACATAATAAAATACATGATGAAGGTTATAGAGGAGATACTCATAGTAAAATATATCTATGAAAGAATAGAAAAGAAGATATAGTAATAGAACATATCAATGAAAGAATAGAAGAGATATAGGAATAGAAGAAAGGTATAGGAGATATGGAGAGCAATAGGACAGGGGATGGAAGGCACTCTAGTGTACCTGTACTCGCCCCTAAAAAGGAGGTTCCACCAAGATTCTATGGCTGGATGACCTATCTTCTTCAGCCTTTGGATTTGCTCCTCAGCATCCACTTTTTGGGCTACATTACTGAATTGGACCCTCATCAGGAAGATGAGTTCATCAGCGTCATCGAGTTCTGGGGCCATTTCATCATGGATCTCTGCCACCCAATCCCCCTCATTCACCCAATCAGTTATTGCTGTGATCAGTTCTTGGTTCGAAGAGTATTGGTTCCAAAACTGATCAATGTATGCCCAGACCTGGTTTAGGAAGTAGGGTAGCTTCCTGGGGTCCTAATCATATGTCACTCAAAATTGTGGAAGTTGTGCAGAGGCCAGCTGCCAGTGGCTTGAATTTGCGCTGCCTGTTGGATGATTGCTTGGGGCTGGGGCCACCCTGTTGCACCCACACCTGCTGTGGTTGTTGGGCTAGTTTTATGATCCACTGCCACTATGCATCTTTAAAAAAAAAAAATCCCAAGTACTGTACTGTATAAGGGAAGAGTTACAAAACTATGGATATCTTTGATGGATGCTCTAATTCCAAACTAAGCTCAGCTTTCTGACCTTCTTGCCATTTGTGTTATTCTTTTCCACAACACCAATGCCAAAATCGCTACATTATCTGTGTGAAGTCTGCCAAGTTCAATAAAAGACTGTCTTAGCTATTCATTTACTCCACTCCAGTGTATTATCAAACTGTAACAAATGCAATAATGAAAAGCCACCTACAAATGTAAACCAATTATAGATCAAATTAGCTTCAAAGCAAATTTTCAGAATAGCTGAAAAACTTAAAAAAGGGAAATATAGCAGAAACATACTGTGATGGTTTACCCGAGATTTGAATAGGATTATTTACATTTAAACGCAGAAGGTTTTTAAGAAGAGATTGGTCTGAAGTTTATAGAGCTTCCTGTCTGAGCAGAAGGGTTGGACTAGAAGACCAATCTTTTCCAACTCTGTTATAATTAATAATAATAATAATTTATTAGATTTGCATGCCGCCCCTCTTCGAGGACTCAGGGCGGGTCACAACAACATAAACAGTATACAAATCCAATTTTAAAAATACAATTTAAAACCCTTATAATAAAATAAAATAATCAAACAACCCAATCAAAACATACACCAACCTTGACAATTGGGGTGGTGTGTATTCTGTTATTTTTCTGTTATATACAATATATACCACTTAATTACTCATAATTTAAATTACTCATAACTTCCAGAATTCCTCTTCCAGTCTTGCTAGATGGGGTAATTAGAAGGCAAAAACATCCGTTTTTGCAAAAACTGGGCCATTTTGGGGGCATTTTTTCACAAAAATGGGGTGGGCAAAGGGCCTGGGAAGCCTACAAAGAGCTTCTGAGTGCTGGGGATGGCAAAAATGCCCCCATTTTGGGGGGAAACAGGCCCTAAGAGCTCTCTGCAGGCTTCCCAGACCCTCCATCCATACCATTTTTACAAAAAATGGGCCCATTTTTCACAAAAATGGGGGTGGGAGCAGGGTTTTGGGAGGCCAAAATTGGCTGTATTCGATGTATAAGACACACCAACATTTCCATTCTCTTTTTTGGGGGGTGGGGAGGTGCATCCTATACTCTGAAAGATGCAGTAGTTATTTATCAAGCACACCTAAATTTCATTAAAGTAACCAAAACATCTTTACAATGCCCAAGGCATGTCCCATTTGAGCACCCCTATTGGTTGAAAATGGACGTATCCTAAATTTGTCACAAAATCGCAATAGTTGATCACATGACTCCAGGACACTGCAACCGCCATAAATATGAGCCAATTGGCAAGCATCTAAATTTTAATCACATGACCATGGGGATATTGCAATGATCATAATGATCATAAGTGTGAAAAACGGTCATATGTCACTTTTAAATGTCACTTTAACTTCTAATGGTCATTAAACAAATGGCTGTAAGTCAAGGATTACCAGTATCTACTTTCAATTCATGTTCTACCAGCCAAAGTTTTGATTGTTCTCAAAGGCACTGACATTTCTAACTAAGGCAGCATTCATTACATTCGAATAGTGATAATCCTCTTTCCTTATGTAGATATAATAGTTGCTGCACCAATGAGAATTGCAAAAAGCATTCTGAGTCACAGAAAACACTTGTTTTTCTAAAATCAAGGCTGAAACAATTAACAACTTCAAAGTACGGACCTGATTTTGAAACTCATTAAATAGCATTTCAACACTATTTAATCTAGTCTGATTAATGGCTACTGATTGATCTGATTGATTCATTCATTCATACATATATACATTTGGGGGTTGCCTGAATCCACAAAATTCTGTAGATGCTACAACTTTAAAAGTAAGAAAGCAATAAAGCAATAAAAACAAAGGTAAGCATTGTTGTGGCCTGTTCATATCCTGCGCAATTAGAAATGGATCCAAAGGACTCAAAGATAGTGGAGGTGTGGTACAAGTGACCTGTGTTCCTGGCACCGGAACCTGAGAATGAAGAGGACGTGGTGTCAGAGGCTGAAGAGCAACCAGGGCCTTCTGCACCTCCTGAGATGAGTGACTCAAGAAAAGAGAAGGAGCCTCTTCCTGATGCTAGGACTCGCAGGGCCTATAGGAGGCAAGAATGGTTACTCAAGAGGAGGCTTCCTCATGAGTAGCACTGCTGGCTACTGGGCCATGCCCTCAGGCTATTTAAGGCGGAGTCCCGCGACACTTTGGTGCAGCGGACAATATTACAACTCTGCTTTATTAGGTCATGGGCATCAAATTGGCAGCATTGTGTTGCTGTCACATGATGTTTCGTGATGTTTTTCCCATTCACGGGGCAGGGGTAGGTGTGGCTTGTGAATCAGTAGGGCTGCTGCATGGAGGGTCCGGTGCGCAGTCCCAGTTGGAAAAACAGAGATGTGAACGCATCTCCGCATTCCTGAAACGTGCACGTGCGCGACCATACGAGATTCAGTTTCTGTGCATGCGCAAAAAGCAAAATCTCAACGGAGGATGCTTTTGGCATTTTTTGCTTCCGCGCATGAAAATAGGCAAAATCTCATGCATGCGAGCATCATTATGTGAGATTTTGCTTCCTGCAAATGCACAGAAGCCGAATCGCGTGCCAGCGTGCACACATGCCTGTCACCAGGAGCACACCGGGAGCTCTGGTGATGAGCAGCCCTTCACTGCTGCGCATGATGCATCCAGCCCAGGGGCCGCCAGTTTGATACCCTTGGTATAAGTTATAACACTATAAACAATAATCTTGAAAACCTGATAGCATTTCTCCTTTCCTCTCCCTTAAAGGGAGTCAAAGTAGAGCAATTTTGAGTTTCTTTCTTGTGCCTTCCCATTTGGGGTGGGGGGGCGCTACATTCATGTTTTTTCTTAACAGCTACCTCCTATTTTCTTCATCCCCCTGCTCCTCTACAAAAACCTAATTGATTCAGGTGCTGGAGCCAGAGAAAGCTTGAGTACAGCAGGCAAAGACATAGTTGCTTTAGCTTTTGCTTTCAATAGAGTAAAGGGGAAGGAAAGCAATTAGCATTCCAAAGCTAACACTTTAGATAAGCAGGTGGGAAAGGAGGTGGGAAAGAAGTGCAGTTTGCAAGAATTGCTAAGATTTTCTTTAGGACTTTACTTTGGCTGTTAAAGGCACCATTTCTTTATTACTATTTTTGCACTCACTTGTACATTCAAACTGCAGCAGTTATCCAAAGAATAAACAAGCTTTAATTGATCTTTTGGTTCCCTCTGTGTGTGCATCAGTTCCTATCCTTAGCTGCTCCCCAACATCATCTCTGCATGCAACGAAAAAAGTAGTAAAATATGTTTTTAATCAACCTAATATCTAAAGAGGGACCCCAGTTGGTATGCTAATCACCCCACAACTTTACAATTAAAAAAAGATCCTAATACAGAGGTGGGCTGCTGCTGGAAGGCCTAATTGCGTGGAGTCCCATGGCTCTGGAATGCGAGTGCGGGATTGAGTGCAATTACGCTGTCTGCACCTGTGCAGGCACATTTCGGTGTGGTTTCTTGCTTACCCGCACGCTACCTGCACAGGTGGAGGAAGTATAATTGCGCTCGATCCTGCACTCGTGTTCCAGAGCCGCGGAGCTGCACAATTAAGCATTCCGGTAGCAGCCCACCTCTGTCTTATTATGAAATGTTGCTATACAAAATATTTATTTGTACAATGTTACAAACATGCTATACAAAATCTTATTAGTAAGGAACCTGTGCAAGCTCACAAGCAGGCATGAAGTGGGCAGGTGCACCTGAGGAAGCCAGATAACAATAGCATTTAGACTTATATAATACTTTTGTTGTGGTTGGCTCTGGCCCAGCTCCTGCCCCAAGGAATGTGGAGGTGGATGCAGGGGAAACATCAACATGTCATAGGCCTGTTTTATTGCCGACAGAGTCAGGTAGTGCAGTTTCCTCGGATGAAGAAGAAGGTGGGGGTGACTTGGAAGAGGGGGGCTTGGCACCCAGCCCAGGAAGCCAATCTCCATTATCTTCGGTCGATTCGGATGAGGAAGTGTTGGATCCACGCATGCGCAGAGTTATGCATAGAAGAGACCAATTGAAGCAATATTACAAGAGATAAGAGAGGCCACCTGTGTTTGGGTGGGGCTCCAGTAATTAGAGCCGCTGATACAAATAGCAGCGTGCTGGCTTGGCTGTTGTGGAAGATTATCTGATCGCAATTCTTCAGGACCGTGCCTTGCTGTTTCTGGACTTTGTTGATTTATCAAGACTTTGAAACCAAAGCAGAGCAAAGTGTGTGTGGGTTTCACTTTGTGGAAGAAGGAGGGCTGTAACGTTTCTTCACAGCTGCTAGCTAAGTACTTAAGGACTGTTTAAGGGGCTTGTACAGCTTACAATGTTATTTTGGGAAGAGTGCTCTTTGCAAAACAAAAAAGGGTGCTTTGTTTCTTTTGAATTTTGTGATAAAGAACATTGTTTTTGAACTTTCAAGTGTGTGTGTGTGTGTGTGTCTGAAATTTGTACCCTTGAATTTTCGGGAGATTCATACCATAGAGCCCAGCAGAACAACTTTATAGTGCTTTAAACCTCTGAGCAGTTTACAGAGTCAGCATATTGCCCCCAACAATCTGAGTCCAAATTTTACTGACTATGGAAGGGTGGAAATCTGATTCAAACTTGAGCTAGTGGGAATCAAATTGCTGGCAGTCGGCAGAATTAGCCTGCAATACTGCATTCTAACTACTGCGCCACCACCATTTCCAGCAGCAAATGTCAGAATGACAATTGTCATGGCTGGTGGAAGAGGGCAAATGTGTCCAAAAGGTGGCTCACTAATGAGTTAACATTGTGCCATAACAATTCAAGTTCTACCCCTTTTGTATTATGATGCTGCATATCTACACAAAAGGGGAGAACTTGCACATGATGCGTACAACAAAGCTTTCATGGTTTTTCTTTTTTTATTATTATATTGTGAAATGCAAACAACCATAACACTAGCAAAAAAAGAGTAGTGATTATACAGTACAAATAATTGCATTTATTACAGTGGTTAAATGAACTAAAAATAACAGGAAAAAAGCCACGTAATACTCATTTCTGTCAATACGGAATTACTTCAATCCCTGCTGGTGTTTCAAAGGACCTTGTAGACCTGGCTCTTTGCCCAAGCCTTTGTCGAGGGTGAGTGAAGCGTCCTTTGGCTTGTGTGAGTTTGTTTCTTTTGTTCCTATACAGGTTTTTTTGTGATACTTGCAATCCTTATTCTTCATTTTATTTATTTATTTATTGGACTTTTATGCCCCCCTTCTCCGAAGACTCAGGGCAGCTTACAACATGTAATAAAACAATATATAACATCTTAGATACTATTTATTAAATATATAATCTAAAAATCCCAAGCAATAAAAAGCAGTCATTCCCATTCAATCAACTTTCTCTCAGCACATTCATTGACTGGGGGGCAAGAATTTAATGCCTCAAGCCTGACAGCACATATGAGTCTTAAGACTCTTGTGGAAGGCAAGGAGGGTTGGGGCAGTATGAATCTCTGTGGTGGGAGTTGATTCCAAAGGGCCGGGCCCCCCACAGAGAAGGCTCTTCTCCTAGGATCCATCAACCGACATTGTCTAGTTCAGTGTTTCCCAACCTTGGCAACTTGAAGGTATCTGGAATTCAACTCCCAGAATTCCCCAGCTAGCGAAACACTGGTCTAGTTGACAGGGCCTGGAGAAGGCCAACTCTGTGGGTCGCTGGGATTCGTCCAGCAGAAGGTGGTCCCATAGGTATTCTGTCCCGATCCCATGTAGGGCTTTTTAACCAACACTTTGAATTGCATCCAGAAACCAATGTCAGCCAATGCAGTCCGTGGAGTGTTGGAAAGATATGTACATGTCTGGGCAAGCCCATGACTGCTCACGTGGCTGCATTCTGCACAATTTGCAGTTTCCGAATGCTCTTCAAAGGTAGCCCCATGCAGAGAGCATTGCAGTAGTCGAAACTCGAGGTGATATGGGCATGAGTGACTGTGAATAGAGACTCCCTGTCCAAATAGGGCCGCAACTGGTGCATCAGGGCGAACCTGGGCAAAGGCGAACCTGGGCAAAGGCCCCAGCTGAAAGATGATGGTACAAAGTCAGCTACGGATTGAGGAGGATGCCCAAGTTGTGAACCCTCTCTGAGGGGGTCAGAAGTCCCCCCCCCAGGTGATGGACAGACAGATGGAAGTGTCCTTGGGAGGCAGCAACCACAGCCACTCCATCTTGCCGGGATTGAGTTTGAGCCTGTTAGCACCTACCCATATTTTGATGTATTAGTTATATTTTTATTGCTCCTAATGTTTTTACTTGCAACTGTTCAGTGTTTTTGGATGTTGGGTGGCATATAAATATAATAAATAATAAAATGACCCTTAAATTTGCATCACAGTGAGATCATAGAGAAACACACTGCTTACAAATATTTTTCTAAAACAAATAATGATTTCAATTCTGAAGTCATTGCTTAAAATTGCAAAATAAGTTTATTTTCATTGATGTAAAATTCTTCTCAGTATTCAATATATTCCTAATATATTCAATATATTCCTAATATATTGAATGGGTCATTGTATAAAAAGCTTTTTATACAATGACCCATTCAATATATTGGAAATATAATTTAATCTTGCATTAAATCTTAAAATATATTGCTTTTCAAAATTGTATTTATATTACAATTTAAAACCAAAAGAGAGTTATGAATGCACAAGATCAAATAATAACTTTAATAATAACCTTGCAGTTTGTGTGTGCGCATATACTTTGGGCACTCGCTCCTAAAAGGTTCGTCATCACTGCCATACGTGCTGATTTAGAGGAATGTTTTTATAATGCGCCCCTAGGTCTGCAGAGAGTAGTATACCTAACATGGCTGGGGGGGAAATTGGGAAAAAACAATGGACTAGACACTTTCTTTGGTTGTTTAAGATGGTTCCTGGTATTTTTAAACCTGTGCAGCAGACGGTTTTAAGGCTTTAAAATTACTATAATGTCAATTTCTTGTGGTTTATGGATTAAATTCTAACCCCTTACCTATTAATGAGCAAATATTGTCTAGCAGCTTTCAAGGATTGAAATGAAAATCTTTATTTACTATCCTTGCTTTATAAAATGTACAGGTTTACTCTTCAAATAGGCTCAAAGAGGTAATAATCAAAAACAGTTCACATGCCAAAAAAAGTAAAATTATTAAATTAAAAGTCCAAATTGAAAACCTGGCAGATTAAAGCTCTCTTCAGGATAAGGCAATTTCAATTTAATCACAGATATTTCAGGAGTTTGGGCTCACGATAAATTGTTTCATAAGTTTGTCTACCTTTGTAAAGTATCTATTAGGGATTAATGTTAGAATCCCTCTTAAAATATACATTAGCCTCAATGTACTATTCATTTTAATTACATTCATCCTGCCTCAGAGACTCAGTGGAAGTTTTAATAATCATCAGGTTATATCTACTGAAAGTATTATCTGTACCGTTAGGCATATTTTTCAATATTCTGTTATAGATTTCAAGGAGTATATATAAACGAGGTATTTTATAGAGTGCATATAAATTATAAATCCTAGTTTCTTGCATCCATTATAGATATATACATGATAGACGGGTAAGTATAAGTAAGTAAGTAAGTAAGTAAGTAAGTAAGTAAGTAAGTATGTATGTATGTATGTATGTATGTATGTGTGTATACAGTGATCCCTCTATTATCGCGAGGGTTCCGTTCCAAGACCCCTCGCGATAATCGATTTTTTGCGATGTAGGGTTGCGGAAGTAAAAACACCATCTGCGCATGCGCGCCCTTTTTTTCTATGGCCACGCATGCGTAGATGGTGGAGTTTGCGTTCCCCGCCACCCATGCAAAGGGGAAACCCCGATTCGGCTCCTCGCTGCTGCTGCGCTACCGAGCAGATCAGCTGCTGGGCGGCCGAAGGAACCTTCCCTGGGTCTTCCCCCTCTTGCTGGCGGGCGGGCGAGCGGCGGGCATCAGCGAGGAGCCTGGGTTTCCCCTTTGCGTGGGCGGCCGGGAAGACCCAGGTTGGGTCTTGGGGGGGTGCTGGGAAGCCCCCCAGGCCGGCTGCGACCTTTTAAAACAGCCACGCCGCTTCCCAGCTGAGTCCTGAAGCCAAACGCCAAAGGCGAACTTCCGCGTTTGGCTTCAGGACTCAACTGGGAAGCGGCACGGCTGTTTTAAAAGGTCGCAGCCGGCCTGGGGGGCTTCCCAGCACCCCCCGAACCCGGGTTGGGGGTTCGGGGGGGTGCTGGGAAGCCCCCCAGGCCGGCTGCGACCTTTTAAAACAGCCGCACCGCTTCCCAGCTGACTCCCGAAGCCAAACGCGGAAGTGGTGGTTTTTTTAATTAATTTTTTTTTAATCGCGATATATCTTTGTTTTTGTGTGTGTGTGTGTGTGTGTGTGTGTGTGTAAGTCTAGGCATATCAGCTTTATACAGGGAAAGACCTAAATATGCCTAGACTTACATACCTAAACCCATGAAAATCTACGAAAACATACATACATACAAACATACATACATACATACATACATACATACATACATACAATACATACACACACACACTGCTCAAAAAAATAAAGGGAACACTCAAATAACACATCCTAGATCTTAATGAATGAAATATTCTCATTGAATACTATGTTCTGTACAAGTTGAATGTACACAACAGCATGTGAAATTGATTGTCAATCAGTGTTGCTTCCTAAGTGGACAGTTTGATTTCACAGAAGTTTGATTTACTTGGCATTATATTGTGTTGTTTAAGTGTTCCCTTTATTTTTTTGAGCAGTGTACATATGCATATACGTGTATGTGTGTCCTCAGAGAGGGGCAGTATATACCGGTAAATCCAATAATTAAATAAGTAAATAAGTAAACATTGGAATTTACAAAGAACAGGTAAAGAAATAACGGGAGCCTAGTATAGATCTATTTGAAGCTATTTAGCTCTCGCTAGCTAGCCATACCCTCCTAGTATTCGAACTTGGGCTGCCTGCCTTGTTACCCTCTAAGCCACAAGTTCTCCTCCTTTTATCAGCTCAGTTAGGGGAAAGAAGGAAGCAGTATGTTCCCTCCTATATTTGGGTATATTCATGTGACTCTACAGAAACACATTATGCGATTATACCTTTATACATATACATATACATCCATCCATCTATATATATATGGGGTATCAAACTGGCAGCCTGCAGGCCAGATAATTCACATGTAGGCTATGCCCACCCCAGCTCGATAAAGGAGGGAAATGTTGTGATATGTCATGAGTTTGACACCTGCTATAGATCTCTACTATTTGAATACTTCCCTCAAATTAATAATTTGCTTGTTATTTGATGTAGAGGACAAAGAAAATTGCTTTGATAAAAGGGATGTGAGTCTGAGGCAAGAATGTAACATGTAAATGCCTTGTTTACATACAAATAAAGGACAGGAAAGCAAAAACGTATACGGACTTGCAAGATTCTGTTATTATACAATAAAAAATGTATTCACTTAAATGGCATTGGTTTCTTAGTCTGATCTACCTCAAAGGGCTGACAGTTACAGATGTCTTCAATTATATAACTGAAAATAAAAATTTTAAATGGAATCAATTAGTTTATCACTATTTAACTAACATTTATTTATTATTGATTGATTGATTGATTGATTGATTTGATTTGTATGTGGTCCCTCTTCGTAGACTCGGGGTGGCTATTATCATGGTTTCCAGCTATAAATATGTTATTTTTTATTCTTTCAATCAGTGATGCAATAGTTTTACAGCTTTCTCTCCTGACTTTCAGTAGTTCTGATTAATGAGTTGAAAGAATATTCAAATTGTTCTGAAAGTAGCAGTGCCAATTTAACCTTAATTGCTAAAAAAAATACTCAATATAATTCATCTGTGAAGGGTCTAGCATAAGACAAAAATGAGTCTTTTACAGCTGTGCAAGACTAAAATCTATAAGTCGATTTTTCTGCTGAAACAATGGCAATGGCGGACCCCTGAATAAATCTCTTGAATGCATTCCAAGGTGTCTTGTGAAGGCCTGACACTCTTGAAAAGTCTGTAAGGTTGGGAAGGCTAAAAAGAAAGCGAAGGTCCTTGGAACAAACTTCCAGCAGACGTGGCTGGTAAATCCACAGTAACTGAATTTAAACATGCCTGGGATAAACATATATACATTGTAAGATAAAATACAGGTAATAGTATAAGGGCAGACTAGATGGAACATGAGGTCTTTTTCTGCCATCAGTCTTCTATGTTTCTATGTTTCTAAGATGACAATCAGCTGGAAGGTTAATGGACTCCATTACAAAGGTGATATGTGAGAAAAGATAAAAGATTAGCACCTTACTCTATTGTCACCTTCAAGTCCCAGTGCTCCACCCAATTAACAGACCTTTTCTGCAGAGGCCTATTTAATCCCAGGGTGATTTCTGGAACCTATTCCAGAGAGAGCTAGCTGTCCATTGATTGGCCTGACCGATGCCCAGGTTGTTTCCTGGAATGAGAATGCAATGGGGAACTTGGATCTGATCAGGCCCATACAAACTCTCTTCTTCGGTGGATTTTGAAATTCCCTGTGATTTACAGAGAAGTTGAGAGAAATGAGACAAGTGAAGATGCCTAAAGCACTGCTAGAGGATAATAAGGATTGAAGCCAAAAGAACATCAGTTATAGCCATAATAAACACCTACCTTGGAGTAGTACAATTAGGGTAACATCTGCCATTGTTGTATCACAGCTAGCCTTCTGGTAGCCTTTTTCAAAATAATCTGGGACCTCCTAATTTATTTCCTCAATTTATAGAGGCATATTGTTAAAATAATGTTATAATGTATGAGTCTCAGCGACCGGTTAGGTCCCACAGAATCGGCCTTCTCCCGTCAACTAGACAATGTCATTTGGTGGTGCCCAGGGGAAGAGCCTTCTCTGTGGAGGCCCCGGCCATGTGGAATCAGCTCCCCTGGAGAGTCGCACCGCCCCCACCCTTCTTCTCCTTTCACAATGTTCTTAAGACTCATTTATGCCGCCAGGCTTGGGGTGATAAGATCTCAGCCTCCTGGCCAACGAATGTTTGTATGATTGTTGTTTGAATAGGTATGACTGATTTTTTAGCATAACTGGGGATTTTAGATTGTTTGTTTAGTTTTAATCAATTGGATTTAACTATTGTATTCTGTTGTTTTTATATGTTGCAAGCCACTCTGTGTCCTCAGAGAGGGGTGGTATGTAAATCCAAACAAACAAACAAATAAATAAATAAAAAATAAACAAATAAACAAATAAATAAAATGACCAAGTTGCTGAGGAAAACTGGAAAGTCTGGATATAAATTACTCACTACCTAGAAGTATAATGTTGTCAACAGGATCAGAGCAATGTTTTTTTTGCTTGCTTGCTTGTTTATTATTATTTATTAGATTTGTATGCCGCCCCTCTCTAAGGACTCGGAGCGGCGCACAATAGCAAAACACAATGTACAAATCTAATGTTAAAAGCAATTTTAAAGCCTTCTTATAAAAAACAATCACACAGCCTAACGAACCATACATAAAAAACCATAGTAGCTAAGGGGTGTATCACTTTCCCCATGCCTGGTGACATAGGTGGGATTTTAGGAGCTTTCGAAAGGAAAGGAGAGTGGGGGCAGTCCTAATCTCTGGGAGGAGTTGATTCCAGAGAGCTGGGGCCGCCACAGAGAAGGCTCTTCCCCTGGGTCCCGCCAGACAGCATTGTTTAGTCGACGGAACCCAGAGAAGGTCAACACTGTGGGACCTAATCGGTTGCTGGGATTCGTGCGGCAGAAGGCGGTCCCGAAGATATTCTGGATAGGGAACAATTGGACAGGGACAGTAGGCACACTGGTGCGTTTATGCACGTCCCTTACTGACCTCTTAGTAATCAGGTGAGGTCAACAGTGGACAGTCTAAGGGTAAAGTTTTGGGGGTTTGGTGATGAAACTACAGAGTCAGGTAGTAAGTTCCAGGCATTAACTATCCTGTTACTAAAGTCACATTTTCTACAGTCAAGTTTGGGGCAGTCCACTTTGAGTTTGTATCTGTTGTGTGCCCATGTATTGTTGTGGTTGAAGCTGAAGTAGTTTATGAGCTATGCTTAGTTCATGCCTAAGGCGATGTAGTTCTAAGCTTACTAAGCCCAGGATTTCAAGTCTCGATGCATAAGGTATTCTGTTGCGAGTAGAGGAGTGGAGTTGATTCTTTAGTCATTTTAAAGAAAGCATTCGATCTTGTGTTTCAGAGACATGGTGTGCCCACAACAGCATAAAAGGAGGAACATAGATCTTACTCTTGCCTGGTTTAACGTTACTCGTGAAGCAAAAACTGTGTTAGAAAACAGAAAATAATATTTTAAAAAATGGAACAACCAAGATGACTAAGCTGCCTAAAATGTGGTCTGGGGTTAAGATAAGGCAAAGCCATGAGATCGTGAAATAAAAAATGGTTACAAAGATATGTTTATGCCGCAATTAGGAAATGTGATGATGAGTCCATGGTTAAACAGTTACATACTTTGTCCATGGTTAAACAGTTACATACATACAGAGCTTTTGAGTTCAATATGTCGATAAATATTGTTTGCAGACTTTCCCCTTTTAAATAAATTCATTCTTTTTAAACCAGAAAAGAGAAAAACTATGTTCCCAATGGTTCTGAATAAAGCAAATATTTTCTCAAAAAATAGTGTAGAGGGCATATGTTATCTTGACTTGAATGGCAGACAATTCTTCCTTATTCTTCCCAATTAAATGATAAGGACCTGAAAGTAGTCATAATAGGAAAACAAATGTAAATAATCTCTTGTAAATCTTATGGGAAATTCACAAGACAATAGGTTTGTACAAAATTGCATTCCTCCGATACAATCATAAATGACTAAATCATTCATAGTATGAATTCGTTTTGCTATAGTATTAATCCAGAAAACTACTTTAAATGGTTTGCTATGCCACTTCATCTCCATCTTGATATTCATACTTAGCATTCTCTTCTTAGCAAATGTAACATAATGTTTATCCCAGAATGTTTATGTGTTATTCATTAATGAGATCTATCTATTCACCAATGCAATAACTCAGACATAAATGGACTTCTGTGAAATGAAATACATATTTGGCAAGCTAGTGTCACCCAATTTTACCAAATTTAAAATAATTTTTTCATGTCACATTTGATCCTAGATTGACATGCTTTGTTGAGACCTAGTGTGATGCCACATTAGGGAGAACTGATTTCAGTTAGCTCAGTATTTCTTAACCTCAGAAACTTGAAGATGTGTGGACTCCATGTTGGCTAGGGAATTCTGGGAATAGGAAGTCCACACATCTTAAACTTTCTGAGAATGACAATGAGCTAGATACAATATGTTCTGTCTGGGTCACTCCGGAAGCCAAGACCAACCCAAAAAGAGAAGCCAGACACACCGGTAAAAGGCAAAGGCAGTTTATAAAAGTCAAGAAAAACACAGGTAACAGAAAATGTCCTTACAAACAGGAAAACGCTGTATCTTCAAATAGATCCATGCAGGCAAAAGTTCATACAGCAATACAGGATTCTTGCTGCCAAGACGAGGCTGTAGATAGCAGACCTACACCTCCCACGGGTCTTCCAAACTGCTGGGCCACAAGCCAGGAACAGAGACGTCGAGAACAAAGCAGGACACCGTAACTCCAACTGATAACACTCCACATGGCTTCAAGGGCTTGCCTGCCTTTTAAACCCTGCTAAGGAGGACCACACCCAAGCCCAGCTGTTCCTAATTCAGTGCTGATAATACTTCTTTAATTGCTCCTTTCTTTGATCTGAACGTCTCTGTCGCATGTCAATGACGGCTTGTGCTTCATCACCTAATGACTCCAAGCTACTGGCTGGGGAGAGCCCCCCCCTCCCGGGGCTCTCATCCGTTCTCCTTCGTCCCATTCCTGACTTTCCTCTCCCCCGTCCGACTTCGCTGTCATCCTCCTCCGGGCATGGAGCCAGCAGAGACACAGCCGGTCCCTGAGCAGCCTCAGGCTGAACCACAACACAATACAGTCAGGAATGTGGACTAGTTCTGACCTATATTCAGTAAATCTCTTCATCCAACCATTTTTGTAAAATATGTGGAAGTTATATTTTCTTCCAAATAAAGATGAGAGTATAGTAAAATAGTAATGAATTTATTTATCCTCGGATGCTACTTGATAGTTTATTCAAGTACCTTACATTGGATTGATTTGGTCCAGAATCTATTGTGCTTCTGAAATTTATAGTAGTTAGAGGTATTAGACGAATTACTGTTGGTTCCTAGACCAGTTATAGGAAAATGATATTATTTATTTGTAGAATTGGAACAACAGACATCAATTTCATGCCCTGAAAAACCAAAGGAAGGCTACATATGTGAAATTAACCTTCTGATCTTATCATGTGATTCATACCACAGAAACATACTTCTACATATTTGATATTTTAGAAAAAGGTCAGTAAGAGTTAACTTCTATCACCCCTGTTATTTGTGTATTTACGATTTTTATACCACTGTAATCCAAAGAGACACTAAGTGGCACACTATAAAATAGCAATAAGAATCCAGCTCTTTTGTAATAATATTAAATGTGTAACCAAAGCTAAACTTTTATCCCTCGCTTTCAATTTCTGGTATGTATCCAACTAAGATTAGCTAATTTCCAAAGGACTACCAGAAAAGCAATCTTTTGACAGGACTACAGAAGGTTTTGAAAATATGAACTACACTCCGTCTTGGAGAGCAAGATATCCTATAAGACAAAAGCCCACAAATGTGTTTCCTGACATAGTTTTTAACTGGTTTTTTACCTTCATCCTATATTATTTGCTTTGATCTTGTCCTATTATTGTTGTATTTGGGGTAAATTCAACTGAGTCTTCGGAGAGGGGCGGCATACAAATCTAAGTAATAAATAATAATAATAAATAATAAAACTCTGGATTAATCACTATCTCTCAAAGATACATAGGTTGTATTTGGCTATATTCCTAATATTTGGAAATAAGACTTATACATTTCTGATTAAGGGAACAAGCAAGAATTTTTCATACAACATTAAAAGATGAAATTATATTTGAGTTGTTGAAATGCAACACTTTAAATGATAGATATAGGATTAAAAAAAACCAAAGCAGTCAAATTTGGGAAGCTATCTGTATAGAAAATTTCAAACACTTAAAAAAAATATTTTACTTTATTTATAATCCATGCTCTTTATACTGATTTATCCTCATTTTGGTGCTGATACATTGGCAATCTATAATAGTAATCAATCAATCAATCTTTTTATATAATGAGTTTTTTCAGAAACCCCGGCTTGTAATTTTTTATCTTTTTATATAATTCCAAACATCTTAAGCACTTTGACTTCTTCATAAAGTCATTGACCTATCCAGTTCCTACAGGAAGCCTTGTCATATTTCTAACAAAACAGAAAAATGACACTGTCAACTGCACTTTATTGCTAAAGGCAATCATAAATTATAACAATATGCAGTGCATTTTTGGGGTGCCATATTAAATGTTCAAAATATATTTATGTGCATCATATATGTAGTTAAAAAAATGTGATCCAGGAAGCATGACAAGAATATATAATTTTATCTGTGAATATCAAGAGTTTAAAAACTAAAGTAAATTAAAAATTCCAAGGATTAATTAATTCAGCAATTCAAATTATAGTCACCCATCTCACTTTTATGACTCTGGAAGACTCACAATTAAAACAACTGCCACACAAAATATAGATAACAATAAAAGAATAACTATATTAAATGCAAACTGAAACCATAAAATGTAATCAGCAGAAAATGAATGTAGCCATTCAGAAGGCTCCATACCATAACCAGATCCTACAGCATGATGACAAATATTAATGAACTCTAGGCAAATGGCAGAATTGCAGATCATTTGCAAAACCATAAATTTTCATAGCACAAAATACGGCTTCACTCCAAATATAAAGAAATAAATACAAAAGTCTTCCTCAGTTGCAAGAAGAAAGGAAAATGTGATGGAAAAATGGTTCCAAGACTCACCTAAAATATTGCTGAAGGAGTGGGGATGATGTTACAATGGAGATTGATAACCAGCTGTTGGATCCAAATATGGTAAGTGGAATTTCTCTGGAGAAAGGAGAGTTTGTGAGATCACCCATAGGGCATCTCCAGACAGTTGCTCTTAGGAACCAAACTGCTCCTAGGACAGTAGGAACCAAAGTATTTGCAGTTGACTTGTAAATTGAGCAGTTGGGAGTTGACGGATTTAAACTAAGCTCATGTAGCCTACATGAAAACAAAGTTTGACTGAACCTCATTTCTTAATCATTTCTGGAATTACTTTTTAATTGCTTTTCAAATATTAAGAACCCCCAGAGCGACAAGTTTTATGGCATTCATTGAGTGGGTTTCCTTCAATCCTTAGTGAAAGAGGTTTTTAGTGTGTATTTAGGGACTTGGAAAAAACAAAAAGATGATTAGAGTGTTGATTTTGGAAAGTTATAGAAAGACTAAGAGTCCTGATGGATTTGAAATAAGATTTTGAAAATAATTATAACAATCCTTCCCATGAGGAAATATTGTAGCTTTGAATTCTTAAAATAAAATATGACAGTATGAGACTGAAGATTGGACACTACAAGGGAAATAGAAAAAACTAAAGGGACATCCGGGGGTAGAGTAAATGAACAGTTATTTGAATGATTTTATTAATGTCTTCTATGTGTTTGTTTTTTTTAAAAAAACCCAATAAAAATTATTTAAAAAGAAAGAAAAAGCTAAATATTATAATTAAAGAAGATCATTTAAATGCAACTTTCTAATAGTGAATAGAGCAAAATACTTTAACATTTGGACAGTGTGAACAATGGATTCTATAATTAATTTTAAGAATGTCCACCATAAATATATATATAAGATCTTACAGGAGAGGAATAAGTTCTAGCAGGAAAAATGGAGATTGACTTTTAATGTGAATTTTCAAATGTCAAACTACAAGAGGTATGTGGGGGGGGGGGGATGTTACACTGACTATACAAATAAAACTGACATATTGAACGAGTCCAAAGACGGTCTACAAGAATGGTGGAAGGTCTTAAGCATAAAACGTATCAGGAAAGACTTAATGAACTCAACCTGTATAGTCTGGAGGACAGAAGGAAAAGGGGGGACATGATTGAAACATTTCAATATGTTAAAGGGTTAAATAGGGTTCAGGAGGGAAGTGTTTTTAATAGGAAAATGAACACAAGAACAAGGGGACACAATCTGAGGTTAGTTGGGGGGAAGATCAGAAGCAACATGAGAAAATACTATTTTACTGAAAGAGTAGTAGATCCTTGGAACAAACTTCCAGCAGACGTGGTTGGTAAATCCACAGTAACTGAATTTAAACATGCCTGGGATAAACATATATTCATCCTAAGATAAAATACAGGAAATAGTATAAGGGCAGACTAGATGGACCATGAGGTCTTTTTCTGCCATCAATCTTCTATGTTTCTATTAATAATCGAAAGATTCACACAAGTAACAAACCAGAAGAATCACTTGAATTTTTTTTTACATTTTTTTTTTAAAAGAGACCTGTTAAAAGTTTTAAAAGATTTTGGCTGAAGGAACAAGGAAACAAATAAAAGAAAAAATGAAAAGAAATCAGGTTCTAGACTATTTGAATGGATTGCTGTAAAGATTAAAAGTATTAAAAGCAAAAGGAAGGAAAATAAAATTGGTTTATTTGAATTAAAGTTAAAAATTTACATTGTTATCTACCGTTAATGAACATTTGATTATCAGAACTGAATGATGAGGCTTTAAAGATTTGTTCATAGGTAAGAGATAAGTTATGGGAGATCATTTCTCATATTTTAAGAGATGCAATGTTAGAAAAGTAGAAAAGAGAAATAAAATTTATTATATTTAAAGTGGGAAAGTCATTATTTTTTATTTACAGTAATCTTATGTTTTTATCTTATTTTTTCTTTTTGGTTTCTACATTTGCTATTTTTTAAGTGTTTTAACATTATCTTTAAAAGGTTATCTTATCTTATTTAATCATTAGGTTCTATCTGTCATACTTCCATTTAAACAAAAACAAAATTAATTTATAGCCCATATAGGAATAATACATTATTGTAAAATCTCTATATTATTATTTACTGAAACAAAAGATTTAATCCCCATTTAGACTTACTGTATTATGTCTGCAAACTGGAAATAAGTATCACAAGATTTAATTGACTCTATCACATTCATTTAACTTGTAGACCTGAGCTATTCTTGAATTATATTTGTCTAATATAGCCAGTTGGGAAGACAGTCAACAGAAGCACTGAAAATCTCAGAATTAAGTTTGCATTTTAGATAAAAATGTAAAAATTTAAATGATATCCTGTGGGTTGCAAATACAGTATAGCTATTATTTTTGGACACTATTTCAGTATCTCCCACAATCATAAGAGATTAGTATCTTTACATATTGAGAATCTTTAAGAACATGCACTTAGCATTTTTCCCTAGATATAAGCATGTTGGAAGGAACAGATTGGAAGTATGCTAGTTTTACATTGCATAAATCCAGGTTATCCCAATAAAGTAGCAAAAAGATACAGAAAACTCTTTTCTGCCATCTTAGCAATTGTGCAGTTTATGTCTTGCCTGGATCTGGTAAGCCCCCAAATAATTAGTGTTCTTGTCATATGCTTTTAATAGCTGCCTTTATAACCCATAATGCTTTAAGCTTTATTCATCACAATCTGAGACTGTTTAATAGTCTTCCTGCTTTTGTGAAAAAAAAGAATGGAAGTTTATAAAGCAGGAGGCTGATCTAGTATGTAATTACATTCAGTTGAATGGGTCAATATTTGTAGAAGTTTAGCTTCAAATTAGAGACAAAAATAAAATAGTTTTAATCTCCTCCCCCATATTTTAATCACAGCAACAATAACAAGCAGGTGCAAACCACTGTTCCAAAGCTGTAAACACAAAGTTGTTTCAAAGTTTAATGTATAATTTTCTTTTATTAGTTATATTGTAATTTTCTGGGAACCTTTTGAGAGTTTGGCACTATATAGCGTAAATAAATACATTGAGTGTGAAAGTATTCTATATCAAAATATTCTATATCATAGTAATTATACTATATTTTTTCTTGCATTCAATTATTGGTAAATTATTTCCCTCCTCCACTGGGGGGAAAAACAATATGTGCTTTTTTACCTAAACAGAGGTCGGGATCTTATTAAACACACAAAAATGAAACTACACAGAACAATATTCCTGAATAACACAAGGTTAATGAATACTGCATATATTTCTAAACACATCCTGTTTTTCCAGTTATCACCTTATAAAAATGAAGCATTAAAATGCAAATAAAAATCCAGAGCTTGTTGCTGTTTTCCTTTAAACATATGATATCAAATGAATGCTAAATATATTGGACTTCATTTTTTAAATGTTGACCATTGAATAAGTAGTCAGGTAAAGCTAAGTAATTACTAGCATAGATCAAAAATTAATTTCATTTGCAGATGCAAATTTATTAATTTCTTTTATTTATTTATTAAAAATAAAATTTATTAAGTCACAAAATAGAATAGGATTTGGGATTTTATTTAAACACACAAAATCAGCAATAGAAACATAAGCACCCTAGTAAAGGAAAGAGAAGGTTCAGACAGATATATTTTATCAACTGTACATTTTAAATTTTTTAAATGTATAGTGGATTAAAAAAAGGAATAAGAGAATTTAAAAAATCTTGCTCTCTTCAATCTTTCTTACCAATTTATGTTCACTTGCTAACAAGATAGATAAAATACTCATTTTCACAATGCATCTGCCCTATGCTTTATGGAATCCTGGCTAAATGAAGAAATAGATGACAATAGCATGCATATACCAGGATTTCAGATACTTAGAGCAGACAGGATTATAGAATTATCAGGAAGAAAAAAGGGAGGTGGCTAATGTATATATATCAACAACAGCTGGTCTCAGGACATAACTTTAATACAAAAATTCTGTGATGAAAACTTGGAGTCCTTACGTATCAACTGCAAACCCTTTTATTCTTCTCAAGGGTTTACTTCATTTCTACTAATTGTGTGTATATTCATCTCCAAGCCTGTGTAAACAAGACGTTAAGAACTCTAGTTGATCTGAGTATGGAGGCTTAAGCCAAATACTGGCCATTATTTTGGGAGATTTAAACAAGGCAAACTTAAGGAAAGAGCTACCAAATATTTTCAGCATGTCAATTGTCTCACTAGAGACAATAATATTTTAGACCATTTCTACACAACACTAAAAGATATTTATTGTTTTTTACCATGAGCAGCTGTGGGACACTCTGATCATTACATGCTTCACCTTGTACCTGCTTACAGGCAAAGACTTAAAACCACAAAACTAACAATTAAACCAGTGAAGGCTTGGTCTGAAGAGGCAAAGTTGAAAGCTACAGGCTTGCTTTGGCTGCACTGATTGGAATATTTTTGAAGATACCTCTGCAGACCTGGATGAATTCACTGATACTGCAACATCATATGTCAGCTTCTGTGAAGATCTATGTGCACTGACCAGGAACTTGCAAATTTACAGCAACAACCAATCTTGGTTCACAGCTAAACTTAAGCAACTACGTCGTTCCAAAGAGGAAGCCTATAGAAAAGGCGATAAAGTGCTGTATAATCAGACCAGAAATGCTGTTACAATCAAGCCCTTCCTTTCTCCCTTCATATGAAGAACCCCAGAAAATCTTTGATAGCAGGAAGAAAAGCCAGATGTTTTGAAACTGAGAACATGCCCATTGATCATCTGGCATTCTTAGAGGTCCACTTAATTGATTTGCTTAGTCTGAGAAGGTAGTTTAGCAACCATTTAGTGAGTGAGGGTTTCTTTCTTTCTCTCTTGAAGATCCCCCACACCCCATTTGGGGCCTAGCAAGCCTCCCTACAGCCCCCTGGGAGCCAAAAGGAGTGGAGGGAGGGCACCACAAACACACACACACACCGACAGATCCAATTCGGTGGCGTCACCAGCAGGTCACTACTGGTTCGGGCAAACCAGTCCAAACTGGGAGGAACCCATCCCTGACTGAGAGCATATACACCAAGATAAATTCCTTTTGTGTCCAATCATACTTGGCCAATAAAATTTTATTCTATTCTATTCAGAAGTGAGAAACAGGATTTTCTTAACAAAAAGAACAGCAGCAAAACCTCTTTGGTCACTGTCAGCTGTAAGAACCTAGACAGACATTTTTAAGTGGAGTAATATACAGTAACCTATAGTGGTTAAACTAGTTAGCCTTCCAGTGCTTTATGGTCATAACATGGATGGCTGATGAATTTTCCCTAGGGAAATTTTAATTACTTAATTCAATAAGTTTGCTTTGAGAGAACTGCATACGGTATTTCTTAAGAGATACACAGAGCTATAGGCACAATGAAATCAGATCATCTGGTATAATTTGCCATTCTGAGATTTATTGCCAATTTAAGAATCCATAACAAATGCATATTGGATCTTAGACAAAAAAAAATCTTCTAATGGCTGACATTCTACTTCCCTTTGTAGATAATTTCACCTCCCAATATGCCTTATTCCTTAGTCCAATACAGTAAGGCTATTCTACGTCCTCATAAAGGCAGTTTGGGTTGGTAGGAATTCAAAGAAGAATCCATCAGCTATGTTTTACAAAACCACTATGAACTAAATTCCTTGCAAATATGCAAAGGATGGCTGCCATCAAATTGAAAAAAAAAATGCTTCTTAATTTTCTTTAGCAAAAATGCCATTCAACATGATAATAATTTTGTACTTAGTAAGCATAAGCATGCTACTTCTACCATTCATAGTTTTCCTTATGGAAGTAGGTAAAGGGTTAGGCTGAAATTTTCTTTTCCATAACCAATTAGTATTTATTCCTAGAAAATTATAGAGTACATAAAATAAATACATATTATAATTTGGTAAAATATCTGTTCTTTGTATTCTATGTTGCTTAATACATACAATGAGCTCCATTTAATTTTGAGGAGGACATGTGAAATAACTAATAGTAACAATTCTAAGAATTTTATCTCCTTGTATAGTTATATATTTAGCATTACTGTACTGTACTTCAAAGTTCTTTAGCTGTGTGAAACATTTTAAGGATTGAAAATGTTGTGCTGATTTAAAAGGCAATGCTGTGAAATGATTTAGATGGCTAAACAAATAATTTCAATGAAACATTTACATTCATGAACCCATTCATGAACTTAATATCCTGAAAAAAGGAGCAAACATGAAACCGTACATTTGTGACAGTGAATATATTATTTTAAAAGTGAGGCAAGCCTGTAACTGCAAAAAAAAAGAGGCTTTTACCAACTCTTATTTATTTATTTTAATTTATTTATTTATTAGATTTGTATGCCGCCCCTCTCCGAAGACTCGGGGCGGCTCACAACTCTTGTCACTTGATATACACCAGTATGCACAAGAAACCACTCATTCTTGTACCGATAATGCTGATTTTTGCTATAGGTCTAGCAATATCTCTTGATTGTGGTCATTGACCAGTCACATTTGGCCAATAAAGAATTCTATTCCATTCTATTCTATGTTCTAGAGTCTCACAAAACGAGATGTGAAGACAATCCACCTGACACATGGAAAAACTGGTTTTAGTATGTGATGATTAAATAATGCTATTGCTTCACAAGAACATGCGAAAGCGACTTTTCACCAGACCGTATTTTTTACATTCAGCACAATGTTATCTATCCTGACTGGTAGGTGCTCTCTGGAGTCTGAAGAAGAGAAATGAGTTTCCAATCACTTGCTAACTATTCCCTACAAGAGGTACCAGGGAACTTGTATTTGTGTAGCATCTGTTTGACTACAGCATCTGTACCATGTAGCTGTTCAATCACATACCCCAGTACTGTATACTATTCAACACACTCACTATTATTTAAAGCATTATGATTTTTATGTAAAAAAAATGAATTCATTTACAATCACTGTTTCTTCAAAAAATGAAATGTTGCCCAGATCAAACCCTTATCAATAATTTTAAACAATGCTTGCGTTCTGAAGGGTTCATATGAAACAACAAATGACATGTCATTATGAAAAATGCTCTAAATATAAAAACTATTACTTCAGGATTTGATCAGCCATGGTACTGTAACAGAAACATAAAGAATAGCTTCAAACAGTATAACAAGAATGGGGATTTTCTAAGATCACTTGCACCGAACAGAATCCTCCTTGGACCAAAGCATGAGTAGAGGAAAGAGGGCTTAGAAACAGTAAGAATTTAAAAAAGCAAACAATTAATAAACACTCCACTACATCACTAGCAGTTGAGGGTCAATGTGTATTTGTTTTAGAAAGCAAAGGATGGCTTACATATCACATAAACAAGTATCTGTGGCTAAATACTGTTTGAGACAAATTAAAGAGCCATCACTATATTGTCACTGATGCCAAGGTGAATCCTCTATGCTTCAATTCGGAGAAAATGATTTTTGGCTGATACCACCTCTTATACAATTCTGAATAATCATAATTTGAGCTGTTTTCAAGGAAAATGGTAGGACATTCACAGAGCTTAGTGGAAGCCCTCAAACGGAAGAGAAAGCCATGGAAAGAAAGAGGAGTCCCAATCTCTGGCTCCACTTTTGCCTCTTGGTGAGGAATTTCAAAAAGTAAATAACAGCACTGTTCTCACAACATGCTTTTAATGGACAGCAGTCTTTGCAGGACATCTATCACCCTTGGGATTTCCACATGCCCTGCCATATCTAATCCTCAAAGTTCAACTCAGAGAGCCAGCAAAGTTGCTTGGAGCCAGCCTAATAACACACAGTCACCCTCCTAGATACTGGAGTGCACAAAGGTGTTTCTATGGTGCAGAGTTTGCAAACAGCAAAGAGCATTAGAAAAGGGGAGGGTCACGGAAGGAAGGAAGGAGGATGGGAGAAAGGAAGAAAGAGAGAAAGAAAGAAAGAAAGAGAGAGAGAGAGAAAGGAATGAGGGAAGGAGAGTGGAAGGGTGAAAGAGAGAAAGAGAGAGAGAAAAAGAGCAAGAGAGAAAGAGAAAGGAAGGAAAGAAGGAAGGAGGGTGGTGAATGGGAAGGAGAGAGAAAGAGAAAAACAGAAAGAAAGGAAGAAAGAAAGAAAGAGAAACAGAAAGAAAGAGAGAGAGAGAGAAAGAGGAAGGAAGGAGAATGGGAGGGCAAAAGAGAGAGAGAAAGAGAGAGAGAAAGTGAGGAAGGAAGGAAGGAAGGAAAGGAGAGAGAGAAAGAGAGAAAGAGAAAGAGAGAAAGAGAGAGAGAGAGAGAAAGAAAGAAAGAAAGAAAGAAAGAAAGAAAGAAAGAAAGAAAGAAAGAAAGAAAGAAAGAAAGAAAGAAAGAAAGAAAGACTTGGCTTCTAACTTACCTTAAGCAAGGCGCTCCGGCTGGCGGCAGCGAGTTCCCGCAGACTGGCGGCGGCTGAAGCCGCTGCAGCGGCTACACTCGGGGAGCCGCTGGACGTGGTGGCCACAGCGGCGGGCTGACAGCCAGGGTTCACCGGGGGGACCGCGCCGTTCCCTCCACCTCCCGCTCCAGCGGCGGTCGGGTTTTCTCCGCCGTCGCCGCCCGAAAGGCCGGCGTTGCCCGGGGACTTGGGGCTGCCGGGCCCGCAGTTGCCTCCCCCGCAACAGCCGCTCCCGGCGCCCGCGCGGGGTCTCTGCCGAATGCCGTCCAGCAGGCGGACGAGGAGGATGTTGGCGGGCAGCTCGTCGACGCCGCAGCCCACCAGGATGCGGCACTCGGGGCAGCGGAGCTCGTGGCGGGAGCTGACGATGCTCTCCAGGCAGCGGCGGCAGAAGGTGTGCTGGCACGGGAGCACCTTGGCCGTCGTGTCCAGCCGCTCCAGGCACACGGAGCACTCCAACAAGTCCAGCAGCGACGACTCGTCCATGGCCCCTCCGGCGGCGGGCGGCGGTCCCTCGCCGTTGCTCCCGCCGCCGCCGCCTCCTCCCGCCGAAGCCGCCCGCCGCCTCCGCCTCTCCTCCGCCGCTCGCTTCTCTGCGGCGGCCGCCTTGGAGGAGCACAGCCAGGACGCCCCTAGGAGCATTTAGACCAGCGAGGGAGGCCGCGGGAGAGGCGGCGGCAGCCCCAGCACATGGCAGCCGGGCCCAGCCCGCCCAGGGCCTGTCAGCGCCAGCCGCCCAGGCGGAGGGCGGGGATTGGGGAGCGCGACTCTCCTTCCTCTGCCCGCTTTTCCTCACCGGCAGGCGGGCGAATGGCTCCCCGGGGTGGGCGGGGGCTCTGGCAGCCGCGCCGCGCGCCTTCCCCCTCGCCTCCTCTGAGGGAGACCTTGCGGGGACGCCCCTTCGCCTCTAAGCGACCCCCGCCGGGCAGAGCGAGGGGGACGCTGCCCGCCCGCCCTCCCGCGAAGGTCAGCGGCACCTGCTCCCTTCGCTTCGGGCTGTCAGCCAAGCGCGGCGGGGTCTCTTCAAAAAAAAACGCGGCGCTTCCTCGCCGCCTCAGTCTCCGAAGCGAGGGCAGCGCCGGAGTCAAAAGGCCGGATGGCGGGCGCTGTGGAGAGCGAGCGGCCGTTTCCTTTTTATTTTTCCGGTCCTTCTACTCCTGAGCCGCTGCTCTCCCTCGCTCCCTAGTTGTGTACGGCCGGGGTTGGAGCAGCTTCCCCCCCGCCGCGCTCCCGTCTTCCAAATATTCCTCCCTGACGAGGGTTGCTGAAGATTCAAAGAATGGGGAACGGGGTCAGTTGCGCTAATCCTCGTTTGTTGCGCGGATCCTTTGGTGTGAGGAGGAGTTCAGCCTGGTCCCTAAATCTCGAGCAAGTTCTGTTGCTGGCAGGTTTTGGGGGTCTTTCCAGGGTTACTAAAGGCACCAGGACAACCGCTCCGCCTCCGACGTCGGTCCTGTTATTCTCCTCCAGGGAGATGCTACTCGCTGCTTACATCGAAGGTGGTGTGTGTGTGTGTGTGAGAGAGAGAGAGAGAGTGAATTGGCACGACGCAACTAAGAGGTCCTTTCTTTGGTCCACGGAAGGATTCTCCCATCTAGGAGGCGCAAGATCCGTTATCCTCCACCGCCCGCCCCCACGCTTCAAAATTGGTCCATCGCTTTTCTTTTCTTTTCCTTTTTGGAAATCAGATCCCGCTACAAGAGGCGAAGGGAAAGTTCCGCGGGGCTTCGCAATGAGACGCCAACTTCGTGCCGCCTTGAGGGTGCTACGACACCGCAGAATGTTCTCTTAGTCATAGTAGAATCCACTGGGGGGGGGAGGTTGGAGGAGGAGAGAGGGATGTTTTCGCAGACTTGGAGGAACGTCGGAGGAACGGAAATACGTATCCCGGGAGCAAGCGGAGGAGATGGGAAGTTTGGAGAACTTTGCCCACTCCGGACGAGTCAAAAGAGAATTCCTTGCAATTGGCTTCCCTCTAGTGGTATTTCGGTAAACTTGCAACGAGACGGAAAATTTTAGGTTCTACCTCCACACATTCTCTCTCTCCCCCCCCCCCCCCTGTAATAGTATTAATCATTAATACTGTACTGATTTACACCTATTTAGCTAGCTAGTTGATTATATCACTTCGGTGGGTTGGTGTCGATATGGAAGAGCAGTCGAATTTCTGTTTAACTATATTAATAACACTGGGCAACACAAAATAAATCATCAGCAAAGGTACTAGGTCTATTTTATGGAGTTTGGTGTGCTGATTCCAAAAATATACTTAGTTTTGCTCTATCACATAAAGTTTCTGATATAGAAGCATTTTTGTTATTACAAAACTCTACATTTTCAATGTATGTTCCGAGTCCCTGGAGAGGGGTGGCATATATCTGGATGGATGGATGGATGGATGGATGGATGGATGGATGGATGGATGGATGGATGGATGGATAGATAGATAGATAGATAGATAGATAGATAGATAGATAGATAGATAGATAGATAGATAGATAGATCATTGGGATGTATGATATAGTATGATTGCATTAGTGAGATTTTAATACGGTTTTATACTGTTGCTATTATTGAGATTTAATTGTTTATATTGTTTTTGTTATTTTATTGCTGTAACCCACCCTGAGTCATTCGGGAGTGGGTGGCATACAATGTAATTAATAAAATAATAAAATAAATAAATAAATAATGTGGTAAACCAAAATTTGTTTATGTCCTTTGTGACACCGGTATAGTTAGTTAGTTAGTTAGTTAGTTAGTTAGTTAGTTAGTTAGTTAGTTAGTTAGTTAGTTAGTTAGTTAGACCGACAGACAGACAGACAGACAGACAGACAGACAGACAGACAGACAGACAGATTATTGTTTTCTTAATGTCGCCAGTATATTTCCTATACCTTGTAATAATTATGCTGCTCCATGGAAACTATACCTGCTACAGAAAAACTACATTTTTAAAATCAGAACAAAAAATGATTCAGAAAAGTACCAGGTCAACTGTGATGATTACAAAAAATATTTTTTTGTAGACCTGTGTAATCAAATGACCTGTGGAATTAAAGAAATGATTAAATAACCATAGTAGTAGACTTTGGTCCGAAGGACTGGAAGCCCTTGTTCAGATTTAAAGTTGAGCAGAGGGAAATATGAAGATTTGTCTGGCCAGCCAAATAAAAATATAGGCAAAACATTTTTTGAGAAAGATGAGAAAGAAAGAAATATGATGTATCGCTCAATCAATCAATCAATCTGACATTTTTGTAGGTTTTTTCCAAAAATATTTTCAGGATAACACTTAGAACAATAAATTGTGTAACCAAACAATTTTTATTGATTTTAAAAGTTGGTTTAGGAGAAAACGTCCCATACTATCAGCTCTTACAATACTAGACAACACAGTATCAACAGTAGAGACCTTCAAATTTCTAGGTTCTATCATATCTCAAGACCTAAAATGGTCAGCTAACATCAAAAACGTCATCAAAAAGCACAAAGAATGTTCTTCCTGCACCAACTCAGGAAGCTCAAACTGCCCAAGGAGCTGCTGATACAATTCTACGGAGGAATTATTGAGTCTGCCATCTGCACCTCTATAACTCTCTGTTTCAGTTCTGCAACCCAACAAGACAGATACAGACTTCAGAGGACTGCAGAAAAAAAAAAACAATTACTGCCAACCTGCCTTCCACTGTATACTGCACAAGTCAAAAAGTGGGCTGTGAAAATATTAGCTGACCCCTCTTATCCTGGACATAAATTGTTTCAAATCCTACTCTCAAAACCACTATAGAGCACTGCACACCGGAACAAGGAGACACAAGAACAGTTTTTCCCCAAATGCTATTACTCTATCAAACTATTCACTAAGTCTTTCGTAAGCTACTTAAAACCCACCTCTGCCGCCAGGCATGGGGGAATTAAGACTTTTTTCTCCCCCTAGGCCGTTACAACTGTATACATGGTATGTTTGTATGTATGTTTGGTTTTTATATATTAAGGGGTTTTAATTTGCTTTTAGTATTGGATTTTATTGTATATTTTCATGATTGTTGTTAGCCGCCCTGAGTTTTCGGAGAGGGGCGGCATATAAATCCAATAAAACTAAACTAAAAACTAAACTAAGTCTGTATTACTATTAATCTTCTCATCGTTCTTGTCACCCATCTCCTCCCACTTATGACTACATGACTCTTTGTTGCTTGTATCCTTAGGATTTATATTCATTGTTTCCCAGTATGATTTGATTGCTTATTTGTACGATAGGACTATCATTAAATGCTGTACCTTATAATTCTTCATGAATGTATCTTGTCTTTTTATGTACACTAAGAGCACATGCACCAAAGACAAATTCCTTGTGTGTCCAAATACACTTGGCCAATAAAGAATTCTATTCTATTCTATTCTATTCTATTCTGCTTATCTTTAAATGTAATGCACTTGAACAGAAAAATTGGAAATGACATGTCAATACATTAAAATATTCTCATTTACTTTGAGGCTGCTAACATGACCCAGGTTCAAATATTTGTGGGCCTATTTTGTGTCTTTGGACCTGCAGTTGCAGATTGTATTGTAGAAGGAAGATTGAAGAAAAGGCATCTGACCCAATGCCATTTTTATTCTGCTAACATTGTTGAAAAATTATGAGTATGGAAAATAAAGGCAGTATTGAAAAAGGGAAAAAGAAAAATGTGGATGAGATAGATAAGAAATTGGCAGAGGACTACTGCCTTTTTGACCCAGATTTATTTTGATAAGATAATCTTTATTGTCACTTTTTTCTGTGAACCTACAGAAAATACCCATACATGCACTTACAAATACATATCATACACACACACACACACACACACACACGTAGAAATCACGGACCATTTAGAATACATAGTGGGGGAGGGAATCTTCAGAAATCAGGGATAAATTCAAAACTATCCTCTTGTACTGTTGTTTTAGAGAAAATCACTACGTTCTGCCATTCCATCCTCTGCTTGAAATGATTTTTGTGGTTTTAGACATATTTCTAGTCTTCCCATGAGCTACACTTTTAATCAATTATCCCTTCACGATCTCCCTATGTAATTATGGTGCCTAGAGTCCTATTGTCTGCTTGTCATATATTTCATATTAGTAAGGCCAATCTTTGACCTACAATGCAGTAGAAATTGCATAAAGACATTGTTGCCTCTGTGATAAAAATTAGTTATGGAGCTGGGGAAATATAGACCTCTGCTTCACTAACAACCTCTGTTTTGAAAATAATATATTTCAGTACATGTATGTTAGGCTGGTCCTTTTTTTAAAAAATCAGAAGATCTTTTGTTCCTGGGTAATATTCAGCAGTGTCCTTGCAAAAACAGAACAAAGTAACTAACAGAATATACTCTAAATCAGTGATTTTCAACCTTTTTTGAGCCGCGGCACATTTTTTACATTTACAAAATCCTGGGGCACACCACCAACCAAAATGACACAAAATGACACCCTAAGACACTCCTCTCTTTTCCCATCCCTGTCTCCTCCCCACCCTTGTGTGTGTGTGGGTGTGTATACACACTCTTGAACCATTTCCAAAAACAGGTGAGAGCTGGGGGTTTTTCTCTCTTATTCTTTGGGTGCTTTTTATCATATGCTTTAAATCAAGAGTCACTTCTCTCTTTCTTTGTTTCTCTCTCTTTCCTCTCATTCTCTGTCTCAATCATTTTCTCGTTTCTCTTTTTTCCTCCCCTTTTTGCTAATTTCTCGCTTCCTCTCCTTTTCTCTCTCTTGCTTTCTTTCTCTCTCTTTCTCTCTCTCTTGCTTTCTCTCTCTTTTCTTTCTCTATCTTGCTTTCTCTCTCTCTCTCACTCTCTCTCTCTTGCTTTCTTTCTCTCTCTTTCTTTCTCACTCTCTCAGCAAAAAGTTGCGAGACCAGAACCTGAGCTTCCTTCTTCGCGGCACACCTGACCATGTCTCGCGGCACACTAGTGTGCCACGGTACACTGGTTGAAAAACACTGCTCTAAATAATACAGATGTAATGAAGAAATATAAAAAATGAAATAAGCCTTACGTACTTGGTCACTAATCTACTAGAGCTGTTAATCTCAGGAATGAAAGCATTTGGACTCTTCTTTAGAAAAGAGAGGAAACTCAAATTTGATGAAACTCAAATACTTTGGCCACCTAATGAGCAGGAAGGATTCACTGGAGAAGAGCCTAATGCTGGGAATGGTTGAGGGCAAAAGAAAAAGGGATAGCAGAGAATAAGGGGCTGGATCGAGTCACTGAGGCAGTTGGTATGAGCTCCTGGGGGATGATAGAGAATAGGAAGGCCTAGTGCAGTGATGGCAAACCTATGGCATGGGTGCCACAGGTGGCATGTGGAGCCATATCTGCTGGCACTCAAGCAGTTGCCCTAGTTCAGCTCCAACGTGCATGTGTGTGCCGGCCAGCTGATTTTTGGCTCACATAGAGCAGTGTTTCCCAACCTTGGCAACTTGAAGATATTTGGACTTCAACTCCCAGAATTCCCCATCCAGCGGATGCTGGCTGGGGAATTCTGGGAGTTGAAGTCCAAATATCTTCAAGTTGCCAAGGTTGGGAAACACTGACATAGAGGCTTTGGGAGGGCATTTTTGGCTTCCAGAAAGTCTCAGGGGTCTGGGGGAGGGCATTTTTACCCTCCCCTGGCTCCAGGAAAGCCTTTAGAGCTTGGAGAGGGTAAAATACGAGCCTAATGGGCCAACCAGTAGTTGGGAAACAGGCCATTTCCGGCCCCCAGAGGGACTCCGGGGGTCAGGGGAAGCTGTTTTCACCCTCCCCAGGCATTGAATTATGGGTGTGGGCACTCACACATGCGCGATAGCATGCGCCCATGCTCTTTTGGCACCCGAGGAAAAAAAGATTCATCATCACTGGCCTAATGGAATGTTGTCCATGGGGTCGCGAAGGGGTCCCAACTAACAAACAACTAGAAAAGATTAAAAATGCCGTAAAATGGTGGCACTTTTACCATTTTTCTATTTTTGGGTTTATTTATTTAATTTATATTTGTATTTCATTTCCTTTGAAGACACAAATGTGAAAGACTTTGCTCAAGTGACAAGATTAATGAATTGTAATCCTAAAGAAACAGGAACAATTCTGCAATTTCACTTTGGTGTTCCACTTGCTAGAGACACATAGAATTGCTGTCCTATCTTCTGCGATGATGCAACTCATTACACTGATACAGGGAAGTTATAAGCCACTGTACTATTTAAAGGTAGAAATTCCGAAATTGTTTCAGATTATGGCACCCTTAGTGTCTCAGAAATGTTTTTACAGCATCCAAATTGTCAATAACCTTGAGCTAATAGTTCATGAAGTTTCTGAAGATGTTCAAGAAAAGATGTCTAGGTTTTGCTCAGCTCTCTCTGTAATTCCAGGCTGTAATTCCAGTCCAGACTGAATGGATAGACAACAGCGCTGAGCTTCTGCAAGGCCTATCAGTTCTTGCCATGCTTCTTGCCTTTCTCACTTACACAGAAAACAATGTACAGACCGGTCTACCAGTGCCTGCATTTTCCTTTTATGGTTTATTTTCTCTTCACTAGTCCTCATGCCTTTCCTTTGCATCCCCAAATGTATCCTCACATGATGCTTTCCCACATCCTTCCCTGTTACAGTATTATTTTGAACATAAACCATCCAATTCTCTGATCCTACAATAATTAAAACAATAAGGAACAGTCTTTCATTTTCCCTTGTATGCCTTTGTGTGTTCTATAGTAAAGAATTTGTAGCCCATCTTCGCAAAACTTAGTAGCAAAGGTCTGATCTTGCAACTTAAAGATGCTTTAAAGGGGGCATGAGAAAGGAAATTCATTGACTTCATTGGTCATTATTGGGTCAACTGCAAAATTATTTAAAAATGGAGATAAATTAGGATAAAACGGTTGCATGGAGCAGGGTGCATGAAGGGGTTTTGCCATTTGGACCTGCTTCTATAATGAAATAAAGTGGTAGAAACCATTTGCTCTTAATAGTTTGGCATTACTAAAATTCTCTCCTTTTTGGTGCTGAGACCTTGCTGAATTCAGAAATTTCAATGGTCACAGAATAATAGAAGGGACTCGTATACATTGATTAATTTTAATACACATAGTCCTTGATTTACAAACATTCATGTAGTGAATGGTTCAAAGTTACACTAAAAAAGTAAGTTATGAGCAGTTTTCACACTTAAAACCATTGTAGTATCCCCATGGTCACATGATAAAAATGCAGGTGCTTGGCAGCTGGCAGGTATTTATGGCAGTTGCATTGTCTTGGGGTCATGTGATCACCATTTGTAAGCTCCCCAACTATCTTCCAACAAGCAACTATAGTGATTTGTTTAACAGTTGTGGCCCCAAAATGAGGCATTATTCAATTAACAACAGCCCACATAGTAATAAAAATTTGGGGGTTTGGTTGCTGTTATAATTTTAGTACAATTGTACAGATGCTACAATTGATATTTGTAATTGTAGCAAAGTACGAACTTCTATTTTCATAACTATTGTTTTGACCGTACAACTAAGATTACATTAACTGGAGAAAAGGAAGGTCAGTCATTCTTAAAGCAGTACAGTATTTCATATGCTGCATTGCCCTATCTCCGGTCCTACCAAACTGTAGATACATAAATGAAAATTTTGGTGTCACTTGTTTTTTTAAATGTATTCTTTTACTGCATTTTAAATAATGTCTGAGAAATGGGGAAAAAAACTCCACAAGATAAAAATACATGCAATGGCAAAGAAAAGAAAAAAGAAAAATATAGAATGGTGTTTTTTTTAAAGTAAAGAAGTCTAACAAAAGGAAAAATGGTATAATATATAATTTTGGCTGTGAATAGCTACAGCTATATATAGTTATCTAATGCAGTTATTCTTCATATTCATATGTATAGTATTTTAATGCATTTATATAACTATCATTTTAAGCTATTATATTTTATATAAATGAGTTCCATTTCATTATATTTCATACAGAGTCTGTGTTTAAAGGCAAATTCTTATGTAGGTGGCAAGTGCATTTTGGTCTCCCATTGAGTAAATGTGGCCATAGGTTTATCTTTCCAATGTTGCAATCTAAGTCTTTTCATCATGGTGTTGCTACACAGAATCCATTTATGTTGTCAAGGTGTCAAATTTCAAGTACAGATTGCCCCTGACTTACAACAGTTCATTTATTGACCGTTCAAAGTTACAACACCACTGAAAAAAAAGTGAATTATGACAGTTTTTCACACTTATGACCATTGTAACATCTCTGTGGTCACATGATCAAAATTTAGAAGCTTGGCAACTGGGTTCATATTTATGATGATCGCAGTGATCCATTATCATGTTTGTGACCTTCTGACAAGCAAAGTCAATTTGGGTTATTAACTTAATAGCTAAGTTAATCCCAGCGACCGATTAGGTCCCACAGAGTGGGCCTTCTCCGGGTCCCGTCAACTAAACAATGTGGTTTGGCGGGACTCAGGGGAAGAGCCTTCTCTGTGGCGGCCCTGGCCCTCTGGAATCAACTCCCCCCAGAGATTAGAACGGCCCCTACCCTCCTCGCCTTTCGTAAGCTCCTTAAAACCCACCTCTGCCATCAGGCATGGGGGAACTGAAATGTTCTTTCCCCCTGGGCCTCTACAGTTTATGCATGGTATGTCAGTGTGTATGTCTGGTTTTTATAATAAGGGTTTTTAGGGTTTTTATTATTGGATTGCTACGTATTGTTTTTATCACTGTTGTTAGCCGCCCTGAGTCTACGGAGAGGGGTGGCATACAAATCCAATAAATAAGTAAGTAAGTAAGTAAGTAAGTAAGTAAGTAAGTAAGTAAGTAAGTAAGTAAGTAAGTAAGTAAGTAAATAAATATTCACTTAACAACTGTGTCAAGAAAAGTCATAAAATGGGGCAAAACTCATTTAACAAATGTCTGCCTTAGCAACATAAATTTTGAGCTCAATTGTCATAAGTGAAGGACTACCTGTACGAAGTTCAAAACAATATTATTATCTAAAATTGTCAGCTTTAGCAGCACAATTGTATTTATATAATCCAAAACTTTCTCTCAAAACTTTTTAAGTGTAAAGACATTGTCAAAACATGTGTTGGTGGCAAATATTTTAATAAACAGGACATGCATCAAATTGATTTTTAACTGCACTATATAATTATCCTGCTTATATCTTTTAAATCAATTTTAAGATAGGCTTTTAGGATAATAACAGTGATATCCACCATCATCTGCATTTCAGAGGGGGCATTAAAAGGTTATAACTATTTATTTATTTTATTCAGTTTAGCTTCTGCCTGATCCCATTTGACTTTGGGAAATTCACAGTATAATAAGCAATAAAAATGCAATGCAAAACAAGATAGAGATCTGCTTACTCAGTACAAAAACTTCAACAAAAATGCACCAAAACAGGTTCCAACCTAACTCAAAGCCCAAATGAAGTAAACGAAATGATATTTAGAACTTTGTACTGTGAACTCCAAAACTGAAACATTTTCCAATTATTTTTATAACAGTCACAAAAATGGATTGTTGAAACTAGTCATATAGTAAGATGTATAGTAGATATTGCTGTAATTAGACTGTAGTCTATATGTTTAAAAAAAATCAGGTGTTTTTTTTTCCAGGTGGTCTAGCATGCCTTAAAAACTTTTGTTACACAAGAGAACATTCCCAAAATAGAGCGCCAATAGGAAACTACTAATCCACAAGTCACAAACTGTTAATCCATCCCATTTTTGCAATCACGCAAAGAAGACTGCATGGCCAAAATTTATAGCAAGAGTGTTCTCCAACAGTATATTTTTCTTTAAACTAAGTTAAAGATCAGCTTTTTAGAGCCAGAGAAAATCTTACAAAATGTATTTTTAATTACATTTTCCTTGTACAACTGTGAAAGGACCTGTTCTGACCTAGGCTTCCTGATTAAACAAGACAGCACAAACTGCGTCTCGCAAATCTCTTTTATTTGTAATGACTGCTAATTATTTTCATTAGCAGTTGCAGTAAGTCCAAACAAGGGAAAACAAGTCCGACTAAAGTCTTTCAGGGAAGGCAGAGAGCCAATCTTTTTTCTCTTTAGCAAACTGCCAAGGACCAATGCAGGGAAAACTTGGCAAATCCAAACAGAAACAAAACTGAGTCTGAATGGCAGTGACGAGATCTAGAGATGAACTGAGTTGCTTCCTGCAATGAACCCTTTTGTGTTCTCCACTTATATAGGCTACAGGAGGGGCCAATTATACCAAGTCTTACTCCTGAGTAGTCCTTCTTCTCTGGAACTGCGCATGTGCATCTTGAAAACAGGGTCTCCCTCTGTCCCTCAAAAAGAGACCTGAAGTCCCATCAGCTCTGTCACCATCCTTTTCGTCTTGCTAGTTGCACACTGGCGCCCAGTGAAGGGCTACCAAAATTTTCACTACCACACTGTGGCCGTGGCTTATGCAGAATACCCTGCATTTTCTTTCCACATCTTTCAGTGCAAATTGGGTGCTCTGGGTGGAGCTCCATTTTCGCTACCCCACTGCATTCCCCTCCCACCCGGGCAGTAGCCCACCTCTGCCCCCACCCTATTGCCAGACCCAGCCAGTAGAACAGCCTGCTGCACCAGAGGAGCGTCGTCGCAGCAGAGCTCATTGCTCACAGTCACTCATGCCCTTATCACCTCGAGGTTTGATTACTGCTACGCTCTTTACATGGGGCTACCTTTGAAAAGTGTTCAGAAACTTCAGATGCGGCATGAAGAATGCTGCCGCGAGAGCTATCGTGGAGTTTCCTAGATTCGCCCACGTTTCCACAACACTCCGTGGCCTGCACTGGATGCCGATCAGTTTCCGGTCACAATTCAAAGTGTTGTAATTACCTTAAAGCCCTACATGGCATTGGACCAGAATACCTCCGGAACCGCCTTCTACTGCACGAATCCCAGCAGCCGATAAGATCCCACAGAGTTGGCCTTCTCTGGGTCCCGGCGACCAAACAATGTCATTTGGCAGGCCCCAGGGGAAGAGCCTGTGGCGGCCACGGCCCTCTGGAATCAACTCCCCCTGGAGATTAGAATGGCCCCCACCCTCCTTGTCTTTTGCAAGTTACTCAAGACCCACCTTTATCGCCAGGCATGGGGGAACTAAGACATCTCCCCCAGGCTTATTATATTTCACGTTTGTTGTGTATGTGCTGTATAATTTTTAATTGTTGGAGTTTTTATATATTTTATTATTAGATTTGTCCCATTGTTATATTGTTTTTTATATGCTGTTGTGAGCCGCCCCGAGTCTTCGGAGAGGGGCGGCATACAAATCTAATAAATAATAATAATAAGACTACCAGAGGAGCCCTAACGTTAACCCATTGTGATGTCCCTTTTGAAGTACTTTGCCACGGAGGTGAGGGGACCATAAAGGGATAGGCCACAGGAGCTGCCTTTTCATCTGGTTCTGTGGGAGTAGCTTGGTGGAGGTCATGTGACTGACTGGGCATGGCCAACTCGATTTTACTTTCACCAAGGTGCTGCCCCACCAAGCCACACCAACCAAGCCATGGCCATAGAACCGGTCGTAGAAAAATTTGAATCCCACCACTGATAGAAGACCAGGAGAGGTAATATTGAAGGCATCCCTTGGGCCATGGGAGAATCTTTTCTTAATCCTTTCCTTAATTAAAATCTGGAGATCACTTTGATTAAGGCAACAGACCTGGATTGCTCATCTCTAGGTATCTATGAGATACATTGTTCCATTATCCTTTGCTAACAATGATGAAGGTAATCCCAACTTCAATTATACCGAAACCTATTTTCTTTACCCACCATTGGCAAAACTACTGTAAATCATGTATGTTTCAATCCACTGATAAAAAATAAAAAATGAATTGCAAATTGCTTGTAGAGCTGAAGTATTATATTTGTAGAGAGTGACTAATAAAGATAAAGATAGAAATCTTTCTTTTTTCCTATGCAGCTGACCTTGTCAGTTGAGAATCTATTATTCTACTATACATTCACCTCCCATAAATCAAATTGGGTATGAACCAAAGACACAAGAGATCAACAGGCTGTTTTAAAAGTGCTTACCAAACATTTTTATTCAGAATGAGACAATTTCTCTGTCTCATTTAAAAAGCATCTGATGTCCAACTTAATATATTGTAAGTTAGGGGTCTCCAACCTTTACAAATGTCAGCTAGCGGACTTCAAATCCCAGCAAAGCTGGTTGGAGAATTCTGGGAGTTGAAGTCCACCAGACTTAAAATTGCCAAGATTAGAGATCCCTGTGTTAAGTAATAATGTGTAAAGTACTAAAGAAATATGAGTATTTGCCGATGACTCTAAAGTGTGCAATAGGGTTGATATTCCTGGAGGGGTCTGTAATATGGTAAATGATTTAGCTTTACTAGATAAATGGTCAAAGCAATGGAAACTGAAGTTTAATGTTTCCAAATGTAAAATAATGCACTTGGGGAAAAAGAATCCTCAATCTGAGTATTGCATTGGCAGTTCTGTGTTAGCAAAAACTTCAGAAGAGAAGGATTTAGGGGTAGTGATTTCTGACAGTCTCAAAATGGGTGAGCAGTGTGGTCGGGCGGTAGGAAAAGCAAGTAGGATGCTTGGCTGCATAGCTAGAGGTATAACAAGCAGGAAGAGGGAGATTGTGATCCCCTTATATAGAGCGCTGTTGAGACCACATTTGGAGTACTGTGTTCAGTTCTGGAGACCTCACCTACAAAAAGATATTGACAAAATTGAACGGGTCCAAAGACGGGCTACAAGAATGGTGGAAGGTCTTAAGCATAAAATGTATCAGGAAAGACTTAATGAACTCAATCTGTATAGTCTGGAGGACAGAAGGAAAAGGGGGGACATGATCGAAACATTTAAATATGTTAAAGGGTTAAATAAGGTTCAGGAGGGAAAGTGTTTTTAATAGGAAAGTGAACACAAGAACAAGGGGGCCCAATCTGAAGTTAGTTGGGGGAATGATCAAAGGCAACATGAGAAAATATTATTTTACTGAAAGAGTAGTAGATCCTTGGAACAAACTTCCAGCAGACATGGTTGGTAAATCCACAGTAACTGAATTTAAACATGCCTGGGATAAACATATATCCATTGTAAGATAAAATACAGGAAATAGTATAAGGGCAGACTAGATGGACCACGAGGTCTTTTTTCTGCCGTAAGTCTTCTATGTTTCTATGTTTCTATGAGTAATATTGCCTTGAAAGCTATTTTACAGGCATTAGCTGTTACTTTAGGAAATATTATAGATTAATTTAATGGCAAAAAATTAAAACCTGTGAGCTGGGTTTTTCAAAGTAAGCTAATTTTCCCCCATAAACTGAGTCTATAGACTGACCTTGCACGTTTTTATTTTTTAGATATCATACTAAGGAAGTAATCTGTGCTCCCAAAAGTAATGTTGGCAATTAAAGGATAAAATAAATAATCACTCATAGAAATGTTTGCTAAGCTAAACATAAGCCATGTTTAACAAAACTGGTAATTTATATTGATAAAATTTGAAGAAACTCAGTCCTCATCTTTTATTTCTTGTTCAATATAATGTACAGGATCCATATTATTTTTCGATATCAAAAGGCAATAAGAAGCAATTGGGGGAAAATGATAGTATACACAACGATGAATGCCCAATTAAAATTTATGTAGCACTTAAAAGCAACTGGAGAGCATAGAACATTACATTTCAGAAAGAAAAAAAATGCCAACCATCCCATAGCAGAAATGATCCTGCTTAAAATAGCCTCAAGATTCCTTTTTCATCTATATTTACATATGTTTTAAACCAATTGCTTACTTAAGTCTATGATTTATAATTAGATGCTAATATAAGTATGTCACAATATCTATTTCACCAGACCAGGGTATCTATGAGACCGCCTTCTGCCGCATGAATCCCAGCGACCTGTTAGGTCCCACAGAGTTGGTCTCCTCCGGGTCCCGTCAACTAAACAATGTCGTTTGGCGGGACCCAGAGGAAGAGCCTTCTCTGTGGCGGCTCCCACCCTCTGGAATCAGCTCCCTCCAGAGATTAGAACTGCCTCCACCCTCCTTGCCTTTCGTAAACTTCTTAAAACCCACCTCTGTCATCAAGCGTGGGGGAACTGAAACATCTCCCCCTGCCTATCTAGTTTTCTGTGTATGATATGACTGTATGTTTATATATTGGGGTTTCATGTTTTTTAGACTTTTTAAATGTATTATTGTTATTTTAGAGATTTGTCATTATATATTGTTTTTATCATTGCTGTGAGCCGCCTCGAGTCTACGGAGAGGGGTGGCATACAAATCTAATAAATAATAATAATAATAATAATAATAATAATAATAACAACAACAACAACAACAACAACAACAACAATAATAATAATAATATTTCACATCCAAATTAAATTTTAAGTTGTTGGATGTTCCTGATGTTCATACTGTGCTTTTAAAGAGAATAATTTTTGATTACAGCTAGATTTAAATGAAATGAACAATTATTAAAAAGTTAGGACCATGTTAATATCAAAGAAATGGTCTTTTAGCAATAATGAAAAATACTATGTGATATAACTTGTGAGGTAGGCAGGGAAATAATCTGGTCCAACTAGCACAGTGTGCCTTCATAACATTTGACATAGTCCTGCTGAGTTGCGAATCTCTGAAATAAATAGATGTCAAGGTCAGAAAACAATTTCAATAACTCTGATAGATGTTTATTCAGAAATATGTCTTGTAGTGCCCAGTACATATTATGTAGAAGTAAACTCTATTGGATCAGACATAAGTCCTACTGTGTTTTCCAATAGTTTGCTAGGACAACAACTTAGCCTGAAACATCAATTGACTCTGGAATAGAATAGAATATTCTGTCAGTTTTTCATAATATCTCTTTTACTTACCTGTTCTGCCGGGCTCTCTGGTAGAAGCCTCCCGAAAATTCATGGATACAAATTTCAGACACACACACGTTTGAAAATTCAAAACAATGTCCTTTATCACAAAATTCAAAAGAAACAGAGCACCCTTTTTGTATTGCAAAGAGCACTCTTCCCCAAAACAACCTTGTCGGCTGTACAAGTCTCTTAATCAGTCCTTAAGTACTTAGCTAGTAGCTGTGAAGAAACATCACAGCCCTCCTTCTTCCCACGAAGTGAAACACACACACACACTTTACTCTGCTTTGGTGTCAAAGGCATGAAAAATCCACAAAGTTCAGACACAGCGAGGCACAATCCTGAAGAACTGCAATCAGATTATCTTCCACAATGGCCAAACTAGCACGCTGCTATTTATACCAGCAGCTCTAATTACTGGAGCCCCACCCAAACACAGGTGGCCTCTCTTATCTCCTGTAATATTTCCTCAGTTGGTCTCTTCGATGCATAAGTCTGCGCCTGCATGGGTCTAACACTTTGTCATCCGAATTGACCGAAGATAATGGTGATTGGCTTCCTGGGCTATGTGCCAAGCCCCCCTCTTCCAAGTCAACCTCACCTTCTTCTTCATCCAAGGAAACTGCACTCCGGCAACAAAACAGGCCTAGGACATGTTGACGTTTCCCCTGACTCCACCTCCACATTCCCTGGGGCAGGAGCTGGGCCAGAGCCAACCACAACACTTACCTATTTACGTATCTATTAATATGAGCATATTTTTTTGCAGAATCTAAATAGATATCACAAAATATGATATGATACTAACTCATCAAGAACAGAAAATGAATTGATCTCAAGCAGGATAAGCTCAAATTCCTTGATCTCCGATTGTCATCATTGCTCCACTTCATTTTAACCTGTGACATTTATTATTTATTTATTCATTAAATACATTGCTACCTCACAGGAATAAAAATTACTATTGGCTGCTCATAAAGCATATAAATAGAAGCAATTTAAAATATCCATGGTAATATTTAAAATAGTACATTAATTGTTTTATTAGTCATTTTGTATTTATGGTTTTCAAGGGATTCCTAGTAGGTATTTTTTTAAGAGTCATGTGAAGAGATTACTTAAACACAAACATAGCTAACTCGAGCCTGGTGTTTGCTTTTATTCATGGCAGGAACATAGCTAAATCAATGAGGACTATATAGTGAACATATCAAATTGGTGAAAGGATTACATTGGCATCCCTCAGTCTCGAAAGACCATGGTTTCATACTCTGGATTCCCCAGAGCGTGAAGCTTGGGTAGGATACAGTTACAGAAAAAATATATCACTGTTATGATCATTTAGCAAGAAGTTACACATACAGCACAAACCTGCAGTGGATCATGAGTTAATATATGTAACAATATTACTAAAATCAAACAAATTTTCCTAAGTCCTTTCCGATAATTAGACATGTAAATTAGATAAAGAAACATGGCAAGTGCTATGAAACCAACAGTACATTTAAGAATAATTGTTGAATAAAATTGGAAACTTATAAAACACTAGGAATTACTGCAAAAGAGATGGCATGCGCCTCCTACTTTCCAGTCTAGAGTAAAATAGTGTCAAGTACAATTTATAGTATGTAATTCATTTAAAAAAGAATTGCTGTAGTAAAAAGGGAAAAAAATGATGGGCTTTATGTGCCCGCAAAAAAGAGATAGATATCATCTTTGACTGGCCCCATCCCCATCTATTCTCTGCCTCTCGAGTCCAGCTGATCAGGAGGAAATGGGGATTTTGCAGGTGAGCTGGGGTGGCGCAGCAGGTAGAGTGCTGTACTGCAGGCCACTGAAGCTGACTATAGATCTGAAGGTCAGCAGTTCAAATCTCATCACCGGCTCAAGGTTGACTCAGCCTTCCATCCTTCCGAGGTGGGTAAAATGAGGATCCGGATTGTGGGGGCAATAGCCTGGCTCTGTTAAAAAAAGTGCTATTGCTAACATGTTGTAAGCCGCCCTGAGTCTAAGGAGAAGGGCGGCATAAAAATCGAACAAACAAACAAACAAACAAACATTCAACTGGAGTGGGGTGGGAATGGAAATTTTCAGTATCCTTCCCCTGTCACGCCCATCAAACCACACCACGCTCACCAAGCCAAACCCACAGAACTGGTAATAAATTTTTTTGAATCCCATCACTGATGTAATCAGTTGGAATAAAGATGTGTAGCAAGAATCAATCTATTCGAGAGTTGAAGGGAAATCTAATGATCACCACACTAATCTTCCTGATGAGTTTTACTTTGTTTTAGTTGTGTCATCATCATTTTTAAAGTTTCACCCAATGGCTCCATAACAGAATTATTCTTATTTGTCAGAACCTATTCTTTCATCTGAAAGGTTAATAGAGGTCTACCAATTTTGCTTTAGTTTTCCCCTAAATGCTTGTAATTAACTGCTAATTAATCTTCATTGCCTTTTGCAGCTTTCTGAATAAAGTACTCTGTCTTTCTTGTGTTCTTTTTCAGTCTTCCAACTCATTTCCATATGCAAAATCCAGAGTTGCAAAAATATATATTTTTCCTGATCCCTGATGTATATTCCTTTTATTTTCTGGCAGAATTTGAAACCCCTGTTTTCATTTGTTAACCATGTCAAAGTGACATAGATCTATAGTAGTCTCCCTTCCTTTTAATTATCAGCAAAATATGTTGCATATATATCGCTGATAATGAAAAGGAAGGGAGACTATTATAGATCTATTTTGGGCTTATTTTCCTTCATCAGGTAGCTACACCCTTTTTACTGGGATTTGAACCCTGTTTTGTTTGGGCCTGGGCCAGCCGTTGCTCCCACAGATGGGAGAGATGCGGCATAAAGTGAATGTGAAAGCCTGGCTGACAGCCAGGAAGATGTGGCAGACAGCCAGGAAGACGTGGCAGACAGCCAGGAGGACGAGGCCACTGGGACGCATGATTCAGCAGACAGCCCAGGAGATTTGACATACAGTTCCTCAGACAGTCTTTCATCTCTCGATTCTTCTGCAGATCAATATATTGATCTGCCTAGCCGAAGAGCTATGCAAAGAAGGGATCGCTTTAAGGAGTATTACAAGTCATTATAGGAGCACCTGGGCTGGGTGTGGTTCTTATACTGAGGGCTGGGTGTGGTTCCCTTAATAGGGGCTAAAGGTATAAAAAGGAACAATGGCCCAAGGCAAACTGTGGCTGTTTATCTGTGTTATTTTGTGGTTCCTGCTCTGAAGTTTCTGTTCCGTGCCGTTGGAGTTTTCAACCCAGCTTTTTCAAACAAGTGGGAGGTGAAAACTCTGGGACTTTCTGTTTGCTTCAAAGATTCAAAAGGACTCCTGAAATGTCTTTGCTCATTCCAGGTTGTCTTTGTTTGTTTTTTCCTGTGTTTTTGTATGCGGCTGAAGTAAGCCTTGCACTATCATTGTTTTTGGACACTAAGAACTGTTTTGAGTAACCCTTTTTTGTTTATTTAATACAAGTTTGCTGATTAGCAGAGCACGTGTGTGTTTGATTTCTTTTCCTTGGACTATTACGCATTGCCTGAGCCAGTCAGGCAGAACAAACCCCAGGCCTCTGCCTTGTCTTAGCCATTAGGCTAAAGGCTCAACTTCTGTATCATATGTGTATAGTGTGATATCGATGCACTACAAGAAACTCAAGAAAGTTTGCATCCTAAGTATAAATATTTCTATTTAAACATACTAGGAGAATAAAATTTGGTTGTTTTTTTCTGGACACATTACAAAAAATAAAAATAATTACCGTGCCAAAGTGTAACACAAAAACCATTGAAACTGAACATAAGCTTGTTTTAATACCATAACATATACAGTTTAGCGCTCTTACTCTAACTTTTCATTTAAAAAAGCACCCTGATAATTGTTTCCTGAATAGTAATTGCAGATGCATCTTATTGTACAGCAATGAAAAGATCAAGAAGACTGAACTTAAGAACATTTCCCTTAAATTACCGCTTACATTTTCCTACAAAGTAGTTTCTGTAATTGATTTGACTTCTTTTGAAAATAATTATTAAGAGAGTAGAAAATAGAGTCCCAATTCTAATATAAGAAATGAAGGTATTTCCTTATTCACCAAATAAAAAATTGGTTATGTTGTATAGAGCATTTTAAATCCATACTGACCAACAGACTAACAAACCAAATACCCTACAACAAGGATTTTAAATGCACATTACAGTTTTGTTGTGAGATTATGAGTTATATGCAAGTCTTATAAGATTTATCACTCCAGATCCATTTAATTGCACTCACATGTTTACAACTGCTATTCATAATCAATCTATTATACACCTCAGATGTGATGAAGGGTAAAGCAACCATGAAGATATAATTCATCATTTAATTTCATAAATTTACACATATATCTATAGCAGGGGTCCCCAAACTTTTTACACAGGGGGCCAGTTTACTGTCCCTCAGACTGTTGGAGGGCCGGACTATAAAACCTATGAACAAATCCCTATGCACACTGCACAAATCTTATTTAAAGTAAAAAACAAAATGGGAACAAATACAATATTTAAAATAAAGAAGTAATTAAATAATTAAGTAATAAAGTAATTTATACTTCTTTATTAACAAGTAAATTTAAACTTAAATCAACAAACTCCCTCCATTTCTCCTTCCTTCCTTCCCTCTCTCCCTCCTTCCTCTCCATTTCTCTCTTCCTTCTCTCTTTTCTTCCTTCTCTCTGATTTGTTTCATTTTCCTCTCCCTCGTTTTCTCTCCATCATTTTCTCATTTTTCTCTTTTCTCTCTCTCTCTCACTCTTTCCATCTATCCCCCTTTATTTCTTCCTCTCTTTCTCTCCCTCTTTCTCTCTCTCTTTCTCTTTCTCTCTTCCTCTTTGTATTTCTCACTCTTTCTCTCTCTATCTCGTTCCTATCCTCCCCGCCCCTTGCCTCTGTACCGCCTCCTCGCTCAGCAGCAGACCGCGGTGAGTTGACAGGAGATTCGGGAGCTTATTATATCTATTGATAAAATCTCGTGGGCTGCTGCGGGCCGGATAAATTGCCTCAGTGGGCCGCATCCGGCCCCCGGGCTGTAGTTTGGGGACCGCTGATCTATAGTCATAAATAATCAATAGGCTGTCTTATACTCAGGTTTGTAGAATTTAAAAATTAACTAAAATGTATTCAAAAGTTTAGACTTGTGAAATGTTGAAATCCAAGGATAATATAGAAACATTCAATTATCTGTAACTGTTGTCTTTGATGTATAAATCAGACAACTCACCTAGAGCCACTAAAATTAGGATGCAAAGACTCTCCAGAGTAGCCATGTTTTGACTAGCTTCTGGAAGCCATAAAATGGAATACTGTGTATTTGTGTTTCTCAATCTTGACAACTCCTCTATACGAACAAGAGTTCTCAAAGAAAATGTCTCTTTTGGGGTTATCTACTGCCATATTTCTTGGTAAGTAGAGATTTTCAGTATATGTCTCTGTTTTCTTGCACTGCCTGGGAAGAAAGCCCGTTTAGTCTTGTGCAGGGGTAGGCAAAGATGGCTCGTCTATGACATTTATTTATTTATTTATTTGTTTGTTTGTTTGTTTGTTTTTTGTTTGTTTGTTTGTTTGTTTATTTGTTTGTTTATTTGTTTGTTTATTTGTTTATTTATTTATTTAACAGCAATAATAAGGCAGCATATAATAATAATCCAAAACTAAAAACAATTAAAAACCCATTATAATAAAAACCAAACAGACATACAGACATACCATGCATAAAATTGTAACAGCCTAGGGGGAAAGAGTATCTCAGTTCCCCCATACCTGGCGGCAGAGGTGGGTTTTAAGTAGCTTACGAAAGGCAAGGAGGGTGGGGGCAATTCTAATCTCTGGGGGGAGTTGGTTCCAGATGGATGGGGCCACCACAGAGAAGGCTCTTCCCCTGGGTCCCGCCAAGCAGCATTATTTAGTTGACGGGACCCGGAGAAGACCCACTCTATGGGACCTAACTGGTCGCTGGGATTCGTGCAGCAGAAGGCGGTCCCTGAGATAATCAGGTCCGGTGCCATGAAGGGCTTTATAGGTCATAACCAACACTTTGAATTGTGACCGGAAACTGATCGGCAACCAATGCTGACTGCGGAGTGTTGGTGTAACATGGGCATATTTGGAAAAGCCCATGATTGCTCTCGCAGCTGCATTCTGCACAATCTGAACTTTCCAAACACTTTTCAAAGGTAGCCCCATGTAGAGAGCGTTACAGTAGTTGAGCCTCGAGGTGATGAGGGCATGAGTGACTGTGAGCAGTGACTCCCGGTCCAGATAGGGTTGCAACTGGTGCACCAGGCGAACCTGGGCGAACACCCCCCTCGCCACAGCTGAAAGATGTTTCTCTAATGTGAGCTGTGGATCGAGGAGGAGGCCCAAGTTGCGAACCCTCTCTGAGGGGCTCAATGATTCTCCTCCCAGGGTAATGGACGGACAGATGGAATTGTCCTTGGGAGGCAAGACCCACAGCCACTCCGTCTTGTCTGGGTTGAGTTTGAGTTTGTTGACACCCATCCAGGCCCCAACAGCCTCCAGGCACCGGCACATCACTTCCACTGCTTTGTTGACTGGACATGGGATGGGGATGTATAACTGGGAATTCTGGGAGGTGAAGACATGTGGACTTCACCTCCCAGAATTCTTGACCTAGCATGGTTGGCTCAGGAATTCTGGGAGTTGAAGTCCACAAGTCATAGACGAGCCAACTTTGCCTACCCCTGGTCTAGTGGTTAGGGTACCAGGCTAGAAAGCAGTGGAGCATGAGTTGCCATGAAAGCCAGTTTGGTAAATTTGGGCTGGCTAGAAATTTGCAAATTAAAAATGCATCTGGACTCTCTTGGTCGTCCCCCTCGTCCCGTCCCCCATTGAAAACATTTTGCTTCTTATCTAAAAAAAAAATATTCAGTCCTTCATTTCAGAACTGAAGAAGCTTCTTGGATGAAAAGCGAAATGTTTTAAAAAGCAAAAAACACCAAGAAAGTCCAGGTTCCTTTTGAACAGCACTTTTGCGACAACCATAACTTGGATGAATAGGAATCTCCATAGACATTTGGGTCAGTCACTGAATCTCAGGCAATCCATCTCACGAGGCCTTGTGAGGAAAATAGGAGGAGGGAAGCATATTGTGTGTGTTTTCTGCCTTGAGTTATTTATAAAAACAATAAAGGTGGGGTATAAATAAATAATGCTCACTCATGGGAAGAATGTGGCGGAGACAGTTGGCCTTGTAGATATCCAGGTCATGAGCAATTTAGATCAGTATTTCCCAACCTTGGCAACTTGAAGATATCTGGACTTCAACTCCCAGAATTCCCCAGCCAGCATTCTCTGGCTGGGGAATTCTGGGAGTTGAAGTCCAAATATCTTCAAGTTGCCACGGTTGGGTGTTGTGGTTGGCTCTGGCCCAGCTCCTGCCCCAGGGAATGTGGATGTGGATGCAGGGGAAACTTCAACATGTCACAGGTCTGTGTTATTGCCGACAGAATCAGATCAGAGTTTAGTTTCCTCGAACGAAGAAGAAGGTGGGAGTGACTTGGCAGAGGAGGGCTTGGCACACAGCCAAGGCAGTCAATCTTCCTTATCCTCTATTGTTTCAGATGATGACATGTTGGACCCACGCAAGCGCAGAATTATGCGTAGAAGAGACCAAGTAAGAACATATTACAGGAAATAAGGGAGGCCACCTTTGTTTGGGTGGGGCTCCAGTAATTAGGGCTGCTGCTATAAATAGCAGCATGTGGGCTTGGCCATTGTGGAAGAATCTCTGTTGCAGTTTCGTCAGGAATCTTGTGTGCTGGACTTTGTTGCTTTTTCACATCTTTGAAATCAAAGCAGAGCAGTGTGTGTGTGTGTCTCCCTTTGCTGGAAGAAGAAGGGGTGTGAAGTTTCTCCACAGCTGCTGGCTAAGTACTTAATGACTGCTTAAGGGACATTGTACAGACTACCTGGTTGTTTTGGGAAGAGTGCTCTTTGCAATACAAAAAGAGTACTTAGTTTATTTTGACTTTTGTGATAAAGAACATTGTTTTGAATTTTCAAACGTGTGTGTGTGTCTGAAATTTGTATCCTTGAATTTTCGGGAGGAACCTATCAGAGTGCCCGACAGAACATTGGGAAACACTGATTTAGACTTTAGAAGAACTAACAGGCTCTATGATGCAATGGTGAAATCCAATTTTTTTCACTACTGGTTATGTGGCTTGGTGGGCGTGGCAGGGGAAGGATACTTCAAAATTCCCATTCCCTCCCCACTCCTGGAGAAGGATACTGTAAAATCTCCATTCCCACCCCATTCTGGGGCCAGACAGAGGTGGTATTTGGAGGTTCTCTGAACTGCTCAAAATTTCTACTACCGGTTCTCCAAACTACTCAAAATTTCCGTTACTGGTTCTTCAGAACCTGTCAGAATCTGCCGGATTTCACCCCTGCTATGATGGCTATCTTTTTACTTTTGACAAATAAATGCAGAAATATTTGGAAAAGCCAGTCCAGCACAGATGACTATTTGAGAGACCATAGTTAGAGGTGAGCAGCCTGTTTTTCTTCTTCATGGTCTTTGTGCATTATATACATAGATGTCTAATGAGTTTGCAATAATGCAATAATGATGCTTGGAGCAGAAAGAGGGATGGATTCTGGATTCTTCCATTGCCAGTTGACTCAGGGACACGACATACATGCACTTTGCATGTGTGCATGCATGCACAGTATTAAAAACCCAAGATGATAGCACCATAGGCACCACCAAGAAAACAGGCTTGGGGGCACGGCAGGCCTAAGTCACTTAGGTTCCAGTGGTCCAGGCCACCAAGTTACTTATGATTCAATAGAACTGGTCTGAACTGGCAGGAACCCACCTCTTAGCAGGAATCTAATCAGATGGGAATAGAGGATAGGAGTGCCCTGCCAATAGAGACATTCAAGCAATGATGCTGGACAATTAAATGTTGTACTCAAATAAAGGCCCCTTACAAATCACATGATAAACATCAATAGCAACAGAACTGAAAGTTTCATTGCTCTGGAAAATGGGACCTGATCTGGACAGAAGATTCCCAAGCAGTGTTCCCTCTAATTTTTTTGGGGGTGGGCGGAAAAGTATAGTGTCTGAGCGGCAGTCCCTTTGGGACTGGGCGGCACAAAAATAATAAATAAATAAACAAACAAACAAACAAACAAACAAACAAACAAACCTGTTTTGCCTCAGAGAATTTCAAAATAAAATACTGTACTGTGTGTCTATAACAGTGAGCTCATAATAGGGCAACTCTATCAATATCAAAATGCCACTTAAATAGTTGAGCTAGTTTCAAACTAGATTTTGATTTTCTTTCTCACTTCCTTACTCCCATTCTTTTTCTTTCTCTTTTCCTTCCTCTCTTTTTTCTATCTGTTTCTCTCTCTTCCTCTCTTCCTCTCTCTCTCCTTCCCTCTCACTCTTTCCCTCTCGGCTTCTGGGCAGGTTTGGAAAACTCTGAGTTGATGATGATTTTTAAGTGAGCGATTGCTCACTGATCAGCTTAGAGGGAACTATGTTCCCAAGCATGAAGACATCTATTTTACAAAACATTGATATCAGGACTTTCCACTTTAAAAATGGATAGATTGATTTAGAAGATAGCAATGCAATCCATGTAGAAAACTAACCCACTGTAAACATAAAGAGTATACAAACAGCATGTTCTATAAATAAGGTAACAGCTAGATAAAAGGAGGTAAGGCCAAATATTGATTAGCAGAAATGTTTGAGACAAGGTTGGAAAGAGCTTCAATTGTGTGAAGAACATACATCCCATTCTTTTCGTTAGCAGAAATGATGACTATCAAAAAGGCAATTATGAACAATAGGAAATGGTAATTCACCTTTCCTAGAGGCTCAAAGATCTTACTATTTTCTGGTCAGGGGTGCAAACTGGTTTGATTACAAAAATAATTATTCCAAATACAGTATACAATATTTATGTATGATGCACGGACAGAATTCCATGTATACACAGTTCCATACTCTACTAATACTGAATGAAAGGTGCCAGTTTTTTTGCTATATTTAATGTTTTATGTTTTAACTGGTTGTGTCTTATACAATCCTTTAAAATGATTTTATGTACCTTTTAATCTTTGATTGGGATTGTCATTTTATTTACAGGACTTACAATATAATCTAATACTGCACAGTATTAGGTTATATTGATGGAAATATTCAATTACCCTTACATATATTGTTTTACATTTATTTTCATTGTTAGACTCATATAAATGAATGCTGAATGCTGGAGTTTGTGTCTTTCAGTCAGTGTACAACAAATCAAATTGCTTAAATCTATATACAATAACATTGTTGTTGACTCAAATATAGAATTCAGGTTGCATTTGGAAATGAGTTTACATTTTTATCTACTGCAATCTTGAAGCATTTTTAATTTGGACATTTTGCGTTCCAAAGTTTTTTGAAACTTATTACTGATGAATATAAAATGTTCTGAATATCTCTTAACAATATTAAAAATGAAATTATGAGTTAGATTTATTTTTATATTAAAGTCCTATAATTCTGATTCTGAGTGGCCACTCTATTCCCAATGTTACATGTCACTGAATTAGCTTACCTGATGAATGTTAACTAAAGAAACAGACAAGGTCAGATATTTTCTCTCACAATTAAAAAAAGAAATAGGGTAAAGATTTCAGAAAAAGACTAGTTAAAACAGTTGATAAAATGACAGTGTTAATATTTCCTGCTAATGATATGGAAATGTAAGCAATATAACATTTCTAGGTCAAGCCTCTTATATAAAATCCTTACAAATTTTCTTTTAAAACAAAACTTTGAGCAAAAGGTTTTGAGGATAGACACCTTTTGTCTCCTTTAAACTCTATAAAGGATTTTGATGTTCAATGGTTCATCTTCGCTGGGGCAGTTGGAAATCTAGCAATAATATCTCTTGGAAAGCCACCCACAAAGCTCTGTTGTGTTTCTGCTATCGCTCCGACATATTTCTAGGACAATTTCAGAAATCAATTCTTTTGCAAGCATTATTATTCTCTGCATCACATTTGCTTTTTTCACATTATAGACTTTCATGCTGTAAATGCAGTAGGGTCTTACCACCTGATCCTTACCATTCTGCTAAAAATCCCTTAATGAGTTTTAATTATTATTATTATTATTATTATTATTATTATTATTATTATTATTATTATTATTATCATTTATTGCATTTGTATGCCGCCCCTCTCCATAGATTCGGGGCGGCTAACAACAATGATAAAAACAGCATGTAACAATCCAATACTAAAACAACTAAAAAAAACCTTATTATAAAACCATACACACAAACATACCATGCATAAATTGTAAGGCCTAGGGGGAAGGAATATCTCAGTTCCCCCATGTCTGACGGCAAAGGTGGGTTTTAAGGAGCTTACGAAATGTGAGGAGGGTGGGGGCAATTCTAATCTCTTGGGGAAGCTGGTTCCAGAGGGCAGGGGCCGCCACAGAGAAGGCTCTTCCCCTGGGTCCCGCCAAATGACATTGTTTAGTTGACGGGACTCAGAGAAGGCCCACTCTGTGGGACCTAACTGGTCACTGGGATTCGTGCGGCAGAAGGCGGTCCTGGAGATAATCTGGTCCGGTGCCATGAAGGGCTTTATAGGTCATAACCAACACTTTGAATTGTGACCGGAAACTGATCGGCAACCAATGCAGACTGCGGAGTGTTGGTGTAACATGGGCATATTTGGGGAAGCCCATGATTGCTCTCGCAGCTGCATTCTGCACGATCTGAGGTTTCCGAACACTTTTCAAAGGTAGCCCCATGTAGAGAGCATTACAGTAGTCGAGCCTCGAGGTGATGAGGGCATGGGTGACTGTGAGCAGTGACTCCCGGTCCAGATAGGGCCGCAACTGGTGCACCAGGCGAACCTGGGCAAACACCCCCCTCACCACAGCTGAAAGATGTTTCTCTAATAATATTGAGAACTCATCCTTTAACACTGAAGGAACTATTTCCCTATTATCTGAAAGCTCTCTACTATCCATAATTGAGCTACTAGGTTCTCAAACTATAAAATGTATGCCAAACCTGAAGAAATATTTTTATGGAAGATCATATTTCCCTTTCCGTTGGATTTGAGACTGCTTTTCAGATGGGCATAACCAAGGGTGAGGGAGGAATGAAGTGGGATAGAGCACCCAATTTGCACTGAAAGATGTTGAAAGAGACTTGTAGGACATCTCATGGATGCTACAACGGTGGGTTAATGAAAGAAGGGTAATAAATCATAAACAAATATTACAAAATCATAGAACTGAAAGGTGGTCACTGAAGCTACTCAAAACAGGACTCCAAAAGAAAATGTTGCTGACCTATAGCTGTCTGGTCCATCCACCACTTCTTTTTAGTTTGTAAACATTTTTTCTAATGTTTTATCCATACAGACCGTTCTGTAACTTAAACTACTTCTGGAATAAAAGCAAATAAGTTATTGCCTCATTTTGTGTCATACAAAATTCTTTATATTTGATAAGAATAGTCTTATCCACTCTTGAGACTTTTCTTCTCAAGGTTACCTTGTACATACACAATACCTTCATTTTCTCTTTATAGGGTTTGCTTTTAACTTCTAGTTCTCATCAGGGCCATTCTCTGAATCTGAACTATCACTACCATTTGTCTGCATTTAATTCCAACTTGTTTCTTTGGATTTCGAAGGAAAGTAAAAGTAAAACTGGATGTCACCAGGAATACTGATGGGCTCTGTTGTGGTTAACTCTTGCCCAGCTCCTGCCCCAAGGACTGTGGATGTGGGGGAGACATCCACATACTGCAGGCCTGTTTTGCCCCTGGTGGAATCTGATGATGAAGGCTCCTCTGACCAAGAAGACATGAGTGACAGGGAGGAGGAGAGTGTGGCAGACAGCTCAGAAGGAGATCAATTATCTCTCTCCTCCTTGGATTCAGAACAAGAGTTAATGATACAGCCACGCATGCGGAGAGCGATGCATAGGCAACAACAACTGAGAGATTATTATCAAAGAAAATGAGGCCACCTGTGGTTGGGTGGGGCTGTGGTAATTAGTGAGGCTGCTTTAAATAGCAGCCTGTGGGTTTGGCCATTGTGGAGGATTATCTGATTGTTGTGTTTCGTGACTGCTTTACTGACTTTGACCATTTCTGTGCTGATTTTCCCCCGCTTTGAAACTAAAAGAGCAAAGTGTGTTTCACTTTGTGAAAGAAGAAGGACTGTGAATTGCCTCACAGCTGCAAGCTAAGTATCACAGAACTGATAAGGGACTTGTACCAATTACCAGTTTGTTTGGAGACCAGTGCTCTTTGCTATACCAAAAGAGGGCTTAGTTTAAGTGAATTTTCATTATAAAGAACATTGTTTTGAATTTTCAAACATGTGTGTGTCTGAAATTTGTACCTGTGAATTTTTGGGAGGAGTCTACCAGAGATCCCGACAGAACAGGCTCTCACTTAAAAGATCTGATCAAAATCCAAAGCTCCCTAGACGCTTTCTTGTAGATGTTAAACCGTATTGAAGACAAGACATTGTTATGGAATATACAAGGACAGAGATATACAGTAGATGCCGAATTGTAATTTTGGGTCTATCCCAAAATTAAAGACCAGTTTCATTTCAAACAAAGTTCTAAAGACCAACCCTGCCGGGACATCCAGGAGGATCTATGGTTCATAGTATTGAAAGACATCAGGAAGTTCAAGAGCACTAGTACAGTACAGTCACATTCACCCCACCTTGTTTCCAGCAGAAGCCATCCAGAAAGGCTTTCCAAGCAATGGAATGAAAGTGACTTACTTGCTCAGTTGACTGCCAATGATGTTCTTCAAGTTCAGAATTTTATATATATTTATATATATATATATATATATATATATATATATATATATATATATATATATATATATATGTTTTTCTTAAGTCGGATCACCCTGGTATATTTAAGGAACGTCACAGCTCCTTTTTGCCTCTAGGCCCAACCCAGGACCACTACAAGGCAGTTAATATATTTATAGCCGACAACTATATTCTGTATGTGTTAAAATGTTTTCAGCTGGAATTTTAAAATTAAGGGAGACTAGGATGGTCCCATTTCGGCCGAATAAGGCCGAAATGGGACCATCCTAGTCTCCCTTAATTTTAAAATTCCAGCTGAAAACATTTTAACATATATATATATATATATATATAAGTGTGTGTGTGTGTGTGTGTGTGTGTGTGTGTCAGTCAAATGTTTTTTTAGCTGAAATTTTAAAATTAAGGGAGACTAGGATGGTACCATTTCGCCCTTGTTCTGGCCTCATCAGCTAGCCACACCCTTCCTTATTGGGATTCGATCTGGCAGCCTCTGCCTTGTAGCAGTTGAGCCACCAGACCTTGATCCCTCCAGCTCTGTACCAGGGAGGGGCTATATGTTTGTTTGTTTTTATGTCGGATCACCCTGGTATGTTGAAGGAACGTCACAGCTCCTTTTTGCCTCTAGGCCGAACCCAGGACCATTTCAAGGCAGTTAATTTTATTCATACCCGACAACTATATTCTGTATGTGTCAAATTTTTTTTAGCTGAAATTTTATAATTAAGGGAGACTAGGATGGTACTAGGATGGTATATATGTGTGTGTGTGTGTGTTTTATGTCGGATCACCCTGGTATATTGAAGGAACGTCACAGCTCCTTTTTGACTGAATGGTGAATTCAGTTATTTTTATTTATTTATTTACCTACTTACGTACTTGCTTACTTAACATTTCTGGTCACAATTCAAAGTGTTGGTTATGACCTATAAAGCCCTTCATGGCATCGGACCAGAATATCTCTGGGACTACCTTCTGCCAGTCGAATCCCAGTGACCAGTTAGGTCCCACAGAGTTGGCCTTCTCCGGGTCCTGTCGACTAAGCAATGTCGTTTGCTGGGACCCAGGGGAAGAGCCTTCTCTGTGGCGGCCCCGACCCTCTGGAACCAACTCCCCCCAGAGATCAGAGTTGTCCCCACCTTCCTCGCCTTTCGTAAGCTCCTTAAAACCCACCTCTGTCGTGAAGTAGTCATTAACAGGAAGGACATTTTGGTATATGATTTTATGAACTACAATTAGATCAGTTTGAAGACAACATAGTTGTAAACTTTCTAATCCCAGTATTTCATGTCTGTTGAAATAAGGTATTTTGTTGTGAGCAGAGGAGTGAAGAACTCTTCTTGTGAAATATTTCTGGACTTTTTTGATTGTATCAATGTCTGTTATGCAGTGTGGGGTTTCAGACAAGTGAGCTGTATTCCACAATTAGTCTAACAAATGTTTTGTAAGCTCTGGTTAGCAGTGTAATATTGTTTGTTTTTATGTCGGATCACCCTGGTATGTTGAAGGAACGTCACAGCTCCTTTTTGCCTCTAGGCCGAACCCAGGACCATTTCAAGGCAGTTAATTTTATTCATACCCGACAACTATATTCTGTATGTGTCAAATTTTTTTTAGCTGAAATTTTATAATTAAGGGAGACTAGGATGGTACTAGGATGGTATATATGTGTGTGTGTGTGTGTTTTATGTCGGATCACCCTGGTATATTGAAGGAACGTCACAGCTCCTTTTTGACTGAATGGTGAATTCAGTTATTTTTATTTATTTATTTACCTACTTACGTACTTGCTTACTTAACATTTCTGGTCACAATTCAAAGTGTTGGTTATGACCTATAAAGCCCTTCATGGCATCGGACCAGAATATCTCTGGGACTACCTTCTGCCAGTCGAATCCCAGTGACCAGTTAGGTCCCACAGAGTTGGCCTTCTCCGGGTCCTGTCGACTAAGCAATGTCGTTTGCTGGGACCCAGGGGAAGAGCCTTCTCTGTGGCGGCCCCGACCCTCTGGAACCAACTCCCCCCAGAGATCAGAGTTGTCCCCACCTTCCTCGCCTTTCGTAAGCTCCTTAAAACCCACCTCTGTCGTGAAGTAGTCATTAACAGGAAGGACATTTTGGTATATGATTTTATGAACTACAATTAGATCAGTTTGAAGACAACATAGTTGTAAACTTTCTAATCCCAGTATTTCATGTCTGTTGAAATAAGGTATTTTGTTGTGAGCAGAGGAGTGAAGAACTCTTCTTGTGAAATATTTCTGGACTTTTTTGATTGTATCAATGTCTGTTATGCAGTGTGGGTTTCAGACAAGTGAGCTGTATTCCACAATTAGTCTAACAAATGTTTTGTAAGCTCTGGTTAGCAGTGTAATATTGCCAGAGAAGAAGCTGCATAAGATTAGATTAACAACTCTTAGTGCCTTTTTGGCAATGTTATTACAGTGGCCTCTAGCACTTAAGCCATTGGATATGAGTACTCCAAGGTCTTTGACAGAGTGAGGGTAATCTACATGTTCGTTTCCTCCAAGTTTGTATTTTGTATTCTGATTCTTTTTGCCAATGTGTAAGACAGAGCATTTGTTGGTCGAGATTGACCATTCTGCTACATGACAAGGTCTTTTTGAAGGGCAGCAGTATTGTCAATAGTGTTAAATAGTTTAACATCATCAGCAAAGAGAACACAGTTCCTTATAATATGATCGCAAAGATCATTTATGTAGCGTATGAAGAGTGTTGGTCCTAGAACACTGCCTTGAGGAACACCACAGTTGACAGGAGCAAGATTTAATATGACACTTCTTATTTTGATCACTTGATTTCTGTTAGACAGAAATGTGAGTAGGAGCCAAGAGATGCCATATAATTTTAGTTTCAGAAGTAAGTGTAGTTTGTTTTCTACTATTGAATCAAAGGCTTTAGAAGAGTCTATGTAAATTGCATCTATTGTTTTACCCTGATCAAGTTGAGTGGTCCATATGTTTTTGCAGTGTAAGAGTTGCAGATTACAGGATAATTTTTCTTGAAACCAAATTGTTTGTTGGAGAGTAAGTTATTCGTTTTTAAGTGGAGTGTAATGGATTGATTTATGATTGATTCCATGATTTTGCAGGTGACATAACCCAAAGAAATTGGTCTGTAATTTTAACGTTACTTGCATCTCCTTTTTTTGAAGATAGGGATGACTGTGGCTAGTGACCATAGGTTGGGCAAAGAGCTAGTACTGAAGGATTTTTTAAAAAAAATATGCTTAGAGGTTTGGCCAAGTTTTGGTGCTACATTATAACAGGAATTCAAGTATTGCAAACCATATAAGACATGAACTATTTCTGACAAAGCTTAGAATTTGACCACTTAGCATTCTATCCTACCAGACTGTGTGGCCCTGAAAATATAACATCTTTTCAGTATCCAGCTGTCCGGCAATGCACTATGACAGATGCCTTGCTAATCTTTATTTTCACCAAGAATGAAGAATTCAACATTATGTCTTATTGGGAAGAAGCTGCCAAAGTCACACACACAGTACCGTGATGTACACTAGGGAATGAAGTGAAGTGATTTGTGTTTCATTGTTCTGTTTGGGTCCTTGTACTATGTGAGCATGAAACATTTATTAGTAATCCCACTGGAAGTTCTTTAATAGTTAGTTTAAAGCTAGAGGCAGTACATTCATATGGGCCATTAGTTGAATAGTGAGCAACTAACAACATGCTCATTAATGTATGTATAAAACACATGCAGATCATTTTATGGTGAAGCAACTCATTCTCAGCAGGTGAAAATACAAAAATTAATCCCAAAAGGAACACAAAGAGATGCATGTAGTTTCATATGTCACCCACTAACACCTGGAGTATATGCTCCTTAGGTTGTACATGAAAAACAAAACTAAAGAGAATTCAATTTCCTAACCTGCATATGAGTAGGAATAAATACTTTACACCATCATATAGTAGGTAAAACAACCTCACAAGTTTTGTTGAATGGAAAATGAACAGGTTGACATATACAACACACACAAACACAGGAGTCATTAAAGTAATTATATAGCATCTTCCCAGGAGTTCATTTTCTACCTCTTTTATTCTCATATAAAAATATCAAATTGGGTTAATCTAAGTATTTCTATGACTGTGAAAGAACAAGTTAAGTTGTCATTTATATAATGGATCAGAAAAGGCAATAGAATCCATTTAATTAAATTTCTATTTCTTGGCTCGTTCCATTGCTTTTTAATTTTTTTCTCATGCTATGTATGTTAGTTTTTAATGGACTTTTCATTCTTTTTAGTGGATCCCTTACATATCAATTGCTATTTTCAGGTATAACTGAGAATAATGTTCCTATTGACTTTCAGAGAGGTGCTGTGATTTGCTATTGTGACTCTTCCTTCATTTTAACATGAGTTTTTTAGAAACGTTTTCTATTATGTATGTATTTACTAAAATGAATTATTTTAAAATCTTGTTCTTTACATTTTTTCTTATCTTAATTCCTGAGTATCAATTTATTCAATGTATATCACTATTTGTACTTGAGAAAAACATTTGTATCAATATTTTAATTTAATTAATAATCAATCAATCAATCAAATCTGTAATATGTTCGTGTTTATATCATTGCAAACATGTAAATTGTTTAAGCCTACTAACAAACTCTATTGAAAAAATTCTGCTGATTAACAAAGTTATTGAATTTGAATTAGTGGCAGATTTCTTTTATATTTCTAAAACAATAGTCCTATTCATAAAGCTATTGTAGGCTTCAAAAACCAGACTTATTAGCATGTGAATATTATCTGAAATGATAGCTATGCTCCATTCTATAAATAGATTAACGGCCAGCTCCTTCCTCCGTCCCTCCCTCCCTCTGTCCCTCCCTCCGTCCCTCCCTCCCTCCCTCCTTCCGTCCCTCCCTCTATATACATATCTATCCAGTGATTATATTTTGCCATCTTTACTAAGTCTTTCCATCAATGGCAAGTTTTCTACAAAGGATACAGTTTGTAGAACAGTTTTCTACAAAGGATATTTCTATCACTAATTTAAATTATTGCAGTGATAAATATTGATGATAAACTGCCTTTCAAAGTGTATTCCAGTCTGAAATAATGTTATCATATAGGTATTCTTCACTGTTTTCTTTTTTGTTTCTTCTATCTGCTCAACCACAATGAAATGAATGACTAAATTATTTTGGGCAGATCATGTTTATTTATTTTATTTATTTGTTTATTTTGTCCAATACACAATACATATAAAGAAAAATATAAAATAGAGGAGAAGATATATGAAAGAAAGAAAATATATATGATATATGAGATAAAGGAAAGACAATTGGACAGGGGACGAAAGGTACACTAGTGCACTTATGTACGCCCCTTACTGACCTCTTAGGAACCTGGAGAGGTCAAATGTGGATAATCTAAGGGAGAAATGTTGGAGGTTAGGGGTTGACACTATTGAGTCTGGTAATGAGTTCCACGCTTCAACAACTCGATTGTTAAAGTCATATTTTTTACAGTCAAGTTTGTAGCGGTTAATATTAAGTTTGAATCTGTTGTGTGCTCTTGTGTTCTTGCGGTTGAAGCTGAAGTAGTCATTGACAGGTAGGACGTTGCAGCATATGATCTTGTGGGCAATACTTATCGTGTTTTAGGCGTCGTAGTTCTAACCTTTCTAGACCCAGGATTGTTTATTACTACATATTTCAATATGTTATTACAGTACTACATATTTCAATAAGCACTTTCTAAGTTGACTTGTAAGGCCTTTGTTGGTTTAAGAAGCAAGACAAAAACCAATATGCAGCAAAAAGATTACCTGCTCTGTCTGGTTTTGGTGGAAGCAAGGAAAGAGGAATGGATTGTTGAAAGTAACCTGCAGAGCATAGAGCTAAAAAGAACCAGTAATCACAGCAGGTTTGATCGTGTTTAAGTAAATGCATGGATTTGTTTTTATAATAGGGAATGTGTGAACCATAATCATGAAGTCAACTACAAAATAAGACTCCTGCTGTGGATTTTTTCACTGTGAAGAAGAGACCTAACCAACTTCTTCACTCATACTGAGTTAATTTGGAAATTCCACACAGCTTGGAATATAGCAGATGTTCACTCATCACACGATGTAGGGCCAATGACTATGTTAATTGAAGTTTCTAGTTTTCTCCCAGGACTGTAAACTTACAATAAATACTTTGCTACAGTCAGTTTCCTTGAAACAAGGTTTCACAGTTTGTAATCAACAAATTATTGCAAAAGTACAGCTTGAGTGGGTAAGTAGCAAGCAAGCAAGCAAGCAAGCAAGCAAGCAAGCAAAAGATGAACAGGTACAGTACTCTTAAAACAGCATTAACCTGAGTGAGGCTCAACTTCCTGCATTCAACTGTGTTACAATTGCTGCTAATTTTTCCATACCATTACTACCTTTGTGGCATTTGTTATCTTGGCTGTCTACTTATTTATTTTATTCAAATTCCATGCCGCCTAATCCCAAAGGACTCAGGGCAGCTTACAACAAAATAAAACAAACAAATACAATAAAAAAGAAGTCAAATATGAAAATCTAAAACTATAAACCCCAGTTAAAAACCCAATCAATCCAGACAACACACATGCGTACCATTCAATGTAATTTGGCCATGACAGATGTGAGTTTTGTTGTATCCTGAAATGGCTACCTTGTAATTCCTGTAAATAGTTTGTTCCTCTTTTCAGCGCTGTCTGAGCCGAAGCAGGAAGTCGCTCCTGATTGGCTCAGACGCGGCCGGCTCTAGCTTTGGCGGGAACCGCAAATGTATAAAAGGAGCGGTTTCTCCAGGCAGAGCCAGTCGGTACTCGCTGAATTGTCACTTGCCTTTGCTGAGCTGTCACTTGTTCTCTGAGCTGAATAAAAGTACCGATTGCTTGAACCCTGCCTCTGGGTCTACTTCACTGGCGACGAACGGACGGAAGAAACATCGCGTGCAACATGAGCAAAGTCCAGATCGGCCAGGCTCCGGAACTCTTCGATCCCGAGAAAACGACCTGGGACGAATACATGGCCACCTTCGAGATTTTCCTCGAGGCGGCGGGAATACAGGACGCCGAAGCCGATCGCAGACGGGCTATTTTCCTTAACTACTGCGGCCCAGAAATCCGTGGACTGGCCCAGACTCTCACCGAACCGCAGCAAGCAAGAACCATAGCGTGGGACGTCCTACAGGAAAAGCTAGCGAGCCATTTCAAACCGACCAAACCAGCCATGGTTTTTCGGCATCAATTCCACATGATGGCTCAGAAGGAAACTGAGTCAATCAACCAATTTACAACGCGACTTCGAACGGTACTTGCCCAATGCAAGTTTAAAGACCCGGAAGCTCGCCTCACCGACGCCCTGGTTTTCGGCATGAAAAGCGCCACGGTGAGAAATAAACTCCTCACCGAAGAAGAGCCGACTCTACAGACCGTGATTAAACTAGCGCAAACCGCAGAAGCAGCCGACGCAGCAGCTAGGGAATTGAAAGAGCACGGAAGGCGAGAACTCATTGCAAAGATTGACTCCGCGTCTCCCCGCGCCGTGGAAACAGACGACCTCAGCCAACCAGCTCACAGCGGGGACAACTGCCTCCTGGTACAAGACCAGCCGAGACACCATAGAGCTACTCACCCAGCCCCCTGCGCGGGCTGCCGGGGAAACCACCAGTGCCATCGATGCCCTTTCCGAGACGCTACATGCCACCGCTGCAACCGTCGAGGCCACATCGCCATCGCATGCAGAGCAACAGCACCAGAAGAAACATTTGCCACACCGCAATACCAGCGACCACAAAACCAGACCCCCCAATCGCGAGAAAGGAGACCGTTCCGCAACTCGGGTCAAAGGAACTACTCAACCGCTAACCGCGACTACTATAGAGGTAACTCTCAATTTTCCGTGAATAACACGGCAACCAAAAAGGGGGCTAAAATTGTTATCTCACTGTTACTAAATAACCAGCCTTGCTCAATGGAGCTGGATACGGGTTCTAGATATACCATCATGCCTTGGGAGAAGTTTAAACTGTATATGCCTAATGTGTCTAAGGCTGACTTAAATCAAACCTCTTTGGTGATCAGAGACTTTCAAGGGGGGGTAATCTCGGTCCTGGGAACAGCAAATGTACCTATTGCATTCAAGAACGTTAAATGTACCCTTCCCATGCTTATTGTAACGGGGGCCAAGCACTCTCTTCTGGGTTTAGCGTGGATGGAACCGTTGGGGATCGAAATTTCGGGTGTGTGTAATGTAAACTGTGATAATATGCCTAACTTTGTGAAAGAGTTCCCTGAGGTGTTCAGCCCCACCTTGGGATTGTATAAGGGGCCCCCTATATCATTCTCTATTGACCCCAAGGTCCCACCAGTCAGACTAAAACCTCGCAGGGTCCCCCTTCCGCTTCTCCCTAAACTAGACATACAGCTGGATAAACTCATTAGCCAAGGTATTTTGGTCCCTGTGGAACAGGGGCCATGGGAAACTCCCATAGTTACACCCCTGAAGCCAGATGGGTCTTTAAGAGTTTGCGCTGATTACAAATCGACCCTGAATAAGGCACTCCAACACCACCCCTACCCCATCCCGGTTGTACAACAACTTCTACACTCCCTGGGGGAGGGGAAAAGGTTCGCAAAGATCGACCTGGCGCAAGCTTACCAGCAACTTCCGGTCGATGAACAAACAGCAAACGCACAAACAATTGTAACGCACAGGGGGGCTTTCAAATGCACGAGGTTACAGTTTGGGGTAAGCATAGCCCCAGGAATATTCCAGAGCATTATGGAACGCCTATTGTCAGGGGTAAATGGGGCCATCCCATACTTTGATGACATCTTAATTGCAGGGGAAAACCAGGAACAAGTAAACAAAAGAATAAGGGAAGTACTTAAGAGGTTACAGGACAAAGGTTTAAGAATCAAGCCTGATAAATGTGTCTGGGGAACCAACAGTATAGAATTCCTAGGTTATAAAATAGATAAAGAAGGTATCCACCCCACAACAGAGAAGCTGAGAGCAATTAGAGAAGCCCCAGAACCACGAGATAAGAATGAGCTGCAGGCATTTTTAGGCCTCCTTAATTTTTATTCCGTTTTTTTAAAGCAGAAGGCAACGGTAGCAGAGCCTCTCCATCGCTTACTCCAGAAGGAAGCCCGCTGGACATGGGGGGAAACTGAACGTGAAGCTTTTTCTCAAATAAAGAATTTATTAACTTCTAAAAGTGTAGTAGTCCAATATAGTGCTTCACTACCCATTAGGCTCACGTGCGACGCTTCGCCGTACGGCATAGGAGGAGTCCTAGCTCACGTTCTACCTAATAAGACAGAGGCCCCAATAGCATTTTTCTCAAGAACCATGACCAGCACAGAAAGGAATTATAGTCAGTTAGACAAGGAGGCTCTAGCTTTAGTGGCAGGGGTAAAGAAGTTTCACAATTATATTTTTGGAAGAAGCTTTGAACTAGTTACTGACCACAAGCCCCTACTATGTCTGCTAGCCCCCAACAAGCCCACTCCACCGTTTATGTCTCCAAGACTAATCAGATGGGCTCTTTTCCTCTCAGGGTACCAGTATGAGCTCACCCACAAGGGGGGGAAGGAAATCAATCACGCAGATGGCCTCAGCAGGTGCCCCATAACAGACTTAGTGGAAGACCCTGTTCCTTCCACAGATGTGTTAATGATAGAACTCGAGGATAACCCACTAACCACGGCCAAAGAGGTAGCTGCACACACGCAGCAAAATCAAATCCTTAAACAAGTGGTGAACTGTGTTCTAAAGGGATGGCAAAATGATGTTGTGAAACCTGAATTGTGTGATTTTAAAAACAAAATACTTGAGTTATCTTATGTAAAGGGTTGCCTGCTGTGGGGGGATAGAGTGATCATCCCCAGAAGCCTAAGGGAAAAGGTACTCAAAATGTTACATGTGGGTCATCCTGGGATTGTCAGGATGAAGAGCCTGGCAAGGGGGCATTTATGGTGGCCAGGGCTGGATGCTGATATTGAGAGCTGGGTTTCGAAGTGTGAACCATGCCAAGAGTCACGGCCTAATCCCCCCAAAACAACTCCGGCTGAGTGGGAGCAGCCTGCTGGTCCTTGGTCTAGAATCCACATTGATTTTGCTGGCCCAGTGGGGTCCCAGTATTTTTTAATAGTGGTTGATGCCTTCTCCAAATGGGTGGAAATAATAGCAATGAACAACATAACCACAAGTGCCACCATCAAGGTATTGAGCAGACTGTTTGCATCCCATGGTTGCCCAGATATCTTAGTGTCTGACAATGGGCCACAGCTAACAGCCAGGCAATTCGAATTGTTCCTAGATGGCCTAGGGGTCAGGCATGCCCTCATCTCGCCTTATTCGCCCTGGGCTAATGGATTGGCAGAACGTTACGTTCGTGTGGCAAAGGAGGCATTGCGCAGGTCAGGCCCTGGGGATGTGCAACAAAACTTGGACCAATTCTTACTCACCCAACACATTACCCCTAACTCGCACACACATGTAAGCCCTGCAGAGTTATTGATGGGAAGGAAATTGAGGTCACCACTAGACAGGTTAAACCCAAGGTTCTGTGTCAATAATAACCAAATGTGTGTAAAACCTGAAAGAGAAATGTATTTGGGACAAAATGTATATGTAAAAAGTTTTGATGGAAATGTAAACTGGATGAAAGGAGTTGTTGTTAAGCAAAATGCACCAAAGACTTATATTGTAAAACTAGAGGATGGTCGTTTGTGGAAACGACACATAGACCACATTCGGAAGCGATCAGAAAATCAATTGCCACAAACCGCTGACATGGACTCTCCCCCTCCGACAGACTTTGGCACATTGCCCGAGTTGAGAAACACGCAGAGAGACTTATCGGGCCAGGGGGAACCATCCAGCGATGCCGAGCCATCCTCATCCTCCGAAGCCTTCGTTGGGCCCGCCAGGCCAGGTCTGCCGCGCCGGGAGAACAGCGGCGAGCCATCCTCTACAGTTGGTGTCGAAGGAGAAATTGAACTGCGCAGGTCAGAGTGAGCTTCACGGAGGCCCCACCGATTGGACGACTTTGTCACATGGCTTTCATGATGGATGTGTCCAACTATGAGGGGAGGGGTGTTGTATCCTGAAATGGCTACCTTGTAATTCCTGTAAATAGTTTGTTCCTCTTTTCAGCGCTGTCTGAGCCGAAGCAGGAAGTCGCTCCTGATTGGCTCAGACGCGGCCGGCTCTAGCTTTGGCGGGAACCGCAAATGTATAAAAGGAGCGGTTTCTCCAGGCAGAGCCAGTCGGTACTCGCTGAATTGTCACTTGCCTTTGCTGAGCTGTCACTTGTTCTCTGAGCTGAATAAAAGTACCGATTGCTTGAACCCTGCCTCTGGGTCTACTTCAAGTTTCATGTCCCCCAGGTCTGCCAGCAAAGCCAGGTCTTCGTAGCCTTTCAGAAGGCCAATAGTGTGGAAGCAGCACGGACATCAGAGGCGAGTTGGTTCCATAGAGACAGGGCGGCCACAGAGAAGGTCCACTCTCACGGCCCCGCCAACCAGTTAGGTCTCACGGAGTTGGCCTTCTCCGGGTCCCGTCAACTAAACATTGTTGTCTGGCAGGACCCAGATGAAGAGCCTTCTCTGTGGTGGCCCCGACCCTCTGGAACCAGCTCCCCCCGGAGATTAGGATTGCCCCTACCCTCCTTGCCTTTCGTAAACTTCTTAAAACCCACCTCTGCTGTCAGGCATGGGGGAACTGAGACATCTTCCCCAGGCCTATATAATTTATCTATGGTATGTTGTGTGCATGTTTTTTAAATTATGGGTTTTTAGTTTTTTAAATATTAGATTTGTATTGTACATTGTTTTCTACTGTTGCTGTGAGCCGCCCTGAGTCTACGGAGAGGGGCGGCATACGAATTTAATAAATAATAATAATAATAATAATAATAATAATAATAATAATAATAATAATAATAATAATTGTGGCTGCCATATCATGTTAGGATAGGATTTAATATCTGGACTTCTAACATAAATGTCTTATACACTTTTATTCCATAGGCCAGAATAGGACTGAACGTAAAAACCACATAAGGACAAATCTGCATTTCTGGTGAACTCTACTTGAGGAAGTGACTGGCCATAAAGTGGTTCATGGCAGCTCCCCTTCAATAACAAGAATGTGTCAGCAGGATGAGAACTGTGTGATAAAAGGATGCGTATTTGCATTTCCTGGGGTAAACAGGACGAAAGCAGCAATAAAAGACCTTGCTTTGTGGTAAACAGGAGATAACCATATTCACAACAAAGGGGCCCAGGAAATTGGCCATAAGAGACATTTGTTCAGTAGAAGCTAGTTACGTGCCATATGTAGATAGGAAGGACTCGGAAGTTGTGTCATATCTTAGAGATATGTTATTGGATGTCTGTATACCACTTGACATATACGTATAACCTTACCCACTTTGCATATTCCCCCCAATAAAAGGAAGTGCACGGCCCAAAACTGGGTCATTTCACCCGGAGAGAAATGTGTCCAAGTTTTCTTTCTAGGATTTGAATTCGTGAGTGACCCCATGCATCTGGGTTGCCCTAAGTCCCTCTGAAGACCCGGTTCCCCACAGGGACTTTGCGGCATCCGCAAATAATAATAACCTGCATTGCTTAGTTGATGGAACCTGGAGGAGCCCAATCCTGTGTGATCTCCGGGAGGTATGAGGCAGGAGATGGTCCCACAGATAGTCTGGCCCTAAGCCATGTAGGGCTTTATAGGTGATAACCAACACCTTGAATTGTGACCAGAGACTAATAGGTAGCCAGTGCAGCTCATGGAGCGTAGGTGTTATGTGGGTGTACCGAGATACACCCGTAACGGCTCACACGGCTGCATTCTGGACTACAGTAGTACCTCTAGATACGAGCTGCTCTACATGCGAGTATTTCAAGATACGAGCCACGAGGGGAGAGACATTTCTGTTCTAGTTCTGAGCTGAAATTCGGGATACAAGCCGAGCATCCACTAGGTGGCGCAAGAATCCTTGCTTTTGGTTATCTCAGAGGGGAAAAACAACTTGTTCCAGATACAAGTTGCCTCGAGATACAAGCTCCCTTATGGAACGAATTATGTTCGTATCTAGGGGTACTACTGTATTTGCAGTCTCTGAACACTCTTCAAGGATAGCCCCATGTAGAGCACATTGTAATCAAGACGGGAGGTGATGAGGGCCTGAGTGACTGTTTGTAAAGCCTCCTGATCCAAATAAGGCTGCAACTGGTATACCAGGCGAACCTGGGCAAAATCCCCCCTGGCAACAGCCAAACTGTTCTTCTGCCTGGGAGGGTCACTAAATAAAAGAAAGGAATTTAGTGGATTTAAAATGCATTCTAAGAAACTGGTATGTGTGTGTTGAATTACAAATATTATGATTATTAACTTCCTTCAATTTGATTTCTTAACCTAACTTTTAAGGGTGCAAAGCAGAAGATGAATGAATAACCTTGTCTTGTTTATTAGTCTTACCAGTACAGCTTGGCTCAGGGATAAATTCCTGTATCATCAGAACAGTAATCCGTGAAGAAATTTATAACGTTTTAACTAACTGAAGGGAGAAACCAAAAGGAGATTTAGGTTGTGTTAATAGAAAAGGCACTAGGGGATAGAAATTTTCCTCCTCATTCAGCCTTCTCAAGGAATTCAATTACAAGTATGTAACTATGGTCTAGAATCTATTACTTGGATAGTACAAAGGCAATCAATAAAATATATTAGAGAGTATCCACACTATGTCATCATTTCTGTAATAGACAAAGCCTCATTATTCTACTTGTTTTGCAGCTGCTGTAACCTAATTTTCAAGAGTTCCATTGTGGAATTATATCAAAGATTATTAGGTTTTACATCTCCAGACATGGGTTATATCCACAGAAAAGAAAAATCAATTATTTAATAGCAGAGGCCTGATTAGGTTGTACTCAGAGATCAAATATATCATCTGAATCTGAAAAGGTCAGAATAGCCACAAAGTGACCTCTACATTTTATGGCAAAAAATGAACTAGTTACTCATCCTCTAATGTGCATGTAAGTTCCACTGGACAGAAGTAGACAGCTGGATGTAGATATAGGATCTACACTGCAGCTGGCCGGCCTCTTAGAAGCTAACTGTGCAACTTTATATGCCTTCTTGACATGTTCTACATGGAGAATTGTCCTGACAGTAGTATTTTATAGAGCTCTATATGCTACATTTACTATTTGCAGAATGTCATCCTTTCAAATGATCAGTTAAAAGCTATTAAACAAACTCTGTTCAGCCCCTAATTACCTCTTTTTATATATTTTTTATTTCTATCTTGTAAATGTTCTAATGTGAACATAAGAAAATTTCTCTAGCATTCTGTATTGTACTATCTACAGTAGGGGTGCAACCACCACTTTGAATCGCACCCGGAAACCAATCTGCAGCCAATGCAGTCCACGGAGTGCTGTAGAAACATGGGCATGCCTTGAGAAGCCCATGACTGCTCCCACAACTGCATTGCAAGAGAGGCGGAGTAACGACATGGACACAAGAGCTGGATTTAAAACTGGGTCATTTTTATTAATTAAATTTGCATAATTTATATAAATAAATTAGCATAAATTATCATAATTAACTATAACCCTAACATGGACCCGCAGGGTCAAACAATTACTTCCGGGGCGGAAAATGACATCAGAAAAACTTCCGGGGCAACTTATGGGCATAGCTCCATGCTAATCCAGGTGAGGGACCACTCCCTCACCTGAGACATTGCCATGCACTTGCATGTGGGAGGTCCCGCCGGCTAACCCCTACAAGGGGAATTAAATGGGTGGGACCCAAAGACAGGTTCCCCCCAATTGCTCAGGTCGCTCGCACCACAAGCCTTTGGAGAGAACCTGTCAATCATCCCCAAAGATGCCCAACGGAGAACACGCAGTTGCTAAACCACCACCCAGTTTTCCGCCCCTAACCTGCCTACCCAAATGACCAAAGGTAAGCCAATTAACCTAAACAGGGGCAAAGCACCCCCTAACCGCTTATCCGTCTCCACAGTGTGGAATAGGCGAAAAAACGATCGTGGCAAATGCCAAGACCGCCAAAAATTCCTATTCGGACCCCTAGGGCGACCCACAGTGGCACACTGCAAGATAGGGAGGGCGGGTGGGTGTTTGCTCTTGATGAGTCCGGGGCGAAAGGAAGATTTCGAGCCTGCCAGCCCTTTTATAGGGCTGGCTGGCTCCGCCCCGGACTCGTCATCGGGTGGCCACGATTTGCAGTTTCCGAACACTCTTCAAAGGTAGCCCTATGTAGAGAGTATTGCAGTAGTCAAACCTCAAGGTGATAAGAGTATGAGTGACTGTGAGTAGAGACTCCCTGTCGCAATAGGACCACAACTGGTACAATAATTATTTACTTTGCACCTTCTAAATCTATATGTGTCTTATCACTTGCCATTCAAAATCTGCACTTTGGAAAATTTATTCAGCCTTTATAAACTTTACTTATGGAATTTCATATCTTTATGGTATAAACATTGTAATCCTTTTAAAATAATCTCAACCTTAACGGGCTGCTGTAAGATTTTAAGTGAAAATTGATGACCCCACTCCTCTTCAAGGATTGTAATGTGCAGCTTTTTTTTTTTTTTTTTAAATGAACCAATCTATATTAGAGGGTTACTATAAAGCCTTGCTATAACTCATGGAGCACAGATTGCTTCCTTTTCACTTTATTTTTTTTTTCTAGGCCATAAATCTGTTGCAATTTATGATCTGTGGGTATCTCTCCGCAGCTAAAATTGAAGCATTCTTTCACGTTAGTGCTACTTTCCTTTGCTCTTTCTGTGGCATCAAAATCTGGTTCATTTTGTTTTTTATGAATATCTTCAACACATTCATACATCTTTCATAAATCTTGGTTTGACACTCCTTTTGTATTTCTAGATTATATGCTTTAATTCTGATTGGGATCATGGGGAGGGGGAGCGAAGGAGAATGAGAGAAAAAGAGACAGACAGGTGGATGGGCAGACAGACAGACAAAGAGAGAAAGATAAAGGGAGTGAAATGTTATCAGGCTTTTTCAGATCTGCCCTATAACCTTGTAGATCTTCTAGAAAGTTTTTTTTCCCCAGTACATGACACAATCAGAAATATTTGATGCAAAGCTGAAAATGTGATATCGCAAGTGCTTCAAAATGATTATTTTTCCTTTATATTCCCTGCTGTAATCTTTGATCTGTGACTTACTTTTATAGATACATCTCATATATGGGACTGTGGCAGAAGAATTCTCTTTGATGCTAATTCATGCTTCCCCTGTTCTCTTTTAAAATTGCTGCATTTTGTGGCTGGTGGCTGTCTTCCTTAGGCATAAGATCTGTGGCATGGATAAAATAAAGCAAATGGTGGAGCATAGAAATCCAAGAAAGAAAGAAAGAAAGAAGGAAAGAAAGAAAGAAAGAAAGAAAGAAAGAAAGTTTATAATTTATTAGATTTGTATGCCGCCCCTCTCTGAAGACTCGGGGCGGCTCACAACATAACAGTGATACAATACATTACAAATCCAATAGTAGAAAGTTAAATCAATTTTAAAAACATTAATACATAGTAAAATCCCTAACTATACAATCATACACATTCAACCTAATATCACTATTTGACTTATGATCCATCCCTTTTTACATGCTTATGACTCCCATGAGATTTAGTAACTTTAAGAAAAAACAACACATTATATCACAAATGTTTACTCTCTCCAAGACTGTATATCATTGGTTTAACTAACCATTATCTTAAAAAATCTTATTTTAAGATTTTTAAGTTTAAAATAGGTGGATTAGTCACCCTAGGTGGATATCTGATAATGAATAGTTGTGCTTTTTGGCTTCTAATCCATGTCATTTTTGGCCTACAAATCATTTGAAAACTTAAAACTTTTTCTTATTTCCTTTTAGAATTATTTATGTGCCTTAAAACACAAGGCCATGAATGTTTCAACTTTATAACTTCTATTCCTATTTTTTTTTTAAAAAAATTGGAAGTTGGCACACTTCAGCTGTGCCGCGTGATATTAGGCACATCTTCTATAATGTAAAACATAATTAAAATTAAAATTGCCCTTTCATCAAAGGAAAAAACCAGAAGCTGAACCTGCTAACTACAGCCGTAATATGTTCTGTGGAATTATAAGATATGGTAATTTTCAGAAACATAAGAATAGAATTTAGCATACAAGATTACTTTTCAGTTGTTACATGCTCTGTTCTACATAAAGCAAAATGAACAGTGCATGACATGGTAACCTTACAGGACACATTTGGTTTATCTTATCCAGGTGTGTTTGACTCTCAAGCGCATTGCTCATCTCCATTTCTTGGCCAAGGGAACCAGCATTGTCCAAAAATATTTCCGTAGTTAGGTGGCTATGACTGTATGCCGAGATACACGGAATGCTGTTAGCTTTCTACCTAAGTGGTACCTATTTATCTACTAGCATTTTATTCCTTTCAAACTGCTAGGTGGACAGCAGTTCGGGCAAGTAACAAGAGCTCTTCCTGTCAAGCTGCACTCCAGGTCCAATATGGCTGTCAGCTTTCCATCTGCGATAAACTGAGCATCTTTGAATGCTGATCCACCACACCCCTTACAGGACTGTTATAAATGCTTAAAATAAATGAATGAATGCTTGCTTGTTTGTTCGGACATCTGAGGTCTGAACAATTCAAGTCATGAAGAGTGAAGGCAAGACTTAAATTTCAGTAACTTTCTAAAAAGGGTGATTTTAGGAGGCTGGGATATAATTGCTGTTGGTATGTCTCGGTATAGCTAGGCTATGAGACCTTTGACATACACTGAGCAGAGAATTTTAACAGAATGTGGACGTGTGGTAAAGCCAAAGAAAAAGACACAGACTTAGTTATGCTTAATAAGTACTATTTACAAATATACAAAATAGAAACAATCCATAACAAGCACTAAGCAAATACAAGCACTAAGCAAGTACACTCCCCCTCAAGGCAAAGCAAAAGTGTATGAGTGATAAAGCATCATTGAGGGAAGGAGTACTGGCGCCCTCTTATGGCGAACCAGCCCAAAATATTTAAAGTGATAGTACAAGAGACTACAATAGGTAGTTTACAATGGCAAACCCTAACAACCATGTACCTTGTACTAACAATTGTAATCTTTCCTATGACCTGCTACTATTGCTTGACAAGATATATTGTAATTCTTACAGATATACCAGTCCAGTAGTGGTTATAAAACCCATTGCTACCAGTTCGTGTGTGACACTTCTGTGCATGCGCAGAAGCTTCCCAGGTGATTGGGTGGAACGTCCCGCTGCCACTAGTACCAGTTCACAGAACTAGACCCAACCAGGAGCAACCCACCACTGTACCAGTCTTCATTTTTTCTAGATGTTTGTGTAAAGAAAGCAACAGAAATATCTATATTTCATACTCCAATATCTTTTGCTGGACTATTAGAAATACAAAACAATGGTAGCATAGTGGACTCATAGTACATCTTTTAACTTTTCCTTAATTTTGAAAGTGAGAAAGGGCATTTTTAAAAAAAAAAAAACTGTGTAAACAGGGTGATTAATGCTGAATAATGCCAATAAGGAGGAGGAGAGAAAGAGCACAATGGAATATCTAGTTTTATTGAAAATATTAATGTATTAGATAATTGATTATTGTATACAAGCAGATTTGAACATTGTGGATGCAGATGATACGGTTGCTGTAAAAAAAGAGTCACATTTTACTGACAGTAAGCAAAAGTTTAAAAAAATCGAACAAATAAAGTACCTCATGAAACCTCTGGTAATTCAGCTTTGCTAAATTAGTCAAAAGAATTAGAAAGATTTTCCAATCTTAGTGATAGCAGAATGTTTCATGTTTCATAGGAAAGTAGAGATTCCGCTGAAACATACCTAGCAGATCTTAAAGTGATGTTTTAACTGTTATTAATTGGCTCAAATTGTTTTATTATGTATTCTATGTATGTTGTGAGCTGCCCCAAATCCACAGAGACAGCTGGCATACAAATCCAATAAATGAATGAATGAATGAATGAATGAATGAATGAATGAATGAATGAATGAATAAGTAAATAAGTAAGTAAGTAAGTAAGTAAGTAAGTAAGTAAGTAAGTAAGTAAGTAAGTAAGTAAGTAAGTAAATAAATAACAGATTCATGCAAAATGGGAGCCACTAAGTAACTTTACTTGAGCATTTTGTTACAAGTAGAGAAGACCTTGAAAACAAGCTTTCAGAGAAGCAAAAAAGAAAGAAAAGAAAGATGACATCAGATATTCCATTTATCAGTCAAATTGGAATTGATGGGGCTGTGGCACATGTCATGAAAGGCAGTACTGAATACCCAGAATGTCTGCATTACATTCACCCATAGTTGCAGAGTAAAATTATGCATAAATGGATGGGAAGCTGTAAGGTTGGCTCAGAATGTTAACATCTCAACCAGAATCTGTTTAATCTCTTCACTGATCACCACCTACCAGTAAATTAGCCGAAAGGTTTGCTCAAAGGCTGAATAACATGTTGTAGTCAATGAATCAAAAGCTTGCAAATTTTCTGTTTCCATATCACAGGGCAAGAGGCACAACTACATATTCAATTCCTTAGGCTGTACTTTAAGTTCACATTTACACCTTCTCACACTTAACTTGGGAAGAGGTGATCAGGTCAAGCAATAGAAACAAGCTGAGTAATCTCTTCATGCTGAAATTTGACATTTATCCAAATTGGACAAACTGTGCTAGCAAGAGACTACAAAGAGGGATAAAAATGGAAACTGCGGATCAAGCAGATCAAAGAAAAAGAAATCTGGATTATTTTTCTCTGTTGTCAAGATTGCCCATGATAACATTTGGTAAAGACATATTGACCAGTTGAAGAGATCAGAAGAAAAGGTTTTGCCTGGTGTGATAGGAGATAGTACCTGTTTCTGCTTCCTTTTTAAAAATCTATCCTAAGTTTGACTTGTGTGCAAGTTCAAATAACTTTTAGAAAGTTGTGTTTGCACAATTTGCACAATTTTTGTTATGTTTGCAAGTTGTTAGAATAAATGTGATCACTGATTGGAGCAGGGCGACCAATAAGAAGCCCGCTAGCGCAACCAATGGGAAGCCGAGGCGCGACCAATAAGAAGCTTCTGGGTGCAACCAATAGGAAGCTCCAGCGCGAAGTCTTGAAATATTGTCACCAGTCCCAGCGCTAGTAACAAAGTATAAAAGGTGCGGTTTTGGCCGCTTGTTTTTTAAGTCGCTACCTGCCTGCGAGCTGGTCACTTTATATGTTCCTGATTATTAAATAAAGAGCTGTTATCCTCTCCATCGGCCTCCAGCCTCTGATTTAACAATTTTGTTTTACTATTTATCAAATTGCTCCAAATTTCCAGCAGTAGTGTCTCCTGTTGAAAGTGTCAGACCTTAGCTGTTTATAGAAATGCTGTAGAACCCTTTCTTCTGTAAAAACAGCTACAGAAAAAGTAAAAAAAAAAAACAGCTACAGAAAAAGTAGTAAAATTTTTTGGTAGCCCTTCACTGCAGAAGACGGTCCTGTAATTAATCTGGTCCTAAGCCAGATGGAATTATTATAATTATTCCTAAATGGAATAATATTGTCCAAGGCAATATTCTTCCACTTAGCTGAACATATATTCTATTAAACTCAGTGGAAGTTAATGTGGGATCCATATAATGTCTCTGAAATGAAAGTAATCAAATTGAAGACCAAGTTTTCTGAGACAGCCCAAAAAAATCGATCTTGGGGTTTTGGTGGACAGCTCAATGAAGATGTCAACCCAGTGTGCAGCATCAGATTCCATGCTTGGCATGATTAGGAAGGGAATCAAAAATAGGTCAGCAAGTGTTGTATTGCCTCTGTGCAAATTGATGGTGAAACCACAATTGGACTATTGTGTATAGTTCTGATCACCGCACCTCAAGAAGAATATAATGGAACTGGAAAAGGTGCAAAAAAATGGCAACAAGAACGATCAAGGAAATAGAGCACCTCCCTTATGAAACTAGGTTGCAACCCCTTGGTCTCTTCAGCCTTGAAAGATGGCATTTAAGAGGTGACTTGATCGAAGTGTATAAAATCATGCATGGGATAGAAAAAGTGGATAGAGAAAAAATATTTTCTCTATCGCACAATATTAGGACTAGGGGGCACTCTCTAAAGCTCATAGGCAAGAAAGTGAGGACAAATAAAGGGAAATATTTCTTCACCCATGTTGTGGTTCAGCCTGAGCCAGATCTAAGACCAGCTGCGTCTCTGCTGGCTCCATGCCCGGGGGAGGCTGAGAGTGGAGAGGAGAGTTCTTGGCAGTCAGACAGCAGTCACGAAAGTGAAGGTGATGCAAGGCCTGAGAGCCCTGGGGAAGGTCTCTCTCAAGCAAGTAGCTTGGATTCTCTGGATTCCTTGGAGTCTCTGGATGACGAAGCACAAGCTATCATCAGTATGCGACAGAGACGCAGAGATCAAAGGAGAAATCAACTGCACAGATATTATCAGCGCTGAATGAGGTGTGGTCCTCATTAGCAGGGAAGGGTTTATAAGGCATGCGAACCCTTTCGGCAGCGTGGAGTGTTATCAAAGGGGAGTTGGAGTTATCTGCCTTTTCTCTCAGCGTTTTGTTCCTGGCTCGTGGCCCAGCAGCCTTGAAGACTGGTGGGAGGTGTGTGTGTTTGTTAGCTCAACAGCCTCGTCTGGCATTAAGAATCCTGTGTTCCTGTGTGAACAATTGCCTTCGTGTATCTATTTGGAGTTCCAGTGTTTTCCTGATCTGTAAGGCCATTTTCTGTTGGCTTCTTTTCTCTTTATCATTATAGAACTGTGTTTGGATTCAACCGGTGTGTCTGGCTTATCTTTTTGGGTTGGTCATAGCCTCCGGAGTGACCCAGACAGAACAACCCAGAGGATCATTGGTTTATGGAATTCACTTCTAGAAGTGGTCGTGATAACTGTCATCCTGGATAGCTTCAAGGCAAGATTAGACAGATGCATGGATGCCAAGTGGAACAATTGGTGGGCCACTGTTAATACACAGAATGCTGGACTTGATGGGCTTTGGCCTGATTCAGCATGGCTCTTCTTATGTTCTTATGAGCACCCACCTTGCCAAAGAGATTAGAGATATGTAAAATGACATTAGCTTTATTACTTGCAAAAATATAAAGAACTAATGCAGATTCATAGATTATCATGCATTTCTGTTTATCTCACTACTGATGAAAAGAACTGCTCTGATTTTCCTCCAGATCATCTCCCCTGACTCTTTCTTCTCTGGCTTCCCATCAATTTGCTCCAGATTGCTAATTCCAATGTAACTCTGTGGGTATTTGCTGCTTTCTTCCTTTGCCCAGCTGGCTCTGTGCAGAACAGCCTTCGACTGACGCGGAGTTTGGCAACCTAAAGGAGCCCTGAGCTCCAAACGCCTGAAGCTGAGCAGGTGGAAGGTCAGGTTTTGTTGCCAACATTGTAAACAGTCCCAGCATCCGTGCCTCTTTGAATAAAGACGTCAGTTCCTACGCCTGTATCTCAGAAGGCCATAAAATTACTGGGTTCTTCCACTTCCCCCCAAACACTCTATATTAAACTTGCTTTGAAAGATATGCTTTCTTTTTTAACCGTGGCACTGATGAAAGGGTTAGTCCACTGGGGCTTCGGGATGGTGATGTTTTAAATAGATTAAAACTTATTTCCATATCCGTTTTCCATCCACAGTCTTTCCCAGTGCAGAGGTTTATTGAATGCAGCTTATCCTCCTGTATGCACTTATTAATATAAATTCCCCAAGATCCTTTTTCCCCCAAAAAATTGCAGATTTCCTATACAGAGCCTCCTGCAGAACATTGCATATAAAACAGGGTGTTGACATAATAGAGAGAGATAACACAGGGGAAATTTATGCTTTAAAAGGCTTCGTGAAGAAGCCTTTTAAAACATAAATTTCCCCCGTGTTATCTTTCTTTATTATGTCAACACCCTGTTTTATATGCAATGTTCTGCAGGAGGTTCTGTGTGGAGGAAATCACTAGCAGATTCCATGCAGATTCCTGCTCATACTGTGATAGAGATGATTCTGGCAAGTTTTGAGAATTAATTCTGTAAAGATCCATGGTGGATTTCTTTTTTCATCCATGCTTTCAACTGCACAACTCTCTGTACACATACAGAGAGTTATTACCATTCATTTAGTGACTATTTGTAGTTACAACTTTGCTTTTAAAAAATGTGACTCACAATCAGTCCTTGCACTTACAATTGTCACAGTGTTGTCATGGTCATGTGATGGGTGCTTGGCATGTTTTCATGACAGTTGCAATATCCCAGGATCACAGGATCACCATTTAAAAAAAAATCTTCTCAGCCACCTTCTGATAACAAAGTCAATGGGGTACATAGAATTTGCTTAACAACTGCAGTTAAAAAGAGTTATATATTTGGATACAACTCAACAACCACATTATTGAACAAAAATAGTTCAAGTTCTAATTGCAGTCATATGTTGAGACTATTATACTGTATGTCAGAAAACTGATGTTGAATACAAAGCTCAAAGTCTACTGTTGTGATTAGCTCTGGGCCAGCTCTTGCCCCAAGGAATGTGCAGGTGGATGTGGGGGAAACATACACATGCCACAGGCCTGTTTTGCTCCTGATGGAATCTGCTGACGAAGCCTCCTCTGACCAAGGAAGCATGAGTGACAGGGAAGAGGGGAGTTTGGCAGACAGCTCAGGGGGAGATCAATCATCTGTATCATCCTTGGATTCTGAACAAGAATTAATGACACATCCACGCATGCGTAGAATGATGCATAGGAGAGAACAACTGAAGGATTATTACAAGAGAAAATGAGGCCACCTGTGGTTGGGTGGGGCTGCTGTAATTAGTGCTACAGATAAAAAGAACAGCGTGCTGGTTTAGCCTCGTGGCAGTTTATCTGATTCATTGTTTGGTCAAGATCGTCGTTTGTGTGCTGTTCAAGATTGTGTGTGGACTCTCTGGACTTTAGAATTGGACTCAATTTCCCAGTTATTGGGTGAGCAATTGGATTGCATTTAACCTGTGTCTTGTGTGTACCAGAAAATCCCTTTGACGTTTAAAAAGGGAGCTGTTTCTGTTTTTCTGTTTATAAAAACTTTTGGGTTTCCCTTTTATCGTGTGGTGTGTGTCTTCCTGGACTAATTACCCTGTAATTATGGGAGGTTGAAACACGCCGGCAGAACAGTCTACCAAGCAGTGATGCTAACTACCTTGTTGTATGCCAGTGAGACTTGGACTGTATACAGGAGTCATGCTAGGCAATTGAACCACTTCCACACGACCTGCTTCCATAGAATTCTGAGGATCCGGTGGCAGGATATGGTGCCTGCCACGTAGATCCTCTCCAGAACAGGCCTGCCATCAATTCCCACCCTGCTGATGAAAGCCCAGACATGCTGGGCATGCCATGCTGCTAGGATGCCAGACCATTGCATCCCTAAACACCTCCTCTATGGTGAGATGTCTAAAGGAAAACTATCACATGGGAGACAAAGGAAACAATACAAAGACATGTTGAAAGCCTCTTTCAAGTCCCTCAATATTGACACCACCTCCTGGGAAACCCTGGCACAAGTTCGACCAACATCGTGTATGCTAATCCACCAAGGCAGCCAGACACCCGAGGCCAGAAGGACATTCATAGCAGAAGAGAAGGAAGTATTCCCCCAGGCCAGAGCTGCAAACGCTGCGACAATGGTGCCCACACTTATCTGCCCAACATGCCTTACCAGCCACCTGCAGACACATCACATACAGCCCACAACCCATTAGATGTCAAGGTCCTCTTCGAACATGATGGACAAACATCATATGAAGATGAAATGCTTGCTCCTGAGTAAGGTCCGAGGAAGAACCTTATTGTTTGCATGATCCATACGTCTTCTGCTCTTTATTGTATTTTACACATTTAGTAATAAATGTAGCAGAAAAGTGACAACTACAAGCAGAAAATTATTTACTCAGTCTCTCCTCTTTGCTCTCCCAACTTCCCTTTATTATATATCTATCAGTATTATTAAAACCTGCCTGAGATAAGTAACTTCTGCTTTTCTTAGTTCACTAGCACGTAAAATATAAAACAGGACATCTATTATCGGAGGGGAACTGAATGGCTTAAAGAAAAATAGAGTTTCACTCAATTTTACGCTTTGTACCCACCCATAATGTAATAATTTAATCTTATCTCACATTTCTTAGTTCCTTAATTTTCAATGATTAAAATCCCTTACGAAACATTAGCACTATAATACAGGCTGGTATCTGTAAATCAACCCAAAAAGGAAGGAAGGAAGGAAGGAAGGAAGGAAGGAAGGAAGGAAGGAAGGAAGGCATATTAAACAAACAAAAGTTAACTGTTTCCAGTATGTGAACTGGGAATGAAATTAGCACTGTCCCGTTGTAATAGCTTTTCTGGTCTTATGACCTCTAGATGGCGTAGATTAGTTTTTGTGTAAGAAAAGCCCCTGATGAATTTTCTACTCTTCAGATCTTTCAAACCACTTGGGAAACAACTCAAGAAAAAGTTGCAGAGAAGACTTCTAAAGCTTAGAAGTTGCTGCAAGATTAGCAAAGTGGAGCCTACAAGTAGACCTTGGCGAAGCTAGAATACTTAAAAGATATTACAGTATCTACTTAAATGGTCTGCAGCATCTGACAATGAAATGACCAATATCAGCTGGAAAGATTGTTTCGGTAGCTTGAAACTGGATATTCTCCACATGTTTTTAACCTGCTGACTGCTCAGAGGGGTTTAAGTGCTGGCATTTAGTTCTCTATAAGGTAAGTTTGTTTGTTTTTAATGAAAGAAATTTAATGTTTGGAGACAATAGCATTCAGGGCAGAACTGTCTTTTAGCGATCTAGTAAAGTTTTCAAAATATTAATATTTCAGGGTGAGAAATGGACTATTGTGTGAAGATGTTGCTCTGAAAAGCACTGTGTCTCTCTTTTTTCGCTTAGACAACTGTGTTATATTTCTCAGTTGAGGACTTGTTCAGAATGAGCATTTTTCTTCACCGCACATGTAATAAAGCATGAAATTTATATCAAATCTGCTTTTTCTTTGCCATATAGGTTTTTACAATGGTGTGTAAGTAGCTTTAGTGGACCGTAATTTCAGGGATTCCAGGAAGGAATTGTGGTTTAATTATTTGGATTCTACAGAACACCAATTTAATAGCTGTAGATTTTATACTGTCTGGAACAAAGAACATTACTACGAGGCAGTAACTTGCTGAGATGAGCTTGATTGAATGTGGGGAATTATGTGCCTGTAAATACAAGTTTAGCAGCCTGCGCAGTTTTGTGTCTAGAGAAAAGCTTTCTAAGTATTGCTCGTCCAGAGTAACAGAGAACCAAGCATTGGTGATAAAAGACAATGATCACATTCTATGGATTGTCGAATGTACCGATTAACTTACCATAGCTGGTGAACAGTGAAAAGATATATGGGGATATTTATCAGTTGAACTGGAAATATTTTAGTCATTAGGATTAGAGAAATTTCATTGGTTTCCTGCCATTTCACTAGAAAGGATCGGGACCAAACTTTTGCATTCAGCAGCCTTGGTTGAGGCCAAATATTTTTCAGCGTAAAAAAACATAGGAACATAAGAAATGCATGTGTCAATAAGTGATCGGCTTTTGGATAGCAGTGGTGATTACATGACTGCAAAATAGAAGGGCAGAACCAGAGTCCTGGTTTGTTTCAATGTCTTTCAGGATTTAAGGACGTTTATTTATTTATTTTATTGTTTTGTCGAGTACATATTGGTGGTATACAAAGATGTAACTGTTTAGATACATGATACTAGTAAAAGAGAAACATTAGGACAGGGGATGGAAGGCACGCTGGTGCACTTAAGAACGCCCCTTACGGACCTCTTAGGAATCGGGAGAGGTCAACAGTGGATAGTCTAAGAGTAAAGTTTTGGGGATTAGGTGATGATACTATAGAATCAGGTAGTGAGTTCCAGGCATCGCCTTGATCATGAGAAACAAACTCCAAAGAAGTAGGCTCCACGTTGGTTATTTTGGAGTGTACTGTATCTTACATTTTTTTCTAATTGTTGACTGTTGACTGTTACTAAAAATTAGTTATCCCTTTGGAAGGAACCATGGTAGGTATCCTTAATATAAACATTAGTAGAGATTAGACTTTGAATGCATACGTCTAATTTGTTTGAAGTACTTGATTAAGAATAGTTTTTCTTTGCAATCTCTCTGACAAAATTGTAAAATTGGTTTTCAGTATTTTTGATGGCTGTGTATTTTTCACAACATGTACTTCCATAAAAAAAAAATACATGGATCAATTAATCTCTTTTTTCACCCTGAAGATACAACCAAAGTTGTTGGTAGATTTCAGTCTTAATAATTGAAAGTTTTCTGTGTTAACATTATTAGAGGTCTTAATCAAGGTAACATAAAGAAAGGTGCTGTCTTGGTCCCAAGTCAATCATACTCTGGTCATGAAGAAATTATTCCGGATATCTCTGAAACCTTTTGATGAAAATGTTAAGAAATGCAGGTCTTCCAGACATGACTGTGAATTTGGTTATGAGAGCCTGTTACGATTTTTCCCCAGACCAAACGGAGAGAAAACCATTTTGCAGTTTGAACGAAATTATCCTTAACTCTATGACCTAGACTACAATACTTAAAGATTTTATTTTGCATAGTCCCAGGATCATTTAATATTTTAATTTCTACAATATATTATTTCTCTTTTTGTTTTAATTATTGGTCTTCTAGGTATTTGCTTCTGCTCAAATAATTGCAGTATTTTATTATTCCTTTCAAATCCACAATTTTTATTATCCACTGTAGAGTTGTTAGATTTTTTCCCCTTCTATCATGATTGACTGAAATCATTTTGCTCTCTCAGATGGAGCATCAGCCCATCTGCCCAGGTTTCTTCACATGTTAAGATACATCATGGTAGCTAAGACATGTCAAATTATTCTGACAAGTATCCCAAAATTACATACTCTCCATTCTAAAACTCCATGAATAATAGATTTTAAAACTAAACTGTGCTACTTTTTATGACATTGAATAGAGGTAAGATTACTGTCTCACTCTACCAAATGATGGCACGGGATCCTCTTATTAATCTTGTCTTTCTTCCAATTTTTCATAAGAGTTTAATTTTGATTTTTCAGTAGGAACCACCAAGCTTTTTCTTAATTCTCTTCTTTTCAAATGAAACACTGAATGCAGTGACTTCAATTGTGTAAATGTTGGCTTATGCATGGACATTATGTACGTCTGAGTTAGTGTGGTCTAGCTTTTAATTGTTAGTCCTTATCCATGAAAGATTGGGTGATTTGATGTCTATGAGATTAACCTACACATCAGGGTTTTTAGTGTAACAGTGGACACATACACATAAGAACCAAAATCTAAGAAATAACAATTTTTGGGTATTTTATTCTAACAAGGTCTATTAATTGAATGGTATTAATTAATTAATATTTATTCATCAAAAGCTGGATAAAAGGGGTTCCATATTTTTGTGCACCTGGGAAAATCAGCAGATACTTTTAAAATCAGTTAAATTAAAGGCATGGAGCTGTTAGAGAATTTACTTGTTGAAATAGATAAAACTATGAAAACTACAAAGTTAATTAGTTCAGGGGGGTGATATGAACTTTGCTAAATGACTAAGATTAGGAGTATTTAATGTAATCTTTCTTGGCTGGGAAATTTTGCAATCATTCATTTAAAAAGCAGCCAAAGTGAAAATAATTATTAAATGTTAATCTTTCCAGATATTACCCCAAGGCATTTTTTAAAATTCCTGAGCACACAAGCAAAAATGCTAAGCAAAGCAAATCAATTACCCTTAGCACTAGCCTCTTTGGCTTCAAACTGTATTCTTTGTGCCAAAGTCTGACCCGAATTGAAGTGATGTAAATGAAATCTGGACTTCAGTCAGTCTAATAGTCCAAATGGGAAAAGCCATAATTTCTTGAGTGGCAGGAGGGCATAGCAAAAAAAACAAGCATATGTGAACTTCAGAAGCTGCATAGGTTATTGAGAAGTAGCCCATAATGCTCAATATCTTTATTCACAGGTACGTTTGTAGAATTTCATCATTTTGGATTTTAATAATGCTCAGTGTGATGTTATAATAATGTGGATATAGAAGAATGTGTTAAAAAGCAAGAGTGATGCCACCTTCATTTGTCCAATTTGTTAAAATTACTGCTGTTTTTTGGTCTTTTCACAAGGTTAAACTGAATAAGAGTTCAGGAGAAAAATAAAATGTTTAAGGCTTGGGGGGAAAATCTTAGCTTTTCATCTGTAATTTCAAAAAGAAATTACAGTTACAAATACTTTGAGGAAGATAAAGTATTCCACAATAAAATGCTTTCTAATCTAGAAAAAGAAAATGCAACCTTAAGAAATATGAAACGCCAAAACATATTTTAAAAAGTAAGGAACAGTTATTCAGGGCATGAAATATTTAACCATGAATATATTATGGAAATGGAATTTGAGCTCTACCAACAGTGAAAATAGACATTGTTTTGAACTGAACTATTTGAGAAACGCTAAAAAATAGCACTTTTATGAGGAAATTTTATGTGGTTGTAATCCTTAATTATGTGTTAATTTAATGGCATTTATTACCCTGAAGATTATAGAATGACCTGGTACCATTATTGGGCTTTGTGTATAAGAAATCATCTGTTCCATTACCCTACTTTCCTGATAGTTGTAAGTGAAATACATTAAAATCTAAATGTAGATATGAATTTTGTGCAAAAGCTTTGTTATTAGTAGACGTTTTAAGAATATATGTCTTTGAGCCATTGCACACTCCAATTAGTCTTAGAAGTAAATACTAAAGACTAGAAAGGCAGAAGTAAAATCAGTTTAGATTAGAGATGAGGAAAAATCTTTTCAAGACAATAATTTGGGGATTGAAATGGGGGAACAGATAGACTCAAAAACTCGATTTGGGTGAAAGATATGGTTACATTGATAAATTGATTCATTGCTTTTATTTAACGTGAAATACATTGTAATGAAATAAAATTCTACACAAGCTTTAAAAAACTTCTCTACATGGTGTTTTTCTTTCTCTTAGTAGCAGCTACACATCTTTCGGTTTCAATCTATGCAAGGTTCCCCGACCTTGGCAACTTTAAGACCTGTGGACTTCAATTCCCAGAATTCTCCAGCCAGCATGGGGATTCTGGGAATTGAAGTCCATAGAAAATCCTGGTCTAGAGCATCTCTATTGCAGATTGCAGACACAGATGCAGAAATAAGAAATTGTAATAACATTGATTTGGTGGCAGTGTTCCCTCTAATTTTTGGGGTGGGTGGGCGGAAAAGTATAGTGTCTGAGCGGCAGTCCCTTCAGGACTGGGCGGCACAAAAATAAACAAACAAACAAACAAACAAACAAACAAACAAACAAACAAAAAAAAACCCACCCTGTTTTGCCTCAGAGAATTTCAAAATAAAATACTTCCTCTCTTTTTTCTATCTGTTTCTCTCTCTTCCTCTCTTCCCCTCTCTCTCCTTCCCTCTCACTCTTTCCCTCTCAGCTTCTGGGCAGGTTTGGAAAACTCTGAGTTGATGATGATTTTTAAGTGAGCGATTGCTCACTGATCAGCTTAGAGGGAACTATGTTTGGTGGGATGTTAAATTCGTTCAGGGATTAGAAGTAGTTGAAACCTCTGGACAATCTCAAAGCCTTCAATAAAAGATTAAGGAAGTGCTGCCAAAATGGAGTAGCTAATTGCTAATCCCAACATAAACGGCTTGAAAGATAAAAGTTGCATGCAATAAAAAGAAGAGGCAAGTCAATTGTCTCACTCACGTCCAGCCCCCCAAGCAGATTAGACAAAGCAACCACCACCACCACAACAACAAAGGAAATACTGCCAAAATCACCATACTTTAATGTAATTAAAATAATTTAGTAGCTGGTTGGAAGGATCCATATACTGTCCTGCTCCACTTCAGAGTTGACTGTATTCTTCTTCTATGACTTGTGACTCATAAACATGCAAATAGAATCACATTTCCCACAAGGATATTTACGGGTGAGAAGGTCAATAGACCTGGCTGACTATTACCAATTTAGACTTAGAGGAGGAGGAGGAGATGGTGGTGGTGGAGGAGGAGGAGAAGGAGAAGAAGGGAATAATTAATGGATTTGATGCAATACTCTAGGCTTACTGGTAGTTTTCTAGAAGAATACACTAATTAGGAATATCATGGAATATACATTCATGATACAGGTTTAGAGGATTAATGTTAGATGTACTTTTAAGATGCATACATTCATTTTGCATCATGGTATCCTTCTGCGCCGGCTGGAGGGGTTGGGAGTGGAAGGCACTGTTCTTCAGTGGTTCTCCTCCTACCTCTCTGGTTGGTTGCAGTCGGTGTTAGTGGGGGGTCAGAGGTCGACCTCTAGGTCTCTCCCTTGTGGGGTGCGTCAGGGGTCGGTCCTCTCCCCCCTGCTATTTAATGTCTACATGAAACCGCTGGGTGAGATCATCTAAGGGCAAGGCGTGAGGTATCATCAGTATGCTGATGATACCCAGATTTACATCTCCACCCCATGTCCAGTCGGCGAAGCAGTGGAAGTGATGTGCCAGTGCCTGGAGGCTGTTGGGGTCTGGATGGGTGTCAACAGACTCAAACTCAGCCCTGACAAGATGGAGTGGCTGTGGATTTTGCCTCCCAAGGACAATTCCATCTGTCCATCCATTACCCTGGGGGGGGGAATTATTGACCCCCTCAGAGAGAGTCCGCAACTTGGGATCCTCCTCGATCCACAGCTAACATTAGAGCACCATCTTTCAACTGTGGTGAGGAGGGCGTTTGCCCAGGTTCACCTGGTGCACCAGTTGCAGCCCTACTTTGACAGGGGTCACTGCTCATGGTCACTCATGCCCTCATAACCTCGAGGTTCGATTACTGTAACGCTCTCTACATGGGGCTACCTTTGAAAAGTGTTCGGAAACTTCAGATCATGCAGAATGTGGCCACGAGAGCAGTCATGGGCTTTTCCAGATATGCCCATGTCTTATCAACACTCCACTGCCTGCACTGGCTGCCAATCAGTTTCTGGTCACAATTCAAAGTGTTGGTTATGACCTATAAAACCCTACATGGCATCGGGCCAGAATACTTCTGGGACCGCCTTCTGCCGCACGAATCCCAGCGACCGATTAGGTGCCACAGTCGGCCTTCTCTGGGTCCTGTCGACTAAACAATGTCATCTGGCGGCACCCAGGGGAAGAGCCCGGCCCTCTGGAATCAACTCCCCCCCAGAGATTAGAACTGCCCCCACTCTCCTTGCCTTTCGAAAGCTTCTGAAGATCCACATATGTTGCCAGGCATGGGGAAATTAATATACCCCTAGCTACTATGGTTTTATGTATGGATTGTTAGGTTGTGTGATTGTTTTTCTTTTTATAATGAGGGTTTTAAATTGTTTTTTAATATTAGATTTGTACATGTTGTATTGTTGTTGTGAGCCGCTCCGAGTCCTCGGAGAGGGGCGGCATACAAATCTAATAAATTATTATTATTATTATTTTCCTGTAAGCATAGATTTGCATTTATAGAATTGCTAGGATGTCTACAGTTTAAACAATTCCTATTGATTATCACCAAGGATATACTGTTAGATTATTTTAGTGAATGTATATGACATGCCTCTGCCCACACCCAAACAGTTGTTTCTGGGAACCATTTTGACTGTTCAGATAGATTCTGAAAATGATTTTATTCTGACTAACTTTTAAGATTAAAATTAAGGTAAAAGTAAGATCATCTTTATTGTCATTTTTACTGTCAGCACACTGGCAGTAAAATTCTGCTGCCTGATCTCAAACGAAAGTACAGTATATATCTACCCATACCCATACAAAATACACATACACATGAGATATATGATACACACAAACACACATCCTCTCTAGGTTTTAATCTGTGTTATATGTCTTTTAATCCTATTTCCTTATTTCGTAAAGTCCCACAGAAAGGCAGGATAACAATTGCATAATAATTATTCAGGGATAGTTGTTATAAATACTGTTCTGGAAATATATCTGGGTTTTACTGTTCCTATTGCATAATTGCTGTGATGTACTGTGTTTCTGTATGATCTTTAAATCATACAAAACCACCTTCCTCAATATGGATCATCCAGATAGATTTACGTAATCTCCCATATTCTGCAATAGCCATGTCATTGTAGTTTAAATTGAGGTGGGCAAAACTGCTATTGGTGTTTCAATATAAGGGAGTCTGTTTCAGAATAATTTATCAATAATGTCATTAGAATATCACCTGTGTCATCTTTACTTTTTATTTGTAAACCACACAAATGCTCAATCCTAATACAAGCCATCCCAGTTCTTGAAATAAATAAGATTGCTTGTTCTCCTTACCTTGAAATAAAAATGAGCTGTTTATTCAAATGATTGCACAGGATTATAGAGCTTCTATTCAACCAAATATATGCTCTCAGTAGGTCACATAAGCCAAAATTCATGGCTGATTCTATTAAGTCTTTTGAAAGAGGCATTTTTAAAAGGTATGAAATAATAATAATAATAATAATAATAATAATAATAATAATAATAATAATAATGACAGATGGAGATTTTGTCAATTCCGATGGTTTTCAAATGTCCGCTGAGATCCTTTGGCACTGCGCCCAGCATGCCAAGTACCACTGGGACCACTTTCACTGGCTTATGCCAGAGTCGTTGCAGCTCAATTTTTAGATCTTCGCTAGAGAAATTAGTGAAATACGAAAATCTAACAATTGAGCTGCAACGACTCTGGCATAAGCCAGTGAAGGTGGTCCTAGTGGTACTTGGAACGCTGGGCGCAGTATCAAAGGATCTCAGCGGACATTTGAAAACCATCGGAATTGACAAAATCTCCATCTGTCAATTGCAAAAGGCCGCTTTACTGGGATCGGCAAACATAATTCACCGCTACATCACGCAGCCCTAGGTGCTTGGGAAGCGCCCGACTGGTGATGAAATACAAAATCCAGCATAGTGATCTCGTTAGCTGTGTTGTATTGGCATAATAATAATAATAATAATAATAATAATAATAATAATAATAATAATAATAATAATAATAATAATATATTAGATTTGTATGCTGCCCCTCTTCGAGAACTCAGGGTGGCTCACAACAATAATAAACTATGTACAAATCCAATATTTAAAAACACAATTTAAAAACCCTTATTAATAAAATAATCACGCAACCCAATCAAACCTTACATAAACCAAGTACTGTAGTTAGGGGAGGTGTCATTTCCCCATGCCTGGCAGCAAAGGTGAAATATCATCCCATTTTGCCGTAAATATTATATATGTATCTTTTATACAAATCCATTATCCAGACAACTCTCCAGAGCAGTATTTTGGTTTATGATGCCTTGATAAACATATGTTCAGTGTCTCTCTGCACCCTCTCCTATGCTGCAATAAAATTATGTAAATGTACGTGTACTTCCCAAATTGCCTTGAAATTATCAAATTGTTTTACATGGAAAAAGAATCTAAAGAAAAATTGAGTTTCCATTATCCACAACTTACTATCTATTATTTATTAATAATTATATGAGTTTAATTTTGCTTCTGCTTATCATTGTTTCTAAAGTATATTATCCGTTGTCGTTTTGGAACCAAAACTGTTAGTATTTTAATAAATAGAAAAAAGGATTAGTTGTGCCTCTAATAATTTGTCCAAAGTATATATCATATGACTGAGATTTAACCATGATAACAATATGGAAAATCCTGAATAATAAAGTAACAATTGGGAAATTGTAGATTTAAATATTATAGAATATTTTTTAAAAAATCAACTTTCTGTAAATAGAATCATGTCTGCAATATCTGTTGTGTATCCACAAAGCCTTTACATAAAATTTCGCTCATATGTATTCCATCTAGTCCATGTATTTCATCCTCTTAGGACTCATTCAAGGTATTTGGATATGCATATATTTGTCACACACTTCACCTAACAATTATTTATTGTTTGTAATTTTTCTCTCAGGATAGAATATTAATGAAAATTCATAATCTTCATAGCTGTTCAGGCAGGACAGAATGAAGGATTTATTGTTTCAGCAATATGAAAACAGGTCTGCAGCCAAAAATGTAGGAAGTTTTCTGATAATGTAGCCTTCATGTTTTTAAAACTTCAGCTTGAAGTTTTAAAAAATTGGATTTCCATAAGTTGAAAGAACTGACTTATGACCAGTTCTCACATGTACAGCCATCACAACACCGCCACAATCATGTGAGCAAAATTTGGGTGTTTGCAGTGAAGGGCTACCAAAGTTTTTACTACGACACTGTGGGTGTGGCTTATGTAGGACGCCCTGCATTTTCTTTCAACATCTTTCAGTGCAAATTGGGTGCTCTGGGCAGTGTCCCCTCTAATTTTTTTTGGGGGGTGGGCGGAAAAGTATAGTGTCTGAGCGGCAGTCCCTTCGGGACTGAGCGGCACAGAAATAATAAATAAATAAATAAATAAATAAATAAATAAATAAATAAATAAACAAACAAACAAACAAATAAAAAACCCACCCTGTTTTGCCTCAGAGAATTTCAAAATAAAATACTGTACTGTGTGTCTATAACAGTGAGCTCATAATAGGGCAACTCTATCAATATCAAAATGCCACTTAAATAGTTGAGCTAGTTTCAAACTAGATTTTGATTTTCTTTCTCTCTTCCTTACTCCCATTCTTTTTCTTTTTCTTTTCCTTCCTCTCTTTTTTCTATCTGTTTCTCTCTCTTCCTCTCTTCCTCTCTCTCTCCTTCCCTCTCACTCTTTCCCTCTCGGCTTCTGGGCAGGTTTGGAAAACTCTGAGTTGATTATGATTTTTAAGTGAGCGATTGCTCACTGCTCAGCTTAGAAGGAACTATGGCTCTGGGGTGGAGCTCCATTTTCGCTACCCCCACTACGTTCCCTCCCATCTGGACAGCAGCCCATCCTGGGTGTTTGGCAACCAACATGTATTTACAATGTTTGTAGTATCATCACCTAACCCCCACAACTTTACCCTTAGACTATCCACTGTTGACCTCGCCTGATTCCTAAGAGGTCAGTAAGGGGCGTGCATAAGTGCACCAGAGTGCCTTCCATCCCCTGTCCTAATGTTTCTCTTTTACTAGTATGATGTATATAAATATTATTTATTTATTTATTTATTTGTTTGTTTATTTATTTGTTTATTTATTTTTATGTATTTATTTATTTATTGGATTTGTATGCCACTCCTCTCTGTAGACTTGGAGCGGCTAACAACAATGATAAAAACAGCATGTAACAATCCAACAATAAAACAACTAAAAACCCTTATTATAAAACCAAACATACCATGCATAACTTGTAATGGCCTAGGGGGAAGGAATATCTCAACTCCCCCATGCCTGGCGGTATACGTGAGTCTTGAGTAGTTTACAAAAAACAGGGAGGGTGGGGGCAGTTCTAATCTCCGGGGGGAGTTGGTTCCAGAGGGCCGGGGCCACCACAGAGAAGGCTCTTCCCCTGGGGCCCGCCAAATGACATTGTTTAGTCGATGGGACCCGGAGAAGGCCAACTCTGTGGGACCTTATCGGTCGCTGGGATTCGTGCGGTAACAGGCGGTTCCAGAGGTAATCTGGTCCAATGCCATTTAGGGCTTTAAAGGTCATGACCAACACTTTGAATTGTGACCGGAAACTGATCAGCAGCCAATGCAATATCTTGACAAAGCAAACAAACAAACAAATAAATAAAATAGTGTCCTGGGATAATGTAATTGATATTTGTGACTTTCCCAGCCAGCGTCTGAGAAGCAAAGTCAAAGGAAAAGGCAGAATTGCTTAAGGACATGGTAAAAAAAAATTTGGATGTGACTCACTTAACAATTGTTTTGCTTAGCAATGGAAATTTGGTTCCAATTGCAGTCATAAACTGAAGATAATCTGTATATACACTAATTTATATGCTCTTACTTTGGCTATAAATTTCTTTCCTGCACATATGATAACACTGTTACATTGCAGATATCCTCTTTGTGTGAAATGAGGTCAACCCATCCAGGTTCAAGTGTCTGTTTGAAACTGTTAATGGCATTGTCTGGAAACGTTTTCTTCAATCAATGTGTTATAATCTCAATTCTGACACTCACTTGTTTTTGCCAGTGTCTAAATTTGGATCACTACTGTAATTTCCAAAGGAGCCAAGTTCCTGATTGCAGTTCCATTTCTTCCCCAATTTAGAAACAAAATGTTATTCAGGCAATCTAAACATTATTTGCTGCAAGGTGTGGTACTGAAAAACAAGACAGATAGCTCTGTCTTGCAATCTTCTTTCATGCTGCTATACTTGCGTATAAAGCTGGAATTTAAAGCGGGGCATTTTTTAATCCACGTCAGTTCTATGTCAAGTGTCAAACTGCTCTCAAACCATATTTTACATCAGTGTATCTCAACCTTGACAACTTTATGGTGCGTGGACTTCAATTTCCGGAACTCTTTGGCTAGCATGAATTCTAGGAGTCCACACGTCTTAAAGCTGCCAAGTTTGAGAAAGACTATTCTACTCTACCCTGTTTTCCTGAAAATAAAATATAACCCTAAAATAAACCCTCCCCTGAAAATAAACCTTTTCCCCAAAATAAGCTCTCCCCCAAAAATAAGCCTTCCTCAACAATATTTAAATGCATGTGTAGTTGTGGTTCCCACCATTTTTTCTGGTTAAGGTTAGGGAGACGGCGCTAGAAATCAGGTAAGACAGCATGAGGAGCCCAGTCTTGCTCCACGTGCCCTAAAACAGTGTTTCCCAACCTTGGCAACTTGAAGAGATCTGGACTTCAACTCCCAGAATTCCCCAACCAGCATAAGACCTCCCCAAAAATAAGGCCAAGTGTTTTTTTCAGGGTTCAAAATAAATATAAGACAGGGTCTTATTTTTTGGAAGACACAGCATATAAACAGAGACAAACACTGTCCTCTGATAGAAGTGTTTGTCTTCACAAGAGAAAAGAAACAGGAATGGGGAAGGAAAGGCCTTATTCTTTGCTTTACACCTATGCAGGGATGGGCTACTGCCCGGAACGCAGTGGGGTAGCAAAAATGGAGCTCCATCCCAGACACCTAATTTGCACTGAAAGATGTTGAAAGAAAATGCAGCGCTTCCTGCATAAGCCACGCCCATAGTTGTTGTGGTTAGCTCTGGCCCAGCTCCTGCCCCAAGGACTGTGGATGTTGGGGAGACATCCACATGCTGCAGGCCTGTTTTGCCCCCCCCCGGTGGAATCTGCTGATGAAGGCTCCTCTGACCAAGAAGACATGAGTGACAGGGAGGAGGAGAGTGTGGCAGACAGCTCAGAAGGAGATCCATTATCTAGCTCCTCCTTGGATTCAGAACAAGAGTTAATGATACAGCCATGCATGTGGAGAGCTATGCATAGGCAACAACAATTGAGAGATTATTATCAAAGAAAATGAGGCCACCTGTGGTTGGGTGTGGCTGTGGTAATTAGTGAGGCTGCTATAAATAGCAGCCTGTGGTTTTGGCCATTGTGGAGGATTATCTGATCATTGTGTTTCATGACTGCTTTACTGACTTTGACCTTTTGTGTGCTGATTTTTCCCTGTTTTGAAACTAAACCAGAGCAAAGTATGTTTCACTTTGTGAATGAAGGACTGTGAATTGCCTCACAGCTGCAAGATTAGTATCACAGAACTGATAAGGGACTTGTACAAATTACCAGTTTGTTTGGAGACAAAATTACCAGTTTGTTTGCTATACCAAAAGAGGGCTTAGTTTAAGTGACTTTTCATTATAAAGAACATTGTTTTGAATTTTCAAACGTGTGTGCGTCTGAAATTTGTACCTGTGAATTTTTGGGAGAAGTCTACCAGAGAGCCCGACAGAACAATAGTGTGGGAGTAAAAATTTTGGTAGCCCTTCACTGCACCTATGGCAATAATTTTGTAAAGTCCAAAAGTTTATGGATCAATACTATAGTGAGATTTATGCCTTATTTCAAAACTATCAAACACTGAAACCACTAAGATCTTCTGTGTGGTTCTTGACTCCCAAGAACTGGAGACATTTTTATCAAGTCAAATGTCAAATACTTCAGAGGTTCACCCACTACCTGTCTGTTGATATAATTTGATCTCATTTATCACTTATGTAATATATCTCCTTTTTTTTTTCTTAACAAGGAATTCTAATTAAAATATAATTTTATAGGAAGTGGGAATGCATTAAAATATTGCAATCATTTCACTAAAGATCTGGGCAGATAAAACAAAGTTTGCTATCTTTGTATCAGACTGTCATGTAAAGGTTTGTATCTATTTTATTTCACGTGGAGCAGCCTACCTTTTTCATCTGTCCTTATGCCCTTGACACGTGTTGGATTGCAGTTCATATCATCGCAATGTTCTGTGTGGTTTGCAATTTCCTAACAATTTAAGATGCTAGCATATTGCTTTTGTTGTCTTGTTGATGGGGATCTTGTGCATTGCCCAGAAGAACTCAAAAAATTAAGGCCCATCTAGAACACAAGTTTCTGCCACCATGGAGAAGCGATATACAGTGGTACCTCTACTTATGAACTTAATTCGTTCCGTGACCAGGTTCTTAAATAGAAAAGTTTGTAAGAAGAAGCAATTTTTGTTGGAAAAGCAAATAATGCATGCGATTGGACAACCCACAGGGAGGGTGGAGGCCCTGTTTCCTCCCAGGAGATTCCTAGAGAGGCCCCACCATGGAGGCTTTTCCCCACCTTTTCCGACCATGTTTCCTCCCAGGACATTCCTAGAGAGGCCCCACAGAGGCTTCTCCCTGCCTTTTCTGGCCCTGTTTCCTCCCAGGAGATTCTTAGAGAGGCCCCACAGAGGCTTTTCTATGCTTTTTCTGGCCCTGTTTTCTCCCAGGAGATTCCTAGAGAGGCTCCACTGAGGCTTCTCCCTGCCTTTTCCAGTTACAGTTTCAGAGGCTCGGGTTTGTAAGTGAAAAATGGTTCTTAAGTAGAGGCAAAAAAACCTTGAACACCCGGTTCTTATCTAGAAAAGTTCTTAAGTCGAGGTGTTCTTAGATAGAGGTACCACTGTATCTCAGAATAAATTTTTAGATAGTGACATCACTATTTGTCCATTGCATCAGGGGGATGTGGAGGATGGCACAGTGGTAGGATAGGGCAACCGAGAGGCAGAGATTGCAGCCATGGCAATGGAATGGTAGCCTTTACAAAAAGAAAACAATTGGGGAGTGTTTCATCCAGATCTTCTCTGTTTTATTTGATGGCGTAAAGTAATGGTTTGCATAATTGTTCTACCCAAACAGAGAAAATTTATTTTGCAAGATTTAATGTGATCCACTTATTTTTATTGTCCTCGGTGGTAAAACGAATACCTAGGCACCAATGCAAAACAAAGACAAACCTACCCAAAAGGAACTATAGAAAGGCGTGTTTGTAAAATACAGCTCATATGCGCCCTTAAATCAAAGAAAGACTGTTCATTTCTTCAGTTTTGTGTTGCTCCTTTGACAAAAGCTAAAGACTTTCAGAACCCCAGATGTGTGTTAACAGTAAAATCAATTCTATGTAGTCTTTTTAAATTATTTGTATTCGTATTCATAAAAGCTTCATATAGTCGGTATCAAAGATGCGATTTTCTGATAAGGCTTCTAGCAGCTCTAAGTAAGCGAAATCTCACCCCAGAATTGCACGAGGGAAAATCCTAACAATTTCCTTATTTGTTCATAATTTGAACATTCACTTTGAAAAATAGAGAAGCTGACATAGCATGACACATCTAGCCACCAACACATAACTAGAAAAAGAAAAGAGAATTTCAATATAAAAAGTTTCAAGTGGCTGCTAGAAAAGAGGTCAAAGTACTTTATGAAATTATAAGCCTTTTGTAGGAAGATTGGAGTTTTGATTACTTGAGATGGAGCGAATCGTACTGAAACTGCTCAAATCTATTACAATAGAAATCCTAATAAGGTAGAGACGTATTACAAAGCCTCCTGCATCTCCACCGCCATCCCTTCTTTTCAAAAATGAAATTCTATACAAAAAAGCAAATGTACAGGTGGGCTTGTTCATCTCATCTACAACCTAGAAAGAGAGTGCAAAATGAGTAATGATTCAAGGAACAGTAGTATACGTCTTGACTATTGCAATGTACTTTACATGGGGCTACCTTGAAGAGCGTTCGGAGTGCGAAATACTGTGCAAAATATAGTGCAAAATACAGTGGCGCATGCAATAACGTGTATGCCCATTTTACTCCAACCTTACATGAGTGCATTAATAGCCAGTCAGTCTCCAAATGCAATTCAAGGTGTTGGTTATCACCTTTACTATTTTTTTAAATAATATTTTTATTAGTTTTTTAAATGTTACACACACAGACTGCACATCATACAACATAAAACAGTGCCCTGTGAGGGTGCACCCACCACCTAACAACATACATACCCCACCACCAATTGGAGGGTCTGTACAAACATCTTTAACATTCTTCTAAGCTAGGATCTGCATTTTATTTACATATCAATGAGTGATTCTAATTTATTCTTTATGGCTGGATCACAAATTCTACTTGTCATATAACCTCTCACCATGTCCCATCGTTCCATCAGTTTCTTCAATTTATTTTCATTGTACATATTCATCCTTACCTCCATCACCTTTAAAGCCCTAAATGGCTCAGGGCCAGACTATTTACGGATTCCTTAGAGGTCAGTAAGGGGCAAGCATAAGTACACTAGTGTGCCTTCCGTCCCCTGTCCAATTGTCTCTCCTATATTTTATATATCTTTTCTCCCATTCATATATCCTTCCTCTACTCTTCATTGATGTATTCTATTCTCATATCTCTTCTTCTATCCCTTCCCTGATATTTACTACTACACGTTTTTATTCTTTAGAGCGCTTAATATTTAACTTTCAATTTGTATTGGACAAAATAAATAAATAAAATAAATAAAATAAATAAAATAAATAAAATAAATAAAATAAATAAAATAAATAAAATAAATAAAATAAATAAAATAAATAAAATAAATAAAATAAATAAAATAAATAAAATAAATAAAATAAATAAAATAAATAAAATAAATAAAATAAATAAAATAAATAAAATAAATAAAATAAATAAAATAAATAAAATAAATAAAATAAATAAAATAAATAAAATAAATAAAATAAATAAAATAAATAAATAACTGCCTCGCCCCTATCCCTCATACCCTTACCAGTAAGGGCCCATGGAGTTGGCCTTCTCCAGGTTCTGTCCATCAAACAATGTCAGTTGGTGTGAGCCTTCTCAGTGGTGGCTCCGACCCTGTGGAATCAACTGCCTCCAGAGATCCAACTATCTCCACCCTACTGGTCTTCTGGAAAGCCATTAAGACCTGGCTTTTCCGGCAGGCCTGGAATTAGGATTAAACAAACAAACAAACAAATGTCCACAACTCAATTAAGGGTATTGAAAAGGGCTACAGTTAGGTGCTGCTTAAATATTATTTTCATTTCCATCATTACCGGTTTGCATGCTACTGTGCGACAGTTTTGCCATTGCACAAAAGCTTCTGTGCATGCCTAGAAGTGTCTAGGATGGGTGGGCAGAGCCTCCCGCTACTACCAGTTTGTAGAACTGTATGATATCGGTAGCAACGCACCACTGACAACAATCAAACAAATAAATTACAATAAACATAAGGATAATATACAGAAAATAAAGACTATAAAAACTGAAACATCGATATCACAAACCAGCCTGCAAGACAAGATCTATTATTTATTTATTTATTTATTTATTCATTCATTCATTCATTCATTCATTCATTTATTTATTTATTTTGTCCAATACACAATGAGGGTTTTAGTGGGTGTATATATATATACACACATAGAAAAATACATGATGAAGGTTATAGAAGAGATACTCATAGCAAAATATATCTAAGAAATAATAGAAAAGAAGATATAGTAATAGAACATATCAATGAAAGAATAGAAGAAGAGATATAGGAATAGAAGAAAGGTATAGGAGATATAGGAGAGCAATAGGACAGGGGACGGAAGGCACTCTAGTGCACTTGTACTCACCCCTTACTGACCTCTTAGGAATCTGGATAGGTCAACCGTAGATAATCTAAGGGTAAAGTGTTGGGGGTTTGGGGATGTCACTATGGAGTCCGGTAATGAGTTCCACGCTTCGACAACTCGGTTACTGAAGTCATATTTTTTACAGTCAAGTTTAGAGCGCTTAATATTAACTTTAAATCTGTTGTGTGCTCTTGTGTTGTTGTGGTTGAAGCTGAAGTAGTTTTTATCTGAAGGCAAATCAATCTTGGCATCTTCTAAGCATGATGATGGCAACAAAAGCTGAGATTTTTGCAGGGGCTTCAATAGACGGGTTCCTTAATAGGAAGCATAGAGTTTTTGATTGGGATCATTTCATGTGCTGCATCTGCTAGAAAGGAAAGACATTGGTTCTACAGATCAGACAATGCACAGAGGGCAGTTTAAAAGAACATGTGGAAGTGATTCAGCTTCTCTAAGGATACAAGTATATGTTCCTAAGAGGGGATATCACTGAATCTTACTTCCAACACTTTAAAATAGAGCAGCATATCCTACTGATGGGAATGACCTTCTAGGGGGAGCAGAGATAATATTATAAATTGATGTGATTTAATAATAAATGAGTTTATGTTATAAATTAATTAGAAAAATATTCAGGGATGTTGTAAAATGGGTGCTAAAGTTCATGAAGCAATAATAAAAGCTTTCTGATCTGTTGTTTTGTAGCTACCAGTCTCTTCCTGCTCAACTTATACCAAGGTTTATGTGGGCCCAGGGGTGGGCTACTGCCCGAATGGGAGGTGGGGACACAGTGGGGTAGCAAAAATGGAGCTCTACCCCAGAGCACCCAATTTGCACTGAAAGATGTTGAAAGAAAATACAGGGCGTCCTGCATAAGCCATGCCCACAGTGTGGTAGTAACAATTTGGTAGCCCTTTACTGTGTGGGCCCAATATAAGTAGAGACTAGGTTGACAATCCTAGTACACAATACTGATTAGAGACTGTTCTGTCAGGCTCTCTGGTAGACTTCTCCCAAAAATTCACAGGTACAAATTTCAGACACACACACATTTTAAAATTCAAAACAATGTTCTTTATAATGAAAATCCATTTAAACTAAGCCCTCTTTTGGTATAGCAAAGAGCACTTGTCTCCAAACAAACTGGTAATTTGTACAAGTCCCTTATCAATTCTGTGATACTTAGCTTGCAGCTGCGAGGCAATTCACAGTCCTTCTTCTTTCACAAAGTGAAACACACTTTGCTCTGGTTTAGCTTCAAAGCAGGGAAAAATCAGCACACAAAAGGTCAAAGTCAGTAAAGCAGTCACGAAACACAACGATCAGATAATCCTCCACAATGGCCAAAACCACAGGCTGCTATTTATAGCAGCCTCACTAATTACAACAGCCCCATCCAACCACAGGTGGCCTCATTTTCTTTGATAATAATCTCTCAATTGTTGTTGCCTATGCATCGCTCTCCGCATGTGTGGCTGTATCATTAACTCTTGTTCTGAATCCAAGGAGGAGCTAGATAATGGATCTCCTTCTGAGCTGTCTGCCCCACTCTCCTCCTCCCTGTCACTCATGTCTTCTTGGTCAGAGGAGCCTTAATCAGCAGATTCCACCGGGGGGGGGGGGCAAAACAGGCCTGCAGCATGTGGATGTCTCCCCCACATCCACAGTCCTTGGGGCAGGAGCTGGGCCAGAGCTATCCACAACAGAGACTATGCACTTCTTCCAGGAGGAAGTGTTTCTGTCAACCAAGATGAGCTGGACCAGGCACTCAATCCCAAATAGTAGTTGTTTCTTTCAGTACTCCTTAGAGCAAAATTGTATGCAGGTTACAATTTTGTCCTTGTTGAGTTGCAGTCAAGCAATGAATCTTCTGCAAGTGGAGAAGCAGCTTGAGCATGGCTCTCATTCATTTAAACTGGATTACTTCTGAGTGAGTTAAGTGCAAAATGGGTGTAACACTTCAGCTTTAAATAAAGTGTCTGCTGCAGGCACAAAGTTATTGCTCATAAAGTTTGCAGATCCGATTATTGCATTGATGGGCGATGTTGCGAATTCACAGGCTTCATGTTTCTAGGAAACAAAAGACTGGAAATTGATACCTAGATATTTAAATGTTGTGATCTGCTTGATTTGGTTGCCATTATTTTTCTAGTTATAGAAATGATGGTTGTAATAACTAATAACTGCCAGCACTTTTGTTTTTAATAGAGTTAATTTCACTCTTTTGGAGTATGACTACAATATATTGTAGTCTTGAAATCTTTACTGAAGGTGAAATTAATGTTGTAATGGCACCATGAACATATAAAAGGATGTGAGTTGGATAGTGGAATTCACATTTTGCATAGACCTGAACAATTTTATTATTTACATAGAAATTACATGGTATAAAGCAGGTGTCAAGTCATCACTAACCATGATTTTAACATATACAAAGCTATTCCCATGGAGAATCATTGCTTTTGGAGGAGGAGGTGATTGATAGATAAAATTGCTAACTTTCTCCATAACTTCTCCCAGAGAATTGAATCAAAAGCCATTTTCAGATTGATGAAAACAGCAGGGGGAGACGCTATAGAAATCTGGAATAATATTCTGTCAAATATTTATTTAACCTTTCTACAATTTGCAGATTTTGGCTGGATTACACATTTATTTATTTATTTATTTATTCATTCATTCATTCATTCATTCATTCATTCATTCATTAGATTTGTATGCCGCCCCTCTCCGAAGACTCGGGGCAGCTAACAACAATACAATGTAAACAAATCTAATATTAAAAACAATCTAAAAAACCCCAATTTAAAGAACCACGAATTTATGTTGTAATGCCATTAAAAATGATAAAAACAAGAATAACTGTAAATCCACAAGGTGGACATAAAGCTTAATTCCAATAAAACATATATAGTGTTCACAGCCTGGTAAAATATAACCACTAACATTTGTTTTCTATAAAGACACCTGAGAGAGAGCTTTATGACTTCTGGGGTAACGAGTTGATATAGGGTAATATAATAGTCCTCAATTGAATGGCCTGTTTAGTAGTCTAGAACTTGCTTGTTCCATGGCTAAAGCAGCCTGATCAAGGCCCATGGCATATTGCTTGTGGATAATATTTAGGTTGATTCAGTGATGGGCTCCTACGGAAATGGTCAGGAACGCAGTTCCAGTAGCAAAATTTGGAGCTCCACCCCAAAGCACCCAATTTGCACTGAAAGATGTTGAAACAAAATGCATAAGCCACATCCACAGTGTGGTAGTTAAAATTTTGGTAGCCCATCACTGGGTTGATTGTTTCATAGTTAGTGGAGTAGAGTTATATTGTACAGGGTGTTATGAAATGGCTTTTCTCTTTAGGCATCTGCAAAAAGTCTTCATTGTGGGCATCATCAATAAGAATGTCAACAGAGATCCACCATAGTTAATTAATTAATTGATTAATTAATGGGGGTTTGTTGGATTTTGCCATTCTTCAATTACACAATCAGTTTATTTTTGTAGAGAACCAAAGAGATAGTCTTGGAAAAACTATGCAGAAACTGTTATGGAAACAAAATCACCTGTTAAGCCCATGTGAAAAAGACAAAACAATTATGCATAGTTTCTCCAGAGTTATCTCTGAAGCATTCCACAAACTTTGAGGAACAGACTGAGGATTAAACAGGAATTGCTATATGAAATATCTCACAAAGTGAGTAGTCTATCAGACTTCCAGCTGAATCTGAGATGAACTACTTTCAGTTTCCACTGCTCCCAACAATGTCCAGTTATTTAATCTTGGCAGTTTATTTAAATAAAACAGAGGTCCAATTCTCCTACTTAACATTGTGTCTAAAGAGAGCATGGGATGGATGGAAAATAACCATATATAAAACTAGAAGAAGGAAAGACTCCTATTCAGCAAGACAATCAAGGTGTACTTACACAAATGTTTAATTTGTATAAAGAGAGGAAGGAAGAGACGAAGCTATGCAATGGTAAAAATAAAGCATAGAATGCTGCAGTTTGGTCGCTTGGAACAAACTAGCAATTTCCAATTAATTTCAAAGTAGGCAAGATCTTTATTGATCACATGTGAAAGCAGCCTTATTCTATTGCAGAAAGAGATGAGATCCTAGAGTGCAGGACCCAGAGTGATGGATTTCATTTACAGGGCAGAAGATTCTGAATGAATGTTAGAAAATCTTATTAAAAGTAAGAGGAGTTTAGTGTTGGAACTGATTATGCAGGAGGTGACAGGTTGCTCCCCTTCATCAGCTGTGTTCAAGAAGAAGAGACTAGACAGCCATCTGTCAAGGAGTCCTTAATTGGATTCTTGCACTGAGCACAAAGTTAGACTTAATGACCTTGTAGTCTTCTTCCTATCCCTTCCTTACTACATTTTATTCTGCATTTCAAGAAATAGTCTTTGATCTTTTCATATGTAGCATAGACTGTATCATCACTAATAATAACAATATTAACTTCATCATTTGTGTTTCCAATAATGTTTGTTATTCCATGTCCATCGATAGAGAGCATATTCCCATTTCCATTTGTTCAGGTGGAAACTTCAAGATATTCAATGGAAGTTATTCTCTAATGAGCAAGCATTTAGATGTGTGAATAGACCTATTATTCAAGTTTATAATCCTATCCTCAAACAATTGTTCCAGAGGGTCAAAGAACATTTTAGAAACAAATGTTCAGATATTTTACTTTCTTTAGAACTGCACCCTTTGTTTATGTCTCTTCTAGAAGAGATTAGATTCCATATCTTTACAACATTAGGTTCTATATTTATTTATTTTAAAAAGATAATGGGGTAGAGGCCATAGATGAAATGGAACTAGGCAATTATTCTTTTGTTGTTGCCTTTGCAGATGTTACTGTTGATAAAGAACATAAACCAGGCTGAAATATATCATTGCATTTTATCTTATGTTATGTTAGCGGAAGCTTTGCAGTAAGGTTTGGGGTAAAAAAAAGTTCATTTATGAAACAAGATTATAGTCAAGCAATTAAAGGATAAGTCTGATATTTAATTCCCCCCCCCCTCAATGAGATACCATTTTTCATGCAGTGACAACCTCAAGTTCTTTTCAAGTTTTACGGCAATTTCAGATTTGGCAGAAAGAACAGGAAGCCATCTGTAGCAGACCAAGATCATTGGAGGCCTAAGCACTGATGAAGGAGTGGGAATGGCAAAGATATTAAAAACAGAGAAACGTTAACTTTAAATGAAGCCTTTGAAATTGTGAGAAATAGGATACTTTTTTCTGCCTGAAGCCATGAACTTTAGAAATAACAACAACAACAATAAAAAGAAATGGCTTAAATGTTTTTTAAGCATTGTAGTACAGGGAAACAGTCAAAATATCAGGACTAAAGGAAATTTATATTTTATCCTATTTCTGTGCATGCTTTACTAGTAAGAACAAGGTCAGTGATACAGCCAGGCATTGATCAGGAGACCTTCTATATACATTTGGCAGAGTGTTCCCTTCTACTCCTTCTTCTTCCTGCTTTTCTTGCCAAGAGGCCCTCTGGAGAAAGGAAGAAAAGAAAGAGAAAGTGGGGAGGGGGGTATAGTGATACTGAAATTAGGAAATCTGGGCATGGAGTGCACAAAGGAGTGTGTATGGAATCCATCTTGCCTTCTAAATGCTAAGTGCGCCATTGGACAAAGCAACACTAATATCCAAAGATGACCATCAGAGCATTGGTTTGGACATGATGGAAGAATTGCCCATTCACTATTGAACATATCAGCTGAAGATGTTTCCTGGATTCCCAAGGGAAGAACTGTGACTTTAAAATAGTCCTCCTGGAGTGCGGAAAAGCGGCGAGCGTTGAGAGCGGAGCAAAGGCAAGAGAAAGTAAAAGGAAATCGAAGTTGGCGAGCGGAAGTGAAGGAGAGCGGAGAATGGAGAGTGCTGAGAGAGGTGCACAGGTGAGTGGAACCGAGGCATTTCTTAAGTGCTGGCTGGGGAGCAGTACAGCAGAGTTGCCGAGATTTCGAGCATCCCCAGAAGGAAGGAGACGACCAATGGAGAGACAGAGAGACAGAGCTCGGAGTGACAGAGAGTGGCTAGAGGCCTTTACATCATGGTGGTGCGAAAGAAAAACAAGAAGACCAGCTTGTTTTGCCTTTTTTGGGGTTTGGAAAGAAAGTCAGGGGGTGTGAAACAGTGAGGAGACGGCGAGGAGGGACAACGACGAGCTGACTGAACGAGGGCGCTTGACGACGAGAGTACACCCAGACACAAGAAGAACAGAGACACCAGCTCCACGTGGAAAGTTGGAATTTTCATCTCTTTTTGGCTTTTATAATCTTAAACTGAACTGAGCTTGTTTGCCTATTAGAAAGTTATCCCAATTTGAGTTACAACTGATTAATACTAAAATAGTCTTTGGTGTTTCTACCAGTGGTGGCCTTTGGGTAGGTTAAAAGAGGGAGGAAGTTTTCAGATTGAGAATAATCAGTGAGCCAGATTGTAGTATTCCTTGTGTAGGTCAAAAGTCATATGGTTGGGCAAGCCCAGATATGACAAAAAGCCATGTATGGATGCTCAGTTCACATCATCTGTTAGCATAAGTTAGCATAGGTTTTTTGCTCAGGACTTGCAATCACGATTCTGAGTAGGCCTGGAAAGATCACGCCTGGAGCAAAATGTTTCAAGAGGGAGGTGCTGGCTGGTACCATCACAACACATTCTTTGCCTGCTGCCAAGACTCCCTAAAGTTACTCCCTAAAGTTCTATCTTTGCACCTGCAATGTTATCAATATTATACAAGTCACCACATCATGGAAAACTGCACATGTGCACAGCCAAAGTAGCATAGAGATTACATTCATTATAGGAGAAAATAAAGATTGATTCATTCACATGGTTCTTGCCCATCTTTGAAGCCTCTTCAACTTCAGATGGCTACAATCCCATTGTATAACTACCATAAAGAATTACCTTTTCTCTCAAGTAGCTTCATTTGCCCACGTGACACTGTTACTTAGCCAAACCTTACAGGCTGCGTATGTTATCGACTCTTTCGTCATTCACTCTGAGATTCAGATTTGGCTAATTACTCTTGCAAGATGTCAAATGTTTCAAGAAAAAGAAGCACTGAAACAGTTTCAGGGAGTGGAAAACATATCTTGTCATGTTCACAGTAGGAGTTCCATCCAATTACGTATATCGGCTATGCATTCTCCCAATATGGCGTCTGCTGAATCTCCAAAATGAACGTCTCTGAATTGTGCCAGCATCATATTTTTTGTTATATAGTTAAAAAGTGACTGTGGTCAAAAAGTGGCTGTGTGTCTTTTCAAGGAATAATAAATATAAATAAAGCTTTTAAAAACAAAAACTTAAAAGAGATTGGAAAATATTTTGCCCGAAGTTCAAGGCCAAAAGTGAATCATAGAAATTTCAATAGAGAGGTCATGCTTTTTATGATAAGCAGTTGGAGAAGTTTGCTCTACTTGGAAACATTCCATATTTCAGGAGTGAAATATATTTTCGAGCCACAAAGTTGAATGTGGATCTTGAAGGAGTTAGACTCCAAGTCCAGGCAAAGACAGAACAAAATCTAACTTGATTTAAGCATAAAATTAAATGTATTTGTTTATTAGGAAAACTTATTTATAGCCACCTGTTTTATACAAAATAATCCTAATAAATTATTATTTTGGTACAGCAGATTCTAGGACTGGGCCATCAATTTTGTGAATGTGACATCTGGTACTGAAAATCACATTCTGCTGAATTGCTTCCAGGGGATTCCACATCTAAACAAAACACTGTTAATTATTTTTAGTTGCTTGCAATTGGCAGTTTTGTGGTTGATGTTATTATGGGTGTCATTCTTCTAATTTAGAAGAGTAAAGGTTTATTAGGTGAAAAGCACGTACTTGCTAGGTTTACATGAAGTATTATGTTCCTACAAGTCCAAGAAGCATACAAAATAATGCTCCTAAAATGAGAATGACACCTATAATAATTCTTTCTTTCATGCAATTAAAACGAAGGGAACAAATGTAACTTCAGGGTAATATTTCACTTAATCCTTGCCTTAACTCATAAGGGGTCAGTGTGAGTGATACTAAAGCTGAGAGAAAACTAAAAGTGGTCATATTTTTAGTAAATTAACTGGAATCAATGGAACAGAGTTGGCCTTCTCCGGGTCCTGTCGACTAAACAATGTCATCTGGCGAGACCCAGAGCCTTCTCTGTGGTGACCCTGACCCTCTGGAACCAGCTCCCCCTGGAGATTAGGATTGCCTTTTGTAAACTCCTTAAAACCCACCTCTGCCGTCAGGCATGGGGGAATTGAGACATCTCCCTCTGGTCTATATAAGTTATGTATGGTATGTTTGTGTGTATGTCTTGCTTTTAAATAAGGTGTTTTTAGATATTTTAAATAATAGATTTGTTATTGTACACTTTTTTTTACTATTGCTGTGAGCTGCCCCGAGTCTATGGAGAGGGGGGGCATACAAATCTAATAAATGAAATGAAATGTAATAAGTCTTAGTCCCCTGGTTTCAGTGATGAAAAAACATACATAGAAGGATTGGGGACACAAATGTAATTTTATTCTCTTCTTGTTTAAAAAGAAAGCATAAAGCAAGAACCATTTCTTTGGAGATGGATACATACTGTACAAGGTGATAGTAGGAATGGAGTGTGTCTTGTTATTAATGATGTAGATTCCAAATCCTGCCTGCGTCTTTGAAAAACTGATATACAGATTCTCAAGATGGCAGAAAACTAAAAACTTTAATACAAGGCAGGCTTGATTTTGTATGAACTAAGATTTTGGAAGTCCTATGAATTGTTATCTTAGATTCTAGGGCAGATTAATACAACACGAAGACCATTTGATAGGCATTGATTTCAAGGATCTTTTGATTTTCATAACTATAACAGAGTTCCTGTCAGGGAAATGAAGGACTAGTAAGTTTGATAAATAAATGAATAAATTTTGTTTCGGGGCCTTTCAGAAAAATCAACAAGCAAAATTCATTTGTTTCATTGATTAGAAATTGTTAGGACTGTTAAAGATGGCATTCAGTTAAATAAAGCAATGAAAAAGGGGATTGAAGTTGTAATATGTATTTTTCATTCAAGTTAAGAAAAAGAAGTAGCAGCAATTCATTGTCACAGTGTTTCTGAAATGTCTGGAACTTAGGTTTATTGATAAATTGCAGCAGACAATATATTTCTCAGAACATATAATGTGAGAAATTGCAGTCAGGGAGTTGAAAGGAGTTGAGTTTTCTCTAGCTTGTCACAGGAATTGGGTATGTATTTAAGAGTTTAATACTGTATACTATTGGTATTAGTAATTGTACAAAGCCAAGATTGCATCGGAGAGTATCATCTTATAGATATCAAGATCAGATTGATCCCAATACCATATGCTTACATTACTTTTGTATTGCATTCAGCTATATGGTATTGGCAAAAGAAGAAGCTCAATAAAGTCTTGTAGCCATTTAGCTAAGGTATTGTTTTTACTTGTATCTTGTTTTTCAAATAAATCACAAAATAAAGGTTGTGTTGCTTTTGTCAATAGCTATTCAAAATTATTTGAAATCAATCCTTGCCATAAAAAGCAAGACAATACATTTAGGACCCAATATGTAATATTTCTATACCACCTATTGGTAATGATTTTTAAAATGCAAGTATCTGCTGGCAAATCCTGCAAAGCCAGTCAATTTTCCTTTGTTTACGCTTGCAGAAGTCTATGTTTCTCTGCAGGGTATAATTTCTTATTGCAAAGTGGCCAGATTCATTGAAGTCGCTGCCAAATGCTTACTGATTTCCGCAGATTACAGTTGTCTCCCTCAAGCATACTGAAGCCTATATCCCCGTGGCTTTTAATAAGAACTGTTTTTCTCCGTGGCCTAAGGCTTAAATTATTGAAGTGTTATGTCACATTATCAGGAGACTTGCACCCTGGAAAAATAAGAGTCAACATGACAGATAGCAATTCATACCATAGAACTGTTCCCTCAGATTCCACTGACCGACATTAAAGAATGAGAATTATTATGAAAAAGTTTATCTTCATATGATCATGTATGGAAAATATATAATACCCAGGAAAGCATTTGTACTTACATATATGTATTTAGTGAGATAGCTGGCATATCAGAATATCTCCGAGACCGCCTCCTGCCGCACGAATCCCAGCGACCGATTAGGTCCCACAGAGTGGGCCTTCTCCGGGTCCCGTTAACTAAACAATGTCGGTTGGCGGGCCCCAGGGGAAGAGCCTTCTCTGTGGTGGCACCGGCCCTCTGGAACCAACTCCCCCCGGAGATTAGAACTGCCCCTACTCTTCCTGCCTTCCGTAAACTCCTTAAAACCCACCTTTGCCGTCAGGCATGGGGGAATTGAAACATCTCCCCCTGGGCATGTTTAATTTATATATGGTATGCTTGTGTGTGTGTCTGTTAGTACATGGGGTTTTTAAAGCTTTAATATTTTAATTGATTGGACTATTTATGATTTGTACTATTTGTTGTGAGCTGCCCCGAGTCTTCGGAGAGGGGCGGCATACAAATCCAAATAATAAATAAAATAAATAAATAAATAAATATCAATTTAATTAATTAAATAAATAAAATATACCAAATTCTCTCAGAAATGCATGCTAAGTACCATAAGTGGTGGCACTTCAAAAGAAAAATCTACGTATAGAAGATATTTTCACTGTTTGCCTTGCCAATTTTGGTGCCAATAATTTTCTGTTGGGATTTAAATAATTCTAAAGTATACGTATGCCCTTTCTCTCTCTCTCTCTCTCTCACACACACACACATACACACACACACAATCAGCTCAGTCCTTTCCTTCTTCATATATTATAAATTAATACACTTAAAATCTTACGTGAAGTATTTTTCAGTCAGTAAAAGATCTATGTATATTTTATCCTGGGATTTCTGAATTCAAGTCAAGAATGCAAAATATAAAGTGACAGTTGCCAAGACACAGTTTTGTAAAGTTAGCACTTAACATTATAATGGCATGTGAAAGAAGTATTCTTCTTTCAGGGAAGATTACCTTAATTGTCATAGATTGTGTAGTTCAAAAAGAGATATGTTAAAACCAAGGGTGGGTTGTGGATCGTTTTGCTGCTGGCTTGCTCAGGTTTGTGCTAAGTGCATTTGCACGCCTTGTGCCCTACCAGCAATTAAAAAATAGCTTCTGCGCATATGCAGAAGCAAAAATTAGCTTCTTTGCATGAAATCCAAGATGGCGGCACCCACTGATCGGCTATGCTATGCTATGCTATGCTATTCCATGCTATTCCATGCTATGCTATGCTAAGACAGGTGGTGAGTTTGTGCTCTCTCTCTCCCTAGGAAGAAGAAGGTAATAAAAATAACTAATCACTTTTGAAAATGTTGTCAAGAATAGTGCATGGATTTGCCCATGTGGCCTCCACGAATCAAGACTGACTGGAAAGTTTGTGTGTGTACGCATCTGTGTATATACAGTGTTCCTCAATTTTCATGGGGGATGAGTTCCAAGACCTCCCGCACAAGTCGAATTTACGCGAAGTAGAGATGTGGAAGTAAATACACTATTTTTGGCTATGAACAGTATCACAAGCCTTCCCTTAACACTTTAAACCCCTAAATTACAATTTCCCATTCCCTTGGCAACCATTTAAATTATTACTCACCATGTTTATTAATTAAAGTTTATTTAAAAAAATATTTATTAAAGGCGGACGAAAGTTTGCCGATGACATATGACGTCATCGGGCGGGAAAAACCATGGTATAGGGAAAAAACCGCGAAGTATTTTTTAATTAATATTTTTGAAAAACCATGGTATAGACTTTTCGCGAAGTTCGAACCCGCGAAAATTGAGGGACCACTGTATATATATTGCAGATATTCTGTTTGTGGTGATTACTTAGCATATCTTTCAAAGTTTTCATGACCTTGAGATTCTAAACCAGTAGCATACAACATGCTTTCCATATAGAAGATTCCAGATTCAGTCTTTAGCATCTCCAGCTAAAGTGAGGAATACTTGCAGAACAATTTCACATCAGTTTTTTGTTGCACTTTGGGATCAGCTTTGAACCCTAATTGACCTGTCATTGCGGCGCAGGCGGAATAACAGTCGGACACATAGGTATGGGTATAATGGGGTCACTTTATTAAACCAAAATCTAATTTAACTACTTAACCAATTAAACCAAGTGACCTGCAGGGGTGCATAAATCAAATGGGGGCGGAGTTAACTTTCAACAACCTCCTCTGAGCAACTCTCGGGCGAAAGCTCCTTGCCTGGGTGCAGGGGATTGGTAAACTTACACCTGCCCCCTGCCCCTTGCCGCGCCCCCTTGGCGTGTGGGATGGCTCGCCACTGGTCTCTGGTAAGCCCCAGCCAGCGAGCCTCAGGAGCAACCCCCTCCCCGAACCCAAGCCGGTCGAGCCCTGTAATCCGAGAAGGAGATCGCCCCTCACCTCACTAGAGGTGCCCCTAAAGGAGATCACACAGTTGCTGCTTACGCCCATTTCCGCCCCTATCGGCCTTCCCCCCCCCAGTGACCTTGGGGGGGGCACTAGTTGTTGAGTCCACCCCCTAACCACACTCCCACGCACAGAGTGGAGTAGGCGAAAAAACATTCACAGTTTAGCCAATTTACTGTGACTGCCAAAAATTCCTACTCGGCCCCCCGAGGGGCGACCCATCATATGCACCCTGTAACAGAGGGAGGGTGGGCGGGTGTCCCAAAAATGCCGGGCGAAGAGGAACGGCACCACGAGGCAGCCCCTTATATAGGGCTGCCTCCCTCAACGCCCGGCAGCCAATCGGTGCCCAGCGCACCCCGCTGATGTCACTGCAGCCCCCGGTGCTGATGTGGGGCTGCAGGCTCCACCCCACAATGGCGGCCTCCTTCCCCTGGCCACGCCGCAAAGACCGTCGGCTGGGTGAGTCGCCGACGGGCCATGTTCTTTGGGAGACGTTAGTCAATTTATTTCCGACCCAGCTGTGATTTATTTGAAACTGTTTTAATGCTAGTATTTTTTTAAAAAAAAATCCAAACATTATGAGTGATCTGTTGGTGAGATTCTCACTGCTTAATTTCTTTTTTTCTTCTTTTGGTCTTGGCCTCACAGGACAGCAATACTGTCTTGGAATTTCAGCATTCTCCTTCAGGAGCTTATATTTTCACGTAGCTTAAAATTCCTCTCTCCCATTCAAGCTGCCATAACAACATGCAACCAACCATGCACCTAGATAGAATGTTCATTGTTGACATGATCATTTCATTTTCAGAATTCTATCAGGTATTTTTAATGCAATAAAGGAATGGTGGCTAAGGAATGTAAACGTATTTAAGGCATTTCTATGTTTTGGTTCATATTTTAGAACTAAAAGTTCATCACAAAGTTTCTCATCATATGAGCCCTCTGGTTTGGTTTGGTTTGGTTTGGTTTGGTTTGGTTTGTTTCTCTAAACTGTCAGACAAGCCAGATGGACTGTTTGCTTTTTGCTTTAATTTTGATGAAATTGGAGATTTGTGTTACTATTGCACCAATAATAGCTCAGGAGACTTGACATGATTGATTGCATTCTTTGCACTTTCTTTGGTCATGTGGGAAGAGAATGACCATGAGTACCCATAATAAGTACTCATTATTTTGACTGTTGCAGAAGAGAAGATAACTATAATTCAGGATCCTTGCATCAGCATGCCTATCAGATTCTACAGACCTTAAAGCCCTGGCCAGCTTCATGACTGCTAAACTCTAGACATATTTCCTCTATTTTTGACATACTCAAAAGTTTTATTAATGCAAATTGTCTTCCCATTATAACTGCACTTATTCTATCACTTGGGAATGAAAAAGAAAATGAAAAACATATTCATTTTGAAAACTGTCTACAATGTACCTGAATTTAAAAAAAAGAATGCATTCTTCCATTACATTTCTTGGCACTAAGTGTAAGCAAAACCATGCAGATCAACAGCACACAATTTTCCTATGTCTCCAGTATTTTAACTGGAATGATTAGTTATGTGAACAATAACTTCGCTGGCAAAATATTTACAATAGACCATCAAAAGTATTTGAATATTTAACAATTTAATTAAATGATGCTTGCAATATAAGATGGAAGCAGAAAACCTCTATCAGGCTTTCGGTTTTCAATTATTTTACTCTGTAAAGTAGTGTTGAGTTGATACAGCTCCATTTGCATTGTCGCACCATACCACTAGCCATGGAACAGCTGATTGGTATGAAAAACATATTATCACAGTCGTTCTCTCAATCAGCTTCAGAAATTGCAGAAAATTAAACAACCAGCTCTCCTGAGTTGGTTAACTCCAGCATGTCGTGGCCTATAACAGAGGTGTCACACTTGCAGAGTCACATTGTCAGCACATGATTAATCATGATTTTTCTCCCTTTCACTAAAACGGGTAGGCATGACCTACGGTACATGAGGTTGACACCCATGGCCTATAATCAAGTTCATGTGTTATCTATTTCCTGCCTTGGTCTTCCTTGAAGAACTGATGATCCGTGCCCCAGTTAAAGGGAAGAGAGGTTCTATCTGAAAAAGTGTATTGCAGCAATAGCAAGAATTTTTTAAAAATCCCAATTCAGTTTCATCTTATTCTTCCAAATTTAATCTCTTATGGCCTAGTATAGTGATGGCAAACCTGTGACACGGGTGGCACGTGGAGCCATATCTGCTGACACGTGAACCATTGCTCAAGCTCAGCTCCAACGTACATATATGTGCTGGCCAACTGATTTTTGGCTCACACAGAGGCTCTGGGAGGGCATTTTTTACTTCCAAAGAGCCTCCAGGGGGATGGGGGAGGGCATTTTTACCCTCCTCAACTCCAGCGAAGCCTTTGGAGCCTGAAGAGGGAGAAACAAGAGCCCACTGGGCCCACCAGAAGTTGAGAAACAGGCCGTTTGCAGCCTCCAGTGGGCCTCCGGGGGGTGGGGAAGCATTTTTTGCCCTCCCCAGGCATTGAATTATAGGGGTGGGCACTCACACGTGCATGATAGCGCGTGCACACACTCTTTTCCAGCTCCTGAGCAAAAAAAGGTTCATCATCACTGGCCTAGAAGCTAACATTCAACCTATGACTTGCATATCCATGCTGAGGGAATTGGGCATGGATAGCCTAGAGAAAAGGAGGGCCAGAGCGGACATGATAGCAGTCTACAAGTATACGAAGGGATGTCACAGAGAGGAGGGGATCACTTTATTCTCCAGGGCACCAGAGGGCCGGACGAGGAACAACGGCTGGAAGCTGACCAAGGAGAGATTCAACACGGAGATAAGGAGGAACTTCCTGACGGTCAGAGCGATCAACCAATGGAACAGCCTACCAGTGGGCGTTGTGAACTCCAAAACTCTGGACATTTTTAAGAGAAGATTGAACTGCCACTTGACTGGTGTGCTATAGGGTTCCTGCTTGGGCAGGGGGTTGAACTTGATGGCCTTCATGGTCCCTTTCAAGTCTAACAATCAATCAATCAATCAATAAATAAATAAATAAATAAATATCATTAGTATCTGGGTATCATTGCATTCTAGCATCAATTGAGTCCAAACTTCCCATATGGCTTCATACAATTTAGCCCTCTACAATATTGTCAAGGGATCTAGCAGACACCTCCTAGCACCACTTTCTAAGAAGAGCCAAAGAAGAAAGAGTAGAATCTCAACAAAACAGATCTTCCAGATCACAGCTCCCTCAAGATTACAAAACAGTATTAATTGTCAATAGGAGAAGAGAATTACATTGTCAGCTCTCTCTACTTACGGAAACAACCATCAACAAATTCCTAGCAAAAATAAATAGGTCGTTTTGAACAGGATGGCCTCAAGAAAAGAGTTGATGTTGCTGGAGAGAAAGCAATTTTCCTACAGGTCAACAAGACCTGTCTTCAAAGAGGACAAACAGTAAAATCAACTGTCTTCCATCGGATCATATAATCTGCTAATCTACCCTGTGATGTCTTCTCAAACAAGTGTAAAACATTGTGGGACTGCCTTCTGCCATATGAGTCCCACCGACTGGTTAGATCCCACAGAGTTGCCCTTCTCCAGGTCCCATCAACTAGACAATGTCATCTGGTGGGACCTTGGGGAAGAGCCTTCTCTGTGGGGGTCCTAGCCTTCTGGAATCAGCTCACCTCAGAGAATTCACACTGCTCCCACCCTCGCCTTTCGCAAGAATCTTAAGACTCATTTATGCCACCAGGCTTGGGGTGATTAGATCTCAGCCTCCTGGCCAATGAATGTTTGTATGGTTGTGGTTTGAATGGGTATGACTGTTTTATTAGCATAACCGGGGATTTTAAATTGTTTGTTTAGTTTTAATCAATTGGATTTAACTGTTGGTTATGACCTATAAAGCCCTTCATGGCATAGGACCAGATTATCTCTGAGACCGCCTTCCAGAGGGCCGGGGCTACCACAGAGAAGGCTTTTCCCCTGGATCCCACCAATCGACATTGTTTTGTCGACGGGACCCGGAGAAAGTCAACTCTGTGGGACCTAACTGGTCGCTGGGATTCGTGTGGCAGAAGGCGGTCCCGACGGTCTCGTAGATCTTCCCCCTGATCAATGAATGTTTCAAGTATGAGTGTTGAATGATTGATTTGATAGGTTTTTACCTTCTTTTAATAGAATTTAATGGTTGTTTTTAATGTAGTATTAATTGGATTTATATTATTGTTCTGTTTTTTGTATATGCTGTGAGCTGCCCCGAGTCCTCGGAGAAGAGCGGCATACAAATCCAATTAAATAAATAAATATTGTATTCTGTTGCTTTTATATGTTGTAAGCTGCCCCGAGTCCTCGGAGAGGGGTGGAATATATATACAAAGAAACAAACAAGCAAGCAAGCAAACAAACAAACAAACAAACAAACAAACAGTAGAATGGGATGTATACAGGATGTGGCTTGATCACTGTCATGAACATATTGCCTTATCCCTTACACTGAAGAAAAAAAAGAGGGTCATCATGAATGGAGAAACTGCACTTCAAAGAATTATCCTCCCACTGTCAAGACATCACTAATATATTGCTTAAGGGTAGGTGAACCATGTTCAGAAGGATTCTGTAACTAACCATTATGCTACATGGACCAGAGGCACCAGATCAAACCTTCCACCTCTCCTTCCACCTTAGAATCCTGTGGCCTGGTGATTGAGACTAAATTCCTGTATTTCCCTTAAGGGGAATTTGCTAAAAATGGAAAGTACTTTTTTCTCTCTCCATCTGCATAAAATCAATGGTTACTGTACTTTCAGAAAGAAAGCCATTGTTTTCTGTGTTTGTCAAAGCAGAGGCGTCAGGAATACACATAATTGCTTCTTTTATCTGGTAATTTCCAGCAATTTCTGTAAGGAAAAAAACGTGAGCCCTTTGAAAGGAAGTTTATTTATTTATTTATTCTTCTTTCTTTAGTTGTTATAGTACAATCAATGAACCAATTTTAAAGGAGAAAAGGTTTTAGTAACATTTTTTAAAAAATTAAAAACCCTGTAGCACTTCGTATCACTGCAAATATTATAACCCCACAGAACAGCAAAGAGTTGCAATTGAAAATTGCTATTTTCCTACATTCTTCATCTAGGCCTTGGGGGAATATAAGATGAGAAAGGTATAACCTGTTGCTGCGTGATTAAAATGAATGTTGCTCACTTAAGATTTGCTCTGGCTCAGAAGCAAACATATTATTTTCACGTTCATACCATACATAAAAGTACAGTAATAGCAAAAGAGGAAGTATAGTATCATATTAACTGTTACATTATAACAATTATGTTTAGACCACTAAAAATTCTATAGCTCTTTTCATATCAGCACCATTTGGAGTGCAAATAGCATGGAGTGATCTTTGTTTCAGGTGTTTAGTTAATACTTTAATACCTTAATACTGTGAAACAACGCTGTGTTAGTTTTGAAAGCTAACATTTCTTCTCTCTCAAGTTTCATTTGGATGCTAATGACAATAAAAAAAATTGTATCCTGTAATTAGAATTTCTCCCAAATGTGGAATGTACTTGACAGAAAGATTGTTTTCATAGCCAGAACTGGGTACAGTTGGATTTATTTTAGTTTACTTATTCCACTGAATACATCACATATCAGTTGTATGGGCTGCTTTATTTTTAATCAGTGCTTTTGAGATGAATGCTGGCAATTCATATCTTTTCCCCCCTGTGGAGTGATTCTTGGCACTTTGCAAAATCCAGCATGGATTTTCTTTATAGGTGTACAATGGGAGAAAAGATTACAGGAATATTATAGAAAAAAGTTCATTCTTACCCTTTTGATAGATTATACCATTTTGTCAATTTTGACAAATTGTAAGTACTTCCCATATCAAAAATTATTTAAACAGGATTCACTTCCAAATCCTTGTATTTATTCACTGACATTGAACAACTTTGTCACCTCCAAAGTTTATATTCTAACTGCCAACTGGATTGTATTTTGTGAAAAAAATAAAAACAAATAGCCATACCCCATTCTGTGTTTCTGTATTAGTAACAGCTTCTCATATAGTTGAAGTCAAATCCATCTGCTTCTGGACTAGCAAGTTGAATCCAAACTAAGCCTAGTTTGATTTATATTCCATGCAACCTGTTTTAAAATGTTTTCTTGTTCTGTCTGGGTCCCTCCAGAAGCAAACACCAACGCAAAAAGAGAATCCAGACACACTGGTAAAAAGCAAAGGCAGTTTATATAATTCAAAGCAAACGCAGGTAACAGAAAATGTCCTTACAAACAGGAACACGCTGGAACTTCAAAGAGGTTTCACGAAGGCCATGAAGTAAAACAGGATTCTTGCTGTCAAAAACAACGCTGGATATAACAAATATACGCCTCCCCCAAGTCTTCCAGACTGCTAGGCCACAAGCCAAGATCAGAGACGTCGAGAAGCAAAGCAGGGTCACAGAACTTCCAGTTGATAACGCTGCACATGACTCCAAGGGCTGGCCTGCCTTTTAAACCCTGCTGAGGAGAACCACACCCAAACCCAGCTGTTGCCAATTCAGTGATGCCAATACCTTTCTAATTGGTCCCGTCTCTGAGCTGCACGTCGCTGTCTCATGTCAATTATAGCCTGGGCGTCCTCATCCAATGAGTCCAGGCTACTGGCTGGGGAGAGCCCCCCCTGGGGCTCTCAGGCTGCTCTCCCTCATCCTCTTCCTGACTTTCCTCTCCCCCGTCTGCCTGTTCCTCCCCCTCCTGTTCACTGTCCTCCTCCTCCGGGCATGGATCCAGCAGAGACGCAGCCGGTCCCTGTGGAGCCTCAGGCTGAATCACAACATTTCTGATATCACAGTATTCTTGAAAAGTTATTATATTCTCTTTTGAATGCATTGTCCATCATATTGGGTTCCAAAGTACACTGCTCAAAAAAAATAAAGGGAACACTTAAATAACACAGTATAATTCCAAGTAAATCAAACTTCTGTGAAATCAAACTGTCCACTTAGGAAGCAACACTGATTGACAATCAATTTGACATTCTGTTGTGCACGTTCAACTTTGTACAGAACAAAGCATTCAATGAGAATATTTCATTCATTCGGATCTAGGATGTGTTATTTGAGTGTTCCCTTTATTTTTTTGAGCAGGTTATAATGGACATGCATGGTTAGAATGTGGTGAGGTGATATCTTTGGCTTCATTGATTGGGAGTTCCAATTTTCTATTTCATCTTCCTGCACTCTTGAAAGAAGCCACTTGCTTCTTTCAATCCACTTGCTTCCAGAGGGTAAGTTGCTTACTAAGAATGGAAATCATTGCAGGAGCTTAATTGAAGTAGAAGGGGTATGCTAAATTAATATTTTTATAAAACCACTGGAATGATTCAGTGAGAAAAGCATATTTTATCATTTATTTATTATTATTTATTACTTGGATTTGTATGCCGCCCCTCTCCGAAAACTCGGGGCGGCTCACAACATGTAAAAAGACAAATCATAAGTAATCAACAATTTAAAATTTTAAAGATTTAAAAAACCCCACAAACTAACAGACTCACACACAAGCATACCATATATAAATTCAACGTGCCCAGAGGGGGGGATGTTTCAATTCCCCCATGCCTGACAGCAAAGGTGGGTTTTAAGAAGTTTACGGAAGGCAGGAAGAGTAGGGGCAGTTCTAATCTCCGGGGGGGAGTTGGTTCCAGAGGGCCGGTGCCGCCACAGAGAAGGCTCTTCCCCTGGGGCCCGCCAACCGACATGCATATCAACATTAAGGAAGTTGATACTACAGAATTGAAAGACAATAAAACAAAAATATGTTTGTTTCCTTAGCTAATAACTATTCTCCCCCTCCTTGCCTCTCTCTGCCACACATAATATAACCCAACCCAAAAGCTCAGACATTTGTGTAAATATTCATAATCCATACTGCATCTAATTCCCTATTTTGAGCTAGCTGTGTAATTTCTTATAGCCCAACCAGATCTCAGCACATTGGGCCTCAGCTGTTTAAAGTTCACATGAAAGAAGAATTTAGACTTCTTCAGTATTTGATTTACCTGGATTGTGGTGGCCTCTGACCACTATCTAAACTTCCAGATTAATTAGAGCTATTCTTCAGCTACTTTTATAAGTGAATGTTTTGGAATTTTAGATCTCCCTACTCAATGCACAAACATATCCATATCGGCTTCCGTCTGAGGTCAGTGAGACTTATTTCTTCTGTCTGAGGTCAGTGAGATTTATTTCTAGAGTAGTGTCTAAAACTTCAAAGTACAATGTCATTGATGGGATCCAGGCATAGTGATATTTGCAAAATTCTATTCAATTACAGCTGTTATAATCTCACTGTTTAGTCTAACAAGACACTAATAACTAAATCATTCAAAGTTTCACATGCAGTTTTATCCAGGTCCACTGAGAAAAAGAATACAGTGATCCCTCGATTTTCGCGAACTCGTTCTTCGCGAAACGCTATATCGTGATTTTTCCCACCCGATGACGTCACTCTCTTCCTTCCTTTCTCATCTTTCTTTCTCTCTCTCTTTCTCTATCTTGCTTCTTCCTCTCTCACACTCTCTTCCTCCCTCTCTCATCTCTTTCTTTCCTTCTCTCTCTTTCTCTATCTCTCCCCCTCTTGCTGGCGGGCGGCGGGTGGGCGGCAGGCGGCGGGCGGGCGGGCGAGCGGGGGCATCAGCGAGGAAGACCCAGGGAAGGTTCCTTCGGCCGCCCAGCAGCTGATCTGCTCGGCAGCGCAGCGAGGAGCCGAATCAGGGTTTCTCCTTTGCGTGGGCGGCGGGGAAACCCCGATCTTCGTCTGCTCGCTGCTGCTGCGCTGCCGAGCAGATCAGCTGCTGGGCGGCCGAAGGAACCTTCCCTGGGTCTTCCCCGCCGCCCACGCAAACTCCACCATCTGCGCATGCGCGGCCATGAGAAAAAGGGCGCGCATGCGCAGATGGTGTTTTTACTTCCGCAACCCTACATCGCGAAAAATCGATTATCGCGAGGGGTCTTGGAACGGAACCCTCGCGATAATCGAGGGATCACTGTATCCTCTTAGAACTTATTCTAAGTTTATGTGCAGAGGTCTACATTCTAAATGCACTTTTCACTTGATGAGACCCAGATTTTCTCTTTTCTACTCTACTTTCAGCTATCACATTATGGAAGGTATTTTTGGTTTATCTCTTCTAAAGTAAAATAACCCTTATCTCTGAATCACCAGCATGCTAAAAAAGAATAACGACAAAAGTACAGGAGAAGATTTACAATAAAGTATATTCTAATTCTTTTGAAAATGTCTTTCAATTGAGAAAGATAAAGATTGCTTTAGATGTGCTCACATCCCTGATGGTATGTTGCTTTCTTGGCGGCATTATAGAGCCTTTCTGGATTGATGGATGGATGGATTAATTTCCCAGCCTAGCCAATAGGAATGGTAATACAAAGCTGTTCTCCTAGACTGGTAATAAACCAGCTTATCTTCTTCTATGCCACAAAATGTAATCCTAATGTGAAATACAGTTAGCAGCCCATGTTTATAAGGATATTATTCTGTAGCTGCTATCTTCTGGGTATTCCACTATGTGAGATGATCAAATGTTAATAAACTCCTATTCCTATCCAGTGAAAAATATCAATTTTTGCCATATTCAGTTCATATTTTGAGGAAAACTCTTCCCTGAGGACAAGGCTATTTTATGTCTAGTTTCGTTTCCTCAAACTTTGGCTTGTTTTGAAGTGTTGGCTATTGGGAATCATTTCCATGGATATCTTGAAAGTTATTTGTCCTTGAAATAACTCTTATTATGTTGAGGACTTCCATTTCTGTGATAATAAAATGGAAATTATCTCCCAAAGACTAAAACTATTACAGCTCTCCTAAAAGGGAGAATCCCAAAGTATACATATCGAGAGCATTGCACATTCCTGGGTTTTGAACATTTGTATCATTGTAAAGTTTCCCATGATTCTAATAATTATTAAATCATATGACTGCTAATCTGTTACTATTATTTCAAATGCAACACAGATGAGCCAGGAAGAAATTGGCTTCACTTCTGAACAAAGTTGACATCATGGGTCACAGAGATCTAAGGCTCTTGGCAAAATCTGTACTTGACATGCCATGGGTGAGATGTTAGCTTCATGTGGGGATGAGTGGGATAGTCCAAGTTGGAACTGTATGGACCCCTATTAAATAGATCAAAGGCATGATTTGAAATGTAAAGTTCTCTTCTCAACAGCTATATAATTGCTGTAAAATATTGTCTGTAGATTTTTGCATCTCCAGATTTCAATATCATCAACTGGGACAGTGATGACGAACCTTTTTTTGCTCAGGTGCCAAAAGGGTGCGTGAATGCGAGATAGTATGTGCACGAGTGCCCACACCTATAATGCAATGCCCTCCCCCCTGTGATGGTGGTAGGTAGGTAGGTAGGTAGATAGATAGATAGATAGATAGATAGATAGATAGATAGATAGATGAAAGAAAGAAGCAAATGAAGGAAGGAAGGAAGAAAGAAAGAAAGAAAGAAAGAAAGATAGATAGATAGATAGATAGATAGAGATAGATAGATAGATGAAAGAAAGAAGCAAATGAAGGAAGGAAGGAAGAAGGAAAGAAAGAAAGAAAGAAAGATAGATAGATAGATAGATAGATAGATAGATAGATAGATAGATAGATAGATAGATAGATAGATAGATAGATTGTAGGCACCTTGCATCCCATTCCTGCTACCATTGCCTTTTTCTTTGCATATTCTATTTACAGTGATGGATTCCTACGGAAACGGTCAGGAACACAGTTCTGGTAGCAAAATTTGGAGCTCCACCCCAGAGCACCCAATTTGCACTGAAAGATGTTGAAACAAAATGCATAATGCTGCTCCGAGTCTCCGGAGAGGGGCAGCATACAAATCTAATAAATAATAATACTAATAAGGCACACCCACAGTGTGGTAGTAAAAATTTTGGTAGCCCATCACTGTCTATTTACCTTTTTTTCACCCAAATTTGTTGTACTTCTGAACTGTGCTAGGGACCCAATTCCTCTCCTTCCGTTCATTTTGTCGCACACATCTTTTTTGCTATCCTGAAAAGTGATCCAGGCCTTGTGCATTTCTCCTGGCTTATGTGGTTGCCATCAGATGAAGTACTTCAAGCAGTCAGTCTGCGGTTGATTTGAAAACAGGCGAGTCTCAACAACAAGCTTAGAGAAAGGTGTCAGGTATAAATCAAGTCTTCAAACAAACAGGGTGCGTTCCAAACTTCAGAGAGATTTCTTTGTACAAAGTGATCCCCCCCCTCTCTCTTTCTCTCTCTCTCTCTCCTTCTTTTGCTTTTCCTTGTGCCTGGAAGAGGATGAAAGGGCAAGGGTGGGGGGTATTCATTTAGCCTAATAACGGGGTGAAGCTCACAGGCATAGTAATTTGGCAGCTGTTCTGCTTCCTGTAACAGTTCAACTTTGTCTCTTTCACATACACTTTTTTTTTCTAATCCCGGGCCTTCTCAAGGAAAACACCTTTCGTTGTTAACCTGCTGGTGGTTCATTTTATGTAGGAACCATGCAATTAATCTTGTTTGTATTTAAAAAGACAGGTTGCCTCAGTGAGCTTTCTTGACCTATAATTAAGGAATATCAAAACTGTTACAAAGATGTAAAAAGTTGAATGTGGTAGGAAAGTTGAGTTACTTTTTCAGCATGGAAAAAAGTTTACACTTATGTTTCACTTGAGAAAGTGCCTTATACTCTTTGCTGTATTGTTCTCTTTGTTTAAAGGATAGAAATGCCTAAAACTCTAGTCTTTGTTATGGAAGAGTAGAGCATACATGCTCAAAATACTGTACATTCCGGTTTGATTGTTTTTATTAAAGCCAGTTTTTAATTATAATGTTTCTTTATTTATTCTCAGTTTACTCATGGGTACCATTTTAAGGTGGAACTTGATAAAACTTCATCACACATTGACACATTTGAGTTGTATGTGAGTATTGAATAATGACATGGAAAATTTAAACATATCCCAATTTAGAATATGGCAAAGTGACATGTACAAGCTGAGTTACACAATGATACAAGCACAATCCAAATTATTCAGGACATGAAGAAAATAATCCTATCAAATTTCTGACAAGTATTGTAATATAAAGAAACTTGAAAAAAGATATTTCTCTAGGGTTTTGCCTTAATTCAGTAGCAAAAAAAACTTTTTAAAAGAATCCATTATTAGTTCTTTCTAAATTTCTTGAGATTTTATTCTTATATATTTGGTAAGAAAATATTCAGAGAAATAAACATCAGTGCTAGAGATGTAAGCCTCCAAATAAGGGCAAAGAGAAATTAAGAATAAAATATCTTAGAAGGAATTATTCTTTACATCAAGGTCTAGTCAGAACAATTTCCTTCAGTGCAGGTAGTCCTTGATTTATAACCACAATTTAGGCCATTGCTAACTTTGACCATTGTAACTTTGAATGGATGAACTGTTGTAAGTTGAGGATTGTCTGTAGTTTGGTCGTAATATATGAAGGACAGAAATGGAGAAGTTACTTTGCTACCACAAAATCTCTTTCTAAATCGAAATGCATGAAATATTGTTATAGGTAGTCCTTGACTTACAACCACAATTGAGCCCAAAATTTCTGTTGCTAAGTGAGATCGTTGTTAAGTGAGTTTTGCCCATTTTATTATCTTTCTTGCCACAGTTGTTAAGTGAATCACTGTAGTTAGTCACATGATTATTAAGTGAATCTAGCTTCCCCCTTGACTTTGCTTGTCAGAAGATCACATGATCACATAAAAGTGATCACATGACCTCAGGACACTGCAACCATCATAAACATAAATCAATTGCCAAGCATCTGAATTTTGATCATGTGACCATGGAGATGTTGCAACAATCGTAAGTGGGGAAAATTCCCATATGTCACTTTTTTCAGTATTGTAACTTTAAACAATCACTAAATGAACAGTTATAAGTATAACATTATAATTATAGAGAAAACTATCTGTTTTCTCTATAGTTTTTATTGTCCTAACTCTATTCACTTTAAGTAGCCTCTCTTACTTTTCTATAGTCCAAAATCCAAAGCTTTACATAACAGGGCTTTTGTAGGAAACCTTCAGTTATTTTAATGAACCCATTTCACAGTATTAAAAAAGTTAACATTTGCCTGGCTGTATGGTAATTGATCTCTTTATACGGAAAGTAAAAACACTCATCGGTTTGCAGTTTTGGACCCATAAAGAGATTTTATACTATTGTAAACATCATTCTAAATTGTGCATCAAATAATTTCATGAGTTTATGTATATATTATTTTTAAACCTCATTGCTTTTTCCACTTAATAGAGTACATTCCCTTTTGTTTTGCTGCTTCATGAAGTTATTAAGTTAGTATTATTAATATGATGCGTGATTATGTATAACACTGGATGAAAAATGATTCTGTAACTACTAAACCAAAACACAGCTTTCTTTGGTAATATCAATCCAACTTCCCCAATTGAAAAAAAAATAACAAAAACATCAATAACCTCTTGGAGGGTGTGAAATGAATAATCTGAGATGATTTGATTAATAATATCTGTCAGCTCAAAGGACTGCAGAAATATGATGATGCTTTTGTAAATCATTTTCAGCACTGGGCTAAATACCTCTGAATTCAGGAGATAAGAGCTTTGCAAATGTAAGAGATCCATTTTTTCATTCCTTTCTATCATGGGCCAAAGTTGGAGGCACGAATTTTTTTCTTTTAACCTTCACATTTTATATTAATGGTACAAATGAAATTATTGTGTATTTCCTCAGATTTCAATGAGATTATTCAGATGTTAATGCCATTCATTGGGGACTGGGTGATTTCAAAATCCGATCTAAGGCAGAATTCTTTGAAGTAGCTCAGGAGTTTATCCCAACTGGGAGAACTATAAACATGTAAACAATTTGGTTTCAGAAAAAAATTATCCTGTAATCTACAACTCTTACACTGTAAAAACATTTGGACCACTCAACTTGACCAAGGTAATCCAATTGGTGCGATCTATATCGACTTTTGCAAAGCCTTTGACTCAGTTGTCCATGACAAACTTCTTCTGAAACTCAAATCCTACGGCATCTCTGGACTACTACACAATTGGTTAACAGCATTCCTATCTAACAGACAACAAGTGGTCAAAATAGGAAGTGCAACTTCTCTTCCTGCTCCTGTTAACAGTGGTGTCCCTCAAGGTAGTGTTTTAGGACCCACACTATTCATACTATACATAAACTATCTTTGCGATTGCATCACTAGCAATATGAGCCGGGGTGGCGCAGCAGGTAGAGTGCTGTACTGCAGGCCACTGAAGCTGACTTATAGATCTGAAGGTCAGCGGTTCAAATCTCATCACCGGCTCAAGGTTGACTCAGCCTTCCATCCTTCCGAGGTGGGTAAAATGAGGACCCGGATTGTGGGGACAATAGCCTAGCTCTATTAAAAAAGTGCTATTGCTAACATGTTGTAAGCCGCCCTGAAACTAAGGAGAAGGGCGGCATAAAAATTGAATAAATAAATAAATAAATAAATAAATAAATAGCGTTCTCTTTGCAGATGATGTCAAACTATTTAATACCATTGACAATGCTGCTACCCTTCAAAAAGACCTTGACCACGTAGCAGAATGATCATATACTCAGTTTGATCTAATTTGATCAACTATTCTGTGGTTAGGATGTCCCAAGATTTCTCACTGTCATGGCCTGACTATAGTTAATCAGAATAGTCCCACATTACACTTCTTTGGTGGTATTGGAATGAGCTTCACAGTTTAAAGAAGTGGGATGTAAATGTTTGTTTTCTTGTTAAAAATATTTATATCCAGAATAACAATCTTCTTAAAGTGGCTTACAAGCAATAGGATTTAAACAAAACACAATAAATATTACTTCAAAACAACCATGTTCTGTTTTAAAGGGCAGTTGATAATAATCACTTATGGTCTAGATTCAGTGAAAGAGATACTGGTATTTCTGGTGGTTGTATCATAACAACATAATGAAATCAATGCAGGGGAATGAAAAATGTTTCACAATTTCTTCACTCTTCCCTTTCCCCTTCCCCAAGCACCTAAATGAAGATGCAGCTCAACTGCCTATGATCATGATCACCTCTTGACCTTTTTGACCTCCCATGGCCTTCCCTGGTGATCTTTGGAATGGATGATAACCTGATTACAAGTTAGCAGTGCAATGTGGCTGTCTAAAATTGTTGTAGATCTTGGACTTCACCTATAAAAACTTTCAGGTCATGGGAACTAATGGTCCCATTACATTCTAGTTTGAGCATACCCAAGAATGACTACCATATCCAGCTGTGGGCTACAAGCCGGAATGCTAAATTGCACTCGCCGCGGCAGCTCATAAGTTCTTGCAGGGCCAGTGTGATTTTGCTGCTGCACCTGTGGAGGTAGCAAAATCACGCATGGAGCTGCAGGTGCGCCCGTATTTCGGCATGCGTAGAAGCAAAAAAACCTCACCAAAACACGGGCGCACTTGCGGCTCCATGCACTATTTTGCTACCTCCACAGGTGCAGTAGCAAAATCACACTGGCCCTGCAAGAACTTATGAGCGGCTGCGGCGAGCGCAATTTAGCATTCTGGCTTGTAGCCCACCGCTGACCATATCCATTTCTGAGCCCCTCATTTTACAGAGATTGCAGACAAACCTAGGCAGATGTGAATGAAGGCAATGAGATTAAGCAAAGAATTGTAAAATACTGTATATCCTATGAGAAGAGATTGAAGTATAGTAGGGGCTTTCCCATAAAAAAGGGCTCTGATTTCTTTTTCTAAATTATTTCAATATGCAGGATAGTAATTAAAGTACATCCATGAATACTCTATTTGAATGTTAAAAAAGAAAAATGGAACTAGTTCCTTAGTTCCTTTTTAAACAGACAAAGACTGGACTGCTATCTGTTGAGGATGCTTTAATGTAGATATCTATAATGACCAGGACATTGAATTTCCTGGCCTAAATGACCAAACATTCTGATTTATAACTTCCTGTATTAACTCTAACTCAGCAACTCTCCTCATATTTTGGAAAGTTGAAACAGTGGAAGGAACACTATATTTTACCATTTTTCATCAGGTATTCCTTTCAATCTGAAGCCAGCCTTGGTATTAATGTTGTGTTGAATCAAGTTATATAAGCAGTTAAAATCAGCATCAAACTCATCCATATAATATATTTCACTATGTAACTGGAAGCAAGGAAAGAGGTACTATGTTACCTAAATTAAAAATTAATTAAACTTCAATTAAAGCAGACGGACAGTGCTGTCAACTTTTTTTCCCCAAAAGAAGTTTCTTATGCAAAAAATCTGTAGAATGTGAACATATAATGATTACAAAATCATATTTATTTTTAAAAGAAAAGGGGAAAGAATCAGATTTTGCCATTCCACATAGTTTTATGGGTTTCCATTACTTTGAACTTGTTTTAGAATGATTACTTCCAATAAAATATCAAATCAGCAGGCAACCAGCATGTTCCTTACAAATGCACTTTTCAAATGCTATTGGCATTTTGGAACGCTGACAGCTATGCAGTACTTATTTCAGTTGTGTTTTGTTTTTTTTAAAGAAGGCATTCATAGCTGAAAAGTTGGGAACTGCTAGGCAAACTTCGTTCAGCAAACACATGGCGATTATGAGACAATGCAAATTTTATTATTTTAATATTGTGGTAAGCTCTGTTTTTTTGAAATGCTAGAATTCTAGCCAAAGTCTGAGACCCAGATGACATAGAAAATTACACAGAGGCAAATTCATTTGCATGGTTTCTTATAGTTTACATATACGGTAATAAGGCAATTATCTGAGAATGTTTCACTGCATGGTGAATAAAGATATATAGTCCTCTATACTTAGAACTGGCACAAGTGGTTTTTTCCCCCAAGTGTTGCTTTCTACAGATATTGTTTCATAAAGTTTGAAGTGAGATTTACAGGTAGTCCTTGTTTAGTGACCACAATTAAAACTGACAACTCAGTTGTTAAAGCACTCGCTAAATAAACTATGACTGTGCTTATGATTTTAAAGTCATAAATGTGGGGATTGGTTGCAATGTTATCTGTTTGTTTGTTTGTATCCTGGTCTTTTATTTTTATAAACAACACAAGGTGGTGGACATATTAAACACACTTTTCTCATCCTATTTCCCTCATAATAAAAACCCTGTGAGGTGAGCTGGGCTGAAAGAGACCGATTGGTTCAAGGTCATCCAGCCAGCTTTGGATTGGCTAAGGCATGACTTGAACTCCATATCTCCAGCTTTCTAGTCTGGTGCCATAACCATTAGAAAAAAACAGGCGTAATAACTGTGTAACTTTGAACAGTTATTAAATGAAGCAGTTGATAACGACGACTGCCTATATATTTCCTAGGATCTGGGATATATATATATGTTCTGTCTGGGTCACTCCAGAAGCTATGACCAACCCAAAAAGATAAGCCAGACACACCGGTAGAATCCAAACACAGTTTTATAAGGAGAAAGAGAAAAATAACCAACAGAAAGTCAGGAAACACTGGAACTCCAAACAGATACACAACGGCAATTGTCCATACAAAAACACAGGATTCTTGATGCCAAGACGAGGCTCTAGATAACAGACATACACCTCCCACGGATCTTCAAGACTGCTGGGCCACGAGCCAGGAACAGAAACGCTGAGAGACAACGCAGATTACAGCAATTCCACTCAGATAACACTCCACACTGTTGAAAGAGTTTGCCTGCCTTATAAACCCTTCCCTGCTAAGGAGGGCCACGCCCAAGCCCTGGTGTTCCTCATTCACCGCTGATAATATCTATTCAGTTGCTGCCTCCTTTGATCTATGCGTCTCTGTCGCATATCAATGACAGCTTGTGCCTCATCATCCAATGACTCTAGAGACTCCAAGCTACTTGCTGGAGAGAGCCCCTCCCCAGGGCTCCCAGGCCCCTCTTCCTCGTCACATTCCTCTTTGCTCTCATCCTCCCCCGGGCATGGAGCCAGCAGAGACGCAGCTGGTCTTTCATCTGACTCAGGCTGAACCACAACATATATATATGAGACCATTTTGTATAGATTTATGAATAGAAACTAAGCTATTGTTTGTTCATGAAGCCACAGTTAGTTGGGTTTACATAGTGTATTAGACAGGGGTGGTAGTTTGCAGACTCAATTTTGCAGTCTCTTTTTTCTCCAGGTTTTCCTGCTTTGCATAGTTAAAAGACAGTGAAAAATGGCAGCAAAAATTTGATGGATATTTTTGCTAATGGAATTTTTCATCTTTTGTTCATAAATTAAACCCTTTAAAAGTGTGAAGATTAATGTGCATTTTCTGTGTAATCTTTAGCTTTCAAAATAGAGGCGAAAAGGTTAATGCTTTCTCCTCTGTTCATTGCCCCATTCCTTGTAATTCTTGGAAGACAAGCAGCGAAACATAACAGCAGCTCATAACTGAAAAGAAAGTTTTTATTCTTGTGTAACCACATATTAAGCCAAAGCCAATATATGAGAATGCAGATTTGAATAATCAGTGAAACCATTGATCGAGGTAGCACCATTCTGGCTGGGATTTGCACTAGCCTGAAGTGGCCTGCTTTGTGACTTACATAGTTGATTGTGCAGACCCACAAATGTGGTTTATAAGAATCTGTGATGTAATATGTAAAATTATTTCAATAAGGTATCATTTACCTCTGGGATTGCCTCCTGCTGCATGACTCTCAGCAACTGGTTAGGTCCCACAAATTCAACCTTTTCCAGGTCTCGTCAACTGGATAATGTCGTTTGGTGGGACCTAGGGGAAGAGCCTTCTCTGTAGGGGCCCCGGTCCTCTGGAGTCAGCTTCCCCTGAAGATTTGCACTGACCCCACCCTCCTCGCCTTCCACAAGAGTCTTAAGACTCATTTATGCCGCCAGGCCTGGGGCAATTAGACCCTAGCCCCTTGGCCGACAAATGTAATATGTTTCGAGGTGTGAATGGTAATGGATGATTTTAACTCTATTAGTGTTTTTTAAATTTTAATTATATTAAATAGATTTTTTAGTTATGTATACTGTATATTGTTTTTTGACATGTTGTAAGCCACCCAAGTTCTCAGAGAGGGGCGGCAAACAAATCCAATAAATAAACAAACAAATAAGTAAATAAATTTCCTGAGCCTAAAAATATGTAGCTTGCCTGCAAGTCAGGAAATGAAGCTCTTTTTGCTACATGGTGATCAAAGTAATTGTCAAGATCTTAACAGAAATAAATAATAACTTTCCAATAAAGCCCATAAAGAATGATACACAGTTAAATTCTCATCCCATATACACATAGATTATAAAATAAATGCCCAATGATATATTTGAAAGTCTGGTAAATTAAAATCTCCTTTGTTAAAAAATAATCTCATTTTAGCTGATGAAATTCTTGGTGGTTTATCTTCCCATTTACATTTCCTTAGTAGTGTATTGATCTGAATAAAATATCTATTTGGAACTAACAGTGGAACGCATCTTAAAATATAAATCATTTTAATAACAATTGCACAATAGCATTATAAGCCATCTATTAATATCCATTACAATCTTATCTGAAAGATATTAATTCCCACATTTTTAAGATACTTTTGTTTTATTTATTTATTTATTTATTTATTTATTTATTTATTTATTTATTTATTTGTTTATTTATTTATTTATTTATTTATTTATTTGACTTCTATGCTGCCCTTCTTGAAGCGACTCAGGGTGGTGTACAACATTGTAATGCAAACAATGTATGTGAGAAATCTAATTATTTTAAAAAGACATATACTAAATTAATAAAAATCTAAAATCCCTTATAGAGTCATCCACATTCATCCAATTCAATCATTCATATTGGGCGGGGACAATCTCATTATCCCCATGCCCGCCGGCAGTGTAGGTCTTCAGAGCTTTACAAAACACCAGGAGGGAGGGGACAGTATGCCTCTCTGGAGGGAGTTCATTCCAGAGGGCTGGGGCCGCCACAGAGCAGGCTCTTTCCCTAGGCCCTGCCAGATGACATTGTTTGGCTGACGAGACCTGGAGAAGCCAATCTGTAGGACCTAATTGGCCACTGGGATGCATTTAGGATTTATATAATCCTAAATATTCAATAAGTTGTGTACAGATCACAACATCTTATATTTATCTATTGACTGGATCCCAAAGGATCCTCTGCCACCCCAGAGATCGTTGCCTCCTCCCCTCCCGCCTCTCTAACGTCAGGTGGGCCAAGTAAATCATTCATACCATTCCCATTTACCTCATCCATACCATAATCCCACCCATCCCATCCATACCAATCACTCATTCCATACATATTATTAAACCCACCCCAATTATCCATCAATTTAATCCCCCCCCCAATAATTTAATTAAAAATACGGTTAAAATAAAATTAGAAATATTAATACTAATATTAATACTAAAAAGTCTAAAAATTAATTATTTAAAAAGTTAAGAAAATAGGAGATAGATTAAAATTTATTAATCAACAAGTCAGAGCATGTAGCACCAGTTCTCAGAGGTGAGCTCAAAAAATGTTCAGTGGAGCCAGTTAAATGTTCACTGGAGCCAGTTAAGCAATACTTTCAGATTGCAATATTTAGGGAGCTTTCATAATTTGGAGATGAAATTGTCCTACTGTAGGTAGTGTTTGCTTATGTATGTGATTGTTTTTGTGTTGCATCAAGGTGTTCATTATTAATATTTGTGTATTTTAACTTTTGCTAGGAAGCAGTGTTTGCTGCTTAGATTCAGCAGTGATTGAGGAGGCTATGAGTTAAACAAACAAACAAATAAGTCTACGGAGAGGGGCGGCATACAAATGTAATAAATAATAATAAAATAATAATAATAATTAAAAAATAAATATTTGTAAGATTTTGCTTTCTTTTTTCCTAGGACTATTTGGGATGTTTCAGTTACGGAAATTCGACATGCATATAATTGTATAAGATATAAGATTGTGGCCAAAGCAACGTTTATATCACATGGAGGAATATATTCAGAGGTGGCATTCAGCAGGTTGTGACCAGTTCTGGAGAACCAGTAGTGGAAATTTTGAGTAGTGCAGGTAAATAGCACCTCTGATTGGCCTTGCCTGTATCTATTCTCTGCTTCCCGAGTCCTAGTTGATCAAGAGGAAATGGGGATTTTGCAGTAACCCTCCCCTGGACTGGGGATGGAATGGAGATTTTATAGTATCCTTCCCCTGCCCTGCCCACCAAGCTCTGTCCCACCCACAGAATCAGTAGTAAAAACATTTGAATCCCACTACTGAATATATTTATTTGTACAATTTGCGCATTTAGGTTTTCCACATGAAACATCTGCTGAAGATCAGGTGAGGTACATATTTAAAAAATAAACATGCTACAATTCTGTCAGAGTCCTTGGCAAGCACATGGAAAACTGATTCTGAAGATTAGATGTTTGTTGGATCATCTCTTATCGTGGCCAAACTAGTATTCCTTGAAGGCTAAAGAATAAAATCTAAGACAGAACCAGATGTTATAAGCTCCTGTTCTATATTTCCTAAAGTTACTCAAAAACATATGATTTCAATGGCAACCTGCTAATTTGGAACATGTGGATAATAAATCCTAAAAGTTGTACAGATGATAAAAAAACAAAGGTTTAAAAGGGCCAAACACTATAAGAAAAACGGTACCTTTCCTTCAATTGCTCATTCAATTGCTCTAAGAAACAACAAATCCATCTGAATTTGGACACATAAAATTGGTGGTTTCTCATGTAAATCAACTCCAAAAGAAGCCTATTGAATCCACTGGAACTACATCTTGGTAAGCAATACAAAGTATTGCAACTTTGACAATTCTACATTGGGGTTTTGAAAGCATTCAATTTTTGTTATATTTCACCTCTTAGTTTTAAAAAAGAAGGAAACTTTGATTTTGACTCTGATTTATGTCATTAGAACCATTTTTGTTCTTTTATCACATCTTTGCATTATTCAACACAGCAGTGGAAGAAAATTTGTATTATCAGAGTTAATGGGCCATTGTTAAGAAAGCAGTTGTTCTCTGCTTTCTGTATTTGATTTCACTGATTGTAATTATCCTTCCAATGTGTATGTATTCTGAAAATCCAGGAAAAATAGTTCATGGATTTGATGAAACAGATTCTAGTCCACAAACGCTGATACTGCAGCACAAAAGCTTTTGTTGCTCTTTCCTTCTGATAGCACATTAAAATGTCTCTTATTTTTTATGACCTGTATTTTTCAGACCTCATACCCACTCAAATCCGTGTCACTCCTTTGATGTTTATCAAAAATATGCTTCTAATGTACATTTATGACAGAACGAGACTAGCCCGAAACTACCCTGTTTCCCCGATAGTAAGACACCCCCGATTGTAAGACGTATCGGGGGTTTCAGGGGGGTCGGCTAATATAAGCCGTACCCCGAAAGTAAGACATATGTCTTACTTTCGGGGAAACACGGGGGTATTGCCGCCTCCCTCTCATCTAGCTGCGCGCCGCCTCCTGCCCACGTCCGCACCGTCCCCCTCTCCATACGTCGCCGCGTCTGCCACCTCCCTCTGATCTTAATGAGCGCCGCCTCCTGCCCACTTCCACGCCGCCCCCCTCCATACGTCACCGCGTCTGCCGCCTCCGTCTGATCCAAATGAGCGCCGCCTCCTGCCCACTTCCGCGCTGCCCCCTCCATACGTCACCGCGTCTGCCGCCTCCGTCTGATCCAAATGAGCGCCGCCTCCTGCCCACGCCTGCGCCGTCCCCCTCTCCATACGTCACCGCGTCTGCCACCTCCCTCTGATCTTAATGAGTGCCGCCTCCTGCCCACTTCCGCGCCGCCGCCCCCTCATACGTCACCGTGTCTAAATGTTAATTTTATGGTTAAAACAAAAAATTCGACAATTTTTTTCCAATATAAGACATACCCCGAAAGTAAGACATAGTGGGGCTTTTTGGGATAAAAAGAAAGTAAGACACTGTCTTACTTTCGGGGAAACACGGTATTAGTTATTAGTGTAAGAAAGGAAAAAAGAGGTTACAGTAGCCTCCTTTTATATTGGGGCATTTACTATATCTAGTAAAATATACTAAATGCACCACTGATCAGTTTGAGCTTAGCACATCTAAATATTAGGTGTAATATCAAAGCATAAAAGCAAAGTTCAAGTTTCCTGATGCAAGCATTTTTAATAGTGCTTTGGATAGCAAAATAGAATTATGTTGCCATTCATGAAAAGAGTCTATGACTCTATCAGCTTTCTTGGCACATTCAAGCAATATTTTCTTTTGATGGCCATTTTCCCTTCATATTTCAGATAGTTTTTGAGGATATCCATAATATTGATATCTCTTAGGTGGGAATATTCTTTTTATTCTCCATCTAGTGACATTTTTTAAAAAAATACAGCATTTTAGAAAAAATAAATATTGTGCTTCTTAACTGAAAGGAGACAATTAATTGTTTATTTTATTTGTCTCTTTCTTTCTTTCTTTCTTTGTTTTGTCAAGTACATATTGGAGGCATACAAAGATATAATAATATTTGTATACATGATTCTAGTAAAAGAGAAACATTAGGACAGGGGACGGAAGCAGTGAAGGGCTACCAAAGTTTTTACTACCACACTGTGGGCGTGGCTTATGCAGGATGCCCTGCATTTTCTTTCAACATCTTTCAGTGCAGTTGGGTGCTCTGGGTTGGAGCTCCATTTTTGCTAAACCACTGTGTCCTCCCCTGTCCGGGCAGCAGCCCATCCCTGGACGGAAGGCATTCTGGTGCACTTATGCACGCCCCTCACTGACTTTTGTGGAGGAAGTCAAATGGAGTAGCAAAAATAATATTCAAGCTTCATTCAATGAAGAGACAAGATCATTATTGCCCTTTCTCCTAAAACATGGACGGTTTACTGCAATGCTCTCTACATGGGGCTACCTCTGAAAAGTGTTCAGAAACTTCAGATCGTGCAGAACACAGCCGCAAGAGCCATCGTGGGGCTTCCAAGATTCGCCCATGTTTCCTCAACACTCCGTGGCTTGCATTGGTTGCCGATCAGTTTCCGGTCACAATTCAAAGAGTTGGCCATGACCTTTAAAGCCCTACATGGCATTGGACCAGATTACCTCCGGAACCGCCTGCTACCGCACGAATCCCAGCGACCAATAAGGTCCCACAAAGTTGGCCTTCTCCGGGTCCCGTCGACAAAACAATGTTGTTTGGCAGGCCCCAGGGGAAGAGCCTTCTCTGTGGCGGCCACGGCCCTCTGGAACCAACTCCCCCCAGAGATTAGAATTGTCCCCACCCTCCCTGTCTTTCGTAAACTATTCAAGACTCATTTATACCGCCAGGCATGGGGGAGTTGAGATATTCCTTCCCCCTAGGCCATTACAATTTATGCATGGTATGTTTGTGTGTATGTTTTGTTTTATAATAAGGGTTTTTAGTTGTTTTATTATTGGATTGTCACATGCTGTTTTTATTATTGTTGTTAGCCGCCCCAGTCTGTGGAGAGCGATGCATAGGCAACAACAACTGAGAGATTATTATCAAAGAAAATGAGGCCACCTGTGGTTGGGTGGGGCTGTGGTAATTAGTGAGGCGGCTATAAATAGCAGCCTGTGGGTTTGGCCATTGTGGAGGATTATCTAATCGTTGTTTCGTGACTGCTTTACTGACTTTGACCTTTTATGTGCTGTTTTTTCCCTGCTTTGAAACTAAACCAGAGCAAAGTGTGTTTCACTTTGTGAAAGAAGAAGGACTGTGAATTGCCTCACAGCTGCAAGCTAAGTATTACAGAACTGATAAGGGACTTGTACAAATTACCAGTTTGTTTGGAGACGAGTGCTCTTTGCTATACCAAAAGAGGGCTTAGGTTAAGTGAATTTTCCTTATAAAGAACATTGTTTTGAATTTGCAAACGTGTGTGTGTCTGAAATTTGTGCCTGTCAATTTTTGGGAGGAGTCTACCAGAGAGCCCGACAGAACACTTGAAAGGTTGGAAGGATCAATCAACCTTGAGCCGGAGGTGAGATTTGAACTGCTAAATTACAACTAGCAGTTAGCTGAAGTAGCCTGCAGTGCTGCACTCTAACCATTGTGCCACCCTGACTTTATTAACATATTATATATGTCAATATAATAAACCAAAAGAAAAACCATACAAGACTATAATCTCATTGTACAGTATTGTAGCATCAACAGTTCTCATCAATAGATTTATTCTAGAACTGAGCCTGGTATAATTTAATGGGGGAATAATCTATGTAGAATTGCAATATAATCCTCTGCAGAAGCATAAATAATAAACCCTTTTTCCTTTTTGTCCAAATATAGGTTATATTCCCCACCAGGGAGAAACAAACAATGGTTTTAAGATTTTTCCTAGAAGCTATAACATTATTGTATGCTAATTACAAATCCTGCAGACTTTTTAAAAAAAATGTTTTGTTTCAGATATTGTATGGGCCCCTAAGGCCATAATAATAAATTGCTAAAAATTCTGTAGCAGAACAAACTTCTCATTCATTGTCTATACCAGGGCTGTCAAACTCCTGGCTCATGGGCAGGATGCATCACACACTGGCCACATCTATCTCGGTTTAGCAAAGGGGATGGGGGGAAATCCCAATATGTTACGTGATGCTACTTTGACGTGGTATCACGCGACATATGGTCTACACCAGGACTTCATGCATTGCATTGCCTTAAGTGGGTATAACTTGAAGTAGACCCAGAGACAGGGTTTTGAGCAATCGGTACTTTTATTCAGCTCAGAGAACAAGTGACAGCTCAGCAAGGTAAAGTGACAATTCAGCGAGTACCGACTGACTCTGCCTGGAGAAACCGCTTCTTTTATACTTTTGCGGTTCCCGCCAAAGCTAGAGCCGGCCGCGTCTGAGCCAATCAGGAGCGACTTCCTGCTTGGGCTCAGACAGTGCTGGAAAGAGGAACAAACTATTTACAGAGTTACAAGGTAGCCATTTCGGATACAACACCCCTCCCCTCATAGTTGGACTCATCCATCAAGAAAGCCATGTGACGAAGTCGTCCAATCGGTGAGGCCTCCGAGGCTCTCGCGCTGACCTGCGCAGTTCAATTCCTCCTTCGCCACTGACTGTGGAGGATGGCTCGCCGCCGCTCTCCCGGTGCGGCGGACTTGGCCTGGCGGGCCCAACGAAGGCTTCGGAGGACGAGGATGGCTCGGCGTCGCTGGATGGTTCCCCCTGGCCCGATAAGTCTCTTTGCGTGTTTCTTAGTTCGGGCAATGTACTAAAGTCTGTTGAAGGGGGAGAGTCCATGTCAGCGGTTTGTGGCAATTGATTTTCAGTTCGTTTCCGAATGTGGTCTATGTGTCGTTTCCACAAACGACCATCCTCTAGTTTAACAACATACGTCTTGGGTGCGTTCTGCTTAACAATAATTCCCTTCATCCAGTTTACATTTCCATCAAAACATTTTACATATACATTTTGTCCCAAATACATTTCTCTTTCTGGTTTCATACACATTTGGTTATTATTAACACAGAACCTTGGATTTAACCTGTCTAATGGTGACCTCAACTTTCTTCCCATCAATAACTCTGCAGGGCTTACATGTGTGTGCGAGTTAGGGGTAATGTGCTGGGTTAATAAGAATTGGTCCAAGTTCTGTTGCACATCCCCAGGGCCTGACCTGTGCAATGCCTCCTTTGCCACCCGTACGTAACGTTCTGCCAACCCGTTAGCCCAGGGCGAGTAAGGCGAGATGAGGGCATGCCTGACCCCTAGGCCATCTAGGAATAATTCGAATTGCCTGGCTGTTAGCTGTGGCCCATTGTCAGACACTAAGAGATCGGGGCAACCATGGGATGCAAACAGTCTGCTCAATACCTTGATAGTGGCACTTGTGGTTATGTTGTTCATTGCTATTATTTCCAACCATTTGGAGAAGGCATCAACCACTATTAAAAAGTACTGAGACCCCACTGGGCCAGCAAAATCAATGTGGATCCTAGACCAAGGACCAGCAGGCTGTTCCCACTCAGCCGGAGTTGTTTTGGGGGGACTGGGCCTTGACTCTTGGCACGGGTCACACTTTGAAACCCAACTTTCAATATCAGCATCTAGCCCTGGCCACCATAAATGCCCCCTTGCTAGGCTCTTCATCCTGACAATCCCAGGATGGCCCACGTGTAACATTTTGAGTACCTTTTCCCTTAGGCGTTTGGGGATGATCACTCTATCCCCCCACAGCAAACAACCTTTTACATATGATAATTCAAGCCTTTTGTTTTTAAAATCACACAATTCAGGTTTAACAATATCATTTTGCCATCCCTTTAGAACACAGTTCACCACTTGTTTAAGGATTTGATCTTGCTGCGTGTGTGCAGCTACCTCTTTTGCTGTGGTTAGTGGGTTTTCCTCGAGTTCTATCATTAGCACATCTGTGGAAGGAACAGGGTCTTCTACTAAGTCTGCTATGGGGCATCTGCTGAGGCCGTCTGCATGATTGATTTCCTTCCCCCCCTTGTGGGTGAGCTCATACTGATACCCTGAGAGGAAAAGAGCCCATCTGATTAGTCTTGGAGACATAAAAGGTGGAGTGGGCTTGTTGGGGGCTAGCAGGCCTAGTAGGGGTTTGTGGTCAGTGACTAGCTCAAAGCTTCTTCCAAAAATGTAATTGTGAAACTTCTTTACCCCTGCCACTAATGCTAGAGCCTCCTTGTCTAACTGGCTATAATTCCTCTCTGTGCTGGTCATGGTTCTTGAAAAAAATGCTATTGGGGCCTCTGTCTTATTAGGTAGAACGTGAGCTAAAACTCCTCCTATGCCGTACGGCGAAGCGTCGCACGTGAGCCTAATGGGTAGTGAAGCACTATATTGGACTACTACACTTTTAGAAGTTAATAAATTTTTTATTTGAGAAAAAGCTTCACGTTCAGTTTTCCCCCATGTCCAGCGGGCTTCCTTCTGGAGTAAACGATGGAGAGGCTCTGCTACTGTTGCCTTCTGCTTTAAAAAAACGGAATAAAAATTAAGGAGGCCCAAAAATGCCTGCAACTCATTCTTATCTCGTGGCTCTGGGGCTTCTCTAATTGCTCTCAGCTTCTCTGTTGTGGGGTGGATACCTTCTTTATCTATTTTATACCCAAGGAATTCAATACTGTCAGTTCCCCAGACACATTTATCAGGCTTGATTCGTAACCCTTTGTCCTGTAGCCTCTTAAGTACTTCCCTTATTCTTTTGTTCACTTGACCCTGGTTTTCCCCTGCAATTAAGATGTCATCAAAATATGGAATTGCCCCATTTACCCCTGACAATAGGCGTTCCATGATGCTCTGGAATATTCCTGGGGCTATGCTTACCCCAAACTGTAACCTCGTGCATTTGAAAGCCCCCCTGTGTGTTACAATCGTTTGAGCGTTTGCTGTTTGTTCATCGACCGGAAGTTGCTGGTAAGCCTGCGCCAGGTCGATCTTTGCGAACCTTTTCCCCTCCCCCAGGGAGTGTAAGAGTTGTTGCACAACCGGGATGGGGTAGGGGTGGTGTTGGAGTGCCTTATTCAGGGTTGATTTGTAATCAGCGCAAACTCTTAAGGAGCCATCTGGCTTCAGGGGTGTCACTATGGGAGTTTCCCATGGTCCCTGTTCCACAGGGACCAAGATACCTTGACTAATGAGTTTGTCCAGCTGTATGTCTAGCTTGGGGAGAAGCGGAAGGGGGACCCTGCGAGGTTTCAGTCTAACCGGTGGGACCTTGGGGTCAATAGAGAAAGATATAGGGGGTCCCTTATACAATCCCAAGGTGGGGCTGAACACTTCAGGGAACTCTTTCACAAAGTTAGGCATATTATCACAGTTTACATTACATACACCCGAAATTTCGATCCCCAACGGTTCCATCCACGCTAGACCTAGCAGGGAGTGTTTGGCCCCCGTCACAATAAGCATGGGAAGGGTACAATTAACATTCTTAAATGCAATAGGTACATTTGCTGTTCCCAGGACCGAGATTACCCCCCCTTGGAAGTCTCTGATCACCAAAGAGGTTTGAATTAAGTCAGCCTTAGACACATTAGGCATATATAGCTTAAATTTTTCCCAGGGCATGATGGTATATCTCGAGCCCGTATCCAGCTCCATTGAGCAAGGCTGGTTATTTAGTAACAATGAGATAACAATTTTAGCCCCCTTTTTGGTTGCCGTGTTATTCACGGAAAATTGAGAGTTACCTCTATTGTAGTCGCGGTTAGCGGTGGAGTAGTTCCTTTGACCCGAGTTGCGGAACGGTCTCCTTTCTCGCGATTGGGGGGGCTGGTTTTGAGGTCGCTGGTATTGTTGTGTGGCAAAAGTTTCTTCTGGTGCCGTTGCCCTGCATGCGATGGCGATGTGGCCTCTCCGGTTGCAACGGCGGCAAGTAGCGTCTCGGAAAGGGCATCGATGGCGCTGGTGATTTCCCCGGCAGCCCGCGCAGGGGGCTGGGTGAGTAGCTCTAGGGTGTCTCGGCTGGTCTTGCAGGAGGAGGCAGTTGTCCCCGTCGCTAGTTGGCTGGTTGCGGTCGTCTGTTCCCATGGCGCTGGGAGACTCGGCGTCGATTTTGGCAATGATTTCTCGCCTTCCGTGCTCTTTTAATTCTCTTGCCGCTGCGTCGGCTGCTTCCGCGGTTTGCGCTAATTTAATCACGGTTTGTAGAGTCGGCTCTTCTTCGGTGAGGAGTTTATTTCTCACTGTGTTGCTCTTCATGCCGAAAACCAAGGCGTCGGTGAGGCGAGCTTCCGGGTCTTTAAACTTGCATTGAGCAAGTACCGTTCGAAGCCGCGTTGTAAATTGGCTGATCGACTCGGTTTCTCTCTGAGCCATCATGTGAAATTGATGCCGGTAAACCATGGCTGGTTTGGTTGGTTTGAAATGGCTCGCTAGTTTCTGTTGAAGGACGTCCCACGCTGTGGTTCTTGCTTGTTCTGGTTCGGTGAGAGTTTGGGCAAGTCTACGGATCTCTGCGCCGCAGTAGTTCAGAAAAATAGCCCGTCTGCGATCGGCTCCGGCGTCCTGCATTCCCGCCGCCTCGAGGAATATCTCGAAGGTGGCCATGTACTCGTCCCATGTCATTTTCTCGGGATCGAAGAGTTCCGGAGCCTGGCCGATCTGGATTTTGTCCATGTTGCACGCGAAGTTTCTTCCGTTCGTTCGTCGCCAGTGAAGTAGACCCAGAGACAGGGTTTTGAGCAATCGGTACTTTTATTCAGCTCAGAGAACAAGTGACAGCTCAGCAAGGTAAAGTGACAATTCAGCGAGTACCGACTGACTCTGCCTGGAGAAACCGCTTCTTTTATACTTTTGCGGTTCCCGCCAAAGCTAGAGCCGGCCGCGTCTGAGCCAATCAGGAGCGACTTCCTGCTTGGGCTCAGACAGTGCTGGAAAGAGGAACAAACTATTTACAGAGTTACAAGGTAGCCATTTCGGATACAACATAACTGGCAATCCTTGATGGAAGAACCATTTGTTTAGGACTGTTCAAAATTACAATGGCACTGAAAAGACTTACACTTAGTTATACTTCTAAGTAGGGCATACAAAACCTTTGACAGACTTATCCTTGAATACTGCTCACCTGTCTGGTACTACATGGTATTTCGGACATTAATACATCAGAGAAGGTCCAGAGATATTTTACAAGTAGAGTACTCAGCTCCTCTGCTTGTGTGAACCTACCACCCCTGTTCTACTGTACCCATGTCTATGTACTCATTTTATGTGTTTATGGCTATGTTTTGCTTCTTTATATCCAATTATTTGTGCCATTTTTTCATGTCCTAAAGAGGTCATAGCTGCTTCCAGAAATGCTGCAAGAACTTAGTTTTAACAGAAATTTGTCACGTATTACAGAATCAAAGGCTTTACAGAAGTATATGTAGATTACATCTATTGCTTTACTCTGGTCAACATGAGAAGGCCAAATGTTTTTGCAGTGTATGAGTTGCAGATTATATGACAAACATTTCCTGAAACCAAATTGCTTATTAGAGAGTAAGCTATTTATCACTAAGTGGAAGGTGATGGATAGATTTATGATGGCTTCCATGACTTTACAGGTGATGCAGCAAATTATCAACAAGGCCAGGATCATTATTCTTTTTTTGAAGATAGGTATAACTGTTGCTAATGACCATAGGACAGGCAAGGAGGTGATTCTAAAAAATATGCTTCATAGATGGTGCTCTGCTATGGCAGAGGAGAACTTTTTTTTAGAAAATAGGCACATATTCCATCAGGATTAATAGATAGTGATCGCTTTGGTAGTGCCCTTTTGATGGTATCTTCAATAAAATTAATGTGGAATAGATTGTTGCAATTGGTAAGGTACAACTAAGAAATGAGGGGGAAATGCCATTGCTGTTGACAAAAACTGAACTGAAAAAAGTGTTGAAGAGATTAGCCTCAATGGCATCATTAATACAATCTTCACCATTTTGTCCTTTTAGAGGGGAATGGTTTTTGAGTCTTCAAATTTGGTGTATATGAAATTATAGAAGGCAGAATTAGAATTTGTATGTAACAGCTCTTATTCCTCTTTGCAGTGGTAATTGGTACATGATGTTTTTGTTTTGTGGCATAAGTTTTTGTAACCATTTTTGAAGTTAGCTACATAGTCAGTTTTATTTTTCCGTGAAAGGGATTTTTTTTGCAATGTATTGGAATTTCCTTAGGGGAATTTTTTCTTTTTGGTTTTGGAAGTTACTAAAAGTACATATAGATTAATGACTCTTTGAACTTCAAGTAGAAAAGTGTTACAGTAGTCATCTGCAGAGTTGCAGTCATTTAAAAGGTTTTGCCAATCCAGAGATGAGAAGTCAGCAGCTATGAGATTGTAGTTTGTTTTTTTGAAGTTGTACTTAGGAATCCTATTATGAGATAGGTTTCAGCAAGTTCTGACTACGGTAGTTGTGGAGAACCGGTAGTGGAAATTTTGAGTAGTTTGGAGAATTAATAGTGGAAATTTTGTGTAGTTCAGAGAACTGGTAAATATCACCTGTGACTGACCCCACTCCATCTATTCTCTGACTCCCGAGTCCCAGCTGATCAGGAGGAAATGGGGATTCTGCAGTAACCTTCCCCTGGAGTGAAAAGGGAATGGAGATTTTGCAGTATCCTTCCCCTGGAGTGGAGTGGGAACCGAGATACCCACCAAGCTATGCCTACCAAGTTACACCCACCAAGCCAGATGCCCACCAAGCCACACCCACAGAACTGGTAGTAAAAAAATGAATCCCATCACTGAAGGAAAGTAATTACCAGGAAGATAATGTGGAGAACTGAAGTAGCAATAGCATGATTTTTCTCGGCCCAATGCACAGCAACATGTGTTTCATGACCACTCTTGTGGTTTAAAAACTCATTTTCCCATCTGCAAGGTATTTTTTTATTTCATCTACTCATTTTCTTGATTAAAGATCCCGTTGTTTAAAAGTGTTAGTCTTACACATTTTATTCTTAAAACTTAATGAAACAATGTTTATTTGCATGCTGCTCACTCCCTTAATGCCTCAGGACAGCTGAGCTATTAAATGAAGAACCACTGAAGTCAGAGAAATACAATGAAAAGGAACCATAAACCATTATAGAAACAACCCATTTAAAGTAATGAAAGCAGTAAAAATTATTATCAGAGAGTCTAGATAAATAAGCATTCTTTGAGATTTCTCCTAAGGTAATTAAGGGTGATATCGTTTGACATCGCCAGTGGCATTTTCTCCCATAACATAGTGCTTGCCAAATGTGAAATGTATCTATGATCAGATCCAAAAATGTTATTTCATTGAGCATCTAATAATGCAGAGCAGGGTGAACAAGAGTACATAACTTGCTTCCTTCCTAGTCTCCTTTAGCTGAAATGTTTACAAATCGTTGGCCAGCTACTTATTGTTAGTTCATGGGATTCCTATCAGGGAGGGAATATCTCTATAATATTTATTTATTTATTTATTATTATTTATTTATTTATTTATTTATTTATTTATTTGTTTGCTTGTTTGTTTTGTTTTGTTTGTTTGTTTGTTTGTTTGTTTGTTTGTTTATTTATTTATTTATTTATTTATTTATTTATTTATAACAGAGCAAAAACAGCATGTAAATCCAATACTAAAACAGCTAAAAAACCCTTATTTCTAAAACCAAACATACATACAAACAAACGAACATACCATGCATAAATTGTAAAGGCCTAGGGGGAAAGAATATCTCAGTTCCCCCATGCCTGATGGCAGAGGTGGGTTTTTAGGAGCTTACGAAAGGCGAGGAGTGTGGGGGCAATTCTAATCTCCGGGGGGAGTTGGTTCCAGAAGGTCAGGGCCGCCACAGAGAAGGCTCTTCCCCTGAGCCCCCCAAACAACATTGTTTTGTTGATGGGACCCGGAGAAGGTGCACTCTGTGGGACCTAACTGGTCACTGGGATTCGTGTGGCAGAAGGCAGTCTCGTAGATACCCTTGTCCGGTGCCATGAAGGGCTTTATAGGTGATGACCAACACTTTGAATTGTGACCGGAAATTGATCGGCAACCAATGCAGACTGCGGAGTGTTGGTGTTACATGGGCATTTTTGGGAAAGCCCATGATTGCTCTCGCAGCTGCATTCTGCACGATCTGAAGTTTCCGAACACTTTTCAAAGGTAGCCCCATGTAGAGAGCATTACAGTAGTCGAACCTCGAGGTGATGAGGGCATGAGTGACTGTGAGCAGTGACTCCCGGTCCAAATAGGGCCGCAACTGGTGCACCAGGCTAACCTGGGCAAACGCCCCCTTCGCCACAGCTGAAAGATGTTTCTCTAATGTGAGCTGTGGATCGAGGAAGATGCCCAAGTTGTGGACTCTCTCCGAGGGGGTCAATAATTCCCCCCCTAAGGTGATGGACGGACAGATGGAATTGTCCTTGGGAGGCAAAACCCACAGCCACTCCTTCTTATCAGGGTTGAGTTTGAGTCTGTTGACACCCATCCAGACCCCAACAGCCTCCAGACACCGGTACATCACTTCCACTGCTTCGTTGACTGGATTGCAATAATTGTAATTTTATCTTTAGAGGAATGAATGGTGCTTATTCCATCATGTGGAAGCAAAGTAGTTAAACAAAACCATGTTCAGTATTTCAATTTCAGGGGTGTCCACACAGAATTATTTTTAAAAAGGCAAGATGATGACTATGATATTGCAATTAAAATTTTGCCTGTGGTTTATCCATGTCAATTCCCACCATTGTGGCCACCATCTTGATTTTGTTTTGTTACAACTTGTTATGAGAGAGTTTAAACTCTCAAATGAGCAGTTTTCCTAATCCGTTTACAACTTTCCTCATTTTGTTCTGTCCAGTGGTGGGTTGTAAATAATTTTGTCACCAATTCACGCAGATGTGTCCCAGGAGGGTTGTTGGAGCCTCCCATGCCAGCATTACCAGTTTATTTTATTTGTTTGTTTGTTTGTTTGTTTGTTTGTTTGTTTATTTTGACCAATACATAATACACATTGAAGAGAAAGATATGTAATAATATAAGTAAAGAAAAGAATAGAAGAAAATATATAAAAGTATAGGTGAACATATTTGAAAGGAAGAAAAGATAAATGAGATAAGGAGAGACAATTGGACAAGGGATGGAAGGCACACTGGTGCACTTATGCACGCCCCTTACTGACCTCTAAGGAACCTGGAAAGGTCAATCGTGGATAGTCTAAGGGAAAAATGTTTGGGGTTATTTATTTAGTCCAATACATAATACACATTGAAGAGAATAGATATGTAGTAATATAACTAAAGATACAAATAGAAGAAAAGATATAAAAGTATAGGTGAACATATTTGAAAGGAAGAAAAGATAAAGGAGATAAGGAGAGACAATTGGACAGGGGACGGAAGGAACACTGGTGCACTTATGCACGCCCCTTACTGACCTCTAAGGATCCTGGAGAGGTCAATCGAGGATAGTCTAAGGGAAAAATGTTGGGGGTTAGGGGTTGACACTACTGAGTCAGGTAATGAGTTCCACGCTTCAACAACTCGGTTGCTGAAGTCATATTTTTTACAGTCAAGTTTGGAGGGGTTAATATTAAGTTTGAATCTGTTGCGTGCTCTTGTGTTGTTGCGATTGAAGCTGAAGTAGTCATTGACAGGTAGAACGTTGCAGCATATGATCTTGTGGGCAATACTTAGATCGTGTTTTAGGCGACGTAGTTCTAAGCTTTCTAGACCTAGGATTGATAGTTCTAAGAACCCGTCTGGACTAGAAGAAACCCACTGCTGGTTCTGTTCGCATGTGTTGAATTCAGTTCCTGCTATTCTTACCCATTGTGAGTAAGAATTGCCAGCTATGAAATTTGTAATCTCTAATTGGCATTGGGTTAGAAAAGCTACATTATATGCAGAGCTGCACTCCATGATGGAGTGAGTCCATGCATCTGATGAAGTGAATCGAAGCTCATGAAAGCAAATTCCTTTTAATAAAATTCAGTAGATGGATAAGTGTTTTCCAATGATGTATTGTTTTCTCAGCTAACAATTGTTCCATATTTATGTCTCATTGCTAAATGTTTGGATTGAATCCATATAAAACACTTCATTTGCGATGATGCAAAAATTCCATATGCTGGCTATATGATTGTTTCTCATCCACTTGTTCAAGCTACCACTTGATCCTGCACCCATCAGGATATTGAATCTGCATGTGAAAACCAGCCCTATCATTATTTTTCCTGCTCTGTAAAGTAGATTATTTTTTTTAATTGCCAAGAAATCTCTCTCCTTACCCAGTGACGAACTGTGGTTGTTTAACAGTTAAACACCTGAGGACAAACATTATTTTGTTCTACCAATTCTTCCAGAGTTCTTTATATTAATGCTGTTTGCTTGCTTTAAAATAATGCTTATTACTTTAAAAAATATCCATACCATGGCCTTTAGCTTCATTTGTAATACTCAGGGCAATTTGGAACAGTTTAAAAATCAATACAATCAGTAAAATAAAATCAATAGCAACAAGTGAACATGAGTGAAGGGAAAGTCATCTGCAGCAGATGAAAGAAGTCTAAAAACAAAGGGACGAAGATAGGCCATGAGATGCATGTTCCCTAACATTACAAGATAGTATTTCAGTGATAGCAAGATTTTTTCTACTGACTTGATATGATCTTTTGGAGCTTAAAGGTTTTTTTAAATAATAGTAATGATAATTACTATTACTACCCTTGCTTTACTACCTTACTACCCTGATAAGAAGGAGTGGCTGTGGGCTTTGCCTCCCACGGACAATTCCATCTGCCCGTCCATCACCCTGGGGGGGGGAACTACTGACCCCCTCAGAGAGGGTCCGCAACTTGGGCGTCCTCCTCGATCCACAGCTTACATTAGAGAAACATCTTTCGGCTGTGGCGAGGGGGGCGTTTGTTCAGGTTCGCCTGGTGCACCAGTTGCGGCCCTATTTGGACCAGGAATCACTGCTCACAGTCACTCATGCCCTCATCACCTCGAGGCTCGACTACTGTAATGCTCTCTACTTGGGGCTACCTTTGAAAAGTGTTCGAAAACTTCAGGTCGTGCAGAATGCAGCTGCGAGAGCAATCATGGGCTTTCCCAAATATGCCCATGTTACACCAACACTCCGCAGTATGCATTGGATGCCGATCAGTTTCCAGTCACAATTCAAAGTGTTGGTTATGACCTATAAAGCCCTTCATGGCACCGGACCAGACTATCTCAGGGACCGCCTTCTGCCACACGAATCCCAGCGACCAGTTAGGTCCCACAGAGTGGGTCTTCTCCGGGTCCCGTCAACTAAACAATGTTGCTTGGAAGGACCCAGGGGAAGAGCCTTCACTGTGGCGGCCCCAGCCCTCTGGAACCAACTCCCCCCAGAGATTAGAATTGCCCCCACCCTCCTTGTCTTTCGTAAGCTTCTTAAAACCCACCTCTCCTGCCAAGCATGGGGGAAATGAGATACTCTTTCCCCCTAGGCCTTTACAATTTTATGCATGGTATGTCTGTATGTATGTTTGGTTTTACAATAAGGGTTTTTAACTGTTTTAATATTGGATTGTCATATGCTGTTTTACTACTGTTGTTAGCCGCCTCAGTCTACGGAGAGGGGCAGCATACAAATCCAATCCAATCAAATCAATAATAGGCAAGAGAAAGCAAAGTAGTAATAGGTGCCTTGGATGCAACCTCCAAAATAACTGGAGTACCACTTGCGTATCACTGGCATTCACAAAGTCACTATCAGTCAATTGCAAAAGGTAGCTTCATTATGAACAGCTTACATCCTTCAATGATACCCTTGACACCATCAAACACCACTATCTACCTATCTCATATCCTTGGGGAAGACTCAATAGATGGCAAATCCAGTCTAAACATCTGGCTGATCATAGTAAGAATTTGTCCAATCAATCCTACTTCAATTATCCATGCAATAGGAATATTTCCAAATGAAAGTAAAACTTTCACTGCCCTGGCCAATACCCTATGTAACAATTACTTACAGAATGAAACAGAATGCCTATAAAAAGGGCATTTTTGGACTCACTAACATAGGATACATGCAGTGATACATTATTGTTATTTCAGAGCATTAACTTTTCACGAGTGGCCACGAACATATGCATCCTGATTGATCCAACTTAATTTTTGCCAATAGGAGAGGTAACCAAATCAGGTTGCTCAATTTAAGATTTGTTGCAGGTTATATGTAAAATGCATTTCTTAGCTTAGAAACATAGAAACATAGAAGTCTGATGGCAGAAAAAGACCTCATGGTCCATCTAGTCTGCCCTTATACTATTTTCTGTATTTTATCTTAGGATGGATATATGTTTATCCCAGGCATGTTTAAATTCAGTTACTGTGGATTTATCTACCACATCTGCTGGAAGTTTGTTCCAAGGATCTACTACTCTTTCAGTAAAATAATATTTTCTCATGTTGCTTTTGATTCCCCCCCCAACTAACTTCAGATTGTGTCCTATTGTTCTTGTATTCACTTTCCTATTAAAAACACTTCCCTCCTGGACCTTATTTAACCCTTTAACATATTTAAATGTTTCAATCATGTCCCCCCTTTTCCTTCTGTCCTACACACTATACAGATTGAGTTCATGAAGTCTTTCCTGATACGTTTTATGCTTAAGACCTTCCACCATTCTTGTAGCCCGTCTTTGGACCCGTTCAATTTTGTCAATATCTTTTTGTAGGTGAGGTCTCCAGAACTGAACACAGTATTCCAAATGTGGTCTCGCCAGCGCTCTATATAGCGGGATCATAATCTCCCTCTTCCTGCTTGTTATACCTCTAGCTATGCAGCCAAGCATCCTACTTGCTTTCCCTACCGCCTGACTGCACTGTTCACCCGTTTTGAAATCACTACCCCTAAATCCTTTTCTTCTGAAGTTTTTGCTAACTTAGAACTGCCAATACAATACTCAGATTGAGGATTCTTTTGTAACAAACCAGAATCATAAGCCAAGAACAAAAAGTGGTGTGCTAAGAGAAAAATATGCCAAAGCTTCTTTCATGAATCAGAATTCTAAATAATTGTGCTTATCTCAGTGAAGATAAAATGAGAGCTGGGGTGGCACAGTGGTTACAGTGCAGCACTGCAGGCTACATCAGCTAACTGCTAGCTGTAGTACAGCAGTTCAAATCTCATTATCGTCTCACGGTTGACTCAGCCTTCCATCCTTCCGAGGTGGGTAAAATGAGGACTCAGATTGTTGAGGGCAATATGTTGATTCTGTAAACTGCTTAGAGAGAGCTGTAAAAGCACTTTGAAATGTATATAAGCCTAAATGTTATTGCTATTGCTAAATGTATGTCAGCTTAGCAGTTGCTAAGACAATTTTAGACAATTTTATTTTCCCTTTTTCCTGTGTGGATTTCAAATGACATTGGACCATTCATTTTTTTCAATATTTCAATATGATATTGCTTTGTTTCCAGTGCGCGTGGTCTTGCTGTTTTTGTACCGGTTATGAAATTTGCACTTCATGAGCTGCAATGTCCTGATTCAAAAAATACAGATATTTCTGTGAATTGTATACAAAATAAATATACTGCATATAATAATGCCTATATTTTAGGGGAAATTACTGGTGAAACAGGTTACAAGATTATATATTAGAAAGAAAAGGGCGGTAGGAAAAGCAAGTAGGGTGCTTGGCTGCATAGCTAGAGGTATAACAAGCAGGAAGAGGGAGATTGTGATCCCCTTATATAGCGCGCTGGTGAGACCACATTTGGAATACTGTGTTCAGTTCTGGAGACCTCGCCTACAAAAAGATATTGACACAATTGAACGGGTCCAAAGACGGGCTACAAGAATGGTGGAAGGTCTGAAGCATAAAACGTATCAGGAAAGACTTAATGAACTCAATCTGTAGAGTCTGGAGGACAGAAGGAAAAGGGGGGACATGATCGAAACATTTAAATATGTTAAAGGTTCAGGAGGGAAGTGTTTTTAATAGTAAAGTGAACACAAGAACAAGGGGACACAATCTGAAGTTAGTTGGGGGAAAGATCAAAAGCAACATGAGAAAATATTATTTTACTGAAAGAGTAGTAGATCCTTGGAACAAACTTCCAGCAGACGTGGTTGGTAAATCCACAGTAACTGAATTTAAACATGCCTGGGATAAACATAGATCCATCCTAAGATAAAATACAAAAAATAGTATAAGGGCAGACTAGATGGACCATGAAGTCTTTTTCTGCCGTCAGTTTTCTATGTTTCTTCTAAAAGTTTTAGATATCAAAATAGGCTGATTCATCCATTTTTAATAGTTTAATAGCACCTGATGGGGAAGGGCTGTCTAGTCCTGGACAATAGACATCAATTTCATGTTATTTCACTGGGCCAGTAACATTGAAAAGCAAGTTGCTATGTTGAAAAGAATGATGTTAAACATTGACAGGGAATGGAATATGACATGGGGCGTTTTCTGTTGTGTGACAATGGTGTGCACCTGAGCAGCAGTAGATCTGGCCATGTCCCCACTACACTGACATCACTATCTAAAGATAGAACAATTACATTTCAAAGACACAAACATTCTTTGGTGGCCCAAGGCAGAATTTTTACAATGTCATGGTTGCTGGAACAGTCACTAGGCTGGGACACTGCAGAACATCTGCAGGGCTTAGCTATTGCATAGTTGATTGAGCAAAAGAGAGCTTATTAGAAGCAAACAGAATGTTTTATCCACATTGTGTAACAACTCTAGCAAAATACAAACGAATGGATCCAGAGGCAAAAATTTACCTTGTACAGCTCCTTTTTCCATTAGTATGTAATAGAAAGGTAAGAACAGAATACTGTTTTTAAGGAGTGATATTAAGACTGCAAACACTAAAAATATTCTTTCAGTGAAATTTAATGCACAGCTTTTTCATTCTTGTTTTACTAGACATCTTGGCAGCATCTTTCCCAAATTCCTGAAATATTATTCCGAAAGTACTTTGAATCAATTAATGTCTTTCTGTCTCTTCATAGACTTAAGACAGTCTGATGGCTGTAAAAAATTGACAACACATTTTTACCTTCAATTTTAATAGCGGTAATCCTTACGTTTGAAATTAAGACATTAATAAAAGGATTAACTCTGAATCCCAATAATTCCTACGTGTTTCCTAGCTCCTGTTCTTCTGTAAACACCATAACGAAAGAGCTGGCAACCTATATTAATTGCACCATAAAGGTTTCCGTTCTTAATTTTGCTGCACAAACCCCACATGTATTTTTATATTTTATAGGGGGTTGGTGTGGGAAGTAATTGTTAACAACCATTCCCTCCAGCTGCCCGCCACCAAACTCGGAACCAGTTGCACAAGAAATCACTTGACAGGGGGGGGAGAGAAATCCAGATTTATGTCTTTCTTCATTCATGTTGGTCTGGAATTTTTACTACAGTTTCTTTAAGGAAGGACACCACATGGTTATGTATAACTGCTGAACATCTCAGTCACCTCTGTGATCAAATAACATCTGTGACTAAGTCAGTTTGGTGGTGTCTGTGCATGCAGGAAAGAGAGGTTTCCTTAATCCTCTGGGTTGGAAAAGACAGCTTCAAAATCAATTTATGAACTGGATTTATAGCTTCCTGCTCCTTTAGAGGAATAAAAATCCCTCAAATTCTCATGCTCTGTTTTAAACACAGAAGAGATCATTATATAATGTCCTCCACCACAATAATTTCATTCTTATTTATCATACAAACTTTCAGTTTGTCTGGATTAATTATCTAAATTATTGTCCTATCGATCTTCATGGTAATAAAATACAATGAATTTCTTCCCTCTTTTTAAATTTATTGGATTTGTATGCCGCTTCTCTCCGAAGACTCGGGGCAGCTCATAACAATAATAAAAACAATGTTACAGTGGAACAAATCTAATATTAAAAGAGAAAAAGACATATAAAACCCTATCATTTAAAACCAAATAATACATACATATCAAACATAAAGTATAAAAGTCTGAGGAAGGTGTCTCAGTTCCCCCATGCCTGGCGATATAGGTGGGTCTTGAGTAGCTTACGAAAGACAAGGAGGGTGGGGGCAGTTCTAATCTCCGTGGGGAGTTGATTCCAGAGGGCCGGGGCCGCCACAGAGAAGGCTCTTCCCCTGGGGCCCGCCAAACGACAGTGTTTAGTCGACGGGACCCGGAGGAGGCCAACTCTGTGGGACCTTATCGGTCGCTGGGATTCGTGTGGTATTTTAGAATCTAATATTTAGACACTCAGTGATGTGCTCCAAAACAATTTCCCCTCACCACCGGTATTTGTTTTTTCCCCCTGCCTTTTGAACTTTATATCAGACAGCACAAAATTTAAAAAAATCCATAAGCTCTTTAATACTTAAGATTAGAACCAAGTGTCAATTAAGACCAGGCTCCATATTTGTGCTGGAATAATAGTCTAAGTAGGAAATGAGTGCAGAAAATTTGGAATCAGCACAAAAAGCTAATCCTTCTTTTTAAAGTACGTTTACATATAGCGCTCTTTGTGTGAAGCAGTATCCAGCAATGTCTGCAGAGGAGTTCTGAGAGAAAAATGACAAAAACAGCTATCTGTAGTCCCGACAAAAGTCTCACACGTATAAATGGTTATAGGAGGAGAGCTGAGTTAGTCTACGGTGGCTCCTTTAGCAGTGCTATTTCCATCTAATTTTTATTAAAAGGCATCAGGTTTTGTGAGCTACAGCTCCATTCATCAGATGCCACCAGCTTTTGCTTTTTCAATAAAATTTGTTATATACTAACATAGAAATGTTATGGACTTTGAGGTGAATTTCATGTGGCTGTTTTCCTCATGATGACAAAAAGTGTGGTTTCCATAGATTCCCAGGACAACACTTCCTTAATTGGTGATGGCAAACACAAGCCCTTCACTCTACCACTCGCAACAGAATACCCTACGCAACTAGACTTACAATCCTAGATTTAAAACGCTTAGAAATAGATCACCTTAAACACAACCTAAGCATAGCCCATAAAATAATCTGCTACAATGTTGACGACTACTTCAGCTTCAACCACAACAACACACAAGCACACAACAGATACAAACTTAAAGTAAACCACTCCAAACTTGACTGCAGGAAATACGATTTTAGTAACCAAGTAGTTAATACATGGCACTCACTACCAGACTCTGTAGTATTATCACCTAACCCCCAAAACTTTACCCCTATATTATCCACTGTTGACCTCTCCCGATTCCTAAGAGGTCAGTAAGGGGCGTGCACAGGTGCACCAGTGTGCCTTCCGTCCTATGTCCTAATGTTTCTCTTTTACTAGTATCATGTATATAAATATTATTGTTATATCTTTGTATACCACCAATACATACTTGACAAAATAAGTAAATAAAATAAAAATAAATAAGAGTTCGCCCAACTTTGCCCCTTGAAATAGTAGCATTTACAGCTTGAACTTGATAGTCCTGGTGCATAAACATCGCTTTCTGAGCTTGAAACAGCAACCCAGCTTGTACCAGCGAGATTCAGAAGCCTTATTCATAACTGTAAAACTGAATTAGAGGAGAAAATGATATGTAATGGCTCATAAATAATGCAGCCATGGTTTAAAACATTTTCAAGAGTGTGTGTCAGAGTAGGACAAATATAAGATTGTTGAGATACTCACCAAACTTGATGCAGGCAAGCAGAACAGATGGGCCCCTTCTTACCTGATCATCCTTCCTAAGATGCTCGGGTTGTTTCAGTCAACTGCCATCACATCTATCTGGGCATCTCCAAAATTAAATTACAAAGAAATCCAATACAGGTTGTTCTTGTTCAGCAATTACATGTTCCTGGTGCTGAATAAGGAGAGTTATCATCCTGCCTTGTGGTGGCTATCACAGGATGTCCAGAGTTATCATGATTCAGATGGTTGGTAAGGATGGTTGCAATTTCCCAGTGACACCACCATCAATGACAGCTTCCAGGAAGCCAAAAGAATGGGAAACCCAGCAGGAGGACCACAAGATACTGTGACTATGCATGATTCATCTTAGCAATGGCAGCTGGCACTACTGCAGCTATTGTCCTATGTTGGCATAGTTACATGAGGTTGTACTTTACAATGGAATTGCTGATCAACAGAATTGCTGGTCCCAATTCCCAGTTTTTAAGTAGGACTATATATTTATTTATTTATTTATTTATTCATTTATTTATTTATTGTATTTATTTATTTAGTCCAATACATAATACACATTGAAGAGAATAGATATGTAGTAATATAAATAAAGAAAAGGATAGAAGAAAAGTTATAAAAGTATAGGTGAACAAATTTGAAAGGAAGAAAAGATAAATGAGATAAGGAGAGACAATTGGACAGGGGACGGAAGGCACACTGGTGCACTTATGCACGCCCCTTACTGATCTCTAAGGAAAAATATTGGGGGTTAGGGGTTGACACTACTGAGTCAGGTAATGAGTTCCATGCTTCGACAATTCGGTTGCTGAAGTCATATTTTTTACAGTCAAGTTTGGAACAGTTAATATTAAGTTTGAATCTGTTGCGTGCTCTTGTGTCTTATATCCTTCAAAGTACACTAAGAATTCAATGCCATGTACTAAGTCAATGCTACTTTTATTGTAACAGCAACAGAAACTTTCAAGTCTGAATGACTTGAAAGTCATTTTTTCCCCTTCCTTTCTCTTCAGGTGGAGTAGGACTGACCTGTCTGGGACATTTTCTTCTTGACATAGTCTCAAGCCTCTTTCATCTGCTTCTTGCCTTGATAGTGATACCTGTCCCTCAGCTCTGTACAATGTCTATTTGGAAGGAAGCCCTACCGGGTTCAATGAACCCAGTATGTATTTCATAGTTAAAAGAAAAATCATAGGAACTTGAGAAATAAAACCAGAGCAAAATTGTAAATTGGTTCTGTTCTCTTTGTCTCAATGTACGTCATCATTGCATTTGCAACCATTGGTTCAAGGGTGTAAGATTATTTATTTATTTTTATTTATTATTGGATGTGTTAAGACTACCCAACTTCAAGAAGATTCTGGGTAGCATAAAAAAGATCCAAAAGATAAAATATAAATATTGTATATGATTGTATAAATAAAAGCCAGCCTCCTTTCAGGTAATCTGATTAATTTACTAAAATGTTTCCAAAAGAAAATATCTCAGTAGGGGTCCTGGAGTTGGGGTGGCACAGTGGTTAGAGCACAGCACTGCAAGCTACTTCAGCTAACTGCTAGCTGTAGTTCAGCAATTCAAATCTCACCACCAGCTTAAGGTTGACTCAGCCTTCCCTCCTTTGGACATGGGTAAAATGAGGACCCAGATTGTTGGGGGCAATATGCTGATTCTGTAAACTGCTTAGAGGGGGCTGTAAAAGCACTATGAAGTGGTATATAAGTCTAAATGCTAAATGCTATTTGTACTCTATTCATGCTAATAAAAAATATTTGCAAAACTAGTTTGATTTTATAAAAATAAACTGGCTGTATTTCAAACCTGTAGATCAAACACATGAACATAGCTTTTTGTGGGACTGCAAAATCGAAGCAGTAAAAATGCAGAGCGCAAAATTGTATCTATCCCTACCTCTTCATAAATAACTCCCTTTAAATTCTGTGGGGCTTCCTTTCAGATCAATACATACTTTAAGACTATGATCTTAACATTTGCATCAGTTTGGATCAATCAGTGGATCTCCAAGATCAGGGGTCCCCAAACTTGGCAACTTTAAGACTTGTGGACTTCAGTTCCCAGAATTCCCCAACCATCATGGCATAGTTGGTTGAATTAATTCTGGGAGCTGAGGTCTACAAGTTGTAAAGTTGACACATTTTGAAACCCCTGTCCAAGATTTCAGTCCAAGACCAGGTAGTCCTCAACCTATGACAGTTCATTTAGTGACTGTTCAAAGTTACAACGACACTGAAAAAAGCAGTTTATGACTGTTTTGCAAACTTACAACCATTGCAGTACCTTGGTCACGCAATCAACTGGTAACTGGTGAACATTTATGACAGTTGTCGTGTCCTAGAGTCATGTGATCACCTTTTGAGACCTTCTGACAAGGAAAGCCAATGGGGGAGCTACCTTGGCTTAGTGACTATGTTACTAACTTAACAACTGCAATGGTAGTGTACTGGAACCAATGCTCTTCATTCTCTACATCAATGACCTTTGCGATTACATCACAAGCAACTGTGTCCTCTTCGCCGACGATGTAAAACTCTTCAACACCACCGATAACACAACTACTCTCCAAAAAGACCTTGATGCTGTTTCTGAGTGTCTAACACATGGCAACTCCAAATCTCAACTAGTAAATGCTCTGTCCTACAAATTGGGAAGAAGAATCTGAACTCCAAATACGAACTGAATAATCAAATTATCACAGATAATCCCCACTCGGGTAAAGACCTTGGTATACTAATAACAAAAGATTTAAGTGCCAAAGCCCACTGCAACAATATAGCCAAGAAGGCTTCAAGAGTTGTAAACCTAATCCTACGTAGCTTCTGCTCTGGCAATCTCACACTACTTACCAGAGCTTACAAAACTTTTGCCAGACACATCCTCGAATACAGCTCATCTGTTTGGAACCCATATCGCATCTCAGACATTAACACCCTTGAAAATGTCCAAAGATACTTCACCAGAAGAGCCCTTCACTCCTCCACACGAAATAGAATACCCTATGAGACTAGACTTTCAATCCTGGGCCTAGAAAGCTTAGAACCAAGATGCCTTAAACAAGATCTAAGTATTGCCCACAAGATCATATGCTGCAATGTCCTGCCTGTCGGCGACTACTTCAGCTTCAACCACAACAACACAAGAGCACACAACAGATTTAAACATAATATTAACCGCTCCAAACTTGACTGTAAAAAATATGACTTCAGTAACCGAGTTGTCGAAGCGTGGAACTCATTACCAGACTCCATAGTGTCATCCCCAAACCCCCAACACTTTACCCTTAGATTATCTACGGTTGACCTATCCAGATTCCTAAGAGGTCAGTAAGGGGCGAGTACAAGTGCACTAGAGTGCCTTCCATCCCCTGTCCTATTGCTCTCCTATATATCCTATACCTTTCTTCTATTCCTATATCTCTTCTTCTATTCTTTCATTGCTATGTTCTATTACTATATCTTCTTTTCTATTATTTCTTAGATATATTTTACTATGAGTATCTCCTCTATAACCTTCATCATGTACAGTGGTACCTCAAGATATGAACCCCTCGTCTTACGAACAACTCGTGATATGAACCCGGGGTTCAGAAAAATTTTGCCTCTTCTTACGAACTTTTTTCGAGTTACGAACCGGCATTCGGGAGGCTGCTGGAAAGCCCCCTGGCTGTTTTAAAAGGTGACAGCCGGGCGGCGGGGCTTCCCAGCAGCCTCCCGAACGCCGGTTCGTAACTCGAAAAAAGTTCATAAGAAGAGGCAAAAATGTTCTGAACCCCGGGTTCGGTTCGGGAGGTTGCTGGGAAGCCCCCCAGCCCGGCTGTGACCTTTTAAAACAGCCGCGCGGCTTCCCAGCTGTCTCCGAACGCCGAACCTGGAAGTTAGGGTTTGGCGTTCGGCTTTGGGAAGCTGCTGGGAAGCTGCGCGGCTGTTTTAAAAGGTGACAGCCGGCCTGGGGGGCTTCCCAGCAACCTCCCGAACCCCGAACTTTTGCCGAACTTCCGGGTTCGGGGTTCGGGAGGTTGCTGGGAAGCCCCCCAGCCCAGCTGTCACCTTTTAAAATAGCCGCGCGGCTTCCCAGCAGTCGCCGAACGCCAGTTTTTTTTGGGGGGGGGGGGTTTGGTTGCATGGATTAATTGACTTTACATTGTTTCCTATGGGAAACAATGTTTCGTCTTACGAACCTTTCGTCTTACGAACCTCCCCCTGGAACCAATTAGGTTCGTAAGACGAGGTATGACTGTATTTTACTTCATCATGTATTTTACTATATACCCACTAAAACCCTCATTGTGTATTGGACAAAATAAATAAATAAAATAAATAAATAAAAAACTCCATCTCTCTAACATTAAAGTAGTACTAAACTTTAAAATCAAGGGCAAAGAAAAAGAGAGAAAGAAAAAAGAAAAGAACAAAAACAAACTCTCAGTATTTAACATTCTATAAATCACATATTAATCATTATTTACAAAGAAAGGGAGAGAGAAAAGAGAGAGGGGGGGGAAAAGAATAGAGTAAAAAAATCCCCTTCACTCCAACATTTAGCTAATTCCCTAATAAAAATAGTTAGAATAATATAAAACATAAACTATCTTAAATTTGCATTAGCAACTAGTGCTGCCTCTTTTTTTTCCTTTTTTTTTCATCTGGGTGTCTACCTGCTATTTTTTCAATCTTTTACTTCACTTTTTTTTTTAAAAAAAATGCATATATTTTAGCAACAGAGATGTTGAGCTCAATCGTGGTCGTAAGTCGAGGACCAGCTGTAATGAAGAAAAATCCTTTAAGAGACCAAAGTTCAAGGAGAAAAACATGGATTCCCTTTCATCTTTCTTCCATTTTTATTACAGATACGTCCGTGGCCCTGATGTTCCTTTTCAATTAAAGGATGGCCAAAAACAGGATAAAGGGACACCCCTCCAGCACTTTTGAGTCTTCTCTCTCTTGCGTTCTTGTAGAGTAAGCACAGCATTCTCATTAAAAAACCCTGTTCTTGGCATTTACATTGACCTAAATTAATTCATATGCAGTAGATTAACTACGATTAACCACAGCATGTAATCCATTTTAATGTCCATCAAGGGGGTGGTGTTGAATTTTTAAAAGGCATACCTGATATTTCAGCCATATTTTATGTTTCCCACTTTTTGTCCGGTTCTACATAGATTTGATTAATATACACTCTTAGTTTATAGACACCCCCCCCAACCCCCAAATTGCCACACTGGAATACCTCCAAGCAACAACCACCCATGTTGGCAGTCATTAAACTGCTGTAAAAAATCCTGACAACTCTACAGAAGAACATCAAATCTTTCCAGAGTTCCTCCAGGGCTGGGGAGAGATTAACCCCCTCAAAATTAATATTGAGAAGAAAAGGAGAGAGAGAGAGAGAGAAACCACCACCCCAAATACCTCATTACTCCCTGCAGCTTTGCATCTAATTTAGAATCTCTACAACCTTGTGCCAATACATCAGCTCTACTTAGCAGGGATGTTTTGCTTTCAAATTAACATCTTCTTTGACTACGAACATTGGCCTGGGGGGGATTGTTTTGTGTATGTTTAGAAGTCTGTCTTACATGAAACTGAAAATGTCCTTCAAAATCAGTGAGGGAAGGGGAAGGTTGGACTAGAAGTAGTATTATAATGTCTTTGTTGATTTACTACTCCCCGTAGAAACAAGCTAGTGGGAATAATTTTCTTCTAGAGAGGTTGAAAGGCAGGAGGTCTTCTGTAACACTCTCCCTATGCTTAATGTCCCTGTCTCCCCTTAGTCTCCCCAAGAATTAGTTTCTAATCATCGGGGAAGAATGAATTAAGTAGCTTTTGAGTTCATATTGAAGAATAATATCCATTAAGTTGCCATTGTAGAGCCCAGATGATGTGTGGCTAATGTGTGTCGAGAGTATTTAATGCTCTGCAAAGGTCCAGGTGTGCTTGCTCCCTACATTTCTTCTTTACTAAATCAGATTGATTTTTTTTCACACACACACATATATCCCTCTCTGGTCTGCATCTCCAGCGTTTGCCAGCCCTGATTTACAATCTCCTTGACAGCCAAGCTTGCATGAAGCGATTTTTTTGCAATTAGCTGGGCACGTGATCAAGCTCAGCCCAGGGAACTGCCTCCAAATCTCCTTGCATGTATGAATTCTGCCTGCAGCTTGTGTGGCTTCAGATTCCTGGAGAATCTTGCTCGGGCCTGTGAGTTGGCACGGGAGCAGGATCACATGCTCCAGTCCTTCCCAAAAGGCTGCTTCTCCTTCCTTTCGCAGCGCACACCCAGCTTTTCTGCTGAGTTTGCAACATCACAAAAAGCGAATCCCATTTGCTTTCCTTGCCCTCTTCCCGTTTGGATTGCCAGGTGGCACAGGGTTCAGCGCATGGCTTGGCACAACGAACAGGGGGAGCGGGGAGCAAAGAACAGCAGAAAAGCTTCGCAGAGAAATGGCTAGAATGAATCAATAGCGACTGTCATTGCAATTTGAATTTATTAAAAGCAAGAAGTGTTCAGGGTGACATTGCAATACCAACCTATAGTATTTTAAGAGTCACCATCCCCTATAATCCCTGTGATAGGCACATCACAGTCTTTACGTTGAAGAACACGGCAGATTTGCAAGAATACCTGCTGAGGCTTCTAACATAGCGGCAAATAAAAAGAATGAAAATGGTCCATGTGTGCATAAAAAAGTCAAGATGACAGCCACAAGTATATGATCAAGGTCCTGCAGCTGTCACATGCACACAACCCTAGACACATTTTGTTTTGCCATCAGTTTTTCATTCAGGAGGAAGCGGAATAGAAAATAATAATAATGATGATGATGATGATGATGATGACGCATAAGAATTTATTCTAGTAATGGGACCCATGGCCCTTTGCATCAATAGCACATTTGTTGTGATGGAAATATCTTCAATTTTGCAAGTTTTATGCTTGGGAACATAAATAGAATACAGTGGTACCTCTAACCAAGAACGCCTCTACTTACGAACTTTTCTAGATAAGAACCAGATGTTCAAGATTTTTTTGCCTCTTCTCAAAAACCATTTTCCACTTACAAACCCGACCCTCCGAAACTGTAACCGGAAAAGGCAGGGAGAAGCCTCGGTCGGGCCCCTCTAGGAATCTCCAGGGAGGAAACAGGGCCGGAAAAGGTGGGGAGAAGCCTCCGTAGGGCCTCTCCAGGAATATCCTGGGAGGAAACAGGGCCTCCAACCTCCCTGTGGTTTCCCCAATCGCACGCATTCATTCCTATGGGAAAAATTGCTTCTTCTTACAAACTTTTCTACTTAAGAACCTGGTCATGGAACGAATTAAGTTCTTAAGTAGAGGTACCACTGTAGTGGGTTTTTGAAGGTCACCTGTTTGCAAGACTAGACACAAAAGTTTTTATACAGGCATTTCCCCCTTATTTCCCCCTTACAATCTACATACAAAAGGCATTCCTGAATCAGAAAGTCATGTGTGTCAGCAACATCCTACACAGGGGTTTTGCAGGGAATTCCAATTAGTGTCATGTCATGTTTCTAACGTACAAGGGCGGATTCCTGATTCTGCCATTACTGCGCTGGGCATGCAGCTTTGCTTCGACTGCAGGTGTGCGTGTGCGTCCCAGTGAGATTTTGCTTCGGCACATGCGTAGGAAGCAAAGTCTTGTGAGGGGACATGCATGTGCATGAGATTTTGGTGATTTTTCACCAAAATCTTGCATGCACGTCCCTTCGTGAGATTTTGCTTCCTGCACATGCGCAGAAGCAACATCTCACTTTTGATGCACATGTGCACCCACGGCAGAAGCCAAGCTGCACGTGCAGCTCAATTTTAGCTACTGGTGTGCCGTCCTTATCCGTATCAGTAGCAACCCGATACTGAATGTACAGCAATCCTAGCTTTTCAAATTAGACAGTATAGCTAGATGTAATAGTAGGTGGGAATGACCTTAGGAGATGTTGTGGTTGGCTCTGGGCCAGCTCCTGCTCCAAAGACTGTGGATGTTGGTTTGGGAGAATCCTCAAGTTCTCAGAGACTGATTTTACTGCCAACAGCTTTGGACAGTGAAGATTCTGTGTCAAGGGCAGACTCTGGGACTGAAGCAGGATCGGACAGTGACGTAGTTGCAGGCAGCCCATTAACTAATGACCCCATTAGTGAGTCATCATCATCAGACTCAGAAGAAGATAGATTAATAGATGCTTGCAGGTGCAGGTTTATGACGAGACGGGAACAACTGCTCAAGTATTATAGATGATAAGGGAGAACACCTGTGGCGGTGGCAATTAGGCTAATGCGTGCGTGGGAGTTTATCACTTTGGTGAAGAAAGAGTATTGTTCCAGGACTTACAAAGACTTTTTGGATATTTCACAGTTAAGTACATTTTGTAGACTCTTGAAGGGGGTGGCTGTGATGCTTTCACAGCTGCCTTTATCTGCTCTGTGTTGTTTTTGCTTTTAGCAGCATTCCAGGCTTGTGGTTTGTGGGAGAGCACTTTGGCTGTTTAAAGTGCATGAGTACACTACTTTTGTTTTGATAAACCGACTTTTTGTCGGCGTGTGTGTTCGAATTTACCTTTCTGACTTAATTGGGGCTCATAACATGAAGCCCGGCATAAAAGGAGAGAGGTGGAAGACCCACTGCCTAGACCCGTGATGGTGCAACAGGTGGCATGCGGAGCCATATATGCTGGCGCGTGAGCCATTGCTCTAGCTCAACTCCAACGTGCATGTGCGTACTGGCCAGCTGATTTTTGGCTCGCACAGAGGCTTTGGGAGGGCATTTTTGGCTTCCAGAGAGCCTCCGGGGAGATGGGGGGAGGGCATTTTTACCCTCCCTCGGCTCCAGGGAAGCCTTTAGAACCTGGGGAGGGTGAAACATGAGCCTGCTGGGCCCATCAGAATTTGGGAAACAGGCCATTTCCGGCCTCCAGAAGGGGGCGGGGAAAGCTGTTTTTGCCCTCCCCAGGCATTGAATTATGGGTGTGGGCACTCACACATGGACAATAGTGTGTGCACACACTCTTTTGGCACCTGAGGAAAAAAAGGTTCACCATCACTGGCCTAGACAAACAAAATTTCCATACAAAGCAGGAAGAGTAGCAAAATTGCCTCAGAACCCACCGTTCCTAGTTTTCAGCATAGTACAAATGAAGGGATGGAGAGATACTTACAAGATTGATGTAGGTCTTATAAGGTAGTCCGAACAAGAAACACACCCAGAATAAACTGCTCTAACTTTATTGCAAGGTTAGTTTAACAGAATCTTGTGTGGTTTTCATTAGTTGAAAATACTGGAATATATATGCACACAATACCTATAGTTAGAATGGCAATTGCACATTTTACTTTCTGCCACAATTTCTAAGGTATTTTTCACTGAAATGTGAGAATTTGAAATTATGGCTCATGTGGGGGCAGTTCTTTGTTCCTTCTTCCCAGGTGACCATAATAATTAGTCTGCAGAACAAAATGAGATAATAGAATTAGCCTGATCCTGTACTGAAGCAGATTTTCTACATCAATTTATTTGAAGAAATTGGTATGTTTAGCTTAGTGAAAAGAAGGACTAGGGGTGACATGATAGTAGTGTTCCAATTTTTTTAAATTCAAAGTAAAACTGGAAGGGACCTTGGAGGTCTTCTATTCCGACACCCTGCTCCAACAGGAGAACCTATATCATTTCAGACATGTGGCTGTCCAGGTATCTTCTTTAAAGTCTCCACTGATGCAGCACCCATAACTTCTGAAGGCAAGGTTTTCCAATGGTTAATTGTTCTCACAGTTAGGAAATTTCTCCTTAACTCCAGGTTCCTTCTGTCCTTTATTAGTTTCCATTCATTGTTTCTTGTCTTGCCTTCTGGTGCTTTGGAAAATAAGCTGACCTCCTCTTCTTGATATAGTGTACATCAGAGGTGGGTTTCAGCAGTTTCTGATCAGTTCTGGGCAACCAGTAATGGAAATTTTTAGTAATTCTGAGAACTGGTAAATACCATCTCTGACTGTCCACGTCTCCATCTATTCTCTGCCTCCCGAGTCCCAGCTGATTGGGAGCAAATGGAGATTTTGCAGTAACCTTCGCCTGGAGTGGGATGGGAATGGAGATTTTACAGTATCCTTCCCCTGCCACGCCCACCAAGCCCCACCCACCATTCCCCACCATGCCCACAAGCCCAGCTCTGCCCAAAGAACTGCCAGTAAAAAATAAAATCCTACCACTGGTATATATAATATATAAAGATATTTGTTTTCGTACAATATAAATATAATATAAAGATATTGTATGTATAGTGTACTTTATATAGATAGGGTAGAATCAACCTTCATGACAATATTTATGTAGCAGCCTCCAGATCTGGGCTACAACTAAAGAACAGATAAATATACTCTTTAGGAATGGTTTATTGGAATGTGGTTAGTGGAATAATGCATGGTTGTTGGAATGTTAGCAAACTTCAATACAGAGCAAGCAATATAAGATATAATATTTTTCCTTCCATAGTTAGGAACACATGATTCTACTCTCAACAGAATAAGAATATAAAGAAATAAGAAAAGATACATTTTGTGAAATAGTATTCTTAATAGCAATATAAGTTTTTCTGTCTGCCCTTTGATAAAGCAATTTTTAGAAGCATCATCTAATCAAAATTGTGACGTTTTAACTGCCTGGGTTTCAAGTGAAAATATAAAGTGAATTTCATTCATTTCCGGAGAACTCAATAAGACTTTTTTTTTTTTTTAAAAAAGGCTGACGGGTTGGTTTGTGTTCTAAAGAAATTATGTATAGATAAATCAGATTCTTTGCCTTTCTCTATACAGTAACTTGTCTGAGCTAGCCTTCTTGCTAGAAGGAACATATGCGGGGAGTTTACTACTTAGTAATTCATACATATGACATCAGCTGTATTGATTTTAAAAGTAACATCTGTATGTGTATGAGAGAGTGCCATTATTTAACTGGACGTTGTAATGTAAACTGAAACTACTGTATGCTGCCTTGAGATTCAGAAAATAACTTAAAACTTAAATGTGTTCAAAATAGATCTATAGAAAAGGAGTTAATGCTTTCTGCAAAGACCACACTGTTACAGCCACACCTCAAATATCAGAGATATTTAATTTGTTAAAACCCTGAAGCATAAACCTTTTATAGCAAAAGCTTGTTCTCCCACCCCCCCTCATCTGCTGAAGGGCAGGATTTTTACTCCATTTCCCCCAACAATTTCACAGGAGATGGGGGGGGGGACAATTAATGAATCCAATCAGTTGTCTATCCTACTTTTGATAAAAAAAGAGGGTATGTTTTTGTATTTTAAATCTGGGAGTTCTTTTTGTTCTTTTGGCAACACTTTCATGCTAGAGTCTGCCTGCCTATCTGTCTGTCTGTCATGCTATTTATTTAGCAATTCACACTTTGATTGAGCTGTCCATCATTTCTCCAGAAAACTCCCCAAGACCCTCTGAAAATACGAGAGATCCATTAGATGATTAGGACAGGCTTCTCAAATAGATCTTCCCCTCTGCATGGGGATTGAAGCACGGCACTTCAATCAGATATGGTCTGTTCATAACAAAGTTCAATCGTCTCCATATGTCCCAAACCAAAAATCAGATCTTGTGTGTGCCCTCAGTAAACTGGATCAGATCCACGTTGCCATTGTTACCATGAATTCCTGATCTATTTCAGATCTTTCACCAAGGAAGGCAAATTAAAACTTCCAAGTACAGCGATACCTCTACTTAAGAACTTAATTTATTCCGTGACCAGGTTCTTAAGTAGAAAGGTTTGTAAGTAGAAGCAATTTTTCCCATAGGAATCAATGTAAAAGCAAATAATGCGTGCAAACCCATTAGGAAAGAAATAAAAGCTTAGAATGTGGGTGGGAGGAAGAGGAGGAGGAGGACAGTCGCTCCCAGAGCTAAGGGAGCATTTCTTTTCTCTGGGTGCTGACAGAGGTTTATTCTCTCTTCCAGCGCCCAGAGAAAGGAAAATGCTTTGTTCGCTCTGGACTGCCAAAGCCTCCTTAAGCGCCACCAAAAGGCTCCTCTGGCAGCCCAGAAAAGCCCGAGATGGCTGGGATTAAAGGGGGAATGGCAGGAAACTGGCTGGGCCTTCGTGCTGCTCTCATATTTCCTGGGAATTTTTTCCGGGCTCGGGTTCTTAAGTAGAAAATGGTTCTTGAGAAGAGGCAAAAAAATCTTGAACACCCGGTTCTTATCTAGAAACGTTCTTAAGTAGAGGCGTTCTTAAGTAGAGGTACCACTGTACAATCAAATTGTGGAAATGTACTACCAACCCAGCATTAATGTTATCCATCCCTGGCCAGGATAACACAGCGGAACAGGAAGACTAATCCACAAAACACAATCCACAAACAAACCCATTTGATCCTTCAAACCAGGCAAGCATCAGCAATGTCATGCCTTTGATGTCAGCAGACTTTCATGGATGATAACAGCTGCCCTCCTCCCCTCCCAAATGGGATTGTGGCTAGTGCCACATCCCAAATGTGGGTGGGCAGAACTCTTCCATTCAGATTTTGATAATACAAATTAGGTCTGCCATCTCATTCTGTGTTGGAATGAATGAATGACCTTGGGGATAAAGGGAAAGAGATGCTACCTAGAAAACCACCAGATAAGAAGGAAGGAGCCAAATAAAGGAGCCAAATGAAGGAAGGAGCCAAATGAGACAAATAAATTTAGGAAGAACTCACTTTTATGGATCAAACAGTTAAAAGTTGTGGCTGGAAGTTGGTACTTCAGATTTGCAAGAGTCTCTTAAGATAAAGAGCCTTACAATAAAGTAAGAAGGACTGACACATCCAGAGTTAAATTGGAACTCTGCCTCTTGCAAAAAGGAGAGAGACTTCCCAGTCTATTGTGCTTTTAATTAAAAGTGTCCTCCTCTGGAAATAATAACATCCTTTGTCTCTTCTTGTTCAGAACAACTTGGCTTTAACTAATGAATTGCTCCACCATTCTTTTCCTATAAAAACAAGAACTTTTTATAGCAGCTTCTTATTGTGTGATGACAATGATTTCCAAGTAATATGCATAAGAAAGAATTCTAAACGTGACCTTTTTTCCCCTGCAATAACAGTTAATCTTTCTTTTCTTTTCAGATAAATTATCAAGATAATATGGTGCATCTGGGCGAAGGCAGATGGACCCACATGTTCCCTTTTCTCATAGTAGGTATTTTGAATGCATAAGCTGCAGGTCCATCCATTAACTGTAGCGAATTGACAATAAAGAACCATTCATTAGTGCTTTATTAATCAGAAACAAAATTTCCCATGTACTATAACTACTTCAGAATATTTCATTTTAAAAACACTTTTTATGTCTTTAAAATAAATCAAACCCATAAATGTCATTAATGTAGTTGAATCTCAAGGGATTAGGTTGATCTGATTGACAAAGTACATGCAATGTTTATTATTTTTACAAGATCCAGGGTTTGTGCTGGATAGAGATGGAGAAAGAAGAGATCAGAATTTCCAAGCAGCTCCAACTTACCCCGCTGCCAATTCGCTTCCTTGTGCACTGCGTGGCTGTGTGTGTGCTTTGCACGCACATATACACAGTGGCAAAAATTACTTTTTAAAAAAGCTAAAAGCAAGATGGCGACCGCATGCACAGTGCTGGAAACTCAGCTCCTGCACATGCACAAAAGGAAAAAAAAACAGATTTTATTTTTTAAAAGCAATTTTTTTAAAAAAAGATGTTGACGCCCACAGACCTGTACCGACAGAACCAGTTCTGTGACATCATCATGACATCACCAGCAAGTCGCTACCAGTTCAGGTAAAGTGGTCCAAACTGGGGAAAACCCACCTCTGGATGGAAGAGATTTTGTTTCTGGGACCATGTTTTGTATTACCATATGATAGAGTGCTGTGACAAGATGGTCTATCTGTCCCAAAGACTACAAAAAAAAAAAGTTTTTTACAATATCAAGTCCAATAAAAGGACTTACTAAGTTTCTCAATTAACTCTGAAGAAGAACACAGATTCATAAAGTTTATGGCCTTCACTGTCTAGATAAATCAAGGCTCACAGCATGGAAAATAAACAAAGGAGAGTTTGAACTCATTACAGGAAACCAACTGTAAATTGATTGACATGATTCATGCAATTACAATAGCGCTTAAGAATCAATGGAAATGAAGAAAGAGTTTTATGTTAAAAATATGCATATTTGCTCACAAATTCAGATAGATGACTTTGCTTTGCTGTAGAAAACATCTGGATTAAATTAAACTAGGAAATGCTATTGCAAAAACAATAGTGTTATTGGTTTATGTCACTGGCTACTCAACCAAACAGAGTATCTTTTAAATGGACTGAAGGTAATACCGGTAGTAATGGCAGATTAATTGGGGATGAACTCTGCCAAATTTAGGAAGAAATCTATAGGAAATTTTCAAAATGGTCAGAAGATTCCATCACTTCACCAATTGGTAAAAGAAACAAGTTGTTCAAGTATTCTTGTCTTGATCTCAAGCAATAGAGTACATATAGCAGATGAAGACAGCAGATCATACTTACCCACTACTAGAGAATGTACTGTAGTTATATGCAAACCTTTGTCTTCACGAAAGCAGATTTGAATAAAATCAGGGCAATTTTAAGAGCAACTCTGCAATTCTATGATCCCCTGAACCTGGAATAAGCTTAAAATCTAGAGCTTATAAACTTCAACTAACAGAAGGAAAAAGGATTTGGGAATTATCACTCACTGCTTACTTTGGAGATAAGTGAAGTTTATTAAAAAAGAAACAAATGAAAAATAAGTTCTGAAAAGAAAATAATCCGTTTAATTTTGAAATGCTGAAATTGCTATATAGCCCAAGCTATCTTATGTTCAATGTAATATTTGTTTCAGAAAAGTTCTGAAAATAAGTGGAAATGGATTCTTTTGATCTTGAGAATAATAGCTGCAGATTGCTAATTTTAGAGAGTGTTACTAAGAAGGCATGCTGTATAATATTTAGTACTTTCATGTGAAAAGCATTTTTGCTTCATTGGTGGGTTTCATCCCCACCTTTTAGGGTGGCCATTTGGGTGTAGGTGGCACTCAGAGCCATATTTGATGGCACGCGAGCCGTTGCCCTAGAATGTGCAAGCTGGTCAGCTGATTTTCGGCTCACACAGAGATTTTGGGAGGGCATTTTTGGCTTCTGGAAGGCCTCCAGGAGTGGCGGGATGGGGCATTTTTGCCCTTCACAGGCTCTGGGGAGACTACTAGGCCTACCAGAAGTAAGGAAATGTGCCATTTCTGGACTCCAGATGGCCTTGGGGGTGGAGGAGGCCATTTTTGCCCTCTCCCAACATTGAATTATGTGTGTGGGCACTCATGTGTGTGCGATAGTGCATGCGCATGTGCTTTCGAGAACCAAGGGGAAAAAGGTTCGCCATCACTGTTATAAACCATTAATGTGCAAATAACCTTCAGCATCTTTTTCAAACAAAAAAGCCGTTTATATTGCATTTATTGACAATTAAAATACAATATTTCTTTATTAGATATTTTAGACATAATTTATTCAAACAAACCAGCAGTTTCTTTTTTCAGATCCACAATTAGGGTGCAATAAATATAAACTTATGTGTCTTTGATTAATAGCCAAGGCTTTACATTCTTTACATTTTAAAGGAATATAATTTTATGAAGAAAGCTAAATTATCCACTTATTTTTGAAAAATGGGCTCCATTTTTTATTTAATTTATTCTAATTTTGAAGTCTACCTTACAACCATTGATAATCTAATTTTCTCCCTTTTCACTTCCATTGTTCTCAATATATGCCTTTACACATATCTTCAATTGTAATATCTCATGTTTTAACAAATAAGATGTGGACAATTTTTAAAATTTAGCTATTGTTCCAAATACCACATTCTTCATATTTTTGGCTGCCTATCAAATAAATAATAGACATAAATATATTTATAGTCTTTCCTATTCCAAGAAAATGTGAAATCATGGAAGAAATTCAAGATCATCTGGTTCAGCTCATAAAGATTAGAAGATCCATGACAAGTTTTCATGGGGAATGGTTTCTTCAATGTCCAGTAGCCCATATTATTGGGGTGGGTGTGTATGCTTTAAGGGATGTGTATGTTTTAAGACCAGTGATTCAGCCATCCATCATGTCTGCCTTTAAAAAACTATGACACTTGGCAATAGAAATAACCAAGCTGTACTTTCTGATACAGGCATCACTTGTGTATTCTGGTCATGGTGAATATTCTAATTGTGGTGAAAATGAGTATTACAATCAGACAACCGGAATGTGCCATGAGTGTCCACAGTGTGAGCCAGGAGAAGAACCTTATATGGTGAGCTTTCCACATCATTGTGATGTTCTTGAGGTCATTTCTTCTAAAGGTGCCAATTTGAAAAATGCATCATAGAAAATAACAATTGTTGTGATTAGCTCCTGCCCCAAGGAATGTGGAGGTGAATGTGGGGGAGACATCCACATGCCGCAGGCCTGTTTTGCTCCCAGTAGAATCTGCTGACGAAGTCTCCTCTGACCAAGGAAGCGTGAGTGACAGGGAAGAGGGGAGTTTGGCAGACAGCCCAGGAGGAGATCAGTCATCTGTATCATCCCTGGATTCTGAACAAGAATTAATGACACATCCACGCATGCATAGAGTGATGCATAGGAGACAACAACTGAAGGATTATTACAAGAGAAATGAGGCCACCTGTGGTTGGGTGGGGCTGCTATAATTAGTGCTGCAGATAAAAGTGCAGCCTGGTGTTTTAGCCTCATGGCAGTTTATCTGATTCATTGTTTCGTCAAGATCGTGGTTTTTGCTGTTCAGGATTGTGTGTGTGGACTCTCTGGACTTTAGAATTGGACTCAATATCCCAGTTATTGGGTGAGCAATTGGACTGCATTTAACCTGTGCCTTGTGTGTACCAGAAAATCCCTTTGACATTTAAAAAGGGAGCTGTTTCTGTTTTTCTGTTTATAAAAACTTTTGGGTTTTCCTTTTATCGTGTGGTGTGTGTCTTCCTGGACTAATTACCCTGTAATTATGGGCGGTTGAGACACGCCGGCAGAACAAACAATGTTATTAAGAAATGTGTTCAAAATATTATAAAACGTATTTTTGAAGAGCATCTGTTTTCATGTAGCTGTAGTGAATGTGTTTTCCATGCAAAAGTTGAAAAGAGATGTTCCATAAAGAGAAAAAAGGACCATATCTTCTTCCTTGAATGCGTGTGTGTGCATGCGCACTCACACACACACAAACACACACACACTGGAGATGAGAAATCCTGCCTCCTAGCCAGAGCAGTAAACAAGATCAGACTAAATAAGTTTGGCCTTCCTTTATAAAGGCAATTTCTGATCTGTACTGAATCATATCCATAAGCCAACAAAAGCACACTTTTTTTTAGTCTTGTTCAACAATGGCAGTCAACAATGTCATTTTCCCTGTGGTGCAGGATATCATTATTCTAAATTTCCTCACTGTCAGGAAAATAGCCTTCACAGGACTGCTATAAAGTAAGAAAATAGCCGTTGTGTTCCAAATAGGATTTTTCAGACAAGGTTGGTGAGTCCAGCAAAGCAGGAACAGTTTCTCTCCAGTGCAATTTCCCATAATTACTTTGCCTTAGAAATATAATTATCCCTGGCAGCATTTTTTTTTAATGGGCACCATATTTTGAATAAGAGAATGCAACTCTGTCCTACATAAACCTAGCAGTACGTAAGAGATTCTTAAAACCTCTCCTTCGGAGAAATAGCAGTAACAGAGGATTTTTCCCTGATATTTCATCCCTGTTCATCCTTTGTACATCACCGTCTTTCAGCTTTTGAATGCAAATAAGCAGGAGAAATGCACAGTAAAAGACCTTTGCTAGGGTCTCTTTATGTTCACGCTGAAAACTATGAGGTTTTAAATGCCCCTTGCCAGATCTTAGGTAACTGTAGTGCTGAGTGATTAGTGAACTCCTGTGCCAGTAGTGACAAAAACCCAAAGAGCTAAAGAATATTTTTAAAAACAAAGGATGGTCAACATTATGATAAAAATGTGTGTCATAAAAGCTTAGTAAAAAAGAGCAAACATTACTGTCTACCAGAAACAAGAAACAAGCCACAAACACCTAAGGGAGGAAGACAAAGAGGTTCTACAAAGACTAGGTGCCACCCCAAAGAAGGCTCCTCTTTTTATTAGATTAGTCACAAAGGAAAGTCATGCCAGGTCTTTTTTCACTGGATTGAAAGCACACTTCATATTTCCTTCAAAACTGAATTTGGACAACAGCGCTATAAAAAGACCTGGGTATCTCTATTCTGTTCTAGACTGAAGTTATTATTTAATCCAATCAGGAAGGCAAAACACAGACTACCAGGCAATAATCTGCCAAGCAGGGCAGTGGGGAAAAAGAGGAAGGGTCATCATCAATTCTGTCTGTGTCATTGAAAAAAACTGGATTATTTGAAACGCTCTTGTTCTCACAGACATGTGGGTATGGCACTAGAGATGAAGATTATGGTTGCATCCCGTGCCCATCAGAAAAATTTTCTAAAGGTGGATATCATATTTGCCGGAGACACAAAGATTGTGAAGGTTTCTTTCGGGCGACTGTGATGACACCTGGAGATAAAGAAAATGATGCTGAATGTGGGCCTTGTCTCCCTGGGTAAGGATTTAATTACCATCTAAACAGTCTTCATTCTGTGCTTCCTCCATCTTTCTTCACTCATTTAAATCTATGATAGTGATCTGTATATTAGTAATGAAGGTGTCCCCAAACATTTGTGTTAAAGAAAGGAACAAGAGTATTAAAGCACATGAAATATCAAGTCAAATGCACACTTGCTTGTTCCTTAAAATTAAAAACCACCACCATTCTGAAACTTTTATTTTCACATAGAAAGCAATATGAAAACGTAGTCCTGGGTTAAATCCTAATGATTATAAAACTAATTAACCTACCAAACTGAAGTGAAATGAAAATGTTCTGTGTTTCTGAATCCAGGCACATTTTTTGCAGATATGAGGGTGGTCTTTGCATGAGCCACCCCTGCCAATAAATCTATAGAAATAGATTACTTAAAATTAAATCCACATGACTACTAGATGACATAGGAATTAGTTTTCTGTATACTTTTACTGCCATCTCATGGTTATCCAGAGTTTTGCAACCCTAAGTGCTTTCCCAATTCTTAAATGACCTCTAATTCTGGGTCCAAACCAAAGCAATTAGTAAAATAGCAATGTTTCTTTCTTCCCTAATTACAAATAAATGAATTTTTGCTTAGCATTCATCATAGTATTATTTCAGGTTTTGCTAATAAACATTTGAAGCTAGAGAGAAAGTATCATAAAAAGCACATAAAACCTGTTTCCTAATCAACATGAATACATTGATGTTTTGCCTTGATATGATTATCATTAGCAAATGATGGGATAAATCTTAAGTTCCTTCCCACTTAATTTTTGTATAAAATCCAAATTGAGGAATGGCAAATATCTTTGTGTATGCCCAGGAACACAGGATATTGCCAAAGCTCCTATAAACTCATTGGGTGTTTATTTTAACTATCCTGTTTATCATAACCAGGTTACACCCTTGATTTTTTTCCCCCAGTACCTAAGGATATTATTTTTCTGTCAGTTAAGGCCAGGCTCTGTCTGGAAGAATACCTCTGCCGGAAATTTCTAGTGCAGAAAATATTTAATTTTAGAAATGTGTTGAACTTTACTGCAAATTTTGTGCACAAATGTATGTTGGATTAGACTGATATCAGTCATGCCATGGGCTTTCAAGCTTGATTTGACTAATCTTATGAGGCAGTGGAGAAGGGACCTTTTTTAGTCAAGCCTAGGAAAATAGATAATATTGAAGCACTTAAAGTAGGGTATTTATACAGAAATTAATTATTTCAACCATAGTTAATATCAGTAAATCCAGTTTTATTACTTTTGCCTTGTTTGTTCTTTTTTTACAGCTATTATATGTTAGAAAACAGGCCTCGGAATATTTATGGGATGGTTTGTTACTCATGCTCAATGGCACCTCCAAACACTAAAGAATGTAAGTTGGATTCCATTTTAATTTTATTTTCCTTTAAATTTAACTCAAATTTTAGGCCATTTAAAATACTATGATGTTGTATATAGAATCTGTTGACTGGGCAAAATTTTGGATTTTTCATAATTCTATTTTATAAGAATGGAGTTTATATTTTCTATTATAAAAATCAAAAATTCCAATGCAGAAAACACCAGGTATAATACTTAAATATCCATATATCAAATCACATTCAAACATTTGAAGTGTATTACTTTTTCCAAAAAAAAATCTGTATTAACAAACATATCAATATTAAATTCATAATCATACTTCAAGGTCCCCTCCATCATTTTACAATTCCTGCAAAATGAAAAAAATAGCCATCCTTTTGGGGGTGAGTCGATATATAAATCTTAGTTTATAATCTTTAATAGTCTATAAAATGCTGTTTATTTGGAATGCCCCAAATTCATTTCAACACAATTTTATGCACACTGAGAAAATATGCACCAAAGACAAATGCCTTGTGTGTCCAATCACATTTTACCAACAAAGAATTCTATTCTATTCTATTCTATTCTATTCTATTGATATTATAATCAGGAGAATTTAGTCTTCCCTTCCTTCATGCAATTGCATAATTCAAATTCAATGATAATCGATTACGGTCCCAATATCTTTATTCATTCGACTATTGCCCTATGAATTTTCTACTTCAGTATTGTATGTGCATTATTTTGACTGTAAATTTTGGCAAATTGCTAAGGGATGTGATCTGGCTTGCCAGGAGTATAGAGGTAAAAGTAAAGCAAGGCATAAACAAATAAACAGATTGAAGACAAATAACTTGCCATGGAATATAATAAAACTTTTTATTTTATGGATCTCCTTTAATTTAACTTTGAATGCAAAGGGGGGAAAAACCCTGAATTTAAATTAGTCCAAAGCATTTTTACATAATTTTATATTGAGTGTGTAACCTTGGCAATTTAAAACTTCAACTCCCAGAATTCCCCAGCCAATATGGGTAGCTGGTGAATTCTGGAAGTTGAAATCCACAACTTAAATTTACCAAGATTGAACCCTGGTTCATATACATATTTCTATAATTTATGCTACAATTATGTAAATTATATAAACAAAGCAGCAGATGATTGAAAACCTATAGATATTAGGTGGTCTTGGCTATAATGAGATCTGGATTTATGGCACTGATGGAGAAATATGGCCCCTTTATGACTTGTGGACCTCAACTCCCAGAATTCCTGAGTCGGCATTCTGGGATTTGAAGTCCACAAGTCATAAAAATGCCATAGTTCTCCACCCTTGTTTTATGGTGTAAATTATTGCAAGCAGTGCATCAGTTAACTGTCCTCACCAGACAAGGAGGATAAATAATAATAACTGAGGAATAAGGAGTGTTAAATATGTTCTATACCTTGAGCTATTTATAAAAATAATACAGGTGAAATAAAAGTATAAAGAAATATTTATAAAATGTCCTAAAAGAACATGTAACAAAGGGATTTTTTTTAAAAAAATGGGGGAGAAATATATTTACACTGCCAGGGAGAAACTAAGTAAAAAATGTCAGGGAACTCGCTCCAGATTCACTGGATCATCAATTTAATTCACAGCAATAAATGTCAGCACAAAGTCACGTTACAGATAGTGAATGCAGGCACAGCTGAAACGGGCCACCTAAATAAAACTGGTTTATTAACATTGCATGAACACTATTTGGATTTCAAATGAGCATCCTTAAAAATTAAAGGTACACTATATTTCACAGCTAGTATTGCTTGGAAAATGCTTCCCACTGTTCTAGCAAAGACTTATTCAAAATCACGGGTACTCGGTTGGGCAAATGAAAATGGATGTCATTTTTACATAATATACTGTATAAAATGTTATTTAATGCTACATTTTACTTAAACTATACACATTACTTTGCCTCTTAAGCTGAGAGATATTTATTTCATTGTATTAGAGAACTGAATTTCCTGTTCAGTTTGTCTGGTGTCTCTGAGCTATGCTAAGATTCATATTCCAGAACTGCAGAAAAGTAATACACTGTATTTTTCAGAGTATAAGACACACCTTTTTACACACACACCCCAGGGTGAAAACTTGGGTGTGTCTTATACACTGAATGTAGCCCCATCCAACCACCACCACCCGTTGGTTTCTGCCTGCCAGCAATTTCCCTCCTTGCAGCAAACAGCATCAGAGCCTGATTAGCACAAGGAACTGATTATCTGCTTCCTGACACTCATCTGATTGATTGAAGTTGGCGGCAAGCCCACATGCTAAAATAAAAGTGAAACTAAAGTTGCACAGGGCAGTTGCAGTTGCAATTGCAACTTGCAACTTGCAAAAGCTGCAACTGTTGCAGAGAGAGGCAAAGGCTGAAACTGGCTGTTTGGTTTTTGCTGCAAGGAGGTAAGTCAATAATTATAAATGTTTATAGAATGTTCAAATTATTAGACTTATTTTTTAAAGACTGCCTTATTATTGTTCGAGACCAGTGTTTCCCAACCTTGGCAACTTGAAGACATTTGGACTTCAACTCCCAGAATTCCCCAGCCAGCGAATGCAGTCCAAATATCACTCTAAAAAGACAATTAAATTAGAGGATTAATAATATTTGTATTGCTCCTTAGGATTTGTAGAAGTATTCACATTCCAACGTTTCAGTTATTTGTTTTTGTACTTACCTTTGGTTTTGTTCTTATTTTTAAAAAACTTTTGTTTCTTTCTAGTATTGTTTTAGTTCTTCAGTAGCCATATAGTATTACAAAAATTTAAAAAGCAAACCCAAATTTTATTATAGCAAAACTTTTGTCAACTACACCCTATCCAATGCATAGAGAATAATACTGATAATACTGATATACACCTCTTTCAGCATAAAATAACATATTGCTGATGTAACAGATCAGTCTGAGAAAATGTGTATTATATTTTTTTAGTCCTCTAGCTAGCATGTCTTCTTTAAATCAATCAATAACTAATTTCTGAAAAAAATGTTTGAGATCATAAATTGCTTCTCTGCCTCAGATAAAGATGGGTAAATATCTCCATTCAGTCAGAAAAATGTGCCAACTCTCTATTTCACATCTCAGCGGGATAAATTGAATCATATAAAGTCATCTTTTAAATGGATAGGAATCTCAAATAATTGGTCTCTCTTCATGAAAAGAAAAGCAGTTCAAAGTTGAGATTTTGCAAGAAACCAGCAAAATGTGTAGCAAATTTGTTTCTTATTATAGGCACAGGCGTTACTTCTGGTGTGTCAGCCAGTTTCCCAAGTACTTCTGGCACAAGTACCCATTCTCCTTTTCAACATGTGCACAAAGGTAAGAAAAGCAGCTCTTGATTTAATTCTTCTTTGTAGTTAATAGCAGGCTTTGCAGTACAGTGCAGTGCAGTACAGTAGCCTTTATAACGTCAGCTTGAAGGAAATTTGGCAAACACAATGACACACAACTAGAAAAGACCAAATGAATGTTTCTGGTCTATTACCACTAGGCTTACTTACTTACTTACCTATTCATATTCATTCATTCATTGCCCCGGAAACGGAGTAATGATGCTGACACAGTGTATGGGTTAAAAATAAGGTCAATTTATTAAAGTAACATAAATTTAAATAACGTAAATTTAAATACGCAAATTTAAATATTCAAATTCAACTATAAACAAAGGACCAGCAGAGGCCAAAAACTAATGGGCGGAAATTCCTGCCAAAACCTTCCTGGGCAACATTGGACAAAAATTCCTTGCTGAACCAGGTGAAGGTAGCCACCTTCACCTGGATCCAAGCCACGCCCCTTGGCGTGTGGGAGGAGCTCACCCTCCAATCCCCGAGGGGAATTGGATCCGGTGAGTCCCATGGGCATCCTCTCTCCAATCCCCAATGTTGTCAATACCTCTAGTTCTTGGAGAGAGTCGGTCCATCACCCCTTTAAGAGATGCCCAAAGGAGCATGCGCGGTTGCTCCTACTGCCCATTTCCGCCCCTAACCTGCCAACCCCAGTGACCAGAGGGAAGCCTAATCAGTACTATAAGGCACCGCACCCCCTAACCATTCCATCCGTACTGTCAGTGTGGAATAGGCGAAAAAACAGCCGCCTCTAAAGGGGAGGCCGCAAAAAATTCCTATTCGGCCCTGAAGCAACCTCTTCAGACACACTGTTGATAGCGGAGGGTGGGCGGGTGTTCGCTTCAGGATCCAAGGAGGCAAGGAGGAGGTCCTGCTCAGACCGCCCTTAAATAGGGCGATCCAGGACCTCCCCTCAAGCCCAGAATGCAGTGCGCCATCCTGGCGCACTGCCAAAAGCCAAACTTCCGGTTTTGCCAGAAACCGGAAGTTCGGTGCTCCGCAGAGCTCAGAACAGCGTCCCCTTGCTCCGAGGCAATTTCGGCCGGCGGTTTAAAGCGCTGGCCATGCATTTCTTTCTTTCATTCATTTATTCATTCCATTTCTAGAACTACCTATCTAGCTAAGTGACACTGGGAGTTTATAATTGTAAAACTGTAAAACTGTTAAAACAATTGATGACAATAAAAACATTCTAAAAATAAATATATACCACAGCCCAGATAGCTAAACAATTAACAACAACTAAAAGAAACAGGGCTGTTAACACAGCTTCAGACGCAGTTAGATATCCAAGTTTTTAAGCATTAGAAAAGCCCCACAGAATTGGGGCTGTTCTAATCTCCAATGGGAGAAAACCCCATAAAGCTACAGGAGAGTATAAAATTGTAAAACAGTGGTTCTCAACCTTTCTAATGCTGCGAACTCTTAATACAGTTCCTCATGTTGTGGTGACCCCAACAATAAGTCTAGCGCCAATTCTCCCAACAGAGCTTTGAGCTGATTGGCAGGAAGTTCAGAGGGACGCCCCCACTGTAAACGCCTGATTGGTCGGATTGTAAAGATACGTTCCTAGGTGCCAGAATAGAAACTTTAATTCGTAACACCATGGAAAATTTGTTTTCCCCCATGATCTTAGGCGACCCCTGTGAAACGGTCTTTTGACCCCCCAAAGGGGTCCTGATCCCCAGGTTGAGAAGCACTGTTGTAAAAGAAGAGGCTGCAATCAACAGACAATCCTCCACAATGGCTTCTTTTCTCAGATATGAGAAACTCTCAGAATTATTCTTCAGCAATCAGTCTACTGCAGTAAAGATGAATTATATGACTTTCATTTGCCAATGGATGTACCTATTCAGGGAAATTAATTTAGTTGCGTTATCTCCTTGGGTGTAACTGACTTGGAAAGGAGAAATTTAATGAAATGTAGCCAAATGAACAAGCTTTTGGCTGCTAATCCACCAGATCCTTGTTTAGGAGACATATATATATGGAAATGATATGCAGCCTTGTAATTGGGGCATGTGGTTTATGAAATCAGCTTTTTGTTCTGATCCCAAGAGTAATCATCACTGTAATGTGTGAAGAATGCCCAGCAATTTCATTAGTTAATTGCAAAGAGAGTGAGCGTGCTGTACTTGCATGGAAGTAATTTACTAGGCATTTAGTGAGACTTCTACACTAGGGCCTTTTATGCATGAATGGGGAATAGCCGCATACAATAAGTCAGGGTTTTCCAACCTTGGCAACTTGAAGATATTTGGACTTCAACTCCCAGAATTCCCCAGCAAGCATTTGCTGGCTGGGGAATTCTGGGAGTTGAAGTCCAGATATCTTCAAGTTGCCAAGGTTGGGAAACACTGCAATAAGTCTCCGTTTAAAAATATAAAAATTGGGGTTTTGTTTTTTTCCTGAATTGAAGCAATTTTATTTTCTTTGTCAGTTGCATGTTTCAAACTGGCACAAAATGAAAGCCAACGAGCTGCAGAAAAATATATTGAGATGCCTACATGGCACAAGGTTGTTTGTTTGCTGTTTATTTATTGAAATTTATCTGGCTGTCCAACTCCCGCTGTGACTCCAGGTGGCTTATAGAGTTATTCAAAGGGTAATTTGCTAAAGCTGAAATAAGAATATTTATTTTATAATAATGCCAAATCCCAGTTGGAACCTCTGGCTGACTGTGTGATTAACCATATAATACTAATAAGTAAATAGAATAGAAACAAACAAGCAAATAATAAAATACTCCACCTAACCTCGCCCTACAGTGAGATAGGTAGCAAAGAAATGTAACAAAATAAAACAACCGAAATTGACAAAATAATCCATTGCGAAGAGTCAAAGAACCAAATAGTAAATCCATTTCTATTGAAAATTCAAGTCTTACTTTTAGGTGACAATTCTAAAAAAAAAGATGGTAGTTGCAGAAGGATTTCAACTCCAGCTTTGATCTTTTCATGGCTAATACTAAAAAGACTGAATAGACAAACTGGTATATCGGTGAGCCATTATAAAATGTCCACAATTTGCAATGAATGTCATATTCTGAGATGGTATTGACGAGTGAGGATAGAGCATCCAAGACTACATTTCTCTTATTGTTATTTTCTGAATGAGCTCTGTGAACAATGCTCTGTGGAGAATGGAGATTGAGAGAGTGTGAAGACAGATTGCAATCTGAAACATAGAAGTTTATAAAGGCCACTGCAAGCAAAGAACAATTCAGTTGACTTAAAATACTATACAATATGGCAATACAATCCTAGGTGTAGCTACTGTATATTATTAAAATGATGTGAGCTCTACACGCTAGACACGGAATGTAACAGATTGGCTGCTTAGAAGGGAAAGGTTTGACCCAAGAAACTAGGAAGTTGTTCTCCCAATTCTAACCACTATCATTTGGCCTGCCAGAGTGTTTCTGCAGAAAAATACAGTTCTTCATACACATTTAGTTCTTCATCTTTGCTCTAGACAAGTGATGGTGAATCTATGGCATGGGTGCCAGAGGTGGCACATGGAGTCATATCTGCTGGCACACAAGCCATTGCCCTAGCTCAACTCCAATGTGCATGTGTGTGCCAGCCAGCTGATTTTTGGCTCACACAGAGGCTCTGGGTAGGCATTTTTGGCTTCCAGAGAGCCTCCGGGGGGTGGGGAGTGGCTTCAGAGAAGCTTATAGAGCTTGGGGAGGGAGAAACATGAGCCTACTGGGCCCACCAGAAGTTGGGAAAAGGCCATTTCTGGTGTCCAGAGGGTCTATGGGGGAAGGGGAAAGCTGTTTTCACCCTCCCCGGGCATTGAATTATGGGTGTGGGCACTCATGCATGTGCAATAGCGCACATGCACGCTTTTTCGGCACCTGGGGGAAAAAAGGTTCGCCATCAATGCTCTAGACACTTAGTTGGCTGAACTTAGTAGAATTTATTTTCATAATAAATTGCCTTTGCATTTAGTGCTGATGGTTTCCATAAAGATGTGATGTGATGTGCTTTTATTAAAGCTCTTCTATTTAAAAAGATGCTTTTCTCAAAGCTAAGGAGGTTGTTCCTCATCTCCCTGGACATCTTTGGAATCTGCTTTGGCAGATTGGAAGCCTTCTTAAAAACCTTTTTAGGAAGCTGGATGGGCAGTGCAGAATTACATTCCATTTTCTTCAGGGAAGTTTACCTTTTAAATATGTTCAGTTTGATTATATTATCCCCAGTGAACTGTTTAAGAGTACATATAAATGTACAATACAAGTACTTGTACGAGGGTCACCCAGAAAGTAATGCACCACATTTTTTTCTTCAACAATTATTTATTGAACACAATGAAACTTACACACAAGAAAGAATGATGTTTCTTCTACACTCTCTATTTTTCCACATAATCTCCATCCTGTTTTATGGCCTTCCTCCAGTGAGACACAAGGGCATGTAGGCCTTGTCAGTACCACTCCTTGTTCTGGTCACAAAGCCATTTCTGCACTTTGCGAATCACCTCTTTGTCATCCTCGAAATGTCTTCCACGACTAACTGTACTTCTGTCAACTGTAGATTCTCCATAAACTGTACACAAACGTTTGTGAATATTCCCAGACTTTCTTTCTCTATAGTGAGAAATTCAATGACGACATGTTGCTTGTAACGTACATCATTTACAGATGCCACTTCAAAACACTGCTGCAGCTACACTATCTATCTGAAGAAACAAAAAAATTAAACAATTCAAATAATTTATATCTAAAGTTTCGCATTCATACCATTACTGTAGGCTGAGAAAAAAAATGTAGTGCATTGCTTTCTGGGCAATTCTCCTATTAAAGACAAATACTCTTGGGTTGACTTTCATTTATTCTCAAGGAATTGTAAATTATAGATCTGGGCAATCTACAACCTCTAAGGCGTGTTCAACCTTCAATTCCACGTTTTATGCTCCCATTTTCAGCACATACAAATCTAAAGACAGTAATCCCCCAATATCTCATATCCTCTCACTAGGGTAGTGTCACGATGCTACTGCTGTGTGCACTACAGTCCTTAATTAAACGAATAATAATAATTTTAAAACACTATTAAAATTAGGCTAATAATTACAAACTCGGTAGGTTCAAAATAACCTCCAATGAACTGTTTGATGGATTTTGTTATTTAATTGTTGCTTTTAAGTAACTGTAGCAAGCAAAGCACCACCAAAAGGAAATTGTTGCTTTCTTCAAGCCTACAGAAGGGCACCCTAATTTAAGATGGTCCTGGTACTACCTATGAGATAATAACAAAACATTGGAAGGATTTTTATCTGCTTTAGAAATATTAGATTGATCCTAGATATATTTATAGCAACAGCAATAGCATTTAGATTTATATGCTATTGCTTATATGCTTTTTAAAGCCCTCTCTAAGCGGTTTATAGAATCAATATATTTCCCCCAACAATCTGGGTCCTCATTTTACCCACCTTGGAAACATGGAAGGCTGAGTCAACCTTCAGCCGGTGGTGAGATTTGAACTGCTGAACTAGAGCTAGCAGTTAGCCGAAGTAGCCTGCAGTGCTGCACTCTAACCATTGTAATCGATTAAATGAAGTAGTTGATGGTTAACCCTGAAAATGTTTTTAAATTAGATTATTTCTCTCCCCTCTGCTTGTCGTTCTAGGAGATCTTTCTGGACAAGGGCATCTGGCAACTGCTCTTATCATTGCCATGTCCACTATTTTTATAATGGCGATTGCTATTGTGCTGATCATCATGTTTTACATCATGAAAACTAAAACTTCAGCTCAAGGTAACTGTCAATTAATTGCAAAAATCACAGTTTTGAAATTGGGGAGGGGGAAAGTTGCAGCAGAATTTTTAAAAGGTGAGCTGGCAGTTGCAATGACAGAATTGGAGTGACCCTTCTGTTCATGGGCTACAATGATGTAACAAAAGGATGGATTTTTGATCATGCTGTATTTGTTCATTCATTCATTCATTCATTCATTTATTTGATGCCGCCCATCTCTGAGGACTCGGGGCAGCTCACAATATATAAAATATATAGTACACAATATTTTAATCCAATCAACTAATTAAAAATCTAAACCCTCCCCCCAAAAAAGACCATAAAAAATCATTCCATTCACTCCAATTCTCTCAACATATTCATTGGCTAGGGGGAAAAGATCTAATTGCCCCAGGCCTGGCGGCATAAGTGAGTCTTCAGACTCTTACGGAAGGCAAGGAGGGTGGGGGCAGTACAAATCTGTGGGGGTGAGCTGATTTCAGAGAGCCGGAGCCACCACAGAGAAGGCTCTTCCCCTAGACCCATCAAATGACATTGTCTAATTGACGGAACCTGGAGAAGGCCGACTCTGTGGGACCTGACATTCTGGGATTCATGCGGCAGAAGGCAGTCTCACAAGATTTGCCAACTTGTTTTCAAAATGCTTGATGTAGGTGATGCTGACGAGTGATCTTAATAAGGTGTGTATTTTGATCTTACAGCCTGCTGCACCAGCCAGTCAGTGAAGACGGTAGAAGCCCAGGCCAATGTACAGGAAGAAAAAACAGAACCCCAAGGTTGGGATTGTTTTGTAATTTCCGCTGTTTAGACTTCAGTGCCCACAGGGCTTACATTGCTTTCATGTAATTGCATAAGCAGCGCCAATTGTTAGTGGAAGAGTAATTGGAAAGGCATCGAAAACTAATGAAAATTCAGGTCTGCATTTGGTTATTTATGCATTCTTACCTGCTTGGAGAAGCTCCAAGGCAATTGTATTCACAACTCAAATGCCGGGTGGCTGTTTTGCATTTTTCACCACTTTGTTCTTTTCACATTCTTTTCCCATTGCAGAAAATGGAAAAATTTTCTCTGAGAATGATGAGTTTGGAAAATTGACAGCAGCTCCAGCTAAGGTTGTCAAGAGGTATGTGTTATCTAAACCAGTGTTTTTCAACCAGTGTGCCGCGGCTCACTAGTGTGCCGTTTGACACGGTCAGGTGTGCCGCGAAGCTCAGAGAGAGAAAGAAAGAAAGAGAGAGAGAGAAAGAAAGAAAGAGAGAGAAAAAGCGAGAGAGAGAAAAAGAACAAGAGAGAGAGAGAGAGAAAGAGAAAGAGAACAAGAGAAAGAAAGCAAGAGAGAAAGAGAGAGAGAGAAAGCAATAGAGAGAGAGAAAGATAGGGAGGGAAGGAGAGAGAGAGAAAGACATAGAGGGAGGGAGGGAGAGAGAGAAAAAAAGAGCAAAACAGAGAGGAAGGATGGAAGAGAAAGAAAGAGGAATGTAGAGAGAAAGAAGGAAGGGAGAGAAAGAGCAAGAGAGAGAGAAATAGAGCGAAAGGGAGGAAGAGAGAGATAATTCTTTTGTCCAAACTTTTTTTAGCCCCCACTCTCCCCCCAATCAATGTGCCCCAGGGTTTCGTAAATGTAAAAAATGTGCCGCGACTCAAAAAAGGTTGAAAATCACTTATCTAAACAGCATTATTATTATTATTATTATTATTATTATTATTATTATTATTATTATTATTATTATTATTATTATTATTATTATTATTATTATTATTAATATTATTATTATTATTATTATTATTATTATTATTATTATTATAATATTTGTATGCCGCCCCTCTCCATAGACTTGGGGCGGCTCAAAACAGTGATAAAAACAATACATAATGACAAATCTAATAATTAAAATCTAAAATAACAATTATATATATAAAATCTAAAAAAACCCAATATATAAAACATACATACAGTCATATTATGCACAAAGATTACATAGGCAAGGGGAAAGTGCCTCAGTTTCCCCAAGTTTGATGGCAGAGATGTGTTTTGAGGAGTTTACAAAAGGCAAGGAGGGTGGGGGGAGCTGATTCCAGAGGGTCGGAGCCGCCACAGAGAAGGCATGTTGGTAGTGGGGGTGTAACATGGCAACAAATGCAATCCATGAAGTGTATGTGTGGGGGAAATGATTGTTCCTAAACTGAGCCCCATTGAATCCAGTGTTGAAGCAGTTTTCATGGGCAACGACATGGCTAGTATAATGAGAAAATAAGATCAAATAAATCAGCAGGGACAATAATGAAGGCTCAAGCATTGTTTCAGAGGAACAGTTTCCATTGCTTAAACTCTTCAAAATTAAAACTATAAATAAGTAACGGTGCCCACATGCATATGTGGATCAGTCCCTATTCAATGAAATGTGAGGAGTGGATTTATATGTACAGAGAATTCACTCATGAATATTCAGTAGAATACTCACCAGGCCTGGACTTGGGCATGTGTTTGTTGTAAGTCCTCTTGGAAATGGAAATGCACAAAACACCACAATCCTACATTGCTGAAGAAAGCCAGGATTACTTTTGAATAAATATACTGCTAGACATTAATTTGCAGACACAACTGAAGAGTGTTAATGTTTCCGCACCCCGCCCCACTTTTTTTACAGTACAGTGGTACCTCTACCTAAGAATGCCTCTGCTTAGAAACTGGCTTACATCAATCTGAATATTAAAAGAAAAATAGAAATAAAAGCAAAATCCTATATTTTTCTATAATAAATAAGTAAATAAATAATTTACCATGGTGTTCAGTGCAGGTTATCAGTATGTTTAAATCAATATCCAAAAAGAGTAGAGTAGAGTAGAATTAGAATAGAATAGAATAGAATAGAACAGAACAGAATAGAATACTTTATTGGCCAAGTGTGATTGGACACACAAGGAATTTGTCTTTGGTGCATATGCTCTCAGTGTACATAAAATAAAATATACATTTGTCAAGAATCGTGAGGTACAACACTTAAGATTGTTAGTAGATATTAACTCTACCCCCAGTCAATTTTTCACTGAAAAACTCTGGCATCTTAATGCAAGCTACACTTATTTTGGATATAGTGTATTTCAAATACTGTAATATGCATGTAGGTTAAAAAAAAAGTGGTACCTCTACTTAAGAACGCTCTCCTACTTAAGAACTTTTCCAGATAAGAACGAGGTGTTCAAGATTTATATTTTTTTTGCCTCTTCTTAAGAACCATTTTCTACTTAAGAACCCGAGCCTGGAAAAATTTCCCAGGAAATTTGAGAGTGGCATGAAGGCCCGGCCAGTTTCCTGCCATTCCCCCTGGGTTTCTCTCTCTGGCGCAGTGTATGGGAGGCAGCCTCGTGCTGGGTGTATAGGAGGAGCGTGCTCCTCCTTGCCGCCTCAAAGTCCCTCTTTTTTTTTTAAGCCTTAAAGTTTTGGATTTTTTTGATTCCCCTCACCTCACCTTCTTCCTTCGACAGTGACTGTCCTCCTCCTCTTCCTCCTCCTCCCACCCAAATTCCAAGCTTTTATTTCTTTCCTAATGGGTTTGCACGCATTATTTGCTTATACATTAATTCCTATGGGAAAAATTGCTTCTACTTACAAACTTTTCTACTTAAGAACCTGGTCACAGAACGAATTAAGTTCTTAAGTACTGTACTGCTAGACATTAATTTGCAGACACAACTGAAGAGTGTTAATGTTTCCACCGCCCCCTTTTTTTGCAGTATTACTTATGCTCAATCTAGTATTCATCATCTATATTAAATAAACATTTAACAAGTATGCAATTTAAATATAAAAGGGTATTTCTGGAATTGTGCATGTGCTGTTTTTGAAAAGCAAACCTGGTTAGCATATTTATTTGTTTGTTTGCTGCTTTTCAGCGAAAACGATGCTTCTTCAGAGAATGAGAGGCTTTTAAGTCGCAGCATGGACAGTGATGAAGAAGCTGCAATTGACAAGCAAGGGACTCCAGAGTTGTGCTTATTGTCTCTGGTACATTTGGCTCGAGATAAATCGTCAACAAACAACAAATCAACGGGAGTAAGTTAATTGGAAATCTTGTTGAATCAGTGACCTTTTTAATGATGTGTTACAGTGATTTGTTGCACTTTTAATGGACAGTATCCAAAAGGAGAATATACGAAAGAGTGGTTGTGTTGAGCTGATGAGAAAAAGCTAAAAATGGGATGGAATTATATTATTTCCATCAAACAGCTAAAGCAGTGTTTCTCAACCTTGGCAGTTTTAAGATTGGTGGACTTCAACTCCCAGAATCCCATAGCCAGCATGAGGTCTTAAAGTTACAAAGTTTATTCTATTCTATTCTATTCTATTCTATTTTATTTTATATTTTATTTTATTTTATTTTATTTTATTTTATTTTATTTTATTTTATTTTATTTTATTTTATTTTATTTTATTTTATTTTATTTTATTTTATTTTATTTTATTTTATTTTATTTTATTTTATTTTATTTTATTTATTTATTTATTTTGTCCAATACACTATACATATTGAAGAGGATAGACATGAGGTATTATATATAAAGAAAGGATATAAAAGTAGAGGAGAAGATATATGAAAGGAAGAAAAGGTATATGATATATGAGATAAGGAGAGACAATTGGACAGGGGACGAAAGGCAGGCTAGTGCACAGCCGCCCCGAGTCTTCGGAGAGGGGCGGCATACAAATCCAAATAATAAAATAAATAAAAAATAAATGTATGCCCCTTACTGACCTCTTAGGAACCTGGAGAGGTCAATCATGGATAGTCCAAGGGAGAAATGTTGGGGGTTAGGGGTTGACACTACTGAGTCCGGTAATGAGCTCCACGCTTCGAGAACTCGATTGCTAAAGTCATATTTTTTACAGTCAAGCTTGGAGCGATTAATATTAAGTTTGAATTTGTTGCGTGCTCTTATGTTGTTGCAGTTGAAGCTGAAGTAGTCATTGACAGGCAGGACATTGCAGCATATGATTTTGTGGGCAATACTTAGATCGTGTTTTAGGCGTTGTAGTTCTAAGCTTGAGAAATGCTGTGATAAAGGCTACTCGCAAGCCCAAAAGAGGCAATTTTCACAAATCCCTGTGCTTTTCCCTGCATTTCCCAAATGTTAGCACACCTGGGTGCCTTTATCCTACCATCCTCTTTGCCAGATGATCTCCTTTGGCACAAAGAGAGACGTTTGCCTTTTTTTTTTTTTTTTTTTGCAGTATTGTAGTTCTAATGCCACAATTAACACAACAATAGGGAATATGTTCTTTCACTCCTGCTTTCCTCTGTGGGTTCATAAAAACTTTACAGCAAAGAAAAAATAGAGAGTTTGGGTTTATAGAAGAAAAGGGAAAATGTTGCTATATGTATATATAGATATATACCCACTAAAACCCTCATTGTGTATTGGACAAAATAAATAAATAAATAAAAATTTGCAACTTAATGGTGTTTAAAAAATAAAGAAAGGGGAAGTTTAGCAGTAATGTGGCACAGGGTGGGAAGAAAACATGCTTCATGAGATGGGATGGAAATAAGAACATAAGAAGAGCCATGCTGAATCAGGCCAAAGCCCATCAAGTCCAGCATTCTGTGTCACACAATGGCCCACTAATTGTCCATGGGGATCTTGTGCAGAAAGAGAAGGCAAGACCCTCCCTTTCCCTTGACCCCCAACAAGTGGTACTCAAGGGAATCCTGCCTGCCTCAACCAACATAGAGGCAGCACTTGGACATCCGTTTTAATAACTATCTATATCAGGGGTCAGGAACCTTTTTGGCTAAGAGAGCCGTAAACGCCACATATTTTGAAATATAATTCCGCGAGAGCCGTACAATATGTTTAAAGGGCCATTGACAGATCAATCGCTCCAATGTTCACTTAGTACAGCAAGGAATGCTCCTCCCTGCTGTATAAAGCCACAACTGGACTGAAACAATGGTAATTAGCAGTAAAAAAATTAAATAAATAACTTACATTGTGAGCTTGCGATGCATGACATCAGTCCAGCAGTCTGGCTTCTTCTTTTTCCTGCGCATGACTGGAAGCTGGCATTCTTCCCACCTGATGTTGAGAGAATGCCAGCTTTGAGGCATTCGCAGAAGAAAGAAGATGGAACGTTGGACATGTCACATAACGCATTGTAAGTTATGTCAATTATCTATTTTATTATTTTACAAATCTCTATGCACACTGCACATACCTTATTTAAAGTAAAAAACAAAATGGGAACAAATACAATATTTAATATTTATTCTTCCTCTTTCTCTCTCTCCCTTTCTCTCTGTCCTTGTCTTTCTAATTCTCTCTCTCTCTTTCTCTGTCCTCTCTTTCTCTTTCTTTCTCTCTTTCTTTATCTCTCTTCTCTCTTTCACTCACTCTTTGTATCTCTCCCTTTCTCTCTCCCTCTCTCTGTCTCCTGCTTTCTCTCTCTCTCTCCCTTTCTATCTCTCTTCTTCCTTTCTCTCTCCCTCTTTCCCTTTCTCTCCCCCCTCTCTCTTTCTTTCTCTCTCTTCTCTTTCTTTCTCTCTGTCCCTCTCTTTCTTTCTCTCTGTCCCTCTTTCTTTCACTCTGTCCCTCTCTTTCTTTCTCTCTGTCCCTCTTTCTTTCTCTGTCCCTCTTTCTCTCAGTCCCTCTCTTTCTTTCTCTGTCCCTCTTTCTTTCTCTCTGTCCCTCTCTTGCTCCTGAGTGGGCCGGGCCGGAAGACCCCGCGTGGAGCCCTCGCGACGCCTCACCTGGATTTTTATACCGGAGGAAGGGAGGGAGGCATTCCTTCATGCACCCCCCCCTCGCCTTCCCCTCCCTGGCCCGGAGCTCCTCCCCTTTTTAATTGCTCCAGCTATCAAAAGGGCGATTACCATCGGCTCCCCTGTCACCCGGGCGGCATTTCCTCCACGCCCCTAAACGAAGCGGGGGGTGGGGGGGCTGTCAAAAGCACAGACTCCCGGCTGCTTCCGAAGCGAAACTTTTTTTCCTCTTTTGTCTTGCTGGAAATTCCGGCGGCGATTCTCACCTGCTGCAAGTCCCCGGGACGCCTCGGCTGCAGGTTGCAAAGCTCCCCCCCCTACACTCTGGGAGCGGTGACTCACCAGGAGAAGACCCACGCGGCTCCTCTGGGGGCCTTGCGGAAGGCGGCGGCGGAAGCTCCCATGGCTGGCGCTGGGTGTGAGGGAGGATGCTTTCTGCGCGGGCGGAGGCCCACCCTCGCCGGAAGAGCTGCCCATCTAGCAGTCCCGCTGCCCCATTGGCCGGCAGGGGATGATGGGCAAGGGACGCCTCGGGGAAGGAGGGCAGGGTGGGAAGGGAAGGAGGGGGCTGGCGGGGGTTTAGGGAAGGGGAGCCGAGGCCAGCCTTGCAGCTCCTCGGCGGGAGGAGTCGAAAGCCACCAGGAGAAGACTGGGCTCAGCAGCAGAAGCGCCGCCCCCGCCCCCCCCATTATTCAGGCTCTCTTCGGGGTTGGGGAGTTTTTGGCGGGCGCCGGGGCCCGGGCCATAGACAGGTAGGAGCCCTGTCTGCGAGCCAGATACGGCCATCAAAAGAGCCATATCTGGCTCGCGAGCCATAGGTTCCCGACCCCTGATCTATATGCTTAGCATCCATGAATCTGTCTATTCCTGCTTTGAAGCTATCAAGGCTGAAAGCTGTCACGACCTCTTCTGGAAGTGAATTCCACAAACCAACAACCCTCTGGGTGAAGAAATATTTCCCTTAATTTGTCCTCACTTTCTTACCTATGAGCTTCAGGGAGTGCCCCCTTGTCCTAGTATTGTGTGATAGAGAAAAGAATTTTTCTCTATCCACCTTTTCTATCCATTTGAGCTTGGGGTGGGGGTTTCAACTTACAGCCTCTACTGGTGCTGATACGTGTGCAGCTCTGGGTGACTGGTAGGCCTGCCTGCCTGTCGAGAGAGATTTGGCTTCTGCGCATGAGCAGGAAGCAAATCTGGTGAGAAAACATGCAGGCGCACAAGATTTCTGTGATATTTTTTTTTGCTTGCACACATGCGCAGAAGCAAAAAACCCCACTGAAAATCATCAAAATCTCTCAGGTGCATGTCCTCTCACAAGATTTTGCCTCCTGCGCATGTGCAGAAGTCAAATATCACTCCGACATGCATGTCTGCCCCCCTGTCCAATAGGAACCCAATACTGAATGGAACGGAATGGAATGGAATGGAACAGAACAGAATATGAGCTTCTAAGAGAGAAGATCATTGTCTTAACAGGGCACTGTTCAATCAACTACAAAATTTTATATGTACAGTGTTCCCTCGATTTCCACGGGGAATGCGTTCCGAGACCGCCCGCGAAAGTCGAATTTCCGCGAAGTAGAGATGCGGAAGTAAATACACCATTTTTGGCTATGGACAGTATCCTAAGCCAGAGGTCCCCAACCGCCGGTCCGCGGACCGGCACCGGGCCGTTGGGAGTTTTCAGCCGGTCCGCGGCGCCAGGGCCCCCTCGGCCTTTCCGCACCACCAGCGGCGCTCCCCCCACCAGCCAGCCAAGCCCCGCGCCCACCGGAACCGGCTCCTCGCTCTCCCCCCGCCGCCCGCCGCGTTTGCAGGAGGTGGGGAGGGTCGGGCGGCCCGCCAAGGCCAGGAGGGACGCCGCTGCCCCCCTTCCCTCTCTCCGCCCGCCGCTGCGCCTCCTTGACGCCGAGAGGAAATGCCGGCAAAGGCTTTTCTCAGCGGAGGTCTTCAATGTCGGGGGCACACGGGCAGTTGCACGCGCTCCCTATCTCCCTGCTAGCCCACTCGGAGTATTCAAAATAAGAAAAACCTTTGCCGGCGAAGGCTTTTCTTATTTTGAATATTCCGAGTGGGCTAGCAGGGAGATAGGGAGTGCGTGCAACCGCCTGTGCGCCCCCGACATTGAATATCACCTTCGCCGGGCCCACCTCTCCTGCAAACCCCCTTGCTGAGAGCCCGGGGCGAAAGTGCTCTCGCAAAGGTGAGGCGGGCAGGGCGTGTGCGCGTCACCGCTGAGAAGAACGGAGAACGAGAGTGAGTGATAGCAACAGACAGCAAGATAGAGAGAAAGTGAGAAAGAGAGAGTGAGAGAAAGGGGGGAGAAAGAGATAGCAAGAGAGAGAACAAGAGAGAGAAAGAGCGTGAGAAAGAAAACAAGAAAGAGTGAGAGAGAGAGAAAGCAAAAGAGACAGAAAGAAAACAAGAGAGAGAAAGTGAGAAGAAGAGAGAGAAAGAGGGGGAGAGAGAGAGAAAGAGAGGGAGAGGGAGAAAGAGAGAGGGAGAGGGGGGAGAGATAGCAAGAGAGGGAGAGAGAGAAAGAGAGGGAAAGGGGGGAGAGATAGCAAGAGAGGGAGAGAGAGAAAGAGAGAGGGAAAGGGGAGAGAGGGGGGAGAGAAAGAGAGAGGGAGAGAGAGAGGAGATAAAGGAAGAGGAGAGAGAGAAAGGAAGAGAAAGAAAGAAAGAGGGATAGAAAGAGAGAGAGAGTAAGAGATGCTCAGTGAGCCTTTCTTTGAAGTTGCCTTTCTTTCTTTCTTTCTTTCTTTCTTTCTTTCTTTCTCTTTCTTGCTTTCTTTCTTGCTCTTTTTCTTTCTCTCTTTTACCTTCCCCTCCTCTATTTCTTCTTTTCTTTCTCCTTCCTACCATCTTCCCTTACTCTCCCCTTTCATAAGTTTCCTTGCTTCCTTCCTCTGTTCCTGTCCCTTCCCCCCTTCTTTCTTTCTTTCCTTCCTTCCTTTCCTCCCTCCATTTCTTGCTTTCCTTTTCCTTCCTCCCTTCTTTCCTCCCTCATTCCCTTCATTCACTCCTTCCTCTCTTACTCTCTCCTTTCACACCTTTCCTTGCTTCCTTTGCACCCTTCTTCTGTTCCTGTCCCTTCCCTCTTTCCTTCCTTCCTTCCCACCCTCCGTCCATTCATTCACCCATTCCTCTCTTGATCGCCCCTTTTACGGCGCCGCTGACAGCTAGCTCCGCCCCCCCCCACCGGGCCATGGAAAACTGGTCTAGCTTAAAGCCGGTCCCTGGTGCAAAAAAGGTTGGGGACCTCTGTCCTAAGCTATCCCTTAACACTTTAAACCCCTAAATTACCATTTTCCAATCCCTTAACAACCATTTACTCACCATTATTACTGGTACTCACCATTGAATAAGATACTTAGTAATCCTGATATTTATAAACATAATTATTTATTAACAATATTTTTTTTTTGTTATTTATTTGCAAAAATTATTAGTTTGGCGATGACATATGACGTCATCGGGTGGGAAAAACCATGGTATAGGAAAAAAACCTGTGAAGTCTTTTTAATTAATATTTTTTGAAAAACCGTGGTATAGGCTATTCGCGAAGTTCGAACCCGCGAAAATCGAGGGAACACTGTATCTCTAAAAAGCACAGAGAACTGAACAGCCCAATATGAATTTGGCTACATGAGGTAGTGACCAGCTGCTGGAGGGAAGAGACATGCTTGGCACTGATCAGTAAAATATGCCGGCAACATTTATGGACTTGATAGTACACAGTGCCCTTACAATTTGCTTTTTTCATTAAATGTATTCAAGTATATACTTTATCTGCTTTATAGGCACAGAATAGAGTGGAGTGGAGTGGAGTGGAGTGGAGTGGAGTGGAATGGAATGGAATGGAATGGAATGGAATGGAATGGAATGGAATGGAATGGAATAGAATAGAATAGAATAGAATAGAATAGAATAGAATTTTATTGGCCAAGTGTGATTGGACACACAAGGAATTTGTCTCGGTGCATATGCTCTCAGCGTACATAAAAGAAAAAGATACATTTGTCAAGAATCATGTGGTACAACACTTAATGATTGTCATAGGGGTCAAATAAGCAATCAAGAAACAATCAATATTAATAAAAATCTTAGGATGCAAGCAACAAGTTACAGTCATACAATCCTAAGTGGGAAGAAAAGGATGATAGGAATGATGAGAAAAACTAGTAGAAATAGAAGTGCAGATTTAGTGAAATGGCAAGGGTATGATTGAGAAACAAACTGCAGTTTTATTATTACCCTTTTAGCCAACCCATCTTCCTCTTAGAAGCATACAGATCTTGCAAGAATCATTAATGCTTGATTGTAGTAGGAAGGCTGTTGACCCCTCAGGGAAATCTGTGATGCATATAAGTCTGGATGAAGGGATGTAGGTCCAGGGCCTCTGAGAAGACTAGGTTGTTGTTGCAGCATCATTATTCCCTTTACAACTTCTCAGAGAAAAAATGTTCAAACCTGGAACAAAGGCTCCCACTGATACTCCCAATTGCAGCATGCAGCTGCCCACTCCGTAAGACAGAGAGGAAGAAGGAATGGAGGGCATAGTTCCTTCTAAGCTGAGCAGTGAGCAATCGCTCACTTAAAAATCATCATCAACTCAGAGTTTTCCAAACCTGCCCAGAAGCCGAGAGGGAAAGAGTGAGAGGGAAGGAGAGAGAGAGGAAGAGAGGAAGAGAGAGAAACAGATAGAAAAAAGAGAGGAAGGAAAAGAGAAAAAAAAAGAATGGGAGTAAGGAAGAGAGAAAGAAAATCAAAATCTAGTTTGAAACTAGCTCAACTATTTAAGTGGCATTTTGATATTGATAGAGTTGCCCTATTATGAGCTCACTGTTATAGACACACAGTACAGTCTTTTATTTTGAAATTCTCTGAGGCAAAACAGGGTGGGTTTTTTATTTATTTGTTTGTCTGCCTGCCTGCCTGCCTGCCTGCCTGCCTGCCTGCCTGCCTGCCTGCCTGCCTGCCTGCCTGCCTGCCTGCCTGCCTATCTATCTATCTATCTATCTATCTATCTATCTATCTATCTATCTATCTATCTATTTATTATTTCTGTGCCGCCGAGTCCCAAAGGGACTGCCGCTCAGACACTATACTTTTCCGGCCACCCCCCAAAAAAATTAGAGGGAACACTGATGGGGTGAGTGTTTCCAAATTGTAAGTGTAAACACAGATTACAATTCCAGGTAAGGTAACCACAAGTCACTTACCCAAAGGACAAGAAGGCGGAAGGTGTGAATCCCCAAAGGGCTCAGGAGAGAAAAGGTCTGAGACCTCCAGCCTCCAAACTCTGCGTGCTTAACAATCCCAGTGTAGATTACTTCAAAAGCATGTCTTCTGTGTCCATTGTGACACAGTGCACAACAAAGAATAAAGGGGATCTCTCTTTACTTCTTTTGAAAGGAGAATAATAAATAGGTTGCATACCGAGAAGAGAAGCAGTAATGTCAAGGAAGCCCCATGGAAGAATCTTGCCTAAAGCCGCCTCAGACTTGTCAGTGCCAATAATGATCTTGATATTTCCTCCCCATTTTCCATGGATTCAGAACTAAGAGTTGAATAGTTCGTCCAGCCCAATATATATCTCCTGAGAAATAAAACCCTGTGGGTCAAGTTACATGAATCCAAACCAGGACAGTGTGTGCTTAGAACAAAAACAAAAAGAATAGATTTCATTTAAAACATAAACTATTTGACACAATTCCTTCTTTCCGGGTAGGAATCAACGAATATATGTATTTTTACACTTTAGAGCCACGATTCATATGCAATTTATGTTCAAACTAAAACTACTTTATATACCATATCAAATATATAAGGATTCTTCACAATCCTGAACGACTTAGACAGAGTTGGCTTCAGTATTGGGTTGTTACCAGTACAGATAAGGATGCTGCACTGGTAGTGAAAATTGAGCTGTGCGCGTAGCTTTATATTTCCGGTATGTGTGCGTACGCACCTGAGTGAGATTTCACTTCTGCGCATGCGCAGGAAACAAAATTTCATGAGAGGATTCATGAGAGGATGGCGGTAGGGAAAGCAAGTAGGATGCTTGGCTGCATAGCTAGAGGTATAACAAGCAGGAAGAGGGAGATTAAGATGCCGCTATATAGAGTGCTGGTGAGACCACATTTGGAGTACTGTGTTCAGTTCTGGAGACCTTACCTACAAAAAGATATTGACAAAATTGAACGGGTCCAAAGACGGGCTACAAGAATGGTGGAAGGTCTTAAGCATAAAACGTATCAGGAAAGACTTAATGAACTCAATCTGTATAGTCTGGAGGACAAGGGAAAGGGGGGACATGATCGAAACATTTAAATAGGTTAAAGGGTTAAATAAGGTCCAGGAGGGAAGTGTTTTTAATAGGAAAGTGAACACAAGAACAAGGGGACACAATCTGAAGTTAGTTGGGGGAAAGATCAAAAGCAACATGAAAAAATATTATTTTACTGAAAGAGTAGTAGATCCTTGGAACAAACTTCCAGCAGACGTGGTAGATAAATCCACAGTAACTGAATTTAAACATGCCTGGGATAAAAATATATCCATCCTAAGATAAAATACAGAAAATAGTATAAGGGCAGACTAGATGGACCATGAGGTCTTTTTCTGCCGTCAGACTTCTATGTTTCTATGTTTCTATGTATGTGTGAGATTTCTGCAATTCTTTGCTGCTGCACATGTACAGAAGCAAAAAAATATCACTGAAAGTTTGCATGTGCGTTCACATTCCCCATAAGGTTTTGTTTCCTGAGCATGCACAGAAGCAAACTCTCGCTTGGTTGCAGGTACCCCGAAGATGCAAAGGACACTGGAGCGGGGGAAGTGGCAACCCCCACCTGTTTGTGTTCCTCCCAGTTCAGACCAGTTTGCCCGAACCTGTAGTGACCTGCTGCTGACATTACAATGACGCAATTACGTGTGTTCTCCACTGGCTGTCTCTTCCTTTTCGTTGTTTTTGCTGGGATACTTCATGAAGCACAGTGAAATGTTGGAGCCATGAGCTGCATTTTCCTCCAAGTTCCATCTGGAAAGATCTGGTTGGGGGGGAAGGCCTCTATCCATCAGTTCATGGCAGCGGGCTCAGTTGCAGCCCAGATGAGTCGGGAAAGTGCTGGGAGCCTCCCGTGTGTTGCATTCCCCTCTCAGTCTTCGCCTACAGCCCTGCACCGCTCGCATCTCCTGAAGCCGCCACCAATGGGGCCGTGACATAACATGGGGAGTCGGGTAAGCTGGTGCAGAGGTGCAGACAAAGGCTTGGAACAACACACGGGAGACTTTGGGGTGTCTGCCATGGCTGCCTCAGGTCCCGCAGATGAGTGCTTTCTTCCTTCTCCCGCTGCTGCTGCTCTGGTGCAAGAGAGACAGAGAGAGAGAGAGAGAAAGAGAAAGAGAGAAAGAAAGGAAGTGTGTGTGTGTGTGTGAGAGAGAGAGAGAGAGAGAGAGGAAGAACAGAACAGAACAGAATAGAAGACAGAAATAGTCCTTGACTTATGTCCACAATTGAGCCCCAAATTTTGGTTGCTAAGCAAGAGCATTGTTAAGCGGGTTTCACCACATTTTACTAAATCCATGATATTTCCTGGCTCTAATAGTCATGTGCAAGCTAGGGAAGAACATCTGAAGGCATGTGTAATGTTCTAATGTATAGAAGTTATGGCTAAATGTATGGCAGAAAGTGGATTCTGCGTGCGTTTTTCAAAATGCAGTAATGAGGTTGAATTTTACTCAATCCATGATATTTCCTGGCTAGAAGAACTCTCTCTCTGTGTGTGTGTGTCTGTGTGTGTGTATTTGCACATACACATACAGTATACGTAGTAGAAAATGTATCTTTTTGTGTGCTTGTATATATATATATGGCATATACTGTATATGCATAGAATTAAGTAGTATATTTTGGATGTTCAGTAGTAGTAAATAGACAGCGGAATTGTATCTCGTTGAGGCCTTTGAGGTGAGGAGAGGCACCCTAACCCCAACCTTTGACATGAGTGATGTTAAGTTGGCCACGCCCACCCAGTCACATGACCACTCAGCAATCCCCCACCCAGTCACATGACTGCAAAGCCACTCCAACCTGACTGCCAAACCACTGTCACTCAGTCACATCCTATGAAGCCACACCCACCATCACATGACCAACAAGCCACACCCACAAAATAAGTCAGCATGGTATTTGGAACCCACCTCTGGACTTAGATCAATTTAGTCTTGAAAGATAAACGTTATTCTCTTTTATTTTCCTTAGATACAAAGCCGGAGAAAAAAGATACTCGACCTATATACTAATGTATGCAGTGTGGCAGAAGGTGAGTGAAAAGAAATAAAATATAGAAACTGAAAACACGTATGAACTGCTTTCTTAAGTACATGTCTTTTTTTAAAAAAATATTTTTTATTATTTTCAAAGTAAAACGAACAAAGACATACAACATTGAACATTTAAGGAGCTACTATTGCTCCGCTTATCATAGAAGTCTAACTAATACAAAATATAAAAAGCTCTAACTGTTACAAGATCTAAGCAGAAAAGCCACACTTGAAGATTACATTATCATTAAATTTAATTATAGATTTTTAAAATTAAGATTGTTGATTAAGTTTCTTTATATATTTTTTTTTTGAACAAAAAATAATAATAATATACTTATATGTGTATATATATCAAAAAGCAATAAACAAATTATTAGTAATACAAAAAGAAGATAATATAATCACTTCTGAGTTAGTTATAATATAAACTATATAAACTATATAATTCTATCTTATGATTTTTAAGCAGTCATTTATACATGTCTTTATGGAGCTTCAACACTGCCAAGGTGTCACGAATGCTAGATACAGATTAATCCTATTCTAAAGCTTTTTTTTTTGGAAGAAGTAAAGCTGAATATTCTAATGCCAGAATCAGGTTGGCATTTGATACGTTTGGAAATTCAACAGGGGAAAGTCTTGAAAACTTATTTTGTAAGCAATATCCGTGGAAAAACTCCAGTAATAGGATTTGTAGCCCCATAGGCATCCTGTCTTTATCTATAATGTTTAAGAATCAATTCAGTAGTTATTCTAGAAGACAGATGACACAAGGTGGAAAGTGTTAAAATAAACTTCTATTGTAGGGTTATTTAAGCTGATTAACTATATTTGTACACAGCCATACTCAGAAAAAAAGCTGTCTGTGATATACTGTACATTATTTAAAAACTGTAAAATAGGCAAAACATATACACCTTATATACATTTGTGGACATAAACTGTTCATATCTGTTTTGTTTACTTTATCTCAGAAGAAGCTTTTGAAGAAAAAGAAACTTTCAGAACTTGATTTCTTCTTCATTGTAATAAGACGTGGGAAGCGCATTGCTCCCATTTTTTTAAAGCACCCACACACAAATAAAAAAGAAAATATTACAGTTAGATTCTTTTGAATTTCTGATTAAAGGCTGTGGAACATGAGACCTTTCAGATGATTGAATTCTTCCACCATCTCTCATGAAGAGCTGTGTAGGCTGCATCAGTTCAGACATGTAGCTCAATGAGACGCAAATTCCCAGGTCTGGTAGAAATTGACCATTTCTCCTGCCTTTTTTGAGGCTGGAGACACACATCTCTTTCCTTTAATTAAATTTTGTTGTTGTTTCATATGAAGGTTGGCAGAAGGTTATGCTGGCAACCTTCATATCACAAGGGATAGAGAAGCAATGGATTAGTATATATTCCAGGAGAAGGTACAGATAAAAAAAATGTTCAAAACATAAAGTAAGAGACTCTTTGCTTTTTCTTATTCTACAAGATGAAATCAAAGCAGCAAAATAAAATACTGTATTTTTTGGAGTATAAGATGCACCTTTTTTCTCCCCAAAAGAGGGTGAAAACTTGGGTGCTTCTTATACACCAAATGTAGCCCACCCCCAGCCACCCCTACCATTTGGCTTCTGCCTCCCAGCAATTGACCTCCTTGTAGCAAACAGCCCAGAGCCTGATCAGTACAACCAACAGATTATCAACCTAGCAACTGACTGAAGCTGCAGCTAGGCCGACATGCTAAAATGAAAGTGAAACTAAAGCTGCAAGGAGGCAAATTGCTTGGAGGGAGAGGCAGAGACAGATTTTATTTTCTTGTGCTAATCAGTTGCTGAAGTTGGATGCAAGGAGGTAAATCAATAACTATAAATGTCTATAGAATGTTCAAATTATTAGACTTATTTTTTAAAGACTGCTTTATTATTGTTCTAGACAACTTAACAAAATGAAGAAGCTTTTAAAAATAAATGCTTGATCTGAAGAAGCCCAGTGCTATTGTGTCTTTTTTTACATAGCAGAGAATAATGTATATTTCCAGAAAGCCAGATCAATTTTAACAGGATCTGTACAAGTATAATCTGAAATGTAGCAGTGTTTAATATTAAGATAAGGCAGTTGAGTTAAACCTTGACATAGTCATGTTTGGAGTAGATCTATATAATTGGGAGTTAGTGCGACTATACTTAAGAAAACTTTCTGGCATTAATATACTGCCATAATGTACAGTTCTCCAATTCTTTGCTATTTCTATGGGTTAGGCACACACGCACAGAAATACACAGCAAACAGTGCATATCATCTGTGCTATTTGCTGGGAGGCAGAGGCAGATTCCCCCTCCTTGTTTTCCTCCCTCAAAACTAAGGTGCATCTTATACTCCAGTGCATCTTATACTCCAAAAAAATATGGTAAATGTTGTTAAAGAATTAGCAGTAGAAGGGGAAAGTATTATGAAATAGAAATGGGGATGACCCGATCGATAATGTCAACCCTGTAAATGCATAATGTGAATATATCTTTTCATAGTATATTTGGAATATACAATATATATTGTATACAGTATTCCAAATATACTATGAAAAGATATATTCACATTATGCAGTGAACAGTGCAGTCAGGCGGTAGGGAAAGCAAGTAGGATGTTTGGCTGCATAGCTAGAGGTATAACAAGCAGGAAGAGGGAGATTATGATCCCGCTATATAGAATGCTGGTGAGACCATATTTGGAATACTGTGTTCAGTTCTGGAGACCTCACCTACAAAAAGATATTGACAAAATTGAACGGGTCCAAAGACGGGCTACAAGAATGGTGGAAGGTCTTAAGCATAAAACGTATCAGGAAAGACTTAATGAACTCAATCTGGATAGTCTGGAGGACAGAAGGAAAAGGGGGGACATGATCAAAACATTTAAATATATTAAAGGGTTAAATAAGGTCCAGGAGGGAAGTGTTTTTAATAGGAAAGTGAACACAAGAACAAGGGGACACAATCTGAAGTTAGTTGGGGGAAAGATCAAAAGCAACATGAGAAAATATTATTTTACTGAAAGAGCAGTAGATCCTTGGAACAAACTTCCAGCAGACGTGGTAGATAAATCCACAGTAACTGAATTTAAACATGCCTGGGATAAACATATATCCATCCTAAGATAAAATACAGAAAATAGTATAAGGGCAGACTAGATGGACCATGAGGTCTTTTTCTGCCATCAGACTTCTATGTTTCTATGTTTCTATATTATGTTAAGGGACAGACATGTGAAATACTAAAAATGCACATCCAATAACATGGCTGTAAACTTCTTCCAGGCCTCAGTCCCACAGAGCTGCCCTTTGATTGTCTGGAAAAGACCAGCAGGATGCTCAGCTCCACTTACAACACCGAGAAAGCCATTGTGAAGACCTGGCGCCATCTTGCTGAGAGCTTTGGATTGAAGCGGGATGAAATTGGTGGCATGACAGACGGCATGCAAGTCTTTGACCGCATCAGCACAGCGGGATACAGTATTCCAGAATTGCTGACAAAACTGGTTCAGATTGAGCGATTGGATGCCGTAGAGTCTCTTTGTGCAGACATCTTGGAGTGGGCCCAAGTGATGCCGAAGCCTGATCCAGCTGTGACCTCCTGACTTGCATTTTGGCGATCATCATTTCCAGATGGTGATTGAAATAACAAAGGGATTCAGAAGGAAATAAACATTTGAAGCTTCTGTAGCTTTTGTTTCAGTATCGTTTTTGCTATTGAAACAATAAAATACAACAACAGCCAAGAATTGTTCTTGGTTTTTGGAATAAAACACAAAGTGCTCAAACTGAAGACTTTTTCAACAACTTGTTTGTGTCCCCAAAAGATATTACAGTTCATTTACAGTTCCATTTACAAGCATGAGTACAGATCAATCTGCTAGTATCATTACTCGTTTTGAAGAAATATGGGTTAATTTTGTTTCAGTCCTGGATAATGAATATGTCACATCAAAAATAGTGATCTATATAAAAATCTGTGCTGCTACAAGAAGTATTTTTTGAATTACAATTTTTTCCCCATATATTATGGATTTGGGGGAGGGAAAAATCCATACCTGTAGGTGAAGTTGAATGAATTATCATTATTACAAGATCTATAGCTTTATTCCAATTTATTCAAATGATAGCAAATAAAAGTTTGTATACGTGGTCCACACAAAAAGTTCAGCAATATTTCCATAGATGCTATAGTGGAAACCTAAAGTACTTATAATATAAGCAGAATTCATTTATTAATGTAATATTGCATTTCATAAACATGTGATTGGAGCCATCTTTTATGCACTAGAATAAACAAATGGCAACATTTGTTAGTTCTTGAAAAGAGAGCATTAATGAGAGGCAGAAGCCTGTAATAAATCTAACAAATTGATCAATTTTAGATGCAAAGGAAATTAATTACTGTTGAAACACTTTTATGTTTTAGCATTTAAAAATATTACACATTTCTTGAGTAGAATTGTTGCGGTCACCAACAGAAATGCATGTGGTATGTTTAGTTTTCCTATGATGCTTTTACTTTATCCAACACCATTTTTTCTGGACAGCTGTAATAGGAATACTAAACAATAGTATTGTTAATGAAGTTAATGAAGAGGCAAAAATATCTATTTTTGATACAAGCACAGCTCTCTCTCACATTTGAAAGTAGTGAATTATCATTCTTATGATTATTTTAAAAATAAATCTGGCTTATAATGTCTGAGCAAATGAGAACATTACCCCCAATTTCTCATGGCTTGTGAATTTGTATGGAGTTTGGGCATGTTTGGAGATGAGTTTCATTTAATTCACCTTTTCCCCAGAGGATGGGCCATCTGTCAGAAGTGTCTGTATGTCATGTGAATTAAATACAGTAGTACTTCATGATACGAACTTAATTGGTTCCAGGAGAAGGTTCGTAAGGTGAAAAGTTCGTAAGACGAAACAATGTTTCCCATAGGAATCAATGTAAAAGCAAATAATGCGTGCAAATCCTTCAGGAAAATCCCAAACTTTAGAACGGAGGCAAACAGAGGGTAGGGAGGAGCAGCTAAAAGGGGGCGGGTGGAAGAAGCAAGGCTAGGCTAAAGGGTGAGTGGGAAGGAAGAATGGCAAGGGGGCGCCCCTCCCTTTTCTTTCTTCAAAAGACACCCTTTCGGTGCCTCTGCAAGCACGCTGTTCTACTACTTTTGTTAATGCAAACTCTTTCCCCCTCTAAGCCGCCCCTTTCTTTTCTTTCTTCAAAAGACACTCTTTCAGTGCCTCTGCAAGCACGCTGTTCTCTGCAAAGTCTTTCCCCCTCCAAGCTGCCCCTCCCTTTTCTTTCTTTAAAAGACACTCTTTCAGTGCCTGAAAGCACGCTGTTCTCCTACTTTTGTTAATGCAAAGTCTTTCCCCCTCCAAGCCGCCTCTCCCTTTTCTTTCTTCAAAAAAGGGGGAAAAAAGAAACCCCTTCATCCCAGCAGCAGCAGCTTGGGTTCGTAAGGTGAAAATAGTTCGGAAGAAGAGGCAAAAAAAATCTTAAACACCAGGTTCGTATCTTGAAAAGTTTGTTAGAAGAGGCGTTTGTAAGATGAGGTACCACTGTATATCACAATCATCAGGGCTTCTACAATGGATGCAGGTTCCTCAGAACTGAAGACTTTCTTTTCTGTTTATAGGATGTTGGATTGAGTACTGACTGATAAAACTGTATTGCTCTAAATTATTTTATTTAATGTAAAGCTACTTATTTTTCCAATATTATTTAAAATAACTGTATAACATGTTTTAATATGAAATCCATGGAAGAATAGATTATAGGAACATCATATGAACACCTAAGGTTACCATGATCTGCATTGCATAATTATAGGGACTTCATCCTTTATTACATATCATCAGCACTTGAGAAATTTGCATTTGGATCAGTTCCTATGACCCATCCTGATAACCCACTTTGTGCAAAAAAAAAAAAAGAGAATAATAACTATTGAGTTTTAACATAGCATATCCCTAGTGTAAACACTTTGCCCTTGGATACAATGGCCTGTGGTCTTTATTTATAGATTTGAAAGGAATAGTCCCTCTTTTTATGCCAGGAATCCTAACTAAAGAGCCCAAGAGTTGGTAGAAATTTAATTAGCAAGTTTGTTAATATACCTATCAGAAACTGCTATGTTGACAGATTTCAGTAAGTTATTATTATTAAAAGAAACAACATGCCTTTAAAACATTTTTAATTACAAGAAGCATGACTGAATGAAAATGCTATAAAACTATAATTCATGTTCAGAAAAATAATAACTAGGCCAACCCCCCTAGTGCCTTCATTCCAAATAAGAAAAATCAAATTCTAGTCTAATGGGGTCACAGAGATGAATATTTAATATTGGTATGTCTCCATGTAGCATCAGGTTTGTTAGCCTATGAGTTCTTGCATTAAAATATATTTTACTATCCGAGATGTGTCCTTTCTCCTCTGAATAATGATAGAATTATTTCCTGTACTTAATTTGCAAACAGGGTATTTGTTACAGTTCCTTTTTCCAATGCAGCTGGAAGCAACCTTTAAATCTATTTTTGTAGATACAAATAAATAGAAGTGTCAGATTAATACCTTGAAAAAAGGGAGGAAGTAAATTTAGGTTTTATTCTGAGCCTCCAGGGCCTCTAATCTAGCGCACAGTATGACTATTCTCGTGGATGCTCAGTGGAAATCCAAGCAATCCCGGTGGAATTAATATCTGCAAATACCACACATTAACCATTACATCGTAAGATGTGGTATGGCAGAAGAAGACCTCCCATGGTGGTCTTCTGAACATCTGCTCTAAAACAATTATCCAGATGTAGGAGACAATTGTCATAGCAGGTGGCAGGATCTAGCCAAGCTTGGCTGATCTTGAACAGGCTAAGCCGAGTTAAACTTTCTAGATAAATAATAATAAGTGGATAAAAATGCCACAATAAGACTTGGTTGTGTACTGTTGCTCAGAAAACAAGATAAATGTATCAAGTATACTGTACATGCATTAAACTAGGACCAAGGGAGACTATCTTTTTACTTTTTTTATGATGGTGACATAATAAATTAATCTCGTAGGTTCATTGTTGCAAATGGGATTTAGTTTTTATTTCATTTTTGTAGCAAGGGTGGATTCTAATCAGTGAAGAGCTACCAAAAATTTTACTACCACACTGTGGGCGTGGTTTATGCAGGGCGCCCTGCATTTTCTTTCAACATCTTTCAGTACAAAATCGGTGTTCTGGGGTGGAGCTCCATTTTTGCTACCCCTCTGCATCCCCCCCTGTCCGGGCAGTAGCCCACCCCTGGTTCTAATTTACCTTGCTGCTGATTTGCTTCCTCCTGTGCCCTGTGGGTGCATAGGCTGTTTGGCCGTGCGCATGCGCAAGGCCTAAACATTTTTAAAAAGCCAAACACAAGATGGCAACTCCTGTGTAGTGCTGGAAACTTGGCTTCTGTGCATGCTCAAAAGGAAAAAAAAATCCAACCCCCCAAAAAAAATTCAAAAAAAGATGGCCGCATCCACAGACTGGCACCAAACAAACCAGTTCCATGACATCATTGTGACATCACCACTGGATCACTACCGGTTTGGGCAAACCAGCCCAAACCGGGAGGAACCCACCTCTACTTTGTAGTATTAGTTTTGGTAGAATCCACAAGGTAGAATCCAAAAAAAGAAAGAAATACCTTTGGGTCATAATTTTGGGATTATAATGCAAGAATATGCAAGAATTTCAATTGCTTATTCTGCATCTCCAGATAAATGCAGCTCCAAGCTATAAATAATAATTCAGATCCCCACTTCCTACTGACAACATTATCTTGGAGAACTAAAGAATTGCCATTAGATTTGTTTTGGTAATTATTTAAAAATACATACTTTATGTCTGGGGATTATCAAAGCTTTGAAATCAACAGTACCAATGTGAACAGAGGACTAATTAATATTTTGTTTGAAATAGAAAGAAGCTTTTTACTGTAATTTAAAAAGCAGCAAAAGGCAAGATTAGTCCTGCATTCTTGATAAGTATTGTAACAATTTTGTGTAATTTTGTATATATAACTTATTGTTCCACATTATGAAAAATAAATATGATAAAAGCATAAAGCAACATGTGTGTTCTAATAATTTGGTTGGTATCTTTTTTTATACAAAAGGCAAGTTTTGAAGAGTTCATCTTCTTTGCCAAAAGTTAACACAAGTATGGTTACATTTTTAAAACATGTATTATCTTAATTTAGTACAATATTGATATTTTATGTAATATTAAGTAATGTATCAATAACTGACAATAAAACATCAGTTTTATCTGAAGTTCCCAAACATTTGTTTAAAATAATTAGCCGTCAGCATCAAAGGTGGTTCTGCCTACCAAAATAATATATCATGCTGTTTGCAGGGTATAATGCATTAAAACTTTAAGCAAAGGAATATAACTATGTGGTTAAGTTATGAGCCACTTTTATTCCGAGTTCAATAATCGACCAGTCAATTTTGGTGCTGTCTGTGCTTCAAACCAGAGTAATTTTCTTGTGCAAGAAAGATATTTATTTCTCAGGTTAAATCTCGTGGACTCAATTTAAGGTCTTCTAATGATGTACCATTTGTGAACGGTACCTTCTCTAGAACAGGGGCATCCAACCCCTAGGCCATGGATTGGTACTGGTCATTGGCTTGTTAGGAACCGACCCACACAGCTGGAGGTGACTGGTGGATGAGTGAGAAAACTGAAACCACCCCTAACCTGCTGGTCCATGGGAAAAATGTCTTCCAAGAAACTGATCCCTGGTGTCAAAAAGATTGGGTACCACTGGTCTAAGGAATCTTGACCCCACCCCCAATAATTTTACTTGACTCACTACCTTTCCAGAGTCCTCCATCTTTATTGTGCCTTCACAACAGCTGTATTTCTTCAGATGGGTCTAAATTAAATTAATTAATTTAATAGGATTATTAAATTAATTTAATAGGAAAGTGAACACAAGAACAAGGAGACACAATCTGAAGTTAGTTGGGGGAAAGATCAAAAGCAACATGAGAAAATATTATCTTACTGAAAGAGTAGTAGACCCTTGGAACAAACTTCCAGCAGACGTGGTAGATAAATCCACAGTAACTGAATTTAAACATGCCTGGGATACAGAAAATAGTATAAGGGCAGACTAGATCAGCGTTTCCCAACCGGTGTGCCGCGGCACAGTAGTGTGCCGCGAGACATGGCCAGGTGTGCCGCGAGAAGCTCCAGCTGGGCGGGGCGCTGCTGGCGCCCCTGCCTGAGTGTCGTCCTGTGGATGGTCTTGGGCTTCACAGTCGCTTCCTAGTTCCCTCTCCTCCCACCGCCTGTGTCTCCCGCCGTCGCCTCCCACCAAGCCGTCGCCCGTTGCCGTGGGTTCCTCGAGTGGGAGCTGCCGCTTCCCTCCGTCCAGCTCAGCCACGCTGCCGTAGAAAGCACAGAGGTTATTGCCACCGCTTCTGCCTCCACTCAGGGAGCCACCGTGGTCACCGCGCCTTTTCCTCTCGCTCAGCTCAACCACGATGGCTCCCTGAGTGGAGGCAGAGGCGGCGGCAATAACCTCTTGGCGGAGGGGAAGCGCTGACGGGCTCTCCTCCTTCCCCACCCCCGCGCTTCTCTCCCGCCCTGGCTTTTGCTTCGCCCCATGATTTCCCCGCAATTTCATCCAGGCCACCTCTTGCCTCCTTTTGAACTGCGGGGAAATCTGCGGGTGAAGCAAAAGGCAGGGTGGGAGAGAAGCGCGGGGGTGGGGAAGGAGGAGAGCCCGTCAGCGCTTCCCCTCCGCCAAGCTGCCTGCTTGTCCTCGCGCCTCGTTGCTACCTCCTGCCTTTTTCCAGGGGCCTTTGGAAGGTACCCAGGGAAGGGGGGGTTGGGGGTGGCTGCAGCGGCTTCTCGTCCTCCTCATCGGGCTGCTAACGCCCGCCCGGCCCCTCTTGCATGCAGTCCCTTCACCAAGCACTTTTTTCTTCTCACAGCTGAGGCAGGATTTGGAATGTCGGGAGGGGGGTGCGTGCGGGCTCCGCATCCCCCTGCCACCCAGAACATTTAAAATAAGAAAAACCTTTGCCGGCCTCCGCAGAGAAGAAAGGAAGAGAGATAAAGAGAGAGAGAGCAAGAGAGACATAGCAAGAGAGGCAGAGAGAGAGAGAGAGAGCAAGAGAGACATAGCAAGAGAGGCAGAGAGAGAGAGACAGAGAAAGAGAAAGAGAGAGAAAGAAAAAGAGCTAGCAAGAGAGAGAGAAAGAGAGACAGAGAAAGAGAAAGAGAGACAGAGAGAGAGAAAGAGATAGCAAGAGAGAGAGAAAGAGAGAGAAAAAGAGAGAGAATGAAAGAGAGATAGCAAGAGAGGCAGAGAGCAAGGGAGAGAGAAAGACATATAGGGAGGGAAGGAGGGAGAGAGAAAGAGAGCAAAAGAGAGAGGAAGAAAGAAAGCGGGATGGAGAAAGAGAAAGAAGGGAAGGAAGAGAGAGAAAGAGTGAGGGAGAAATAGAGCGAAATGGAGGAAGATTTTTTTTGTCAAAACTTTTCTTTAGCCACCCCCCCACCCCACCCCCCGTTCAGTGTTCCCCAGGATTTTTGAAAATGTGAATAATGTGCCGCGGCTCAAAAAAGGTTGGGAAACACTGGACTAGATGGACCATGAGGTCTTTTTCTGCCGTCAGACTTCTATGTTTCTATGGTAAATGGAGCATATGCCATTCTTTCTGGACTATTGTCAGAACGTTTTAAAGAGAATTGAATATCACACTTAAGCTGGATATTCCAAATCATGCTTCATAAAAAATGCAACTCAGATTTTTTTTTTAAAGCAGTGAATATGTGCATCTAACGGTGTGCTACATTTTTCACCAAGCTCTGTGGCTTCACTTGAATTAGCAATAGCATTTAGCAATAGCATTTAGACTTATATACCACTTCACAGTGCTTTACAGTCCTCTCTAAGCAGTTTACAGTAAATAAGCATATTGCTCCCAACAATATGGATCCTCATTTTACCGAACTTGGAAGGGTGGACGGTTTAAGTCAACCTTGAACCTACTGAGATTCGATCTGCCAAACTGCTGGCAGCCGGTGGTCAGCAGAAGTAGCTTGTAGTACTGCACTCTAACCACTGCACCACTGAGACTCTTTAATTTTTGCAATTGCTTTTGGCTGTTGAGATTCCCCTTGTCCATTGTTAATTTTTCACATGTTCCAATCTGAGATGTCTCGGTTGCGTGGGTATGTGATTTTTTAAAATTGATGCTTATACTGTATTTGCCACTAAATGTTGTCAGAATTTCATGTGGAATCCCACTAATATAGAAAAGAAGCGAACAATACCCAAATATAGTACAGTGATACCTTGTCTTACAAACTTAATTGGTTCCGGGACAAGGTTCTTAATGTGAAAAGTTTGTAAGACGAAACAATGTTTTCCATAGGAATCAATGGAAAAGCGATTAATGCGTGCAAGCCCAAAATTCAACCCTTTTGCCAGCTGAAGCGCCCGTTTTTATGCTGCTGGGATTTCCCTGAGGCTCCCCTCCATGGGAAACCCCACCTCTGGACTTCTGTGTTTTTGCGATGCTGCAGGGGAATCCCAGCAGGGGAATCCCAGCATTGCAAAAACAAGCGCTTCGCTGGCAACGGAAGTCCGAAGGTGGGGTTTCCCATGGAGGGGAGCCTCAGGGGAATCCCAGCAGCGCAAAAATGGGTGCTTCGCTGGCAACGGAAGTCCGGAAGTGGGGCATCCCAGCGGCTGCGGTGGGTTTGTAAGGTGAAAATAGTTTGTAAGAAGAGGCAAAAAAATCTTAAACCCCGGGTTTGTATCTTGAAAAGTTTGTATGATGAGGCGTTTGTAAGACGAGGTATCACTGTATTTGTTCCAGATTGTTGGGAGCAATATGCTGATTCTGTAAATCGCTTAGAGAATGTTGTAAAGCACTATGAAGCAGTATGTAAGTCTAAGTGCTATAATGCTATTTATTTCATAAACACATAATTCAGAATATAAAGTATCAGCATGAACATTAATCTCCAATTCAATCCAATAATTTAAATTAAAGGGTTAACCATGGCAATTCTTTCTGTGCCGAATTAAACAATAAGGGGTGTTTTGGGTCACTCGTGCTTACAAAGTTTGGTTCCACTCATCACAGTGAGTGAAGTTTATATAGGACAATATTCAAGAAAGATGACATGCCCACTGCATTTTAAAAATGCATTAATATACCTATCAGTGTGCAGAAGATTACTACACAATTTCTGAAGTTCTGGATGTCTCCAATTCAGTCAGATATGTACTCTTGAAATTGAGGCCATTTGCGATAATACTGAGTTTTTCCATGACTGTTCATCTTATCAAATTCACTATAAGAATAGAGCATAAAAGGACTATCTATGGATCTGCAGGTCAATCTCATTTTAGTTAAAGTTCATGACTCACTTTCAGAAAAATTTCAGAGTATAAATGGGATTCGTAGAAGAGTAGCAAGCAAGCTGCCCCATCAATGTTCACACAATTTGTGTGCATGAACCATAAACTATCACAAGCTAATTCTTTTTCTTCTTTTTTGTGTTCTTTTCTCCCAGAGATTGGTGACCATCAGCAATACAGTGATCCCTCAGGTTTTGCGAGGGTTCCGTTCCAAGACCCCTCGCGAAACTCGATTTTTCACGATATAGCGGTGCGGAAGTAAAAACACCATCTGCGCATGCGCGCCCTTTTTTTCATGGCCGCACATGCGCAGATGGTGGAGTTTGCGTGTGGGCGGCGGGGAAGACCCAGGGAAGGTTCCTTCGGCCGCCCAACAGCTGATCTGCTCCGCAGCGCGGCAGCAGCGAGGAGCCGAAGATGGGGTTTCCCCGTTGCCCAGGCAACGGGGAAACCCCATCTTCGGCTCCTCGCTGCTGCCGCACTGCGGAGCAGATCAGCTGTTGGGCGGCCGAAGGAACCTTCCCTGGGTCTTCCCGCCGCCCAGGCAAAGGGGAAACCCCAAGATCGCTTGCCGCTTGCCCGTTCACCTGCCCGCCCGGCTGCTCGCTTGCCGCTCGAGAGCAAGAGGGGGAGAGATAGAGAAAGAGAGAGAAGGAAAGAAAGAGATGAGAGAGGGAGGAAGAGAGTGTGAGAGAGGAAGAAGCAAGATAAAGAGAGAGAGAGAGAAAGATGAGAAAGGAAGGGAGTGACGTCATCGGGTGGAAAAATCGCAATATAGCGTTTCGCAAAGATCGAGATCGCGAAACTCGGGGGATCACTGTATTTGCTCTTTTGACGTTTCTAAAAAAGGAAATATATTTTTGTCAAACAATTTTTTTTTGTTAGTTGCAAAGTCATGTCTGACTTTGAATGGACAACATTCCTTCAGGCTTTTCTGTCCTCTACCAATCACCTGGAGTTCATTTAAGCTCACACCGACTACTTCAGTGACTCTGTCCAGCCACCCAATTCTCTGTCGTCCCTTTCTTTGTTTACCATCAATTGTTCCAATCATTAGCCTCCTCTCCAGTGAATCCTTCCTTCTCATCGTTGTGGTTGGCTCTGTCCCAGCTCCTGTCCCAGGGAATGGGGAGGTGGATGCAGGAGAAAATTGAACATGTCACAGGCCTGTGTTATTGCTGAGAGAATCAGATCAGAGTTTAGTTTCCTCGGACGAAGAAGAAGGTGGGAGTGACTCGGCAGAGGAGGGCTTGGCACACAGCCAAGGCAATCAATCTTCCTTATCTTCTATAGCTTCAGATGATGACAGTTTGGATCCACGCAAGCGCAGAATTATGCATAAAAGAGACCAAGTAAGTACATATTACAAGAAATAAGGGAGGCCACCTGTGTTTGGGTGGGGCTCCAGTAATTAGGGCTGCTGCTATAAATAGCAGCATGTGGCTTTGGCCATTGTGGAAGAATATCTGTTGCAGTTTCATCAGGAATCTGGATTTTGTTGCTTTTTTATGCCTTTGAAACCAAAGCAGAGCAGCGTGTGTGTGTGTCTCCCTTCGTTGGAAGAAGAAGGGGTGTGAAGTTTCTCCCCAGCTGCTGGCTAAGTGCTTAATGACTGCTTAAGGGACATTGTACAGACTACCTGATTGTGTTGGGAAGAGTGCTCTTTGCAATACAAAGTTTATTTTGACTTTTGTGATAAAGAACATTGCTTTGAATTTTCAAACATGTGTGTGTGTGAAATTTGTAACCTTGAATTTTCGGGAGGCTCCTATTAGAGAGCCCGACAGAACACTCATTAGGTGGCCAAAGTATTTGAGTTTCATCTTCAGGTCTTGGCCTTCTAAAGAGCAGTCAGGGTTGATCTCCTCTAAGACTGACCGGTTTGGTTGTCTTGCAGTCCAAGGGATTTGCAGGAGTCTTCTCCAGCATCATAGTTCAAAGGCTTCAATTCTTTGGCGCTCAGTCTGTCTTATGGTCCAAATTTCACAGCCATACATTGCAATTGGGAAAACTATAGCCTTGACTATATGCACTTTTGTTGGCAGGGTGATGTCTCTGCTTTTTAGTATGCTATGGCTTTGCCATGGCTTTTCTCCCCAGGACCAAGCGTCTTTTAATTTCTTGGCTGTAGTTCCCATCTGCAGTGATCTTGGAGCCCAGGAAAATAAAATATATCACTACCTCCATTTCTTCCCCGTCTATTTGCCATGAATTGAGAAGGCAGGGTGCCATGATCTTAGTTTTCTTTGTCAAACAATACATATAATTTTTTCAATTAGGATTTATTCCATCTGCCAGTGCTATGTTTTCTTGAATCTTTTCTTGATATTTCTGATTGCTTACCCTGTGTGCTTTATATTTCACTGTCCTTGTGGTGATGGTATTCACAATGTCCAAACAGAATATTTATTTGTCTTTGGGGGACCATCTCATTTTGTTTATGTGCTCACTATGATATTTTCTGTAGTGTTCTATAAAATTCGCATTTCAAAAGTTTCTAGTCTCTTTGTTGTCATATGAGTAACTGTATGCTTCTCCTTTACAACTAAGAATTACAAAAATCTAATGGAAGACACTGGCAATTTTGCCTCAAAACACTCAGCAAAATCACTCCCATAGTGCAAGCATTTATTAATGAACTATTTTAAAACATACATGTGAAATCCAGTTGCAATTTATCTTATATGTACAATATGTGCTACTATTAATGAATATATTAAGAATTGAAAGTGTAAGTTCTTTCTCTAGACTTTGAGAAAAGGGTGAAGCTACCAGATCTGGACTGATATTAACACGGTGTTAGATAAGAATAAGAATAAGAATAAAAAGAATAAGAATAAGAATAAAAAGAATAAGAATAAGAATAAGAATAAAAAGAAAAAGATTTGTATGCCGCCCCTCTCCGAAGACTCAGGACGGCTCACAACTCCATAAAACAGTGTACAATCCAATTTTTTAAAAATACAATTTAAAAACCTTATAATAAAATAATCACACAATCCAATCAAACCATACACCAACCTTGATAATTGGTGTGTGTGTTGATTCCCCCATGCCTGGCGGCAAAGATGAGTTTTTAATAACTTACAAAAAGCGAGAAGGGTGGGGGCGGTCCTAATCTCTGGGGGGGGGTTGGTTCCAGAGGACCGGGGCCGCCACAGAGAAGGTTCTTTCCCTGGGTCCCGCCAGACGACATTGTTTTGTCAACAGGACCCGGAGAAGGCCAACTCTGTGGGACCTAATCAGCTGCTGGGATTCATGTGGCAGAAGGCGGTCTCAGAGGTATTTGGTCCGATGCCATATAGGGCTTTATATGCCATGTAGGGCTTTAGATGGCAGCAAAAAGTTGAGGTTTCTGTGCTTCTTTGTCACCATCTACTGATCGTTTAAATTTTTGCAGCCTTGATCTGGTAATGCTACTAGAATGAAGGATTCCTGTTCCGAATCTAAGATGAGGATTTGTCACAATCTCTGGTCATTTTCTACTAATTTCATTCAATAGAGAACATTGGATTTCTTGGAATGTTGACAGATTTAAAAAACATTTATGCTTCACGAGGTACTTCCCCACGTATCTTTATATCATAAGCATAAAGGAGGTGCATGCCTTTGCAATCTCATGTCATCACTTGAATGTGATGAGTTAAACTAAGCTGATTTTTAAAATTTTTGTTGTTCTGACTCAGTTTGTGTCAAGAATTGCAGAAGAGGTATTTTTGTTGTTTGCAACACTAAAATATGCTGAAAATAGTTTGTGGATTGGTCTCCATACTGGTGGGCAATTTTTGTTCTAGCCTGACGTCTGGCTTCTAACACCAAACAGGGATCATTCCTTCCACCCCTTGTGCCAAGCTTTAGCAACCTGTTACTCATCTTTGATGCTGGCAGTTTATTTTATTTCCATTCTGTTTGGAAAAGAGGATGTGGCAGTTTAAGTTGAGTAACTGAATGGGAGGTGATTCTGTTCTTGCCTGCTGGGGAGGAGAAGATGGAGGCTGATAGATTTGTGTTGTCTCTATAGACTCAGCATTTCATGACATGCAGAGTGGTTTCCAATTTCTTTAGAGAATTTGGAAATATAGTGGGGAGGTGCTCTTAAATTCCCACCACCATCAATTAGTTGGGTTTTTCCTTCCTTTCCCCCCTGCATGTATATGTTTTTTAAAAAAATCATACAAAAGTAGTGTTCTGTCGAGCTCTCTGGTAGAATCCTCCTGAAAATTCAAAGGTACAAATTTCAGACACACACGTTTGAAAATTCATAACAATTTTCTTTATAATGAAAATTCAAATAAACTAAGCCCTCTTTTTGTATAGCAAAGAGCACTCGTCTCCAAACAAACTGGTAATTGGTACAAGTCCCTTATCAGTTCTGAGATACTTAGCTTGCAGCTGTGAGGCAATTCACAGTCCTTCTTCTTTCACAAAGTGAAACCCCCTTTGCTCTGGTTTAGTTTCAAAGCGGGGAAAAAGCAACACACCAAGGTCAAAGTCAGCAAGGCAGGCACGAAACACAACGATCAGATAATCCTCCACAATGGCCAAACCCACAGACTGCTCTTTATAGCAGCCTCACTAATTACCACAGCCCCACCCAACCACAGGTGGCCTCATTTTCTTTGATAATAATCTCTCAGTTGTTGCTGCCTATGCATCGCTCTCCACATGCGTGGTTATATCATTAACTCTTTTTCCGAATCCAAGGAGGAGAGAGATACTTGATCTCCATTTGAACTGTCTGCCACACTCTCCTCCCCCCGGTCACTCAAGTCTTCTTGGTCAGAGGAGCCTTCATCAGCAGATTCCACCAGGAGCAAAATAGGCCTGTGGCATGTGAATGTCTCCCCCACATCCACAGTCCTTGGGGCAGGAGCTGGGCCAGAGCTAACCACAACATGTAGGAACTGTTTTGTTCATACCAACTGAAATGAATTTTTAAAAAATGCTTCCTTACCAACTGTCTCCTTTTTTCCTTGTGTACATATCCCTTTTGTTAAGGAAAAAATATTCTTCTTTGCTCACCTAAAAACCTGCAGTAACACCATGTTACCACCTAATGAGATCTCAGAGACACATCTTACTAGCGGTCACCCCTGATGGAGTCTTGTGAATCACATAGAATTATGATATTCATTCATATAAATTGCTCTATAGATAGCACCTAATGCCCGAGAAATTGGAAAAAATGTATAATAATATAAAACTGGATTGTTGGAAAGGTAAAAGTAAAGAAGGAACCTTTTACCACATGTGGTGGCAATGTAGTAAGGTGAAGAAATATTGGGAAGATGCTCTGCCGGGCTCTCTGGAAGGAGCCTCCCGAAAATTCAAGGGTACAAATTTCAGACACACACATGTTTGAAAATTCAAAACAATGTTCTTTATCCCAAAATTCAAAATAAACTAAGCACTCTTTTTGTATTGGAAAGAGCACTTGTCCCAAAACAACCGGGTAGTCTGTACAATTAACCTTAAACAGTCATTAAGTACTTAGCTAGCAGCTGTGAAGAAACTTCACACCCCTTCTTCTTCCAATGAAGTGAGACACACACACACACACACACACATGTTGCTCTGCTTTGTTTTCAAAGACATGAAAAACCAACAAGCAAAGTCCAGAAACCAGCAACACAGGATTCCTGACGAACTGCAATCAGATACTCTTCCACAATGGCCAAACCCATATGCTGCTATTTATAGCAGCAGCCCTAATTACTGGAGCCCCACCCAAACATAGGTGGCCGCTCTTATCTCCTGTAATATGTCCTTACTTGGTCTCTTCTACGCATAATTCTGCGTAGATAATTCTTCATCCAAATCAATGGAAGATAAGGGAGATTGACTGCCTGGGCTGTGTGCCAAGCCCCCCTCTGCCGAGTCACTCCCACCTTCTTCGTCGTCCGAGGAAACTAAACTCTGAACTGACTCTGTCGGCAATAACCCAGGCCTGTGACATGTTGAAGTTTCCCCTGCATCCATATCCACATTCCCTGGGGCAGGAGCTGGGCCAGAGCCAACCACAACAGAAGAGATGAGGAAATGGTTACAAGAAATCATAGGAGAACAAATAGAATTCAAACTACTTTTATTAGGAATCTGTTTTAGCTCCTGCTCTCTGCAATATTCTCGCTTCAGAAATTAGGATGACCCCGACTCGGTTGGCCTCTCATAAAGCTTTGAAGATCCAGTTACATGCCTGTGCCCTTGAGTGTGTGAAGGGCCCCGTTTCCTGGTTATTTTAACATTTGTGCATTTGATTTTCCAACAACAATAGAAATTGAATAAATTTATGGGACCGTCTCCTTCCATACATCTCCCACATACCTTCCAGAGACCAGTAAAAATTGCACAGAGTTGGCCTTCTCCAGGTCCTGACTAAGCAATGTAGGTTAGTGGGAACATGGGGGAGGGCCTTCTCCGCAGCTGCCCCGGCTCTATGGAACTAACTCCCCCCCCAATGTCCATATTGCTCCCACTCTACTGTTCTTCTGAAAGGCGCTGAAGACCTGGCTTTGCCGGCAGTCCTGGGGACCGTGAATCCTAACATCTGGCACAGCCAAGTTATGTTTGATTGGTATGTATGCTGTTTGATAGATTTGATCTATGGGCTTTATAATGGGGTTTATAGTTTTAGTTTATGGGTTTTATATTGGGGGTTTTATAGTTTATTATTGATATATGACTTCTTTTTATTAGTGTATTATATTTGCATTGTTGTAAACCGCCCTGAATGCCGTGGGATTGGGTGGCAGATGTTGAATCAAACAAACAAACAAACGAATGAATGAATAATAGTGGAAAAATAATTAAAAAACAGCTTTGCCACTACCTGGAAACAAACAGGATAATATCCAACAGCCAACATGGGTTTGTCAGAAACAAATCATGCCAAACCAATCTCATATCCTTTTTCAACACCATAACCAAATCAGTAGACCAGCACAACATAGTAGACCTCATATACTTAGACTTCAGCAAAGCTTTCGATAAAGTTGACCACAATCTCCTAATCAACAAATTAGAAAAAAGCGGGGTAGATTACAACATATGCAGATGGATTAACAGTTGGCTGACCGACCACATCCAACGAATTGTCCTCAAAGGTTTCAAATCCACGTGGAAGAAAGTAGGCAGCGGGGTACCACAGGGTTCTGTCCTGGACCCTGTGCTCTTCAACATTTTCATCAATGACCTGGACGAGGGAATAGCAGGGCAACTAATCAAATTCGCAGACGACACCAAGCTGGCGGGGGTAGCCAACACCCTTGAAGACAGGCTCAAATTACAGAAAGACCTGGACAGACTAACACAGTGGACCCACACCAACAAAATGATGTTCAACATCGACAAGAGCAAAGTCCTTCACCTAGGTAAAAAAAAACCTGGACACACATACAGCCTGGGAGAAACCCCTCTCAGCAGTAGTGACGGCGAAAGAGATCTCGGAGTCTTGGTGGATAATCAACTAAATATGAGCCAACAATGTGCAGCAGCAGCCAAAAAAGCCAATACAATCCTAAGCTGCATCAACAGGGGAATACACTCCATGACCAGGGAAGTCTTAATACCACTCTACTACGCCCTGGTCAGACCACACCTGGAGTACTGTGTTCAGTTCTGGTCACCACACTTCAAAAAAGACATTGAAACTCTGGAGAAGGTGCAGAAAAGAGCAACCAAAATGATCAGGGGTCTAGAAACCAAGAGTTACGAAGAGAGACTGTGGGAACTGGGCATGGATAGCCTAGAGAAAAGGAGGGCCAGAGCGGACATGATAGCAGTCTACAGGTATACGAGGGGTTGCCACAGAGAGGAGGGTATCACTTTATTCTCCAGGGCACCGGCGGGCCAGACAAGGAACAACAGCTGGAAGCTGACCAAGGAGAGATTCAACCTGGAAATAAGGAAGAACTTCCTGATGGTCAGAACAATCAACCAGTGGAACAACCTACCAGCGGACGTTGTGAACTCCAATACTCTGGACATCTTTAAGAGTAAATTGGACTGCCATTTGGCTAGGATGCTATAGAGTTCCTGCTTAAGCAGGGGGTTGGACTTGATGACCCGCATGGTCCCTTCCAACTCTAACAATAAATAAATAAAATATATGTAAATGAATTGATGTTATGGGAGTAAGCCTCAATATCAACTTTAACTTCATATCTGAAAAACAAATGTGATTGAGGGTTTGCAATGCAATGTAGAAATTATTTTGGACTGCATTTTTATAAATGGAATTGTCAGTCCAAGGCCATTTTATTTGGGATTTTAGGCCTGTCACACTTTATACTATGTATTTTCTATTGTGGGAAAATGGGACGGGGGAACTGTATGAGGTTGGTAGTATGTAGCCATTAAAAATTCTTTCTAGAAAGCCAAGGTCATCCTTTATCTCTGCCCCTCTACACCTGCATGGAGGGAGATGGGTGGATTCTGTCAGCATGGTAATAAATGATTGGACAAAGTGATGGATTTGTGATTGTGGGGGCAAGAACTTGAACTTTCAACTGTGTGATAATACCTGGAGGATTTCAGATTCGGGTTTCACCAAGATGTGTCAACATGGCTCTATTAATAAATTTGAACTTTAAGGAATACTTTGCCTTGGACTGATTTAATTTTGGATGCTGCTTGGAACCCTGACATGGATAATGCCACATCCAAATTTTGGATTTTCCTAACACAAGATTATAATATTTCATTGCTTATGATTTGTTACACTCATTCATTGTTTTAATGAGACAGAAATAATTGTAACCCATTTATCTTGGTTTATACTTTATAATTTGAGCCATATTGGTCATAACGTTAAGACTGACTTTAACCTTCATAGTGATGTGAGACATTTTAATATACAGATATCAATCATTGCTACTTTGGAATTTTATGACTGTCAAGTCCACCATTATATTCTGGTACCCTGCGATTGTGCTGGGGAGAATTTGTAAAAGCAATAAATCTTATAACGATAAAAAAAGAAAGAACCACTTTCCAATTGATAGATTTAATTAATAGTCTTTCTTGTAACTTTACTCCTAAAGAATTGTTTTTAAGAAAAGAAAATACTAATTAAATCAACTGTTTGCCAGTGAGTTCATTTTGGTGTGATTACATTATGAGCCAAAGATGAATTTTTATTAAAGAAATCAGCGGTAGAGCTGTGCAACTTCCTCTATAGCTGATTTTGGAGAAGTGATTCTTCCCATTAAGCATTTGTCTTTAATCACCAAATTCCTGTAGAATGGAAAGGATGTTTAATCAGCTGCTATAGGTCTGAAACATATAAACTTTCCATTTGAATAGATTCCATATTATGTTCTGATTCTTGACTCAGGGAAAAAAAAGGCTTTTGTTTCTGCCCAGTTGATTGTTATTTTAGCCCCGCCCCTTCAAAATTCTAAATTCAGACACATCTGGTAATGCTAGATTAAATTTAGATGACATCACTGAAAGAGGTTTTTATTTGTCCTTGGGAACATTATCAGGCTGGTGTAAAGTAATGGGCACATTTTAGCAGAGCGAAACCCCTCCAGATTCCTAAGAGGTCAGTAAGGGGCGTGCATAAGTGCACCAGCGTGCCTTCCGTCCACTGTCCTATTGTCTCTCCTAAGTTTCTTTATATATCCTTTTCTCTAGTCCTATAACTTTTCTTCTATTATTTATTTGTTTGTTTGTTTGTTTGTTTGTTTGTTTATTTGATTTTTATGCCACCCTTCTCCTTACAGCATGTTAGCAATAGCACTTTTTAACAGAGCCAGCATATTGCTCACACAATCTGGGTCCTCATTTTACCCACCTTGGAAGGATGGAAGGCTGAGTCAACCTTGAGACGGCGATGGAGCCGGTGATGAGATTTGAACCGCTGACCTGCTGTTTCATTGTTATATTTTATTCCTATATCTTTTCTCATATTCTTTCATTGATATATTTTACTATGACTATATCTTCTGTAACCCTCATTATGTTTTGGAAGGAAGGAAGGAGGGAGGGAGGGAGGGAGGGAGGGAATGAATGAATGAATGAATGAATGAATAAATAAATAAATACTTGTGAATGTTTCCTCTCAAAACATATCAACTAACCTCTGATATGAATGGGACTTGTTCCCAATAAATCTTGAAAAGTTAGTGTATTTCTGGAAAAATGAATCTCTCATTAACACTGTTGTCTTTGAAATATCACAAGATTATAGTAACTGTGATATGGAAAAGGCTGCCTTTGAAGACTGGAAGATGAAATTGGGGTAAGGAGTGAAATGCCAAGGGCATATTATATCTCTGCTCTGTTTCTGTAAGATTTGATGGTATGAGGAATCGCCTGTAATGCTCCTCATAAGAAACTGGGTTTCTGCATGCTCACCCCCCATGGAACTGGAGTCGGAATTCTAGTTAATGCTTTTTAGAAAGTATCCTTAGAACTTTAAAAGTTTTTAATTATCATTAAGCATAGAACAAGACAAAATTAAAAGCAAATGCTTGGTAATCAAAGAACTATCCTGACATATTTAATATCACTTTTTCTTCTTCGGTTACTAATGAGCATTCGTCCCCAGGAAGTAAGATTTAATTTCCAGAAGGCCATTAATCTTGTTTCTCCAGCTGTTGATATATAGGACAACACTGGTGAGTGCTTTCTAATGATAATTGTGTTTCTGACTCACTGAAAAGCTAACTCTACCCAACAGGCTTAGCCTGTATTATTTAGAACACAAATATTAGTGAAGTTATCATTCATATTTTCCATTGTAGATCCTTCTCCTGTAGAGTCTAACAAGGCAATCCCACTTCTTCAGAGTATTGTGAACAAATATCTATGGCGATTCTCAGTCATTCAGGTCATTTGTTGTGGTTAGCTCTGGCCAGCTCCTGCCCCAAGGACTGTGGATGTGGGGGAGACATCCACATGCTGCAGGCCTGTTTTGCCCCCGGTGGAATATGCTGATGAAGGCTCCTCTGATCAAGAAGACATGAGTGACAGGGAGGAGGAGAGTGTGGCAGACAGCTCAGAAGGAGATCAATTATCTAGCTCCTCCTTGGATTCAGAACAAGAGTTAATGATACAGCCACGCATGCGGAGAGCGATGCATAGGCAACAACAACTGAGAGATTATTATCAAAGAAAATGAGGTCACCGGTGGTTGGGTGGGGCTGTGGTAATTAGTGAGGCTGCTATAAATAGCAGCCTGTGGGTTTGGTCATTGTGGAGGATTATCTGATCATTGTGTTTCGTGACTGCTTTACTGACTTTGACTTTTTGTGTGCTGATTTTTCCCTGCTTTGAAACTAAACCAGAGCAAAGTGTGTTTCACTTTGTGAAAGAAGGACTGTGAATTGCCTCACAGCTGCAAGCTAAGTATCACAGAACTTATAATGGCCTTGTATAAATTACCAGTTTATTTGGAGACGAGTGCTCTTTGCTATACCAAAAGAGGGCTTAGTTTAAGTGAATTTTCATTATAAAGAACATTGTTTTGAATTTTCAAACATGTGTGTCTGAAAATTGTACCTGTGAATTTTTGGGAGGATTCTACCAGAGAGCCCGACAGAACAGTCATTGTCCCAAAGGTGGTGTTTCGAAAGGCAACTGGACTTTCTTTGTTGTTGTTTTTTGTGGAAGACATTTCACTTCTCATCTAAAAAGCTCCTTCAGTTCTGACTAAATGGTGGAGAATGGGAAATTTGTATTCCTTACAGGCACTCGGTCTTTATCAATTAAGAGTTGTTGAGGCCATTGGAGGTTTATCTGTGGCCTCAGGAGCGCCTGAATAGTGCAAATGAGTGTGGAATCTTCTTGGAATTGCTGAAAGGACGGTGTTATAAACAGGAGATGGGTGGTGTCGTATCTCGCCCCCTCTGCTGAGATGTGCGATGAGCCATAATTAGTAATGGGTCTTCTGAACATTTATTATCCTCTTGGTAGTTTTTTAATCCTCTTTTATTATTATCCTCTCACACTACTCACCAGAGCTTACAAAACTTTCGCCAGACCCATCCTCGAATACAGCTCACCTGTCTGGAGCCCACACCGAATTTTGGACATCAAAATCCTAGAAAATGTCCAAAGATACTTCGCCAGAAGAGCCCTTCACTCTACCACTCGAAACAGAATACCCTACGAAAATAGACTTACAATCCTGGGTCTAGAAAGCTTAGAACTACGACGCCTTAAACATGATCTAAGTATTGCCCACAAGATCATATGCTGCAACATCCTGCCTGTCAACAACTACTTCAGCTTCAACCGCAATAACACAAGAGCACGCAACAGGTTCAAACTTAACATCAACCGCTCCAAACTTGACTGTAAAAAATATGACTTTAGCAATCGAGTTGTTGAAGCGTGGAACTCATTACCAGTCTCCGTGGTGTCAACCCCCAACCCCCAACATTTCTCCCTTAGACTTTCCACGGTTGACTTCTCCAGATTCCTTAGAGGTCAGTAAGGGGTGAGCATAAGTGCACTAGTGTGCCTTCCGTCCCCTGTCCAATTGTCTCTCCTATATTTTATATATCTTTTCTCCCATCCATATATCCTTCCTCGACTCTTTATTGATGTATTCTATTCTCATATCTCTTCTTCTATCCCTTCCATGATATTCACTACTATACGTTTTTATTCTCCTTAACTTTCAATCTGTATTGGACAAAATAAATACATAAATAAATGAATGAATGAATGAATGAATGAATGAATGAATGAATGAATAAATAGTGGGGTGGACTTTCCTGCAGTTTTGGTTTGGCTTCAAATCTTGGTTAGAGAAATGAGTGAAATGTTTTGAATTAAGAAGTTTTATGAAGGGTGTAATAAATTAATGCATTTCTAGTAAAAGAAGGTAATTTTTTTTTAGATTTTTTAAAACTGATTTTTATTAAGAAATTTAAAAAACATACAAAAATGAAAATACAATGGTACCTCTACCTATGAACGCCTATGCTTACGATCTTTTCTATATACAAACCGGGTGTTCAAGATTTTTTGGCCTCTTCTCATGAACCATTTTCCACTTATGAACCCGAGCCTCTGAAACTGTAACCGGAAAAGGCAGGGAGAAGCCTCAGTGGGGCCTCTCTAGGAATCTCCTGGGAGGAAACAGGGCCTCCACCATCCCTGTGGTTTTCCCAATCACACACATTACTTGCTTTTACATTGATTCCTATGGGAAAATTGCTTCTTCTTACAAACTTTTCTACTTAAGAACCTGGTCACCGAACGAATTAAGTTTGTAAGGAGAGGTACCACTGTACTACATTATAGAACCAAACAAAGCCATAAAGCTATAAAAAAAAGAAAGAAAAGGAAAAGAAAAACAAAAGAAAAAAAGTGATACCAACATGCATATGTACATTTATAACTGTAAAATCTTACCACATCACATGTTGGGACCTCTACATGTTAAAAAGAGAGAAATATCCGATTTGTTTCATAACATCCATACATTCATCAATAATCATTTTTTATCTTATGCAGTTATACGTATAGTTTTGATGTATCACAATTTCTACTAGTCTCATTCAGCATAGTGAAATTAATAATAAGAATAGTGTTTTCCAAATAAAAAATAACAGTTTTCAATTTTTATTCTACTCTTCACTTCTTATCACTCACTCTTGTCTCTGGATTGTTGTACGTGTCTATAAATTCTCATTTTTTGTCCTTTTAGATCTTTGAAAGAGCATATGAGATGTTTCTTCATCTAGTTGAGAATACAATTGGTTCACTCTCATTTCATTGCCACAAGAAAGGAAGATAATCTTCCCCTTAATTCATACACACACACAAAAATGTTAAAATTGCCTGCTTAGGCAAACTCTGTAAGAGAAGATGAAAGGAACTGCATCACTTTCGGGGAGTGGGGGGAACAGAGAGAGAGAAATAAAAGAAACCCATCCCCTAAGGGTGAGGAAAGCTACTCAATCTATCAAAGCTGCCCTGTAGCAACTATGAATTATGAGCTCTTCTCACAACTCTTCTTTAATTTGAACTGATAAATTATATCATTCAAGATCATGACATGTAATATGAATGAAAACTCTTAAGGGTGAGAGGAGAAGTTCACCAGGGGCATATTTCCTATCCTTCAGTTAAAGGATCTTCTAACACTCTTTCCATTAATTTAGTCTTTAAAGCAACCTATGGAACATGGAAGAAAAGGAGCCCCATCCTAAGTGAAACATGGAACTGCTAGTTCATAAGCAATGCTGGAGAGTTTACATTAATTATTTTGTGAACTGGTTATATTGCCCTAAATCAAATGTGATAAATCATTGAGACTATTGCTGGAATCTGGTTGTTTAGAGCAGTGGCACTCAAAACATTTTGGTCTCAGGACCTCTTCTTATTCTTAAAAAATGATTGATTAGAAATTAAAACTGAGAAATGTTAAAACACTTATTTATTTGACTTCGCAGGCTCCCTGAAAGGGGCTTGAAAACTCCTAGAGGTCCCGAGACCACACTTTGACAACCACTGGTCTGGAAGAATGGTAAATCCATATATATTCTAAATTTTATATATTGTTAGACCTTCAAATCAGCTCTTCACTATTGGCAACTGCTTGAACTAATACCTGAATTTGGCCCAATATTTTTTTTAAAAAAGTCTGCTGTAGTAGCAAAATTGAAATTTTGGTCAAGAGTTAAAAAGAAAAATATGTATATGAATATATTTTAATATACATCTTTTGTATGCTTTCATTTTATATTATATTATGCATTTTAATTTTGTAGAGCTGCTGAATCAATTAGACAAGATGAAAATATTGCAATATAATAAATCACGTAAAATGACATCAATAGTAGAAATAAGTTACTTTTAAGGTGGCAGATGGCATAAATTGCAGAGTAATAATTTGTAGGATAAAGTTCCTCGTCAGTATAAGTTGAAGAACTTGGCTGAAAATACACAGCATCCAGCCATTATAAGCTAAACTTGGTTTAGAATTTCAGACTTTAAAACAATGATGGATCAGTTATGTGTCATCAAGTCATTTTTGACTCTTGTTAGACCATATAGATGGATTTCCCATCCATGACATCTATATGTAACCTGGTCTTTCAGATCTTCCATTGATGTACTCACGGCCACTGTAAGTCAGGAGTCCCCACCTTGACTTGTCTCAAGTGGACACTTGTGCAGGTCCATTTGTGTATTTGGTGGGCGCTCACCCCCGCTGCTTGTGTAAATTAAGCTGTGTGCAATAGCATTAGCATTTAGACTTATATACTGCTTCACAGTGCTTTACAGCCATCTCTAAGCAGTTTACAGAATCACCATATATTGCCCCCCAACAAGGCTCCAATTGCCCCCATGAAAAATCAAATTGCCCTCCTGTGGGGCATGGACCCCACGTTGGGAACCAGGGTTTAGCCTCTAGTCCCCTAATCATCTATGTCACTCTTCTCTGCTCTTTTTCTAGAGTCTGAACATCCTTTTTACATCGTGGCGACCAAAACTGAATCTCATGTGAGAACTCCGAGTCTACGGAGAGGGGCGGCATACAAATCCAATAAATAATAATAATAATAATAATAATAATAATAATAATAATAACAACTCTGAATTGAATTGTTCAATGATCCATTTGTTTGTTTTGTTGGCTGTGCACAGTATTTTTTTTCAAAACTAATTTAAGATAAAATTTAAACACTTTAAAAAAAAAAACTTAATTAGAATAAAATGTTAGTATATTTCCCATTTATCATCTCTAAAATGGAAGAGGAATCCTGTCAAACACTTAAGAGTAAATCCAGATCATCACGTAATTAGTCAATGGGCCTAAAGACTAAATATACAGTGATACCTTGTCTTACAAACTTAATTGGTTCCGGGACAAGGTTCTTAAGGTGAAAAGTTTGTAAGATGAAATAATGTTTCCCATAGGAATCAATGGAAAAGCGATTAATGCGTGCAAGCCCAAAATTCACCCCTTTTGCCAGCCGAAGCGCCCGCTTTTGCGCTGCCTGAGGCTGCCCTCCATGGGAAACCCCACCTCCAGACTTCTGTGCTTTTGCAATGCTGCAGGGGAATCCCAGCAGCGCAAAAACGGGTGCTTCGCTGGCAATGGAAGTCCAGAGGCGGGGCATCCCAGCGGCAGCAATGGGTTTGTAAGGTGAAAATAGTTTGTAAGAAGAGGCAAAAAAATCTTAAACCCCAAGTTTGTATCTCGAAAAGTTTGTATGACGAGGCGTTTGTAAGATGAGGTATCACTGTATGTGGATACCAAACAGATCAAGTGATTGGTGTGATTGTGCGGTTGCTGCCCTCTGGGAAGCAAGAGGTGGGTTTATAGGTTCTTCCATTGTGAAATGTTAATATTGTAAGTTGTCCAGAGTCAACATGCATAAGTTGAGGATCCATATACATTTGGTTAATAAATAGATATTTAAATAAATTGGAGGAGTTAATTACAACATCCTTGATTTCATTAGGTTTTCTTTTAGGATATTTGCATCTGGATTCAAACCGTTTATCACCAGGCCATTTTTAGATTATTATTTTTTAATTAAGAAGAAATAAATAGACATGTGACATGTTACCAATCAAAGCCTTAGCCTATAGCAGTGTTTCCCAACCTTGGCAACTTGAAGATATTTGGACTTCAACTCCCAGAATTCCCCAGCCAGCATTTGCTGGCTGGGGAATTCTGGGAGTTGAAGTCCAAATATCTTCCAGTTGCCAAGGTTGGAAAACACTGGCCTATAGAAACGTATTTGTTTGTGGCTGCAGGCACCATTTACGTTGTTGGGTAATGTGCCTAGTCCACCTACCACTCAAGATAAAAGTCACCTTGGAGTAGAATCTCAGTTTGCCTTCAGGTCTCAGTGGGTGTTTCCGAATGAATATACATCATAGAGGTCATGTTCTATGTGTAGGTAAGCCCCCGACATGTATTTTATGGAGAGCACCCATAGTTTCCTTTATTATGCCCCTTAGCTCCAAAATATTATCTACTAAAATAAGGCTTCTGGCAGACAGAGGATAGTTGATTAGCAAGATTCTTTGAAGCTTCTTCTAGTTCAAAAGAAAGAAGGAAGATCAGTCGTGTCTTTTGAAGAAAGCTTAAACAGCAACAGGCTGTATTTTAAAAGGAGAAAAAGAAAAACCAACAAAAAACACTTTGGCATCTCGGAAATCAGTGTGACCATTCTAAAATAAAAGTAAACACACACACACACACACACAAAACACCCTTTTATGATGTCTTCCTATTACATGAAGATTATATAAATGAGCGTGTCTTTCACAGAAATAAGTGCTTGCAAATATTGATAACGGTAAAACAATGCCTTGACCCCCTCGGAGAAGGTCCGCAACTTGGGCGTCCTCCTCGATCCACAGCTCACATTAGAGAAACATCTTTCAGCTGTGGTGAGGGGGGCGTTTGCCCAGGTTCGCCTGGTGCACCAGTTGCGGCCCTATCTGGACCGGGAGTCACTGTTCACAGTCACTCATGCCCTCACCACCTCGACGTTCGACTACTGTAATGCTCTCTACATGGGGCTACCTTTGAAAAGTGTTCGGAAACTTCAGATCGTGCAGAATGCAGCTGCGAGAGCAATCATGGGCTTCCCTAAGTATGCCCATGTTACACCAACACTCTGCAGTCTGCATTGGCAGCCGATCAGTTTCTGGTCACAAGTCAAAGTGTTGGTTATGACCTATAAAGCCCTTCATGGCATCAGACCAGAATATCTCCGGGACCGCCTTCTGCCGCACGAATCTCAGCGACCAGTTAGGTCCCACAGAGTTGGCCTTCTCCGGGTCCCATCGACTAAACAATGTCATTTGGCGGGACCCAGGGGAAGAGCCTTCTCTGTGGTGGCCCCAACCATCTGGAACCAGCTCCCCCCGGAGATTAGAATTGCCCCCACCCTCCTTGCCTTTCGTAAACTTCTTAAAACCCACCAGTCGTCAGGCATGGGGGAATTGAGACATCTCCCCCAGGCCTATACAGTTCATGTTTGTGTGTATGTTTTGCTTTTTAATAAGGGTTTTTTAGTGACTTTTAATTATTAGATATGTTATATATTGTTTTATTCTTGTTGTGAGCCGCCCCGAGTCTGTGGAAAGGGGCGGCATACAAATCTAATAAATAATAATAATAACGCCCCAGTATTTGCAGAAAAGATTGGCTGGTAAACCTAATGTGTGGCTCTCGAGCCACATGCGGCTCTTTTGTCCCCCCTGCTTTGGGGGACAAGAAGGGCTAAATTTAAGTGCACTAAATTTAAGTGTATTTTGCAAAGCTGCCGCCTCCATGGCCTGCTCGCTGCTCTTGCAGCAACTGCTTCACTGACTGGACATGGGGTGGAGATGTACAACTAGAGGAGAGAGAGACACACACAGAAATGAGAAAACTGGTTGGAGAGACTGAGAGAGGGAAAAGGGAAAAAAGAGAGAGAGAGATAAAGAAAAGAAAGATGGAGGGAGTGAAAGGGAAGAGAAAAATTAGAGGGAAGGGAAGTGACAGACTCATTTCCTACAGGCTACAGCAAACAGCTGGAGCCACAAAACCTGGGTAGGCATGGCTGGGGGATGTCATGTGGCTGGGTGGGAGTGATGTTGAGTTGGCAACGCCCACCCAGGTTTTGTGGCTCCCAGTGTTTTCTTTGCTGTAGGAAACAGATCCAAATGGCTGAGTGTTTAAGGTTGCAGACTCCTGTTCTACATAGATATCTAGATGACGGACAGACAGATGAGGGGGAGGGATTTGTATAGCCACCCAACTCAACATTGTGACTATTGATTGCGAACAGTGGTTAAAGACATAACATAACTGCAGCAGCCCAATATGTCTCTTTATTGATATAGAAATCCAACAAATTTCTATTCAGGATGCAACAGCAGGTGGCTGTACAGAAATTGGTTCCAAACACTCCACCAGTCCTTCTGAATCATGATCTCCCACTGTTGCCATTATAGTCCTTTTGAACCACAGTGCAATTTACCATGGGGAAAAAAATGAGTTAAAATATTTGAATACCTTCTATATAACAGGAAATAGGAATACACGACACCTTTCTTTTTAAAATTGACATCTTTCCATTTCCATACTATAAATATTTATGTACAGTGTCCACAGAACCAAAGTAACAAGCAAAAGTAGAAAACACAGCTTTAACGAAGCAAGCTCCCAAAGAAGAAAATTAATATTATTTGGGAGTTTTTGTTTAGAAACAGGGAATTAATGAAAAAAAACCTGTGACAGAATTGTATTATAATGCCCGCTGTGCAAAAAAGCCTCACTTAGCTCAAGTTCATCCCTCCCCATCAGCCCTCCCCCCAAAATTCATGGTGGTATATTCACAGGTAAAAGTAGAAATGTGCAAATATTGTAGATTTAAAGAGGTAAAGGTGATTCAAAGTACAGTAGTACCTCTAGATACGAGCTACTCCACATGCGAGTATTCCAAGTTATGAGCTGTGACGCGAGCAAAATTTCTGTTCAACACCTGAGCTCAAATTCGGGATACGAGCCGAGCGTCCACTAGGTGGCGTAAGAATTCCTTTTTTCCCCAGTTATCTCAGCGCGAAAAGCCAAATCTAAATGCATTCGTTCGAGATACTAATTGATTGACATACGAGCTCAGCTCTGGTATGAATTAAACTCATATGTCGAGGTACCACTGTACATGTGAATTCACACCATATCCATTTTAAGTCAAACAGTCCTGCTATAAAATTCGGGAGATTTAACATCTTTAAGACATTTGGTTAGTCACTGAGGGAACAAAGCAATCTAATTCTGAACTAAGTCTACCGATTTTTGGAGTATAAGACGCACCCCCCCCCAAAAGAAGCTAAACATTTGGGTACATATTATACTCCGAATGTATAGTAGCTTTTACTAAGCTTTTTTAAGTCTCAACAGGGTGCTAACGAGTGAGGGTTGGCACTGTGTGAAAAAACTAGCTGATTCCCTCCACAAATGAGTGGGAGAAACATGTAATCCAGTGTTTACGTACCTACCACCTATTTTTAATGGAATTTATTACTTCAGACTAATCGAGCTAAGAGATTTTATTTCTAACCCATTCTGAGACTTGTCCCTTCTCCTTACACTTGCTTTTAGAAACTAAATGCTATTCTTTCTTTTCATTACAAGCTGCCCCCACCCTACCACAAATGAAAAATTACTAGGGCTGTGCAAAACATTTCAAAGTAACACAGTGTTCCCTCGATTTTCGCAGGGGATGCGTTCCGAGACCGCCCACGAAAGTTGAATTTCCGCGAGGTAGAGATGCGGAAGTAAATACACTATTTTTGGCTATGAACAGTATCCCAAGCCTTCCCTTAGCACTTTAAACTCCTAAATTACAATTTCCCATTCCCTTAGCAACCATTTAGATTATTACTCACCATGTTTATTTATTTATTTATGTTTTTTAAAGGCAGACGAAAGTTTGGCAATGACATATGACGTCATCAGGTGGGAAAAACCGTGGTATGGGGAAAAAACTGCGAAGTATTTTTTAATTAATATTTTTGAAAAACTGTGGCATAGACGTTCCGCGAAGTTCGAACCCGTGAAAATCGAGGGAACACTGTATATTGAAGCTGTGGCAGCTTGCATGAAGACTCCTTTTCAGATTGTTATAGCAAGCTACATCATCTGTAAGGTTTGTTCCCTGGGATATCTGCTTTTGATTGCCTACCTGTGCTCAGATAGCCACTTTGCTCAATATTTTCTGTCATTTTGCTGACTCCACCATTTCCTTGCAACCTCCTGAAAAAGCTGCTATATGGATTAGGGTGTTTCTATGGAACCAAATGAGATGCGATAAAAGGATATGGACGGAATGAGAGTTCAACCATGGTCCCTTTTATCCAGCAGTTTTAGGATTTTCAGTAATTTCAGCCCTCCCTATTTTTGGAAAATCTAGGTTCAATCCAATATATAAAATTATCAATGAAAAGACTACAATAAAAAAAGTCAAAGTATTTCAAAGAATACCTTTTTTCAAAAAATAACACTGCCAATATAAATAATGATTTTAAATTGTAATTTTATTACATTAAAATGATGCATAAGAACATTTCGGAGTGGTCACTGTAACATGACAATAAAAAAACCCACAAATAAAGGATAAAATAATTTTTTGTGATCCTTATAAGCCTACTCTATAGAAAACATCAGAAAAAATAAATTAGCGTCTGTCAAGATTGAATTCAATAACTGGGCTTTTTCTAACATAAAGAAATCAGAAAAAAATTATTCTGCTTAATAATGATTCACAAGTGTTCTTTGGAATGCATTAGAGCAAAGGCACAGAATCTATTTAAAGCAGCTATGTCTTTTAATATGCCTCCTTAAAGCAACTGCCTGTTTTCAGTTTCTTTAAAGATATATAAATATTTGTATATTTAATACATTTCAAAAGTTGCACATTTCTATTATTGTGTAACCTGAAATGATCTGAAGAAAAGAAGGCTTCTTCTAAGGATGTCTCACATAGCAACAGTCTTCAGGCACTTCACATTCAGGTTCGCCACGTTTCCAAACTGACAACAGAGCTCTTGGAAATTCAGCAAAGAATCTATGCTTTCTTTTTATAGGCCAACACCAATCTTTCCAGCAACTAATAGCCTTCACAAAACAGCTCAACGTGCATTTAATAAAAGGACATACTACTGACCTCAGTGGTTATACAATATTTTCTCATTGAATTGCTGCAAGAAAAGTGCTGGGAAATCTGATTCTGTCAATTATCACTGAAACCTTGGAGTCAAGATTATGAGGAAGAAAATGAGCATCTCTAGAGAAAGCCCAGCTGCCCAGATAAAAGAATATTCTGATTCTTTCCTTACTGTCCTAGTGATCAACCTGCAGGTCATCAGACATTCAAGTCCATTCCTCTGGCTCCAGTTAACTTTCAAACTTTGTGTCATGATTTTTTCAGGGTTTCTAAACAAAGTTGGATGCATTAAACTTCTGGGAAACTTCGCAATGCCCATATTTTATCTCTTAGCTGCTCCCACAATGAACCAAGAAAGTGGGCTGAAATATGGCCTCCTTCCCCTCAACCATTGTGGAAGGGAAGAAAACTCAAAGTGTGGTTTCTGCACACAGATTACCTGCCCTGATCTAGTGGATGCAAGATTACTTATGCAAAATGATACTGTATGATATCCAATGCTACTAGTCAGCTTTGGTGGCATTGATCTCATTGCAAGAATAATGTATTGTGGGGTGCTGTCTTTTGAGCTGAATACCAGTCTAAAACAAGTAAAGTGCTTAAAGGTAAGCAATCCAGCACTATAAAACAGACAATTCCTATTAAAGTAATTCTACCTGACATAGTATTCTGAAGACTGGCACATCTGAGACACATGTTGTGGCAATCCCCATTCCATATTTTGTTAATTCATGTAATATAAACAAGCCACTGTAAGCAATATTTTATAAAATGCAGCCTGCTAGTCACTTGCATTTTCACTACTTTCAATAGGGTTGTTTTTTATTAAACCCAAATTAAAGAGAATTGAGTTGAGGTTAATACACAAAAATGTGTGATTTGGATTTGCTGTCCTCAGTAGTTCTTGAATCATCAGATGGAGAGTAAATAGCTCAAACATCTTCTTATTACTCCTGCAATATATTTTGAAAAATATGCAATTAAAAAAGCCAGTTCAGAAATTCAATTAACGTTTGATTCTGAAATTTCAACTTTCCAAACTGAAATAAATAGTACTTGCTGTCATTCATACATATTTTATATGGTTATTTTTAATAATAATTTATTACATTTATATACACTCCTGGCAACTCTCGATTTTTGTTTTTACAACCTCTAAAATAAATTTGAGAGGCTGCATGAAGGATATCTCTTTAAAGTAAAATCACTCCTAGTTATAACATAACGATATCTGCAAGATGTGGGTATTCATTATTGCAGAAAAAGGAATAGAAAAAGAATAGGCACAAACAAGTTAGAAAAATCACCAAAAGCCACTATTTCTATATTTTACTAATAAAGCATGCTTAGATTATATTACTGATCTTTACCCACTAACCCTCTTTCGGTACCACCAATCTAAGTCTTTCCTTAGTGGTTTATGATTGGATTTGCCCTATTTCATTTGGTTGATGGTTGTCTAGTTCAGGTATTGCATCCATTTTTTTCTATTTGTTTTCCCACAAGTCTCCCAAGCTATAGAAATACTGGATTGCGCCAATTCCAACAAACACATATAATCCTGAGAAAAGTATTGTGAGGTTGGAAGGCTTACTTGATTTTTGAAAGTTTTTGAAGCAGAATGCTGAGTTTCTCCAGGAGCTGAATATCAAGATTAGAACTGTGAAGCAGCACTGAACAAGTCCGAAAAAAGAGTTCATTACTACAAGTTTCCAGAAAACGATTCAAATACCCTGCAAAATAAAGTGCTCAATAAATATAAGGAGTTCCGCAATCATAATTGGTGTGTATAATTGTAAGGCATGTTATACCCAAACGCTTTCAATCTGGGATTCAGCAATCTATCAAACTTCAGCAGATATTACAAAGCTGATGATGTGTTGTATTAACTGGTGTTGAATCAAGTTTTTGCTTGGAAATTATTAGAATCCATTCCAGAAGAATTTAAATTCTTGAAGAGCAAGTCTCTCATGCCCATCATTCACACATACAATTAGTTGGGGCGAGAGAAAAATGATGTTACAGCATAAGTAATTCTATAATTCTTTTCACGCTTCATGGTCCTTAATGAATACTGTAAAATATATACTCTCTTGCTCAAAGTTTTTGAAAGAAGAGTCTATCATTAATCCCCGTCCTTTAAAGGGATAGTTTCTTAGAATATTTCACCACTATCTTGACCTGCCCAGCTCCACTTTGCTTTGTAGATTTTGATATTTCAGTTGAAGTAGAGGCATGAAAAAGTTCCCATCTACATGTCTCACTTTTGACTTTAACAACATTGATCTACTGTCCTGATCAGCAGTTCACTAGGATACATTTATAAACCAGGTCAATAATAATTCATTAAAATCTTAATCCTAAAGGTTTAAAAATATATTTCATATTAATCTGTGCATGTGAAACATACAAGCTTAAATGCTTCAGCTTTCTTAATAGTGGGAGAGACGGATACCTTGTTTAGCACAGTTCTGGGTTAAAATTGCTTTCTTTAACGCAGTGCCTGCCTCCGCTCCTCTCACGAACAGTTATCTGAGATTTCCCAACAGTATAAATAAGGCAAAAATACCAGATACACCAGTGTTTGCATATTCTTTGACCCAATCATCAATATGGTATTATTTCTGCAACATTATTTTTAATGAAGGAAGGTTTTATTTCTTAAGGAACTAGCTGATGTTTCATTTTTAGCAGGAAATGTTTTTCTCTTACTATTTGTTTCCATTCCCCCTTTTAAGCAGCTTGCAGCTATCTAATTTATTATGCTATAACAATATATTTATGTCCTGCCTTTATAAGCAAAATGCTGAAAAAATTCAGTGCAGTCCATCCTGTATAAAAGGAAAAACAAAATTCTATGGACACATAAGAGAAAAAGAAAGATTTTTGGCATTAAATGTAGGAACAATATTACAATCCTATTTATTTCTATGCTGCCCATATGTGCAACTGTAGGTGGCTCATAATTTACCCAGTAAAACTCTATAAACATCCACTGTGCTTCTTTTAAACTTGCTCCAATTAATAAACATTTTAAATATTAGCATGCAAAAGTCCCAAAGTCTAATGAGTTTATAAAGTTTTCTTATCCATGCATTTGGTGGTTTCAATGTGAGTGTAAATTTTCAAAGGAAATAGATTTTCAAAGGAAACATCTACAGTCTAATATTTAGTCTATTTATACATTATATATTGGATTTGAAAGCAAGATTCTTATTCTGCTTGTTTTCTTTGCTTCTGCTCTCCTATAGAGGGTTAAGAATATCTTCTCTATTATTCTTTGTGTCCCAAATTAAAAGGATATTGCCTTATTCATAATAAGACCTATTCAATCTAGAAGCCTCTGCAGCTCATTCTGTAGTAATAGAGATGCCAATATACATGGCACTTTAGAATACCTTCCAATGTTATGAGATTAAGTTAGGTCAGTATCCTATCATTACCAAGTCAGAAGGCTACAGAAATTAATTGACTATCTACAGAAATATCGCAAGCAATAAAAGAATCAGCAAAGGTTCAAATCCACATATATCCGCCAATCTGAGAAATGACACATGGGCCAAAAGTAAAGGACAATCAGCAAGATGGGTGGATTCAATAAAAAAAAAAGATAGGTACACTATTGGGAGACCTAAAAGATCAGTTTGAGAACAGGTTATCCTGAATCATCTTTCTATATGGCCCCTAAGAATTAACATAATCAGTCAATCAAACCCTTTAAAAATCTCTTATCTAAATCATGCATGCCTACAGTCCATTGCTATTATTGAATTTTTCCAAGTTTAGCTTTCGTTTTTATTCATTGTTAGTGTTATTTCTGAATAAAATTAGAGTTCAATCAAAGCCAACTGTACTTTAGTGCAGAGGTCCCCAACTGCTGGTCCGCGGGGCATGTTGCACCAGTCCGCGGAGTCAGCAGCTGCTGTGGAGCTGGCGAGTGCCAAGCTGTTTCCTGTCTCTTTCCTCTCCTGTTCAATCGGGACCGCCATTTGCCTCGGGCCGAGAAAACCTTTGCTTCCTTCCTTCCTTCCCTGTCTTTCTTCCCTCGTCGAAAGTGGTCTATTTCCTCCTCGTGAAGCCCTCACTCTGCCTGCAGCTCAGACGGAAAGGCTTTGGCATTGTACAGCTCTTTTTTTGCCTGGGTGGGAGCCAAGCATGTGACCATGAAACCCCCACCACCAGCTCTGGTAATTTTCTTTTGGAAGGAGTCCTTGCTGCAAGAAAATTACCGGACCTGGCAGTTGTGGGCGCTCCAAGCAGGCAGCGATCGCAAAGGAAGACGACTATGTCTGTGGAGGCACCTCCCTCCCCTCTGGGATTCCTTGCTGCAATCCCAGCCATAGCGGGCAGTGGGGAGGCTGTCCTCTGAAACTGCCGGAAGGAAGGAATGAAGCAAGCAAGCAAAAGTTTTCACCCTTAGGTGGACCACCTCGGCCCGAGGCAAACAGAGGTCCTGAGTGAATGGGAGGGGAAAGAAACAGGAAACTGCCCCCTCCTACCCTTCCTCCCTCTGTCACTTCGGCTCCCCCGCAAAATTAAAAAGGGGGGGGAGGAAAGAGAGGCAATGGAACGACAAGCTACACCCCCATGCTTAATCCCGTCCCCAACCACCCCCCTTTCCGCCCCCACTGGGCCATAGAAAAAGTGTCTTGCTGAAACTGGTCCCTGGTGGAAAAAAGGTTGGGGACCACTGCTTTAGTGTACTCAGATGGGTGAAATTCAACGTTTGAGAATTCAGACAACTCAGTTTTGTTTTGGACTATAAGGAACAGCATTGCTTTAGTCATATAGGTGATCTCCGTCTTCAAATTAGAAGAAAGAGGCAATCCAAACCTCTTAAAGAAAACGTTAGACAGGATGAGAAAGGAAAGTCTGGGACAGGAAACCCTTTTTTAAAAAAGCATGCCACTTATCCTATATAAGCTCTAAAGTATTTTTTTTCATCTCTAACTTCAAATGCCTGTGTTTAAGATAAGTTTGCACTTGCCCTTTAGAAGAATAAAGGATGGGTTGCAGCAGCGAACACAGCTAATGCAAAGGAGAAACCATACTCACAAAATCAAGAATCCAACTCTTAGCCTTTTAAAAAATTGTGGTAAGAATGTGCAGGTTCCTTTTCAAATAGGTGAGAAACAAAAAAGATTCATGCCAGAGGTTTAATAAGTAAGAGAATAAGATCTGTAACTACATGGTGTTTAGTTTTAATTCTAGATACCTACAGAGATTACAGCTCTTTTAACCTTTCAACAAGAGCCATCCTGAATAAAAAACAGGAGTTGAATTCTTGTTATCTGCTGAACCATTTGTCAGTGGCACTTTGAATTAGTTATAGATCTTAGCAGGGGAACTGCTTTTGAGTCTGAAAGATTATGTAGTTCACCTTCCAAAGAAGCAGAGAGAAGAGAATAAAATTATTTCCACCGAATTTCATTTACCCCAATGTTTCCTACTAAGATTTAGAATAGAAAGTCAAGTTGAAGCAAACCTTAAGAGGTAAAAGTCTCAAAGAATCTCTTATTCTGAGAGCTTTATTCTCAGTTGTTCCTCCACAAAACAAATACAAACATGGGCAAAATTTGAGGTAGCTTCAGTACTTCTCTTCTGAACAGAATATTTTAAATTGCAAGGATAAAAGTCAAGTCATAGGTGCAGAACTTATTTGTAATGCAAAGTGCAGTGCACCAGGGACAATTTTGTGGAATGAAAGAGGGCAAGGCCAACTCTTTGCTGTACCCACCTTTCATTTTCCTCTGCAACTTCATTTAATTATCTTGTATTTAATAATTTCATATATACTACCGCAATGCCAAAATCTGGTAATGTATAAAGTAAATCCTCTGTGGTAGCTGTTTAGCAAAATGCTAAATTCAAAGCTACCACATGGATTTTTTTTGTGCAGCTGACATAAAAGAACCACAGTCCCGACAATGTATTAAGTGTCAAAACAGCTCACTTAACATTAGGAGGCTAAAGATTTAAAAAAGACAATTATTTCCTGGTTAAGATAAAACAGCATAATCACTCTAGGCAGAAATTGGGGGATGAATCCTTAGCAGTGATTTATCTCAGTAGAAAATCAAGCTGTCTTGTTTGTATAGGAATACAGAGTTCTTTCTTTTAATTCCGCTAACTGTGAGTTTTAAATGTAGCATGATTATTCTGTTTGGCTGGAGGCACATCTGGAGCTCTTATTTAATTTGATGTTAAAATATGACCACGGAGACAGGAATCGTGGCGTTCTGAAGAATGGAATCAACAGTTGCAGGACAAATGTGTTCACATGTGGAAGGTTAAACAATTCAATCATCCAGGTATCAATTTAAGAGGCCATTATTTATCATTTCAATACAAGAAACAATCCACAAAACACGTGTTTTGTACGTGTTTTGTACGTGTTTTGTACGTGTTTATTTCTATAGAGCTTACACATACTAAGTATTCAATCACCATTAGAAATCAGAAATAATTTAAAGGTATCTTATTACTAGAATTTGGATTTACATAAACAGGTGTCTGCCTGCCTCAGTGTTTGTTGAAAAGGTCAGCCCTATAATATTTACAGTTGGACAGTATGCTTTCATATATCACAATTTCATACACAAATAACCAATGGGCATAAGGCTTGAAATGTCTTCTATAAAGTATAAATGTTTTAAAAAGCATCCATCTTTTAAAAACTAGCTGCCTGTCATATTGAACTGCAGCAAGGGAAAACACATTTTATTTTGCAGAAATTCCCATTCTGCCCAAAGAAAATAACAGTAATCCTTCCCTTGAAATACCTGACTGTGCAATTACCACAAAATCAAACATGGAGGGCATATAAAAAATGTTAAATAATGTAAAAAGCGTGTGAAAAGAACGTTGTTTACTTACTGGATTCTGTTGTCATCTGAAGTAAACTGTCAATGGCATTGGAAAGGAGACCTTTCCTTGATATTCTTAGGTGAGTCAATATTATGGGCACAGCTTGGTAGTCCAAAAATAAGACTTTCCCTTCCTCGGTCTTCAGATCAATGCAAAGTGAATCAAAGGCTTGTGCCAAATAATCAGCTAAAAGATATATTTAAATTTAAACATTACAGATGTACACCATTGTTTCTAGACATCCATACAGGCCACCACTAATGTGCATAACATCCCACACAATGTGCTATATCAAAGTTTTTAAATTATACCGCTTACCAAATGAATTATTAAATGAATATGTTTACTCATTATGTGTGTCAGGTAGTACCATATTAAGAAAATTGTCTCTAAGCAAATTGCACTCACAAAAATCCTGTTATGTTTTATTAGCGAAAATCTCAATAGGTATATAAACTTACCTAGGCTATTTTAAAATTAGAACCATCATATATAGTAACACAATCTTTTCCCACCGAAGGTGATGTTATTTAGTTACTATACAGCACTTTCTTTTGCTCTCTTTATAATGGGGGAAAGTCTTGAAAGGCCAAATATTCCAAATTTTAGAACTGACCAAATGAAAATCCATAGAAACATAGAAACATAGAAGTCTGACGGCCGAAAAAGACCTCATGGTCCATCTAGTCTGCCCTTATACTATTTTCTGTATTTTATCTTAGGATGGATATATGTTTATCCCAGGCATGTTTAAATTCAGTTACTGTGGATTTATCTACCACATCTGCTGGAAGTTTGTTCCAAGGATCTACTACTCTTTCAGTAAAATAATATTTTCTCATGTTGCTTTTGATCTTTCCCCCAACTAACTTCAGATTGTGGGTCCATCTACTAAAAAAGTGAAACTCCAACTTCAGGAAAGAAACAAGGATTCTTCTAATACACACAGAACAGCATCAGCTCAAAATGTGTCGCATTTTAAGCCAACAGACCAAGTGAAATGATTTATAATCACAGGGTAGGGATGTTGGAAATTTGCCGAATCTGAATTGGATGAAAGAAACCTTTAGAATGATGTGACACAAGCCACTCTCTACCATCACGAAGCTTTTAATTTTTAATTTTTTAAAATGTGCCAGCATATGTCTAAACAAAGCTAGAGCTGATGCTAGAAAATTTGGGACAGCAGGCCTATGCTTAATTTAAAATGTCTAAAGTACAGAATCAGGTAAGAAGCCTAAAAGGAGAAGGACCTAGCACACTCTCTTGGTTCACAGGCCATTTAAAGCAATGTTTTAAAACTATGACAACATGAAGATATTTGGACTTCACTGCCAAGATTGCTGGCAAATTCTGGGAGTTGAAATCCAGACATCAAGTTGCAAAGGTTGAAAGTGCTACATTAAAGTGACCAATGCTTAGTAATCCTTATACAGCAGTGGTTCGGGGACGGTTGCCTTCGGGTTATCCTTCTGCCTGAGAAAATAAAATTGTAGATAGTGGAGCTTGAAAGATGAAGAAATATAGAAAGTTTTGCAGATTTTTTGTAGCATTATCATTATGATTCCATAGTCCATTTCTCTCCTTTCACCTTAACAACTAGGCCGCTCTCTATAAACATATAATAGTTTAAATATGCCCCAGGATTTTCTGGATTTTGTTTTAAGGTGTCTAGTCCTCTGGAATGGATGTAATAATGTAGGGAAAAAATCAATAGATGTTTAGATGGTTGAAAAGTGCTAAAACCCATCTACTCATGAAATTCATGACTATGAATTTTTCACTGGCCATTGAAACTTTGTTGTACTGTGCTGTATTTAACCTTCAGTGAAACAAAAAAAAATCATCCATATAGAAACTGGCTAACATCAATCTGAATATTAAAAGAAAAATAGAAATAAAAGCAAAATCCTATATTTTTCTATAATAAATAAGTAAATAAGTAATTTACCATGGTGTTCAGTGCAGGTTATCAGTATGTTTACATCAATATCCAAAAATAGTAGAGTAGAATAGAATAGAGTAAAGTAGAGTATAGTAGAGTATTGGCCAAGTGTGATTGGACACACAAGGAGTTTGTCTTTTATGCATATGCTCTCAGTGTACATAAAAGAAAATATACATTTGTCAAGAATCGTGAGGTACAACACTTAATGATTGTCAGTAGATAGGTATTAACTCTACCCCCAGTAAATTTTTCACTGAAAAACTCTGGCATCTTAATGCAAGCTACACTTATTTTGGATATATAGTAATACCTCGTCTTACGAACCTAATTGGTTCCCGGGGGAGGTTCGTAAGGCGAAAAGTTCGTAAGATGAAACATTGTTTCCCATAGGAAACAATGTAAAATCGATTAATGCGTGCAACGAAAAAAAAAATGCAAAAAAACACCGCCGCCTGGCTGTCACCTTTTGAAACAGCCGGGCGCTTCTCAGCGTTCTCCCAATGTCGAACCCGGAAGTTCGGCAAAAGTTCGGGTTTGGGTAGCCGCCGAGAAGCCCCGCCGCCCGGCTGTCACCTTTTGAAACAGTCGGGCGCTTCTCAGCGTTCTCCCAATGCCGAACCTGGAAGTTCAGCAAAAGTTCGGGTTTGGGTAGCCGCCGAGAAGCCCCGCCGCCCGGCTGTCACCTTTTGAAACAGCCAGGGGGCTTCTCAGCGTCCTCCTGAACCCAAACGCCAAACCTGAACTTCCGGGTTCGGTGTTTGGGAGGCCGCCGAGAAGCCCCCGGCTGTTTCAAAAGGTGACAGCCGGGCGGCGGGGCTTCTTGGCGGCCTCCCGAACTCGAACTTCCAGGTTCGGCGTTCAGGAGGCCGCTGAGGAGCCCCGCCGCCCGGCTGTCGTCTTTTGAAACAGCCGGAGGGCTTCTCGGAGGCCTCCCGAACGCCGAACCCGGAAGTTCGGGTTTGGCGTTCGGGTTCAGGAGGACACTGAGAAGCCCCCCGGCTGTTTCAAAAAGCGACAGCCGGGCGGTGGGGCTTCGCGGCGGCGGCGGGGGGGTTCGTAAGACGGAAAAAGTTCGTAAGAAGAGGCAAAAATTTCCGAACCCCGGGTTGTTCATATGGCGAGGGGTTCGTATCATGAGGTACTACTGTATTTCAAATACTGTAATATGCATATAGGTTAATAATATACAGTGGTACCTCTACTTAAGAATGCCCCTACTTTTCTAGATAAGAACGGGGTATTCAAGATTTTTTTGCCTCTTCTTAAGAACCATTTTCTACTTAAGAACCCGAGCCTGGAAAAATTTCCCAGGAAATTTGAGAGTGGCACGAAGGCCCGCCCAGTTTCCTGCCATTCCCCCTTTAATCCTGGCCATCTCGGGCTTTTCTGGGCTGCCAGAGGAGCCTTTCGGTGGAGCTTGAGGCAGCTTTGGCAGTCCAGAGAGAACAAAGCATTTTCCTTTCTCTGGGCACTTGGGGAGGGAATAAACCTCTGCTAGTGCCCAGAGAAAAGAAATGTTCCCTTCGCTCTGGGCAGCGACTGTCCTCCTCTTATTCCTCCTCCCATCCAAATTCCCAGCTGTTATTTCTTTCCTAATGGGTTTGCACGGATTATTTGCTTTTACATTGATTCTTATGGGGAAAATTGCTTCTACTTACAAACTTTTCTACTTAAGAACCTAGTCATAGAAGGAATTAAGTTCTTAAGCAGAGGTACCACTGTAATAGTATTTTCTTGCAAGATGATACAACTCAGGAACTGCAAAACCTTACTTAGGGTGCCCTCTACTGTATCTTTAAAGCAATAAGTTATTTACTAATTATGTGTCAGTACATTTAATTCATTTTGTAATGAACACACATTTCACAATTTCATCCAAGAAAGGAATTTTGGCTTTTTGTAAGGGTTTCTTTTTCCTATGATGGATTGAAGGCATCCTGCACTGCTCGCTCATTCTTGCTTTAACAGGCAGGATCATGGAGATCTTACATACATCTGTGGGAAGACTGACTCACTTCCAGTTCTGCACTTGAAAAGTAGAGAACTCCATCAGAAATATAACCTAAAAGGAGTCAGTGAAAATATTGCCATTCCCCATCCTCTAATCATTCTATAAGCAATACTCCTTTGACCATATTCTCCATCTACCATAATAAAAGCTGACAGACTTCTGGGGTGGCGCTATGCCGGTGTGGTGCTGAAAAGTGAACCATTGCCTTTCAGCACAAATTTTTCTGTTCGGGATCACAATTGCAAACCTTGGAGAGGGGAGCATCAGAAGGGGGGAAAGCCGTACCCCACAAGTGGAGTGCAAACCCTAGTGGATATAGGCTATTAAACCCCCTGATCGAGCAGAGAAGAAGCTAGCGATCAAACAGCTCAAAGTCATGGTGGCCCTTTAAACATCAGGAAGAGGAGAATAAGTAATACTCTCATTCTCCTCAAGTGAGTTATCATAAAGTGTCCTGCATTAAGAGCAGGAAGAGTGGCTGAAGGAGGAATAGACAACATATTGAAGGATATTCTGATATTCTTTTACATTAATGGCTTCTGGGAATTTTTTATTACTACTTTTTTAAGCTACCCATCTTCCCTACAAGGTGACTCTCAGCAAGATAACTTCATGGATCAGCATCATGGATCCACTTAGAAAAGCTAAGGTAATTTGATTTGTGTAGGATAACAACTTAAATCCTACAATGGGAGAAATCCAACATCCATTATGTGTAGTTTTAAGCAGTCTGCATCTGGATGGTGAAAAGCCCAGAAGTTCCTGACAGGATAAAAGGATCTGTGGGACTTCTATGAAAGGCTGGATTATCCCTAAAGCAAGAATCTTCAAGATGAAGTTATTAATAACTTCCTTTGACAAATTCTGTACAAACCTGATCAGAAAAAGTAAGAAAAACACAGGAAGATTCTTGGTCTTTTTCAAAATCAGGGTTTCCACTGATATTTGAAAATAGGATATGAACTCAATAACATTGTGTTTAATAGGAGCACAGAAACATTTCAAAGGGCTGATGAAGTGGTTTGTGCACTTTTTATGTGTTTTATTGAAAATGTTTTGCCTTGTTCAACTCCTCTATGAAAATGGCATGCATGTTGTCTGTGAAGGCAGAGTGTCAATCTCTGAAATAGAAAAGTAAAAATCCAATGATGCTTTCTCCCTTATCTCAAAGAGGTTTATGTTGCACTTGGCTTTCTGTACATTTTAGATGTACAGCCCTCAGCATGGCTGCCACGATTGAACGCTGACATTCAGTAGGCAGAAAATGTTCCATATGGACACATCTGTCATATTCATTTGGAAATGCATGGTTGAAGTACCCATCAAGTACGATCTGTTCCAGCAATCTCACACTACTCATCAGAGCCTACAAAACTTTTGCCAGACCCATCCTTGAATACAGCTCATCTGTCTGGAATCCATACTGCATCTCGGACATCAACACCCTCGAAAATGTCCAAAGATACTTCACCAGAAGAGCCCTTCACTCCTCCACTCGAAACAGAATACCCTACGAAAATAGACTAACAATTCTGGGTCTAGAAAGCTTAGAACTACGACGCCTAAAACACGATCTAAGCATTGCCCACAAGATCATATGCTACAACGTCCTGCCTGTCAATGACTACTTCAGTTTCAACTGCAACAACACAAGAGCACGCAAAAGATTCAAACTTAATATTAATATGAGCCGGGGTGGCACAGCAGGTAGAGTGCTATACTGCAGGCCACTGAAGCTGACTGTAAATCTGTAGGTCAGCAGTTCAAATCTCATCACTGGCTCAAGGTTGACTCAGCCTTCCATCCTTCCAAGGTACCCGGATTGTGGGGGCAATATGCTGGCTCTGTTAAAAAGTGCTATTGCTCACATGTTGTAAGCCGCCCTGAGTCTAAGGAGAAGGGCGGTATAAAAATTGAATAAATAAATAAAATAAATAAATAAATAATATTAACCGCTCCAAACTTGACTGTAAAAAATGACTTTAACAATCGAGTTGTCAAAGTGTGGAACTCATTACCGGACTCAGTAGTGTCAACACAACCCCCAATCCAACTCACTTAGACTATCCACGATTGACCTCTCCAGGTTCCTAAGAGGTCAGTAAGGGGCGTACATAAGTGCACCAGTGTGCCTTTCGTCCCCTGTCCAATTGTCTCTCCTTTATCTCATATATATTTTCTTCCTTTCATATATCTTCTCCTCTATTTTTATATCTTTTTTTCTATCATTTTCTTTATATATATTACTACATGTCTATTTATATATATTACTACATGTCTATTCAATATGTATTGTGTATTGAACAAATAAATAATAAAAAAATAAGTTAAAAGCAAAGTTCAGAACTAAACTCCAGTGTTATGATAAAATAGGTTCAGCCTTGCCATCTGGGAGTCAAGTCTAGCTAGCCCTGCAGAATGACATTGACAAGTATAAACCAAGTGAAAGCAGTCCAGAATGTACTTGCAAGAAAGCACATGAATCAAGCTGCACCTCAATTGGGGCAGATCAGCTTCATTTACACCTGCATAAGGAAAGATAAAAGAAAGCTGGATAGATAGGGTCTGCTCATCATAGAATTCAGAGCTAGAAACATCTCTAGAGCAGCTCAAATTTTGACAGTCTATAACTTAGACTCTAAGCAAGATCTAATACTAGCTACTATCTTTATCTCCTGAACTCATACATATTATTTGGACTGATTGTGGGAAACCTAACTTAGACCATTGCTACTGCTTAATCCACTGCAACTCTGACAGAACTTTGGGTGTGATTTATGGCAGCCAGAGCAATTACAGTCAGGAGTTTCTCTAGGTTTAAATAGCCTAGCTGCGGGAGGGTTTTTTTTTGCCAGAATTGAGTAAAAAAGAAATTGACTTTCTATATAGCAAGAGACAGCTGCAAATGAAAGGGCAAGTTATACAGCTCCCTAGAGAGAAACAAACTTGGGGGGAAGGGGAAGATCTTCCAGCATTAGTTTATTAAAATAGCAATAACATTTCAATCTCTAGAATAACTTATATTTGAACAATAAATTTGATTTGGAATTCACATCCATTTCAAAACCATTTTAGACTGTAATTTAAATTTATAATTTTCAATTTGTGAAAATTGAAAAGTTGGATTTTGGAATTTATTTCTTGACATTACCATACAAAACACATATAATTTTATAGTGTTGACTTAATGTATTATTCATTATCTAGTTTCTCTTTTTCCTTTTTCTAATAATTTGAATTGGATTAACCAAGTGCTTCCAAGGTTTAATAGTTATTAGTCACATTTTGATTACTACTGTAGAACATTTATTCTGCATCTCTTCAAAGCACTCATTCCAAATTCATTAATACATCCTTAATGATTGAAGATTTTTCTCATAAGCCTATCTTTCTCTGGCTGACGTAACTTTGAAAAGGAAACCAAACTAATGTGTCCACTGTGTGATGGATGCAGAGGTCTTTGAGCCAGCAGTGATTCTTAGTGATTGCCTGGAAAACCCCCTGCAGTTTCTGGAATTAGATTTTCAGAAGTGGTTTACCAGTGTGTCCTTCCTAGGGCTGAAAGACAGTGACTGGCTCAAGGTCACCTGCCTGACGTTTGTGCTTAAGCTGGGACTAGAACTCTTGGTTTCTCAGCTGGTGGATCTCTATGGCAAAGATCCAGGCATACGGGTTTTTTTTTATCAGAGTCCACTCTCTTCCACTGGAGGGATGATGCCATTATTTTTGTTTGTGGACATCTATAGGAAGGCAGAAGGATGATTCGTCCTTGGAGTGAACTTGAGAGACTTGCTAGTTTGGTTGAGTCTTATGCCCCTTCCAATATGATCAGTTCCACTGAGGAAGGTTGCCAAGGCTCTAAATCAGATTGTTGCTGGGCTTCTACAAATAGTGGCCGATTACTTGACTGGCTTAGAAGGGGCTTTGATCTTACCCGATATGCCCCTTCTCTCTGTGTTGTAGGAAACTCCAAAAATGGGTTGATTTATCCTTTTTGCCCACAGACTGAGTCGCCAAGCTTCTTCTCTGGCCCAGTTTTTGATGAAGGCGTAACAGTGAATAAAATGTCTCTCTCATGTCAAATTATTGTTCCTGGATTGTGGACCATACAGTCGCCAGGGTGAGTTTGGACTCTCCCACAACACACAGAGAAGCAGTGTTTCAGGTAAGACCAATGCCCTTTTCCATTGTGCTTGATGGAGAGTCCAAGCATGGAACATACCAAAGCCGACTGTGCTGTGGGTGGGTAGCCATTTGTAGGACTCTCCTTCCAAAGGATGCTTCCGCTGACGCGAAGGCATCATTTGTAGTGTCTAATAAAGGGCAACGGTGAGAACCATGTCACCGCTGTACAAATGTCTTTGATAAGGCCTGAGTTGCCCACGTTGCTGTGGTGGCTGCACTCCTAGTTGAATGAGCCATTATCCATCCAGATAGTGGCTGGGCCTGAGTTTCGTAAGTCTTAACCATCAGCCTACAGTTGATGGTGTTTCCCTGGTGTCCATTGAAGATGGTTGAAAAGAACAGATAGTGCCATTTCTTCTCCAGGACATGGGTTGGCCCTGGACAGATATCTGGCAATATAGATTTCCTGGGCCCTGTGGAACCAGGAATTCACCTTGGGGATGAAGGAGGGACCAGCCTGAGGACTCTCCTGTTCAGGTGAAAGATGCAATGGTTCTCCCTGATGGAGGGCTGACAACTCTGAAATATGGTTGGCCGAAGTGATGGCCACGAGGAATGTGACTTTGAAGGTCAGGAAAAACAGACTGGCCTTCATTAATGGCTTGAAGGGCACAGAGTTGAGGACTAGCAGCACCTTAGGCAAGTCCCGGGTGGGATACCAGTGTACCACAGGAGGGTTCAGATTGGTTGCACCTCTGATAAACCTTCAGATAATCGGATGTTGAGTGAGGAACTCTTGCTCCTCACATGTCAACACTGAAGAGAGAACCACCACTTGTCTGCAAATAGTATTGAGTTAGTCCTCTATCCAGTCCTTCCTGGAAAAATTCCCGGACTTGTGGCACCAAAGCTGAAGTGGGGTCAATCTGACCCTTGAAATACCATTTGGCAAAGGTTGTCCACGTGGAATTATAAATTCCATTAGTCGACGGCTTTCTGGAGGCCTGAATCATCTATATCACCCTGAAGAAGTCCTCAGGAGACTCCACACAAATGCCAGATGGTCATTGGAGCCATTGTGGCTCTGGATGGACCAAGACCACCTGGCTGAGGGAGATTCTCTCCAGGGTCAGGATACTAAGAGGCTGACCAGATCTGCATATCATGAACATCGGGGCCAGTGGGGAGCTAGGAGTAAGATCTTTGCCCACTCTGTCAATACTTTCCTTATTACTCCCAGAATGAAGGGAACAGGGAGTAAAGCATACAGTATCCCACTGGGTCACGGACTGTGAAGAGCATTGATCCCTTTCACTCCTGGTAAAGAATCTTGGCAACTGGGCGTTCATCAGAGAAATGAAAAGGTCCACCGCCAGATGGCTAAAACTCTTGGACAGCTCTTGGAAGAGGTTTGAGCGCAGTTCCACTCAGAGTGGTCTATCATGGTCCTGTTAAGCAAGTCCACCTGCACATTCTTCAATCCCAATATGTGCTACACTCTGATGGAAATGAGGTCCTTTCCACCCAACCCCTAACCGTTCTGCTTCCTGCATGAGAGACCTGAGTAGGTACCCCCTTGGCACTTTTTTCAGTGCCTTGGTAACTTTGAACAGTGACTAATGAATGGCTGTAAATCAAGGACCCTCTGTATAAACAGGTTTGGTAGTAGTTTATTTAGACAGATATCTCTTCATCCCAGATCCCGTCTCTTATCATTTATCTATAAGGAAATCCATAAAACATCAATTTTTCAGTTCCGGTATCAGCAAAAATTCTGTAAAGGTTGCACCAGGATTCTTATATGAACATGTCTTATTTTAACCTTGATGAAATAAACCAACTTTGTATTTCTTCCTTTTACTGGTTAAAATCTTAATCTTTAATCCATTCAATTATTGTCCTAGGATTTGATCTCTCTTCAATTCTTCTTTCTCCCATTGCATTGCTTCTTCTTGTATATCCAATAAAAAGACATTATCCAGGCCATTCCCTTGGTTTATTATTTGTATTTCCCTGTATAAATTGTATAAATAATTATAAAATTTGTAAAACTTTAGATGGCTTCTTTTGGTTCACTTATGTTCCCCTGTTTGCACACACACACACACACACACACACACCGGTCTCATGATCACAACTGGCTGTTTGCCAAGCACCCAATTGTGTTTATAATTAGAATACACACAGCATTCTGCTTCCTTCCTTCTTTGCTAACTTTTGAAGGGCTTTTTTGGGGGGGGCGGGGGGCAATTTTCAGCAAAAATGCCTATTGGGGGGGAGCTGGATCTATTTAAGAACCTGCATGATTTAATAAACACCCTAAAAATTATTGTAAAATTGAGTCTGATTGAAATTATAATCCCACTGTTTTACAGTAGAAATTATGGGCTCAATTGCGGTCATAAATCAAGGGTAATCTGTATGCAGTAAAGAGTCCTTATCTGAGTTATTCTCTTATCACTTGTATTTCCACTTTAAATGCCTTCCCTTTTTTATTCAATATTTCTCATTCTATTTTTTCTGAATCAAACAAGATTCATTTCATATCTTTTATTCCTTTATTAAATATCTTTTAAAGGTAACCTATGAAAGCAGACATTGTTACTGATATTGTTGACATTGTGGCTAATAATTTCTGGTCCTATCTTTGAAAAATTCCTTTAGTATTTCAAATGTTGTAGTATGTCATTTTACAGATCCTAATCTTCTGATGACAAGGAGAAGTATTGTATGGTCAACCAAACTACCATTTATGGTAATCAGAGTGTGAGATAACAGGAAATGCACATATTATAGCTAGTATTTTCAGGGTGGTTCAGGATGACAGCTTAAAGGAATTTTTGCACGTACAACATAAGTTGCACATTGCCAAAATGTAAATTGAGTTGATGTGTACTCTGATGCCACAAGATACCTCCATGAAGAAAAAGGAAAACGGATAATGTATGCAAAAATTGGAATCAATACTACTGGGATCCCTTTGCCTAATGAGATCATAACTATCAGAAGATATTCAAATATGTCTTTGGAGAGAGGCAGTTTCTGCCCTTGGTTTCCATCATGGTCCTTGCTTGGTCCAATGCCAAAACATTGAAGAATGTAACTTTTCAAAGAATGCTACAAATCAAAAATAGGATCCTAACCAGTGGTGAGTGGAATCTAAAAATTTGGTGGTCCTGTCTGAAGCAGCAAGTGAGAGGAGCAAACCTAATAAAGGATAGCCTCTACCAACACTGTAGGAAAATATTTGCTTCTGTACGCTTATTTAAAATATTACTTGTAGGAACAAACAACTTTTAAAAAGTTTTCTAAAAACACTAACAATTTTCCTAGGTTTCTGGTGTTTAATATTTTCAAAAATATTTATAAAGCTTACCTTGTGTGACCACTTTGATTATAATTAAAGTTGATACAACTCGTAAAGGTAAACTACAACTTTTAAAGAAAGATGCAGCCTTGGGCTTGGAATCAGTAGCATGTTCAGAAGAATTGTGTGGACTTTCCTTAGGGACAACACCTTTAAATAAGTCTTCACCCAGCCGTCTCATGGTTGAGGTCATTGCTGCATACTATGAAGCAATGAAAAGTAGAACATGATTACAGTATTCTGTGTTATGCACGGACATAATATATTTATTCTATATACATTTTACTGAAATATAAATCTTGTAGATCAATATTATCAACACTGCAATCTATTTAAAATATGCAAAGTACTTCCAAACAAGTGATCTCAGAAGAAAATACTTAATGTAATAAACCATTTAATATGTTTGACACTATAGTTTATATTCAGTTAGAACTGAAGGCTTAACAGTTCAGAATGTAGGTTTGGTTTTTGAAATGTTCTAATTTTTGCTTACTACAACTCTGTAATGAGGATACATGGTTCCATAATGATTAAGTGTAGAATTGATATGAATTTGCATCGAAGTAGAAAAACAGAAAGATCACACTGGCTTGAGGCCATTAAAAAAATTATATAAATTGTATAAAGAGAACTCTGCAATTTTACAAAATAATGTGCTCAGATCTAGAATTCTAATGGCCTATGAAGATGGGTTCACAAAAGAACTGGGTCTTACAAGAAAAAGTGTGGCATGTGACTACATTAATGTTAAAATGATTTACCTATGATTAAATTATATTTAACCATTTTATTATTTATTTATTTATTTATTAGATTTTAGTGCCGCCGATCACATCTAAAAGCAGGCTAACCTTAAAAAGTTGTTTTGTTCAGAGAAACATCCTTAGAGAAAAGCACATTTCCTGCATGAAAACATATTTTACCTGGGTACTTCCATCCAACTGCCTTACAGCCCAGTAAATGCACTTAATCATAGGGAAGTGCAGGTTAGGATTCACAAAGGGCAACCACTGAAGTTGTTCCACGACTAAAGGCAAAAGCTGCAGAACACAAACAGAAAATTGCAATTATTTTCCAAATTATAGTCTTATAAATAGTGTTTGGAAGCTGGTTCTTACACTTATAATATAGAAACATAGAAATCTGACGGCAGAAAAAGACCTCATGGTCCATCTAGTCTGCCCTTATACTATTTTCTGTATTTTATCTTAGGGTGGATATATGTTTATCCCAGGCATGTTTAAATTCAGTTACTGTGGATTTATCTACCATGTCTGCTGGAAGTTTGTTCCAAGGATCTACTACTCTTTCAGTAAAATAATATTTTCTCACGTTACTTCTAAACTTTCCTCCAACTAACCTTAGATTGTACCCCCTTGTTCTTGTGTTCACTTTCCTATTAAAAACACTTCTCTTCTGAACCATATTTAACCCTTTAACATATTTAAATGTTTCGATCATGTCCCCCCTTTTCCTTCTGTCCTCCAGACTAAACAGATTGAGTTCATTAAGTCTTTCCTGATACGTTTTATGCTTAAGACCTTCCACCATTCCTGTAGCCCGTCTTTGGACCCGTTCAATTTTGTCAATATATTTTTGTAGGTGAGGTCTCCAGAATTGAACACAGTATTCCAAATGTGGTCTCACCAGCACTCTATGTAGCGGGATCATAATATAAAAATTAAAATGATCAAAAGTTAAATATTAATATACAGAAAGATGTCTCAAGCTATGAATTAGAGAAATGCAATGTTAATTTTTTTTCCTCACTAATTTTTCCCGTTTTTTTCCTTGGAAACCTTCCAAAACCAGGTTGAAGTTCCAGCCCTCCCAACCCTTCTGTTTGGCTGATCCAGATGCTAGGATTGTGCTGGAATTTGATTAGGGGAAAAAAAGTTCCTGTTTCCATGTTTGAACTTTAAATACTTTAATTTTATTCAAGCAGTAACAAATTGCCTTAAAATGGTTAATTCTGCCTTTTTCAGTGAATATTCCAGTTTAAATTATATCAATCTAAAGATCTATCATAGACTATTTTTACTAGTAAATTCTAACCTAATGGTTTTCCATTGCCTTGATCCCTGGAATTTGGCTCCCAATCGAAGAATTAACCTGGACTTTCTGAGATCAGCCAAGATCAGCTATCACTTATCCGGGTTACAAACTGCTAATCAGGACAGCATTGTAGGAGCATAAATAGCATATAGTCTTTTGACCAGTCAGTATTTTGCATTATGAATGCCATTTCGATCTGGATTTGTTTACAATTTCTCAACATCAATAGTAAACAAGCACTATAGCACTATCATTATGAAATGAGGCTATTCCTCATGTAGGGAAGTTTTACATCCTCTTAAAGTTTCCTGTACCAGGAACACAAGCTGGATTGTAGTGTTAACAAAAGCCAGCTAATAAAATCTGTACTGCAGCTAACACATAATTTTCTGAGACATAGTATATTTGGCATTATGATGTCATTAACAGTCTTTAAATATTTTCAGTATGCCACTTGAATGAGAAATCAATCTCTTTAAAAAAAACCTTAAACTCATTCTTCTGGTACTATCACAACTTTTCTATTACAGAAGAACACAGGAAAAAGCTTACTTGGGCCTGTTCAGAATGGATAGTGCAAGGCTATGCATGCTGAATTAGAAACAAGTTCCACTGCAACCAATTGGATTACTTTCAGGCAAGCATGTTTAGCACTGCAGCTAATGAACGTAATGAGCACTTTTGTTTTGTAATTTTCTATCTTAAGTAACCATTATCTCTAAATTTTTTAAAAAATTAAATGATAACCACATTAGAATTAATTTATCCAAGTTGGATGGATAAAATGCAAATCACAAGGAATCAGGTACGTTAGTTACAAATCATGAAACATACCTGTATACCAAGCATTCATCTGAAGTTATACCCATAAACCTGAATCCCTTGTTTTAGATAACAGCTTTCTAATAAAAGTAAAATTAAGAAGAGCTTGGGATTTATAATATCAAATCATTCTGTTTAATCATCAGACCACCTTAATGTACCAATATTGAACATACAAATGATACCAATTTTTAATTCCATTAGGTTGAGAAAAATTCTACCTTGACACATTTCTCCTGTAAATAGTTTCTGCTGGAAACAAGTGTGCCTAGTTTATGAATGTTTTCTTTGTCTTCATCAACAATCAATTTGCATAGGTGCTGCTCTGAGATCCAGTCCATTAATACCGTTAACAAGTTATAGACAGGTAAATTAAGTAGTAACTGAAAAAAAAAATACAGAAAGGAGAATTGAGAATTGAAAATATCTTTAGTATATATTGACAGGACATGTCAAGTTGAATGTTTGGTTGTGCAACATTCTGTACAACATTCAATAAATAAACAAACACATACCCAGTTTTGGGTCACCTGTTCCCAAAGTACATGAAAATCATGGCTGGTACTAGTAAGAAAGTGAGAAGGGAAATGTTCTTCCAACTTCATTTGCATGAATAATACATCCTGTAATACTAAAAGTATTATATAGCGACAATTGGCCTTTCTTTTCCTGTGGGCAGCTGCTACTTGTACTTATGATAGCAGTTAGGAGCCGAAATTCTGTTGCTAAGTAGTACAGTCATTAAGTGTGATGCCACATGACCATATTGCTTAGTGGCAGTAATTCCAACAATCCAATTGCCATTGTAACTCCAGAACTATAAGGTATTAAAGAGGGAAGAGGCAAGAGCCTCAAGCAAGGAGGTCAGTGTATAAGAGCTTGTGATGATATGTGCGAAAGACTAGAGGGCAGATAGCACTTTTAGACCTGCAAGAATTGTCAATACAGCTTCACAATAAAATAAAATTCACACATCAGATTGAGCTATTGCTTCTTTTTAATTTCATACTTTAATTCTTTTTACCCGCTATTTATAATATTCCTCAACTTACATTTTTATTTCTTCTGACCTATCCAATCTTCTATACACTAAAGGGGAGAGAAATGCTTATTTCTTGCAGGACATTACAAATTACTTGTTACTGTTCTACCAATATCTGCATGTCACAATTCTACCATCCATTTTATCATCTTTAATACACAGTCTCCCAAGGAACTAACATTCATCTACTTGCTCTAATTTTTCATCACTAATGAGCAATCATTCCCTCTATTCCCTTGTCAAGCAAATTTATCTAGGCATTTTGATATACTTTTTTCATATTTATACTTTTCATTGCATCACATAATTAGTATAGCATTCTCTGAAAATCATTTTAGATGTCAGGCATCAACACAAAACTATGCAGATATTAACACACTGCTAGTGTAACAACCATTAGTTATGTTTTTAACTATCACACATCTTTGTCTCATTCACTGCTAACTGCTGAATCATTTCTGAATCTTTCTATTTCTTTTTATGCATTAGTTTAATGTTGATTGGGACTTGGTTGTTACAGGTAGAGGCATTTATAGATAAAGAAACCAATCATTCTGTAATTTAAGCATATTCTATAAATTAATAAATGTATGCAAAGATTTTAACTTCACATTGTTTAGTCCGTGATCTTTATTTTCTTCCTTTAACATATACAGTATGCATAGTTGATACATAATATATTTTAATTATGTAAGATATATTAGCTTATTTAAAAAAAGAAAACATTTCATATTTTAAAAAATGATCACTAGGAATTCTGAGAACTCCTCGATTACCTTCAATAACATAAATGAATGTAACTCAATATCCCCTGCATACAAATATTCAGTGTCCATAAGGCATCTCATATATATAGTATAAAAAGGACAATTGTACAGGGTGCATTCCAAAAGTAATGCAATTGAATTTCCCGTGCCCCTCCTATTGGTCGGAGTGTGGCCGAAGCACTTAGAGTAGGTGAGGGGAGGGACGCTAAGCTTTGCCATGAAACTGGTCTCAGTGCTCTCCAAGCTGTGGAAGCAGCAGGACAGTTTCCGGTCACAATTCAAAGTGTTGGTTAGGACCTATAAAGCCCTTCATGGCATCAGACCAGAATACCTTCAGGACCACCTTCTGCCACACGAATCCCAGCAACTGATTAGGTCCCACAGAATTGGTCTTCTCTGGGTCCTGTCGACAAAACAATGCCGTCTGGTGGGACCCAGGGGAAGAGCCTTCTCTGTGGCGGCCACGACCCTCTGGAATCAACTCCCCCCGAATATTAGGACTGCCCCCACCCTCCTTGCCTTTCGCAAACTCCTAAAAACCCACCTTTGCCGCCAGGCATGGGGAAATTGATTCCCCTCGGCTGCTCCGTTTTATGTATGGTTTGTTTGGGTTGTATGAGTGTTTTTAAATCAAGGATTTTTAACTGTTTTGCTTTTATTTTTTTAATCATTGTATTTTGTATTCCTGTTGTGAGCTGCTCTGAGTCTTCAGAGAGGGGTGGCATACAAATCTAATAAATAATAATAATAATAATAATAATAATAATAATAATAATAATAATAATAATAATTGGAAATTTCAAGTGAACTTTTGCAACGTATAGAAATTGAACCTGATTATTTGAACAATGTCATTACTGGTGATGAAACCTAGGTTTTTGAATACAACCTAGAAACAAAATGCCAAAGTTCTGAGTGGCACACTAACCAGTCCCCCAAGACCCAAAAGGCAAGAATGATCAAATTAAAAGTGAAAACAATGCTCATTGTCTTTTTCGACAGTAAAGGAATGGTCCATAAAGAGTTTGTTCCTCAAGGACAGACAGTTAATGCTGCCTACTATATGGATGTGCTGGAAAGAGTCCGAAAAAAGGTCATCATGACAAGAAAAGACATCTCTGCTACCTGGCAACTCCATTACAACAATGCGCCTTGCCACAACATGCTATGAGTCTGTGAGTTCCTGGCCAATCACCAGGTGCCAACGCTGCCCCCCCCCCCATAGTCCTGATGTCGCCCCAGCCGACTTCTTTTTGTTCCCTCGGATTAAGGCAGCACTGAAAGGAACCCGTTTTTCATCCATAGAAGAGATCCAATCAGCCATGACGAAGACCTTGCAAGAGGTGTCCAAAGACGCCTCCAAGGCGCATACCGGTCATGGCAGAGTCGCTGGAAAAATGTAGAGGCCCAAGGACAGTACTTTGAAGAATTTTAAGTGCTTGTGCAAATCTGTTCAATAAATTACTTTTTAAAAAAATTGCATTACTTTTGGAACGCACCCTGTATATTTGATATGCACAGCTGCCCTTTCCACTCCCACACAATATAAGGTTTTCTGCCTTTAAAATTCTGAGTTGGGGCATGAGTGATTTATATAATTTGCCTTACTTTATGGGCCTTTGCTGGTGCTATTGCTCTTTCTGACTTCACAGTTTTACGGTCTTGGAATGTGGCTTCTTTAGATCTCTGTACTGATAAAAATTCATGCTTTCTCTGAAATAGGTCAGAGAGACAATATGTAAGATTTCTGATGGTGGAGTAGGCAGAGGACAAAGATAACAAAAGCCAAGATTCAATATTACCTGCAAATTCTCTAAACGAGCCTGTACTTTTCGAGACTGGACTTCAAGCTTCTTGTTTTGCTCAGTCACATCACTTAACTAAAAATAGGGAGAAAATGTTGAACTGAAGTTAAAATTAAATTTTTATATTATATGAAACTTTCTGTTTCCCAAGTAATAAATTCTCAAGCAAAGCGCTGCTTATGTATAGTTTTTCTTTCTGACATGATGAAAAACTCATCTAAAGTTGTATACTCGTCTAAAAAGAGCAGTTAGTCCAAAGTTTAAAATCAGCTAGCTACATTTCCCATCAGTATGGGAATCCTGTTACCAAGAAATTCTGATTTCAATCCTAAATATATTCAAAGCACATTTATCTAATGGTATGTTTTACTGAAACTGTCAAGGATTTTATTGTTCAGCAATGTGGTTAAAGATTATTTCACACGTATTTTCACATTTCCAATATTATATTGCCACAATAAATCAAACAAATCTTTATTATAGTCATAGAATAACATAAGGGGGTGAGGTAAACATAAGCATAAGCATAAAAGATAAAGTGTAAAAGGTATACAAATATAAAAAGTGAAAAATCTAAAAGATATTTTAAAAAGCAAAAATGTAGAAAATATAAAAATATGCACTGTCTAAACTAAAATATATGAGACACAAAAGCAGGGGTGGGCTGCTGCCCGGACCGGGGGGGGGGGGAGAGAACGGGGACGCAGTGGGATAATGAAAATGGAGCTCCACCCCAGTAAAAATTTTGGTAGCTCTTCACTGCACAATAGGTATAAAAAGCATTGTTAAAGCGAAAGGAAGGAGAGGTGAAAACATTAAGGGAACACAAGGAAGAATTAAATGTTAGCATATGAAGGGCCATACTTGTTAGGTACAGCGCATCCCAATATGGCAGACCAGGTTTACCCTAAATGTAATTAATCATGCTGAGCCCTAGATAAGACCTAGAGTTAATTATCTGACAAATTTTTAGTGCACAGGACAGAAGTATTTATATAGTAGTTTCAGGATGACACTAGTATGACCACCTGTAAGGTACAAGCACTGGAAAAGCACACATTCTGTTATCTCTGCATATCAAAGTCACACGGGCACTGCTGCTCCAAGGATTTTCATCTTCAAGGATGCCTGAGGGGAGGGGAGTCTATGACATTGTGCCATAGGAAAGGGTCTTCTGGAGTTAGACATAGTTTAAGGCAGTGTTTCCCAACCTTGGCAACTTGAAGATATTTGGACTTCAACTCACAGAATTCCCCAGCCAGCGAATGCTGGCTGGGGAATTCTATGAGTTGAAGTCCAGATATCTCCAAGTTGCCAAGGTTGGGAAACACTGGTTTAAGGTACAGCATAGGGAAGCCAGTATATCTGTTGGAAACTCTGCAGAGAAATGTTGGGGCCTTGGCTAGGCTTGACTATCCATGTTGATTACATCCTTCCTACAGTGCTTTGTAAGCTATTTATATACTTTGGAAGCTACTTACAGTATATATTTGAAAATATCTAATAAGTAGCCACAATTGGTTAAAGCTTCCTGTGATGTGTTTTGTCCTTTTCAACTATTGCAGTTGTCTCAAATATGCAATGAAAACATGAGCACTTCTGTCCATTGCTAAAACATATTAAACTGTAAAAGATTATCATAATTAGTAAGCTTTAATTTTTAGACAGAAGTTTAAATAATGAAGACTATTAAGCTACACTAATTGAAATGCTATTTTTTTTAAGCTACCATTATGTATTAGGGTTAAAATACATGAATGTTCCCTACCACTATATTCTTAGAATAGAATAATCTATAGATATTTGATACTGCCATCCCTGTAACATATTAATACTTCATATTAAAAACAACAACCTTCTATTTATAGCATTTATTAACACAAGATTAATGATTCTGTTAAAACTGATAATTGCCTGTTTTTTTAAGGTGTCATTCAGCTCCTTTAGTGTTTCAAATGATGCCTTCAGCCTTTTGTTCTCCTTTATTTTTTCTTTCAAGGCATTGGACAACTGCTTTATTTCAGCTTCATGTTGCTGCAAACCAAAATAAAAACTTTTAAAATAGGATTAACTAGACTTTAAAAAAAAACCCATTGTAAATCAAAGACCGTCTCTTTATGTAAGGCAGACATGATATAAATGCTATAGGGAGTTAAATAATTGTACCACCCAGAGCTTGCTTTCTTAAATAAAAATCCAATAATCTCAAAATCAAAAAAGATAAAGATAAACATTCTAAAGGAAGACAAAACTTAATTTTCTTTGAGTAATCTTTCTGTCAACATTCTAAAATACAGTTCTCCCTAATGCAGGGCAGAAAAACTGGCTAAGACAAAACAAATCTCAGTTATAGTATACTAAAAGAATCAATAAGATTCTTATGCATGCAGCTTAGATATATTACACTCTAGAAATATACATAAGCATACACAGAACTTCCATGGCCGTATGAGCTTTACCACCAACCCTAATCTTGCTTTCATTTGCTTTCACCATAATATTTTATTTTGTACCTCTATATTCCCTGATTACTCAGAGATTTTTCAATCCATTTCCACTATGATATCCTACGTTAAGCTTTTTGTAAATTACCCGGGTGATTTCTTAAGAAGCGAAGAACTAATATATTGCAGTAGGCCCCAAATCCCCAGCTGCACTGCTTTCACAACTGCCTGGGCAATGCTGATATCTAAGGACACTTTCCTTTATGTCCATAGGGAAGATAAATAGCAATAGCAATAAGACTTATATACTGCTTTACAGCGTTTTACAGTCCTAAGCGATTTACACAGTCAGCATATTGCCCCTGACAATCTGGGTCCACATTTTACCCATCTTGGAAGCATGGAATGCTGAGTCAACTTTGAGCCTGGTTAAGATTTGAACTGCCAAATTACAGGCAGCTGGCTGTCAGCAGTAGCCTATAGTACTGCAGTCTAACCACTGTGGCTCTATAAATCCATAAATTCACTTTTCTCTGATGATATCAATACAGCCTGTGTGTTTGTTAGAATAATTTTCTCAAATTTAATAAGAATTTTGTAATTAGGGATACCTCCTTCATAATTTGAAATTTTGTATGAACCTCCTCTTCAACACTCTTTATCTTGATCAAAGCAGCTTCATGCCTACAAAGCTGGACTTCCCGTTCAGCTATGAAACATTCTCTCTTTTGAAGTTTGGAAGCATACTCTCGCTGACTTAATTTTTCTTGCTGTACCATAAAAGAGAAAAGAACCAATAAACAAAATGTAGCAACATCTTTTGATATTGGAATGAAAATGTACCAATATCAGAACTATTATTAATAATTTACCTGTAGCTTCTGATGGATCATTGATAATTCATGATAAATTTGATTGAAATGAGGTGTTACCATGTTTTCCCCGTTCATTTCTTGGGTTTCAGAAATGCTCACACTGTCTCTTACTGCATTACTGTCATTATTATAATCACAGTAAGCGGTCACTCCTAAAGTAGATGGCAGAGTAATATCTAATAGATGAAAATGGAAGCATTATCAGCATTATATTCCGCCATTTTATAAAAGCCATTACAATTTTTGTTCATTATGGAAAGATTGTATGCTGGTTATGTGACTAGCCCCTTTTCCAGATGATGACATAAAAGGCAGAGTTTAGCCTGTCAATTAGTGCACATTATGAATCATTATCAACTATTATGTAAACAAGGAAATCTAACATTTGGAAATAGTTCAAAAGAATTAAACAGCACAATTAAGTCTAAAAGCTTGTCCATAAATATACAGGAACCAAAGTTTTCTGCAAGGTACCTTAACATAGAAAATGATTAACAGCATACAAATTAAAAGAGGTAACAATAGTGGAACAATCTAAATACAGCAAAATTAAATTATTGAACATGTCAGATTTTACCAAGAAAAGAAAATCTTGTTTTGAAATTTATATTCTTTTCCCCTTCATTCCAAAGTGAGATCATCCAAGTGAGATGATCCAAGGGCATCAGTACTCTGACGATATTCAGCTGTACATCTCCACCCCGTGTCCACTCAGCAAAGCAGTGGAAGTGATGTGCCGGTGTCTGGAGGCTGTCAGGGTCTGGATGGGAGCCAACAGGCTCAGACTCAATCCAGACAAGATGGAGTGGCTGTGGGTACTGTCTCCCAAGGACATCTGTCCATCCATTACCCTGGGGGGGGGGAATTATTGATCCCCTGAGAGGGTCCGCAACTTGGGCGTCCTCCTTGATCCACGGCTGACCTTAGAACACCATCTTTCAGCTGTGGCGAGGGGGGCGTTTGCCTGGGTCCACCTGGTGCACCAGTTGTGGCCCATTTGGACAGGGAGTCTTTGCTCACGGTTACTCATGCCATTATCACCTTGAGGTTTGACTACTGCAATGCGCTCTACATGGGACTACCTTTGAAGAGTGTTCGGAAACTTCAGATCGTGCAAAATGCAGCTGCGTGAGCGGTTTTGGGCCTTTCAAGACATGCCCATATCTGATGATCACTTCATGGACTACATTGGCTGCCGATCTGTTTCCGGGGTCAATTAAAAGTGTTGGTTATGGCCTACAAAGACCTACATGGCATAGGACCAGACTATCTCCAAGACCGCCTTTTGCCGCATGAATTCCAGTGACCGGTGAGATTCCACAGAGTTGGTCTTCTTAGGGTCTCGTCAACCAAACAATGTTGGCTGGCGGAACCTAGGGGAAGAGCCTTCTCTGTGGGCCCCCGGCCATCTGGAATCAGCTCCCTCCAGACATTCACACCGCTCCCACCCTCCTTGTCTCCCATAAGAGTTTAAAAACTCATCTTTGCCACCAGGCCTGGGGTTACTAGATCTTCCCCCTGACCAACGAATGTTTTTAGTACAATTTTTGAATGAATGTTTCATGGATGTTTTATAAAATTAGAACTTAAGGATTATTTTTTAATATATACTAATTGGATTGATCTACTATTGCTTTTTGTATATGCTGTGAGCGCCCAGAGTCCTCGGAGAGGGGCGGCATCCAAATCCAAATCCAAATCAATCAATCAATAAAGCAACTGTGGCATCTTTGTGGATCTCTTTGATTTCTTAATTAGAGTTTTTGATATAGGTGCATCTGACTAATGTAGAATTCCTTAGGGATGTCAAATCTTCTTTATACTTATATGGATGCCAAATAAGAACAATTTTACCTCTGAAATCTCAGTTTGTCACCTGAAAATTCTCTAGATTTCTGTTCTGATATGGGTAAAATTGTAAAAATTTAGTCATATTTTTTAAAACCTGGATGCAATACCTGCAATGTAATTGTGCATGATTCAGTATGCTCATGGCTGTTACACCACCTTTTTAAGCTGCTACATCCTTTTACTTGGAATTCCACACATTCTTGCTACAGCTTTAAAAGTACAGGTACCTCTACTTAAGAACGTCTCTACTTAAGAACGTTTCTAGTTAAGAACTGGGTGTTCAAGATTTTTTTGCCTGTTCTTAAGAACCATTTTCTACTTAAGAACCCGAGCCCAGAAAAATTTCCCAGGAAATTTGAGAGCGGCACTAAGGCCCGGACAGTTTCCTGCCATTCCCCCTTTAATCCCAGCCATCTCTGGTTTTCCTGGGCTGCTAGAGGAGCCTTTCGGTGGCGCTTAAGGAGGCTTTGGCTATTTAGAGCGAACAAAGCATTTTCCTTTCTCTGGGCAGGGAATAAATCTCTGCCAGCGCCCAGAGAAAAGAAAATCTCCCTTCGCTGTGGGCAGCCGAGGAGTTACCACAGTGAACGAAAGGCGAGTGAGAGGAGAGGGGAGGCCTTCAGCATGGGAAGGGAGAGGCAGCAGGTAGCAGCAGCAAATGTATGGGAGGCAGCATATGGGAGGCAGCCTCACACCAGGTGTATTGGAGGCGTGTGCTCCCCCTCGCCGCCTCAAAGTCCCTCTTTTTTTTTTTAAGCCTTAAAGTTATAGATTTTTTTGATTCCTCTCACCTTACCTTCTTCCTTCGGCAGCGACTGTCCTCCTCCTCCTCTTCCTCCTCCCACCCAAATTCCGAGCTTTTATTTCTTTGCTAATGGGTTTGCACGCATTATTTGCTTTTACATTGATTCCTATGGGAAAAAATTGCTTCTTTTTAAGAATGTTCCTACTTAAGAAGCGGATCACGGAACGAATTAAGTTCTTAAGTAGAGATATCACTGTACTCAGGATTGCTGTTATTAAAGAAATACACAAGAAACCAACCTTGAAAATATCAAGAATGATTTCCAGTTGCTTTTATAACTTTCTCAGAATAGAAAAAAACACTTTTTCCTTTCCAATTCTGACAAGAATGACTGAAATTAAAAATCCTGAATATGATCAGCTAAACAACTTGAATGACTGTTTTGTTTAGCCAGGAAGATAAAATGAACTATATAATCAGTATAATGAATCAGTGTTTTGCTATTCTGCAAAACAGACTAAGTGAAGAAACTTGTTAATTAGGAACACAAGATAGATACTGCACCTCTTGTCTGGAACCAAGAGTAGACATTTCCTCAAGAACAGAATAGCAACAATTTGTCATAACTAAATCCTGGAAACCTCAATATGGTGAAAAATGGAGTTTCTATGAGTGAAATGCAAATGTAAATTAAGACAGGGCAGAAGGGAGCAGCTAAGAATGCAGTTCATCTTGCACAGAGTGACATCAATGTTGCAGTTAAAAGCCTTGAAAAATGTAGTAGGATCAAGCCAATTATACATTCTGCATAATTCCAGATGTGAAGATGTTATTTTGCTCAAGTTGTGCTAGAAATAAATAATTGAATACCTGCTTCTGAATATATGCCTTCACTTTGGATTTTACCATTTCCAAGAAAATCTCCAATTGGTTCTGGCTGTTTATGAAGCTGGTCTGAATCGCACAAAGAATCCAACTCATCATCTGGCCTAACAAACACAATTATGGTAATCATAATTATCACAGTATAAGACAATGCTAGAATCAGCAGAAACTTTAGTACTTCAAGGAAGTCACTGAACCAAATTGTTAAACGACCTGATAAGTTATGCATTATAAAAGTATGTATATTTCGAAATGTAAAGAGATTTCTTACCAAGCCAATTTTTTCAAAGTTTTTGAGGAGTCCAAAAATCTTCTATTATGCTTTCTTCTGCAGTACAGAAGCTTTGATTGTGAGGAATTTATAAGTATAGATGCAACTGTATCATCAGGTGAGTTATCTCCTGTGAGGAAACTTTACTTTACTGACCATCAATTAATTAATTACAGAAAATCATCACTGAATTATAGGTTTGAATTGTAATACAATAAACAAATAAAGGTAAAATGCTGAGCTATTAAACATATATCCCAACTCTGCATATTGCCAATTTCTTTGATGCAAAGGAAATTGTTGCCCTTTTCTTAATACTTTCAAAGCAGATCTAAGAGGCACAATGTTGAGATAGTCCATTTATTAGTATAACACTCCACCCATGGGAGATCACTGTTGGTTAAAACCTATTGCTCACTTCTCTTTGCACTATAGCCAAGTAAAATATCTCCCCCCATAAAATATCATGCCAGGTTTTGGGGGAAGGTGAATCCCTTCCTAAGTAAATAGTAAAATGGGGTGCCACCCTGAGTCCTGCGGGATTCGGCGGCATATAAGCCAAATAATTATTTTAGTTGTTGTCTAACCATTGCACATTTCCAACCAATATGGTCTTTCTCTTATTGTGGCTAAATAGGTCTTTCTCAAACTCTTGATGATGCTTGCATATTTTCTATAAAGCAACTGACTGCTTTATAAAAAAAACTATTATAATAAATCATTTTTAGTTCACTACAAATTCTGCCATATCTAATTAAGTTTTTGCATAACAATATACTTCAAAAATGTCAGAACAGTACTCTCTATTATGTGATATTGCAATTTTAAGGTATGGAGGGGGGGAGCTACTTTTTATTTTAAAGTCTAGAGTTGCACAATTGGACTCTAAATGTTATGAGCATTATCCAGCCTAAAGAATTGTTATTCTATTACCTACAAGCACACATTTCAACATTGGTATTACCCTTGGGCAAAGATCAATTATGCTGTCAGGTTTTTTTATTTTTACCTTCAGAGAACATGTACCACTAGGGCTCAAAACCTGATGTCCCCTTTATAAGGCCATTCAACACTCTAAAAAACCCCTTAATAATATTCCCTTGACCATGTTTCATTTTCCAACAAAAATACTGGTGAATTATGTATCTGCAGAGGACCTCATAATCAAGGCCTGGATTTAGAGGCACTTCTCAAAAGACCTGTCTGAGTATTTAAACTTATATACAGTCTTCATTCATAACTTCAGAATTTGAAGCAAGTTTTTGTACATTTGAAATGAGCGAGCAGAATCACTGACAGGAAGGCACTGATGGTAGGAACATACTCAGTTGATGATTCATATATTGGATGAAATTAAGCAACTGGGTAAATTCAGTGGAACGTGATCCATAAACTATTAGTGTGTTGTGCAGACAAACCTGTTGTTCACAAAGTCCCAATCATTACTCACTGCTTTTTGATGGGGAGAGATAATTCCATTTTACTAAAAGCCTCTATTGTTCCTTTTCTTGTTTAACAAACTAAACAACACAGGTCTTTTTAAATGTCTTACCTGCAGCTATCAGGGCCCTTCTACTTTTACTTTTGGCTTGTGTCTCATCCAAAAGATAAGCCTGAAAAAGGAAATGCATACCAGAATGAGGAGCACCATCTAGTGCCTGCTTCTTACATGGGATTTTTGAAATTGTTCATTTGCTCTAGCACAGGCATCTGTCAACCTTGGCAACTTTTAAGACTTGTGGACTTCAACTCCCAGGGTTCCTCAGCCAGCAAAACGGGCTGAGGAATTCTGGGAGTTGAAGTCCACAAGTCTTAAAAGTTGCCAAGGTTGCAGACCCCTGCTCTTGCATTTAGCTTGTCTCTACCACCTTTAAAAAACCCTTTTAGAACCAGTTAATAGGGCCACTGAGCGTAAAATCCCAGACAGTCCAAGCCTCGAAATAAGGCACCCAATACCCGCTAGAAATAATATTTTCCCGAACAAAATTTGGATTAATGCTTCAAAGCTTATCTGTCTTGCGCCGGGCAGGAACCCATGAAGAAAAAGGAGTCTCTCTGAATCCGTGCCTGTTATTTTCCTCAACTCCAAGTGCTATATATGGTCACAGGCAAACCAAGGCCACCTTTGTACTTTAGGACCGTGGCAAAGTCGAAATTTAGGAGTTAGAACAGCGACGCTTCTATCAAGCTCCACTTCACGTCCGGAGCTTGTGAAGATGGAGCGACACGTGTTCAAACTAGCTCCCAAGGCACCCCTCCTCTCCCATCGCGTATCCCCCACCTCTCTACTCAGATAACGTCTCCTCCAGCGCTCAACCGAGCTGCTCAGCTCTGGGGAAACCGCCATGGAAGAAAAGTTAGTCAGGTAAGCCTTCCCGCCGCCCTCCCGCCTTTTGCAACAACCGCCGGCGAAGGGAGCAGAAGCAAGAGGAACTCATATGCGCTTGCGCGAAGTGACTGCTCCGCCCCGCCCACTTCACCTCATCGGACGGGACCTTGTTTCCAAGGCAACCGGCTAAGCCGGGTCTAGGCCGCAGGCGTTCCGTTTCCTTCGTTCCTTCCTCTCTTCTTCCTTCCTTCCTATTTAATGTGTCAAACATAGAAATATAGAAGATTGAGGGCAGAAAAAGACCTCATGGTCCATCTACTCAGCCTTTGTATTTTATCTTAGGATGGATATGTTTATGCCCGGCATGTTTAAATTCTCTTACTGTGGATTTACCAACCATGTCTGCTGGAAGTTTGTTCCAAGCATCTACTACTTTCAGTAAAATATTTTCTCATGTTGCTTCTGATCTTTCCCCCAACTAACCTCAGATTGTGCCCCATTGTTCCTATGTTCACTTTCCTATTAAAAAACACTTCCCTCCTGAACCTTATTTAACCATTTAACATATTTCAATGTTTCGATCACATCTCCCTTTTCCCATCTGTCCTCCATACAGATTGAGGTCATTAAGTTTTTCTGATATGTTTTATGCTTAAGACCATCTATGGATAGTAGATTTTTATGCTTAAGAACATGTATAGGATAGTAGTAGTTTGAATAAACATAAGTAAAACGTGACAATAAGAGGACAATTAGGACAGGACAGGGACTTGTAGGCACAGTGGTGCACATATGCACGCCCCTTATAGACCTCTTAGAAATGGGGAGAGGTCGACTAGACCAGTGTTTCCCAGCCTTGGCAACTTGAAGATACCTGGACTTCAACTCCCAGAAGTCCCCAGCCAGCATTGGATGGCTGGTGAATTCTGGGAGTTGAAGTCCAAATATCTTCAAGTTGCCAAGGTTGGGAAATACTGGACTAGACAATCTAAGGTTAAAGTTTTGGGGTTTTTTGCTACTGAAAAGTGCAAAACAGGATTCTAGGCACGACCCGCTCTAGGCTTCCTTTCCATTGCTTCACAAAACTGAGATAGTACTAAATTCTGAACTAGGATGGCCATCCTACTCGAAGATATTTCTAGAGAAAGTCATATCCTTATAAGGATACCCCCTTTTCCCCATCTTAATCAAATTTAACGATGAACAGAAGACTTTGAATTTTGGAATGTTGGCCCAGTCTTTTCTCTAGAACCAACAGACTGGTCACAGAACAGCAGGAAACCCATCATTCTTCCATTATCTTTTCCCTACTTTAACCACTAACCCTAGAATTTAGAATATGATTCTTTAATGGCTAAGTGTAATTGGACACACAAGGAATTTGTTCTTATGTACACTATATGTTCTCAGTGAACGTAATAATAAAATACAATCAAGAATAAAAAGGTACAGCACTTTGTGATAGCCAAGGTTACTAATAAGCTATCAGATTGTACTAGGAAATAAAAACAATATAATTGAAAGAAACAAGCAACATAATTATAGTAATAAGTGGAAAAGAGATAGATACTAGTAAGGAAGAAAAAATAGTAATATTTCCTGGCATTGTCCAGGTACCAATCAAGTGCAAATCTGCTTAGCCCTCAAACTCATTAAGTTCTATCAGATGTTGTCACCTGCTATTATAACTGATAGAGGATAAATTTACTTTTGGTTTGAATATTCCAGAATTCTTTAACGCCATCACTCTACTAAACAAATAATTCCCTCAACACTGTCAAACTTTTTACTAACTCTGCACTTCTATTTCTACTAGATTTTCTCATCATTCCTATCATCCTTTTCCTCCCACTTAGGACTGTATGACTGTAACTTGTTGCTTGTATCCTAAATTTTTTATTAATATTGTTTCTTCATTGCTTATTTGACCCCTATGACAATCATTAAGTGTTGTACCACATGATTCTTGACAAATGTATCTTTTTCTTTTATGTATGCTAAGAGCATATGCACCAAGACAAATTCCTTGTGTGTCCAATCACACTTGGCCAATAAAATTCTTTTCTTTTCTATTCTATTATGTACGCCACCCAGAGTCCGTCAGGAGTTGGGCGGCCTATAAATTCAATAAAATAAATAAAATTAAAAGAAATATGGTTTTGCTTTAAGCACTAGAGTTTTTATTGGCAACATGTAAATGCTGTATCTCTAAAGTAAAAGCATGTACATGCCACCTATAATTTCAGAAAGTAGTCTATATTTCTGGAAAGTCCAGTTGCCTCTTGAAAAAGCAGCTTTGAGACAACTATAACCTGGATAATTGAGAATTTCCACAGGCAGTCGTCTATTTTTTTAAAGACATACAATATCAAAATAAGACAACTAAACATTGCCACTGGAGCAACTCAAGATGTTGCATTGTTTTGTTTGTATAGAAAATACTTTTCTAATACAAATATACGTTGTAGAAGTAGCAATTAAATTATCTTGTAATATTTGAATCATTCAGTTAAGCCAAGAAGCATACAGAAACACAAAACTCCAGACACTTGGGATTTCATTTTAAATTATTTAATATAAAGTCAGGAGGAAACAAAATTACTGTTCGAACGTTTATTTCACAACATGCAGGCAATTGAAACACATTTTAAAAAGTACTCAGCTATGAGCTGTAACTTTACATTTATACATCAGAAGTTGTTCATTTTTTAAACAAACAAAAAACCCTGAACATAACCTTGTCTAAATCTGCTGAAGGTTTGTTTAATATCCAAGTATGTCAACAGAATCATTTTATTTTTGCCCACAATCTGTAATCACAATTCTTTTTGACACTATTCCTTTGGGAGAACCAAAAGATTCAATTTTTTTCACTATATCCATCCCATCCTTTACCATCCCAAACACAACATGTTTAAAGTCCAACTGTTCTGCTTTTTTGAGAGTAATAAAGAATTGAGAATTGTTGGTATCTCTGCCACGATTTGCCATTGACAATAGGCCAGGACCAGTGTGTTTTATTTCAAAATTTTCATCTTCAAATGAATTTCCATAAATGGACTGTCCCCCTGTACCATCATGCTTAGTGATGTCACCTCCCTGGATTGAAAGAAATTCAGAAATTAGTAACATATGCAATAGGTGGAAACATCTCAAATACAACCCAAGCATGTTTATTAATAATAATTCATCCTTAAACAAAGAAATCCTTTCTCAACGACAATGGAATATAGGATCCCGATTGATTTAGAAAAAATCATATGAAAAAATTATTCATATACCGGTAATTGGCAGCATTCAAACAATAAAGTATGTTTTCCTTTTTACATGTATTAATTCAAAGGTTTAAGTTAAAAGTTTAGGTTCACTTTTAGACCTAAGATTTAATACTCTTCAAACCCAATGGCAAACTACAACTATAAATTCAATACTGTTCAAACACACAGCCTAACTGCATCTATAATTTCCAGTTGAATTTACTTTCATTTTATATTTTAGGACCCAAGAATCACTTCAGGTGAGAAGGGCAGCCATATAAATTTGATAAATAAACAAATAATTACTCAATCATAGTTACTCATTATTACTAATTCAAATAAATTCAGTTATGCCACTGTTTAGAATTTCCCTTCTGCTTTTTAAATTTGTAATTATATTTTCTGTATTGATAACTTTTTCGGTACTCTATCTAAATTGATTTCAATTTTTTAAAAATGTACATATGAATTTGAAACAGTAACTCCACATTTTTTTCTGTCAGAATTTCCTTTGGAACTCTGAAAATGATGCAGCAACAAATAGACAATAAAACTGAAATTTTAATTCCTTTTGATCAATCTCTCAATGTATTTTAACTTACCTGACAGACAAAATCTGGAATTATTCTGTGAAATGTAGAGTTTCGGAATCCAAATCCTTTTTCACCTGTGCACAATGCCCTGAAGTTCTCAGCGGTTTGAGGAACAACATTGGAAAATAATTCTATTGTTACATGCCCTAAAGATTCATCATCAACAGAAACTTCAAAATATACTACAGGATTAGATTCCTTTGAAAATTTTGTTGCAAGAGATAAGTGTCCCTTCTGTTCTTCCGACAAAATCTGTTGACAATCTTCAAATCTCTTCTTGAAGGTATCAGCCAATTCTTGGGTCTTAAATCTAACTGCAAGCTGTTCTACTTTAGGTTCACCATCTGAAATCGAAATTCAAGTATTTTAATAGCAGAGTGATCTTGCTTGTAAAAGTAGTAGAAAGGATACTGAAATTATGAGACATCTAAAAAAACGCAACTCACCAGCATAATCTGTTACAGTCCAAACCATAGCATTGTTTGAAGAATTCAAGGGTTTTAAGTCTATTGTTTTTGTGATTATATGATTTGCACAGACTTTGAGAACTTGATCCCGTCTCATTAAAATTCGGTAACATTTTTTGTGCGTATGGAAGAGAATCTTTATTTCTCCAACACCACGTTCTTTCCATTGATTGACTTCTCTGTCCCACCTGTATAGTTTTGCCCTTTCTTTGAAGATAATTTCTTCATCTTCTTCTCCAGATTTTACTTCAACCTAGCAGGAATAAGTGATCATTTTGAATGTGGACACCACTGCAGTGGTGTTTAATTGGGAGTAAAGAACGATAAGGACTCTTATCACTCTCTTTCCAGACTTATCGCTGTATGCAGGTTTGTGTGTCTCTATGCGTATTATATGTATTTTACATAGACACACAAACACAAGTCTAGTGTTGTTGTTTTTTAAAGCAACATATATCACATATTATGGATTATGGAGATTTGGAGAATTATGAAAACTAAAATCTGGAATTTTAGTCCCACAACACAATAAGCAAATTGCCTCCATTCTTAATCTTTTCATTTATTTAATGCAAGATCAATACTGACAAATGAAAACAAATAAGTTGACAAATAAATGGACCTTATGACAGGAAACTGACTAACAAAATATATATCTTCTTAGATTCCGATTAGAAAACTTACCTCTGGCAATGAGACTATTGGTTCAAAATGAATATCATCATTGTGTACCACTTCTTCATCACTTGCATCACCATCGCAACCTTCTTTAGCGGCTGCTTGTACTCCAAATACAACTGCTCCTGTATTTTCCCACTTAAAACCTTTGTCTATTTAGATGAGAAAATAAAGATATCAAAGCTTTTATAGGCCCACATCAGTTCACTTTTCATATCGATTTTTTAAAATAAAAACTCCAGCTAGTTTCCCTACAGATGATAAACAAGATGTATATTTTACCTTTAGAACCAAAAGCAAAATCTCCAGAATTGCTTGAAGCCAGATCAGCAAATGATACGCTTGATACATTATCAAAGGAAAAGGGATTTTTCTCTACAAAAAAAGGAAAATGTACAATTTTATCATCTACTGTATACTAACAGCTTTCTTTTTCTTTCTACATTGCAACTCTAACCCTATGCCAAAATGCAGATACAGGTATCCTCAATTTATGAATGGTTCATTAATGATAGTTTAAAGTTACAATGGCCTTGGGAATGTTGCTTTACGGCCTAGAAAAGAGTTCCAGCCATCATTAAACTTCCATTCCCCACAGTCACATGACTTCATTTTGGGAGCTTGACAATTGAATTGCATTTATGACTAGTTGTTGCAGTCGCATGACCACTTTTTGTTGACATCCTATATGGATTTTTTTTTTTTGGCCAATGTCTATGTGATACATTTAATTACTGCTGTAAAAACAATACAAAATCAGGCCCAGTCACATGGTACCTCAACTTACAACCAAAATTCATGTTCCAATTGTGGTTGTAAGTCGAGGACTACTTAGGACAGTGTTTCCCAACCTTGGCAACTTGAAGATATTTGGACTTCAACTCCCAGTTGGGGAATTCTGGATTCTGGGAGTTGAAGTCCAAATATCTTCAAGTTGCCAAGATTGGGAAACACTGACTTAGGATATTACTAAAATATTAGGCATGCACAAAATCCATACTATCTGAACAAGCAAATTATGCTCCCCATTAAAACCCTTTTACTCCATGACTTTTAACGAATTTGGAATTATGTTTACAGTTAATAGGGTTTTTAAAAAAATTTGTCTAGCATAGCACATTTGACATTTCATACTCAAATAAACAAATATACCTTGAGTGGCTTCAGAAATGGAATCACTTTCCTTCTTATTTGATAAATCAACAGGTTTGTCATCTGTTTCTAATAAATTTTGAAAGCTCTGTGTAGTTTCAGGAATAGAGTTGCCACCAGTTGTTAATGTATCCCAAGTAGAATGCATAGGGTTGGTTGTAGAATCTGATTCTTTAGTAATGCTGCAGGCTATATCTGGTCCTCCTTCCTTACCAGAGCACACATCATCAGTTGAAGTAGTTGCTTGAGGTTCCTGGAAATTGAAACCATATTTGTTTTTATTGATGTTTTTTTAATGTAACATGTATCTGAGGGTTCTTTAGGTAACTTCATCAGATAACACTTGAAACACAGGCATGGTTCAGTTAATGAAACCAATTATCTTGGTTTCATATTACATACCTATATTAGTCCAAAAGAATTTAAACAATTACAAAAGCCAAACTGTTATCCATAAACAAAATAGTTCCACAATCAGAATAAGCACTGTCAAATGCTGAGAATTATCTTGTGCAAATGAACCTACCCAGATGCAACAGAGGGCAGACAATATCCTAAGGATTACTGTGTTTTGAGCTTTTGCAAGTCACACAATAAGAATTCTCTATGCTGTGCAATGTTAGTAAATGGTCAATTGTTGAGTTAGCAGAAGAATATTTGTTTGTCAAGCATATATAAGATCACAGAGAAAGTATAAACATGATTGTGAATACATGAATGTATAGACATGGTTATAAATATATGAATGATTACAAATACATGGGGACATTAGGACAGAGACGGTAGGCAGTAAGGCCTCTAAGGTTTTGGGGAAAACCCCACAGAATCAAGAGTGCATTCCAGGCATTGACCACTCTGTTGCTGAATTTGTATTTTCTGCAAACAAGTTTGGAGCCGTTTACCTTAAGTTTGTATCTATTGCGTATTCGTGTACTGTTGTGGTTGAAGCTAAAGAAGTCATTGATAGGTAGGGCATTGTAGCAGATAATTTTATATGTTAAACTTAGGTCAGACTGAAGGCGACATAGTTCTAAATTGTCTAAGCCAAAAATTTCAAGTCTGGTGGCATAAGGTATTCTGTGTGAACAGAGAAGTGGACGACTCTTCTTGTAAAATATCTCTGGACTCTCTCAATTGTATTAATGTCCGATATGTACTGCGGGGTTCAGACAGATGAGCTGTATTCAACAATTTGTTTTTTCTGGTTTTGGGGGTTATTAGTATAGTAGTACATATAGTTTGCTTGCTTGACTGCAAGCAAAAAAAATTATAATATGGAAGACTCTGGTTTACATTCAACATGCACAGGGGGAAAAAAATCCCGAATGTAGCCCTATACATAGTACACATATTTTTATATTTGTAGAAATGTTGTAGCATCAGAAACAGCAGATTAAACTTGAATATGGGAAAAATGGGAAATAGAAAAGTGAAGCTAACATCAAAATTGTGAGAAACTGACTTTGCATGGAGAGTACAGCCAATTCTTCTGTTACTTACTTTTGTTTCTTGAGTTTTTCTAAGTTCTATCTCAAAGTCTTCTAAGTTGTTCGTGTCTTCATCAGTGTCACTGTTAATACCACAGAGAAAAGTTGGAGGAAGCTTTAGAGTTTCTGCTTTAGCTTTTTCCTTGGGAGTTGGTGTCTTTTCCCAAACAACAATAATTTCATTCTTAGTCTCTGGATCAATATGTTCTGCAGCATCTGAACGGATAACATAGAACATATCAGAAAAATAGAATAATAAAATAAAGCTTCTAAATATGCTGAGTAAATTGGAGAAAGTTCTTACATAAGAGTCAAGCCAATATAGTGACAAATACTTTGGAAACAATGTTAGCAGACAGGGGCATCTGGAACTTTCAGAATCACATGGAAATCAAGATGAAGCTTCTTTTAAGAACAGAAAATTTTGTTTCTCATTTATGGTAACAATTAAGAGACATTCAAGAAACAATATTCGTTGAGCCTAAGCCTCAGTCATCAACATATTCAGTTGTAATGACCTTCAGTAGCCAAACAAAACTGCCTGAAAGATAATTTTGGAATCCAGAATTCACAACTCCTAAGAATCACAAAGTCTAAAATATTCGTAACAGAGTCCTTCTGTACTGCTACATTCTGAACAATCACACTATTTTAACAACAACTTCATTTGGTGACAAGCTCTTGTTGTGGGATTGTCCAAGTCTGAGGGGTCTTTTCCCCATACATCTTTAGAGTACAATGGAAAATCTGGGCAATTCTCAGAAGTTCTAGAATTCAAACCTAACTATTCCTCTTTCCGCATCTGAATGGGTGGGGAATAAAATTCCATATGTTTAGATTCCATAAGATTAAAGTTACAATAACCTTACATTTCCCTTTTTCTTAGTTTCCAATTGCCATTTCATTCTGAAAATCTGTGCTCTAGCAGAAAATTATCAGAAGAGTTTAAAATTTATTTCCTAATTTCTTCTAAGAAACTCTAAAATTAATAATTAGATTAGTATTGTTTACTTGTATTCGTTATTTTTGAGTTGTCTTCAGGTTCTTCTAAATACAATTTTCCATTAAGCCTTCTGACAGCTGTTTCATAGTCTTCATCTAAAATATGAAAAAAATATCCAGAGAGTGATACAACAACTCACAACTAAAGTTGACATGTATCACTTTAAACAAAATCAGGAACATGATAGAATTTGTTATACATAAAAATGGAATCATAGCAACAAAGAAAGCACAAGAACCTTGGAAAGGAGAACCCACAGATAGTCAAAACAGTCTCCTTTATCATTATTTGCGTTTTCCTCAGAAATAGAAAAACAAAATTTGACTGGCTGTAACAGATTAAGAATTGGAAGGGACCTGGTAAGTCATCTAATCTAACTCTCCACCCAAGCAGAAGACCCTACATCATTTCTGACAGATTTGTTTATTTGTTTATTTCCTGCCTTTATTACTTTTATAAAATAATTCAAAGCTGTGAACTTAGTCTTTCCACCCCTATTTTCATTCATAATTACAAGCCTGTCAGGTAAACTAGGCTGAGAGACAGTTACTGGCCTAAAGTCCTCCAACTGACTTTCATTCCTAAAGCAGGATTAGAACTCACACCCTCCTGTCTTCTAGTGCCTTTAACCACTAATAAAACTAGCTCGAATATGTATGATATATAATATTCAATGCCAACCAACTGGCAAGGTTTATGTAACAAAATTTAAAGAGGATAAGAAACAAGGAGGGGCAAGATCAATTGAGTTAACAACAAATGATCTTGTGAATGTAGTTTTGTTTTAAAATTTTGATGGGTGGGAGAGTTGTGACATGGTTTCTGCTTTCTTAAAATGAAAGGCTGGCTCTCTGACAATTCAAAACAACTTTATTTGGTAAGGTTCTTTACTTCCAATGGACAAATCCTCGTCCTTGAACTGCGAGGGGTGGGGGGTGGGGGTGTTGACCAATATTCAAGAGTTTTTATGACAGAGAAAGATTTCCAGACACTTCTAATATTCCTTTTCAGCTTGAGCTGCATGGGAGGTGGCATTAGCTTTATCACCCTGTATATGATCAGGCTTGATTTGAAACAAGCTTGTGCTCTTCCCTCTTGGAAAAGAAAGCTATTATTGTGCTACAGATCTGCACTACCACCCAGAAAGTTCAAAACCACAATAAATTTCAAGACCTCTGGGATCAGATTCATTTTCTTATGCTCATCACACTTCCCAAAGCCTGGCACTCAGGCCAGCCTACCAAATGGGATGATCAGATTATGTTTGACGGTGTATAATTTAGAATTTGTCTTTTACTTCTTTTAAGAGAGGTAGATGAAAAATAGGGCTAATATCATTTTCATGCCAAATCTTCAGATAACTTTCTTTTGAAGAACACATTGATGCAGAAAAGCATGAGAATAAATAAAAAACCTTGTTGAATTGATCAAGGCTTTTTCCTTTCTTATTCTTGGATCTTGTAAAAGACAAATAATTTTCAAGAAAACTTGCTTACCATCATCATCTTCACTCAGATATCCAGGTTTATTCTTATAACAGAAGAATGTTGGGGGTAATTTAAGGTATTCTGCAAGAGCTCTTTGTTCAGGGGTTGGCATTAACTCATACACGATCAATACATCATCTGATGGGATTGCATTTAGTTCCTTCTTAATCTCAACTGTAAAACAAGTTGCAAATTAATTTCTTTAGCAAGTAAGAAATTACAATACCAGCACATGTACAAATCAAAGTATATAATCAATCTGAAGACAATATACTTCATATTATTCAGAAAGAAGGAAAGCTTAGTTAATATAAGAACTTTGTTTTTAGCCAAGAACATAAGACAAAATCATGCCATGCTTCTCATTAGACAACTGTATTCAAACACATGTTAATTCTCATCCATTCCTTTAAAGACTACAGAACAATTCAGCAGCATTTTGAGTGATACAGGCTGAAATCCAAAGCCTAAAAGTAACCTCATATGGCTCTGTACTTTGTTTCAAACACTTCTCTAGGGAGTTCAATGAAATTAAATAAATCATTCAGAGATGAAACTTGTAAAATATTAAAGTTACTACACTAATTTTTATAAGACTTTTGGCTCTGGTTTTAAAATCCAAAGAATGTTAACACATGCACACAACTTTAGGCCACTTTTTATCTTCAGGGTGCCTCCTGTTTTTACAGCTTGATTTAGAACTGCCATATTTTCTTCTTTGGGGGAACAAACTGAGAATGAGGGGGTTTTGTTTCCAATATTTCCCTTGCTCTGTTCTTCGCTTTTCTTTTCCTAGCACCCAGCATACTGGCTCTGTTCTGTTCTTAGACTCTGCATCTTTCTGCTCCTATGGAAAACAGGGTCTGAACTCTTAAATTTTGTGAATGTGCCCACTTCATTTGGCTATTTTGGAAATAAATTTATTTACTGAAATTAAATTTGTTTTTAAAAAAATATGATGGGAACTCGTTTATGAATTCCGAGAGCTACTGCTGCTCTTCATTGACAGTATGGTATTTTTTTTTCTTTTCTACTTCAATGTATGAACAGCTCATGTTGCAATAAACTAATAAACAAATTTCCTGTGACAGAAGATTTTACGGTAAAGAAAATTCTGAATTTTCAAATTAGTTTTAGGTATCAATATTTTATGTATCAATTCTCAGGGCCAGGACTAATTAAAATTTGTCCAAAGATTAAATATTCCACCAATTTTAAAAAGTGAAAGGTTGACATAGTTCATACAGAACAGTATTAATGGAATTATAAAGTAGTTTATTCAACTGAGGGACCAAGAACTGTCAGCTCTACAAGGCAGACCTGTAGTGGAATGTAGCCTGGATTCCCAGAAGGAACGGTATTTTCCCAGAAGAGCAAAAGACAGCTAAGTTTAGATATTGTAGTTTGTATGGTAAGAGGAGCATTATTAATTTTCACTATTAATTTTCAGAATATATGTTTTGTATTGCAAGTAGCCTGCTTTAGTAGTTTGGCAATATTTCTATCCATAGGCAAGGATCAATAAAGGAAAACAACTTAGAAGATCTCAGCATGTCTTTCTTAGTTTTTGGAGCCTGACAAGACTGGAGTACAAAACAGATTGCACAGAAGAGAAAACTACTTTTATTTAAATTGTCTATAGTTGCAGTCATCTGTGATATACAAACAGGATCGATTGAATCAATCAACTCTCTTGGCCTTTTTCCAAAACAAAATAGTGCTGACAAAATCTGTCTCTTTTTACTTCTTTTCTTCTTGCACGTACCCACATGTGGGTGAAGAGAAGGTGGTAAAAGAAGGCAAAAAACACCAGTGATTAGAAACCTAGTTTGGATTAGTAACAGACTAGAAAGCAGAAACTATGAGTTCTTAGCTATGAAGGCAGCTCAATGATTTTGGGCGGGTCATTCTTTGCAATGGCAACGTACTTTCATGCCTGCTTACTGTATCAATTATTGTGTTTCCACTAAAAATGCTATTCAAATCCTGAATAGGTGATAGGATTGAATGTTCAAGAATTGTAACAGAAATGTAGAATTAAGGATTCCAGAAAGTATATTTTTGTGCAAAGTGCCTTAGTAAAAAGAAAACGCTAAGTGAATTAGATTCAACTTTAATAAAATCTAAGCCTATGAGCTTTTCCTTTTTAATCATTCTATTTTATAAGCTGAAAAATTAATTAAAGCATGTCGAAATTTCATAATTATTTTTAAATACAAATGAAATTCACTTGTTTCCAATTGTGTGACCCAGAATGTATCTATGTATTTCTCTACTTAGCTCTGCATCCATGCATACACATGTGGTGATTGGTTGCAAGGAAGGCATAAGTTTACAATACATGTAACCAGCATTCAAGGCTCCAAAAAGTTCTCTGTTCCGGTAATGGAGAAAACTAGCGTGAAAAAAATTGTTTCAAAAAAATTGTAGAAAATCTGAATGTTAGCATTTATAGAATTTTTGGCTTGGATTTAAAGATCTATAAAATTCTATTTATAAGATGACTGTGAAGTTAAATATTCACCAGAAGTTTTTTATGCTATTACAATCTCCTCTGGAATATGAAGAAGCTATGAAAAATAGAATAAGAAGTTACAGAAGGAAGCAGTCTCTTCTTTACTGTTTTCTATTGTGGAGTCCTTGCTGCTTTCTAGGTTTGATTGTTCGATGTTACCCAACTAGGTAGCATCATTAATGCTACTGAGAGTGGGGTTTGCTTCCTGTAATATACAGTAGCTTGCCCTATCAGTGTTGGTGGGGGTCTGGCTTTCCTCTTGAGAAGATTTCCTTTCTTCATTACCCAAGACAGGTAATGAAATATTGCAACGCAAACTGAGAGCACCAAGGGCTCCACAGTTCAACCCTGAGCTACAGATATTCTCTTCTCTTGGTGTTCTCTATCATGGGAACCTCTCTTCTATCAATAACTCTTTCACTAAATAGAAGAAATCCTTCTGTTATCTATGGCCCAGTTTGGACTGAGGATATCATATCTGTAATGAAAATGTTTTTATTTTTATTTTTCGTAACACTTCATTTTTAAAATTTGATGAAAAGGCACCAGCTTTGAAATATTAAAGAAGAAAAATAGAATTAAAAACAAAGATTGTGGACAATTGGTACTTTGGTAGTCATGCTTGTTCATAAATAAGTCATATCCTTTGGAAAGAATCTTGGAAAAGAGAAACCCCTACAATACACTTCCATCATCAAAGTTTACTTTAAAAAGATAATACAACAATTCTTTCAAGTTCCTTCCACCACCTTCCATGAAGACCAGCAAGCACCTTTACTAATTTTTTATCATCATAAGTCAAGCAACAATTAAAAGCCAATAGATTAGGGCATAGAAGATAAAAGAACTAAACAATCCAAACTGGTAAGTGTTTAAAGAATCAGCTTTTATATCACAAATCAATGCAGTCTATTTTTCTTCAACGTGCATGTTAATCTTTCTATTTCCATACTGTTATTTGAGGAGAATTTCCAAGAAGTGATGCACCACTTTATTCATACTAAATACCTTCACTACTGGATTGAGAGGGGGATGAACTCGTCCAAAAGGCCATTGGGTTAGATTTAAAAAGACTAAAATTAAATCCTAAAAAATAAATTGTATTAATATAAGTACTGAGTTAGCGTTACTAAAGGAGAAATGGGCACTGATGAATAATTAAAAATGACAGTAACACTGCAGGTTTACAATACTGAAGAATTGCATTGTTATTTTTATATTTCAACTAGAGTAGTTACAAACTTAAAGCAAAACTTGCAGTTCTGCAATTCTTTTATCATTTGTTCTCTGTTTTCTCTTTTAAAGTTTGTATCAAGTTTTTAAAAAATCATTATAGTCATCATTACAAATAACTGAATTGATTACCGGTAGATAAAAATGCTGATTCTACTTTATGTTGTCACTGAAAATAACAGCAGGAAGAGATCATATTCTCTATGACAGGGCTGCCAAACTCCAGGCCCATGGTCTGGATGCATCATGTGCTGGTCACGCCCACAGTCCCAATATGTCACATGACACTGCCGTGTCCCTGCTCTTTGCTGATGCTGCTTATCAGTAAGTCATAATGACTATATTTACACACAATGCTTTGACTAAATCAATTACAGTTTACTAACCCATTAGGTCAGCACTTCAGATATATTTTCTTACTAAACAGAGAAACAGATTGACCAAGAGCAAAAAAGCGTGGAAGCAACCTCTGACTTCCTTCAATCATAGAGTCACGGGTCCCAGATTTTCTAAACTGACGTACCCTTGGTTCAAAAACTGTTGCCCTGTGATGCATTGTTTCACCCAATTAAATGTTGCAGACTCACAATATAAAATATAATGGGTGAATTTATACAAAATGCAAACCCCAAACATAACAAACTGTAATTATGGTTTAAAGCAAGATATATTATGTAAAATGAGATAACCTCTATTCAATTTCCTGATTCTTGCCCCCACCATATTAGGACTTTCTTGAGGCTCCTTAACCCTTAAAAGTGGCTTTTTGGGGAATCAAATGAATTGGGGAATTATGTGCTAATAGCTGCATGTCTATTTCTAAAATTAAATTACATCTATGAGAAATGTATATAACAAATACATGTACATTTTAGGCAATTTCATTAATTCCTTAAGGTTATTCATCTGTTTTGATTTTTCAGGAAATAAAAAAGCAGTCAAATAATAGCATCTAAAACCATACCCAAAGATGTAATTGTAGATAGCAAAAAGAATATCTACAGACAATGATAGAAGTCTGTCTCTAACAGAAACATTTTAAGTTTAGCATTGCAGGTTTAGTTAAAAAAAAGTGTCATAATTTTTTAAAGGCAGGTGATACATAAATATATACTCTATTCAAAGATTTCAGCTGCAGCTTGTAAGCAAACTACAATTCAAGAAATGCTTACCTTTTTCTAGTATTTTGAATGAAAAGTCAGAAGCCGCTTCTGCTTTTGAGGTAGCCACTGGGGTTCCTCCTTGGCCTTCTTGGGGCTTCCAATTAGCAGCATTACTATTTTGATGGTGTTCCACATGTCTGCAAGCTGCAACATCCTGTGAGCTATCTGATTTTTTTGCATTCATGGTCTGACTCACGGAATCATCACTTTTGGGAGGGGCATTAAAACTGAAACCAAAGAGTGATCCTGTTGCTGATGTGTTTCCAAATGTAAAAGGCTTTGCTTTTTTGTCATTAAATATAGTTTTAACAGACTCGGAGCCAAATACAAATTTAGGAGGGGAAACAACAGCTTTCGTTGGTATCTCAGCTGTGTCTTCAGTTACTGAAGTCTCCGGAGCTTCGACAACTGTTTCTTCATCCTCCTTTAAATCAGTTCTCTCCCTGGTGGTTTCTTCCAATACTGCAACCGCAATCTTTCCACAGGGAGATTCTTTTGGGGTGTTAGTACGGGAAGAGAGCGGTGTGATTAAAATGTCTCTTTCTTGAGCATGTTTTGCTTCCTCAAAAATGTTCTTAAATGAATCAGCAACATCCTGAAGTTTAAACCTCACGGCAAAGAGCTCCATCTTTCTTTCTCCTTCGGCAAAGTCACAGGCAGTCCATACCCAGGCTCGCTCTGCACCGTTCATTTTCTGGATGTTCATATTGGGGGTTACTCTATGGTTGGCACAAAGCTTTAACACCTGATCCCTTCTCATAACTACACGAACCTGCTTAGTGTCATAGTTCTGCAAGATCTTTATATCCCCAATGCCCCTCTCTTTCCATTGGTGAGCATCTTTATCATATCTATATAGTTTAGCTCGGTGGCTAAAGACTACTTGCTCATTTTCTTCGCCACTTGTTACTTCCACAAGATCAGGTAAAGGTACAACTGGCTCAAAATATGGACCATCTCTTTCATCTTCTTGGGTGATATCAGACTCTTCATCTGTACCAACAGAAACCCTACTTTGATTCTGTTTGGAAGGAGATTTTGAAGGACTTAGTGCGGATTTGAAACTGAAGTTAAATCCTGCGGCAGATTCTCCAAATGTAAAAAGATTTTTCCGCACAGGGCTACTTGCTCGAGGCATTGAATACACCGAACTGTCAGTGCTATCATCCAGAGCTTCTCCACGCAAGTCATAGTTGTCCCACTCTAATGTAGGTCCAGTACTTTCAGCATGTGGCTTTATAACTAGATCAGAACTATCAGAGGAAGATACTAAAGTTTTCTCTTCATCTGTGAGTTTCGTTTTGTCATCTGTAAGGAAAGTTTTGAGATCTTTCAACCCAGTTTTCATGTCTTCTGCTTTTTGTATCAGCTCAGCTGTCTTTCCACTATCTACAAGTTTGTGTGGGGTTTGAAGTGGTATGTCCAGCAACAGCCTTTGACATTCTTCAAATTTCAGTCTGAATTCTTCAGCCTGTTCTGAAGATTTGAATTTAGCTGCTAATTGCTCCAACTTTGCATCTCCATCAGAGAAGTCATTAGCCAGCCACATCCATGCTTTGTCTGAGCCAGAGAGAGGTTTCAGATTCATAGTAGTTGTGATCCAGTGATTTGCACAAACCTTGAATACTTGTTCACGCCTCATGAGCATCCGGAGTTTACCATTAACTTCATTCTTAAGGATTTTCAGGTTGCCCACGCCACGCTCTTTCCACTGCTTAATTTCTGCATCAAACCTGAACAGTTTCACCCTTTGTGAATACAGAGCTTTCTCATCCTCTTCTCCTGTCACAAGTTCCACTTTTTCAGGCATCTGAACAACCGGATCAAAATGAATATCGTCACTATCCTCCGTTTTATATGCATCATCATCTTTTTCAAGATCAGCAGAAGTATTTAGCTTGGAAGACATTTTAGAAGTCTGAGAAGAAAAGAGTTTTTCACCTGCACCTGTGAAGCCCTTAAAATTAGGATCTTTTTGACCAAACTTATATCCTTCGCCTGATTTGGCAAGATCAGCAAAAGTGAAAGCATCGGTCTGATGACCAAAAACCAAATCACTCCTTGGTTTGTTACATGCACTGGGCAACTGTGTTTCCGTCTCTTTCTCAACAATCTGTGTTTCTGTCTGTTTCTCATCAATACTGTTAAAGACATTAACTTCGTTATTTTGCTCAGCATTTGCAACCTCTTTACTAGAATCCTGAATACCAAATTTAAATTCTCCTGGTGGGATAGGCATTGAAAAATTAAACCCTCCCTTTATAGCCTTTGGCTCAGTAGTAGCAGGAACCTGGAATGGAAAGGAAGATTTTTCTTGGTCTGGGGGAAAGCCAAATTTAAAACCCTTGTCTGATATTTCACATTTAAAACCTGTCTCTTGTGGTGGCTTGCCAGCAGATTCAGATAGCTTGCTCTTGAAGCCAAAAACAGCTGGTGGTCCGCTAGCAGACACAGGGGCAGCATCACAAGAGGGATTTGGAGCCTCACAAGCTGCACAAGTTAGCAAAGAGCCATCATTTCGTACTAAACATATACCACAGTCCCATTGTCCTTCCTTCTTCACAAAAGCAGCCCCAAAGCCACTCTGTGGAACTTTTGAAGTATCTTTTGAATTATCCGTGTGGCCAAATTTGAATTTGGCTTGAGAACCAAACTTTGGTGTGCTGATCCCACTGGGATTCTTGCAGCTAGTACAATGAGAAGCATTTGCTTCATTTTTCCAAGAACAGTTCTTGCATTCCCATTGGTTTTTCACGGTAGTAGAAAGGGGTCCAAATGTATTCTGTGCTCCCTCACTGCCAGGCTTTAAAGATGCAGATGATTCTCCTGGAAGTACAACCTGAGCATCCAAATTAGAAGGGTTTGGAGACTGGCATGCTACACATGTTTGTGAAGTTATTTCATTCTTAACTAAACACGTGCTACATTCCCACTGGTCTTTCTTCAACCTGAACTGCTCTCCAAAACCATACATCGTTTGTGTTCCAGAAAGATCTTTCCCAAGTGAAAAGGATGTTGGTGCAGTTCCACCTGATGTAATTGGAAAAGCGTTCCTGGCATTGGTATTTTTTACTTTGCTGTTAATGTCAGGACAAGGAACCTGAGGACTACCACTGAAGGGGGTCCCTCCACTCTTGAAGTGAAATCCAGAATTCAGGAATCCAGTTTCAGCTTTGCCAGGCTCTTTCCTATCCTGTGCAGCAGTTTCTCTTGATGACCTAATGTTTGGAACCACTTGCCGATCAAGGTCTGATTCAGTACCCTTCAAACTATTTTGTGCTTCCTGAAATTTACACTTGAAAAGGATTGCTTCTTCCGGAGTTTTAAATCTAATGGCAAGTTGCTCAGGCTTTGGCAATTCATCTGCATAGTCCACAGCATGCCATACAAAAGATTTGTCTGACCCAGCATTTGGTTTCAAAGTTGTATCAGGATTTATATAATGATTTGCACAAATTTTTAGCACTTGTTCTCGTCTCATAAGTAGTCGAATTTTGCCTGTTGTTTTATGTCTCAGAATTTTAACATTACCAACACCTCTTTCTTTCCATTCTCGACTTTCACTGTCAAAACGGAAAAGTTTTGCTCTGTTACAGAAGATCTCTTCTTCATCTTCTTCACCTGTTTTTACTTCAATCTTATCAGGCAGAGGGACAACAGGTTCAAAATGAGGACCATCATCTTCTTCATCACCACCACCGTGGACACTGCCACCATCTGTTTCATGACTTCTGTTTGCTACATCTAAGTTTGGCGTCCCAAATACAGGCTTGCCAGGATCTTGACAACCAAACGTATCATCCTTGCCAAATTCAGAGGGCTTGGATTGAGTATGTCCCATTTTATCTGTCAAGGAAACACCAGAATTTTTACCAACAAAACTGAATATGTTGCGCTGCCCTGTGGCATATTCAGCAAGTGGTTTCTGTCCTGAGTATCGCTCCTCTTTGATGGGTTTATCTGATGTCAGAAGACCCAATAGGCTTTCACTGTTGTTAAAGTTTGCATTGTGGGGCTGTCCTACAACTTGAGGCGATGAAAAAGTGAAATCTCCATCATTAGATTTGAAATTAGAATTAAATTTAAAAGTAGTTGGCTGGGTAGAAGTTATTAATGAAGGATTTGTTCCATTTGCTGATACAGGAGGCTGTCCAAAGTTTGACTTCCCAAATTCTATCACCTTTGTTTCTGCAGGTCTGGCAACAGGAGGTGCTGTGGAAGGTTTTGTAAAGTAGCCTGGTTCTGGGAGGGGTGGATTCGTGGTTGTTGGTGGCACACTATAATTGTAGTAGTCTTCATTGCCACGTGGAGACAAAATTCCACTTGCAGAAGAATCATAACGTAGTGGTGTACCATACATATCTTGTGGAAACATGCAAGCAGTTGTATTCTGTAATGGAGGAGTATGTATGGGTTGTTGATATGTATATATATGTTGCTGGGGCGTAAGTCTATTCATGGCGTAGACAGGAGGCTAAAAAAGAACAAAGCTCAGTGTTAGGTTTATTGCATCCTTTATCAAACAATGAATGCTTTTTTTAAAAAAAAAAATGCTTTGTTTTCATTATTTTCTGCTAATTTCTACTGTGTTTTGCAAACTATGTACCTGACTCAACTTTTATAAGATGTAATGAAGAATACAATAGGAAATGTAACTCACTTTCCAAAAACACTGAACATTACCTTTGTGGGAGTTACATTGGTTGCTGCTGTTCGTAGAAGATACTGAGAATTATATGCTGGCGATGGGTTGTAATAGACTGATGGTCCTGTAGTAGCAACTGAACACACAAAAAACATCCATTAGAAAATGTATACATTTCCCTGCAATTTCACTATGTTACCATTTCATGTTAAAGTACAATGGCTAGTTAGCACTTCTGATCTAATAGCACTTCTGATCATTTTTAAACTGATTATAATATCAGTAAATTGAAGCATTCTTAAATTCCCCTTATCCCTACATAAATTATTTTAAGAAAAATCCCTTCTAAACAATTATCCAATTAAAATTCCTCATTGTTGGGATGTCATTCATTATCAATCTTCAATGAAATCTTCCTAGAACAGGGATTTTATTCAGTGTGCCAATATGATAAAGCACAATAAAGGTAAAACAAAATTATATATAGTATAAACGAATATTATTATATAAATAATTTATGCACATTTTAAAAAACAATATAAAGCATATATTCAGTATTAACCTACAAAAAATAGCCAAAAAAGGAGACAGAGATTTCTTCAGTTTAGAAACATAGAAGTCTGACGGCAGAAAAAGACCTCATGGTCCATCTAGTCTGCCCTTATACTATTTTCTGTATTTTATCTTAGGATGGATATATGTTTATCCCAGGCATGTTTAAATTCAGTTACTGTGGATTTATCTACCACGTCTGCTGGAAGTTTGTTCCAAGGATCTACTACTCTTTCAGTAAAATAATATTTTCTCATGTTGCTTTTGATCTTTCCCCCAATTAACTTCAGATTGTGTCCCCTTGTTCTTGTGTTCACTTTCCTATTAAAAACACTTCCCTCCTGGACCTTATTTAACCCTTTAATATATTTAAATGTTTCGATCATGTCCCCCCTTTTTCTTCTGTCCTCCAGACTATACAGATTGAGTTCATTAAGTCTTTCCTGATATGTTTTATGCTTAAGACCTTCCACCATTCTTGTAGCCCATCTTTGGACCCGTTCAATTTTGTCAATATCTTTTTGTAGGTGAGGTCTCCAGAACTGAACACAGTATTCCAAATGTGGTCTCACCAGCATTCTATATAGCGGGATCATAATCTCCCTCTTCCTGCTTGTTATACCTCTAGCTATTCCTTTCTCAAAGGTTTTGCAAAAAGAAGCATTTTAAGAGATATTTTAAACTAAACTTTAATTTTTTTTGAACTTTATAAGTCACTCAAGGGAGAAGTCAATTCCAGAGAGGAGGAGTTAAATGAATAAAAGCTCTAACATATGAGGTGGTAAAGTTTTCATAAAGAGACCAATTGACCTTGAGTACATTATCAAACTGAGAATAATTTCTAATCAACTTTTTGATTAACCGTCTATTCCTCTATGCCAGATCCAAAAGCTCAACATCAGCAATTTAAACTGTTAATATTCCCAAAGATCCATCCAACAAGGGAAAATAAGAAACGTCAGGGAGATATCAAGAGATATTTAAATTCTTCAGTAAAGTTTCTTTAGTTTTTTTACTAGTCTAAACTTCACATATATGGAGCCATCAACCTCTAGGAACTCTACTGTGTATTAACTTTTAATACCTCAATTTTATAGTACAGTATTTAAAATTTATTAAAAGTTGAAAGTATTAAAAGTTAAAACCTTTCAGTAACAATATGTGAAAATTTTAAGACTTTTTATACTAATAAATACTCATCATAATGCTACCCATTACGTTATTTTGAACCTCATTAAAGCCTAGCCAAGAAACAATTCTTTACCTAAAAGGTACAAAAGAGAAAATAGGAATAGGACCACCAAAACAATTATCCAAAAACCTAACAGTATCATTAAATTTAATCCTACCTCTTAAGGAAACCTAACCTAATTATTATTAAACCTAATTATTATTTTTTTAATTATGACAAAAGAATTATCATAAATTGTCCAGAGCAAACAATATCTTTAATACAAGCATAAAATTTGACTAATCATTAAAATTGATCCAAAAAACTAACTGTTCTGTTAAATTTAGCCTTAGACTTCAAGGACATCTAATCCTAACAGCAAAAGAAATATATTCAATAAATTCTCAAGGAAGTCTAAGTTTACACTAACTTTAATGTCAAAATAAAATTTATCGTGGCTATGCTCTCAGATAGAATTCCCCACTGCAAGGTGAATTTAAGACTGCTGATAATAATAAAAATATATGTATGTTTTGCTTTTTAATAAGGGTGTTTTAGTTACTTTAAACATTAGATTTGTCATACATTGTTTTATTATTGTTGTGAGCCACCCCGAGTCTATGGAGAGGGGCTGCATACAAATCTAATAAATAAATAATAAAACTAACCTTAGTTCCAAATTTAGTTACCCACAGTCCACAGCAGCCAACATTAAACTTATCGACATTTACTGAAAACTGGCCCCCCCCCCTCAAAGTTACCTTGGAAGCATTCTCCATGGGAAAATGACTATCAGAGTAGCAATACTGACAAAAAGTCACTAATAAGTTAATAGCTCCATTAAATGTAACTACGCACCTCAAGGAAAGGTCTACAGTTATCTCATAATCCTCCATTCTAACTTTTATCAATAAAAATAAAATAAAAAATTCTATAGCAAGAAAAACCTATAGGAATGTGAATGCAAAGTTGCTATTTGTAAGCATTAATAAAAATTAATCATGTTGTAAAACTTAGCTACAGATTTCAAGAAATATTAAGGTCAATATTAATTTAATCCTAATTGTAAAGTATGTTACCGTAAAGCTTCTTAAAGAAAACTGTCCCTCCTGCAACATGATTTTAAAATTACCATCCACCCACTATAAATGTAACCTTCACAGCAAAATGAACTACAGATCTCAATAAAGCTTCTAACACTATGTTCACCCTTACACTCAGATATTACTTTAGCAAGAAACCTCTATAATATAAATCTGAGATGACCAGCAATCATACAAACTTATCTGAAAGTTAACCTTCACACCAAAATGAACCTGAGACCTCAAGAAATCCAATTCAAATCCTACCTTGATCCTACTGGCAACCATAATAAAAATACTCTTAATGGTACCATGATGGGCAATTCCAATTATAATAGGAAATTTAAGATTACTGGTAATTTAAAAAAATATACAAGTGGTACTCATAAATAACCAAATGAAGCTTAAACCTAAACCGAATACCAAGAGAAAATTCCTCATAGACTTTAAAAAGCCAGTCATGTACATTCGCTGCTGATTCTTTTACATGTGTTTAAAGTGAGAACAATCTTTGCATCCTTTGCTGAAGGTGAATTTGTATAATTCCTTCTACTCTTTCTGAGGGTATTCTAAGTGCCTTTAATAAATTATATTCTCCATCTAAAAATTCTAAATTGTTTATTTGTCATAGTTACCAAGCGCTTCTTGAATGGTCAGATGCCTCATCACTGTGTTTCATCCTACTCAAAATGACAGTCCATTTTTTTCCCTCCCCAAGATAATAGCAGGTATTTCTACTAAATAAATTGATTCTGTTACTAGTTACTAGTCCCAGTAAAATTCTTTATTTTCATCATATATGTACCAGTTAATGGTGCTCCGTGAAAGTTTTGTGCTCCCTGGTACCCATCCGGCATTGTCTCTGTTGCATAGCTTTCAGCTGGCCACCGATTAGACAGATTTGTGTTAGAGTTGTTAAGTTTCATTTCTTGCATTTCATGCTATAAAAAAGCAGATGTACTTTAAAAAGATCCTAATATAATAGAAAGAGGAAATCAATGCATATATGTGCCAATACATTCTTATTTAGCTGGGTAAAATTTTCATTAATGCTGTCGTGCTGAATCATGGTTCATTTAAAAAAAAAAGTGGAATTCACCACAAAACGTTGCTATTAAAAATGTTTCTTTATATTGGAAATGTTTAGGCTGGCCAGATCAAGTTAGGCTTCAAAAAGGGAATTTCAGAGGTAACAGGCAACTCTTAGCAACTCCTAATCCTACATTTGTACAGCTTTACCTTTACATTTAATGGTTCCTAGACTGAAATTTGAACATTTTCAAGCCACAATGAAACAGGAACAAGGTGTACTGAAGAACAGGGAAGTGATGTCTTCAAGTATAATTCTGTGTCAAATACAGCTTCCCTTCCATAATGCAAATCAGAAAGTGATCTAATCGACCAATGATATTTTGTATTCATCTCATTCTCCCCATTCTAGTATCTTTTTTCTCATTTTCTTTCAGAATTGGAGCCTACCAAAAGAAGCAGCATGAAAACATATCTCTCTACCTTCTTCCACATCCACTCTTAATTCCTTGGCTTCTTTTTTAGTCAGGCTCTCAATGCACCTATAGCTATGCTAATCTAGATAACTCTGCATCAGCAATTTCTACCAGCTTTCTTTTTCAATTAATTCAATCACTATTCCATAGTTCCCGTTATTAGAAAAAATTACCCATAAATGTACCATAGGGAGCTACCAAGTAGGCAGATCTAACTATCACCTGAACATGGATAGTGCTGTTTCACCTGTATGTTATTGGTCTAGGAAATTAAGTTAAGTAGCACTAATACTAGTAAACCTAAATGCAATTCAGTTGTTAAAAAGGATTAATATCATTATTAGTCATATATTCCAGCAGAGTATTAATATTAGTTAAGCTTGCAGATATTACTATCACCTGAACTTGGATAGTGCTGTTTCACCTATAAGTCATTGGTCTAGGAAGTTAAGTAGCACTAATACTACCCTTGAAAAGTGTTCGGAAACTTGCCCACGTTTCTGCAACACTCCGTGGCCTGCACTGGCTGCCGATCGGTTTCCGGTCACAATTCAAAGGGTTGGTAATGACCTTTAGAGCCCTACATGGCATTGGACCAGAATACATCCGGAATCGCCTTCTACCGTACGAATCCCAGCGGCTGATAAGGTCCCACAGAGTTGGCCTTCTCCAGGTCCCGTCGACCAAACAATGTCATTTGCCGGGCCCCAGGGGAAGAGCCTTCTGTATGGTGGACCTGGCCCTCTGGAATCAACTCTCCCCAGATATTAGAACAGCCCCCACCCTCCTTGTCTTTTGCAAATTACTCAAGACCCACCTTTATCGCCAGGCATGGGGGAACTGAGACATCCTCCCCCAGGCTTTTATATTTTATGTTTGGTATGTATGTGTTTGTATGGTTTTAAACTGTTGGGGTTTTAGATATGTTTTATTTTAGTATTAGATTTGTCTCACTGTTATATGGTTTTTGTATTACTGTTGTGAGCCGCCCCGAGTCTTTGGAGAGGGGCGGCATACAAATCTAATAAATAATAATAATAATAATAATAATAATAATAATAATAATAAACCTAAATGTCATTGAGTTGTTAAAAAGGATTAATATCACTATTAGTCATCTGCCCAGCAAAGTATTTATATTATTCAAATTTGTAATTAAAATTTGTTTGCACTTGAAATAGAGTGTGTTCTAATCTAAATGATTCATCTAGTAATTTTAAAATACATGTTTGTTCTTTCTTTCTTTCTTAATTCATAAATCATTATCCTCCAAAAAGAAAATTATAAATGTTGTAGAAGAGTAATATAATTGTTTGCATATAAACTTTTGGGATTTTTGGCACTCATTTCAATTCTTCCTCATAACATTAAAGTACCATATGGCTGTCCTAAACTTACAACTTATACTTAGTGTTTGGTTTACCTTAATGGACTCCACTTGCTGACAAAGCATCTGCAGCAGAGACTTCTGATCCTCTACCCAGCGAGGAGGAGTTTTGGGAGAGAACTGAAAAAACAATTGTTAAACCAATTAAACTAATCAAACTAAGGAAAATACATGAGCTTTCAAACATGTGTTTGACATACCTTGTAACTTTTACTTGGAGATAATGAAAATGCTGTGGGTGATGGTGTAGAATGTTTCACTTCTGATTCCACAGAGTGGCTTAAATTATTCACAAGATTCTTTTCTGCTCCATTATCTCCAAGATCCTGCATTATGCCTTCCAGCATCTCCTTAACTGTCCTGATGGATACAGGTAACTAGGAAAAAAAATTAGTATATGTCTGATTTTAGATTCATTGGACATATAACCGTGTAACTGAAGAAACTAAGATTTACAATTTTTTACCTCACTGCATTAATTTAGCTGATCATAGACACTTAAAGTTTTTTAGCAGTGCAAATATTCTAAATTACACCATTCAGGTTTTATAAATCATAAATCTCACATATCTTTGATCCAAAAGAACCATCAAGGATGGGTTCTGGCTTACTTCGCTGCCGGTTCACTTCCTCATGTGCTATGTGGGCGTGGCGCACTTTGTACATGCGCAGTTCTAAAAACCCAGCTTCTGCACAAAAACAAGATGGCGGCACCTATAGAGCCACCAAGAGAGCCGATTCGGGGGTGGGTGGGTGTCCAGCTGGCTTTTGCTGCCGATTTGACGAGTGGGAGGAAATTTCCGCTACCTGTTCTATAGAACCAGCCTGAACCGACAGGAACCCACCTCTTTATGGGTTATTATAACGTGTGAACTACAGGAAAATTTAAAGCATCTAGTAAATTAGAAGTCACCTCATAGAGTGAGGTGAGGATAAGACCACTGAAGAATCTTGAAAGAGCACTGGAATTCAAGAGAGCACAGAACTGAAAGGATGTACATGCTTGTGTAAGAACAAAACATAAATGTTTTTTTTTTAAAGCCTGGGTTAAGAACATAAGAAGAGCCATGCTGAATCAGGCCAAAGCCCATCGAGTCCAGCATTCTGTGTCGCACAGTGGCCCACCAATTGTCCATGGGGATCTTGAGCAGAAAGAGAAGGCAAGACTCTCTCTTTCCCCTGACCCCCAACAAATGGTACTCAAGGAAATCCTGCCTTCCTCAACCAACAGAGGCGACACATGGACATGGTTTGAGCCTAAAGCAATGTGGTCTTAGAAGGAATTATCACAAAACGGAGTAGTTCTTGTGTGGTGTTGAAGAAACAAACTTGATGGGTAAGATGCTCTGAGAAAAGTAACTGAGTGTCTTTATGGGAAGTGGGCTTCCACTTGAACAGGAAATTGAGCTCAAAGCAATGTATGTTGGGGCTTCAAATGCCATCCATTTTTGTACTCAGTTTCGTGAGTTTCCATATACAGTGGTAACTCTACGTAAGAACGCCTCTACTTAAGAACCTTTCTAGATAAGAACCTGGTGTTCAAGATTTTTTTGCCTCTACTTAAGAACTATTTTCTGCTTAAGAACCCGATCCAGGAAAAATCTCCCAGGAAATTTGAAAGCGGCACGAAGGCCCGGCCAGTTTCCTGCCATTCCCCCTTTAATCCCGGCCATCTGGGCTGCCAGAGGAGCCTTTGGTGGCATTTAAGGAGGCTTTGGCAGTCCAGAGCGAACAAAGCATTTTCCTTTCTCTGGGCGCTTGGACAGGGAATAAACCTCTGCCAGGGCCCAGAGAAAAGAAATGCTCCCTTCGCTCTGGGCAGCCGAGGAGTCACAACGAATAAAAGGCGCCAGCTACTAAGTGAGTGAGCGAGAGGAAAGGGGAAGCCTTCAGCATGGGAAGGAAGAGGCAGCAGGTAGCAGCAGCAGCCAGTGTATGGGAGGTAGCCTCGCGCCCGGTGTATTAGAGGCATGTGCTCCTCCTCGCCTCCTCAGAGTCCCTCTTTTTTTTTTTAAGCCTTAAAGTTTTGCATTTTTTTGATTCCCCTTCCCCTTCTTCCTTCAGCAGCAACTCTACTTTTCCTCTTCCTCCTCCTCCCACCCAAATTCCGAGCTTTTATTTCTTTCCTAATGGGTTTGCACACATTATTTGCTTTTACATTGATTCCTATAGGAAAAATTGCTTCTACTTAAGAACATTTCTACTTAAGAACCTGGTCACAGAACGAATTAAGTTCTTAAGTAGAGGTACCACTGTATTATAGTCTCTTTTACGAAGCTACAGCTATGCCTACTAAGTCATCAAAAGTTCCCACATAGAGATTTCCCTAAGAATTATTTTAAAAAACTAAACTAAATCATGAACCTTTTCAACAACAGATGAATCCACGCAGCTCTCATCAATTATCTTTAGGAGATAATCCCTGCTTTTTTTCAAATATTGTCTGCCTTCTTCTTGTTCTTCTGGTGATAAGCCATCATTTTCTATCTCTTCAGCCTTCCTCTGGAAAATCTATCAAACCAAAAGAGATTGTCATTTTGTATGTCATTCAGAAGGAGGGTAGAGAGATCCCATTTAGAAATTCACACTTACCAAAGCAAGATTCCAATATGCAACAACATTTTTAATAGCTTCAAATGCATGTGTAGCATCATCTGTTTTACCATCAACAGCATCCAAAATAGCAAATGCTATACGTGCTTCTTCTTGATATTCTTCAACCTGAGAAAGCTAAAGAAAACTAATTTGTTAGTTTTACCTAAACAATTTTTCTTTATACAAATGTTTTATAAATGTCAAATAATGGTAACTTGGTGATACCCAAAAAACCTCCAGTCACTCCAGTGAAAGTGACTAAACACATACAGCCAGTCATAGACTAATGACCGGTTGACCAGTCAAAATTATGACCTATTATTAGTCCTAAGAGGCTGATAACACAGACCCGTAATTCCAACATTGGACCTCCCATCTTCTGGTATCATGACTGCAATTTATGATTATTTTGTTGAAACCAGCACTTACTTCTGTTTTCAGGAATGGGGTTTCAACACCATTCTTCACTTCATACCATAGTGAAGAATGGGGTTGAATGACTGCAGTGTTATTTTTAGAACTGTTGTGCCAAAAACTTTGTGACCAACTTGTTTCATGACTGTTACAACTTACGATTATAATGGGCAGGCTCCATTAAATTTGTAACTCAAGGGCTAATGTAATACATGCAGAATTATTATCAAACTTATTTCTAATTAAGCAGAATGGACAGTTCTTTATTTCTAATTCATTATTTAAATACAGGGGAGGGCAGTTCACTGTCACAAACACTTTGAAATCATGCTCACTCACATTAGGTATACCAATAAATATACAGTGATACCTCGTCTTACGAACGCCTCATCTAACAAACTTTTCGCGATACGAACCCAGTGTTTAAGATTCTTTTGCCTCTTCTGAACTATTTTCACCTTACGAACCCAAGCTGCCGCCGCTGGGATGCCCAGCCTCTGGAGTTCCATTGCCAGCTGAAGGCTCCCCTCGCTGGGAAACCCCACTTCTGGACTTCCTTTGCCAGTGAAGCGCCTGTTTTTGCGCGGCTGGGATTCCCCTGTGAGGCTCCCCTCCCTGGGAAACCCCACCTCCGGACTTCCGTGTTTTTGCGATGCTGCGATTTCCCTGAGGCTCCCCTCGCTAGGATTCCCTTCATCTTTGCCGGCGCTGCTTTAAATCCCAGTGAGGGGAGCCTCATGGAAATCGCAGCATCGCAAAAACACGGAAGTCTGGAGGTGGGGTTTCCCAGCGAGGGGAGCCTCAGGGGAATCCCAGCAGCACAAGAACGGGCACTTTGGCTGGCATCATAAGTCCGGAGGCGGGGATTCCCAGAAGTGTAAGGCAAAAGGGGTGAGTTTTGGGCTTGCACACATTATTCGCTTTTCCATTGATTCCTATGGGAAACATTGTTTCATCTTACAAACCTTGTCCCAGAACCAATTAAGTTTGTAAGACAAGGTATCACTGTATATCGGGATATGTTTTTGCCCCCTTTTTATCAGCACCATAAGTTTCATGTAAAGAAAGTACTGAAAACGATTTTGGGTAAACCATTAGATATGGAGGACATAATTAACAATACTTTGTTATCCAAAACATATAATTCACATAATACACAGGGAGAATTTTTATAACAAATTTTAATAAACTTCAAAAACAAATATTCTGGTTGTGCATTCTACAAAATTCTGGTACATCCTTCCTTAGACAATTTCACTTTTTCAGATAATTCCGGAAAAGCTGAAAAACAATGATCATAAGTTCTTTATGATGGGATAATAACTGAAACTCTATGCAGTATGATAGTTAATTTTGTGGATATGGGCAAGAAGGATATTTAGCTTCCAGTTATAAAGTGTTGCCATATCCACAAATTAACCATCATGGTTATAGGATGGAAGGTAATCAGGTAAAATTAGAGGAAGAAACTTAACAGAACATGAACTTGGGGATCTAATGTAATATGCCTAACCCAGAAAAAATTCTTAAATTTTCATTACCTGAACATCTTCACTATGAAAATGTTTGAACAATGGGTCAATAGGTTCAGAAATACTTCTCTTTTTCTTTATTGTCTCAAGTATTGGCAAAATTTTCTTCCAATAATAAACACTTCGTCCAATGTATTCTCTCTGATCATAGAAAGAATTGAGGCTGCAGCCCTATGGAGTAACACAGCATAATTATTCTTTATTAGTCACAATTGTTGTTACCTAGCTCATATTTTTCATAAACTTCATAATTGTGTCTACATTGCAGAAATATACGTGAATTTTGTTCTTTCCAGTGATCATGTATACATCACACTAAATATTTGTTGGAATCAATTATTAGATAAATTATACTAAAACACAGTATCTATTAACTTCTAATCTGGATTTACTCTATCAGATCTAAACATATGTGCAATTAAATGCATGGATTGTACAAATTTAAATAATAACTTTACATTTGCTGTATAATCAGTAGCCTACTTACTGTTTTAAGGAGACTTTTTGCCCAGTACACTATGAGAGATGGTTGAAGACCATGTTTTCCTAAGGCCCTGATGATATTCAATTCATGTTGAACCAGAAGTCTTACTTTTGCTGCTGATCCAGGTCTGAATAATAATAATAATAATAATAATAATAATAATAATAATAATAATAATAATAATAATTTATTATTAGATTTGTATGCCGCCCCTCTCCAAGGACTCGGAGCGGCTCACAACAAACAATACATGTTTGTTATGTATACAAATCCAATATTAAAAACAATTTTAAAAACCCTTATAAAAAACAATCATACAGCCCGAACAAACGATACATAAACCGGAACAGCAAAGGATATATCAATTTCCCCATGCCTGGCGACATAGGTGGTTTTCAGGAGTTTAGGGAAAGCAAGGAGGGTGGGGGCAGTCCTAATCTCCGGGGGGAGTTGATTCCAGAGGGCCGGGGCCGCCACTGAGAAAGCTCTTCCCCTGGGTCCCGCCAGACGACATTGTTTTGTCAACGGGACCTGGAGAAGGCCGACTATGTGGGACCTAGTCAGTCGATGGGATTCATGCGGCAGAAGGCGGTCCCAAAAAATAATATTGAACCAGAATATTCCAACTGCGTAATATTCAAATTGTTTCCTTTCTTTTGGATTAACAAGCCAATTTATTTTAAATATAAATGAGAAATTAAAAAATAAATCTAATCGCCTAAATATATAAAAGGCAGGGTTCTCAACCAAACCATTTATGATGGCAGACCAATAGCAATAGTACTCAGTTTTATATACCACTTCATAGTACAACACTCGAAGCGATTACAAGTGTTAGCATATTGCTCCCAACAATCTCGGTCTTCCTTTTGACTGATCTTGCAAGGACAGATGGCTGAGTCAACCATGAGCCAGTCAAGGCCGAGTTCTTGACAGTGGGTAGAGTTAGCCTACAATACTTCAGTTTAACTACTGTGCAATACAAATCTAATACCGGTATAAATTTTCTGATGAAATTAAGGACTCATTTGAATTGACCAATCTGAAAATGGTGAAGAAACAAAATGAAATGTTGGCGTCTATGGCATTTCGTAAGAAAATTTACAAGCCAGGCTACTTACACTGCTTGCTTATGAATGAGTTTACAAACTGCATCCCACCAGGCTCTTTGTCTTTCAGTACAAAGTTGCTTGCATATTGGCAGTGGCAAAAATCGAGGCTGATGTGCATTGTACTTAGTATTAAACTTCTCTTGTAATTGCAAATTACTGGTAAATATTACCCCAAGCAGAAACACCTGTTGATAAAATACACATTTTAAATTGTATTAAAAATACAGTAAATGCTTATGATATTTCAGTAAATACAACGTAGAAACATTTGCTTACTTCAAGATCCAGCATACAGATGGATTCAGGAGCATTGGTTTCCAGTCTTGATGTCTCCTGGGGCAAATGGAAAAGCTGCTTTAGCCATTTACGAATGGCTGGCATAGCTGAGGCAGAATTCCACTGCAGACCAAGCCATGTGATGTGCTGGAGACTACCATCATGTGCTTTAATGGCACCTGTAAAAGAAAAATGGACTTCTGAAGAACACAATCCCACAACTTAAGCACAAAGGGATGAAACTAGAGTTGTTGATTTTTCATTTAAAAATACTTTCAATTCCTGTTTAACTGTACCTTACATATGTAGTATACAATAGTGGCCAAAATTGTGGAAAACCTTTGGGGAAAGTGTTAGATATTTTAAAAGTTTGATGGTTAATAATATATATATATATTTAGTAGTACCACAAAATTATATATCCTTTGTCCAAGTAACATGGGTTTTAGTCCACTTTAGTCCTTTCAGCCTTTGAAAGATAAAAATGGCTTTTTTCATGGAATTCTAGATTTTTGCCCAAATTCCTGCAGTCTATGCCAAACAGTCCTTGCACTCAGCTTCACATTACATTGCACCATTTCATCTTGTATACACCCAGATCATTTTCTTCTGTCATGTAGGCACAGTGTCTTAATTCTTCTACCATTACTTGCTTCACATTTTCCCTCCTTTTTCTACCAGTGTGGTTTTTGTAGTGACTGAGTGTTCTTATACCTCTTCAAAAACTTAGAATTGCCACCTTTGGTTAAGTTTCCGCCAATCTTCTTCTAATTTCTTTATAACTGTGGCCTTGTTCCACTTAATAATACCATTTTGCATTGCTTTCTGGGCAACCACTCAACCTTTTGCATCATTATTTTAATTTTATGATGTTTTATAAGCTTACTAAAAGAACACAGAAAAACTCAACCAACATGATAGCGATAACATAACGCAATGACAAATGTCCTCTGTTTCAATGCATGACATCAATAACTGAATCCTATTGATCTGATTGGTTCATTGCCAAAACAAGATGACATCTGATTGGATCTCTAAACACTCATGCTCACTGGCTACAATCAGATGAAGGAAAGCTACCTGATATTAACCTAAGCAAGTTGTGCTTCCTTTGGCTTTATTTTTTCATAGGGATAATCGAACTAACATTGTTACATTACATTCTTGATTAAATTGTTTTCACTGATATATAAATTTTTGGTACTACTAAAAAAAGTGTTATTAACCAACAAACCTCAAAAATACACTTTTCCCAAAAGGTTTTCACATTTTATTTATTTATTTATTAGATTTGGCCACTATTGTACAGTAAAAATTAAGAAATTCAAATAAAATATCTTACCAATATCATATCTAGCTAGTTCTGCACATTCTGGAGCCTGTACACCAACATTTTTTATATCGTCTGTGCCAAGAAATGAGTTCTCCTTAGAGTAAGCATCCCCAAAGAGAGCATAAAATAAAGCAGAGAGTCCACTCTCATTTGCAAATGACTCAACGACTTCTGTTAAAAAATCCTGTTTGCCATAGCTTAGGTTTAAAAGCATATAACCTGAAAAATAAAGACAGTAATTAATTACAAGAATTGATTCTATTACACCAAAAACTAATTACAACTCTGTAACTTGAAATCAGAGACCTTAGTTTTAAATTTAAAATACACTTAACACTAATAAGGAATATAAAGTCTACAAATATCTCAAATAGAAATGTGATCTATTCTCACTGACGAAATAGACTATTCTTAAGGTAGTTTTTAATCACTTTCTAATGAAATCATTTAATATTTTAAAATTGTGGCTGTTGCTTAAAATTTCTTCATCTTTCAACAATTGCATATTTTGCCTGATGATGCACAGATTAATTCAACAAAACTGCTATTTTAATTTATATTACCAGACTGGCTCTGTCGGTCACAGGCTAACATTTCCAACTTTTCTTGTTCAGCATGATCTACTTTTATTAGTTTTGACTTTGGTCTTGGAACCTGTTAGAAGAATTATAGACAAATATAGGGAATTCTTTTTGCAGGAAAATGTATGAAAAATATATTGTTCAGATATCCAGAAGTCATAAAATATTATTATATTACAGGCTGAAAACATCACTCATTTGGATTTTATGCTACAATCAAGAGGTTACTGTATACAGAATTATCTCAATCTCATAACAAAACCCATCACTTAGCACACCAAGGATTGCTTGAAGGCACTGACATAATATCTAAAAAATAAATGAAGAGAGCCTAAGGAAAGTTTCGGACATAGGGAGAAGTACAAGAAATATAAACCAAGACAAATCTCCCACCCCAAATAGACTCAAGAAGAAATTCACATAGATACAAGAGGAGAATTACATTCTTTTATCTCTCATTCCATTATTCTCCCCATAGCATCCCCATTTAGGTTGAATCCTTCCACAACCAGGAATTCCTTTGCAATAGTGGTGAATATCTGTAGCTTTAGTGTAGGTAAGAGGGGAAATTCATTCTCTGAGCTTTCTTTAATTCCTACTCTTATTAATACTTTTCAAACTGTTGCCTTTCTATTTCTGTGGAAGAGAATAATGGGCAAAGAAATGGGAATGCCAAAATTCTAAAGTTCTTGAAAGATGCCTTTACATGTGCCATTTTATACATAGGCAATACATATCAATGTACCAACTTGGAAAATAAAATGTATGCAAAAAGAAGAACTGATCTAAGCTTTGTCCTCAACATTTCCATAATATACTCCACACAAACCTGAACAGAGGAACCTTGAGAACAATTTACCTGAAAAGCGTGAAGATAACACAAAGCTGCCAGTTCAGAAACAGCTCTCCATTGCATCTCACTCTGCTGGGCCATTTTCAGCAGCAGAGTTCCAGCATGCATATAGAAATGTCCTCTCATTTCCAGGAAAGTGATAGAAAGTTCATCACTTCCATCTGCATGTGATTTTACCAAATGAAGTGTATGATCAAAGCTACAATAAAAAAGTAACAAGTAAAAATAGGATTTGACCCCATTGCAAAAAATAAGTTGGTTCAACATAGCAAATAGGTGGAGAAGGATCTTTCTCACACATACACATATATATGCACACAAAGAAACATGACAAATCAATTGATAAAATATCAGACTGGACAAAGGGTCATTACCGAAGAGGCAGCATAGCAAAACAATGCTTCTGGAACAAGGGGAAAAGGGACAGAATTTGAAGAGTTCCATGTGATACCCAAAATGAAGTACCTTTTAAGTGTTGATCTACTTTCTTCTACATCTCTAGCAGAGAGTTTCATTACTAGCAGATTACAGTACGCCAGTAAAAGATCCCTTTGGATCTTTTTCCAACTAATTTTATCTGACTCAGAGTCCTCTACAGATTCCAGATATTCCTATAGGAAATAATTCAAAGAAAGAAACAATATTGTAATATTTATTTAAGCATTAGTTTTTCACTACATTTCATTATGCAAGGAATGATCTTAGTTCACCCTGAACCAATTCAATATTTACATTGAGTAATTAGCTATATAGATTGTAGAAATTATTTTTTAAAGGGACAGCAAAAGCTGACTTTTGGAACACAAGCTGTGCCTCATTACTCCATTTAAACGCCTAAGAAACAAAATTAAGGTCTGGGAAGTGTGTTCTTCTCAACGAACACATCTAAACAAGGAATGCTGTGCATTCCAGATGATTCTTCATATCCACCTCACTACCTTAAAGTCAACCACAATATAGATCATGGAAACAAATTCCACCTTAGATAGGATAAATAAAATATACTAAATCCCAAGCACTGCAAGCAGGGAAAAAAAAGGCTGCTAGACCCATTCCACAGATACTTTATAAATCCATTGATATTCAGCTCTTCAGAACTGTTTTTTCTATGCTTTTGCTTCAGGCTATAGAAATGCAACATTTCTGGCTATAAATTCAACTTTTACATAATGTTCAAGGGTAGGCAGACAATGCATATTTTTCCAGATGTTTTATATTTCAGGTCCATAAATCTTCTGTCACTGGCCACTGTTTAGAATAATTTACAGCTTTAAGTTTAAAATATGTTTAACCTACCAGCCCATTTCTGAGCTGAAACAACTTCAACATCTGGGAGTAACCATAAGATATTATTACCACAATATTATTATTATTATTATTATTATTATTATTATTATTATTATTATTATTATTTATTGGATTTGTATGCCGCCCCTCTCCGTAGACTTGGGGCGGCTAACAACAATAGTACAAAACATCATGTAAATCCAATACTAAAACTAATACTAAAACAATTAAAAAACCCTTATTTGTAAAAAAAACCAAACATACATACAAACAAACAAACATACCATTCATAAATTGTAAAGGCCTAGGGGGAAAGAAATCTCAGTTCCTCCATGCCTGACGGCAGAGGTGGGTTTTAAGGAGTTTATGAAAGGCGAGGAGGATGGGGGCAATTCTAATCTCTGGGGGGAGTTGGTTCCAGAGGGCCGGGGCTGCCACAGAGAAGGCTCTTCCCCTGGGGCCCGCCAAACGACATTGTTTTGTTGACGGGACCCGGAGAAGGTCCACTCTGTGGGACCTAACCGGTCGTTGGGATATAATAACAATAACAACAACTATGTAAAACTAAGACTATTTTTATTTGTTTTTTTCAAGCAAAAGCAAAAATGCATGCTATATTTTCTATCGAATATTTTTTCAATATCTGTAAGAACACAAGTAAACAAACCTTAAATGTTTGAACAACACAGGAACACCATTCCAAATTTGACCGTAAGGATATTTTCTTCTCTGCTTCCTGGCAATGTGCCACAGCATCACCAAGCCTGTTATTTGATAGGTATAATTTTACTAATCTGATATTAACATACACATCATCTGGTCTAATGTACAACTCTGTTTGAATCAAGTCAAAAAGTTGGTTCCATCCATTTTCGCTTCTACAATCCAAGAGGCTTTCCTGTACCAAAGATAAAAAAGATTTAAAAAGCATGACCATTTGAAAAATAAATAGTATCATTTTTGAGTTTTTTCTATAAAATTAGATAAAACATGTACTGTATTTTTTCAGAGTATAAGACACACCTTAGTTTAGGAAAATAGGGGAAAATAATCTCTCTCCCAGGTATTCATCTGGCTAGTCCTTAGTCTGGTCAGGTTCAGCACATTAGTTTTCTGGTTGCTCTCTCTTCAGAGAGAGAAACCATGAGAAAAGCAGGCAAAGGGAAGATCGCTTTGCTAGCAAAGCATGGAAGAGCTTCACACGTTAGCACATTAGGTCTCAAAAAAATGCAGAAGATGATAGCTAGTAGAGCACAGAAGATCATTTCATTCACTGGCATCTGCTTCTAAAGCCCAGAAGCCCAGCTGATTGTCGGAGAGAGCAGCAGTGAAAAAGGCAGGCAAAAGGAAGATTGCTTAGCTAGCAAAGCACAAAAGATCAAGATGGCTTCACTTGTTAGCCTCTCATTAGGACTGAATAAAAGCTTAGATGAAGCCACATTCCGAGTATAAGATATACCCAAATTTTATGGGGGGGGTACATCTTATACTCGAAAAAATACAGTAGTTTTTAATATTGATTACAATATAAAAATGATCAAGAAATCCATTGCTGTTTGAAGATGTAATGTTATTGCTGGGTAGCACTAGATTTGCTTTTCAAAAATCTCCAGATTATGCAGCAATTTTGATAAACTATTAGGTTATTGCCAGATATAATTTTGCTTATAACATCTAGAACTTCTGACCAAAACTTGTGTTTATCACATCCACTCTACACACAGTTATTTGTTGCCTGCTGCAATCTTGCAGCTATCACGAATATAATCATGAATTATGAAAGTAACATACAATCTCTTGCCACCCAAAATACTGAGAATGCTTGGAAATTGTATAATGATGTCATGTTACAGTCACATGTAATAATAACATGTCATGTTATAGCCTCAAAAAAATTACCTTTAACCGGAAAATTGAAGGACTTCCAGGAAACAGTTTGGCTGCTCTCTCAACCCAATATTTTGCTCTTCCATCAGTAATATTATTGTTACATAACAGTTCTGCAATCTTCAATACAAGATCCTTCTGTGTTGGATTCAATTCCACTGAACGCTAAATCCCCAATTAAAATGATGAAATATGTGTTCAATTAGGTTTTGAAATATATATCAAGATACTGAAGACACATTATGGGAATATATGTAATTATATTATAAAAGTAGAAAATAAGACTATTGGGCAATAATTCTTCCTGTTCAGCTTTTACATAATAAATAGAGTTTTGCAAAATAATTCCAAACAGTGGTATGCTCTTTTCCAAGATAAGAGTCATGTGTATCTACAAATAAAATATCAGGAGCTGCCTTTAGAAAGAGTAAACTAATTAGGAAAAAACCCTAACTTAATGTAATTAAAATTAATTCTGACACCTGCACTAAACACTTGGGCAATCTATATACCACTCAGGAGTCACAAGATACAAATTTTCTAGGCTTGAGAAATACTGTATGCTTAACAAATTTTAAATGAAATAAATATTAAACCCTTCAAAGCTTTATTTAGGCATTGTAAAGGAATACTTAATAATTCTGTTATCATTCAATTCAAAATATACTTTATTATCTAAACATACTTTTGCTACCAACAGCAATGTTGAAAAAACACCAACTCATAATTGCTTACTTTATAACAGCCCACTGCTTTTTCAATATTATTTTCAGCTTCATACAGTTGTCCCAAGAATTTGTGTGCTTTGGGATCTCTTTCTTGGACACCGAGATATATAGATGTATACCTTGAGAAAAACATAGCACGTTAACATTGTGGCAACTGATGACTAAATCAGATCAGTCAGGACAAATTATACCATTATTTTTGTAATCTCTCTTTAAATTAGAACTAGAAGCACTGAATTTTATAAAAGTCCAGTTATCCATGATCACAGTACTTGATATTAAGCAACATATATCATTAATTTTACATACAGTAAAATGACAGCACCTTGATAGGGCTACTACAGCAGATCATTCACCATAAAATAAATTGAAAAATTGGGAGCCCTTTTTAATTAAATTTAAAATCTTAAAAATACAAAGCCTTAATTTAACATACTGATGGGAGTAAGGGATGTTTGTTAAAAGATGGATGTGCATTAACCAAGTGGCTTTTTTAATACACCAAACACATTCAGATTAAAAACTAAAATTCAAGTGGCAGCCAAAGGATCAGCATGATAGAAGATGGGCGGCAAATACAATTAATAATAAAATGAAAAAATAAACGATACACAGGCATTTAAGACACAATCAACTGGCATGTTAATAACATATTACGCCCATAAAAACATGTGAAAGATGAGCATCAAATCTAAGAAACTCTGGAACCAGAATGACCACTACTTAGTCTTGGTGACCAGAAACCAGAAATCCTTCAGAAGTAGTGAACCAATCAGTGGTATAGAGAACATTAAGCATTAGACAGTTTCATGATGCAATACTCTCAAGACCCGGATTTTTTCTGTTAAATATGAAGCTTCTTGAATCTCAAGTTTGCTTATGTGTTAAAGCAACTATTTTGAAAAAGATTAATTACCTTTTAGCAAGTTCATACTCCTTTGCTTCATAATATAGCTTAGCAAAAAATAATCCTTTCATGGATTTCTAAGAAGAAACAAGCAGTGTTTATTAAAATATTGTTTTTGATGTAGAAAATAAAACATTCAGAATTCTATGCACGTACTCCTATTATATGTATTGTAGACATACGCATTCTACGATAAGTAATTTAAGTTCACTTCTAAGAGGACCGCATACCGATATTTGAAATAAATTACAAACACATTTAGATTAAAAGTTAATTTCTGTTCATTACTATGACTTTTTAATGTCTTTACATTTATCATATTTTCCTATATAAAGTTTATACTTTATTAATCTTATTTAGAAGCAATCATCTATGTAAAAATGTGATCAGTCTGGCTTTCTGCTTTTTAAATGTAAAAAATCATATGAAAAGCTGTTTGTGGCATGTCCATAAGCCCATTTAAAAACATAAACTGTAAATATACCTATTCACCTCACTTAAGAAAACAATTTCTTAATGTGTAAGCTTTATCAAACTCTTACAGCTTCTATCTCACTGAAAGTAAATAGATAACATTCAAGCACTAAACAATCTAAACAAATATTCCAGATTACAGACAGGCATTAACAAAGAGTTTTCTGCACTCTTTTGCTGACATAAAATTGATTGGATTTTTACATGCTACACCCATAAATCCATGTGAAAGATGGGGATCTGCAGAGTTGGTAGCCCTGAATTACAAATTTCTTGTTTATACCACTACAGTGGAACCCCGACATAAGAGCTGCTCTACTTAAGAGCAACTCGAGATAAGAGCTGGGAGGGGAGAGATATTTTTGTTCTACTTACAAGCCCAAATTCGAGATACAAGCGCCAAGGAGCTGTCTCCTGAAGCCAAACGCTAACTTCCGCGTTCGGCTTCAGGAGACAGCTGCGAAGCGGCGCGCGTGTTTTAAAAGGTTGCAGCCGGCCTGGGGGGCTCGGGGGGGTGCTTGCAGCTTTCTTTCTTGCTCTTTTTCTTTCTCTCTTTTACCTTCCCTTCCTCTATTTCTTATTTTCTTTCTCCTTCCCACCTTCTTCCCTCCCTCCCTCCCTTCACTCATTCCTCTCTTACTCTCCCCTTTCATAAGTTTCCTTGCTTCCTTCCTCTGTTCCTGTCCCTTCCCCCTTTCTTTCTTTCTTTCTTTCTTGCTCTTTTTCTTTCTCTCTTTTACCTTCCCTTCCTCTATTTCTTCTTTTCTTTCTCCTTCCCACCTTCTTCCCTCCCTCCCTTCACTCATTCCTCTCTTACTCTCCCCTTTCATAAGTTTCCTTGCTTCCTTCCTCTGTTCCTGTCCCTTCCCTCTTTCCTTCCTTCCTTCCCACCCTCCGTCCATTCATTCACCCATTCCTCTCTTGATCGCTTAAAGCCGGTCCCTGGTGCAAAAAGGGTTGGGGACCTCTGTCCTACAGGATTGGGTGGCAGAGAAGTTGAACATATGTAAATTTAAAAGTTTAAGAAAGTTTACAAGTTAAGTGAAAGAAACTTCATTATTCATTTATATGTACATGTACATTTCTTCATTAAAAACATGTCTTTCTGCATAATTTAGACTAACTTTGTGAGTTTTTTGAGGGCTGGAACCAATTAAAATTATTTACATTAATTCCTATGGGGAAAAGTCGTTCGAGATAAGAGCTGCTCGACTTAAGAGCCCAGGTCCGGAACGAATTAAACTCGTATCTCGAGGTACCACTGTATAGGCATCATATATTTTGATTTTACATCAGAGGTTATTCATTTATTCCAAATTTTATTTTCTGTTAATTTTAAAAAACTAAATTCCTCCAACCATTTAGGCCTAACAGATGGTTAGAATTTTCAGATATGGTTATGAACAACCTCACAAAAGGGCTGTAGAGATTGCTGAACCAAATGCCCATTATCCAAATACAAATTTATGAGGGAGTTTCAAGCTGCTACTCTCTACTTTAGTATTTTTCCTTGGGAAGCCATAGGTAGAGGTAAAGGAAGTCAGGAAACAGACAACACAAGCAATATTAGAACTCTTATTTTACTGATAAAAAAACTCAGAAGCCTGTCATTTTCTCCTTCTCTCCCTCTTATCTCAGAAAGTCAAGTTTCCTTCTCTCTTCTTCCTGTTTATTCAAATAAGTTCCTCTTTTCCTAATGACTGTCACATACTGTAATTTCAAGGAAAGCATTAAGTCGCAGCCACCTACCATACTATTGTCTAATAATTACACAGCAATATTTTACACTTAAATATGAACTTATGCTTTGAAGCACATTACCCCATTTTAAAAACGGCCAGACACACTAAGAAGTAGGTAGACTAGACCAGTGTTTCCCAACCTTGGCAACTTGAAGATATTTGGACTTTAACTCCCAGAATTCCCCAGCCAGCATTCGTTGGCTGGGGAATTCTGGAAGCTGAAGTCCAAAAATCTTCAAGTTGCCAAGGTTGGGAAAAACTGGGCTAGACAATTTGATCAACCCAAAGAGGTGAATGACGCATTGCCTACCTAGAATTTATTTGCAAACATTTTTTAAATGACAACCTTTTTGGGGGTGGGATGTACTAGGGATTTGAACTGCCAAACCTTTCCGATTGACAAGCTCAGCGCGTCTTTAGCCATAGCAGCTGGCGTTTCTGTTTTCTATGCGACAGCTTTTCATCCCAGATACGGAGCTCAAAGCCCGGCCATATATCAAGCCGCTGTCGGGCTCCTCTCCCCAGCGACAAAGCCCTCAAAGCCGCAGCACCGTGGACGCCACCGCCCCCTTCCCGGTCTTGCAACCGTACCGCCCTCCCGCGCACGTGCGGCGGCGCCTTCGTTAATTGGACGGCTCAAAAAAAAAAAAAGGCCGCCTTTCAACGTCTAAGGAACGACGGTTGTGTGAGGGAGGGGGGGGGGGTCCCGGAAAGCCTCCGCTCCCACCTAACCGCCTTCACTCACCTCCTTCGGAGAAGGGGCCGAGGCCTGCAAGGAGGAAACGTAGCGGTCGACCTCCGCCCTGTTGCGCCTTATCATGGTGGCCGCCCGGCAAGAGCCCGGGGGCCCTAACGGCCCTTCTCGGCAGGCGAAGCCGAGAGAAAAGAGCTCAACCGAGTCGGAAGCTCCACTGAGAAGCAATCACCTCACCCAGAACGGTGACGCCGCCAAGACCCGCGAGCTCGCGCAGAACTAAATACCGTTGCTGCGTCAGCAAGGCCGCGACGGAACGAAGCGGGAAACGAAACCGGAAGTGACCCATAAAATGGGCGTCGCATTTCATAAAGTTTTTTTTTTTTAAAGGAGGGTTTCTCCGTTTTCGTATGGGCGGGGAATTCTGGGAGTTGAAGTCCGTAAAAGTTCGAAAGATTGAGGCTGACAATTGGTGCTGGGCGGGTGGAGACCGACGCTTCCGGGTTTGAGGAAGTGAAATTAGGATTAGCGATTTGGAAACGATGGGCCAAATCCAGCAAAGTGGGAGAAGGCTATTTCGGAAGATAAGGCAGCAAGGAAAATATGCTGTGGCCTGTGGGGTTTTAATTTTATTTTATTTTTTGCTTAAACCTTCAGAGGATAATCAGAACTGCAGAAAAAACAATTGCTGCCAACCTGCCTTCCATTGAGGACCTGTATACTGCATGAGTCAAAAAGAGGGCGGGGAAAATATTTACTGACCCCTCGCATCCTAAAATGTAGCTACAGAGTACTGCACACCAAGACAACTAGACACAAGAACAGTTTTTCCCCAAACGCCATCACTCTTTGAAAATGTCCAAAGATACTTCACCAGAAGAGCCCTTCACTCCTCCACTCGAAACAGAATACCCTACAAAAGCAGACTATCAATCCTAGGTCTTGAAAGCTTAGAACTACGACGCCTAAAACACGATCTAAGTATTGCCCACAAGATCATATGCTGCAATGTTCTACCTGTCAATGACTACTTCAGCTTCAATCGCAACAACACAAGAGCAGGCAACAATTCAAACTTAATATTAACCGCTCCAAACTTGACTGTAAAAAATTTGACTTCAGCAACCGAGTTGTTGAAGCGTGGAACTCATTACCTGACTCAGTAGTGTCAACCCCTAACCCCCAACATTTTTCCCTTAGACCAGAGGTCCCCAACCGCCGGTCCGCGGACCAGGACCGGGCCGTTGGGGGTTTTCAGCCGGTCCGCGGCGGCGCTGCCCTCCCGGCAGAGAACATTATGCAGGACGGGGTGGGGCGTCGGGCGGTGACGCAGCCCTCCACACTTCTCCACAGGGCGGGGAGAATCAGGAGGCTCCTTTGGCGGCTGGGGGCTGCCTGGCTTTGTGATTTTGGCTGGGGGGGGAGTTAGGAAGGTCCTACTTCTCCCCCCCCAGCCAAAAATTCAAAGCCTATCTGCTGGATACGGGCAATGAGTGGGACAGAGCGGCGCGGAAGCCTTTTGCAGCAGCTGCCACAGCCACCGGCTTCGGCGCCGTTCGTCCCGCCCATCGCCCGTATCCAGCAGAAGCTGCTGCCCGAGTGCTCTTGGCCGGCGGGATTCAAAGTGCTGGGGTGGGGGTGTCCTGACAGCCCCCCCACCCCAGTGCTTCGCCTCCCGCTGGGACACCCCCCACCCCAGCACTTTAAATCCCGCCGGCCAAGAGCACTCAGGCAGCAGCTTCTGCTGGATACGGGCGATGGGCGGGACGAACGGCGCCGAAGCCGGTGGCTGTGGCAGCTGCTGCAATAGGCTTCCGCGCCGCTCTGTCCCACTCATCGCCCGTATCCAGCAGATAGGCTTTGAATTTTTGGCTGGGGGGGGAGAAGTAGGACCTTCCTAACTCCCCCCCCCCAAGCCAAAATCACAAAGCCAGGCAGCCCCCAGCCGCCAAAGGAGCCTCCTGATTCTCCCCGCCCTGTGGAGAAGTGTGGAGGGCTGCGTCACTAAGCTCCACCCCTCCATAACCCCACCCCCATATGACCAAAGCCCCCCCCCCCCCCCGGGCCGTGGAAAACTCGTCTAACTTAAAGCCGGTCCCTGGTGCTAAAAAGGTTGGGGACCTCTGCCTTAGACTATCCTCGATTGACCTCTCCAGGATCCTTAGAGGTCAGTAAGGGGCGTGCATAAGTGCACCAGTGTGCCTTCCGTCCCCTGTCCAATTGTCTCTCCTTATCTCATTTATCTTTTCTTCCTTTCAAATATGTTCACCTATACTTTTATATCTTTTCTTCTATCATTTTCTTTATTTATATTACTACATATCTATTCTCTTCAATGTGTATTATGTATTGGACTAAATAAATAAATAAATAATAAACTCTACTAAACAAATATTCCCTCAACACTGTCAGACTTTTTACTAAATCTGCACTTCTATTTCTACTAGTTTTTCTCATGATTCCTATCATCCTTTTCTCCCACTTAGAACTCTATGATTGACTACTGTATGTGCCTCACTTAACGGAAATTAAATGCAAATGTTGATTATAGAACTTATGTGAGGTATTTGCAGAATAGTTTTAAATTTTATATTTATTTTAATTCTAGAATGAATGTTCATTTTCTCACAATATTTCATCAGTCTTGAGAAGTATTAATGGGAGTTTTTTCTTCTTTCTGATAAGGTTCAGAATGGCAGGGTTATATTGTCCAAGATCTTGCTATCTTCTTAGCTAAACTTTAATATTTTTATTAATGGTATGGATAAATAAATGATTTATATTTGTAGTAGATTTGGGTGATAGCTGTTCAGAGCTATACAGTGGTACCTCTACTTAAGAACTTAATTGTTCCGTGACCAGGTTGCTAAGTAGAAAAGTTCTTAAGTAGAAGCAATTTTTCCCATAGGAATCAATGTAAAAGCAAATAATGTGTGCAAACCCATTAGGAAAGAAATAAAAGCTTGGAATTTGGGTGGGAGGAGGAGGAGGAGGAAGAAGAGGAAGAGGACAGTCGCTGCCGAAGGAAGAAGGTGAGGTGAGGGGAATCAAAAAAATCCAAAACTTTAAGGCTTAAAAAAAAGAAAAGAGGGACTCTGAGACGGCACCTAGAGAAAGGAAAACGCTCCGTTCGCTCTGGGCTGCCAAAGCCTCCTTAAGTGGCACCAGAAGGCTCCTCTGGCAGCCCAGAAAAACCTGAGATGGCCAGGATTAAAGGGGGAATGGCAGGAAACTGGCTGGGCCTTCGTGCCGCTTTCTAATTTCCTGGGAAATTTTTCCAGGCTTGGGTTCTTAAGTAGAAAATGGTTCTTAACTATACTGTATTTAATTTTACAAGCTCTACTGGATGTGCCTCACTTAAAGGAAATTAAATGCAAATGTTAATTATAGAACTTATGTGAGGTATTTGCAGAATAGTTTTAAATTTTATATTTTAATTCTAGAATGAATTTAATTCTTAAGTAGAGGCAAAAAAATCTTGAACACCTGGTTCTTATCTAGAAAAGGTCTTAAGTAGAGGTGTTCTTAAGTAGAGGTACCACTGTATTCAGATCACGTATAGGAATAGCACTTAGACTTATATAGTGCTTCATAGTGCTTTACAGGCCTAAGAGGTTTATAGAGTCCGCGTACTGGACCCAACAATCTGCATCCTCATTTTACCAACCTCAGGCTGAGTCAATCTTGAGCCAGAGAGGATAGAATTCTTGGCATTGGGGTGAATTAGTTTGCAATATTGCATTCTAACCACTGCACCCCCATATCTCAAACATCAGTTAACCTAGGAATCCTAGGATAGGCTATCTAAATATGACAAAACAAATAAAACGAATAAATAAAATCTGGCCCACTTGGTAGACCATGATATCTTTTTTCCATCAGACCTGAGAAATAAGAGTCAGTAGAATTTTGTGAGAATAATGTTTAGGAATGTACCTAGCTCCCAGCCATTCTTGTATTGTTTGTCACTTTGGAGAGTATTGGAAATAGCAGGAATGCTATGGAGATGGCTGAGAATCAACTGGTGTCAATGGACACCAGTAAACTGACAAGCTCATTGGGTGGAGGACATAGGCTTGCTAAACTGGCTCTATGACCATGAAACATTGCTGTTGTGTCTGACGTACCACATGACTAAATAATGTCGTCTGGCGAGACCCAGGGGAAGAGCCTTCTCTGTGGCGGCTCCGACCCTCTGGAATCAGCTCCCTCCAGAGATTAGAACTGCCCCCACCCTCCTTGCCTTTTGTAAACTCCTTAAAACCCACCTCTGTCGTCAGGCGTGGGGGAATTGAAACATCTCCCCCTGCCTATGTAGGGTTTTTTTTGTGTATGATATGATTGTAAGTATGTTTTCCTATATTGGGGTTTCTTGTTTTTTTTAGAGTTTTTAAATGTATTATTGTTATTTTACATTCTAACTATTAGATTTGTCATTATATATTGTTTTTATCATTGCTGTAAGCCGCCCCGAGTCTACGGAGAGGGGCGGCATACAAATCTAATAAATAATACTAATACTAATACTACTACTACTACTACTAATAATAATAATAATAATACAGTTCATGTAATTGCATTGATATATTTCAGGCTATCTTTAGTGATTTTCCATCCTTGGCTTTAGGACAGGGCCCTCATTTTAGCATTAGTTATGTGTGGAGATCGTGACAAAAGTAAATGTTTTTGAGAAAAGTAAGTAGCAAGATATTTCAAATAATGTACAGTGATACCTCGTCTTACAAACGCCTCGTCATACAAACTTTTCAAGATACAAACCCAGGGTTTAAGATTTTTTTGCCTCTTCTAACAAACTATTTTCACCTTACAAACCCACCGCCACCGCTGGGATGCCTCCCCTCCGGACTTCCGTTGCCAGCGAAGCACCCGTTTTTGCGCTGCTGGGATTTCCCTGAGGCTCCCCTCCATGGGAAACCCCACCTCCGGACTTCCATGTTTTTCTGATGCTGCAGTAGAATCCCAGCAGGGGAATCCAGCAGTGCAAAAACAGGCGCTTCGCTGGCAATGGAAGTCCAGAGGTGGGGTTTCCCAGCGAGGGGAGCCTCAGGGGAATCCCAGCAGCGCAAAAACGGGCGCTTCGGCTGGCAAAAGGGGTGAATTTTGGGCTTGCAAGCATTAATCGCTTTTACATTGATTCCTATTGGAAACATTATTTCGTCTTACAAATTTTCACCTTAAGAACCTCGTCCCGGAACCAATTAAGTTTGTGAGACAAGGTATCACTGTACTTGATCAGTATATTGTCAACAAGAAACCACTGATGTTTGGCTTTTGGCAACAACACCCCCCCCCCATTAGATTGGTTTTAGGGTAGATGGGCAGATGAGATGCCTGATTAGGACATTATAAATATTGAGATTCAGGGTCCCGCCCCCCAATGCTAAGCGTTTTACCTAATCAAAGGCACCTAAGAGCAAGTGTATTTAGGTTTTAGTGGAAATAGATAAGGGCATATGTAATAGGTTGGGACTGAGTGAATCAAGAAACAATTGGAGAAAGGATCTATGCAGGAAGGAAGAATCTGCAACTGAGGAAGTTGAATCAGAAAAAATGTGCAGAATGGACTGGCTAGTTGGAAATGAGTGAAGCATTTGGAAAGGACAGTTTGGGAGCCCACGAGGAAAGCTTGACCAAGGGATTAGAATTCCAAGATGTTCAAGGAAGAAATTATTTTTATCTATTTCCTCTGAATTAAAAGCAGGTCTAAAAGTGAAAATATCATTAAGCTGTCTGAGTGAACATTCCAAAGTAGTGATAGGGAATTCCAGTTTGAATGAGTGAAATAGTTAAAGCTCTCTATGGAAATTAATATGCATAAAGAAGTAATGTATGGATATATTACAAATTTAAAATATTTGCTGGAGCAGCACTGTAATCAAAAACACCATAGGAATTAGGAGAGCTCCCATCCTCTTTTCCCACTCACTGACAGTTAATTATGAGTGGCTGTAACCTGCAATTTGCTCAAGCTTTTCAAATTGTGTGGTTGAAAGCCATCTTATGTGTTTCTAACAAAATACTGTACAGTAGTTTCTTAGCCACTGATAATTGGGGGTGAGGGAACCACACTGGGGGAGATGATGGGAAAAAATGGGTGGGGGAGAAATGGCACTGAGATACAACTACTGCATTTCGCTTATTTTTTCCAATAAATAGCCATATTTGATCTATATGCATTTGCATAGAAATACTATTGTACATTTTATATTGATCAGACACAGCTTTTTTCTCATGTTCGAGGCTATCAACTAATTTTGTCCACCAAGTTAAAAACTAAAATAGATGAAATGTGCCACATAAAAGGCACCTGGATGATTCTTAAGTAATATCTAAATGATGGAGACTCTACTCAAAAAGAGGATAAATCAGCACCTAAAAAACAATAACTTATTGGACCCAAATCAGCACGGCTTTACTGAAGGCAAATCATGTCAGACTAATCTCATTGATTTCTTTGACTATGTCACAAAGGTGTTGGATCAAGGTGGTGCCATGGATATTGCCTATCTGGACTTCAGCAAAGCCTTTGATACGGTTCCACATAAAGAGCTGATAGATAAATTAGTGAAGATTGGACTTAATCCCTGGATAGTTCAGTGGATTTCAAGATGGCTGAAGCATAGACATCAGAGAGTTATTGTTAATGGAGAGTATTCTGAGCAGAGACAGGTTACAAGCGGTGTGCCACAAGGGTCTGTTCTGGGTCCTATTCTTTTTAATATGTTTGTGAGTGACATAGGGGAAGGTTTGGTAGGGAAGGTTTGCCTATTTGCCGATGACTCTAAGTGTGCAATAGGGTTGATATTTCTGGAGGGGTCTGTAATATGGTAAATGATTTAGCTTTACTAGATAAATGGTCAAAGCAATGGAAACTGCAGTTTAATGTTTCCAAATGTAAAATAATGCACTTGGGGAAAAGGAATCCTCAATCTGAGTATTGCATTGGCAGTTCTGTGTTAGCAAAAACTTCAGAAGAGAAGGATTTAGGGGTAGTGATTTCTGACAGTCTCAAAATGGGTGAGCAGTGTGGTCGGGCAGTAGGAAAAGCAAGTAGGATGCTTGGCTGCATAGCTAGAGATATAACAAGCAGGAAGAGGGAGATTGTGATCCCCTTATATAGAGCGCTGGTGAGACCACATTTGGAATACTGTGTTCAGTTCTGGAGACCTCACCTACAAAAAGATATTGACAAAATTGAATGGGTCCAAAGATGGGCTGCAAGAATGGTGGAAGGTCTTAAGCATAAAACGTATCAGGAAAGACTTAATGAACTCAATCTGTATAGTCTGGAGGACAGAAGGAAAAGGGGGGACATGATCAAAACATTTAAATATGTTAAAGGGTTAAATAAGGTTCAGGAGGGAAGTGTTTTTAATAGGAAAGTGAACCCAAGAACAAGGGGACACAATCTGAAGTTAGTTGGGGGAAAGATCAAAAGCAACGTGAGAAAATATTATTTCACTGAAAGAGTAGTAGATCCTTGGAACAAACTTCCAGCCGACGTGGTTGATAAATCCACAGTAACTGAATTTAAACATGCCTGGGATAAACATATATCCATTGTAAGATAAAAGGGCAGACTAGATGGACCATGAGGTCTTTTTCTGCCGTCAGTCTTCTATGTTTCTACCGTATCTAAACCAGATACTGCAAATTTAAGTATGTATTCCCTCTGCCACAAAATAATCCTTTCTGTAGGATGGAAAACCTGACTATTCCCAAGCTAGAATTCTTTCCCTGAAGGTATCTTCAATAGAGAGTTTTTCAAAATTCCTCTCCCCCTTTCTCTGTAAGTATCAGGGGTGGATTGCTATTGATTTGGTTTGCCTGATAGGGCAAACTGATATCGTTGGGAGGCTCCACCCACCCACCCATCATTAGAAATGCTCGAAGGTTCTGTGCATGTGCAGAAGCGTTGCAAGCACATGCCCGCACGTCCCCATTCCAGAACCCGTAGCAAAAATAAGTGAAACCCACCAATAAGTATCTCCATATCAACTATCCTTAAGATACCTATCTCCATGGGATGGATGTAAATGATAAGGCAATTGACCACTATTAAAGTTGGTTGTGGTTGTTGAACTTTGGTGATACAGCTTAGGTATGCTGGGGCAGTACCTGTCCTTAGGTTTGCCCACCCCAGTTGTAGGACATTCTGGATTTTACAATTCTCTACAGCAGGATGCTTTAATTATTGTTCACACTATAGAAATTAAAATATTATTGAAGTTTATGATTTCACCTCTTACTTGATATTGGATAGGTATGTTATTTAATACCGTGTTTCCCCGAAAGTAAGACAGTGTCTTACTTTCTTTTTACCCCCAAAAGCCCCACTACGTCTTACTTTCGAGGTATGTCTTACATTGGAAAAAAATTGAAAGGGTCGCGTTCCCGAAGGCATCTCCCCAGAGTCCAGAAGGGCAGCCGCGGGACAGGAGCCTCGTGAGCCCTTTTCCAAGTTCAACCTCAGGGCTCCAAGCGGCGTGCACGCGTGAGGCCACAGACGCGTGTCGGGGAAGCGTGTGTCTGGAGGGGAGGAGCCGCTCCGCAGTTGGGCAGCCCCACCTGCCTGCCGGAAAGGAGGCGGGCGAAGGAGGGCGCAGCTCCGGCCGCTCGCCTCGGAGCTGGTCGGCCTCGCTGGCCGCTTGCAGCCGAGCCTCGGCAGGACTCGGTTGCTGGGACGAGTGCCTTCGCTGCAAGCCGCCGCCCGCTCGGCTCGCTTCGGACCAGCGCCATCCTTCGCTTTGCCAAGCCGGGGAAGAGGCGGTGGCGCCGCGGCGAGGCGAAGGCGAGGGGCACGTGGGGAGCTTGGAAGCGACGTCATCGGGCTCCCCCCCAGCAATACCCCCGTGTTTCCCCGAAAGTAAGACATATGTCTTACTTTCGGGGTACGGCTTATATTAGCCGACCCCCCTGAAACCCCCGATACGTCTTACAATTGGGGGTGTCTTACTATCGGGGAAACAGGGTATTAAACTTCACTGTTGTAATACTCAAAATAGTTTATTAGTGAAAATATATATTGTACTTCGGAATTCAATTTTTTAAAAACAAAAACTGCAATCTACATTTTTTTACTAATAGGTAAATCCCTTTGAGTTCGAAGTGCTTATTTTAGATAAATTATTATGAGCATTAAGTACCATTGAAGAATTTTATTTCTGAGTACTGAAGATTGCAATATTCTTTTGGGTCGTCAGTGGAAATAACCAATGATTGTCACTATATTGTTGCTTCATTAACACAATACATGTTCATAATTGAAATATGATCAGTTTTTATTTCATGTAAAATTTAAAAATAAGTGAGCTGAAGAGAGAAGGGAAGTGTGTCTTGCATCCTTAATACTTTTCATTATTTTAAACAAAGTTCAAAATGTTTAGTATATGCCACTTCCTAGAGTATAAGGTGTATATTTTCTAATAAAATAATGGATAAATATTTTGATTAATGTTTTAAATATACAGCACAATTAAGGCACAGGGAAATAAAATACCAAAGGAGCCAAGAAAAAAATCCTTACAAAATTCAAGTAATTGAACTCTGATGACACAGAAATATGTTGGCATCTCACACTTTTGGCTTCAGGTTTAACAGAATCTGAAAGTATTCACTGCAGTACTCAAATAGTTATCATTATCAGAAACTTTCTGAATAAATCATTTCTGCATTTGTGATAGCTTGAGCTAAGGTTTGATTACAATTCATCCAATTTGACTACTTTTTAAAAAAAAAGAATCTCAGTAATTTTTGTTGACCCAGTAGAAATCAACAAGATGTCCTGATAAAATATAAACTTACTAAATATTGAGAATGTTTGCTATTACCATTTACCTACAATAGCAATATACTGGAAAACCATTGTTTTATAAGTTCATAAGGTAAGATTTAACAAGAACTCAGTTCTGGATTATTTGTCAAGAGAATTTGCTTTCCTAATCTGTTGGGCTGGTTGAGAATTTTGGAAATTAAAAGCTCAGCACATTTGGAAAATTCTACGTAAGAGGGGCTGTGCTAGATTATGTTCATTTGAGATCAGCATAAGTTGCCCGGTAGAGTGATCTCTATTGCAATTTAAAGGCTATATTTTAATCTTCCACTTCAGACTGATTTACGTATCTAAAACTTTATATAAACATAGAATACATAATTTAAAGGGTACATAAAGCATTGCATAACACGTTAAAGATTTTATGGCAAGGTATATATTTTTGTATTAAGCTAGTCATGCAGGAGGATTTTTTTTAAAGAGCATAGATTTCATAGACAACATGAAAATAAAGGGGAATATAAATCTCGTTTCCTTAATTTTGCATAGCAAGATGAAATATCTCATTTCCTTCCTAGGGTTTCAGCCAATTTCTTCAGTCTCTTCTTGAGCTCCAGTGGAAACTTCTCATAGCACTTCTTACAGACAGGTTTCATATCAAATTCCACAAATTTATTTCTGGAAAAAAAATGTTGAAAATTAACCTTCACCATACAAATTAATGTTCACAATTCACCGTCAGTTAACTTATTTTCTCTTATATGTAAACAAATTCAGTTTAAATCAGAAGAAGCAGAACGTTATATAATCTCAGGCAGTGATGGCGAACCTTTTTTCCCTCGGATGCCAAAAGAGCATGTGCATGCACTATTGCAGATGTGCAAGTGCCCACACCCATAATTCAATGCATGGAAAGGGCGAAAACTGTTTCCTCTGTGCCCCAGAGGCCCTCTGGAGGCCAGAAATGACCTGTTTCCCTACTTCTGGTGGGCCCAGTAGCCTCATGTTTTGCCCTCCCCAGGCTCCAAAGACTTCCTCCACCCCCTGAAGGGTCTCTGGAAGCCAAAAATGCTCTCCCAGAGCCTCTGTGTGAGCCAAAAATCAGCTGACTGGCACACACACAAGTACATTGGAGCTGAGATTGATAAAGGCTCGCATGCCAGTAGATATGGCTCCGCGCGCCACCTGTGGCACCCGTGCTATAGGTTCGCCATCACTGATCTAAGGCTTCATTAGCATTAGAAAATCCATTCCAATAAATCTCTCTATTCTATTAAAACTTAAGAATATTCTTGAATATTCCCCCCCAGAAAACCACCCTACCTCAGTATAAATACCATATTTCATTTTTGGCATGATTCTCTTCATCACCATGTCTTCCAACATATTATACAGAAAAATAAACTTTTCTACAACTCTTTGTCAGTGTTATAACTTTTGCCACCTTGATGTTTAGGAACCAGGAAAAATCCCGAAAAACAGTGACTGCTTCAGCCAACTGCTAAGGGTGGAAGATAAACATTTCAGGCACCTGATTAAAACTTCCAACTGTTTGGAACAGCTGCTAACAGGAAGAGCACATCAAAGAACTTTAGATCAATGAAATCAACTGCCAAAAGCAAACTCTAGTGCTTGGTCATCCTTGACAGCTGATAAAAGCAGCTGGAAGAACTAAACTGTTCAGTCAATTTATGCAAGTTGTTGAAAATTCTCCAAGTGTAGCAAAAGTCCGTTGATGAGAAAGGTGTGACAAGTGCACTGAAGTTTTGAAGACATCTGTGCCATGAATGAAAACAGCATTGCTCACAGGCTCTATCCATTTATAATCATGCTTATCATGTTGTGTGTTTATGGTAATAGGAAGGGGGCAGGCTTTCATTAAGACTTACATTATTTTGATCAGGCGTGTCAAACCCATGTTGACACATTGTCATCACGAGATGTATCACAACTTTCCCCCTCCGCTAAAACAGGAGTGGGCTTGGCCAGCGCACGATGCATCTGGCCCACGAGTTTGACACCCCTGATTTTGATGAATAAATTGGATCCTGGGCATACAACTGCAACTTTGAGAAAAGATTGATATTTAAAAGGCTAATAGTTTCCCATTTCTATTCTGTTCATTTCTATTTTTCCTTTGAGTGCTTTCATACTTAATTTTTGAGTGGGGGCTTCTCAATATAATCTTGATCAGGAGTGTAACTATGTATAATATTTGAAAGTGGTTATTTTTTAAAATGATTTTAAAACCGCCTTACTGTGCAGCTATGTGTGAAATAGAGAGCTACAAGCTTCAGATAATGCGCGGCCGGTGACTCATTCCCGGGCCGGATTTGCGGCAGGGCCAGGGAGACACGGCTCCCGGCGTAGCCGCCATTTGGAAGGCCGGGATCTCGCGAGATTTTGCGAGATCCCGGCCATTTTGGGTCATCGGCCCAGTCCGATGACATCATCGGGGGGGGCGGAGCCTGCCAGCCCTATAAAAGAGGCTGCGCAGGCTTGGGGCCTCCTTTTCGCCCCGACAACGAGTTGGTTTCCACGGTAAAAGGCTATTTTTCACACTTAGAGCACATGATATAAATGCTTTCTCAAATAACTTTTTTTGCCAAATCTCTCTCATGTTAGAAGATTGAATTGATTACCTTTTTAAAAACACATGTTTAGTTAATACGTTACACATTTTCTCAACAGATTTGTTCTGAATGTTTGTGATTGATGAATTTCAACCAATAGTTTCTTGAACTACAAGGTAAATGATGCTTTAGGGATCTATCAAAAGATTTCATGTAGCCAATTTTATCTTTTCCTCCTTAACGAATGTGAAAAAAATAGGCTGGATGCAGCGGAAATGACAGGACTATCACAAATTAAAAGTTTTACACACACAGTTCTCCAGTGAATGATACAAAGCAAAAACACAAAGTTATCTGGAAGAATCTGTTTTCTATATAAATCTCTACATGAATTATAAAGTCTCGCCCTTGGAGAGGGGCGGCATACAAATCCAATTAAAATAAATAAATAAATAAAATAAATAAATTATAATATGCTTAGCAGAAAGAGTACAACGCTCTCTACATGGGGCTACCTCTGAAAAGTGTTCAGAAACTTCAGATCGTGCAGAATGCGGCCGCGAGAGCTATTGTGGGCTACCTAGGTTCGCCCACGTTTCTCCAACTCTCCGTGGCTTGCACTGGCTGCCGATCAGTTTCCGGTCACAATTCAAAGTGTTGGTAATGACCTATTAAGCCCTACATGGCATCGGACCAGAATACCTCCGAGACCATCTTCTGCCGCACGAATCCCAGCGGCCGATAAGGTCCCACAGAGTTGGCCTTCTCCGGGTCCCACCCTCCTTGTCTTTCATAAATTGCTATACCGCCAGGCATGGGGGAATTGAAACATTTCCCCCAGTCTTATATACCTTTATGTATGGTATGCTTGCGTTCTATGGTTTTATATAATGGGCTTTTAGATATTTCTTCTTTTAAATATTAGATTTGTTTACTGTATACTGTTTATTATTGTTGTGAGCTGCCCTGAGTCTTCGGAGAGGGGCGGCATACAAATCAAATAAATTATTATTATTATTATTATTATTATTATTATTATTATTATCCTACACCTGCAGAAAAGCATTTCTCCATCAAGGACAATTCTTGAGCCAAACAAATGAGGCGGGGGAGGAAAAGACAAGTTTGATCACAGGGAACAGGACCTATCAGTCTAGACCTGGGGCTGAATGTGTTGAAATTCCAACACCCAAATATTTTGAAAACACCACTTTGCATACCAGAATAAAAGAAGTGTAAAGAAAACATCGTTCACAAACTAACCAAAGAAAGGAGCATAGCTGGTGAAAGGTAGAAAGGAAAGCTTTACAGACAGACAGGTTTTTTCTTTTTATGTTTATCCTTGTCCTTGGCTTCACGCTCCCGCTTGGCAAGCCTCCGTTTGAACTCTTCTGGCATTTTTTCATAACAGTGTCTGCAGACAGGTTTGAGATCGATTTCAACAAATTTGTCCCTTTCAGGTTGAGCAAAGGAGGAATGGAGGAGAGAACAAGAAAGAATCAAGATACAAGTAAAGTAGAAAGAATTCTGCAGAAAAATAGAAATGAAAAGAAAGTAGTGAATATTCTCATAGGAAAAGATGTCCTAGTTATTTTCCATGGACTGTACAGTATTATTATTACAAAATACTTTTTTTTAATCACAGCAAGCTTAAATAAAATAAGTGCATTCCTCCATGGAGTACACTTCTAAGATTTTAAGGGTAGCTCTTGTAGAGAGAGGCCTCAACTCATGACCATTCATTTAGGGGCAGTTCAAAGCTAGGGCAGAACTAAAAGAAGCAACTTATGACCAGTCCTTGCACATAAAACTATTGCAGTATCTCCACAATCACACGATCACAGTTTAAGCACCTGGCAACTGGTACGTAGTTAGATCAGGCTCCAAAAACCAACAAAGACGCAGAGTTAAATTCAAAGAAGTTTCCTTTATTGTTCCTCATCCATAAAATCGTGTCAACTCAACACATCATTAAATACATACTCTGAGACCTTCTACAGAGCTATATAGATTCTTTTTTATTCCAACCAAATGGAAGCTAGATTTGCTTAACATTTGCCCATGTGATAACCATGATCTTAAAAATCAGACACAAGTCAAAGGACAACTGTTTTACTTTGCAATGGAAGTTCCAGGCCCAACTGTGGTCTTCTATCAAGGATCCACCTGTGTTTCTAAGGACAGGAGACATGCTCCAAATGCACTACAGATATTTCTAGAGGAGAGGGGTGGTGGTGGAATACACTGAATCTCTTGTGTTAAAAACCTGAGCAACTCATTAAATTTACAGTTGCTGTGTCCTGAACTGCTCTGTGCTGTTGAACTTCTTTGACTCCCATCCAGCTGCAGAGCCAATAGAAATTTATAGTAATAACCTTTCTACTTATTCTATTCCACAAAAATGTAAAGCCAACAATATTAAAAGCTCCTAAACAAAGTAAGCACCGATGAAAGATGACAGCATTAAAGAACATAACCTAGCTTCTGTCTTGTTTGGACAAGGCTCAGGTGTGCTTCATCTCTGCTTCAAGACTTGCTGCAACAATCACAAATATTTTCTAAGGGAGGCCTCAATTTACAAGTGACGTCATCAATTCTGGGATTATTTACCCTAAAGGATATACTTACTTCAGTGTTAACTTGGTGTTACAAGTAGAACATGCAAAGCAGTTTACACACCATGCTTTATTCAAGGCAGAGACAACTGCAAAAGAGCAAAGAAAAGACAAGATGAATAAACAAAATCGATTATATTATCATACATTAACAGCCTATACCATGGAACTAATTTTAATAAATACAAGTACAAGATTGTCCAAATCATCACATGTAGTCTAACTTTACATATTTCCATAGGCAAAATTTAATATTGATCCTGTGATGTGGTAGTGGGACATTTGTACAGCATGTCAGCACCAACACAACCATACTAAGCCCTTACATCAGGACACATTACATCTTGATATTGTGAATCAATAGCTGTAAGTCATCTTGAACGGCCAGGAGGAAGGGATTACAAAGCTAGCAGTTCAAAATTCTGGGAGAGCACTAGTTTGTCTATTTCTGTCCTAAATGCTCCAATTCCAGGCTAAATTCAGCAACTGGTATCACAGGACAGCTGAAAGAGCTGGGACGGATGTCTGTTGCAGGCAGTATTGCCTGGAGCCCAGACATGTTAAGAAGCGTATTTTTCAGATTTAAACTTAATACACAACACACAACTTAGCACACAACAGATTTAAACTTAATATTAACCGCTCCAAACTTGACTGTAAAAAATATGACTTCAGTAACCGAGTTGTCGAAGCGTGGAACTAATTACCGGACTCCATAGTGTCATCCCCAAACCCCCAACACTTTACCCTTAGATTATCTACGGTTGACTATCCAGATTCCTAAGAGGTCAGTAAGGGGCGAGTACAAGTGCACTAGAGTGCCTTCCGTCCCCTGTCCTATTGCTCTCCTATATCTCCTATACCTTTCTTCTATTCCTATGTCTCTTCTTCTATTCTTTCATTGATATGTTCTATTACTATATCTTCTTTTCTATTCTTTCTTAGATATATTTTACTATGAGTATCTCCTCTATAACCTTCATCATGTATTTTACTATGTGTATATAGATATATACCCACTAAAACCCTCATTGTGTATTGGACAAAATAAATAAATAAAAATAAATAAATAAGATGCACTGGTGTATAAGATGCACCAAGATTTGGAAGAGGTAAGTAAGAAAAAATTTTTTCTGGAGACCTCCCAAACCCTCTATGCAACTGTTTTTGCTGGGGACGGGGCTTTGGAGGCCAAAAATGGCTGTATTTGATGTATAAGATACACCAACATTTCTACCCTCTTTTAGGGGCAGTGAGAAGTGCGTCTTATACTGCAAAAAATACAGTAGTTGTTTCTTCTGCTGTTGCCATCTAGTGTTAAATAGAGGGATTAAACCTGGCTTCCCTTACTTTATCTTGCAACTACCGTGTTTCCCCGATAGTAAGACACCCCCGATTGTAAGACGTATCGGGGGTTTCAGGGGGGTCGGCTAATATAAGCCGTACCCCGAAAGTAAGACATATGTCTTACTTTCGGGGAAACATGGGGGTATTGCGGGAGGGGGAGCCCGATGACATCGGGAAGACCCAGGGAAGGTTTCTTCGGCTGCCCAGCAGCTGATCTGCTTGGCAGCGCGGCAGCAGCCCTGGCGGTGGTTCCCTCGGCAGCGCGGTGGCAGGGAGAGGCTTGGGGCCGCCGAGCAGGTTGGAGAGTTCGGCGGCAAGGCACAAAGGATTTCCCTCGGCGCGGGTCGGTTGCTGGGACGAGCGCCTTCGCTGCAAGCCGCTGCCCGCTCGGCTCGCTTCGGACCAGCGCCGTCCTTCGCCTCGCCGCGGCGTCACCGCCTCTTCCCCGGCTTGGCAAAGCGAAGGCCGGCGCTGGTCCGAAGCGAGCCGAGCGGGCGGCCGGAGTTGTGCCCGCCTTCGCTGCGTAAGGGAGATTCTCCTGGGCGCGCAACTCCCTCGCCAGCGCCGCGAACTGCTCCGCCGCTTCGGCCAGGGCCGCCGCCTCGCCCACCGGGTGGCCCAAGCTGGCGGTGGCGCGCTGCGCCCAGAGCTTGGGCCACCCGGCGGGCGAGGTGGCGGCCCTGGCCGAAGCAGCGGAGCAGATCGCGGTGCTGGCGAGGGAGCTGCGCGCCCAGGAGAGTCTCCCTTACGCAGTGCGCCACCGCCAGCTGGCACCAGGCTGTGTAAGGGAGATTCTCCTGGGCGTGCAGCTCCCTCGCCAGCGCCGCGAACTGCTCCGCCGCTTCGGCCAGGGCTGCTGCCTCGCCCGTCGGGTGGCCCAAGCTGGCGGTGGCGCGCTGCGCCCAGAGCTTGGGCCACCCGGAGGGCGAGGTGGCAGCCCTGGCCGAAGCGGCGGAGCAGATCGTGGCGCTGGCGAGGGAGCTGCGCGCCCAGGAGAGTCTCCCTTACGCAGTGCGCCACCGCCAGCTGGCACCAGGCTGCGTAAGGGAGATTCTCCTGGGCGCGCAGCTCCCTCGCCAGCGCCGCGAACTGCTCCGCCGCTTCGGCCAGGGCCGCTGCCTCGCCCGTCGGGTGGCCCAAGCTGGCGGTGGCGCGCTGCGCCCAGAGCTTGGGCCACCCGGCAGGCGAGGCGGCGGCCCTGGCCGAAGCGGCGGAGCAGTTCGTGGCGCTGGCGAGGGAGCTGTGTGCCCAGGAGAGTCTCCCTTACGCAGCGCGCCACCGCCAGCTGGCACCAGCTGCGTAAGGGAGACTCTCCTGGGCGCGCAGCTCCCTCACCAGCGCCGCGAACTGCTCCGCCGCTTCGGCCAGGGCTGCCGCCTCGCCCGCCGGGTGGCCCAAGCTCTAGGCGCAGCGCACCACCACCAGCTGGCACCAGGCTGTGTAAGGGAGACTCCTGGGCGCGCAGCTCCCTCGCCAGCGCCACGAACTGCTCCGACGCTTTGGCCAGGGCCGCCGCCTCGCCCGCCGGGTGGCCCAAGCTCTGGGTGCAGCGGAGCTTAGACGACACCAGCCGGTAGCGCGTCAGGAAGTCGCTGCCGGCTCCGGCGCCCGAAGAGGCCTCGCCCGGGCCGAAGCCCGAAGACGAGCCGGCCCCGGTGCCCGGGACAATATAGGACATACCCCGAAAGTAAGACATAGTGGGGCTTTTGGGGATAAAAAGAAAGTAAGACACTGTCTTACTTTCGGGGAAACACGGTATCTAGTCTTTCCCAATTGTTCAGCAACATATTGGTTTAAACATATAAATTTGAACAAAGCCTGAAGACTTGCCTTTTTATTCTACATTTGTTATCAGCCAAAAACAAGCATGCAGAATTTTTTCCCAAGTCTTGTTGTCTTTGCTGAGTTTGTCTAAGTTTAAGTTAAATAAATAAATAAATAAATAAATAAATAAATAAATTCAATAGGGGAGCCAGATTCATTTAACACTCATGCCACTCATGTAACAACTGCAGTGATTTGCTTAACCATCGTAGCAAGAAAGGTTATAAAACGGGGCAAAAGTCACTTAACAAATGTGTGATTTTGGGCTCATTTGTGGTCGTAAGTTGATGGCTACCTGTACATATCCATGGATACTCACCATCTCCTTCAATCACCCGGTTACAGTGGAAACACACATCACCAAAGAGCTGTGGAAATGGAAAATATAAATCCGAGTCAGAATTGGAATCAGAACTAAAATTAGTAATGAAACATATTAAAAACATGTTGTGGCGAAGGCAGTAGAGAAAGTCTTTGAATGGCAGCAAGTTAAAGGAAACAGCTTATCTGGAAAGCTGTATCCATTGAATTTGAGGCTGGGGCATAGTAGGGAGACAGCCATGATTGCTGTCAAGGATCTTTGGTGGAGCTGCAACAGGGTTGGTGCATTCATCCCAGTGCTCCTTGATCTCTTACTTTTGACACTGTCAGTGATGGTATCTGGTAGTGGGTTCTAAACCCTGTCACTATCGGCTAGCCCGTGAGCATGCGCAACACATGCACAGAAGCGTTCCCGGGCCGGTTGGTGGAGCCTCCTAATGCCATCGTTATCAGTTCACAGAACCAGGCTGAACTGGAAGCCACCCACTGCTGATGGTATCCTTCTAGATTGGCTTGGGAGATGGGAGCAAGCGGCACTGTATTGCAGTAATAATATTTTAGTTGATCAGGAAGGGAGGGGTTTCTTTTTGTTTCTTGCTTTTTTATTTTGAAGATTGTTTGCATGTACAGTGATACCTTGTCTTACAAACTAAATTGGTTCCGGGACGATGTTCTTAAGGTGAAAAATTTGTAAGACGAAACAATGTTTCCCATAAGAATCAATGGAAAAGCGATTAATGCGTGCAAGCCCAAAATCCACCCCTTTTGACAGCCGAAGCACCCGTTTTTGTGCTGCAGGGATTTCCCTGAGGCTCCCCTCCATGGGAAACCCCACCTCGGGATTTCTGTGTTTTTGTGATGCTGAAGGGGAATCCAAGCAGGGGAATCCCAGCAGGGGAATCCCAGCATCGCAAAAACAGGTGCTTCGCTGGCAACAGAAGTCCGGAGGTGGGGTTTCCTAGCGAGGGGAGCAGCATGGCAAAAACACCGAAGTCCTCGAAACCTCACCTCCGGACCTCTGTGTTTTCGCGATGCTGTGATTTCACTGAGGCTCCCCTCGCTGGGAAACCCCACCTCCGGACTTCTGTTGCCAGCGAAGTGCCCGTTTTTGTGATGCTGGGATTCCCCTGCTGGGATTCCCCTGCAGCATCACAAAAACACAGAAGTCCAGAGATGGGGTTTCTCATGGAAGTCTGGAGGCGGGGCATCCCAGTGGCGGTGGTGGGTTGGTAAGGTAAAAATAGTTTGTAAGAAGAGGCAAAAAAATCTTAAACCCCGGGTTTGTATCTTGAAAAGTTTGTATGACGCATTTGTAAGATGAAGTATCACTGTACTTATTTATTATTAAATCCTGAGGGCTTTTTTTGTTTGTTTGTTGTGGTATGCCACTAGAGTACTTAGGGATTGGGACACATTTTGTATTCTATAAAAAGTAATAATGAATAAAGCTGAGACTCCAATCATCACTTGGTAGAGAATTCTGACTATGCCCCGACTCAATTGGGAACAATATAAAGTTTACAACTGAATAATTAAAAAACCTAGGGGCATCACAGAGATCTCGGATTGGCCTGTTATTCTTGATTTTAAAATATTGGTTAAATTAGAAATATTTTTTCTGCCCTAAAAGTAATTTCAGCTTTTCTTTCCTCCAACCCTATGACATTCTTCTGTTTAGAAAAGGAGCAGGGCAAAGAGCTAAAGGTCAACATTCTGCTTCTGAGATTATGGGAACATTCTGTTGTTTTTTTTCTAAGAGAAAAAGAAGAAATGTTACGCAGCTGAATTTTGAGAATCAGGGAGTGGCAGTGCTAAGAAACAGGAAGGGTTTGCATGAGTCAGTGAAGCATGTGCAGAAAAGTGAAAGTAAAATAACTAGATTGAGATGATCTTGAGTGATATGAGGATCGGATGAGAAAAAAAAAGTTGGAGGAAGATTTAGATTAAGAAGAGAGGAAATTATCAGTTCAAAAGGCTAATTTTGGATTTACAGTTTTCCCTCGATTTTCGCGGGGGATGCATTCCGAGAACGCCCGCGAAAGTCGAATTTCCGCGAAGTAGAGATGCGGACGTAAATACACTATTTTTGGCTATGAACAGTATCACAAACCTTCCCTTAACACTTTAAAACCCTAAATTGCAATTTCCCATTCCCTTAGCAACCATTTAAATTATTAAAGGCGGATTAAAGTTTGGTGATGACATATGACATCATCGGGTGGGAAAAACCATATTATAGGGCAGTGATGGCAAACCTATGGCACAAGTGCCACAGGTGGCACGTGGAGCCATATCTGCTGGCATGCGAACTGTTGTGCTAGCTTGACTCCAATGTATAAGTATGTGCCAGCCAACTAATTTTTGGCTCTCACAGAGGCTCTGGGAGGGCGTTTTCGGCTCCCAGAGAGCCTCTGAGGGATGAGGGAGGGCATTTGTATCCTCCTCCAGCTCCAAGGAAGCCTTTGAAACCTGGGGAGGTCAAAGCACGAACCTATTGGGCCCACCAGAAGTTGGGAAATAGGCCATTTCTGACCTACAGAGGGTCTCCAGGGCATGGGGGAAGTTGTTTTCTCCCTCTCCAGGTATTGAATTATGGGTGTCAGCACTCACGCCTGTGCGATAGCACATGTACACACTATTATGGCACCCAAGGGAAAAAAGGTTCACCATCACTGTTATAGGGGAAAAAACACAAAGTATTTTTTAATTAATATTTTTGGTATAGACTTTTCGCAAAGTTTGAACCCGCGAAAATCAAGGGAACACTGTACAGTGTTCCCTCGCGTTTCACGGGGGATACGTTCTGAGACCGCCCGCAAAAGTTGAATTTCCACAAAGTAGAGATGCGGAAGTAAATACACTATTTTTGGCTATGAACAGTACCACAAGCCTTCCCTTAACACTTTAAACCCCTAAATTGCAATTTTCCATTCCCTTAGCAACCATTCAAATTATTACTCACCATGTTTATTTATTAAACTTTATTTTAAAAAATATTTATTAAAGGCGGATGAAAGTTTGGCGTGGGAAAAACCGTGGTATAGGGAAAAAACTCGAAAAGTATTTTTTAATTAATATTTTTGAAAAACCGTGGTATAGACTTTCCGCAAAGTTTGAACCCGCGAAAATCGAGGGAACACTGTACTCCAATTCTCCCATCTATTCAATATACTGAACAAGCTACTTATCATTTAGCCTGATCAGTCTTTTTTCCATAAAACGCTCTTCAAGCAAAATACTTTTTATTTAGAAAGGGTTCGTTTATTTGGAGTCCGTAAATTAAGTGTAGACTGTTGCAGAAGATGAGGTCAAGACAATTGTTAAGTCTAGTGTTGTCAGTAACTAGTTGAACTAGTCCTAGGCGAGTAATGGCATTGTAAAGGGTTGAATGTATGGGTTCAGTGGAACATTCGTTTAGGGTCCGGTTTATATGTGGAAGGTTTAAGTCTCCAAGAAATATAAGAGGATGTGGGTGGGAGCTTGCCCACTAAATGATTTAAAACATTATTTTGGGATTCATTTTATCTTGCCACCCACATTTTTTGGGGAACCTTGGTTTAGCCCACAGTGTTTATCAATCTTGACAATTTTAAGATGGGTTGACTTCAGTTCCTAGAATTAACTAGCCTGCAAGTGCTGGCTGAGGAATTCTGGGAGTTGTAGTCCACTCATCTTAAAGTTGTTAAGGTTGTTTATCACAGTGTTTCCCAACTTTGGCAACTTGAAGATATTTGGGAGTTCTGGGAGTTGAAGTCCAAATATTTTCAAGTTGCCAAGGTTGGGAAACACTGGTTTATCATATCACATATTTTACTATTCTTTCTAAATAATTACAAGAAAAGCTATTGAATGCCTACTTCTACACCATATGAATTCGAATACTGGCATTCAACACGTGCTAACTTGTTCAGATTCAAACCAGGTTATAATTATTGCAAGTGTATTGAGCTTGAAAAGGATGAGTTCAAAACACTAGATTTATTCTTGAAGCAGAATGTTCTACAACAGGGGTGTCAAACTGGTGGCCTGCGGGCCAGATGCATCATGCACAAGCCACGCCCACCCCAGCTCTACAAAGGCAAAAACAACAATGCATCAGGTGATGCGATTAAGTTTGACATCTGTTCTAGAGTGATCATAAAGAGATCCTTCTAACTCTTTTAAAGCAGAAAATGGAGTGTTTTGAGCAAGCAAACGAACAAAACATAAAACTTGCTTTATTCTCACAAAAAATAAGATGGAAATTAGAAAACTGTTAATACCTCCATAAAAATTAGCATATTTTCGGGGGGGGGGCAGATCTCAAAGACACTCATAAAGGTAAAAAGTATAATTGTTTAGATTTAGAATTTTGCTCTGGAAAGTAAAATTCAAGAGCAAAAACAAGAAAATAAATAAATAAATAACTCTAGACAGCGTTCTAAAATAAAAGACATATGGTCGCTGTAGGCATACATCATTGTTATTTCTTATGAATGGCAGTTTTAGATTTTAAGGTATTAAGAGTCCCTGGATGAGATTTATAACAGAAGATGCAACCATACCTGATTATAATGGGTTTCACAATACGCCAAGCCCTTCCTTTCATAGTGACGATGGCCCAGGAATGGTTTCTCACACTTGGCACACACAAAATGCTATGGGATAAAAACGCATGACCTTTAATTTTCTACAATAAATATTAAAATATCAAATTAAACTTCACCTTTTTAACAGATTCACAGGAACAAACTATAGGAAGGCTGGCCTTCCTCTTGCTTTTGTAAAAAAAACCCTCTACTATATACAATTACTGTATATATAATATTCAACCCTGGGCATATCAGATGGGTATAAAATAGATAATTAAAATATTACATTTTAATTTTGAAAGGCTACTTTCTAGGATTTCCAGAGTAAATTCCAAAATTTTAATCAATAGTTTAAAAAGCGTTCCTATATCCAACTTACACTGATTTAGTGAAGATTTCTAGAAACTTTCCATTTAGTATTTGAGTCTAGTTTAGAATAAATTTATTCAGAAGTCCTTTTTTGTGAAGACATTTAGCAGAGATTGGACAATCACCCACATGGATGCTGTAATAATAACAGAACCATAGGCCTATGCAGTGTATTTAATTAGGCCAGGATCTCCAAGAGTCTTCCATCTACTTCATAAGAAGTAAAAACACAGCAATCTGCATCTAACAATCTGGATATAATTGGCCCTCTTTCTCTTTTACTCTTTCCTGAGTCTGTTATAAACAACAGTGTGATCCAGAAATTCAGATTGATGTGATATATCGAAACAGAACCTGCTATCTGCAATCTTTTGTATAAAACTCTGTCTATGAATATATAATGTTCTCTGGGACTTGCACTTTCTCTTAACTTAATACCACAACTGAGTGTGCAATGGGAAATTAAATAATAATTTTATAATACCAGAAAAGTTATTTTTAAAATACTAACAGGTGATAAAAGCATATGTACTTGAAACCAGTCACTCAGATTTCAACTACATGAAAATTAATTCTACAGTGGTACCTCAAGATACGAACCCCTCGTCTTACGAACAACTCGTGATACGAACCCGGGGTTCAGAAAATTTTTGCCTCTTCTTACGAACTTTTTTCGAGTTACGAACCGGCGTTCGGAGACTGCTGGGAAGCCGCGCGGCTGTTTTAAAAGGTGACAGCTGGGCGGCGGGGCTTCCCAGAAGCCTCCCGAACGCCGGTTCGTAACTCAAAAAACGTTCGTAAGAAGAGGCAAAATTTTTCTGAACCCCGGGTTCGGTTCGGGAGGTTGCTGGGAAGCCCCCCAGGCCGGCTGTGACCTTTTAAAACAGCCGTGCGGCTTCCCAGCTGTCTCCCCAAACCAAACGCGGAAGTTTGGCTTTGGTGTTCGGCTTCGGGAGACAGCTGGGAAGCCGCACGGCTGTTTTAAAAGGTCACAGCCGGCCTGGGGGGCTTCCCAGCACCCCCCGAACCCCGAACTTTTGCCGAACTTTCGGGTTCGGGGGGGTGCTGGGAAGCTCCCCAGGCCGGCTGTGACCTTTTAAAACAGCCGCGCCGCTTCCCAGCTGTCTCCCGAAGCCGAACGCGGAAGTTCGGCTTTGGCGTTCGGCTTCGGGAGACAGCTGGGAAGCCGTTAGGCTGTTTTAAAAGGTCACAGCCGAGCTGGGGGGCTTCCCAGCAGCCCCCCGAACCCCGAACTTTTGCCAAACTTCCGGGTTCGGGGTTCGGGAGGTTGCTGGGAAGCCCCCAGGCCGGCTGTGACCTTTTAAAACAGCCGCGCGGCTTCCCAGCAGTCGCCGAACGCCGTTTTTTTGCAGGTTTTTTTTTGGTTGCACGGATTAATTGACTTTACATTGTTTCCTATGGGAAACAATGTTTCGTCTTACGAACCTTTCGACTTACGAACCTCCTCCTTGCACCAATTAAGTTCGTATCATGAGGTATTACTGTATTTCTTTCTTTGTGTTAGAATCACCTTCAAATTATAAATATATAATATTCAACTCCGGGCATATCAGATGGGTATAAAATAGATAATTAAAACATAGCACATGTAAAAATATGTAATATAAGTAGGATTTAAACTAAATTATATTACTTCAGTATTGGGCCATGCCAAAAACATTTTTTCTGACTATCATGAATTCCACTAAACAGCACAGGAAAAAATTCCGATAATACTCGCACTAATTTTTTGTTATCAGAATATTCTTTCTTTTTTCTGTCAGTTCAGGAAATCCAACATTTCCATTCTTACAATAGAAAAGTTTATGGATTAGATCATTACAAAGGTTCCTCACTATAAAATGAAATAAGGTTTATTAAATGTTTTGAAGACTCTTCTTGAATTTTCCAGGTTGAATACACGCATAAATACACTAACAGAGAAGCAAAAAGCTTACTTCGACATGCCACTGCTTGCCCATAGCATTTACTACTCGGCCCTCGATTGGCCTCCTGCATGCCCCACAGATGGGTACCCCCATTTTATCATGGCAAGGCAAGCAATACAGCTCCCCCTTCAGTTCTCGAGCTTCTGCAGTCAGTTCCTTTCTGTTCACAAATCAAAGAAAGAATATAAAGTTGTGGTAATTGAAATATTGTCACTTAAAATGTGGCTGGACATTGCGCCGGAAGTGGAGTGAGAACACGGAGACAAAGATGGATTTAAAACTGGGTCACTTTATTGAATTAAATATAACTTTAATTAATTAATTAATTAATTAATTAATTAATTAATTAATTAATTAATTAATTAATTAATTAATTAAGCAAATAACTGGGACCTGCAGAGGTCACTAAAACTTTGGTGCGGAAATGATATCATAAAACCTTCCTTGGCAACTATGGGCGTAGCTCCTTGCTGATCCAGGTGAAGGGGACCATGCCCTCACCTGGATCCTAGTTATGCCACGCATATGGGGAGGCTCGCCGTCCAATCCCTGACTGGGAATTGGATGGGGTGAGACCCAGGGGCACCCCCTCCCCAATCGCTCAGGCTGGTGATGACATCATGAGCTCTTGGAGAAAGTCTGCCTCTCATCTCCAAAGATACCAACACTTAAATGTTAAACTTTCTTTCATAATAAATTTCCATTACCCGCAGTTGGCACAGTTGAAGTGATCAGGGTGGTAAGGGTCATTCTTGAAGATAAGTGGCTGTTCCTCAATTATGGCGTGGCACTTTTGGCAAATATATTTGCCAAGACCTCTTGCTTTCTCCCGGTTATGGCAAGGACGACAGAGATGTCTAAGAGAAATCAAGGAACAAACATATTGGAAAAAAATGTTTATCTTGAATTTTTATTTCAATCTTGTAATCAGAAAATTAACAACTTCCTGTAGGGAAAAATTATATCCTTTCCTTATAAGAAAAGATGAGGCCAGCTGAGCACATTAAAATGTCTATTGTTTTGAATAAACGATGTCAAAGGCCACATTGATTTTGATTTTGACATAATTATGTAAATGTGATTTATCTATTTAAGAACGTTTATATGGCTGCCCAATTTGTTCTTGGTGACCCTGAGTGGCTTAGAAGGATAAAATCCCGATACAAAAACAATACAAAAAACAATAATTACCCACCCCACTGGCAACAACAATCAAATGGGAGATTTGATGGGCTCTGTATCATTCTCAAGGCCTTTGGCAGAACCTTATTTTTAGGGCCTTGCAAAATAGTGTCAAAGTGGTAGGCAATCTTATCTTTGTAAGGATGATGTTCCATAAAGATGGGGCCATGATGGAGAAGGCCCTTTGTTCTTGGTTCCATTCTGTTCCCCACCCCCGGGGAAAAGTAAACATTTTGCGCCCCTCAACTCTCCACCGTGACCGTAAATAATATCGCAGTCCACCCCACCCAACCTGTCACCCCCAAATTGCATCCCACCACGAGATGTGCATCCTACATGACACTTGTACTGGTACCTCCATCACATTCCTCAGTGTTGAGACCATGGTAACCTGTTCTATAAGAAAACATCTTGCGAGTTTGAGAAGTTTGATTGAACTTGTGAAATGTTTTCTTTTAGAACGGGTTGCCCTGGACACAATACCGAGGAATGCAATGGAGGTACCGGTACAAGTGTCAGATAAGACACATGTCCTCTGCGGCAAAAACCCCCATGTTCACAGGGTCATGTGCCCCCTGGCATTGCTCCGTGCCCTCCCAGGGGGGGCTCTTCCCACTATTTGACAAGCACTGCATTAGATAGACCTCCTTAGGAAAGGAAACTCATTCCCTGTCTCCCTGCTCTGGTGGGCCAGGTAGATCTAATTAGGAAAAGCCGATCCTTCAAATAACCTGGACCCAATCCATGTAAGACTTTGAAGATGGCAAGTATCACCTTGAATTGAACTGGAAGGAAATTGGTGGCCAATGCAGGTCCTGCCAAAGAGGTGACACATGCGCAAATCTAGGCTTGCACAAAACCATGCAGTCCACCACATTTTGAACCAATTGAAGCTTCCAAATATATCAAAGGGCGTCCTCCTCGATTCACAGCTTACATTAGAGAACCACCTTTCAGCTGTGCTGAGGGGGGTGTTTGCCCAGGTTCGCCTGGTGCATCAGTTGCGGCCCTATTTGGACCGGGAGTCACTGCTCACAGTCACTCATGCCGTCATCACCTCGAGGTTCGATTACTATAACGCTCTCTACTTGGGGCTACCTTTGAAAAGTGTTCGGAAACTTCAGATTATGTAGAATGCAGCTGCGAGAGCAATCATGGGCTTCCCTAGGTATGCCCATGTTACACCAACACTCCGCAGTCTGCATTGGTTGCTGATCAGTTGCCGGTCACAATTCAAAGTGTTGGTTATGACCTATAAAGCCCTTCATGGCATCAGACCAGAATACCTCCGGGACCGCCTTCTGCCGCACGAATCCCAGCGACCAGTTAGGTCCCACAGAGTTGGCCTTCTCCGGATCCTGTCGACTAAACAACGTTGTCTGGTGGGACCCAGGGGAAGAGCCTTCTCTGTGGCAGCCCCAATCCTCTGGAACCAACTCCCCCCTACCCTCCTTGCCTTTCATAAACTCCTCAAAACCCATCTCTGCTGTCAGCCATGGGGGAATTGAGACATCTCCCCCAGACCTATATAGTTTATGCATGGTATGTTTGTGTGTATGTCTTGCTTTTTAAATAAGGGGTTTTTAGATATTTTAAATATTAGATTTGTTATACGTTGTTTTTATTATTGCTGTAAGCCGCCCCGAGTCTATGGAGAGGGACAGCATTCAAATCAAATCAAATCAAATCAAATCAATCAATAAATAGTTATGAATATTCACTGTGCTCAGATTTATAATCTGTATCCTGCTGTGAGCCGCCCCGAGTCTGCGGAGAGGGGCGGCATACAAATCTAAATAATAAATAAATAATAAATAAATAAATCAAGAGAGGAGCAGTAACACTGACCTGCCAGCATTCTTCACAAATCCAATGTCTGCCAGCACCTGTTGGCAGATATCACAACAGAAGCATTCTGGATGCCAGCTATTGTTCATAGCTTTAATAACTCGACCGATAATAAACTCCCCTAAAATTCAACAGGAGATATTAAAACAATTTATTGTAATATTACATTAAATATTAAAAAATAATAGTTTATTAAATTATGGGAGATTATAACTGGAAGATTATGAGAGCTTAATAAAGAAGTAAAACATTACTGCCCTCTTACTGTCACTATCCACTTTCATAGCTTATAACTGTATTTATATAAATGCTGTCTAACAGACTAACAGAGTTGGAAAGGATTTTGGGAGGTCTTCAAGTCCAACCCTCCTCCTCATGCAGGGGACCCTGTCCTGTAACATTTCAGACAAATGGATGTCCAATCTCTTCTTGGCAAATATAAACTGCCATTTAATTTTGATGCTATTTATATCCTGCCAATATCAGATATAAATCAAAAGAAATTAATATAACTGTCGCATTACATATTGCTAGAAATTTTGGGAATTACATCACGTTTAGATAGTAAATATGGCACTTTGGATTTACTCTATTAATATAATTTGATTTATTTATTATTTATTAGATTAGAGTCTACGGAGAGGGGCGGCATACAAATCCAATAAATTATTATTATTATTATTAGATTTGTATGCCGCCCCTCTCCGAGAACTCGGAGAGGCTCCCAACAATCAATACAGTCTACAAATCCAATGTTAAAAAGCAGAACAATTAAGAAACCCTTATTAAGAACAATCACACAACTCGAGAAAGGAACTTTAGAAAGGAATTGGCATGTCAAAGTATTTTGCAATGTGGTTTTTCAATGGCTCATATTAAATACCAACTTTCATTGAATGGGAAGATGCCAGCAAGATGGGTGACTGACAGCAAGATGGTAAGAATAGAAAATTAAAAATAACTGAGCCTCAATCCTTAAGATAAAAATCAATCCAACGTCAGAGCTATGATTCTCAGATGTCTCATTAACTGCATGCTCCTTCTATCAGGAAGCTATTTCTCATTATGTACTGTAGCTTTGATATGTAATATTCTTTACTCATTTTGGCTGGGGGTGAGGCACTCCTTAATAGAAATAAATTGTTTCATTCCTCCTTTTACAGGCCACTGAATCCAACATTATCTTGGGTCTCGCATGAATGAGCAAAACAACAAGAATCTTGGGGCTCCTTAAAGAATAGCCTATTTTTATGGTGTAATTCTTTGTAGGTCAAAATCTATCAGATACAGAGAGTATTTTTTTAAAAATAATTTTTTATTACAATACAAAGATTAAAAAGAGCAGGCATATAGTGTTGTACATAATGTATCATTTCACAGTATAATTATTATTTGTATAGTTGTACTTAAATTCTAAAATACCGTATACAGAGCTGCCCCTGGTTCCCCCTCCCTCCCCGATGCACTGTTAGCCTAACAGTTCTATTTTTCCCTTTTGATATCAACATACAGTTTATGGCATCAGCGGTTGTCACACATTTGTTCTATCATACAATTAATCTAAAGTCAGATTGGTTTGATCTTAATTTTGTGTCTCGGAATGATTTTAAGAACATCTAGTTTACTTACTACCATTATTTTTTTTTTCTTTTCTCGTCTCGACCTCCGAGCCTGCCTGACTTTCGTGCCTGCCTGCCTTTGACCTTTGTGTGATGATTTTTCCCCGCTTTGAAACTAAACCAAAGCAAAGTGTGTTTCACTTTGTGAAAGAAGAAGGACTGTGAATTGCCTCACAGCTGCAAGCTAAGTATCACAGAACTGATAAGGGACTTGTACAAATTACCAGTTTGTTTGGAGACGAACAACTCGAGATACGAACCCGGGGTTCAGAAAAAAATTGCCTCTTCTTACAAACTTTTTTCATGTTACGAACGGCAAACCCGAACTTCCGGGTTCGGAGTTCGGGAGGTTGCTGGGAAGCCTCCCAGCCCGGCTGTCACCTTTTAAAACAGCCGGGCGGCTTCCCAGCAGCTTCCCGAAGCCGAACGCCAAACCCGAACTTCCGCGTTCGGCGTTCGGAGGCTGCTGGGAAGCTGCGCGGCTGTTTTAAAAGATGACAGCCGGGCTGGGGGGCTTCCCAGCAACCTGCCGAACCCCAAACCTGGAAGTTCGGCAAAAGTTCGGGGTTCGGGAGGTTGCTGGGAAGCCCCCCAGCCCGGCTGTGACCTTTTAAAACAGCCGGGCGGCTTCCCAGCAGCTTCCCGAAGCCGAACGCCAAACCCGAACTTCCGCGTTCGGCGTTCGGAGGCTGCTGGGAAGCCGCGCGGCTGTTTTAAAAGATGACAGCCGGGCTGGGGGGCTTCCCAGCAACCTGCCGAACCCCGAACCTGGAAGTTCGGCAAAAGTTCGGGGTTCAGGAGGTTGCTGGGAAGCCCCCCAGCCCGGCTGTGACCTTTTAAAACAGCCGGGCGGCTTCCCAGCAGCTTCCCGAAGCCGAACGCTAAACCCGAACTTCCGGGTTCGGGGTTCGGGAGGTTGCTGGGAAGCCTCCGAGCCCGGCTGTCACCTTTTAAAACAGCCGCGCGGCTTTCCAGCAGCCTCCGAACGCCGAATGCGGAAGTTCGGGTTTGGCGTTCGGCTTCAGGAAGCTGCTGGGAAGCCGCCCGGCTGTTTTAAAAGGTCACAGCCGGGCTGGGGGGCTTCCCAGCAACCTCCCGAACCCCGAACTTTTGCCGAACTTCCGGGTTCGGGAGGTTGCTGGGAAGCCTCCCAGCCCGGCTGTCACCTTTTAAAACAGCCGCGCGGCTTCCCAGCTGTCTCCCGAAGCCAAACTTCCGCGTTCGGCGTTCGGAGGCTGCTGGGAAGCCCCACCGCCCAGCTGTCACCTTTTAAAACAGCCTGGGGGCTTCTCGGCGGCCTCCCAAACGCCGAACCCGGAAGTTCGGGTTTGGCGTTCGGCGTTCGGGAGGTCGCTGAGAAGCCCCCAGGCTGTTTTAAAAGGTGACAGCCGGGCGGCAGCGTTTTTTTGCGGGGGGGTTTTTTGGGTTGCACGGATTAATTGACTTTACATTGTTTCCTATGGGAAACAATGTTTCGTCTTATGAACCTTTCGTCTTACGAACCTCCCCCTGGAACCAATTAGGTTCGTAAGACGAGGTATGACTGTATTCTCTTTTCAAAGCTGACAGAGGGATTGACTTGGGCATGAATGCTGCTGCAATGGATCCCAACAAACAGAATCAAAATGTGTGCTTTTGATCTTTATCCTCAATTTGAGCGACTTTATCAAGAAGCGTATATATATAGTATATGTACGTGCAAAACACAAAGTGCCTGCAGGCATCATCGGTAAACCCTAGTAATTCCTAATTTGTTTGTCTCATAATATTACTGAAAGCAATTCTGATTTTTTCTCTCTTTTATTTTATATATTACAGCAGGAATTTGCATTCTCATGGAAGCAACATGTCTGCACTTGATAAACAAACTATTATCTCACTCTAATTAAATTATGTGCCTTGTGCTCTTGCTGAAGGGCAGACCAAGGGAAAATAGCAACACCCTCTTCATGTCAAAAAGGTACAAGCTTGGGTTTAAACATTACTGTGTTCTAAAAAAACCTTCAGCTTAATTTCATGGCATGAAAATGTACCCACAGAAGACTTTCAGGCAAGATATTCTAGATTTTATTACAGAACAAACGTTTCTGTGTCAACTGATTGTGAGTTTGGAAAAGTGTTTAATATGACTGTTCTTGGATAAATATAACATGGCATATGGTCAAATTCTGAGAAAAGCCCTTCCTGTTGTGGTTAGCTCTGGCCCAGTCGCAGGCCTGTTTTGCTCCCAGTGGAATCTGCTGACAAAGGCTCCTCTGACCAAGAAGACATGAGTGACAGGGAGGAGGAGAGTGTGGCAGACAGCTCAGAAGGAGATCAATTATCTAGCTCCTCCTTGGATTCAGAACAAGAGTTAATGATACAGCCATGCATGCGGAGAGCGATGCATAGGCAGCAACAACTGAAAGATTATTATCAAAGAAAATGAGGCCACCTGTGGTTGGGTGGGGCTGTGGTAATTAGTGAGGCTGCTATAAATAGCAGCCTGTGGGTTTGGCCATTGTGGAGGATTATCTGATCATTGTGTTTCGTGCCTGCCTGACTTTCGTGCCTGCCTGACTTTCGTGCCTGCCTGCCTTTGACCTTTGTGTGATGATTTTTCCCCGCTTTGAAACTAAACCAAAGCAAAGTGTGTTTCACTTTGTGAAAGAAGGAGGACTGTGAATTGCCTCACAGCTGCAAGCTAAGTATCACAGAACTGATAAGGGACTTGTACAAATTACCAGTTTGTTTGGAGACGAGTGCTCTTTGCTATACAAAAAGAGTGCTTAGTTTATTTGAATTTTCGGTATAAAGAACATTGTTTTGAATTTTCAAACGTGTGTGTGTCTGAAATTTGTATCTGTGAATTTTCGGGAGGATTCTACCAGAGAGCTCAACAGAACACTTCCCAACCAAGATTTTCATATATTTTCGATTTAAATTGTTTGCAGATTCATGGTGGAATTACAAAGCCTGAAGTCTAATAGTTGAAGACAACAGGAAACATTTTTAATAGACATACACTTTTTAAAAAAAATAATTATTCAGATTTCTTTTTAAAATAATATATACTTTCTCTCTCTCTTCTTGTAAAAGGATATCAGACCTTTAAAAAAATATATTGTTCTGAAACTCACCACACTGATGGCAGCAAGGGGCAAAAAGCATCTGAAAATCATGTTCACAGTACTTCCTTCCTTCAAACTGAAAACAGATAAAGAGGCCAGGTTATCGGAAGATGTTAGTATGCTTCTGCATATACTATGGCTATAGCTTTGAACTGCCAGGCTTTCTAATAAGAGAAATTCCAAAATGATTTTATATTTGATCAAGCTACACTTATATAGTATGCATGTAAATAAAGAATGAATTATGCTTCTGATGATATGATCTACATCTGGGCGCAAATCAAGAGTTATCAGATGTTCATATCATGAACATCTGTTTTAGCCTTCAATGCAGGAAACATATTTTGTTAGCCATATATTTCTTCCGTCCTTTACGTTTCCTGAAGGGCAGCTCCAGACAAATAGTTTTGGAAAGATGAAAATGTCTGTGTCAGATCTTTTTTTGCCCAAGAGAACATCACCTTCTTTCTGAATTATGTGATAATGTACTAGAATAAACAGAGTTACATTCAAGCAGATGCGAAATAAACAAGACATTCCCATGGCATCATCATGATATTAGACAGCCTGATATTATGGATAATCTTAATATATAAATATGTATGTTTGTTTAATAGAGTTCTATCCCATTATTACTCCAGGAACTCTGCTTCTCTTATCTTAAATCTGTTCAATGGAAGTTGTAACTCTTACATAGAAGCATTAATTGCAAAGAATACTTCTAAATTAATAAATTAATGAGAATTCTGCTGAAGAGAATATTTAGCAGTATTAACCTGAGCAATTTAGTGCAATTGAACGGGTCCAAAGACGGGCTATAAGAATGGTGGAAGGTCTTAAGCATAAAACATATCAGGAAAGACTTCATGAACTCAATCTGTATAGTCTGGAGGACAGAAGGGAAAGGGGGGATATGATCGGAACATTTAAATATATCAAAGGGTTAAATAAGGTCCAGGAGGGAAGTGTTTTTAATAGGAAAGTGAACACAAGAACAAGGGAACACAATCTGAAGTTAGTTGGGGAAAGATCAAAAGCAACATGAGAAAATATTATTTTACTGAAAGAGTAGTAGATCCTTGGAACAAACTTCCAGCAGACGTGGTAGATAAATCCACAGTAACTGAATTTAAACATGCCTGGGATAAACATATATCCATCCTAAGATAAAATACAGGAAATAGTATAATGGCAGACTAGATGGACCATGAGGTCTTTTTCTGCCGTCAGACTTCTATGTTTCTATGTTTACTAACAAACCTGAGCAATTTAATGCATGTTTACTAACAAACATGAAAGTGTACAGTAAATTTGAAAGTCTACAGACATAGAGCAGAAGTTGAAAGCTTGAGGGGATGTTTCAGCAAACTAAATACTGTATCTTAAATATAGGTGAAAAAAATAGTGGCAGGAGTAGAACTCAGTCTCCTGGTTTCTAGGCCATCATCTCAACCACTATACCAAAAAACTGTCACAGAAAAAACCCCACCACAGCTAAATTGGCGAACATAGACTGTATGTTGCATTTGATTCTGAGCTTTTCTTCCTAGCAAAAAAGTTTATCTGAAGTGCAGTTTATTTAAATACCGGTAGTTTATGATGTTTTTGATGAGTAACTATACCAGAGCACACTGTAGATATTCAGATGTAAGATTTAATCCAAATGGCCTATATATGCTCTTATTTACAGTGCTTTAGGATGGCATATGTTCCAGTTCTAATCCAGCTTTAGGCATTAGTTATTTGAATGACTTTGGGCCAATCACTCTCATTCAGCCCAATTCACCTCACAGGTCAATTGTTTTTGTGGGGAAAGTAGGATGAAAAAAGAGTATTAGATTTGTTCACTGTTTTGAATTATTTATAAAAATAATAAAGGCAGAATACAAACAAATCTAAAAAAAATACAATGTGTAAGGAAGGAGAAAGATAAAGTACTATTTGCATTACTAGCATTAAATGGCCAGACTATTTTGCAAGAATTAAAAAAGGTCAATATAGTTCAAATACCATATGTTAATTCAGATAAATATATGCATTTTTTCAGTCTTTTACAGCAAAAAGGAGTTTCTAAACAGACTCTTTATGCCTGAATTTCCTGGAATGTCTACTTTCATTTTATTGATCTATAAAAAATTAAAAGACTATTATAAATACCTATTTTTCCAATGAAGTTTGCTTGACACATGTCCAGGCTCTGAACACTAGAGATTTCTAAGGAAAAATCATATCTCAAGTTGCTGTAAAAGAGCTGTATATATCTAGAACTTTTACCAAGTCTGGATATTCCCTAAACTAACACAATAAAACAAATCTTGCTAGGATTGTATTATAGGTCTTTCAAACTAACTAATCAATTTTAAGGTATTGGAGCTAATAATAATAATACTACACATTCTTAGTTTGAGCCAAAAGAAAGTAAACTATTTTTTAAAAAATATGTTTATTGGTTATAAACATTAAAAACAGGGTACAGAAAAATAAAGGGAATATATATAATGTACATTCTAGCAATTATAGTTTACTTATATAGCATGCGTGATTGGGGAAGGAGAGGGAAAGAAAGGGAAAGGGATTTAGATAGAAGGGGAAAAAATACAAGAGGAGGACGAATAGAAAAATAGAGCAAGACAAGAGCAGTAAAAAGAGTTTGGGGGGCCAGCGTTAGAGCTGGGGCTCCTATGTTTTGCGGCCTGTGGTTTAAGCATATAGGTGGTATAGATTTTCCTGAAGTTTTATCCATATGTATTTGACGTAGTTGCTAGTGCCATCATTTATCAGTGATTTATAAATTTATTCATTCAGTTTCTTTGTAGTTCAAAATTTGTGTCGATCGATGTTTACATTTTATCGTTTCAATTTGGTATTATGATTCATGTCGTTGTTTACTGGTTTTACACGTTGTTTTAGTTGGAGAAGAAAGTAAACTATTAAATAGGTTTCAAGACCCTTGAAGGTTAAACCTTTGTGCATACTGTGGAGAAATCCTCCAGGCAATGCCGGAGAAAACTATACAACCTTTGGAAGAGATTGCAAACTCTGGATTAAACAAGGAATCCTATCTAGGCCAGGAAGTTCATTGGTTAAACCAAAACCAAACCATTATTTTTTGCAGCCTGCTTAAAAGTTCACATTATGAACAACAGTGCTGCTCCATTGTGATGGCAGAGATATTATACTGGCTATGTATATAAACTGGCTTTCATCTGTCTCAGCTGGTTGGGTACGATCATTTTGTACTAGTTCAGGAAACAGTATTTCTTCTTTAGGAAGCTATCCTGACCAAGGGAAGCAGAAATATTTTGACTGTTGCAAAAATTTCCATCAGGGCTATATTTTAAATCCGGTCATCTCTATGATTCACCACAAGTGTCTTCGAACTATCAGTAGCTTGTAGGAAGCATCTGAATATGTTTTCAGGTTGTAACACAATACCCCAAGCAACCAGACCAGGTGAAAAACAAGAAATGCAATCTATTTGAAAACAATCTCCTGTATTAAAAAAATTGCATAGCTACATAGCTAGATAGTTAATACAGTGATACCTCGTCATACAAACTTTTCGAGATACAAACCCGGGGTTTAACATTTTTTTGCCTCTTCTTATAAACTATTTTCACCTTACAAACCCACCACCACCGCTGGGATGCCCCGCCTCAGGACTTCCGTTGCCAGCAAAGCACCCGTTTTTGCACTGCTGGGATTCCCCTGAGGCTCCCCTCCATGGGAAACCCCACCTCCAGACTTCCGTGTTTTTGTGATGCTGCAGGGGAATCCCAGCAGTGCAAAAATGGGCACTTTGCTGGCAGCGGAAGTCCAGAGGTGGGGTTTCCCAGCAAGGGGAGCCTCAGTAAAATCACAGCATCACAAAAACACAGAGGTCCGGAGGTGGGGTTTCGAGGACTCCAGTGTTTTTGCGATGCTGCGATTTCACTGATGCTCCCTTCACTGGGAAACCCCACCCTCCAGACTTCTGTTGCCAGCAAAGCGCTTATTTTTGCGATGCTGGGAATCCCCTGCTGGGATTCCCCTGCAGCATTGCAAAAACACAGAAGTCCGGAGGTGGGGTTTCCCATGGAGGGCAGCCTCAGGGGAATCCCAGCAGCGCAAAAACGGGCGCTTCGGCTGGCAAAAGGTGTGAATTTTGGGCTTGTACACATTAATTGCTTTTCCATTGTTTCGTCTTACAAACTTTTCACCTTAAGAACCTCGTCCCAGAACCAATTCAGTTTGTAAGACAAGGTATCACTGTAGTTGTTTTACTTTAATCTTCTATTCTAGATTGTGATTTTCCTATGAAGCAGGGCTATCATAAATATCCCTAGCCAGTGTAGCTGACCTGCCATTCATTAAATCTCATGATAATGATAAATGTAAGAGGTAACTTTTTTTCTGCCTGGCATAGTTCAAGGAACTTCCTTGTTTGTATGGTACAAACTTAGATTCCTTTATCACTCTGGATTTTTTGAGAGGGAATAAACCACTTAGCTGTGGTGACTCCCTCATGCTGCCTCCCACACACCCAGTGCGAGATTGCATCGTGGAACATCTGGGCACATAAAGGCAAAAGGGGGCTCTTCGCCCTGGCCGAATCAACTCGGCTTCAGCCAAACCGAGGAGTCACCAGAGTGAAGGAAAGGCGCCAGCTACAAAGCGAGTGAGAGGAGAGAGGAGACCTTCAGCATGGGAAGGAAGAGGAAGCAGGTAGCAGCAGCCGCCTTTCAGTCAAAGGAGCAGGAGGTTGCCCTTCTCGCTTGCCTGGGTTTCTCTCTCTGGCGCAAGGTATAGGAGGCAGCCTCGCGCTAGGTGTATGGGGGGCGTGTGCTCCTCCTCGCCACCTCAGAGTCCCTCTTTTCTTTTTTTAAGCCTTAAAGTTTTGAATTTTTTCTATTCCCTTCACTTCATCTTCTTCCTTCGTCAGCGACTGTCCTCCTCCTCCTCTTCTTCCTCCTCCTCCCACCCAAATTCCAAGCTTTTATTTCTTTCCTAATGGGTTTGCACACATTATTTGCTTTTACATTGATGCCTATGGGAAAAATTGCTTCTACTTAATAACGTTTCTACTTGAGAACCTGGTCACAGAACGAATGCACTGTGCTTGCAAGGCAACATAGATCACTGAACTCTTCCGGATTTCAAAAGTGTCATTTTCTCTATTGGAAACAAAATTTTGGAACAAGGATTAATTTCTAAAGGCAGAAGCAACGAGTGAAAGGAACTGACCTCATAAAAAAGTCCCTCGGGGAATTGCTGGAAGCACTGGGCACACACAAAGCACTGTTCGTGGTACAGCTCCCCATTGCTGTTCACAATCTTTTCTGAAGGTGCAAAGCTTCCTCGGCAGCGTTCACACATGGCATTGGCAAGAGCATTGGCCATGTTGCTGTAACAAAAGACAACTGCATGAGAACCTAACTTGGATGATCATGTGTTAGTGACAAGAGGCAACTTATTCAAGACTATGTTGGAAATGCAGGGAAAAACCGGGTACATACTACCACATCTGGTGGACATGTGAAACCACCCAAAAATATTGGTATAAAATCAAAACTATGCTAGAACAAATTACTTCCCAGACCATCCATGCAAAACCCGAACTATTTTTATTAGGAATCATAAGACAAAACCTTAGTAAAGAAAACAGATATATTATAATTCACATTATTACAGCCGCAAGGATTCTATATGCACAATTCTGGAAACAGGAAAAAAACCCAACCGTTTTATCCCTTTTGATTAAAATAATGGAATGTGCAGAAATGTCCAAGCTAACAATGGAATTGCAAAACAAGGATGAGACAGATTTCTATAAAGCATGGGACAAATGGTACCATTGGTTAAAAAAAAGAAATAAACTTAAAAATTATTCATCAAGAAAAATATCCAACAAAAACAACTTGTAAAACTAGCAATCTACGTCACAAATCATAACATCAAACTGAAACGACAAATTGTAAACATCGATTGATACGAACTTTAAATTACAAAGAAACTGAATGAACAAACCCTTAAACCATTGATACATGTTGGCACTAACAATTACATCAAAAACATATAGATAAAAACTTTAGGGAAATTTACACCACCTATGTACTTAAAACAAAGGCTGCAAAGCATGAAAACTCCAGCTTTAACGCTGGCCCTATACACTTTTCTTACTACTCCTCTTTTGCTCCAACTTCATATCCCCCTTCCCTTTATATCTCTTTCCCTTCTTCCCCAACCCCCCCTTTTCTGTTTTCTTCATCCCTACCTACGTGTACTATATAAGAAAATTATAAATGTTAGAATGTACATTATATATATTCCCTCTGCCTTTCTGCACCCTGTTTTTAATGTATATATTCAATAAAACTTAAAAAAAAAAGACTTGCCTTGGCAATAAGCAAGGCAAGTCTTTTCAATGATTTTATTAAGAAAAGTCAATCATTTGCAGTATGCTGGCCCTACCCTCAAAACCAGTGGGGAAGCCCCCTTTTCCATTAGCACTAGTTCCTACTTGAGAAATCAGACGTTGGTAGCAGACTAAGCAGCTGAAAGAGAAAAGTAGTCAAAGGAAAGCTCAGTTCACATAAGAAATCCTTTGTAGTGTTTTATAGCATTCTCTAAGCAATTTAGAGTCCTCATATTGACCCCAACAATCTGGGTGCTCATGTTATGAAGCAGTAACCATACCAAAAGGTGTGCATGGCCTAGAGATCTCACATTTCTTTCCTTCTGTGTCTTCCCTCAGTGGCATGGGGTAGTCACAGAAGGGTATTCACTGATTATGGTAGTTTATTTATTTATTTATCAGATTTGTATGCCTCCCCTCTCCGCAGACTCGGGGCGGCTCACAGCAATAATAATACAATGTAAACAAATCTAATATTTAAGTTAATTTAAAACCCCAATTTAGAAACCAATCATACATACTAGCATACCATGCATAAATTTTATAAGCCTAGGGGAAGGGGAAGTATCAATTCCCCCATGCCTGATGACAGAGGTGGGTTTTAAGGAGCTTACGAAAGGCTAGCAGGGTGGGGGCAACTCTGATATCTGGGGGGAGTTGGTTCCAAAGGGTCGGGGCCGCCACAGAGAAGGCTCTTCCCCTGGGTCCCGCCAAACGACATTGTTTAGTTGACGGAACCCAGAGAAGGCCCACTCTGTGGGACCTAACTGGTCGCTGGGATTCGTGCGGCAGAAGGCGGTCCCGGAGATATTCTGGTCCGGTGCCATGAAGGGCTTTATAGGTCATAACCAACACTTTGAATTGTGACCGGAAACTGATCGGCAACCAATGCAGACTGCGGAGTGTTGGTGTGACATGGGCGTATTTAGGAAAGCCCATGATAGCTCTCGCAGCTGCATTCTGCACGATCTGAAGTTTCGAAACACTTTTCAAAGGTAGCCCCATGTAGAGAGCATTACAGTAGTCGAGCCTCGAGGTGATGAATGTATGATAAAACAGGTCTGGGCACATAAAGGCAAATACTCTGTCCAAATGATGCATCAGTGTTGTTTGCTGTGTGACATTTATTTATTTGTTCGTTCGTTCGTTCGTTCATTCATTCATTCAATCAAATTTCTACACCACCCTTCTCCAAAGGACTCAGGGAATCTTACAGGATAAAATCAATACAAAAATTATAAATCCCAACCATAAAACTCACATCCTAAAACCCCCACTTTTAAACACATTCATCCTAACTCATCCCCGTCACAATCGTCCTATCGGCTGGAGCAGAATGTTAATGCTCAACAGTCCCAGGCTTGCCGGCAAAGGTGTGTTTTAAAAACTTTTCAAAAGGCCAGAAGGGTGGGGACAGTATGAATCTCCAGAGAGAGTTGGTTCCAAAGAACCAGAACTGCCACAGAGAAAGCCCTTCCTGTAGGCCCGGCCAGGCGACATTGCTTGGCTGACCGGACCTGGAGAAGGCCGACTCTGTGGGATCTAACTGGTTGCTGGGATACGTGAGGCAGGAGACGGTGCAGTGGTACCTCTACTTACAAACTTAATTTGTTCAGTGACCAGATTCTTAAGTAGAAAAGTTTGTAAGAAGAAGCAATTTTTTCCATAGGAATCAATGTAAAAGCAAATAATAGTGCGATTGGGGAAACCACAGGGAGGGGGGAGGCCCTGTTTCATCCCAGAAGATTCCTAGAGAGGCCCCAGGGAGGCTTCTCCCTGCCTTTTCCAGCCCTGTCTCCTCCCAGGAGATTCCTAGAGAGGTCCCACGGAGGCTTCTCCCTGCCTTTGCCGGTTACAGTTTCGGAGGCTCGGGTTTGTAAGTGGAAAATGGTTCTTGAGAAGAGGCAAAAAAATCTTGAACACCCAGTTTTTATCTAGAAAAGTTCGTAAGTAGAGGTGTTCTTAGGTAGAACTAATATGTAGGTAACTCCAATATGTAGCTCACACCTTTGTCAGTGTGTAAGATGCAGGAACAAATTAAAAAATCATACACAAGGGTATTTTGTCAGCATATCCAATTGATATGTATCCTTTGTCCATATTATGTAGCTTTTTCCAGCATATTTTTATGAATTACATAAAGAAATTCAAATTCTCGCATCTCGGTGTATGTATCATAAGCATTGTCAACTGACCAAACCATTGAAAATTGTCACACATGAAATAATTTGAAACTCCCCTAAATCTATGCAACATAAATATCTGATCTTACATTTAAAAAAAAAGATTCCCCCCCCCCCTCACATCCCTGTGTGATGACCATACAAGCTATTCTTAACATTTTAGAAGTATAATCTAGTCACTTTCCACTCACTGCAAACACTAATACATAATTTCGGAACTACCAAGCATTCTAACGTTATCTTAACATAGATTAGAATCCATAATAAAACACTTTGCTTCTAACTACAGAACAACTTGCCCTGCTTGCAATGAGGCTCTATGCTTAAAACAGTTTGTAATATAAGAAACTGCAAGCCTCACATTTGGCATTAAGTGAAGTAACTGCAGTATTACTGTACAGGATTGAGACAGCTGCAGAATAGCTTATTTTCAGATGCCACTGAATTTTGCCAGCATTTCCAAAACTATCCCTCTATAATACTCATAAAGTGGAATGCACATCGGCAGCTTCCTCTAATTTTTGCAACGTCAAATTCCTCCAAATTAAACTTTGACTGCAATATTGTTGTGAAAGTCTGAAATATACACTGTAGCTTGTGCTGTTAGATTATGACAGAGTTTTCCCCACCCCACCCTACAGATAACATTCACTACGATCAACGGAATTTATATTCTGCTATAAGTAGCCTGAGTTGCAATGTAAAACAACAATCCTATATATACTTCCCTGGGAACAGTCCAACATTTCAAAGTAGTTATGTATAAGATTTTTCTGCCAGGATTTAATGTGGTATATATTTACTAGGTAATGAGCTACATGAAAGTATATTTTCTCTTTGTATAAAGAATTAGGATTCACAGCTGGTCTGTACACTAGTTAGTCTAAATAAGGAATTTTCAATGGAATTTAGAAAACACACTTTCATTGCAGACAAGTATTTCATGCTCCAAATGAAATAGACTATTGCCACTTCATATTTGTAATGCACCCAAAGAGAACATCAGGAGTCTGATAAAGATGTTAATTCTGGAACCAGAAACAAAAGCACATTACACAATACAGTACACACAATACGCAGATTAATTAATTTACAAAACCTCCACAACATCTTATTACTGGGTCATGCTAAAGGACTCAGTCACATGAACATCAAACAAGACTATGGTTGAAGAAACATGAGTAGCCCAGGTCCCAGATCAACTGAGAAGGTAAACTTACAATTTTGCATAGAAGTCACATATTTCTTTGTATATTTTTACGTCACTATGCCTGCGCTGCAACTTTGACACGGCTCTTTCGCCCTCGTTCTCATAGTTATCACGCGCAGTTTGAGGAATGTTGGATATTTCTTCATTCTCTGGAATTGCACAGGACTCTCCTCTGCTTTGGAACTCCATTCTGAATTTGCAACTATTTGAAAAACAACTGGAGCTCTGAAGAAACAACTGGAGCTCTGAAGAAACCACTGAAGGTAGGAATAAGCAGAGAAACAATCCCCGAGAACTGGATCTCGAGCTGTGTGCGGTTTGAAGAGCTCCAAGTTCAGCTACGGAACAGTTTGAATGTCACTGTGAGGTTAGGGATGTCAGAGGAACCAAGCAGCAAATTCCATTGGAAGGTAGTAAGAGCAAGTTACACAGACCAGATGATCTTTTCTACTTACTGCTATTAGCAAGAGTTTGACTAAGGCAATGCTATTAGAGAAAATGTAAGCCTGGGCATGCTAGTTGTCACTGACTGTTTAATGTGGAAAAACTTACTCCAGTATCCTGGCATGCCTTTATATTTATATCAAGGCTGTTAACGCCTTTGCAAAGATTAGAAGGAAATACGGTTAGGAAAGCCACATTCAGGAAAATTGGCTTAACTCTTTGCAAATTCTCCATCTCCCATTGACTAGAGCAGTGATTTTCAACCTTTTTTGAGCCGTGGCACATTTTTTACATTTACAAAGTCCTGGGGCACACTATCAACCAAAATGACACAAAATGACACCCTAAGACACTCTCCTTTCTTTTTCCATCCCTATCTCCTCCCCACCCTTGTGTGTGTGTGTGTGTATACACACTCTTGAACAATTTTCAAAAACAGGTGAGGGCTGGGAGTTTTTTTCCTCTCTTATTCTTTGGGTGCTTTTTATCATATGCTTTAAATCAAGAGTCACTTCTCTCTTTTTTGTTTCTCTCACTTTCCTCTCATTCTGTCTCAATCATCTTCTCATTTCTCTTTTTTCCTCCCCTTTTTGCTCATTTCTTTCTCTCTCTCTCTCTCCCTTCCTCTCCTTTTCACTCTCTCTCTCTCTTGCTTTCTTTCTCTCTCTTGCTTTCTTTCTCTCTCTTGCTTTCTTTCTCACTCTTGCTTTCTCTTTCTCTCTTTTCTTTCTCTCTTTCTCTCTCTCTTGCTTTCTTTCTCTCTTGCTTTCTTTCTCACTCTTGCTTTCTCTTTCTCTCTTTTCTTTCTCTCTTTCTCTCTCTCTTGCTTTCTCTCTCTCTCTCTCTCTTTCTCACTTTCTCTCTCAGCAAAAAGTTGCAAGACCAGAACCTGAGCTTCCTTCTTCGCGGCACACCTGACCATGTCTCGCGGCACACTAGTGTGCCACGGCACACTGGTTGAAAAACACTGGACTAGAGAACACATGAATCTAAGATTGAGTAGTTTGCATCTTTTCTGCTTTAACAACTTAGCAACACTGGGCAATTAAGATGCATGAACACAGTATCTCCATAGAATTCCTTTTTATATGAAAGAAGCATTTTCATGACAATAACAATAAGAACAACACCACTATGGTACTTTTCCTAAGAAACTCTTTTGCAAGTCAGAAGATTTTAAAAACCCACCATCAGCAATACCATTACCGGCATCATAGAATCCTCCTAAGATTATCCAATAAATTTCTGTGTTAATAAACTTTTAGATGAGGTTTGAAGCAGACATTTCCTATTGATGGTATCTTTTAACATGGGTCACCAGGCCATGCTAAGTTTCTGTAGGAATGGTTTTGTTTACTATAATATACGTATCTGTGGGAAGATATTTGAGTTGGGAATGCTTCAACAGGAACAGCATGTTTTTGGAAGGAAGTGTTTATAGCAGACTTAACTGCAGGCATGATTATACGGAAACTCATCTCAGATTATATGGAAACTCATAAAAAGATACAGATGGGAGCATAAAGGAGGTACAGATAGAGGAACTGAGTAAAAAGGAATAACCAGGATAAAAAATAGTTTAAGGAGTATGATTATGAGTATGTGAAACCAGAACATCCAAATATTCCCTGATTTTTTTTATTATCACAGAAGTCTCTACAGATCCATAAAGCCCGAGTATTATATATCAGCTTGATTGTTTACATACCAATTACTGTAGGACTTGAAATTCATGAATACAGATAGTCCAGAAGGAGTTGGGTGGCTTATAAATCAATTAAATTAAATTAGTCCTCGAGTGACGATGGCAATTGGGACCGGAATTTGCTTTTGCAGAGAGATGCCATCATAAAGTGCAACTACAGCCTGTTAATTGAATCCCATGGTTCTTAGGTGACCAATTTTCTACCAGTTTTTCACAACCAGAAGAATCCGACAGGAAATTGCCAGGTAGAGGGGGGGCACGAGGCAAATGGCAGGAGGGGCTGCAGGGGGCATGCAGTGAATGTGTGGGGGCTGCTCAAAGGTGTGAGGGAGATGCACAAGGATCAAGGAGGGTGCTTAGGTGGGGGAGACTTATCCTAGTGGTTTTCAGCCTTCCTTGCTAGCAAGACTATGTTTCATCTTTCAACTACGCTTCAGCTGTCATAAGTAATGGGGAAGGAGGGGTTTGGGGATTTGGGAGGGGAAGCTTTCCGCAGGGGCTCTAGTAAGTTTCGTTTCTTCTGGTGAAGGCCAGGGGAGTTTCGTTTCTCCGGAGAAGAGGTGATAAGGAGGTCCGTTAGTGACGTGCATTCCAAAAGCATGGCATGACAATGAAGATGCATACACCTGATAAATATGGACAATGGGGACTGGTTGTTTTCCAAAGGGGGGCAAGTGAGATACTTTGATATGAGCAACTATCATGCCTTTTTACTCAGACTTTGCTCTGCTTCTGATGCATTTACTTCTGATTTAGTAAAGTTTACTTTTCAAGTTCAAAATGGACTCTGAGTGTTACTTTTCTTAAATACTGAATGGAGCCATCCTGACAATGGCAGCCACAGCATCACTTGCATCGTCGGGGTGGAACTGGAAAGCTAAGAGTCATCTGCATACTGATGATACCTCAACCCATGGATGATCCCATCCAGAATTCTCAACTCAATGACTTGGAGGCTACCAGAATGTAGATGAGGACAATAGGTTCAGTCCCACCAAATAGAGTTGCTCCTGATACAGAAAACAACCAATTTGTTCCCAGACCAGGAGATTATGAGTTCTGGTCTCCAATTAGGCATGAAAGCCAATTGGGTCAGTCAGTCTCTTTCAGCTTGGCCACCTCACGGGCTTCATGTAGATATTAAAAAGGAGAGGAGAGAAAACTGAACCTTGTGGCGCCGAACAAGATAGTGGCTGGCACAGGAACTCTCATTTAGACCTTAATAGACTTCTCTATTAACATTAATGGGGATCAGCCTCTGAAAAAACAGCTGAACCGGTGCCCAATCCCTGTCCTGTAGTTGCACCACCTCCATCCTGCTCTTGCCAAAGATCCTCAACAAGTATGACCAATGTCGTTTCTACCTGAATCCTGACTGGAAGGGGTCCAGATAATCCGTTTCATCCAGGACCTTCTAAAGTTGCCAGACCACTACCTTCCCTAAGAAGTTATTCCCTGCTTTGGGTCCTTCAAAGCAGCCAATTTCCATGTTCCTGTTAGGCATTGCTGCCAGTTGATTGGGCACAGAGGTCAGAGAAAAGTGGAAAAAATGATGAAGGATACACTCATGTGATCGCATGATCTCAGCCAATCATGGCAACCCAGCAGCACAGTGATGCTGAAGCAGCCACAACTTTGTCAAGTTTCAATTCCATGGGACCCGGATTTTGTGTTCATTCTATAGGTCAGCCTTGATTCAAAAACTGTTGTCCTATGATGTACTTTTTGCCCAACTAAAGGTTATAAACAATCCATTTTAATAGTATATTGATTGCTGATATTTTAGTAGGGCCTTATAATATTTTTATCCATTATATGTCCATGTTCTGAATTCCCCCAAAAGGCAATTTGCCTTAAAAACTCCCATTTTTAACAGAATAGCCTCAGAAAACAGTTTACCTCTTTCAGTGCTAATCTGTTTGTTGAATAAACATGTCTTTCCCTTAAGGAAGAGAACTTGCAGCCTCTAGGTAGATTTTAAGTAGCATCATTCTCATGTATGCTTTATATATATATTGGCTTTTCTTCTTGAATTTGAGTAATATTTGCTATCACTTAATGCAGTGCTACCCAAACCTGGATAATAACCTCAAATTGGGTAACAGTGGTTTTCCTTTGGGTATTGACACATGAATCCACTAACCAATCATATGAGGACATTTAAATTAATTTAAACTGTTTAACCTACATTGGGTAAAAAGGATTTTCTGTCAAAGCAGCTTTCGGCAATGAAAGAAAGCTTAGCAAATACTGATTTAATGGGTGT